>NC_064644.1:468742523-470170648 GCF_023864345.2 Schistocerca serialis cubense | reverse complement strand
GGTTCCACGAACACTATTCCGAGTTTAAACGCTTCCGTTGGCCATCAAACTCCTCAGACATGAACATTATTGAGAGTATCTGGTATGCTCTGCCCTGCAACGTGCTGTTCAGTAGAGATTTCCACCCCGTCATACAAAAGGAAAATTCGGAGTAGGTATTAAAATCCATGGAGAAGAAATAAAAACTTTGAGGTTCGCCGGTGACATTGTAATTCTGTCAGAGACAGCAAAGGACTTGGAAGAGCAGTTGAACGGAATGGACAGTGTCTTGAAAGGAGGATATAAGATGAACATCAACAAAAGCAAAACGAGGAGAATGGAATGTAGTCGAACTAAGTCGGGTGATGCTGAGGGAATTAGATTAGGAAATGAGACGCTTAAAGTAGTAAAGGAGTTTAGCTATTTGCGGAGCAAAATAACTGAAGATGGTCGAAGTAGAGAGGATATAAAATGTGTCCTGGCATTGGCAAGGAAAGCGTTTCTGAACAAGAGAAATTTATTAACATCGGGTATAGATTTAAGTGTCAGGAAGTCGTTTCTGAAAGTATTTGTGTGGAGTGTAGCCATGTATGGAAGTGAAACGTGGACGATAAATAGTTTAGACAAGAAGAGAATAGAAGCTTTCGAAATGTGGTGCTACAGAAGAATGCTGAAGATTAGATGGGTGGATCACATAACTAATGAGGAGGTATTGAATAGAATTGGGGAGAAGAGGAGTTTGTGGCACTACTTGACAAGAAGAAGGGACCGGTTGGTAGGACATGTTCTGAGGCATCAAGGGATCACCAATTTAGCATTGGCGGCCAGCGTGGAGGAAGACCAAGAGATTAACACACTAAGCAGATTCAGAAGGATGTAGGTTGCAGTAAGTACTGGGAGATGAAGAAGCTTGCACAGGATAGGGTAACATGGAGAGCTGCATCAAACCAGTCTCAGGACTAAAGACCACAACAGCAACAACACAATGCTCTTACGGCTTTATGGACAGCCCTGCAGGATTCATGGTGTCAGTTCCCTCCAGTACTACTTCAGACATGCCACGTCGTGTTGCGGCGCTTCGGCGTGCTTGCGGGGCCCTACACGATATTAGGCAGGTGTATCAATTTCTCTGGCTCTTCAGTGTATTTTACAAAACATGCAGATAGATCGACATTTAATCAACAGCCCTAATTCGTAGTGCAAATTTCGACCGGAAAACGAGACGTTTCAATGTGACTGTAAAGGTTGCAAATTCTTAACAAGAGTAAATACGGTGCAGACTGCGCGGCAGGGCTAGGTTAGCCGTCCCTGGTGATCGATCGCTTCCGCGAGGCAGGTAGGGTGCACCTGCGAAGGTTTGTGCTCTGAGTGGACCTGCGCGACACTTGGGTCCGAAGAGCGGCACAGTGGCTAGGGACCCGCCTGTGCAAACAGCGCCTGCACGCGCGCCCGCTGTTTGCTCTGCTGATAGCCCGCTGTCTGTCAGCCCATTACCTCGAGTGGGGGCGTCGAAGAACACGGGGCCGTATGGACATGAGGGCCAACCTTATATTCTGCTACGTGTCTGCGCCGAGGAGCGAAAGTACCCTTACTGTCTGACAAGGAAAGTACCTGACCTCGAAAGCTCAGAAAAGCTCGGAAATGTGCTTTGAATAGAAATCGCACAATCCAAAAGAAGTGCTGTGAACCTTTCATATGCCCAACGCAGCTGTCGTCTGCTAGCGCCATTCGAGCCTATTGCTGTCCAATACCTGGGCAGGTCATGAAGATCGTACGTTGTTTCTGAGTAAGGATGCTACGGTCAAGATACTGTCACTAAGAACAACATAGTATTGCAAACCTGTTTTTCAGGCAATATAAGTTCTGTATAAGAAGAATCGTCGATTTTGAAATAATACAATATATACTACTCGCCATTAAAATTACTACACCAAGAAGAAATGCAGGTGATAAACGGGTATTCATTGACAAATATATTATACTAGAGCTGTGATTACATTTTCACGCAATTTGGGTGCATAGATACTGAGAAATCAGTACCCAGAACAACCACCTCTGGCCGTAACAACGGCCTTGATACTCCTGAGCATTGAGTCAAACAGAGCTTGCATGGCATGTACAGCTACAGCTGCCCATGCAGCTTCAACACGATACCACAGTTCATCAAGAGTAGTGACTGGCGTATTGTGACGAGCCAGTTGCTCAGCCACCATTGACCAGACGTTTTCAATTGATGAGAGATCTGGAGAATGTGCTTGCCAGGGCAGCAGTCGAACATTTTCTGTATCCGGAAAGGTCCGTACAGGACCTGCAACAAGCGGTCGTGCATTATCCTGCTGAAATGTAGGGTTTCGCAGGGATCGAATGAAGGGTAGAGCCACGGGTCGTAACACATCTGGAATGTAACGTCCACTGTTCAAAATGCCGTCAATGCGAACAAGAGGTGATCGAGACATGTAACCAAAGGCACTCCATACCATCACGCCAGGTGATACGCCAATATGGCGATGACGAATACACGCTTCCAATGTGCGTTCAACGCGATGTCACCAAACTCGGAAGCGACCATCATGATGCTGTAAACAACATGCGTCCCCAACTGTTGCCTCAGGGATCGAGACGTGGCTGCACGATCCGTTACAGCCTTGCGGACAAAATGCCTGTCATCTAGACTGCTGGTGGTACGAGGCCGTTGGGATCCAGCACGTCGTTCCGTATTACCCTCCTGAACGCACCGATTCCATATTCTGCTAACAGTCAATGGATCTCGACCAACCAGAGCAGCAATGTCGCGATACGATAAACCGGAATCGCGACAGGTTACAATCCGACCTGTATCAAAGTCGGAAACGTGATCGTACGCATTTCTCCTCCTTACACGAGGCATCACAACAACGTTCCACCAGGCAACGCCGGTCAACTGCTGTTTGTGTATGTGAAATCGGTTGGAAACTTTCCTCATGTCAGCACGTTATAGGTGTCGCCACCGGCGCCAACCTTGTGTGAATGCTCTGAAAAGCTAATCATTTGCATATCACAGCATCTTCTTCCTGTCGGTTAAATTTCGCGTCTGTAGCACGTCATCTTCGTGGTGTAGCAATTTTAATGGCCAGTAGTGTAAGAAACCACAAGTAAAGTCATTTAATTACCAAACTTCACTCTATGCTATTCAGTTAACTTTCTGCAGCGAAGTACAGATTTGTTACGACATGCCTAGCAATAGGCAGACTACGACATTGACATAAACGGTGTTTATAAATTAGTCATACAAAAGCAACCTTTAATGGCGAAAAGGGTGAATAATTTACAGAAATGTTTGATACAGCACTGAATGTAGTATATCTTTAAGTTTTATTTACGCATAACTGTTAGTTCCCTGCTATCCCCGCTAGATAGCATAAGCGAATGAGTTATTCAAAGAGTCATCAAGGAGCAGGTACAGAGCGTGCGCAGTATTGTTTATGGTTTCATGAATCCAAATCCGCTACTACAGTTCAGAGGCATTTCAGGACTAAATATCGCATGTCATCACCCCAAAGAAAAATTTATTAATTTGTACAATCGTTTCACCGAAATTTGCTGCGTATCGCTATAGGAATGTGCCGACTTGGATTGGACGTGGCGGAGCTATATCCTGATTACCATGATCGCTGATTAACCCCAACTGACGTCTGTGTAAGGGGTTACATTAAAGACAGTGTGTCTCTTACTCCGCTTTCGGGAAATGTCGATGAACTCCGACAACGAATTCCACAGGTAGTTATCACCATATGATGATGATGATTTGCTTCATAGGATTTGGCAAGAAACGTATTACAGTTGAGACATTTGCCGTGCTACAAATGGTAGTCACATTGAACATTTGTAAATAAAACTTGAAGATACACTGCATTCAGAGATGCATCAACTTTTTTGGAAACTATTTACCTAAATAAAGGTTAAGTTGTAGAACTAACTCATAAACGCCCTTCAAATATGATCTTTTGAAAATATAATTAGTTTAGCGTTTGTATTTAATTCAGAAGTGATGTTGAATGTGAGAAATTGGCAGTAGGGACAAGTGAAAACTGTTCTTTCCACTTCGTTATCATCAGTTGATCGAAATCGCACTCCTGCTCCTTGAAGACTGAACAGCGATGCAACATTGTCAGATCAGAAGAAAAAGTTTGTTCTTCAGATAGTATGATTATTTCAATCAGAGGGTAACACAGTAATAAGTCACGCCATTGAAATATATGTGCTTCTGGGCTTTTTATATTGATATTTTGTTTCATCGCGTTACCATGATTCCTCTCTTATATCTTGGCTACATGATCACTGAAATGGCTCTAGCGATAAGGTTCGCAGTATTTCATGTGATAGGCTCATATAATTGTTTCTGCGATGAGTATTTTACGACGATGAGTGTTTCATATTCGAAGCTCTTTTCGTAGAGTTCTGAGCGTTGGAGATCGGCACTTCCCTTGTGAGACCAGTATCACAGCACTTGTCCTCCTTTGACTTCAAGCAATAGAGCTTGAGACTTCTAGTGGATCGTGGAGATACAAGAGTTGTGACTGATTATGAACGTGCAAGCACGCAGTAGAGATAGTGGAGCAGAGTGACGATGTTGTTGCATGTAAGGTAGTCACATGACGATAAAATTTTAATGAAGTGCATGAAAACCTGCAGAAGATCTATGCTTGTGCCGGAACTAGCAACCAACCCTGAATATAAATAAATGTAACTTATTGCGCATAAACAGGCAAAGAGATTCACTACTGTTCAATCTCATTATTGGCGTCAATTTACTGGAACTAATAGCGTGACGGACTGCCGGCCCTACGGGCCGGGTTCGATTCCCGGCTGGTCGGACATTTTCTTCGCTCAGTGACTGGGTGTTGTGTCGTCTTCATCATCATTTCATCCCCATCCGGCGCACAGGTCGCCCAATGTGGCGTCGAATATAATAAGATATGCACCAAGGCGGCCGGACCGGCCCCGCAAGGGGCCTTCCGACCAATGACACCAAACGCTCATTTCATTTCACTGGAAATAATAACTACCGCAAAGTACCTAGATGTAACCGTGCGGAGCGATCAGAAATGAAATGACCACCTAAAACAAACAGTAGGAAAACTAGATGCCAGGCTAACATTCATTGGGAGATACTTAAGGGAATGCAATTCACCCATGAAAGAAGTGACTGACGAAACACGTGTTGGACCGATTATTGAGCATTCATCAGTCTGGAATCCTAATCGAGCTGGTTCAAGATAAGTAAGTGAGAGGGTAGAGAGAGGGGAAGGTTAAAGAGTGGGACAGATTCATTAGTTTGCGTGAGAGCGTTACGTAGATACTCAAAAAAGTTTCAATGGTGGACTCTAGAAGAAAAAATTTTCAAGTGGCTCTAAGCACTATGGAACTTAACATCTGAGGTCATCAGTCCCCTAGACTTAGAACTACTTAAACCTAAGTAACCTAAGGACATCAAACACATCCATGCCCGAGGCAGGAATCGAACCTGCGACCGTAGCAGCAGCTCGGTTCTGGACTGAAGCGCCTAGAACCGCTCGGCCAAAGAGGCCGGCGGACTCTAGAAGAGAGGCGTTGCTTATTACCGAGAGGTCTGCTGTTGAAATTATGAGAGAATACGTTCCGAAGAAAAGTTGTGGAACGTATTTCTTCTCCCAAATATGTCTCACGAGATGAATACGATGAGAAAATCATAGAAATTACAGCTCATACTACTATCATTAGTGAATGGCACAGTGAAAGGGTGAGGAGAGTAGTTGTACCGCAAATATCCTCACCACGCACAGTATGGTAGTAAGTGGAGTATGAACACTCGTGTAGCTTCTCTCATGAGACTGCAGAAAGATGTGTGAGCGGAACAAAAACATAAGCTCACACTCGGGTAATAAGGAAATCAAACCTTCCATCCGCCACATCTCCTTCCCTACAAACACTGATGAATCTTTAGTTTACATTAAGGTTTCGATCAAGCTACCTTCCGGTCGAGCACCATTCGACCAGCGTGCAGTAGGGACTGCGTGTACAGGGTCGCATTACTGATATGAATTTGTCAAAAAAAGCGTGACAAATCAAATATTAGCAGAACGAAATTGGACCACCCCAGACGCAAGGGCGGCGTGAAATTTGATCCGTGTACGCCATATGAAGCAACAGCGTGAATGCAGAGTGTGGGGTGGACCGCGAGGGACGGGACGCGGACAGGCCATAAATTAGAGGCTGTGTTCCGGCAGAGCGGCGGCAGTGCGCCCCTGTCTCACATGTCGACGGGCTCTCATCCCGTGGAACAAAAGCGGCGGCCCGCTAGAGCTCCACTGCAGCTCGTAACCATACAGTTTGGCGAAGTAAATTCCAGAGTAAATTTTCAATGCAGCGGATTTGTAACTTCCTGGAAGATTGGAACTATGTGCAAGACCGGATCTCGAACCGGGAATCATTTTGCCTTTCGCGGAAGAATGCTATTCCTACTGAATTCGTCCCGCCCTCACAGGTCAAACCAGCTCACACTCCGCCGCGGAGTGGAAATTTATTCAGGAAACAAACCTCGATAGCCATTTCCCAGAGTGCTAATCCCGTAGGTTCGCAGGAGAGCTTTTCCGAGATTCGTAAAGTAAGTGAGAGGTCGTCTTCTGCACTTCAACCTTTAGGCACTTGTGCCTGTTCTGTCTTCAGTTTTCACTGCCACCTCTCTCTGGATCTACCTACTTCCTCTTCTTCCTCTTGACTGGTAAGGCATGGCCTGAAGTGGTTCTCTCTAAAAATGTGTGAAATCTTATGGGACTTAACTGCTAAGGTTATCAGCTCCTAAGCTTACACACTACTTAGCCTAAATTATCCTAAGGACAAACACACACACACCTATGCCAGAGGGAGGACTTGAACCTCCTCCGGAACCAGCCGCGCAGTCCATGACTACAGCGCCTCAGACCGCTCGGTCACTCCATTTGAACCATTTTCTTAATATAAAGAAATGAAAAATAACGATGTAAGTTCTCAGAATAAAACATTTGGCCCACAAGCAGCACATTGCCAGCAATTATCTTTGCACACCGGCAATCCTGAGAGGTATGTGCTTTGTGGGATTTAGTATCTGTAATTGAGGTTACACGTTCATGACTGAGGTGATACATGTGAAAAAATGGTTCAAATGGCTCTGAGCACTATGGGATTCAACTTCTGAGGTCATCAGTCCTCTAGAACTTAGAACTACTTAAACCAAACTAACCTAAGGACATCACACACAGCCATGCCCGAGGCAGGATTCGAACCTGCAACCGTAGCGGTCTCGCGGCTCCAGACTGTAGCGCCTAGAACCGCAGGGCCACTCCGGCCGGCCCCCTCATTCTTCATACATGATGTTTGCATAACGTGTTATTTCCATCAATTTGTCCATTAAGTTACAAATATTTAACGGATACCCTCATTTCTTATATTGCATTCCCTGGTAACAACTAACTTTCCTGAGAATTCTAATTACTACTGCTTGCAGTTTACTTTTATTTCGTTTTCAAGAGTTTCACAATTCACTTCTACACAATAATACATGTCTTATGAAACTAAAAATTGTTTTCTTCTGTATTTTGTTCCAGAATGGTTTGCGTAACATTCCATATACTGACATATTTCTTAATCTTACTTTCTATCTCACTGTCCATATTATAGCTTACATCGCTTCCTAAAAAAATTAAAACTTGAGACATACTCAAGTGCGGTGCTTTCTATTATTATTTTTGAGCCGGTGGGGTGTTACCTTTGATGAGTCACTATTTTAGTTAAATTCCTACATTACCATTTGATGTAACTCATATATAGCTCATCCTCACTTTCCTCCAAAATTGTTACAACATCTGTATGCATAAGGATATTAACAATCTCATTTCTATTAATCTGTGTGCCAGGATTTACTTCCTCTCTCTATCTACCAAATAAATCATTTAAATGCACACTAAATACGGTTGGTAACAAGCTACAGCCTTGTTTAAGTCCCTTATTAGTAGTGATTTCTTAAGTTTTATTGCTGCTATCTTTTATTATTATTGTTGCGTGCTTGGACGGCTTTTCGTAGCTTCAATAGGATGCTTAAGATATCCAGCTTTAGTCTTAATGTTCCATAGCTTCTTTTTGTTCACATTGTCAAAAGCTTTTTCGAAGTGAGAGCGTTTCCTGGACAGATCGGTCGGTAAAGCATTTGCCCACGAGTTACGGACACCTTGTATGTTAATATTTATTTTTATCGGTTTCGTATGGAGTACTGTACATGTATTATAACTACAATTCGTTGATTTATAAGAAGTTCTCATACGAAAATACATAGCGTTGTTGAAGTTAAGTCCATTCCTTGCAGGGTGTGAATATTTTAATCGCTCTCTACTAGTCGTTGATCATTGTTCTAAGTTTTTCTGTTGCCTCACACTTGTTCACGTCTCGTACTGGTCTTTCAATACGACGACGTCCTGGAGAGTGGGTAGCGATGTCAGTGGTTATGTTACTTTATCAGTTCTTCTCTTTTTACCACACGAGGCTTCGTGGCATGCCCTTGCATCAAATAAGAATTTGAGGTGGTGGCTGCGAATAGAGCCGTGACGTCGGTAGTTGGCAATACTATGCACTACACCTCATAACGATCATGCTGTCTCGCAAGATTAGTGAATTAATCTTCACCAAGTTCCTGTAATTGTTTCAACGCGTCTCAATGTATACAAATTCAAATTTTAATTGGCCATTATTTCAGTCATATCAGACAATTCCTGGAACATAAAAATGAAGTATGATCATGCTGAATTTACAAGCAATGTTTTTCGCAACGCAACGCTCAGTAATTGTCAAACAAGGTGGTTAAAAACCAGTGGTGCAGGTATGTATACTTTTGTGAACTTTCGTTCCGTCTCGTCCAGATTACGCTGGAAGGACAGGTACACAAACACTGTCTTATGCCAACTACTGCATGACAATTTCTTTCTCGAAGAATGAAGAAGCCGATGTAGTGCTGCTCCTTAACCAGTGATAGGGCAGAGCTTTCGAGGTTGGTGTTCTGTTCGAGTCCTATCTGGTCCTCTACCGTTTCACCTACAGCGTTAACCTTCGTCCGTGCTGGCTTATCTGGAGCGTTCCAGGCGACTGGCGCTGCTCGGCAGTATCGGCTGGACTATCTCCTGGCTCGCGACGCTTAGATGACTCACTGAACACACTACCCTGCAGGATCACTCAGATGGTAATCTGGGTTGTATTCGCTGCTCTTTAAGAGTGGTGTTTAAAACTGTTTATGCAAACTAAGTTTTTTATCGTGTTTCATTCAGCTGTGAATGAGTGGCGCATTTTCTTCGATCAAGAACACTTCAGAAATTGACCAAGCGCTTTAATTCTACACGGGCATAGCTCGCTAATAACGTTGGCGTCTTGTTGCATCTCTGTTAGTGCTGAAGATAACCGAGACATTATTTCTGTTAATACGAAAAAATAATCCTAAGCACTATACAGGGTGATTCAAAAAGAATACCACAACTTTAAAAATGTGTATTTAATGAAAGAAACATAATATAACCTTCTGTTGTACATCACTACAAAGAGTATTTAAAAAGGTTTTTTTTCACTCAAAAACAAGTTCAGAGATGTTCAATATGGCCCCGTCCAGACACACGAGCAATATCAACCCGATACTCCAACTCGTTCCACACTCTCTGTAGCATATCAGGCGTAACAGTTTGGATAGCTGCTGTTATTTCTCGTTTCAAATCATCAATGGTGGCCGGGAGAGGTGGCCGAAACACCATATCCTTAACATACCCCCATAAGAAAAAATCGCAGGGGGTAAGATCAGGGCTTCTTGGAGGCCAGTGATGAAGTGCTCTGTCACGGGCTGCCTGGCGGCCGATCCATCGCCTCGGGTAGTTGACGTTCAGGTAGTTACGGACAGATAAGTGCCAATGTGGTGGCGCTCCATCCTGCTGAAATATGAATTGTTGTGCTTCTTGTTCGAGCTGAGGGAACAGCCAATTCTGTAACATCTCCAGATACTGTAGTCCAGTTACAGTAGCACCTTCGAAGAAAAAGGGACCAAAAATTTTATTGGCTGAAATGGCACAGAAAACGTTCACCTTAGGCGAGTCACGTTCATACTGAGTTGTTTCCCGCGGATTCTCAGTGCCCCATATACAGACATTGTGACGGTTGACTTTCCCGTTAGTGTGGAAAGTTGCTTCATCACTAAACCCAATCTTTGAAACGAAAGATTCATCTGTTTCCATTTGAGCAAGGATAAAATCACAGAAATCGATTCTTTTAATCTTATCAGCTGCAGACAGTGCTTGGTCAGACGATAACGTTTCATAACTAACCTTTTTCGTAGGACTCTCCATACAGTTGATTGTGGAATTTGCAGCTCTCTGCTAGCTCTGCGAGTCGATTTTCCTGGGCTGCGAACAAATGTTTGCTGGATGCGTGCTACATTTTCATCACTCGTTCTCGGCCGTCCAGAACTTTTCCCTTTGCACTAACACCCATTCTCTGTAAACTGTTTATACCAACGTTTAATACACCACCTATCAGAAAGTTTAACACCATACTTCGTTCGAAATGCACGCTGAACAACTGTCGTCGATTCACTTCTGCCGTACTCAATAACACAAAAAGCTTTCTGTTGAGCGGTCGCCATCTTAGCATCAACTGACGCTGACGCCTAGTCAACAGCGCCTCAAGCGAACAAATGTACAACTAAATGAAACTTTATAGATCCCTTAATTCGCCGACAGATAGTGCTTAGCTCTGCCTTTTGTCGTTGCAGAGTTTTAAATTCCTAAAGTTGTGGTATTCTTTTTGAATCACCCTGTATTTTGCCATTGGACTCGCTGCATTGGTAACACCGCTTCCCGTCAAACCACAGAATGTAAGGCTGTTGGATTTGGCTAGCACTTAGATGGGTGACCGTCCGGGTCTGCCATGTGCTCTTGGAAAGTGGAGTGCAGTCAGTCTGTGTGAGGTCACTTAACGAGCTTCATTGAGAAGTAGCGGCCCTGATCACGAAAGCTAACAACGGCCGTAGAGCGGTGTCTGACCACATGCTCCTCCAAATACGCATCCTGATAGTGGCACAGCGGTCGGTCGGTAACGTTGGGCCTTCCGAGGCCTGTTCGGACGGAGTTTAGTTTTAAGTGTACGCTATAATGTACATGTATTTGCGTATTTTTAAGAAATATGATCTCTTAAGGTACAGTTTCTAAAAACATGATTACAATTTCCTTTACTGTCTCTCAGTACTTGGTGACAAGCGGATAAACGAGTGGAACCTTATTTGCCTGTTTCAGTTCCTTCAATTTTTCCTAGAAAAGATTCTAAGATGTTCTACGGATGTAGAATAAAACATTCACAAACAGATTAAATGAAGAAAGAAAGCCGGCTGGTGTGGACTAGCGGTTCTAGGCACTTCAGTCTGGAACCGCGCGACCGCTACGGTCGCAGGTTCGAATCCTGCCTCGGGCATGGATGATGTCCTTAGTTTAGTTAGGTTTAAGTAGTTCTAAGTTATACGGGACTGGTGACTTCAGATATTAAGTTCCATAGTCCAGATTGAGATTTTCACTCTGCAGCGGAGTGTGCGCTGATATGAAACTTCCTGGCAGATTAAAACTGTGTGTCCGACCGAGGCTCGAACTCGGGACCTTTGCCTTTCAAGGGCAAGTGCTCTACCAACTGAGCTACCCAAGCACGACTCACGCCCCGTCCTCACAGCTTTAAGTTCCCTAGTGCTCAGAGCCATTTGAACCATTTGAAAAAAAAAGTATTTTTAATAGGAATATTCAATGTAATTCCACATTGGAAACTGTCAATTTTATTGAGTTATCTAATAATTCTCTACGCAACAGAAAATATAAATTTCGGGAAATAATAATTCTAAAAATTTTCAAACATGGATTTCATGCTGACTAGTAGTATTGCCGTTCTTTCTTTCTTTGTTTCTTTGTTTGTTTCCTGCTTCTTGAACATCTTCATACCTTTCATTCCTATCTTTTTTTCCTTCGACTCATTAACAAATATGTCAGGCTACATTACTAAAGGGCTAAAATGGTCACGCGATCACCCACCCCCAATTGCAGGATGCCTATCTAATGTCTTCCAGGGGAAAAATTTGATTTTCAGTATTTCATATAATTATTGACCAAACTGAGAAAATTCAAAATGCTGACATAATGTACTCTTTAAGCGGTATAGGTTTGCGTCAAGGGTTAAACACAACAAGTGTAATATTAAAGCAGTGTACGTCCCAAGGCAGCATAACTCATGCTGCGCGGACTATCCAGACTATATTCATCCAGCTTTTAGGAATGGGAGAACTTAGCGACTTCCAACAAGCTTTACACGATTTCAAATGTTTTCGAAACTTTTTCTCACTGGTACCGCCCACAAATTAATGAAACGTTTTCAAATGGTTCAAATGGCTCTGAGCACTATGGGACTTAACTACTGTGGTCATCAGTCCCCTAGAACTTAGAACTACTTAAAACTAACTAACCTAAGGACATCACACACATCCATGCCCGAGGCAGGATTCGAACCTGCGACCGTAGCAGTCGCCCGGTTCCGGACTGCGCGACTAGAACCGCTAGACCACCGCGGCCGGCATGAAACGTTTTAATTTGTTCCTTCTTTACTATCATCTCTGTCCGCAATACATTTTGCAGCCAACATCCAAATACGCCTTTGAATGTACCCGCAAAATTATATCACTTTATGACACACTTCGTGAGATATGACGTCATAAACATTGAGATGTGTCTTCATCCATTAAGGTCTTACATGGTTAACGTCAAATGTTTAACACATTAACTCAACTGTAAAATCATCAGACGTCTGAAGCCGTTTCATTCATAGGAGATCGATTCTTTAAGAGTCGGGTGTAGTGGAGGAGGGTGTTTATTAGTAACTGCGAATTCGCGACGTAGCAGTCGTCTGTGCTCATTACAAAGAATGTTTTTCCTCTTTCTACTAAAATGGAGAACGTGTATGCAATAGTGGGTAGTCGTTGCTGTCGTCATTAGTTATAACATAAGTGTGATTTTAATATCAGTAGATATAAAAAAATTCTGCGATCTTTTGAGATTAACTTTGTGTGACACACATTCAGGAATTGCAGCAGATTCGTTTATGAAATGGGAATACATGAACGGGCTTCTTGTTACACACTTATGAACTTCCTCGGTAGATTGTAGACTCCGCATTCACGGAGTTTCGAAACGGCTTGAGATTTATGATGACCTGACCACACAACAAAGATACTGTGCATACTTTTGAATTAAAAATCGGTGAAGGTATTTTCTAAATTAGTACCAGAAGTTCCCTCCACCACGCAGTGTAAGGTGGCTTGCGTGTTCCAAAGACATAACTATATTATGATTCCACTTTTAAGCGATCTATGTTCTTTCACTTTTTTAAGGGCTCATTCTCTAGGCAGAACTATTATTTTGGGTGAGTAACGTTGGAAGACTCTTCGCACAGTTCCAATTTAGACTCAATACGGTTCCTCTACATCACCGAGGCGAGGGCTTCCCATGAGGCCCCGACCTCTTTCCTGCCAGTGGACCAAGTTATCCGCTCGTAATGACTTCCTAAGAAACGGGAAGAAGGAACTCTGGCGTTTACAGTTCCGCTGGTAACAAGGCCATTAGAGGAGGAGTACAAACTCTGATGATATTAGGATGGGGTAGGAGTTCTGCCGTCTCCTGCTCAGAGAGCCATCCTTGTACCTGTTTTAAATCACTTAGGAAAAGCGCGGTAAACCAAAATATACAAAGAACTGTAATGTGTGTGTGAGAGGGAGAGAGATTGTAAATGCCGGCCGCGGTGGTCTCGCGGTTAAGGCGCTCAGTCCGGAACCGCGCGACTGCTACGGTCGCAGGTTCGAATCCTGCCTCGGGCATGGATGTGTGTGATGTCCTTAGGTTAGTTTGGTTTAAGTAGTTCTAAGTTCTAGGGGACTCATGACCACAGATGTTAAGTCCCATAGTGCTCAGAGCCATTTGAACCATTTAGATTGTAAATACAAGTGTTATAAATGAGGAAATATTAGAGTTAAGAAAATAGCTTAAAATTATTTACGGTAATCGATGGACAATTTACAATAGAAATGAACCAAAAATATTACATCCCGGTTCTGCGGGAGAATTTTATTGGTGAAGTACTACATGTAACTCGAAACTTGGCGACTCCAAGTGATTCGTAAAGATTTTAGGTATCGAAATGAAGTTCAAATGGCTCTGAGCACTATGGGACTCAACTGCTGAGGTCATTAGTCCTCTAGAACTTAGAACTAGTTAAACCTAACTAACCTAAGGACATCACAAACATCCATGCCCGAGGCAGGATTCGAACCTGCGACCGTAGCGGTCTTGCGGTTCCAGACTGCAGCGCCTTTAACCGCACGGCCACTTCGGCCGGCTCGAAATGAAGTATCCGACAAATGATGCTGTGGAAAGGGGTAAGCAATTTGTTGTGTTGGTAACATTTGTTTCTTTTTTCACCCACACTGATATTAAAGCAAATCTGCTTCGTTTAAATAAAGCGATATAATTTTTAGCGACATTTGAAACCTCTTGGGACGAGGTGTTTAGCGATATCAGATTTGTAAAGTTCTGCGTTCAAAATTTCGTAAAAACAGATGCGTAATTTTCTTACTGCATTTGCTAAGGCAGGCTGTTGAATCCGTAAACATCGTTGAACTGTGTTCGGCCGACTGCCGGAAACTGTGCGTTGCTTAAGACAGGCAGCGTCTTATCTCGTCTACCTCGGTACTTGTGTTAAGATAATTAACTTGTTATTTCACTGCATGCCTAATCAAACGTGATACAGTACCGCTGAACTCTTCTTTCCAAGGTGTGTCTAACGTTGTTGAAATATACCACCTCATTTAAAGAAATATGGAAAAAGGGATTATTTGCCACTCGTTTCAATAGTTACTTTGTTAGCTGGCTTTTGGGTTACCGTATTTTAAGGACTATAAGACGCAGTTTGTTTTTGAAACATTACCTCCAGAATTCAAGTGCGTCTTACACTCTCAATTAATATAAAAATGCCCAGCGTTTGATTTAAAATTCCCGCCAGTGTTAAACATGGCCATACATTCGATGCCGCGGGAAACCTATCCCCGTCTGGTAACACTGTATTCAACGGGCGAAGCAGTGTACTGATGTGAAGAACATTAGTTGCGGGGATTTGCAAGCTTGCTAACGCTGTCTCCATCCCGCTCCGCCATGATAAACCCTGAACACTGTCTAGCCTATTATACGTCATAGCAGTCTACAGTGCCAATGAACTTCAACTGAAAGTGATCTGCATTATCGGCAAAGTACAATTTTTGAAAAAAATAAAAGGTATTTGTATGATGCGGGCTATAACTTTAAAGTGACAGCAAATGCAAAAGTATATGGAAAAAGTGCAGCTGAGTGGCATTTCGGACGTCCACCAACAGAAAAAACCGTTCGTGATTCGCATGCTAGCAAAAAAGAACTGAAAAAATGAATAACACTAAATATGCAAATAGCGGACTGAATGCAAAATAGCACTGGAATTAATACAAAAATGATTCAAATATTTGCTCGTAAGCCAGCGCTGAAGTGAACCTCAACAGATTTTAAGGGTGGAGTTGGTTGGTGATACAGGTTTATGAAGTGTCATGGACTTAGCATGCGAACCGGAACCAAAACCAAAATACCTCATAAAATATCACAACAGAATGAAGTGAAAATGTTCAACATTGAAAGAAAACAAGTGGGGAAGTAAACCAAACAGCGAAACTCCTCTGACATTTGATGTGCAGAGTAAGAGAACTGTTGCCATCGAAGGTGCTAAAAAAAAAAAAAAACACGCAAAACAATGCCAAAACCTTCTGAAATACCAGCAGGTGTTGTTCGCGTACATCAAAAGGGTTGGAAGGACGAGGCTAGTATGAAATTACGGATTAGCAGAGGGTGGGAGAGAAGGAGAGGATCTTTATTGAAGACTTCTTTCCTCGTGCTAGATCGGTTTAGTAACCATTTGAAAAACTGTGTGAAAGAGAAAGAAACACAGAGCTTGCTGTTATTCCTGGAGGACTGATTTCAAAATTGCAACCTCTTGATGTCATGATAAATAAATCATTTACAGTGTATACGAGAGAGGATTGGAAAAGATGGATGAAACCCAACATGATTCAATGTCAAAGGGAGCTTTAAGCGCCTTACAAACAAACAAGAGTGTCAGTGGGTAAAACAGTCTAGAGAGAAGATATTATTGTTAGATCTCGCAAAAAGAGTGGCGTAAGTAACGCTTTCGATGGCAGTGAAGACCACCTCATATATGAAGAAGGCAACGATGACCACGATGAGGAGGAGGAGGAGGAGGAGGAGGAGAAAGCTCAGATGACGATTTTTTGGGATTTTAAAGGTCATTTTATTTTTATAAACTAAGAAATTTTTCTAGTCTGACTTTGCAATGTAATAATAAAAATAGTAGTATGTTATTTTTTTAAAATATTGCTTAGAAGTTAAGGTGCGTCTTATAGTCACTGGTGTCTCAATAGTCCATAAAACACGGTATTAGTCCATTGCCTAGCCTTCATTACAGATATGTTGTTGTGCGTAGTGGTAGAAATGTTAAAAGCAAAGAATTTACAATCAAAGAAATTATTGACTAATACTAAATATAGATAATGATGTTCATAACTACAAAACATTAAAATGAATAAATAACTGGGATTTAGGTCTGCGTGGGATTAGTAGTATCAAGTAGTGGAGGTTTTTTGCTCGTTTAGTAGCTATTCAGGTAGGTTCTGGAAGAGCATCTTGATCTCCAGTATATTAAATAGCAATAGTTTCCGTCCATTGTGCCCAGAGTGCAATATTTCTACATCTACTGCGTAACTGTGTCTAGTTTCCAGACAGTGCTGAGCTAAGGTAGAGCTATCTGCAGCTTCCAGCTTCGCTTGTATTCTGTAACACACTGACTTACTTATTTTTCCTATACCTGGTGCCTCATTTATCTTCACCAACACAAATAACTTTACGTCCTGAAGCAAAATTAAAAACTAATCAAACAAATGTTTAGCTCCAAGAGGACATTAACAAACACGACTGCTTTTCTTGTAACTTCGTTCGCTAGGAGGATATGAGCACCAGTAGGTCTTTTCTAAATAGCACCCTGTGTTGTATATTCGGTAATTCACTTCCTCTCAGTGCCCGCCATGCGTCTCCATTTCCTTGTGTTTACATTTGTTTACTGTCAACTCCAGCAGCAGGACATACCCCGGCTGACTGTGTGACGGTACAGAAGAGTCAATTATAGATTAACAGTTTTTCCTTTACTTGTACAGTGAAACATTGCTTCTTGCCAAATGTCATGATTATAAGGAGGTAGGAGACGAGGTACTGGCAGAAGTAAAGCTGTGAGTACCGGGCGTGAGTCGTGCTTCGGTAGCTCAGTTGGTAGAGCACTTGCCCGCGAAAGGCAAAGGTCCCGAGTTCGAGTCTCGGTCGGGCACACAGTTTTAATCTGCCAGGAAGTTTCATATCAGCGCACACTCCGCTGCAGAGTGAAAATCTCATTCTGGTCATGATTATAGGTCAACCGGAAGTGCCCTAAAGGTTTTGTTGTTTGAGTTCGCGAGTGTCGAAATATGTGACAAACAGCCGCCTCTTCTGACTGCATTTATTTAGAACCTTCAATTTTTTTAGAGCGCCGAGGAACTGCAGACCTTACTACGTGACATGATTTTAAACTTGATGCATCTACTCGGTCCTAAAAGTATAGCGTAGTATTTAAGAAAGATTTACTTTTTTTCCAATTTCTGTAACGAACGAAGTTACAAGGCTATAATGCCAGTCAATGTCCATTGCTTGGTACAGTTTTTATTTTCCTTCTGAACGAAAAGTTACTTTGTGTAGTCAAGATATAGTGTGAGCCACACAGCTGTAAAATCAGCAGCTCATACTACTTACTGAAAATAGGTAGATGTGTGCGAGTCAAAGCTGCAGAACATCACAGACACTGGAAGATTTTTTTTCATATAATAATGTGCCACAAGTATATACATAGAAGTCAACAGGAAGATATACTGGGTGATCAAAAAGTCAGTATAAATTTGAAAACTGAATAAATCACGGAATAATGTAGATAGAGAGGTACAAATTGACACACATGCTTGAAATGACATGGCGTTTCATTAGAACCAAAAAAATACCAAAGTTCAAAAATGTCCGACAGATGGCGCTTCATCTGATCAGAATAGCAATAATTAGCATAACAAAGTAAGACAAAGCAAAGATGATGTTCTTTACAGGAAATGCTCAACATGTCCACCATCATTCCTCAACAATAGCTGTAGTCGAGGAATAATGTGAACAACATTGTAAAGCATGTCCGGAGTTATGGTGAGGCATTGGCGTCGGATGTTGTCTTTCAGCATCCATAGAGATGTCGGTCGATCACGATACACTTGCGACTTCAGGTAACCCCAAAGCCAATAATCGCACGGACTGAGGTCTGGGGACCTGGGAGGCCAAGCATGACGAAAGTGGCGGCTGAGAACACAATCATCACCAAACGACGCGCGCAAGAAATCTTTCACGCGTCTAGCAATATGGGGTGGAGCGCCATCCTGCATAAACCCCATGTCATTCCAAGCATGGGTGTCAATTTGTACCTCTCTATCTAAATTATTCCGTGATTTATTCAGTTTTCCAATTTATACTGACTTTTTGACCACCCGATAAATATTACCAGCACGGAAAATTTACTTGCTCCTTTCCTTACTGTCATTTGCCGTGGAACGTTGCGTTATACGATTTTGCAAATTATCGTCTTAACATGCATGTCAGTTGCAGCTGCTTCATGCACAAATACATTCGATCTACATAATTCTTAGAAGAAACGTGTGAGCTAAGTGAGAAAGCGGTAAGATAGTGAATCCAAGTTTCTAAAGGTGCTAGTTTGATTCCAGTTTTATGTGCTTCTCTTAAATGACGTCAGTGAAATTCTTTGAATAAAGCCAGAGATACTGTCTCCTCGTAACAAGTCTATCGTCTGGTGTCAGCAGAGCGTAAGAGATTAAAGGAAAATCCCGTTTAACAAAATAAACGAAAGTAGTCGGAATGTTGTTCCCCCGAGAACGGTAATCTCAGTAGCGATATCGCAGCGGAGATAACCGTATCTTGCATCTCTCATTGGCACAACAGCTAATGCTGTGATCAGCTGCTCGCGCCCGGACGAGTTGGGTTAGATCAGACAGTGTTACGCAAGAGATTACATTCTTTACTGAAAACAGTGTTTATACAACACTCGTTTCACTTCCGATCTTAGCTTTGTTTGTAAAACACCAAGATACACAAAATAAAGGACACATCACGAAGGAATTTTTGGAATGGATAGATATGATGTAGATGTACAGAAAAAAAATGACAATTTCAGAAAAGTTGGATGATTTATTGAAGAGACAGCGGTAAGTCGACGGTATTCCAAGCCCCATTTTGTTGTCCCTCACGGCAACCAATTCCGGGCTTATATTTAATCAAGGCAATGCCCATGCACACGGCTCAAGTTTCTACAGATTGTCTTCCTGCTTGCCAAACCCTAACTTGGCCAGCAATGTCGACGGGTCTCTCTGCAAATGAGAACATTTGGAATATTATGAGCAGGGCCCTGTAGCCTGCTCAGAATTTTGACGATCTGGCGCCCAACCCAATTGAACAGAATTTGGGACTCTGCTCAGGACGACATCCAACAACTGTATTACTCAGTGCCAAGCATAAGGGCCAGAGGTGGGCCAACGCGTTGTTGATTTGTTTCATTTGTGAAGCTCTTTCTCTTTGAATTGTAAACATCTGTTTGTTTTTACATGTACATCACATCTATCGATTTCCGTCACAATCGATTTAGTATACAAAAAAATACATATTCGGTAATCATTATAGTAGTTTTATCCTAACGGTGAAAGTGGCATACTAGGAGAGTGGCAATACTATTGACGATAGTAACAGGTAATGTGGTCTTGGACGCTGTGACAGTTGAAGACGGTCAATGTTGCAGTCATATGCGATGTTGACGTTCCTTAAGTTTTTAAAGTTTATTTTTGAAATAATCATTCTCCTAGCAACCAAAAAATTTTCATCTTTAGAGATTCATCTAGTCTTTTTCTATCTCAGCAAATAATTTTTACAATGATATTGTGTTTTATGTGCTAGACCCAGGATTTCGTAACTGTATATGAGTAAAACATCGTCCAAAAGTTCTAGCGACATAGATAATTGGTAATAATCCTTCAGACAGTAGTCGTAGTGTGTCTGCTACTTCAAATGGACAGAAAACACAAAAATTTAACGTGGGAGAAAATAAGTATACTGCCTGAAGCATCTAGAAGGGTTGGAGAAAAATAAATAAAACATTATGCTTTGAGAGATTATGTGATGTCATTTCAGTGATTGCAAAATCGACTCAGTTTTACAAAGAGTCTGGTAGTTTGATTCCATCTATCAGTACGACGTTTTAGTCCCCTCTGGTCTGCAAGCATGTTCTGATTGGATTGGGACGGCTGTTGTAATCTCTGGGTCAAAGAAGCTGTCTAAATGAAAACGCCGTAAGTATAAATTCCCGCGTTCACTTAAACATACATTTGGGCTGTTGCTATAAGGCGGACGCACGTAGTCTTAGTGTAAGTGCGTGTAATGATTTGGGATCGAACTGATGAAAGAGTCGATATCGTTCGCATCGTCTCTATACGACAACCTGAAATCACGATAAGTGCTCTATGACCATAGAAGCACGAAGAGAATCATGACTATAGCTTCCGGGAAGATAACTTGGACAGGAAATCGGAGTAAATTAATTTACAACTGAACGTATTGTAACAAAGCAGATGATGTTGGTATTCATGTGATCACTCTGTCCTAGGGAACCAGAATAGTGGTGGAGTGCCCGAACTATTTTATATTTGGCTTCTGTCTCGGGTTCTTCGGCCGACGTTCATCTAATGATTTTTCTGACGTTTCGCCAGCACGAGTGGCTGGCATTGTCAAAGCTTCACCCTCTATTGCCGGTGGTGAACTGGAGCCGAGCTCGCGGCCGCAGACTATATGTACCTGGCGCGCCAACGTCCGAGGGCTTCTCCGCGGTCATTAACGGTGCGGTTCTCCTCTTGCTACCTGCGACGGTCGTTTGCTGCAGTACGGGAAGCCAGGATCCGTTGACCTTAAGGCTTTCCTCTTTCTTGTTCAAACTGTTCGCGTGTTTTTGTATTTCTACAGTTTCTCTGAACAAGCGCGTGTGATAGAGCTTCTCTACAGCCAGAACTTCCGTGTCGGCGAATTTTATTACGTGGTCGGTCTCATTGAGTGCGTGCTCTGCTACGGCCGATTTCTCCAACTGCCCCAACCTACAACGTCGCTTATGCTCGTTGATCCTGGTGTTGATGGATCGTCCAGTCATTCCGACATAAACTTTTCCGCGTGTGCATGGTATACGGTATATTCCCGACATTGCAAGTGGGTCTCTTTTCTCCTTCGCCGATGTAAGACACTCTTTGATCTTCCTTGTCGGTTTGAAAATCGTCTTTACGCCATGTTTGCGCAATATACGGCCGATTCTGTCCGTCACTCTGGGAATGTATGGCAGAAAGGCCGTACCCGACATTTCTTTTTCTGGTTCCTTACTTCGCCGAGTGTTTGACTCTGTTACACTTCTAATATAATTTTTGGAGTACCCATTGTTCCTCAGGACAGTTTCCAGGTGTTGCATTTCTCGTTTGAGGTGTTGCGGCTCACATATTCGTCCTGCTCTCGTTACGAGCGTACTAATCATGCCTCTTTTCTGGCTCGGGTGGTGGTTTGACAGTTTGTGCAGGTATCGGTCCGTGTGTGTCGGTTTTCGATACACGCTGTGTCCCAGGTTTTCGCCGTCCCTTGTGACCAGCACATCTAGAAATGGCAGTGGCCACAAAAGCCTTAATTCTGTATTTTATATTTATATCCTTTGTGACGGGAGAGGAAATGGTGACTCCGGTTGGAATACATTTTTTAGTGGATATTGACGAGTGTTCGCTGTATAGATCACAGTGCTGAGTATTATCGTAATCAGATCGTTTCGTAGATACGCCGAATAGTGAGAAGTATTTGCTCAGTATTCATACCTGGACTCTGATTTTTTAAACGCACTGTAGTTCTCTCTCGTCGAAGCGAATGCGGTAAGATAAGGATACGTTATGGAGGCGTCACTCTTTCAACAGTAATTCACGTAGTTTGGCATTCTGTTACTTTTTTCTACATTTTTCCTTTATGGTCACTGGGTTATTATACGTTTGCGAACAGTTGTGCTCCTGTGACATGACATCGTTGTTTGGGAACATGAAGTCAATGAATGGCTGCAAATGGTCTCCATGTAGTCTAATATAACTGTTTCCAGTCAGTGACCGGTTCCATTGCACCAGAGGATCCAGTCCACTCCAAGTAAACACAGCCCACGCCAGCCACCAACAGCTTGCACAGCCCCTTGTTGACAACCTGGATGCACGGCTTAGTGGCGCCTGCGCCACACTCGATCCCTACCACCAGTTGTTACCGATTGAAATCTGGATTCATCTGACCAGGTCATAGTTTTTCAGTCGTCTAAGATCCAACCGATATGGTCACGAGCCCAGGAGAGGCCCTGCGGGCGATGTCGTGCTGTTAGCAAAGGCAAATGGGTTGGCCGTCTGCTGCCGTAGCCCACTAACGCCAAATTTCGCATCACTCTCCTAACACATGCGTTCGTGGTATGTCCCGCATTGATTTTTGTGGTTGTTTCAAGCAGTGCTGCTTGTCTCGTCTTTTAGCACTGCTGCTCTTGGTGGTTAAGTGAAGACCGTCGGCACAGCGTTGTCCGTGGAGAGAGGTAATTCCTGAAGTTTGTTATTTTAGGCACACCGTTGGCAGTCTGGATCTCTGAATACTGAATTCCTTAACGTTGCTCGAAATTGAATGTCCATTGCCTCTATCTCCAACTACCATTCCGGGTATAAACTCTGTTGATCCCCGTCGTACGGCCATAACCACATGGAAACCTTTTCATATGAAACACCTGAGTACAAATGGCATGTATGCCGTACTCCCACGATTTGTAACTGTGCATATCGCTATCCCGTGACTTTGTCACTTCAGTCTACGTCAGATTCTGAAGTATTAATTTTTACCATAGGTCTGTAATTGTTGTTCATTTCATGTAGGGTCCGCCCCCGGTAGCTGAGTGGTCAGTGCGACAGAATGTCAATCCTAAGGGCTCGGGTTAGATTCCCGGCTGGGTCGGAGATTTTCTCCGCTCAGGGAGTGGGTGTTGTGTTGTCTTAATCATCATCACTTCATCCCCATCGACGCGCAAGTCGCCGAAGTGGCGTCAAATCGAAAGACTTGCACTCGGCGAACGGTCTACCCGACGGGAGGCCCCAGTCACACGACATTTTCTTTTATTTCATGTAGGCATACAATTTATATGCCAAAATATTATGATCAATGACCACCGCAAGTCTGAAAGCCGCCCTATGGTACTGCTGGCACCTGACGCGGTAGGGACAGTGTATAAGCAGAACAGATAGTAAGGCGACATTCTATATAACTGTGTGACACTTGGATGAATAAAGATAAGAAATAAATACAAGTGGGAAGATGCGGTGATATAAGCAACATCCACAAAAGACAGATTGTTATGGCCCGACTTCTCGAAGCGAGCATACGGCCGAACTGGTCGGCTGTTTGCATCCAACTTTCTTGGGTATATATGGCTGAAGTAAGATGAAAACACGTGTAGGAGAAGATGTGTCGCATATCCACACTGTATCACAGAAGCGTAGGTCGGATGCAGCGTGTTCTGTAAACCCGGACAGACGGTGGTATGCGCCAGATCTGACGTCAGAGTACAACGATGGTGCAGGTATAAATGTTTCAGAGCTCACTGTTCAGCTCTTTGTTGAACGCATGGCTCGACAGAGTACGACCTCTATGTTTTCTCATGTTGTGCGTATGACAGCCAGTTTCGGTTCTAGTGCGCACGGTATCAGAGACTGGACCGTGGATCATTGGAAGCTTGTCGCCTGGTCGGGTGAAAGACGCTTCTTATTAGACTAGATCGATGGTCGCGTCGAGATTCGTCGTCATTCAACCGAATGGCTGTTCGAACCATGCGCCGCGTCACGGATACAGCCGTGGGGACAGTATCTTGATACGCGGGACATTCACCTGGGCTTCCATGGCAACTACGGTAGCAGTCCAAGCCAGTATGACAACTTCGGACTGCCTTAGCATTATTGCCGATCAGTTGCTCGATTATCTTCCAGCAGGATACTGTCCATGCCACTAGACCAGTACTGGAGTTGTTTCAGAAGCGTGACAGTCAACTCACGTTGATACCTTGGCCACCAAATTACCTGATGTGTACGAGGCAAAATAGATCTGGGAAGCTATCCCCGCTCACAAACCAACGGCCCGTAATTTCAGGGGATTTCATGAACTGTGCGTATAGATCAGGAGCCACATTCCTCGTGAAATCTATCAAGGATTTTTCGAATCCATACCACGAGTCTCTGTTTTAGTGTGTTCAAAATGTGGACGAACACATTAAGCAAATGTGGCCGCAAAGTTCTTGGCTCAGTGCATCCGCCGAGTACTGTTCTAGGACATTTTTCTCTTACTCACTATTACTTTCATGTTTTTTTTTTTTTTTTCCTAATCTTATGGGACTTAACTGCTAAGATCATCAGTCCCTAAGCTTACACACTACTTAACCTAAATTATCCTAAGGACAGACACACACACCCATGCCCGAGGGAGGACTCGAACCTCCGCCAGGACCAGCCGCACAGTCCATGACTGTAGCGCCTTAGACCGCTCGGCTAACCCTGCGGCTTACTTTCATGTCTGTAAAGATTTTTTAACGTGAGAATGACAAGTTGTGCCGTGGTGCGGAGTTACAGTTCAACTGTAGGACTCCGTGTAAGTACTTGGGTAAGTCTTTTAGGTTGCAGGAAGACAAGGTCATACCATCTCCAACGAGAGCGTGCTTTGTGAAGCATTACGGTGTTCAGTTCAAGCTTTAGGTTTACGACACCTTTAGGACATATCATACAGGGACAGAGGACGGGGGTGGGATGGGGAGGGGAGTGTCTGTGTGTGTGTGTGTGTGTGTGTGTGTGTGTGTGTGTGTGTGTGTGTGTGAGAGAGAGAGAGAGAGAGAGAGAGAGAGAGAGAGAGAGAGAGAGCACTATTGGAGACGACATTCTCTTTACAAAAGCGTACGTGTGCGATTCGAAGTCGGAACATAAATTCCATCCTCAGCGTCTCCCCTATCAAAGCAGCACTTGTAGGAAATGCAAATACAACTTTATGACAAAGGACGCTGATTGCGATGCGGTGCTGTGCTGAGCTCCTTGTTCCGGTACAAAACGAAGAGGACCTCTTTCTGCGGCGCCACTAAAACCAAACGTTATTCGCAGCAGCCACATCAAAGGAACCCATCTGTTTATCGTCAGGGACCGCTTCGCTTCGTTTCGTTTCGTTTCGCGCTGCACAACAGCTCAGCGTTTCCCACTATAACAAACAGATGTAACGGATGTAAACGACAAACAGATTCTGCAGAACGTGAACTTGATCCCTTCGCAGTGCACCTTCCGGCCTCCACGTTCTACCATCATGCGCGGATGTCCTTTGACCGTTTTCCACAGACGCTCACTACAAAAACTCACGAACATTCGACCAGCTTAACCGTTTCCGAGAGTCCGAGAGGCTGGTTCCCAGTAAAAAAAAAGTTGGAGTAGGTCACGCGCTCTTAGTATTTCGTAAAGACTTAATTACGTACGTGGACAGTCCAAATATGGGTTTTGTTGAATAAATTTGCGAGAATCAAAATATGTATGTATCTTGATAGCATTGACTTAGAAGCTTAAAATCTTTATACCGTCAAGGGACCGTAGACCTAGGTATTTGGCAAATTACAACCTTACACTCTACACGCTGCTGAGAAACAGGGGTGTATAGACGGAGAGACCATAAAATCGCACTACAAGGGTTCCGTTTTTGTCGATTTGGGAGCGGAACCATAAAAATGGGCTACAACTTTATCAAGAAATATCATTTGCTATCCTAAGCAATGTGGGCTCCCTTCATTTTTTTCAAAATATTATAGACAACCGACTTAATAGTGGATTCTTCATGAAACACAATGCGCCTGACACTACAAAACACTCTTTTTGCTGTACTTCATTTTTCTTACACAGCCTTTCTTTGGGATTGCAAACCCGTTGTTTCAGTGTTGCTCATCTTTCCTAATTTAAGTGAGCTCTACCCGAACGTTATGTCTTGCAACTGTCAGAGCGTGACAGTAAAAGATACCCTTATTACGTTTCTTTTATAACTATAACATGCCGGCAACGAAAGTGTCACTAGAACACAAATAAAATACGATTCTCCTCCACATGTATCTATCACATTAGGTATCCCACATTTCTCGAAAACAACAAAATAAAATGTTTGAAAGCTAATGCAACAGTGGTGACATTTATGCTGTATTACTTCCAAATGTTGGTGTGATGCGGACATTGATTAATTAGAAAATTGATACTGCTACATCTCACATGGGTTTTACTTACACATTCAGCTTTCGTGCAAAACAAACGAGATAAAACACAGACCGGTGAGTTAGGCACTATATTAGCACAATCTTCACATATGTGGAACTCGTTCACTGCACTACAAAACGATTAAGTGCAGTGAACAGAAAGATAATGACATGCAATTGATTGAGCACTTATCAAAGAATCTCTGCCTCGTGCTGACTGGGTGTTGTGTGCTGTCCTTAGGTTAGTTAGGTTTAAGTAGTTCTAAGTTCTAGGGGACTGATGACCATCGATGTTAAGTCCCATAGTGCTCAGAGCCATTTTATCAAAGAAGCGTGAGTCCGGAGTTAACACACGATGATACGGACAAACACAAAGCACAGAAGACATAAAAACCACTGCAGATGGATAACTCAATTAGACGTAACATGCTTGTTTAAAAACAAAAATTCATTTGATGGACTTGAGTAATAGTTTATCTTATCTGCAAGGCAATCACCGTATACCTATCTCTGCTTTATCAGTGAGGTCATTTACACTTACAAGGGACAACAGAGGACCCAACAATGACGCCCGTCGAAACATCATTTGTAATTTGTCCTAGGCAGTAGTATGTACACGGAAAATTATCACACCATATCAGGGTATTATGTACATGCCTAGTGGGCAGAGACACGTCAACTAAAGCAATGGGCTGTGGTTTACTCAATCGCCCACTCTTTCGGCCGTCACATAATTCTGCCTTATGATAAACGATCTACGTCGTTATGATTAAACATATGAAAAATAAGTGATCATTTGTTTGAAGAAAACCAGTCAACAAGTTTGTTGGAAGTTCCATTTATCGCTTCTAATGTTGGCACATCTATCGGGTCTTATGATGCAATAACCAAGAAAACCAGTTTTCGCCGTATCATTTAATGTATCAGTAAATTAAGTATATCTAGAACAGGAGCAGACGCAATATCTAACACTTTGAAGCAACAGAAAAGATTTGTTCCCCGTCAGTTGTTTAAACACGCCACATAACCAGTGTGTGTAAGAACCTGCGTTTGTATTGGTTAATTTACAACTCAAGAGTATTAAGATTTTTTTTTTTTTTTTGGTCATCAGTCTACTGACTGGTTTGATGCGGCCCGCCACGAATTCCTTTCCTGTGCTAACCTCTTCATCTCAGAGTAGCATTTGCAACCTACGTCCTCAATTATTTGCTTGACGTATTCCAATCTCTGTCTCACTCTACAGTTTTTGCCCTCTACAGCTCCCTCTAGTACCATGGAAGTCATTCCCTCATGTCTTAGCAGATGTCCTATCATCCTGTCCCTTCTCCTTATCAGTGTTTTCCACATATTCCTTTCCTCTCCGATTCTGCGTAGAACCTCCTCATTCCTTACCTTATCAGTCCACCTAATTTTCAACATTCGTCTATAGCACCACATCTCAAATGCTTCGATTCTCTTCTGTTCCGGTTTTCCCACAGTCCATGTTTCACTACCATACAATGCTGTACTCCAGACGTACATCCTCAGAAATTTCTTCCTCAGATTAAGGCCGGTATTTGATATTAGTAGACTTCTCTTGGCCAGAAATGCCTTTTTTGCCATAGCGAGTCTGCTTTTGATATCCTCCGTCCGTCATTGGTTATTTTACTGCCTAGGTAGCAGAATTCCTTAACTTCATTGACTTCGTGACCATCAATCCTGATGTTAAGTTTCTCGCTGTTCTCATTTCTACTACTTCTCATAACCTTCGTCTTTCTCCGATTTACTCTCAAACCATACAGTGTACTCATTAGACTGTTCATTCCGTTCAGCAGATCATTTAATTCTTCTTCACTTTCACTCAGGATAGCAATGTCATCAGCGAATCGTATCATTGATATCCTTTCACCTTGTATTTTGATTCCACTCCTGAACCTTTCTTTTATTTCCACCATTGCTTCCTCGATGTACAGATTGAAGAGTAGGGGCGAAAGGCTACAGCCTTGTCTTACACCCTTCTTAATACGGCCACTTCGTTCTTGATCGTCCACTCTTATTATTCCCTCTTTGTTGTTGTACATATTGTATATGACCCGTCTCTCCCTATAGCTTACCCCTACTTTTTTCAGAATCTCGAACAGTTTGCACCATTTTATATTGTCGAACGCTTTTTCCAGGTCGACAAATACTATTAAGATAGTGCAGTCTAAATTATCTTACACTATTCGCAAGTTGTGTAATTCTGGATGGTGATGTGAGAACTGGACCTTCTCAGTTACATACGAACAGCTTAAAAATTTCTAGGTGCAATTGTTCCTAAAAAAAGAAAAAAAACTCTTTCAGTGCTGTTGGGTCCTCAGTACTCCGTTGCACGTCCCTAGAGTTGTGCGAAGTGTAAAATCATGGAGAAAATGTTCCAAACATTCACTAAACATTCATTACTAGAAGGTGCATGGTCTTTGTGACAATGAGGGCAATTCCAATGCATACAAATGACATCGTTGATTTTAAAGATGCTTCTGAAACATTGTTGTCAATGCAGATATGTAAGAACTCCGAATTCAATATGATAAAAGTAACTCAGCAATAAATAATTCAGTGCAACAGAAGAACGGAACAAACGTCACTATATTGGAAACAGGAAAGGCCATGCCTGAAGTACACCATGGCATACTTCAAGACAAGTCACGTTAATCAGTTGCAACACACAAAAGCTTTTAACGACGCTATCATATCTTCCTAAACAAAACCCGGAGTTTCACAGTAAAGTTTGCAACATCTGATCCCAAGAATGAAGTCGTGTGAGAAACAGAAGCTGGCAACAGAATAAATAACCGATGCTGCCAACACTGTAGTGATACTGTTCAGACATGTTTACCAACATAACGTTAAAAATAGCGTGAACACGGCTAATGAAACACGCGAAAGAAAAAAAATTGGGTTACTCTTTGAACAAAACTCCGAAGATGTGAGGTTAATTTCGTATACCAATAACTGGAGTGGACCCAGTATCGAACCTTGTGGAACACCAGTACTGATTTATGCCCCTCAATCGTACAAACTAACCATTAGCCCACGCAGTCTTAAGAGGATCAGTGCGCATACTGGTCAATCTAGGTCCCTCTTCTGTTACCTGACTGCATTCTATTTAATCAACCAGATGTTCGATTGCCATGTAATATGAGTTGTGTATGTGAGAACTGGATCGTTTAGAGTACACACAGGCAAAGTAGTGGTGTAGGATGTATGCGTGTGTATGTGGCAGAGCAGGACCAGTTACTTCTTGAACAAATCTCTGAAGATGTGAGGTCGGTTACTTAAATCAGTAACTGGAATGGACCCATTGGCGAACCTTGTGGAAAACTAGTATTGCTTCATACCCTGTCAGTCGTACAGACCAACCTATAGCCACACAGAATCTTAAGACGACCAGCAGGAAAACTGATAAATTTAGGAGACTGTTCTATTGGCTGGCTGCCATGTTTAATTTCCCAATCATTTGTTTACCATGTGTTATGGATTGTTGATGAGACAACAGGGTCTCCTCAACCAAACACAGGTGAAGTAGTGGGGTAGGAGGTGTGCATGTATGTGGTCCCCGGCAGGGCCTGTAATTTTTTGAACAAATCTCTTAAGATCTGAGGACAGTTACATATATTAAAAACTAGAGGGGACCCAGTATCAAGCCTTGTGGACCACAAAATATCACCTTATGCCCTGTCCGTAGTGTAAACCAACTAAGAGCCATGTTGAGTCTTGAGGACCAGCGTGCGTGCTGATGAACTTAGGAGCCTCTTCTATTGGCTGACTGCTTTCTGTTAAATGGTAGTGATACTGTTCAGACATGTTTACAAACATAACGAAAAAATAGCGTGAACAGGGCCAATAAAACACACGAAAGAAAAATATTCGCTTACTCTTTGAACAACACTCGGAAGATGCGAAGTTAATTGCGTATACCAATAACTGTATATTGAGCAAGCAGTAAAAGAAACAAAAGAAAAATTCGGAGCAGGTATTAATATCCATGGAGAAGAAATAGAAACTTTAAGGTTCGCCGATGACATTGTAATTCTGTCAGAGACAGCAAAGGACTTGGAAGAGCAGTTGAACGGAATGGACAGTGTCTTGAAAGGAGGATATAAGACGAACATCAACAAAAGCAAAACGAGAATAATGGAATGTAGTCGAATTAAGTCACGTGATGCTGAGGGAATTAGATTAGGAAATGAGACACTTAAAGTAGTAAAGGAGTTACGTTATTTGGGGAGCAAAATAACTGATGATGGTCGAAGTATAGAGGATATAAAATGTAGACTGGCAATGGCAAGGAAAGCGTTTCTGAAAAAGAGAAATTTGTTAACTTCATGTGTAGATATAAGTGTCAGGAGGTCGTTTCTGAAAGTATTTGTATGGAGTGTAGCCATGTATGGAAGTGAAACATGGACGATAAATAGTTTGGACAAGAAGAGAATAGAAGCTTTCTAAATGTGCTACAGACGAATGCTGAAGATTAGGTGGGTAGATCACATAACTAATGAGGAGGTACTGAATAGAACTGGGGAGAAGAGGATTTTGTGGCACAACTTGACTAGAAGAAGGGATCGGTTAGTAGGACATGTTATGAAGCATCAAGGGATCACCAGTTTAGTACTGGAGGGCAGGGTGGAGGGTAAAAATCGTAGAGGGAGACCAAGAGATGAATACACTAAGCAGATTCAGAAGGATGTAGGCTGCAGTAGGTACTGGGAGATGAAGAAGCTTGCACAGGATAGGGTAGCATGGAGAGCTGCATCAAACCAGTCTCAGGACTGAAGACCACAACAACAACAACCAATAACTGGAGTGGACCCAGTATTGAACCTTGTGGAACACCAGTACTGATTTATGCCCATCAGTCGTACAAACAAAGCATTAGCCCATGCAGTCTTAAGAGGACCAGTTTGTCGTGCGTTGTGGGTTGTTAACGTGAGAACTGGACTGTCCCGATCAGACACAGTGGGGTACGAGGTGTGCGTGCTTGTGGCATAGCAGGGCCGGCTCTGCGGACAGGTGCGGCCATATGGTGAGTCAGTCCAGTACGGCAGTGGGGGCTCGGCGCCTGGCGCCGGCGGTGCGCCGTTCTGCGCTGCTTTGCGGCGCGGCGGGCCCGTTGCCGCGATCAATAGCGCTGGCGGCGCCGCAGGCAGCGGCAGAGCGCAGCGCCCCCGGCTAGCTAGCTGCTAGCTGCCGGCTCTAGCCCAAGCTCTGCGGGCCAGCCGGTCCCCCTCACAAGGAGGACGCTGCCATACAATTCGCCACCCGAACTAAACTCTATCCTATGTTCACAGTGACATCAGAAACACCAGGACACCAGTATGTAATGCGGTGCTGATCACAAGACGTCTTGAGAGGCAAACTCACCAGTACTATAAGATGCGGGGAATAACGTGTTGTGCCGGCCGAAGAGGCCGTGCGGTTAAAGGCGCTGCAGTCTGGAACCGCAAGACCGCTACGGTCGCAGGTTCGAATCCTGCCTCGGGCATGGATGTTTGTGATGTCCTTAGGTTAGTTAGGTTTAACTAGTTCTAAGTTCTAGGGGACTAATGACCTCAGCAGTTGAGTCCCATAGTGCTCAGAGCCATTTGAACCAATAACGTGTTGTCAACAGAGAAGTGAAGTTGCTGAATGGCTCAATCAGGAGAGCTCAGTATCTTCGAAAATGGACTAGTCATTGGCTATCACGTAACAAATCCATCTGGGACATTTCAAAATGGTTCAAATGGGTCTAAGCACTATGGGGCTTAACATCTGAGGTCATCAGTCCCCTAGAATTAGTACCACTTAAACTAACTGACCTAAGGACATCACACACATCCATGCCCGAGGCAGGATTCGAACCTGCGACCGTAGCAGACGCGTGGTTCCGGATTGAAGTGCCTAGAACCTCTCGGCCACCGCGGTCGGCGTCAGGGACATTTCAACACTTCTAAAGGTGCCCGGTGTGGTATCGATACTAATCCACGGACGTCCTGAAGCTGGCTGCGGAATAGTTTCCGTCGACGCCGGGATCAGTCGCGCGGGACGTGGCGGAGCCAGTGGTGCGCACCTGCTGAGTCACGCCTACATCGGCTTTGGACTATGAGCGCTCTCCACCGCCGCGAAATGGGGCAATCGGTGGCGGCCATTCAACCCAGTTGCACTTGGATCCTGTTTGCTACGACACCATCGTCCGTGCCTTGTTGACACTGAGAGCTGGACTTTAGTTCTTGCTGTGGTATGTATAATGAATTATCTTTAGCTTGGGGACATACAAGTTAAGTAAATCTTCCGTTTTCTGTGTTATCTTATTCGTTAATCAATTATGCTGCTGTCCAAATATCCTACGACGATAGTTGCTGCGCCAGAGTGTACGAAGGCGTAAACAATGCCCATGTCGACTGTAGGTGATGTAAATGTGAGGTAGAAACGCGAAGGAACAACCACAACTAAGTAAGGACGAGGAATGTAATGATGGACAGGGACCGTCGAGTACTGCTGAGGGTAATTATAAAAACCTCGTGAAGTAAACTCGAGGATTTACACCAGAGTTCAAAAGTGCTACCAGTAGTCCAGCTAGCACAATGGCTGTGTATAGGGATTTAAGAAAAAAAGGGACACGGTGGAAGAGCGGATTGTAATAAGCCATAACATTCTGCAGTCAGCGTTAAGTGACGTTTGAGTCGGTGTAAAGAACGACGCCACTGGATATTGAATGACTGGAAACGAGTGATGCATCACGCTTTACTTTGTGACAATCCGATGGAAGGATTTGAGTTTGGCGAATACCTGGAGAAAGTTACTTGCAATCACGTATAGTGGCCAGCAGGGAGGGTTTCTCGTGGTTAGGATGTAATCCCCATACTGCACTCAAGAAAAAGCCAAATGTGGAAGGACATAAAAACATTTTACAGAATAGTGTATTGCGTACGACAGAGGATCAGTTGAGAGATGACGATTTCATCAGCATGACAATGCACACTGTCAAAAGAGCATCTATGATCCAATGGTTTGTGAACAAAGACATTCCTGAGACGAACTTCCTGCCCATGGTCCAGACATGAATCCAATGGAACATCCTTGGGATAATCTAAAACGCCTGCCGCTGTGACCGAGCGGTTCTAGGCGCTTCAGTCCGGAGCCGTGCTGCTGCTGCGGTCGCAGGTTCGAATCTTGCCTCTGGATGGATGTGTGTGATGTTCTTAGGTTAGTTAGGCTTAAGTAGTTCTAAGTGTAGGGGACTGATGACTTCAGATGTTAAGTCACGTAGTGGTTAGAGCCATTTGAACCATTTTTTTTAATTTAAATCTTCGTTCCCGACCGCAGCGTTCATCGCTTTCTTCTCTGGCAGCTGCTCTTGAGGAAGAATGCACTGCCATTCCTTCACAAACATTCAGTTATCTCGCTGGAGGAGTCCCATGCAGGGAGAGGGGTCGACCAATGAGTGTCTGGTTACCTTTGATCAGATACTGTATGTTCGTGTTGATTAATGAGAGTCGAAGAATATAGAGAGCTGCAGTAGTTGGGTGAGGCAGGGTCGTAGGCTATTCCAGATGTTATTGAATATGTAGACTGAGAACGTAGCAAAGGGAGCTAAAGAGAAATTTGGAATGATAGTTAAAATTGAGGAAGAAGAAATAAAAATTTGAGGTTTGCAGATGATATTGTAATTCTGTCAAAGGCGGCTAAGGACTTGGAAGAGGAGTTGAAACGAAACGAGTAGTGTCTGCAAAAGATTTTAGGAGTCTCACACATCAGCAAACTAAAACAACGGAAATGGAGTGTAGTCTATTAAAACAACAATGCTGAGGGGCTTACATTACGAAATGAAACATCAGAAATACTATATGAATTCTGCTTTGTAGGTAAAGAAATAATTGAAGGTGGCTGGAACAGAGGAAGTTATGGAGGCTGGTACTTTTAAGTAAAGGTGAAATTTGTTACCATCGAATATAAATTCAAGTGTTTGAATTTGTTTCGTGAGGTACTTGTTCGGAGTGAAGTCTTGTACGGAAGTGAAAGGAAACGATTCACTGTTAAGACAAGGAAAGAATAGACGCTTTTGAAGTGTGGTGCTACAGAAAATTGTTGAGGGAAAAAAAAGAAGAAGAAGAAGAAAAGACAATTAACTTGCAACTTAAGTAGAAGAAGGGGGAGTGGGTAGTGAAAATTATAGAGGGAGACCAACAATGTAGAGCGTAATAGTTATGAGGAGATGAAGAGGTTTGCACAGATTGCACTAACGTGGGGCGGTGCATCAAACCAGCCTTCGCACAACTGAGCACAACAACAGTAAGTACTAACTTTTCTATCTTCCCGCTAACGTCCTTGTGGTTTCGATGTCTCGCGAAAGATCGCTGCATCATGGAAGCGTTCGGAAATGGCTTCTGAGATCGATGTCCGTATAAAACAGATGTCTCGCAGAGTTATTCAACGCTGAACAAATTTCTCGAATTGAAATCCATCGACGTTAGTTAAAGGTGTGTGGAGACGATACAAGACGTGAGTAACGCAAGGCGGTGCGTGGTGCGTTACAGTAGTGAAGGAAATCATGCGTGCGATATGCCACATGCAGTCGACCTGCTCAGCTGCCGTTACTCACAATGAACAGCTTTTCTGTCAACTCATGATCGGCGGCCTACGATCAAGAAATTCTGTCCAAAGCAAAATCTCAGTTGTATCGCCTTAGACAGTAGACCTTGATTATAACGAAGAGTGTGCGAGATGGGTACTGCAGATACTTAACCAAAAAAGATATTTAGTGTCAATGTGCTTGATATATATTAAGCTGAAGTTGACAATTTTCTGAAGATAATAGTCACTGAAGGTAAAATGTAGTGCCATCATTACGAGCAGAAATCCGAAAGGAGTAAACAAAGAAGTTGTGCAAGACATACCAATCTGCAGGCATAATATTGTGGACAGTTTTTTAGGATGAGCATCGTATGTTCCTTTTGGATGACTTGGAATCTAAAGCAAGTTTCAATGCGCAACGTTACAAGCCGATACTGATTAGGCTCAAACCCTAAATTTCCAGACTCCGGCCAGAAAAGAAGACAAACTTTCGCTTGCAACAGTTTTGCGACCATGAAATATATTCCTATCGTACATTCTTGATTCAGTACCTTCTGTCTGACTTACATCTCTTGGGCCTATGAAAAATGTACTACATAGCCATCATTTTCCACACTCAGCTCCCGTCAAAGCTAATGAACAGGGGTCAGTCACATGGTTCACGATTTTACCAGTGCGCATGGAGGCCCTTGTTCATAAATTACAGAAGCGCGCAACGAATGGCTATGTGGAAAAGAGTATGTAGTTAAAATCTTATTTTATTTAACTATATTATTATGTTTTCTGTATTTCTTTTAATTTCTATGGGAACAAAAGTTACCAATTAGTTTCGGAATGACTCTCGTACACACCATACATAGAAAAGGCGAAGAGATCGATCCTGGAGACTGCACCCCTACACCATATGCGATACCTACGAAGCCTTATTGCGGCCTATCCCCTCGCATCCCAATTTCGCCTGGATTTTCGCGCCATAAAATTTTTATCACTCGCCCCAAATCCTCCAAAGCCATGCACTCTCCCTCACGTTGTGATCCATCAACCCTCTTCCACGGGAATCTTGTCTCAGCCGATTGATCTCTCCCATCTCCCCCCTCTCTTTCAACTGGACACATTCCACTTTCCTGTTACTGTTGTGGTCCTCAGTACGCAGACTAGTTTGCTGCAAGTCTCAACTCTGTATGTAGTGCACAAACCTCTCCGTAACTGCTGCACTCTATACCAATTTGAACCTGCTTACTACAGTCACACACACGCTTCCGTCCATTACGAAACTGATGATTCTTTGATTTTTCAAGTTGGGGCTGCAAGAAGTTTTCCCACACATTTTTATTTTCCCTGAATTCGATTTAGTACCTCCTCATTCGTTATCCAATCTGCCGACCCAGTTTCTAGAATACTTGACGCCAGCCGCCCTATCGTTTCGTCCCTGACTATTAACCCTCGCACTGAGTTGTTCTTTCACCGACACATCCCGCCTCTCGTCAAAACCTCAGTGCTACATTGTTCTTTCCCAACCAAGCTTTACTATGTTTAACATAATATTACCTGCCTATACTTATCAGGTCTCTTCCTCCCCAACTCTTCGCCCTTCCTTTCCAGTCCTCTTCATCACCCGTTTCTCTCCCACGTAAGTTATAAAATACTGTTCTACAAAAACCATCAGCTACTGCTCACTTCTTTCGAAAGTAAAAAGATCCCTTTACCATTCCTACACCCTAACACACTCAAACTGTTCACAATCACCACCACCACCACCACCACCACCACCACCACCAAAAACAAAGGAAACTAATGTAAATAAAAACATAAGCACGGCAGTATTACGAGACCTACCAATTTATATATAAAATATCAGAAGTAATAGCAAAGTGAAGATTAGCTTTATTCATAGTTACCAAACGATTTAGGACAATAGCAAGATAAATACCCCTGCAACTAGAAAAAGATGCGAACGATAGCCTCGACCCCAGAAGTAAAGAGAGATATATCAAACAATTAATAAAAGCAGATGTAACTGTTTCCGAACAGAGTCTCTATGTCGAAGGTTACGAAGGCAAGCGAAAAAAAGAGAAATGACGTCAATAGAAGAAAGAGAAAGGCAACATACTAGGAAGATGGAGTATGGGAAAGACACAGAAACGAAGTATTACACCATACCAGCTGACCAATAGGAAGAGGAAAAATAAACAGCCATACTGCTTCCTAATTAGATCCAAGATGCACCGTTGAGCATCCAGTAAGTTCACTTTTCACGTGCATCGTAACTAGTCAGGTACATATAAAACGTGACAGACTTTGATCATGATGGCAAGACAATAGTTTTTCACACAATCGGACGGGTGAACAATCCTAAGCAAACGAGGAAAAATAGCATTATTTTCTGTGAAGACAAAGAGACAACCTTTGTTGGCTGATAGAATAGTTGCGTCAATGTGCTGACAGTCGGAAAGACAGCCACATTTTCCTTAAATAGATTACGGCGAAAGCTAGGATGGTTACTTTTAGAAGGGCAAGGGACAGAATTTCTTCCGTATCTTTCATCTGTTGATCTAGGGCACCACGTCTAATGATCTAATGACAGTGAACCCTATCTTTCTTCAGTGTCATCAACGAGGAGCAGTAAAGGGCTCCAACCAGAATGGGTCTGTAAATGATTCCTACTTTCACTACAGTTCTATTTGCCTGTACTAATCGTAAAATTTTTTTTCAGATTAATACAGATAGATACTGTAGATGGAGATTGAGAGATGCATAAAACAAGTCTTCGGAATGAGGGTCACAAAAAATGGTTCAAATGGCTCTGAGCACTATGGGACTTAACATCTATGGTCATCAGTCCCCTAGAACTTAGAACTACTTAAACCTAACTAACCTAAGGACATCACGCAACACCCAGTCATCACGAGGCAGAGAAAATCCCTGACCCCGCCGGGAATCGAACCCGGGAACCCGGGCGCGGGACGCGAGAACGCTACCGCACGACCACGAGATGCGGACAATGAGGGTCACAAAAGTAGTACGAAACTGAAATGTGTTCAGCTTGAGAGAAGAAAGGGGAGAGGGAAGATTGATACAAGAAGACGGTAGCTGGATACCGAACGTGAGGACGAGGGCATGGGTTTGGAGATAGTTTTATGGCGTCTTGTACGATCTATTTCCAAAAGTGTTCTATATGCTACGAAGTATTTAATAACAGTACTTGTGCCGATGGCTATCACTCACTATTAATAGGATTAACAGGGAAAACAGAAAAAGTACTAAAATAAGACGAACAAATGAGATAGAGAAGACGAGCGGCCCGTTTCATAGCGGTACCGTTAAGTAAGCGCGAGAGAGTTACGTAGATGTTCAACGAACTCCAGCAGTAGTACTACTAGAAATGGGAAGATAACTGTTGAAATTCCGAGGACGTGAGTTCGAAGAAGAGTTGGCCAACATATTAGTTCTTCACATATTTGTATCGCGAAACGACCATGAGAAAAAACACTCAGAGAAGTAACAGCTGATACGGAAGTTTATGGACAATTGGTCACCTCATCGTTCGCGAACGGGACAGAAAGTGAGCAAAGCGGTAGTGGTAACAGATCTACCCTCTGCCACACACTGTAAGGTGGCTTACTGTGTACAGATATACATTACTGGCCATTAAAATCGCTACACCACGAAGATGACGTGCTACAGACGCGAAATGTAACCGACAGGAAGAAGATGCTGTGATATGCAAATGATTAGCTTTTCAGAGCATTCACACAAGGTTGGCGCCGGTGGCGACACCTACAAAGTGCTGACGTAGCCTATCGCGATTGCGGTTTATCGTATCGCGACATTGCTGCTCGCGTTGGTCGAGATCCAATGACTGTTAGCAGAATATGGAATCGATGGGCGCAGCAGGGTAATACGGAACGCCGTGCTGGATCCCAACGGCCTCGTACCACTAGCAATCGAGATGACAGGCATTTTATCCGCATGGCTGTAAGGGATCCTGCAGCCACGTCTCGATCCCTGAGTCAACAGATGGGGACGTTTGCAAGACAACAACTATCTGCACGAACAGTTCGACGACGTTTGCAGCAGCATGGACTATCAGCTCTGAGACCCTTGACGCTGCATCACAGACAGGAGAGCATGCGATGATGTACTCAGCGACGAACCTGAGTGCACGAATGGTAAAACGTCATTTTATCGGATGAATCTAGGTTCTGTTTACAGCATCATGATGGTCGCATCCGTGTTTGGCGACATCACGGTGAACGCACATTGGAAGCGTGTATTCGTCATCGCCATACTGGCGTATCACCCGACGTGATGGGGTGCCATTGGTTACATTTCTCGGTCACCTCTTGTTCGCATTGACGGCACTTTGAACAGTGGACGCTACATTTCAGGTGTGTTACGACCCGTGGCTCTACCCTTCATTCGACCCCTGCGAAACCCTACATTTCAGCAGGATAATGCACGACCGCATGTTGCAGGTCCTGTACGGGCCTTTCTGGATAGAGAAAATTTTCGACTGCTGCCCTGGCCAGCACATTTTCCAGATCTCACACCAACTGAAAACTTCTGGTCAATGGTGGCCGAGCAACTGGCTTGTCACAATACGCCAGTCACTACTCTTGATGAACTGTGGTATCGTGTTGAAGCTGCATGGGCAGCTGTACCTGTACACGCCATCCAAGCTCTGTCTCCATGCCCAGGAGTATCAAGACCGTTGTAATGGCCAGAGGTGGTTGTTCTGGGTACTGATTTCTCAGGATCTATGCACCCAAATTGCGTGAAAATGTAATCACATGTCAGTTCTAGTATAATATATTTGGCTCATGAATACCCGTTTATCATCTGCATTTCTTCTTGGTGTAGCAATTTTAATGGCCAGTAGTGTAGATGCAGAGCGGACATCGTGCTCTGAGGCTGATTGAGGAAACGTAGCGCTGGTGGTCGGGATGACGGGAGAGGCCGCCCACTGCCGCCACAAAGGCGCGGCTGCCGTGATGAGGGAACAGTTACCGGAGACACGCAGGCAGAAGCCCCTGCGCGTCTCTGTAAGAGGAGGCTCGCCATCCGGCCGAAAGTGAAACCCCAGCCAGCGGCCGGCAGCGGTGCGGTGTGGTCCGGTGTCCCGACCTGCCCCACGGCGGATCTTGCGTCACGGCCGCTTCCCGCGGCTGCGGGCACGCACCTCGCCACTGCCCGCCTGCGTCTCCCAGATAGCCCCGGGTCCGGAGGTCAACGGTCCCTGCGCACGCCGCAGACGTCCACTGGCCCGGAGCACTTCTCTCGTCGCTTCTGATTGATTTCAAAGGAAGCGCAGAGTGTCTTCTAGACTTCTTTTATGTGCACCTCATTGCATTTTACTCTTAGGGAGGAACCTACCATCGCCAGCGATACTATCTAGGACGAAGAACTAGTGTATTAAACAAACTTCTTGGCAGATTACGACTCTGTGCCGGACCGTCTCTCGAGCAAGGGACCTCAGCCTATCAGGGGGAAGTGTTCTGCCAGCTACATGAGCACTTCTCACGATCCGCTTTCACAGCTCTGCTTTCGCCAGTACCTCTTTTCCTACCTTTAAATTTCACAGAAGTTCTTCTGAGAACCTTGCGCGACTAGCATTCCTAGATGGTAGCATATTGCGTAGAGATGGCTTGGTGGGTTGTTTCCGGAATGTATTTTCACTCCGTAGCGGAGTGGAAGCTGATATGAAAGTTCCTGGCCGATTAAAACTTTTCCGGACCGGGACTCGAATCCGGTACCTATGTCCATCCCGCGAAAGGCGAAGGTACCAGGGTCGAGTCCCGAAGCGAACACAGTTTCAATATGCCAGCAAGATTCATATCAGAGCACTCTCCGCTGCAGGGTGAAAATTCATTCAGGAAACTAGCATGCTGCACAGCAAGCCCATACTCTACATACGAGGTGTGCTAAGAATGCGGGAATTTTGTTTCTTGGAAAGAATTTTGTTTATTCGTCTACACCAGTGTTCTCCCCTTCGTAGTAGTCCACATTACATTTTACACACTCGTGCTAAAGCTTTTTGTAATTGCCGGAACACTTCTGACACCCTACTAGTTTGTAGCTCTCTCAGTGGTGTGTTTGGTGTGTTTTAATCTCATCACTGCTTGTAAACCGACTGCTTTTCAAGGTTTTCTAATTTTTTGGGAACATAAAAAAATCACATGGGCCATATCTAGCGTATAGGGTGCCTGGGATAACATTACAATATTCTTTGCGATCAAAAATTCACTAAAAACCAATGAAGTGAGCGGGTGCATCATTTTGGTGCAAACGCCTTGAACTGTTTCCTCACAAATCCGGGACTTTTTTTCCGAATTGCTTCAAGCTCAACGGCGTTGTACTTTGAGGTAGTAATCCTTATTGGTCATTCGACTTTGTGTTCTCAGATTTTATGAGTTCCTGCCACAATCAGCAAAACCTTCACATTTGACCGCACTTACCGTGCTTTTTCGGTCTTGCCTATCCAGAGAATCAAGACTGCGACGATTAGGGCATAGTTACTTCGCCATAACCGCATACCATTTATAACACGTTGCAGCAGTTCTGCATTGTTGTTTACATTATGTAAAATTTACTGAGCAACTTGCACTACCCTTTGTTTCCATTCTAAATTCATCACTTTTGTCGCATGTCTTATACCCAAAACGTCTGAGAAAATTTTATGATGTGAGCTAATTGAAATACGAACATCATCAACGGGTTCTCTCATTGAGGTAAGCAACAGTTCATAATCATTCCTTTTCACTTTTCCAGGGTGTCGTCTTCAATGTGCTCCAGGTCTACTTCGAAACGTTTACACCACTCGTAAACACTTTGCGCATAGCAGACGCAGCAGAAGCAATAGCAAATATTTCCAAAAAGATGTTATGTCTTTATTCCGTCCTTCAGCTAGATGACTGCTCTGCAATTCACACTTAAGTGCTTGGCAGAAATTTCATAAAAAATAGTGTAAATTCTCTGATCCAATTTTATACAAAATAAATAATCGCCTTACTAGCAAAACACGTCTCACCCCATCGACAGCTTAATACAGACTAAATATCCGGTATGCCTAACTTACAAAATTTCCGTTAGTTTTTGAACACATTCTGTATGGGTGAGGCAGCTAAGACTCCCGCCATAGTTCGGAGAGGGCTTCAGCTACGTAACATTTGCGGAATTTGATGACGTAATAACCACTGTGCTGCCCTTAAGAGAAGTGGTCACATCAGACCCTACCTTCTGAAACTAATTTAACGTAACTCAGGTACTGTTCGTGTTTACTGCTGTGACTTGTGTTAAGTCCTCGAAATGTTGACCAGCATCGATACACGCAGTAAAGCGATTCTGTTCTAACAACACTACACGTCGAGTTTTATCTGGCCTATTGCAGCACAGATCTGCTTTACATTGCATTTCACGTTTTCGAGAGCGTGTTTCGTTGGAGACCCCTTTTACTGAGTTGTACCCATAGATAAAAGTCCAGAGCTGATGCAGACCATTTTTTGTTTTCCTGAAGATTCCCAAGCGTTCTATTCAGAATGTCTGTAATTACCTGTACGGAATAGGCGGGACATCCATCATATAATTAGGATGTGTGTTGTCGTACGTCCATTGTGATATCTGCAGAATATCTGTTAGCAACTGTGGATGCTTGGGGCTATTAAGCGTCCCATGTATAAAACAGAGACCCTTGAGGAGATTCTTGAACAGCCAGTACCAAACATACACAGGCAAAAGTTTTTGTGCATCCCCTTCTCTCAGCTAGCTTGTATTTTCAACTGAGTAGTTGTGAATATTATGAAACACTATTTGCCCGTGGTTTGTAAACGAAGCCTTATCTGTTAGTAGAGTCTTGTGTAGAAACACCACATCACTTTGCAGTTACCGTAAACACTATATAGTGAAATGTACCTACTTTGAGAGTACTTTTAAATTTTTTTAATAATATTACCAAAAACAGGTACGACTTGGCACAATCAGTATACCAGCACAGAAACATACGACACTTCTATCTTGTTAGTATTTTGTAAATTTACACAGGTGTTATGATGCTGAAGCCATCTTCTCGGGCTCTCTACAACGCCATAGAAAAGAAATAGTTCCATTAAAAAAAAGAGGTCAGTGTCATAATTCGGCAGCTATAAACATTAAATATTACATGTGTGCATCAGAAAATCATCTACACTGACCTACATACATTAGCGAAAACTGCGTCTCTGTCCATTTACCTGTTATACATATACCTGGGATGGCCTGTCTTCGCTGACACACCTCATACATAGCCCTTAATCCACTTTATTGCACATGGTGGAAACTACTTCATACCACTGTTAGATCCAGCTCGATCTATTCCATCTGCGTTTGGGCAAAGTCAAAGCTGATCGTCAGTCGGCGTTCCCGCACGCCGACAGAATGAATTGGGAGAATGGGGATTCGCATTTCGGTGGGCTGTGGGTCATATCACTGTCCGGCAATTCATGATTTCCCTACACCGATTACGGCAAATACTGGGATGTTTCCGTTGAAACATAGGCGCCCAGTTTCCTGCTCCTATGCAACTTCGGTTCTGCCATAAGTAACCATGTCGTCGACGGCACGTTAAACCGTAATCTTCCATCTCTTACATTTCTGCAAGATTCTTTCACAGTCCACCACTCATACCTTTCTCTGCATTTTTAAAGCCTCTCTTCCTTTCCAATAATCTTAAACACAAAGTAAAGTGAATGGAAAAAGTGTTACAAAAATCACTCCTATTTCAGTTACCCGTGCTGCTCTGTTGCCTTTTCCTATGAGCTACACCGTCCTGTTATGATCTAAGCCCTGGTCGCTTCCGTCAAGCCGGGACAGCTTAAAACACCGAAGAATCGTAGAACATACCTCAAAAGCACCTGGTATACGGTTTCACCAACAAAAGCACTGTAGTTTATCAAACTCGTTCCATTATCTTCCATTTGACGTCGCACTTTCTTTACAGATCACAAAATTTCATTGTATTACCAGTAGACATCCAAATGCTTTGAGGGATTCTTTATCTTGTTCACCGCAAATTACGTTGTTGACAATTGGCATTAAATACACTAAGTGGACATGTGAAGTCGTTCTACGTTTTCTAGCCACTTTCGAGTGATGGTGAATCAGACGTTAATTTCCTATAACAGTGCGAAAAACTGTCTTCAAACTCCATCCAGGCTATACCGGCCAATGCTCCTTACACGGGCGCGAGTAGGCCATTCAGAGCTAGCTCACTTCCCAGTCTCGAAATGTAGTGTTATGCGGGTTACGCAATGTTAAAAACAACCACACTTGTGATGGTTGTCTCTTTTATAGTATGCAACAATTCCTAAAGATCTTCAGTTGGCCCGAGACAGAGGATAATGTCTCTGCGCGAGGTAAAGAGGTAATAAATTCAAAGTATTGCGAAGTGGCCGCACTCAGTAACTGTAGATGAACTAGCGCATATAGATTATGGTTGTTGTTGTTGTGGTCTTCAGTCCTGAGACTGGTTTGATGCAGCTCTCCATGCTACCCTATCCTGTGCAAGCTTCTTCATCTCCCAGTACCTACTGCAGCCTACATCCTTCTGAATCTGCTTAGTGTATTCATCTCTTGGTCTCCCTCTACGATTTTTACCCTCCACGCTGCCCTCCAATGCTAAATTTGTGATCCCTTGATGCCTCAAAACATGTACTACCAACCGATCCCTTCTTCTAGTCAAGTTGTGCCACAAACTTCTCTTCTCTTATGGTATTTGCAACAATCTTGTGGCAAATTTTTATCGTATAGGTCCACTGTTGCGGCCCACTATTTAGGAAACTCAACTCGCAGCGGAGCTCAACCCGTCCTTGCAGTTTCACCAGTGAAACTTAAGAAATACTGCTGACCCTCCCTGTCAAATCTTTTACGTATATTCAGAACTGTAACGGCCCTAGCACGCCTCCTTGACATACATAAGTTATTACTTCTACATCTGTCGTTCCATATAACGTACTGGATTCTTCGGTAGAACATTCTTGGATCCCTTCACTTGTGTGTGAAGGTCTTCCGTTGACTGTATATTGGTGGCCAGGCAGAAAGTGGTATAGTTTCGAGCACCATTAAGAAATCTAGGATGCCTGACTATACCTTGTCACCTGTGTCCACTTTTTGCAAAGTATATCAGGGTTGGTTTAAATGCATCTGAGGTCATCAGTCCCCTACAACTTAGAACTACTTAAACCTAACTAACCTAAGGATATCACACACATCCATGCCCGAGGCAGGGTTCGAATGTGCGACCGTAGCGGCCGCACGGTTCCAGACTGAAACGCCTAGAACCGCTCGGCCACCCCAGCCGGCGTATTTCAGGGAAGACAGTGTTTAATATTATGAAATACTCCAGTATCCAAAGGCAGTTGTTCGTATTTCCTTTTGTAGCGTGCCACACCCACATGAAGATGCATGTCAGAGATTTAATCTACTATTGGTGTTGGCGCCATTAGGAACGGAACAGTACCTCAGTTACGGTGAAGGAAACTGACTTCCGTGTCACTGTAGACACCAGTCTTACATACGCATGAGGTTTTTTGGGGAAAAGACGCGAAATCAAATTTAGTAAGAGAGGGCAATCTTAAGAATTTCGCTCCTAGTAACAATCAACTTTATAATATCTGTTCCATCATTGGTGTAGGAGCTTAAAGCAGGAAGCGCTGATTTTTTGTCTCCCGTCGACATCAAAGCCACTAAAGACTGAGCAGAAGCTAGGTTTGGAAAACAGTGGGTACGAAGCCGAATGTGAGCTCCTATATGGATGCATCAGCTCATTCTGTTTCATGGACTTATAGGTAGTGCGAAAATTGACAGCCGGAAGTTGGGTTGAACGCTGTGGGTTGGACGTCCCGAGCAATACGCCACTGTGGTGGACTCTGCGATTAAAAATCTGTCACTGCATGTTGCGATTACCATAATATGCGTTAAACTACAATTATTGAGTGCAGTGACTTGGCAAAACGTTTACCTCATGTCCTTATTACCGTACGCAAACCCGTTATCTTATTTCCCGGGCCCAACTGTGTAAAGTTCCTTAGAACTTACTGCATATTATAAAACAGACAGCTGTTACAAGCTTGAATTTTTTAAATTGTTGCATAATGCTCAAAGCACTATTTTTCGAGACTGGGGCGTGAGCCAATTCCGGATAACCTCCTCGCCCTGGACTAATTCCTTGGTAGAGTTTCAAGACAGTTTCTCAGCGTTATAGGAGAACAAAGAGCTGGTTCCCATCTGCGACACTCAAACAGAAACAGAAAAATTTACACACACCAAAAACAACCTCTCGCGATTGTCACTCTTGAAGTACAGCGATTCTTCAAAATGACCTACGGCCACAGAAACAAGTATCACGGTCATGGTTAGCAAATACCTGTCAGGTACGGATGCTACGATCTGCAGCGTGGCAAACAGAACGAAATAACAACTTTAAGACTTATCATTCAATACTGCAGGCTTACCCTTCCGTCCGAATATGATTCAACACGTAACAAGTTAAGTCATGTTTCTTACCTACTAGGGTCTATGCCGTCTAAAAGTGTACTTTTTACTGTCGCTTGTATTAAGGCTACTTCCCGGTCCGTTGAGGGATAGAGCTTTGGAAAAACGTTTCTTTATACACCTTTGTACGAAATGTTATTTGCAAAATTTTATCTAAGCGTCGCCTATGGGACAGATAAGTAAAGGGGTTGAATATTCACCGTTTCTGCCCTTAACGCCGGAATTTGGAATTTTGCTATCCAGTTTCTAGTGGCATTATATTCCAGTCCCCCCCTCCCCCCCCCCCCCCCCCACCACCCCTTGTTGCGGAGGCTCCGTTCTCGCAGATTGTTATGATAATTAACTAATCCTCCTTAACATATTTACATACCGTACTACGGGCACATAAATAGAGACTGTGGTTCTTTTGACGGTATCCGTGTAGTCTTTGTACAATATCAGTTTTTTTCTTTGCAATTAGGAGGAGGATATTTAATCCCAGTAAGTTGACGCAGTGGTCTAAGCTCAGGACTCGCTTACGGGTCTCGGGTCGAGCACCTATCTAGTCGACCTATGTTAGGTTCTCGAGGGCCTGCCTAAACAACCTTAAGCGAGTGATGGGATTGTTCCTATAAAAAAATAGCGGGCGATTTATCCCGCCTCCTCCAGCTGAACTAGTACTGGTTCCTAGCGGCCTACTGATGTAGAGACTGGAAACTTAAGCCTTCATTTTGAGAGAAAATCGAACTGGAGGACTATAACATCCAAAACACAACTTACTACGGCATGGCAGAAAACAAACGCAGATGTAGGAACCACGCATCGGGCGGGCTGCAGTGTCGATCAGTCACGAAATCACGTGATCCTCCTCACTTTCATCTCAAAATATGGCGGACACACAGTATCATGGTGATGTCGACCTACTGGCGTAATTCTGCTGCGATAACACACAGGTAACTGTAGTCTTTGTAGGGAAGGCCCAAGGATATCGGACCCCTTTTTTTTTTTTTTAACTGCACGTTATTTACACAATTCGAGGAGCTTCTCGGTTGGTAGCTGTCACACGTTGTCTGGACTCCAGTTTTCAGAATGAAATTTGGTGGAATTCCGCTTGTGTCAATACTGCAAGCCGAATGCAGCTTGATTCTCTTCTGATCGGTGGTGTAGTCTGAGAACAAAATGGCAGTACTAAACGGTTATTTGAACAATGAATCAAAGCACATGTATGGGATATGTACTGTATTGATTAATTAAAACAATTATTTTTTCTAATGTCGCTACTTCAGCTAAGCTAAAACTCACTAATGCATTGCCTAAAACAGTTTGTTTGTTTAATTTGGTATACCAAGAGATGTAAGTTACGATAACTAATTGGTACTTTACAATGAGAAGAAAATAAGTAATAAAATAAATACAGTGGGAAGATCATACGAAATGTAAGCTACAAATTATTCATTAACACCTTTCTAATCTGAAATCTACCATGGTTTGAAGGATGCGCATCAGCTAGCGATAATTACTGAAACTGTGACGAAATGCGCGAGGCGTGTCTCAAAAGCTTGGGAGACGCCCCTTTACGTAAGCAACCATGGCTCGGGGAGCCCGCTTGGGTCACTTGTTTACTAAGTAGGATCTCCATTTTGTTCGTGATACTGAAAAAGACAGAAATTCTCGTTCGATGTACTATGGAATTATTCTTTAGGTATGTGGTGACGCTTAAATGATAACTCTTAGGGTAATCAGTGAGTTGTAGAGATAGTAAGAGAAATGACTGTATAAGCCTCGCGGTTTGCTGTCGAATAGGGGTCATCAGAGTTTATTTTCAGTTACGCCTCAGATAGTATAGATCTACAGACAGTCGCAACCCTGTAACCTACTTGACACTGGAAGGTAAGTAATGAGCAGAGTGTAAGTTAGATAAATAATCAATACGTAATCAAATAAGTGGTTATTTATTATATTTATGTGCAGGGTGACCTACCTGAGGGCACTAAACCTGCGTGAGGAATGACGTTTAACGCAAAGCTGTTCGGGGCATGTATTTGAATTAAATTTCTGCAACAATACGACAAATTAGGAAGGGAAGTCCAAGTAACGTTTTGATATGCTATAGAAACTAGCTGTCAAGACTTACTAGTGCCAACAATATTAGATTCACACACCTCCTTTCAAAAATGCAAAAGGAGCGTCAATTATTTTACTTCCTATTGTTCACATTTCTTCTAGGAATTGTTGCCTGTAGTCATCACTACGGAATCGGTGTTCCACTCCACAGTTCTGTCTCAATTACTACGCGGTCTGTCTATGGCTTCCGCACGTCGAACTGACACACGTCAGAGCATTGCGTCACACCGCGCCAAACGGTAAGACACGAATTATTTCCAACTCGCTAGCAAGCAGTCGATAGCCCACTAGTTCCACGTAGCTAAGAATATTTTCACACCGAGATTGGTTTTCCGTTCAGTACATGTTAATATAAAATGTTGCAATGATCCTCAACTGGCGCTAGGCGCACGTACACATAAAAGAGTTATAAGCTGAAAAACGGATAGCTGAATGTTTGCCATTGCAAAATGCTACTGTTGAATGGTTTCCAGCAGCTTTTAGCGCAATGCAGATGGGAGATGACAAGTGTGCTAGTCTGACAGATAACGACCACGCCGGTAGTCAACGATTCTCCATAGGTGGCAGACCTACAGGCGATTTATGGTACTGGGTCATTTTCTTGGTAAATATTCGCCAAATTACTCGGACCTTTCGAGACACCAGTGCTGAGATACTGCCTTTTCTTATTTTCTTTTTTCCGCGAGGTCGTTTCCTCACGGGATCACAGAGTTATTTGCGAGCGCGCTGTGGGCTGAATGTTGCCTACCTTTAGCGACGCGTCCTAGGATGGCGTCGCGGTGCTCGGCGGAGCGCGGCTCGCCGACGACGATGAGCAGGTAGCAGCCGGCTAGCGGCGACGGCGGCGGGGGCGGGGCCTCCTCCATCTCGTCCGAGTCGGTCTCGTGTGGTAGCCACGAGCGCCGCGGGACGAGTGAGGGGACCAGCGGGCGCGCTGGCGCTCCAGCGCGCGGAGTCGCCGCTGCGCATGCGCGGGCGACCGTGCTGCCCCCGCGCAGCCACGCCGGCAACTGCTGAGGGGGCGCGCCCGATTCGACGTTGGGGGTGATTGCCAACCCTTCCTACCGCAAGCGTCCTATTCCCTCAACAGCTTATCCGTATGTACTGTTTTTTTTACAAGTGATCTTGAGGCACTCGTTCCGCATCTGCTGCGTGCACAGCAACCCACCATATGGTAGCACAGTCCAATACCACACAAGAAAAGACTTATCACTGAAGAAAATTTTACAAGCAAAGATTGCTAAATCGGTATTTTATTGGATGACTCGTTTCCACAGAGCTATGCTCTCGTCATCGGCTCTGCAGGAGGATGAACAAAAGTTGATAACAAAAATGTTACAATCATGATATTGCCACTTGATAAACTGTCTTGTTACGTAACCTATGGAATTATAACATATCTAATGCTTTTGAATTTTTGCTATATATTATCCACCAGTGTCACAAATCACTTTAAATTGCGTATGCAGTTCCCACTACCGTGAAGATCACCGTATAGCGACGTGTAAAATGTAAAAGTATGATGTACAAACATAAACACAGCTATTTCACGCGGATGGCAAGTGGTCATGTGCACTACCAGCTGGTAACTGATGGAAGTGATATAAACACAACGACTTCCATATACGTCCACGAGGTGGCACTGTGGTGGTTCCCTGTATTATCTTCTGACATGTAGCGTAAGACGTAGATACATAATTCCATATAACTAGTAATGCATTATTAATCTTTTTATTTTCATTATCATGCAATCCAAATCAGAGAAGTATAATTAATGTGCGTGATTTTAATAATTTCGTAGGGTAAACTATATACTACTTACGTTAGGAAACAAGAACTAGGCGCGCAATATGCTAAACGTAGACAATTTTTTTTTTTTTGTAAAATAGATTCTTTAGGCTGCATATCTCTTCTGGTGTACTCTGTATGGTGTTTATAATTTATATCTGAGTGTCCATAGTTATGTTTCGAACTGGTCATCACACTGGTTAGACAATATATTTATTTTTTATAAAAAAAAGAGTGCTACACATACAGTGTTGTTCCTGTGTATGTGACACTTACGTTGGGTCTGATTCAAGAGATTGAGAAGGTCCAAAAAAGAGCGACAAGATTCGTGACTGGTACATTTAGCCATCGCGAGAGCGTTACAAATCTCATAGAAAGTTTGAAGTGGGACACACTTGCAGATAGATGACACGCTAAGCAGAAGGGGCTGCTCTCTAAATTCCGAAATCCAATCTTCACCGAGTATGTATAGCATATATTATTACCACAAACTATAAAATGGCGTAATGATCACCATTCAAAGGGAAATAAGAGCTCATACTGAGGCGTTCAGACAGTCGTTTTTCCCTCGCGCTAGTGGAACAGAGGGGGTGGGGAATATGACTTTGGCGTGAATTGTGTCCTCCGTCACACACCGCTTGGTGGCTAGCGGAGTATGTACGTAGAAGTACATATTATAAACAGATCATCATTGAAAGTGTAATGATAATCTTACATAATTTCCTATGATCTTTGTAGTAGTGGTGAGTGCGTATGCAATGTGCAGCGATTTCTATCACTGATGGATAATATGGCGTAAAATTTCAAAAGCGTAAGGTATGTTACAGTTCCATAGGTTGTGAAACAAGACAGTGTATCAAATGGCAATATCTTGATTGTAAGTTTTTTTCCTGTCAACTTCCGTTCATTCTCTTGTAGATCCGATGACGGCAGCATAGCTCTGTCGAAACCGATCATCCAATAAAATGTGTATTTAGCGATCTCGGCTAGTGAAGATGTCTCTGATGACACCTCCGGAGCGGGTTACGCTACACTCTACGCAAAATTAACCACATCGTTGCATTTAAGCAAAAACTGAAGCATGTACTTTCATAAACCTCATAATTTCTCCTTGAAAAATAAACAATACGCTCTCTGTGAAACATTAAATCACGCAACTTTCTAGCCCCTTTCATTATTACTAGCCAGCCGCGGTGGCCGAGAAGTTCTAGGGTCTTCAGTCTGGAACCGCGCTGCTGCTACGGTCGCAGGTTCGATTCCTGCCTCGGACATGGATGTATGTGATGTCCTTAGGTTAGTTAGGTTTAAGTAGTTCTACGTTCTAGGGGACTGATGACCTCAGATGTTAAGTCCCATAGTGCTTAGAGCCATTTGAACCATTTGCTACATGTTGAATTGCGTGTGCTGACTCTCCCCAAAATTTATTGATGCTCTATTTGCGTAAACAGTCCCTTGAGGTTTTAAATATTTCCTTAGATGTTCTGTCAATAATAATAATGATACAACTTTTTATCCCTATATTTGTATAATTTTAAAAAAGGCAAAATTTGTGTCTTCTGGCAATGCAACTAGAAGATAATTTACGTATATCAAAAACAACAGAAGACCGAAAAGTATAAATTCTTCACATTCTAAGTGCATTTTGCCTATCGGCCACGCAAATAAGATAATGAATTCTTCACTTGCTGTGTTTACAAGCCTGTACTATTCCTTCTGTTACATGGCTCACTTACTCAGAAGCCTTAGGCGAATCACGAAGCATTGCCAATGGAAATAATTTTGATTTTGTGATTTTATTTTTTTATTTTTAAACACGGAGAATTCTGTTCTACCCCTCTTCAGGTTTTGCATCTGTGTTAAACTCTGCCGGCCGGTGTGGACGAGCGGTTCTAGGCACTTCAGTCCGGAACCGCGCGACCGCTACGGTCGCAGATTCGAATCCTGCCTCGGGCATGGATGTGTGTGTTGTCCTTAGGTTAGTTAGGTTTAAGTAGTTCTAAGGGAGTGATGACCTCAGATGTTAGGTCCCATAGCGCTCAGAGCCATTTGAGCCATTTGTTAAACTCTGCATTTGTATATAATCGATGTTTGAAGATTACGGACCTCTAAAGACTGCAGAAGCACAAGTGGCTAAGGGAACAGTAAAATTTCTACGCTTGCGTACTCACATACCGCAGGTTACGTTATGTGGTCTATATTTCATCATTGGTCGTCTCTCTGTTATCAGCACCAAGATACAGAGCTATGTTGACAGGCGCGTAACAGGGATCTGACAAGGAAGCTGATATCCCCGTTGCATCGTTTGATAAAGTGATGCCTGCGGCCCCTGATATCGGACCACTGCAGTATGGGTACTGCCTTATAATAATGTAGCATGCCCACGAGTCCCCTTGTATAGTGTGCATATTGTTCCTTTCCGTTGTGTTTTAATCACTTAATTAAAATCCCTCATTTTCGTTTCGCTTGCGAATGAAGGAAAAACGTACGACAACACAGCAAGTTATATTTTAGAAAATATGACTCCGTAAGTACTGCTTATACACACCGTCCTACTATTGATATAAACGCGTCGAGGCGATAGCAACGACATCTGGCAATGAATGACTGCTAGTCAGACGCACGCACGATACATGCAGTGCCGGCCGGTGTGGCCGTGCGGTTCTAGGCTCTTCAGTCTGGAACCGCGTGACCACTACGGTCGCAGGTTCGAATCCTGCCTCGGGCATGGATGTATGTGACGTCCTTAGGTTAGTTAGGTTTAACTAGTTCTAAGTTCTAGGGGACTGATGACCTCAGATGTTAAGTCCCATAGTGCTCAGAGCCATTTGAACCATTTTGATACATGCAGTATTAGTGTGTGTGCAATCCGTGCGTAGAATCTGAGTTTGACCGAGGGCAGATTGTGATGGCCCGGAAGCTCGGAACGAGCATTTCGGAAACTGCACGACTTCTCAGGTTTTCGAGGAGTGCTGTCGTGAGTGTCTTAAACATGTGGCGAAACCAAGGAGAAACCACGAGCAGACGGCGTGGGGTTGGGCGGCCATCCCTCATTACAGACCATAGGCTGGGCAGACTGGTAAAACAGGACAGGCGGTGAACTGTGGAGGAACTAACATCGAACACTAATGCTAGGCAGAGTACAAGTGTGTCTGAACACATAGTGACTGCAGCCAAAAAATGTTTTGGAGGTTGCTTGTGTTATATAGCTAGGGAAGGCCGAAATGCACGCTATAAGCTCACGCAGGATGGCGTGAGGTCTGAAACAGGATACGTAATGAATGCTATAAAGTAAAGTACATAGCTGCTGGAATACTTAACTTTAATCCATCATTTTTATACATCGTTCTTGATGAGACATGCTTCATACGATAACTATCAATTGCTATGGCGCCTTGCTAGGTCGTAGCCATTGACTTAGCTGAAGGCTATTCTAACTATCTTCTCTGCAAATAAACGAGGCTTCGTCATTGTTGCATCGCTAGCTACGTCGTCCATACAACTGGGGCGAGTGCTAGTAAGTCTCTCGAGACCTGCCGTGTGGTGGCGCTCGGTCTGCGATCACTGACAGTGACGACACGCGGGTCCGACATGTACTAATGGACCGCGGCCGATTTAAAGCTACCACCTAGCAAGTGTGGTGTCTGGCGGTGACACCACAGCTTGCACTGCTGCTAATATACATATCTGTGTGTGTGTGTGTTTATAATACAAAAATTGATAATATATTAACCCAGTCGTGTGAGAGCTCTTGAAGGGTAACTGCGTCGAAACACATAGCAAGACAACCCTCACATAAGGATTCGCCACCCGATGTGAAATCAGTGTTGTGTAACGAACTTAGAGTCTCATCATCAGTGGCAGCAAATATTTGGCCGTGGGAATCATGTTAGATCATGAGTTCTATCTGGTGATGGTTTTCGAAAATCTGTGATATAGTGAAACCAAATCAGATGAGCGGATATGCCTATGTAACACATCAATGCAAGTTGCAGCCTTGTTCCATGGAAATGGGCACTCTCCATCAGTGACAGTGGGTAAACATATAATCTCTGCAGGGGACTTTCCATTAACAATGAAACTGAATAATGGGGAAGAGAACACATATCTGTAAGAGCACCCTTCTAACATATACCATTTATGTCAACCAGCGTAGTCTAGATTGTCGACCAAGCTGGAATCCTACAAAAGAAAAGAAACCAATCTGTTAGAGTCAGTGCGAAATACTCATCATCCAAGGATACGTTTTTTTTGTGCATCAGTACAAGTCAAATGTACAAAACAACCATGCCAGATGTACACATAGAACTACGCTCATATTTACATACTTTCATGGTCCCTGCTATATAGATGTGTTTATAAATAGAGAAAGGTGTGAGAGCTACATGTGTGTTCACTAGAAAATCCCCTGTATGCTGGTTGGTTGGGGGGGGGGGGGGGTACCAATCAGCGAGGAAGGATGGATGGGGAGGATATCGGCTGTGCGCTTTCAAGGGAACTATCCCAGAATTAGCCTGAAGCAATTTAGTGGAACCGTCGTCCTCCCGTGCTAACGACTTCGCCACATTGCTCGGTTTCTGCATGCTGCTGTACGCACATAGTCCTCAGTATGACAAACTAGGCAGAAGATGCCTGTCACAATGTCCCACTACTAACTGGCTGGTCATGCAGTGACATGAAAACTGCAAGCAGAACACTGGAGCACTATTTCCTGATAATATTTGTGCTTTGTCCGACCATCCAACTGTGGGAAGACCAATTTTGTTATTCCATTATTAACACATGGTAAGGGATTCCTCTTTGATAACGTTTATATATACGCTCAGAAATATATTTTAGCTTACATACCAACTATTACAGGAATTTTCTGTGGTACCGATGGAGCAACTTATCAGACATTCAGCAAAGGCAATGACATTCTACCTCCCCAGAGTTAGAGGCAACAAACAAACCCTTGAACCTACATACACTCCTGGAAATGGAAAAAAGAACACATTGACACCGGTGTGTCAGACCCACCATACTTGCTCCGGACACTGCGAGAGGGCTGTACAAGCAATGATCACACGCACGGCACAGCGGACACACCAGGAACCGCGGTGTTGGCCGTCGAATGGCGCTAGCTGCGCAGCATTTGTGCACCGCCGCCGTCAGTGTCAGCCAGTTTGCCGTGGCATACGGAGCTCCATCGCAGTCTTTAACACTGGTAGCATGCCGCGACAGCGTGGACGTGAACCGTATGTGCAGTTGACGGACTTTGAGCGAGGGCGTATAGTGGGCATGCGGGAGGCCGGGTGGACGTACCGCCGAATTGCTCAACACGTGGGGCGTGAGGTCTCCACAGTACATCGATGTTGTCGCCAGTGGTCGGCGGAAGGCGCACGTGCCCGTCGACCTGGGACCGGACCGCAGCGACGCACGGATGCACGCCAAGACCGTAGGATCCTACGCAGTGCCGTAGGGGACCGCACCGCCACTTCCCAGCAAATTAGGGACACTGTTGCTCCTGGGGTATCGGCGAGGACCATTCGCAACCGTCTCCATGAAGCTGGGCTACGGTCCCGCACACCGTTAGGCCGTCTTCCGCTCACGCCCCAACATCGTGCAGCCCGCCTCCAGTGGTGTCGCGACAGGCGTGAATGGAGGGACGAATGGAGACGTGTCGTCTTCAGCGATGAGAGTCGCTTCTGCCTTGGTGCCAATGATGGTCGTATGCGTGTTTGGCGCCGTGCAGGTGAGCGCCACAATCAGGACAGCATACGACCGAGGCACACAGGGCCAACACCCGGCATCATGGTGTGGGGAGCGATCTCCTACACTGGCTGTACACCACTGGTGATCGTCGAGGGGACACTGAATAGTGCACGGTACATCCAAACCGTCATCGAACCCATCGTTCTACCATTCCTAGACCGGCAAGGGAACTTGCTGTTCCAACAGGACAATGCACGTCCGCATGTATCCCGTGCCACCCAACGTGCTCTAGAAGGTGTAAGTCAACTACCCTGGCCAGCAAGATCTCCGGATCTGTCCCCCATTGAGCATGTTTGGGACTGGATGAAGCGTCGTCTCACGCGGTCTGCACGTCCAGCACGAACGCTGGTCCAACTGAGGCGCCAGGTGGAAATGGCATGGCAAGCCGTTCCACAGGACTACATCCAGCATCTCTACGATCGTCTCCATGGGAGAATAGCAGCCTGCATTGCTGCGAAAGGTGGATATACACTGTACTAGTGCCGACATTGTGCATGCTCTGTTGCCTGTGTCTATGTGCCTGTGGTTCTGTCAGTGTGATCATGTGATGTATCTGACCCCAGGAATGTGTCAATAAAGTTTCCCCTTCCTGGGACAATGATTTCACGGTGTTCTTATTTCAATTTCCAGGAGTGTATTAAAGAACACTGAAGGTGAAGAAACCGCTGAAAGTTTTTACGTAGAATAAATAAAAAAAGCTCTGAATCAGGCGCGTTTTTCATTGAGCACGTCATAGGACATGGACAGAACAAGGCTTTAGCAAAATGGCTTGGCTTTCCATCGCCGTGGGACAGTTGAGTGCAAACCTCAGACAGCGCACTAGTACAAAGTGAGTGCTAGGAAGAGCATCAGACGTAATGGAAGTATTCCCGATAAGTTATCTGGTGAATTAAGTAACCTTGAGTATGATTACTGTGGAGCTAGAACGAAGCTGAAAAAGCGTTTAGTTCAAGACGATAATGAGATTAACGTACTAGACAAGGTATGTAAGGAACATGACTTAGCGTATGCTGCAAATCAAGGCCCGTTAATTAAATTTTAGCTGAAAAGGCCAGGGAAATACGTTGAAGAAGAGACATGGCCACAGAACAACATGTTGAGCCAAACACAGTTGTAAAGCAATGCATGTCAAACTTAATTTGGGTTCTGTGATAAAGTTATGACAAGTTTTGAATGCAGCTCGTTGTACACTAAAGAAGTAGAAGATGAAACGTGTAGGATGTAGAAATAATTGTATCCAATTAGCCTTGGCAGTGGCGAAATGTGCCATGAAGCAGAAAGGAGTAAGAAGAAAAAGATTTGTTAAAATGGCTAGGATTCTATCAATGTCTTAGACAGCTGGTGGAGCAGGAAGGGCAGCGGCCTTTGCACAAACAGTGAAGAATGTCGTGACTACAGGAGGCTAATAGGCATAATAGGATGATGGAGGATTATATTAATTGTTATATATAAAACCACACAAGAAAGGATTTGGCCTGTTGATAAGAAAAAGTCCTCTAACTGTACTACCAGAAAGCTAGCTTACAATTACGGATCAGTTTAGATTCATCAAAATATTCGAAATCCTATGATTTTGTTAATTGATTATGTGAAATACGTTGCCAGAGACGACTTGAAAACCAAAATAATGTGGGATTGTAAATTTAGATGTTGCAGGGGGATTTGGAACCTACTGGGTTGCGTATGTTGAAAAACACTAGAGAAACTTGTACTACTTTGACTCATATGGGGATTTATGACTGCCTGAAGTACTGCACCATTTCTTCACCAAAGATAGTGTATTCTACAATTTTCAAGGCTACGAAGATTTCGGTTCATATGACTGTGGACATTTCTGTTTAATGTTTCTCCTGACAGATGCACAAAAACAAGCACTATACACATCGCTGCATCACTTGTGGTGTGGATGTGTTGTTGTACGCTCTAACGTTAAACGACGCGTCATCAGTATGAAGTGCAAATTACTTCTGGCAATACGTCTAAGGAAGAGATAGTACACTACTGCGTTGATCGATCTGGAAACATACACTGGAGAGCCAAAGAAACTGGTACACGTGCCCAATATCGTGTAGGGCGCCTGGCGAGCGCGCAGAAGTGTCGCACTACGACGTGTCATGGACTCGACTAATGTCTGAAGCAGTGCTGGAGGGAACTGTCACCATGAATCCTGCAGGGCTACCCATAAATCCGTAATAATACGAGGGGGTGGAGATCTCTTCCAAACTGCACGTTGCAAGGCATCCCAAATGTGCTAAATAATGTTGGTCTGCGGAGTTTGGTGGGCAGCGGAAGTGTTTAAACTCAGAAGAATGTTGCTGGAGTCACTCTGTAGCAATTGTGGACGTGTGGGGTGTCCTGCTGGGATTGCCCAAGTCCGTCGGAAAGCACATGCATGGATGCAGGTGGTCAGACAGGATGCTTACGTACGAATCACCTGTCAGAGTCATACCGAGACATATCAGGGGTTCCATGCCCCACGCCCCTCACACCATTACAGAGCCTCCACCAGCTTTAACAGTTCCCTGCAGACATGGCATGGTCCATGGATTCACGAGTTTGCCTCCATACCCGTACACGTCCATCCGATCACACAATTTAAAACGAGTGGTGTGGTGGTGGTGTGTTGGGGCTTATGGGCGCTCAACATCGAGGTCATCAGCGCCCTGACACACATTAAAGGGAACGAATATGGACAGACCTAAGAAAACTAAAGCACACACTCAAAGAAAGCAGGAAAAAGAAGGAAAATGCTACATAAGAGAGTAAAACCTAAGGAAAGGGGAAACATAGCAACAAGAATGTCACAGGAAATTGTTATTGGCTGGCCACTTACATAAAATATGGGCGAGCTTGTCACACAGTGAGCAAATTAAAATCCTCTCCCTAAAATCTTTGTAAAAACATTTGACAGGGCACAGAACTTTAAAACTTTAACCACATTCGTCCGAGTGTTGCCTAAAAGAGATGGCAGGTCCGCTGGCAAGTCAGCCGCGACCCGCTGGTCAGAAAATAAAACGCAATCCAATAAAACGTGGCGCACAGTGACCTGGAGGGTCCTCTCGCCGGAGCAGGAAGCCATGCGTCATAGGGCTGTGGCCTATTCGAAGGTGAGTGAGGAGAACCTCGTCCCGTCGATGGGGCTGCAAGGAAGTACACCACACACGCGTTGTGGGCTTGACTATACGGAGCTTATTGTCAGTCACTTCCAGCCACTCATCCTCCCACCGACGCATGACCCGTGAGCTCAACAGCGAGGTGAGTGCGTGCAAGGGGATAGCACACTGAGATACTTGTGGGGCGAGACACGCCTCCTTGGCTGCGAGATCTGCCCTTTCATTCCCAGCAATGCCAACATGCCCCGGAACCCAGCAGAAAGCTACAACCTTCCCCAGTCGCTGTAGTCGGAGGAGGGCATCCTGGATGGTCTGGACAATTTTGTCTGCCGAATACAAACGTTGCAATGAGTGAAGGGCACTGAGTGAATCGGAACAGACAAGAAATTTAGGAGAGGAAGAATGTCTCATGTGCTCCAGTGCCCGCAAGATCGCAAACAATTCTGCATCAAAGACAGTAAAAGTCTGAGGCAGTCGGACCTTGAGGACACGATATGGAAAAACAACTGAGCAACCAACAGAATCCCCTTGTTTCGACCCATCCGTAAAAACAGCTACATAGTCGTGGTGCTCAGATAAAATGGCAGAAATTGCTGCATTAAAAACGGTGGCAGGAGTGCAATCTCTCTTGTACTGCAATAAATCTAAAATCACTCCGGGCTTCTTCAGTAACCAGGGTGGCAGGCGGTTAAAACCTTGGATTTGGGGTTGTACAGACTCCACACCAAGGGACTCTAGTACACGTTGCACACGGATCCCAAACGGCAACGTAGCCCGGGGACGGCGGGAAAAAAGGCGGTCCAGAGGTGGATGGGCAACAAGATGGTGAGCAGGCGATGTGGGAGCTGCAAGAAACTTACAAGCCTGGCGCACCAGCAGGAGCTGCCGCCGGATGGTAAGTGGCGGTTCGCTAGACTCAGCACAGAGGCTGGGTACGGGACTGGTCCGATAAGCACCCGTGGCCAGTCGGATCCCAGCATGGTGAACAGCGTCAAGGATCCGCAAATAAGATGGCCTCGCTGACCCATATACTGTGCACCCATAGTCCAGCCGTGAACGCACAAAAGCTCCATAAAACTGTAGGAGACGCGCCCTGTCCGCGCCCCAAGACCTGTGGCTGAGGCACTTGAGGATGTTCAGTGCCTTCAGCGTTCTGGCTTTCAAGTCACGTAGGTGTGGCAGCAATGACAACCTGGAGTCAAAAATTAGGCCCAGAAACCGCACTGTATCTCTAAGATGTAGGACAGTATCCCCCATATGCAAGGCAGGCGAAGTAAAAAGATGACGAGAACGATTAAAATGAACACAAACACACTTTTCGGCAGAAAACCGAAAACCCGTCTTTGCATCCCACTCCTCTAACCGCCGCACTGTTAGCTGCAACTGACGGCTCACAGTTGCAACACTGGAGGAGGAACAGAAAACAGCAAAGTCGTCCACAAATAAGGAGCACTGTACTGGACTCCTCACTGTAGACGTTATACTGTTGATGGCTGTGGCAAAGAGGGTAACGCTTAAAACACTGCCATGGGGGACACCGTTCTCTTGCTCAAAGCGATCAGACAGTGTGTCACCAACGCGGGTCCGAAAAAACCGCTGAGAGTAGAAAGACGGAATGAAAATCGGGAGGCGGCCACGAAAGCCCCATTGATGCATTTGTGCAAGAATACAGTGTCTCCAAGTAGTATCATATGCCTTACTGATATCAAAGAAGATACCGATACAGTGATGCTAACGGAGAAAAGCCTGCTGAATACCCGCCTCTAGGAGGGTCAGGTTGTCGACCGTGGACCGAAATTTTCGGAATCCACACTGAAAGCGGCTAAGGAGCTGTCTGGTCTCTAACAGCCAGACCAGACGCAGGTTAACCATCCGTTCCAGGGTCTTTCCGACACAGCTTGTCAAGGCGATACTACGATAACTACCGGGACATGTGCGGTCATTTTCTGGTTTGAGGAGAGGGATGAGAATTGCCTCCCTCCACGAGGTGGGGAACACTCCTGTCTGCCATATGAGATTAAAACATTCGAGGAGGATTTCCTTTGACGCCGCTGGCAGATGTCGAAGCATGGAGTACCGGATGCGGTCGTAACCGGGTGCAGTGTCAGAAGTCTCAGTTAGTGCCGATTCAAGTTCCCACATGGAGAAAGGGGAATTGTAGGCCTCAGAACTGTTCGACCGAAAGTCCAAGGTCGCTCTTTCGACAGTCGCACGGTAGCGACGAAACGCTGGATCCTGGGTTGCAGTGGCAGTACTTTGTGCAAAATGCTCTGCCAGCGTCTGAGCAATGGCTCTGGGTGTCGCTTGGAGGCATCCCTGGTTCAGGACAGTAGCTATTGGTAAACGGCTATGTTTACCGGAAATCCTCCGGATGGCTTCCCATACTCTTGTGGAACACGTGGAACGGTTGATGAAGTCCAGGAACTCCTGCCATGACCTTTTCTTGCTCTCTTTAATGACACAGCGTGCCCTGGCTCTCGCGATTCGAAAGGCGGTAAGGTTGACCGCTGTTGGGCGGCATTTAAATCGTCGAAGAGCCGCACGCCTGTCCCGGATGGCTGATCGGCACTCTACTGTCCACCAAGGCACAAGGCGCCGCTTAAGAGTGCCAGAAGACTGTGGTATGGACAGGTCAGCAGCATGATGGACCACAAGCGTGATGTGATCCACCCATTCCTGTACGTTATTGTGGCGGTCAAAGACAGCCAACCGAGTGAACAGTGGCCAGTTAGCCCTGCCAATCATCCACGATGGTGGCCGCTGCTCCAGCAATACACCATCCAGGAGATGAATGCGGTTAGGGAAGTGATCGCTGGAATGAAGGTCGTCAATGACCTCCCAGTGAACAGAGTCGGTGAGGGTTGGAGAGCAGAAAGATAGGTCAATGGCTGAGAATGACCCTGTAGCAGAAGAGAAATGAGTCGGAGTACCTGTGTTGAGGATGCACAACACTTGAGATGTTAGGAGGCTCTCCAAAATTCGACCTCGAGCGCAAAGAGAAGTGGAGCCCCACAGGACACGATGGGCATTGAAGTCTCCCAGGAGGAGAAATGGGCGAGGGATTGGTCGATAAGATCTGTGAGAGCGTCTAAGGTCATTGCATCCAGAGGGGGTAAATTAAGGGAGCAAACGGTAAGCCTCCGAGGTGAATGAATTTCAACTGCAACTGCTTGCAGGTCAGTATCCAGGGGGAGAACAGAGGAGTGGTGGTCATTATTGACAAACACAGCGACTCCGCCTTTGGCCCTTCCTCCAGTCAGGTCATCTTTGCGATATGACGTATAGCCCCTTAGTACAGGAGCATCAGATGGTTTTAAATGCGTTTCCTGTAAACACAAGCACAGGGGGCGTTGCCGTGCTAGGAGGTTCAGTTCCTCCACATGTGCCCGGAATCCATTCATCTTCCACTGTATAATGGGAGCCATCTATCAGGGTGGGAGTACCTTCATTCTCACTTTCTGTCGGGGAGGAGAGCCCACAACAGGTGGAGGCTCAGTTTTGGGGCGAGATGATTGCCCCAGTCTGACATCAACCTCCATCGCCTCAGAAGAGGAGTCGAGAGAGACGTCAGAGAGAATGACATCCACATCAGGAGACTGTATAACTGCAGTCTCCTTTAGTAGGAGAGTCTTCACCTTTGTCTTTGGCTTCGATGTTCTGGCCTGAGGTGGCATTGGAGCCAAAACCTCAGAAGCAGTAGGGGGTGTAGCAGCGCTGGGCAGTGCACAAGACTGGACCCGGGAAGGGGCAGGAAGTTCCATGATGTCAGCTACCACGGCCTGGTCAGAAGGCCGGGGGGGAGCAGCAGGCTTCACAGGAACGGCAGCAGCACACGTACATTGACAAGCGCAGGTGCTAGTGCTGACAGTAGCAACCTCCGTTTGTGTAGCGGCATCGGTTTTCAAGACTGGTTGTTTGAGAACAGAAGAAAAGAAAGCAGGGAACGTGGGCGGCTGCATGGACTTGTAGATTTTCTTCGCCTCACCATACGGGATGCGTTTTGTAGTTTTTAGTTCCTGGATCTCCCGTTCCTCAAGGAAAACTCTGCATTCCCTACTCCACACAGGGTGATCCCCAGAGCAGTTGACACACTTGGGAGGAGAGGAGCAACCATCTCCCTCATGGGTGGCTTTACCACAATTCCCGCAAGTGGCTTCCCCTCTACAGCCGAGAGTAGTGTGTCCAAAGTGTTGGCATTTAAAACACCGCATGGGGTTGGGGTAATGAGGCCGTACACTGAGACGTAGGAAACCTGCCTTCACATGCTCTGGCAATTTGGTGCTGTTAAATGTAAGAATAAATGAGTCAGTCTTTATGAGAGCACCATCCACCCGTTTCATAATGTGTTGCTCGTCGACAATTCCTTCTCGGGACCATTCAGCCTTCAGTTCGTCTTGGGGAATGTCAACGAGATCTCTGCAAGTCACAACACCCTTGCTGTAGTTCAAGGTGTTGTGAAATTCAGTCTCTATCGCAAACTCCCCAAGAAATTGTGCCTTCTGAAGGCTCTGGACTTGCTGGAAGCTAGATGTTTCAACCAACAAGGTGCCATTTCGCAAGCGCTTTACAGATTTTAATGTGCCAGCAATACCTTCTAAGCCCTTCTGTATATAAAATGGCGAAACTTTTTCAAAACTCCCATCTTTTCTTTTAATTATGAAAAACACATTCTGCGAAGCAGCATGCGTTCTGTTACTACTACCTGAATCAGGAGGACTGGCTACACGAGCCCTCTTGTTGGATTGGGTGTTAGAACCCACCAGCGGTCCACCCTTTCCGCTGGCAGGAGAAGAATAAAAGTTCGAGGGTTTCATCTCGGTCCCACGAGAAGCTAGGGAACTAGAAGTCCACCTAGACAGAGCCCCGCGTGCCTAGTTAAGCCTTATACAACTGGGGTGCGGCAGGTGCCCCAGAGGTTGCCCGCTTGCGACTGTTCCACCCCCAACAGCGATGCATCTTATAGGCGCGCAGCACACCTTAAGATAGAGGGGTTTTTATAGAGGTTTACCTTCCTCGCAATCCAGGCGGTCAAGCCAAGATTACCATTCCCCGCAGCACACAACATTCCACCGCCGCGCCATGCGGTGGTCGCTGAAGCACGTCCGCGGTTTACGGTGACAGGAGACTGGCGGCGCTGACCAGTCCCCAGCTCAGGACCCCGGGGTCGCCAAGCCCGTACTCAGCAAATGAATGCTGAGCCCCTGGGGGGAATTTAAAACGAGACTCGTCCGACCAGGCAACATGTTTCCAGTCATTAACAGTCTAATGTCGATGCTGACGGGCCCAGGCGAGGCGTAAAACTTTGTGCCGTGCAGTCATCAAGGGTACACGAGTGGGCCTTAGGCACCGAAAGCCCATATCTACGATGTTTCGTTGAACGGTTCGCACGCTGGCACTTGTTGATGGCCCAGAATTGAAATCTGCAGAAATTTGCGGGAAGGTTGCACGTATGTCACGATGAACGATTCTCTTCAGTCGTCGTTGGTCCTGTTCTGGCAAGATCTTTTTCCGGCCGCAGTTATGTCGGAGATTTGATGTTTCACCGGATTCCTGACATTCTCGGTACACTCGTGAAATGGATGCACGGGAAAATCCCCACCTCATCGCTACCTCGGAGATGCTGTGTCCCATCGCTCGTGCTCGGACTATAACATCACGTTGAAACTCACTTAAATCTTGGTAACCTTTCATTGTAACAGCAGTAACCGATCTAACAACTGCGTCGGACACATGTCTTATATAAGTGTTGCCGACCGCAATGCCGTCTTCTGCCTGTTTACATGTCTGTAATTGAATACACATGCCTATACCAGTTTCTTTGGCGCGTCAGTGTATAACAGCATTCCTAACATCACCAAGGCAAACCACAAACTACATCTAGCAGTCTGGCTAATACGATACTGACGATTTAAATGTGATTATAAAACGATCTGTAAAAGAGTTTGAGTTATGTCCAACGTAGATAAAAACAGAGAATACACTTTAGCCATGAACGTTCGGTATGACCACTACGGAGTTTCTCGAGCAGCCAAGTTTTGGAGACGATTTTGAGAAAATTTTCATGTCAGATTAAGCTGTGGATATACTACCACAAAGCACAATCTGCGTCCAGTGTAATACCACATTGAGTTCTTACCTCAACCACCAATTAATTCATACGATCTATGGATCTTCCCCACAGTGGGACAATTAATTAACTTCCATAGGTTCTGAGCAAGCCGATACACCCCCCAGTGACTGCTCAGACATTATACTGTCTCGAATTGAACATTGTGGCCCATGATAGGACTGTAATTGATTTTCGAGGAGAGGAAATCGTAGTACAATTTCACCTTAAGCAGCAGCAGCAGCATGAGAATAGAGCATAAAACCGATGCACACCGCCATCAATACACCATTTTGCCGTAGAAGGACAACATGGTAATATATGAGATTTACAAGTCCCTTAAATCGATACGACTGAAGCTGAGCAAAGACATAACTCAGCATACTTGCCCCAGTTCAATATGATGAGCAGATGACTCGCCAGAAACATAAATCACACAAACTTTTCGCTTCGTCAATGTTTAATAATAATAAGGAGATAAGGATTCTCATCCAACACCAAGATTATTTAACTACTAGCTGACAAACTAGGCACTTCCCACTCGTTTTGCCAACTTCCTGTTAGAAACGAAAACAGAAAATAAACTGTGTTTGTACTGTAACATCGAGAAAATTTCATCTAGATGCATTCATGAGAAACCTTTGAAATTAGGAAACAGTCGTGGAAATAAGTGAGCATAATGTACAAATGTATAAGTACAGTATCCAAATTAAGAAACATAGTTTGTGGTTCAAATGGCTCTGAGCACTATGGGACTCAACTGCTGTGGTCATCAGTCCCCTAGAACTTAGAACTACTTAAACCTAACTAACCTAAGGACATCACACACATCCACAATTACTGACAGTGGCGACACGCGGGTCCGACGTATACTACCGGACCGCGGCCGATTTAAAGGCTACCACCTAGCAAGTGTGGTGTCTGGCGGTGACACCACATTCCTCCCCCGCAAATCGGCGAACGGTTATATTATAAGGCTTCCGCCCGCCGTGGGGAGGACCCCATGTTGACGTATGCGACGAGGTGGGGAGCCTAACAACAGGCGAGGCTGCGCCACCCACACCCGGCCATTCGGTCCGAGGGGAGCTAGGAAACGCCTGAAAACCTAATCCAATGTGCTGTGCACGCGTGGGTTCGAATCCCATCCTCGTCGCCAAAAATGTTGTGTCTAGACAAGACAGCCTAGACACAGTGAGAGGAAGCCGAAAGGCACGCGCTTAAACTCACGCAGGCTGGCGAGAGGTCTGAAACAGGATACGTAATGAATGCTATAAAGAAAAGTACGTAGCTGCTGGAATACTTAACTTTAATCCACAATTGGTGAACATTGGTCTTGGTGATACAGTATTATCATCTCAATATAACTTGGTGCTGGCGCCTTGCTAGGTCGTAGCAATTGACTTAGCTGAAGGCTATGCTAACTATCTTCTCGGCAAATGAGAGCGTAATTGTCAGTGATCCATCTCTGGCTAAGTCGGCTGTACAACTGGGGCGAGTGCCAGGACGTCTCTCTAGACCTGCCGTGTGGTGGCGCTCGGACTGCAATTACTGATAATGGCGACACGCGGTTCCGACGTATACTACCGGACCGCGGCCGATTTAAAGGCTACCACCTAGCGAGTGTGGTGTCTGGCGGTGACACCACACTTTCAGCGATTGTTGCCTTACAGTAAGGGATATGAATACGACGTTTGGTTCAAATCTGTCCAGTGGTTTAAGAGAGGATGTGGAACATATTCACATACACACACTCATTTTTATAATACATATGGATTTCGGGTAGTAGTTTCCGATGTCTGGAAGGAGCTTTATGAGGAATGATGGTAGCTCTCCAGCACCCACACTGCAACTTACACAAGATAGATTCGCCTCCCTGTTTCAAGAAATAAGATAGGAACTTATTGGTGTCAAAACAGACCACACAAGAAACATTTCGATCACATTACCGTCAAAACATATGTTTTCAGACGACTTTCAGACTTGAACGGCTTATAAAATGCAGTATGGTTCGTAGATGGATCAAATTATAGTGTGTATCCCGTTCAAAATGTTTATGGCGTCCTTAGAGGATAATAGGCGCACCATCATGAAAGCTATACTAGAAATAGTCCTTGTTCGAAGTGCTGCAGATAATAATTCATACATCCGAGAGAAAGAAATGAATAAAATTGCATTGGATACATTTGTGTGGAAAATGCCGCTTATAGCTGTAATAGATGAGCAGTGTTTGAAACTTTTAGGTGTAATGAACGGAGGTGTTCAACTGCCAAGAAGTTTCCGTTCATGAAATTTATACGAGTATCTAATTTTACTGACAAAATCAAGACAGGCATGGGTGATTAAAACAGTAGTTCAGATAGAATGGTCGATTGCATCCTGATGGTACAGCCTTATCGAAGCCACTCTGTAGGTAGAAAAATCCCAGTCATTTATATATGAACCAAGGAACACACCTCATATGGGAAATATAATTTTTTCATGACTGCCTTTTTTTGTACTGATGATGGCTAGGGCCTCCTGTCGGGTAGACCGTTCGCCTGGTCAGGTCTTTCGAGTTGGCGCCACTTCGGCGACCTGCGCGTCGATGGGGATGAAATGATGATTAGGACAACACAACACCCAGGCCCTGAGCGGAGAAAATCTCCGACCCAGCCGGGAATCGAACGCGGGACCTTAGGATTGACATTCTGCCACGCTAACCACTCAGTTACCTGTACTAATAGAGGGGATCCAAAATTTGATACGGTAGTCTTCGAACAGTGCTACCACCGGCAAGACACCGTGTATCAGTGACTGCAATTTTAGGACTGCTCGCATATGGGGAAATAATATATTTTAATTAGGTAGTCGTTTGAACAGTGCTGCACTGCGTATGAGTGACCTTTATTAGGGTGCTGAGTATGGCGACTATCGCCTGCGGGCACGACCAGCGGCTACGTAAACGCAGCTGCACATCTCACTCATGTCACTACAGGTACGGGCTGGCCATTATGGAGGCAGGATACAGCCACGTATAAATGAGAGGTGTATCATCTTAGCCGGCCGGACTGGCCGAGCGGTTCTAGGCGCTACAGTCGCTACGGTCGCAAGTTCGGATCCTGCCGCAGGCAAGGATGTGTGTGATGTCCTGAGGTTAGTTAGGTTTGAGTAGTTCTAAGTTCTACGGGACTTATGACTTCAGAAGTTGAGTCCCATAGTGCTCAGAGCCATTTGAACCATTTTTTTGTATCATCTTACCCCGTTGGTAGTGGCAGAAATGGGGGTAATTGGTGTAATTTAGCGATGGATATACTTTTCTGTAGAAATGTTCCTGCTGTTATTTTCCACTCCAGTATATTATTACAGTGTTAGACTCCCCTCTGCCGACCTGATAATGAGATCAGTGCTTTTTTACACACTAATAATGCAAGGATAAGTTACTTTCAGTGAAATATAGACTTGGTCTGTAGCTAGAGTATGTATGTTGTTAAATACTGCATTGTGAAAATTGTTTAAACACTGCACTGTGGTAACTGTTTAACGTTTGAAGTCTCATATGTGTGTCTTTGGAATACTGAGAAATAATCGACAAAATTGTAATGGATTACCCCAAAACTGTAAACAGGGAGGTGGTCATAAATTAGTGTGCTTGCAGGACCTCCATTGGGCACAATACTTTGCTGCAAATTGAGAAAACGAAGTTGCATATATCTCTTGAATTTCCTGCTGCTGCTGTTGATTGAGTAACACATACAGTAGAGCATGAATGCTAAGTCCAGCTCATGACGCTAGTTTCCTCGAAGAATAATGATGGAGGGGGGCTGATGGTGTGGCATAAATAGGAATGCAGTACATGAATGGGGGAGAGGTCGCCAATTTGCATCATAAATTACAGAAATTAAGATTCGACTTGCATAAACATAACTTGTGATGGTGGTGACCAGTTCTGGTAATAAATTATGGTAGTTAATATAGCAGTCATGAATATATGCCAAAAGTATTGGTCGGTAAGTAACACCCGAGCAAATAAAATTAAGAATTCAAGTGAGCAGTTTATTTACATTAGCGTCAAAAATTATATGATTTGCGTACCTACCAGGACCTAGGCCAAGTGACTGGTTTGTTTACATAAGGACAACAATGGATCCTTTGTCCTGAAACTGTCACTGGTCCATTACTACAAGCTCCTTCAATTTTGTGAATGTATTTTCACATAAAGAGAGCCACGAGAGACTGTGGGTATCTAAATCAAAATACCCTGGAGGTATCACTGAACAGCATACGGAAGTTTGTTGGTGGTTCAAATGGTTCAAATGGCTCTGAGCACTATGGGACTTAACTTCTAAGGTCATCAGTCCCCTAGAACTTAGAACAAACCTAACAAACCTAAGGACATCACACACTTCCATGCCCGAGGCAGGATTCGAACCTGCGACCGTAGCGGCCGCGCGATTCCAGACTGTAGCGCCTGTAACCGCTTGGCCACCACGGCCGGCGTTTGTTGGTGGAATTCTGGTTCAGCTTGTATTATTGTACCAAGGTAGCATTTTGTCAGTTCTGTGGTATGGTGCCGCGCGGGATTAGCCGAGCGGTCTAGGGCGCTGCAGTCATGGACTGTGCGGCTGGTTCCGGCGGAGGTTCGAGTCCTCCCTCGGGCATGGGTGTGTGTGTTTGTCCTTAGGATGATTTAGGTTCAGTAGTGTGTAAGCTTGGGGACTAATGACCTTAGCAGTTAACTTTCATAAGATCTCACACATTTTGTGGTATGGTCGTCCTAACCGAATATATTACTAAGATGTAACTCCAGGAATTTAATGCACCCACATCATCTGTTCGTGTACTGATGAAACATAATGAACATGAAAAATAAAATTTAAGGGCAAAAAGTTCCGGAACAACATGTCATTAGTCAAAGTTGAAGGGTGTCAGAGTGCTTAATACAGCGTCCTGTCCTACTGATCCTTTGTTTCCCGCTTCTAGTCTTTTTGAGAGTATAGAGGAGCAAACCAAGCGTTACTATTGGAGTAATAGTCCACAGTACATGAATATTGCTCCTACCTTTCCCATGTAAGATCAGTGATGGAAACAGAGAAAATATAGCTACCAGATGACTGCGCACAGGTCTCCCTTTTCTGGTAAATTACTAGCCTGCGGTTTATGAGCATGGAGCTGAAGCCCGATAGCGTCCCATATGTCTTACATTGAGTTCAGATCATGCGAATTTATTGGCCAAGTGATAACCGTGCCGGCCGGAGTGGCCGAGCGGTTCTAGGCCCTACAGTCTGGAACTACGCGACCGCTACGGTCGCAGGTTCGAATCCTGCCTCGGGCATGGATGTGTGATGTCCTTAGGTTAGTTAGGTTTAAGTAGTTTTAAGTTCTACGACTGATGACCTCAGAAGTTAAGTCCCATAGTGCTCAGAGCCATTTAAACCATTTGATAACCGTGAGTTCACTATCATGTGCCACATACCACTGTAGCGTGATTACGGCTTTGTGACACGGACAGTTACCTCGCTGAAAAATGTCATCGTCGTCTGGGAAGACATACCTAAAAGAATGCAACTGGCCCATAGTAATGTTCATGTAGTCCATAGCTGCCATCGTACATTCGACTTCTACCACAGGTTGCAATGAAGCGCAGGTCACAGTTCCCTATGACATAATACTGCTCCCACTGCCATGCGTCTGTGGCTCAGGACAAATTTAGAGCACCATTTCACCTGAATGATGGCGTATCTTGACACAAGGTATAGCAAGTAACGTGGTTCATCCTACCAGGATTGGCCCAATTTTGTTTATCCCGTGTCCACTGCCGTGGTAACTGATGATGTCGTTGGTTCAACATGACAACACGTAGCGGTCGTCTGCTACTTTTGCCACATTCAGCAGTCTGTGCTGAACGATTTGCTCAGAAACACCTGTGCCTGCAACGACACTGTCCTCTGTCGTCAGATCTGCCACCGATCGCTGCCTGTTCTAATTTACAGAGTGGGTAAGACCCTACCCCCTCGTTCTGTGATGTCTTGTGGACGTCCAACACTATTTCACCTCTTACTGGTTTTACTTCCCACAGATGCCCACAACAGTAGCAGGTGAACAGTGACCAGCTTCATCGTATCCGATATGCTTGTTACCTGGCGTTGGAGTGTAGCGATACGCCCTATGTCAGTGTCGCATAAGTCAATGCATTTCTCCATTTTTGGTGCGAATCGCAGCTAGAATGTTCCCATTGATCTCTGCTCATCTTATACGCTTTCCTCACGGCGTCACGTGCCTCCAACGCCACCAAACGGAACTCAGCCAGATGTTGGACTGTGGTCATAATACGAGTATTTTTACTCATCAGTGAATATATATCGCTAAAGAACCATGAAATTTTAGAAGTCAAACTCACACGGAGCCTCACCAACATAAGTTCCACCCCCTTCCCACCACTCAGTTGAGGGTTTGAGTGGAGATATGACAGTGGTATTTGAAGTGACCACCGCTATATACAGTATTTATTGACATATTTATTCTGAAAATATTGGGGTCGTCAGTCTCCTTACTACATTTAACCGGGCATTATACATTTATTACATTGTGCTAACATAAGTGTACAGTTGTTTTACAAGGAATATGGGATACGACCCTTACAAGGGAACGTCAAAAAGTTTTGATATTTTGGCAGCTGCTAATACGAACAACTGTCAGCTCTATAAGAAAATAACTACAGTGAAAACTTGTGCCGGACCGGGGCTCGAAGTAGCCGATGAGAGACATTGCAGGTGAGATATGTGCTAATGACGTTGGTGGACATTTCGAAATAGGAGAGAACTCGGCTTTTTCAAAACCGTGGCATAGTATTGGTGTAAAGTGCGGGGTCCTAGATCTCACGTTAACCAGAGCGACGCCACCATTCCGGTTTGGTAATGTGAGGGCACCACTCCTGACTTTGATTATGTGCCCCGAACATGTAGAATATTCGAAAGCTGTCTGCAGTCTGGCCATCATTGTCACATAATGTACACGATACGAGATATCCTAGCTGCCAGGTGTGTAGTCAAAAAGGTGACCCTCTGGCACGTTTTCAGCGGACATAGTAGGTAGTTCTGTATGTCTGCCCAGATGCGTTGCAGTGTCGCCCGAAAAATGATCGCTGAGGTACGGCGACGCTACGCTGTGTGGGAAGACCACAGCCGATCTTCATAGCGCATGATTTTGCGACGTCCAGAGCGCCTCCTGCCTCTGCACTCTAATGGGTAATCCACTGAATTCTGAAGAATGAACACATGACGAGGGCCAATTGTCGGAGTAGCCGTATGATCCCAGAGAGGAATGCCTGTCAAGTATCGCCGTAACCCACGTATAAGTAGTTCCATCGCAATGGTATAAAGGACAGTCGACAGTGGGAGTCTTGCCATACTGAGCATTGGATCCATATAGGTTCTGTGTCTTCTGTTGATGAGAAGCCTAGACGTCGCCTCTCGAAGGAAGTGCATGATCATCTCCGTGAACGTCGGGGGAATGCATGATTGACATGGTTAAACACGTGGTTGAACTCAATGCAGATTAAAATGCCTGGCAATCGAGAGTTCATTAGAATGGCGATCACATCTCGATATTTACTGATGGCAGCCCGTATGTTATTACCACCACATAAGGATATTTATTCATGGACACAACTTGTCATAACACATTTATTAGTGGCATAGCTAAAAGGCTCATGAAAAATCTCGAAATTAGAATTTAGTAACGAAATCAGCAGGTAACTATCAACCGTGTTCCTCCTGTAGGTTTCAGGACCGGTATAAGTAAGCCTTCCATGAACATAGATGGCGGGAGTGCCACGCTGGACAAAAGTTCCTAGTACATTGTCTTTCCATTATGGTAACATCGGATCTTGGGAGAGTCTGTAAAACTCGAGCGATAACCCATCTGGGGTAACATCTTTATTATGTGCTCTTGCTTTTTCAACTGAACCATTTAATACTATTTTTATTATTGCATTTAGAAAGAGACTGTAAAAAAATCTTACTGTTTGTAAATAATCAACCACAACATTAGCATTCAGTTTAACTGTGGTATTATCTTGTGCACTTACTGGTTGCCATGTCGCCCAGCTCACAAAATCCTGTATAGTATTAATGTTATTATCTACATTTTTGTTTCTGTCATGGTATGCTTACTTCTGCACATTTAAAAGAGATTCCGTTATTATTTAAATTATTACAGTATTTCTGTCAAATGCAAGTAACGTTGGATCTTGACTTGTTCTGCCCTTTACATAAATTTACTTTTTCCTCCCACATGATGTCTTAATTCCTTTAGTTACCACCAGTGTACTTGGTGGATTTTATGGATAATTTTTTGGGAAGGCTACTTTCAAATATCGATACATATTTACTGTGGAATATTTTCTTCATGGTGGTTACCACAGCAATGAGTTTATTAAGATGTGTTATTCTCCACTTTTGTTGCAATATTTGTTCAGAACTAGTTTCAGCATTCCAGGCCATTTTTGTGGTTCTCTGAAAAGTAGAGTATATTGCGTTATCTCCACAAACAGAAACGTAATCATGTTAATGCAATAGCATTTTAAATACATTTACTACCTATAGAAAACCATGCCCTACAGACTGAAATGTCAGCACCTTGAGATTTGTGTTTTCTATTTGTTTTGGTTTGCAAATGCTCTCTTGTTGGTTTGACAGTTTGACAGCTTGATATTTACAAAGATATTATATTGATGAAAGAGAAAAGCTAAGTGTGGAATAAATGGAATAATAGTTTCAAATACTATGAGAAAATGAAATAGAATGGGAAATAAAATTAAAAATCTTTAATTAACTAACCAATTCAAAAATACATGTATTTCTGAAACAGTAATCTGGTTTCTTTTGATATCACTAGTGTTTGCACAAATATTCATTTTAAAGAAACCATAAATATAATGGAAAATAATTTAATTAGATAGAGCAAACTAATTCCAACTGAAATCTACAAGTTCATTCAATTATTAGAACTCAGTCATTAATGTAACTTCTTTTGCTTTCAGGATGGCACATAATCTGAACAAGATGGTTTAGCTATGCACAACTGCATGACAGTAACCTTAGCCAACATATTCCTTAACCATATTGAAGCAAAATTACTTGAGAAATTCGGACAGATACCAGACAAAGTGAAATTACATGATTTCAAACCACAAACAATTAAAGAAATGTATAGACAGAAGCTGAAAGTTAAGCAAATTCAGAAGCAAATGAAACTATTCTAGAAAGAGAGAAAACCAAACAAAAATTAAACTTGTAGTTTAGCCTCACTATGGAATCATTTGTAATAAACTAGCCTATTCACAGTTCTGTCCTGTTGTGGGATCATGTTTAATAAAATAGTTAGTTTTAAATTATAAATATCAAAATTGGCTTCTGTGAAGAAAATGATAAGAGAAAAGAAAACAAATGAATATCTTACAGGAAATTGAAATTTTCAGCCATTTAAAATGCCAACCTAATGCATTTCTTAATGAGCAAACAGATCTTCATACAAACAATTTTTTGACAACTTCAGTTATATTCTGCTAATGAACAATCAGAAATAATCCATATAATACACTTAAATTTAAAATTTAATCTCACCACACCTCATGTATTACTATTTATTTTTATTTTCCATGGTACTTAGTTTCCTTTTTTTAACTTTCTTCAAGTGCATACATAAGTATACAGTCATAATATTTGAAATTATTATCCCATTTATTTCATACTTAGCTTTACTCTCTGATCAATATGATACCTTTGTAAATATGAAGCCATCAAGCTGTGGTTCCATCAAGATAACATCTGTAAACGAAAACGAACAGAAAACACAAATTTCAAGATACTGACATGTCACTATGTAAAACATAGTTTTCTACTGCAGTTTAATGTATTTAAAATATGTTTACATTTACATCATTACGTTTCCGTTTGTGGTGGCAATGTAGTGGATTCTATTTTGTACAGAATGACAAAATCACTTGAGAATGGCCTAGAAAGCTGAAACCAGTTGTGGAAAAATAAAATTAATTCAGGAAAGGAGGAAAATGACATCATTTTTTACCATGGAATACATTGAAATTTACATATATCTCAGCCCATGCAGCTCTCTTAACTTACACTTACAATTCAGTACCGTGGTATCATTAATAAGCCTCGCTGCTTCATGTGAACATGATTCAAATTTGTAATGTTTTACATTATTTATTTCCATTTAGTGTGCATCATGATCAGAAAGTCCATTAACAAATGGATACAAACTAATTGTTTCAGCATGAGCACTGTATATGAAAATAATATCAGTGAGGGTCCTGCTACGTTTCTGCACATGAGCTGGAAAATTAATAAGTAAAATCAGATTGTAGCAGCCAAATAGTGATTCTCATTCAGTTTTTGAGCCAGAATCTTTTAAGAAATCTACATTCAAATTTCCCCAAACTACCAAGTGCTTCAACTTGTCTGACAGGTAGCTTAATAATGAATCTACATAACTCATAAATATCTAGAAGCGTCATAAAGGGTATCTGCCGGCTGCCACAATTACAAGAGAATTATTCCTTTGTAACAAGTCACAAGCAACTACTCCTAGGTTCTGATCTACTCAAAACCTACTTGTTTCGATATTTTTTACTTTGTGTCCAACTTCTTCATATGTTGCAACTCTTTATTTTTCTAGGTTGCTCTAAGGAAGTCTCTATCCTTGTGGTTATATGGTATTCAGAGAGGCACAGATCATCTACATTCTCAGAATTTTCCGTGTCTGCTAGACACACAAGAAGCTCATCTACCTCGTTTTTCAGTTCTCTGATGTTCTAGTGAAACAAAATTAATTTATTTTTCTAGAAATCTAAGGTATTATAATCTTGTTCTATTCCAATACTTTCAAGATCGTGTTTAACTCGAATCTATCCTAAAAAATTGACTGTGTAACTCCACTAATCACCTGGGATTGTGCCTTGTGTGATTATGGTCCACCTACCTGCTGAGTTCATCTTTCTCACCTTCTCTCCCTCCGCCCTTCTCCCCCATGAGGCAGGCCACGATTTGTGTATCCACGTCTCAAAATTGTAGCAATAGGTACAACACGAATATAAGACTTTGTTTCAGTAAAAAAGGAATCCACTCAACTCGTTGTTTACACAACCGCCAGCCACGTTAGCTTGGAGCTGGTCGTGGCACTGCAAAATCTCCACACACCATCTATGAGAATGTAATCACCCCTTAGGTATTCACTGAACGTGTTTTAGATGGCAGAAGACAGGAAATGAATGAAAACTAAAAAGCACAACCCTTTTTAACAACAGTCTTCCACATCCTCGAGAACAAGTAGCAGAGGTCAACCCGAAGGCCGTATTATACGCTACAGTGCTTCCACTAGAATGGTCCTTATCTTCCCTTGATCTACATCTCGCAAAACAAAAAGCGGGTCAGCTAGAATTGGAAAGGAAAGATGTACGTATAATACGTCGATATCGAAAGCGTTGGGGGACTAATAATTTACACAGAGTACGAAAAAATATGTGAGATGTAAAATCACTCTGTTACTTCCTGTAGAAGAAAATTTTTGAATTTTATGTGTCATGGAATTAGTTTAGAAGCATTCCTCAAGCAGCTTTAAATGAGTTCTCGGGAAAACTGTGCTTATTAGAATGAGCACTGATTCCCTTTCATGAAATTAAAATGATTAACGACACAGTATTTTAATTACGCTTTATTTCTCGGTACAGCGAGCACACTCCCACTGTAATGAACCTATTCATGTAGCACTGTTGTGGAAGAGAACCACGCAATCAGCTGAAGGAAGATGCAGACGAATTACTACAATAAATTGTGTATTAAATGTTATATAAAATGAGTGAAAATTGAAGCAAATAATTCTACATACAAGACGCACTAAATAAGAGAGTAACAATCATTCAGTAAGACGCCAGCCAAACCCGCAAAGAATGCTCTTGTTAGGACCTATCATGCTGTAGACCATACATACCAATGAAATCAACTCAGGCTAATCAATTAATCTGAACATTCAAAACAACCCTAATTGTTGGTCCTTTACGAGGCTGGTTGTTTATAATCTGATTGTTTTGTAGTGTTTACAGTCATTAATAAATGAACGACGTGAGACACAGCAAAATAACACTATTTTATTAAGGTAATGACAGAAACAGTTCTGCAGTGAAGGTGTCGATGTGAGGTAACATAAGACGGCTGTAATGGTCATGTGCTTTACATTTTACTCGATAACCGATAAATTTTATTCAAACAAGCTAATGTAAGGAGGTCATTCCGAGAAGCATTCAATGAAGAAGATTTTTTTCCATCCGATCTGACCAAAAATCCAGACGTTTTCGCCCAGCGTAAGGTCATTGAACAGATCCAGAACCACCTATTCAGTCACACAGTGTCTATGAAAGTTTAATAGACTGCAGTTGTTCTGATTAACATTGATACGTATGCACATCTGCTGATGATTGATTATAGAAGCATATTTAGCTGATATTGACTACAAGAGTGCGTCTGACTAAACTGGACAGTTTAACTACATGAAACTTCATGACAGATTAAAACTGCGTGCAGGACTGAGAGTCGAACTCGGGACCCGAGTTAAAAAAAAATGGTACAAATGGCTCTGAGCACTATGGGACTTAACTGCTGAGGTCATCAGTCCCATAGAACTTAGAACTACTTAAACCTAACTAACCTAAGGACAACACACACAGCCATGCCCGAGGCAGGATTCGAACCTGCGGCCGTAGCGGTCGCGCGGTTCCAGACTGTAGCGCCTAGAACCACTCGGCCACTCCGGCCGGCGGACTCGAGTTCGAGTCTCGGTCCGACACACTGTTTTAATCTGACAGGAAGTTTCATATCAGCGTACACTCCGCTGCAGAGTGAAAATCTCATTCCAGTTTAACTACATGTAACTACTGTTACAAATGCAACCAGTTGACAATGAATGTACAAGCACAACGGACTGATAATAGATATGCAAATTGAGACAGGTCTTTGGGAGTCTTTTATTTGCATTTGTTTAATTTCTATATACTTTGGATGCCACAGACTCTAAGCGATAATTTTGAATTGCTGATTAATCGCTCGTAGTCTTTGCTTTGGTCAGAGTAGCTGGGTTGCTGGAAGATGTGCTTGTTTTGTCATCACGAGAGACGTGCTGAGACAGGCAACTAATAGAAGACTCGTGGCAATGTAGACGTAAAGTTACATGTATCTGTGCTTTTGAGTAAAACGATTTGTGTTTGAATATTGTGAACCAGAGGAGAAAGATGCGATTAGTGACATAGAATGAAATAAAACGTAATGACATTAGAAAAGCATATTAAGAGGAATGAAAGTATTATTTTTTATTTAGTTGCATTGCAATCGCACTAGTTTGGATCCATTGTTGAATGAGACATCCTTATCATGGAACTTTTGATTTTTCATTAAAGAGTGAGTAATTTTCACTGTATTATATTTTTCATATTTATTAGTTATTTGTCAAACATTTGTAAGAGTATGACTTTGATACCAATGTTGCCCTTTGCCAGTGTTAATGAGCATTGTAACATAAATTTCATGCAAGTAAAAATATATCAAATAATCTAAAAACAGGTTGTTAAAGAAATATTTCACCTAACAGCATTGTCCACATCCTCTCTCCGAGTCATTTTTATTCAAAGATTGTCTCACTCAGTGACGTGTATAATATACTATATTAGTTGTCTGGAGCATTGCACTAAGCTTCAGCAATTGTAGTTAGGAATTAACATCTGGCGCACAGAGAACAGCACCCAACACGTTTCCAAGGAATTACATTACGAGTAAGATATTTTCGTTTCAGGATCAGCTTGCTACGAAAATTATCAAAGCACAGGGACCATTTCATGAACAGAAGTATTAGGCAAATCATTAATGCACAGGAACCACTTTGTTTAATTAAAGAGAATAGCAGTTACGTTCAGGATTTAATTACTCTGCACATTTTTTAGAAAGATTACGAAATGGGACCAAATTCATGTTGTTTTCTCTCAGACATATATACTGTATTTAGATCCTCTCTCAGTTGGAAATGCGCAAAGACACTCAACGCTAAACAACAGCAAATTTGCAACCATCCAGCTAAGGCAATACGAGTTCAGAATGAAACGACAATAATATTTAAAGGAATCTTTTAATATCACTGTAATGAATATTTAAATTCGAGGCGATAAATGTACTGTTATGTAAACAAAATTGTACACAAGGATAACATTTGCGATTGCTTTGAAGAAACCCTACTTTCTGTTCTCTTGTGTTGTATCTAGTTATGTTTTAAAAATTCTAGCAATCCTGTGGAGTAAGCGGACAATTGGTAATTACCTGCGATCTTGATTGCAGCGTGCTTCATACCGAAATATAAAGCTGAAGAAGAGCCATACTGTGCTATACCTTATAACCAGTACCAACGTAGTAAACTAACTTGGCACTGACCTTGTGGTTACTAAAGCTAGGGCATCGTTTAAGTGCAACTCATCTTGTATTAACTCTCTGTACATAGTAATTTAATATTCAGACAGACGCCCTGCTTTAAGGGAAAAAGAATCATATCTGCGAACATAGGTGAAACGTGATGAACAACTGTGAAACACATCTACTATATGTATTAATAAAATACAAGAAGAAAAAGTTACAAGTGCATTATTTACACGTAGCAAAATTTCTACGAGTAAAACGATACTTTAAACGAAAGGCACACATGTTCATCAGATCTCGTGCATTGTTTACCCCAGAACAGTGCTCTCTGGAACTAGGTAATTGAAACCAAAATTCACAGCCATTTTTCACTTAGATTGGGTGTTCAGAAAACATCAATTAACAACACGAATTACATGATACAAAATGCACAGATAATGCTATAAAGCAGCACTTCAGACTGTGTTGCATTCTACACATACTCACAACGAAGGCCTTGGTGTCCCACAATTAACAAAATAAAAATTCTTGGAAGCAGACTAAAATAACCTTTAAAAATTTTCGAAAATTTATTACAGAAGAAATACAGAGTAGGGATGGATTATATCGTCTGTATAACTGGTACATACTCATATAAGAAATAACTTCAATAAAATGCCAGCTATACCAGCTTGGTAAACGACTGATTTTTAAACCATGGTTAATAAAATTTCAGTCAGGTATAAAATGTTTACACTTCGGCGCTACAAAATGTAACTTGCAATTCATTAAGAATCTTAATATCGCTTTTCTCGATTTCTTATACTGTGAGATATTACTAATCTTACGTAAGCCGCCCGGCTCCTGGTCTGTTTGAGGTAAGACAATGGACTTAGTGAACATTAGCCAGCACATTGTATGTATAAAGAATTATCGCTTTTCTCGATTTCTTATAATGTCAGGTATTGCTAATCTTATAGAAGCCAGACGGATTCTCGCCTCGTTAAGGTCGGACACTGAATTTAGTGCTCATTAGCAAGCAAAACGTACGTACCAAGAATTTTCTCGCCGGGAAGTTACGTGTACACCATGAATTTCGACGTAACATGTTCCCGAATAAGTCTGAATTACACAGCCGAGAAGGTACCGCAACAACTGGTTGTGAACTGACACAAAGGAACATGGTAATTAAGTCCAACCAGTGACTAGGCGCGCTAATTTACGAAATATTATATCTCTGGTATCAATAAAACACTGCAAGGCAAAGCATTTAGAGCAAGGTATAATTGAATGTGTCTAGTGGCTGAGGGGTTTGAAAACGCCTCACGCAAGAGATTTTAACTATCAGTTTGATTAATTAAATTATAGAATTGACTGCAATAATGAAAATGAGATGATGTATGTAATGACAAAAGCGAATACGAAGTTCATTCTCGCTCTTTCGCGCTAGCATCACATCATCCAAAGTACTCCTGCGACGGTGGCGGCGAAATCTATCACAGACAACATCCCAGGTACAAGTGTCCCCACAAATGTCTCCACGAGACTGTGTCGGCGTCCGATTGTCCACCCGTTTCCGTTAAGTCCTTTACCTGAGCCTAAGGTATCCCATTTGACCAGTGGTCACAGGCTGAGCTACACTCGACAGTCAATAGTTGTCTTACTGAATTCAAATAACGTGGTATCTTTAACCAACACAAAAGCCAGAGTACGTCCGAGAAATGAATTATTGCTTACGGTTCATGGAAAGCTCTCTCTCTGCCACCGCTTGTGGTTCAACCGAAAGTTGCTATTCCACATGTCTGATTTGACCAGTGACGTAACTGTGTTGTTCCGTGTGACGTAATGGCGCGGCTTATTTGAAATGGATTTTGTTTGCAGATGACGTGATGGAGTAGGCAGCGGCGCACTCTAGTCTGAAGTGTTTGTGTTTCTAAGCTTTTTGTGAGTGATATTAGTGTGGCTCTGGACTTAGCGCTCTGTGTTACCCGGTGTTTTGGGAGGTTTATTTGTTGCCTTGTCCGTCAGTTATTTTGATGTCGTTATTTATTAGCTATTGATCTGTTTTCGGTTTTGAAATTATTAGTCAGTCTCGTTGTTAATGTTTCGAACGCTACTTTTTGGTTTTTTGTTTATTGCTAGCTATGGATCTTACGACGAAACGTACTAGTCATTAGTTGGTTACTCCTGTGGATGACAATATGACAACTACATTACATTTATGTAATTATATGGACTCGTGGCAAAATGTGTGAAGTGTCAGCAGTGCGACTGCCGAATTTATGAAATTGTGCAGTCTCTGCTTCTCAAACCAGGATGAATATACACTTGCTGAAACAAGTCCCAGTACCAAGAAATAATTAATGTAGATTAATGAAATTTCTGGATTAAATTTGGCTAGGGTAACATGTTTAAGTGACTGATGTTGCAAGATAACAGGTTAATATAAGCTCGAGATAACCCATTGCAAATGTGAAATGTTAGTACATTAATCACCGATGTAACCGCCAGATTGTTGAATGCAAGCATGCAAACGTGCATATATTGTGTCGTAAAGGTGCCGGATGTCAGTTTGTGGGATGGAGTTCTATGCCTGATGCATCTGGCCGGTCAATACAGGGACTGTTTATAATGGTTGACACTACATCTACATCTACATTTATACTCCACAAGGCACCCAACGGTGTGTGGCGAAGGGCACTTTAAGTGTCACTCTCATTACGTCCCTTTCTTGTTCCAGTCGCAAATGGTACGCGGGAAGAACGGCTGCCCGAAAGCCTCCGTTCTCGTTCGAATCTCTCTAATTTTACATTCGTGATCTCTTCGGGAGGCGTAAGTATTGGGAAGCAATATACTCGATACCTCATCCAGAAACGCATCCTCTCGAAACCTGGACAGCAAGCTACACCACGATGCAGAGCGCCTCTCTTGCAGAGTCTGCCACTTGAGTTTGTTAAACATCTCCATAACGCTATCACGTTTACCAAATAACCCCGTGACGAAACGCGCCGCTCTTCTTTGGATCTTCTCTATCTCCTCTGTCAACCCTACCTGGTACGGATCCCACACTGATGAGCAATACTCAAGTATAGGTCGAACGAGTGTTTTGTAAGCCACCTCCTTTGTTGATGGACTACATTTCCTAAGGACTCTCCCAATGAATCTCAACCTGTCACCCGCTTTATCAACAATTAATTTTATATGATCATTCCACTTCAAATCGTACCGTACGCATACTCCCAGATATTTTACAGAAGCAACTGCTACCAATGTTTGTTCCACTATCATATAATCATACAATAAAGGATCCTTCTTTCTATGTATTCGCAATACATTACATTTGTCTACGTTAAGGGTCAGTTGCCACTCCCTGCACCAAGTGTCTATCCGCTGCAGATCTTCCTGCATTTCGCTGCAATTTTCAAATGTTGCAACTTCTCTGTATACTACAGCATCATCCGCGAAAAGTCGCATCCAACTTCCGACACTATTTACTAGGTCATTTATACATATTGCGAAAAGCAATGGTCCCGTAACACTCCCCTGTGGCGCGCCAGAGGTTACTTTTACGTCTGTAGACGTAGAGTTGCGTCCGATGATGTCCCATACGTTCTCTATTCGAGACAGATCGGGTGATCGAGCAGGCCAATGTAACATGTCCACACTCTGTAGAGCATGTTGGCTCACAGCAGCGGTCTCCGAATGAACGTTATCCTGTCGGAAAACACCCCCTGGAATGCTGTTCATGAATGGCAACACAATAGTTCGAAACTCCGGACGTGTACTTTTTTTAGTTAAGATGCGTGGGATAACCAAAAGAGCGCTCCTTTTCTCTCATGAAATCGCACCCCAGACCATAGCTGTAGGATCCGTGCGTCTAGGCCGCAGACACGTTGGCTGTAGGTGCGAATCTGGCCTTCTCCTGACCAGCAGACGGCCATCACTGTCACCCAGGCGGAACCGAATTTCACCAGAATATACAACGGAGCTCTATTCCGTCCTCCAATCAGCTCTCGTTTGACACCACAGAAATCGCAACGTCGGTGGTCTGACGTCAGTGGCATGTACGCTACGTGGCGTCTGGCTCTCAGCTGTCCTTGAAGTAACAGATTTGCAACTGTTGTTGGGTCATTGTGGTGCCAACTGCTGCTCGTTTTCCTGCTGCAGACGCAATACGATGCACCAGAGCTATATGCCGCACATGGTAGTTTTCCTTGTCGGTTCAGCTTTAAAAAAAAAAAAAAAAAAAAAAAAAAACATAACTCTGTCTATTGAGCCACGTGGTCGTCAGGAGTCCAGTCTTCTTGCGATATACATACTAGTGACAGCCGGTGCCAGCAGTCATATTCAGTGGCTACATTCCCGCCAAGGCTTTCTGCAGTATCTCAAATGGAACATCCACGTTCCATTAGCCCTATACACGACCTTGTTCAAACTCACTGAGGTGTTGCTAATGACTTCTCCGTCATCTTAAAGCCATTCCTGACTAACGTCGACTCATTACGTCAGGCCTCAAAGGTAAGTAACACTGATGACCTTTTAGTGCGTATTTAAAGCAAATTTGATTTGCATCCTGTTATGAAACTGGCGCGAAATCTGAATAGACGCCATATTTTAGATGTAGAAACAGGCCTACCTACTTTCGTTTATCTCGCATAACTCCTTCTTTGTGCTGGGATTTTTTTTTTTTCCATTGTGCACGTGATGGTGGTTTTAGTAAAGGTTACTTTGGGTTTTGTGTGTGTGTGTGTGTGTGTGTGTGTGTGTGTGTGTTTGAGTGTGTGTGTGATTGATCTGCCACCTATATTTATTTCTCAGGTGGTTTTAGGTTGTTAGTAAGTTTTTATGTTTCTTTCGTCTTTTCGGAAAAAGTGTACTGTGTTTGTTTATGTACATAATTTTCTTTGGGATGTAGGTCCCGAAATTTATCTTCAAATAGTTTTTTATGATTATGTGGTTTGTGTTGGTAGTTGAACCTCACATTTAGTAGTTAACAGTGGTGGAAATCGTGGAATGTATTGTTATGTTGGTCTGGTTAGGTTTTGCAAATAGTAGGTTCTGCTAGTTCCTGGTTGTTGGTACCGTGCGCTTCGTTTGGGCTATATAGGTCAAGTGATATTTGTGGTACCGAGCTTTCGAGCTGTTCTTGGGTTGGTGGTATCGAGAGGTTCCTTTGAGCTGTATACGTAAAGCGGAATTTGCAATACCGATACTTTTTGCATGTTTTTGGTTCTGTTGAACGTTGAGAGTTTCGTATGCTTGATTTTTGGTTGGGTTAATATTTGTATTGGAAGTATGTCGTTAATTTTATTGTCTTATGTTTAGTTTGTCCCCGTTCAAAATCTCCAGTTTCCCACGGGCGTTGCATTAGCTTAATCTTATTTCAGGTAACAACCCTACAACGAGCAACACTGATAGACCCCAAAGTTATTATTTCACCAAAACCTCTTATTATTGTCTCTTTTCACTATTTCATATGCAGTTCTAACTCTTTTAACATTCTCCACCCGAAAATTTTTATGTGACGTATTTGCCGCTACGGGCAATAGTCTATATGAAGTACCGGATGCCAAGACATGTTGTTAACATTTGAATTTAATTTATAGGTTCTAGTTTCAAAATTCAGTCTAATTTTTATTGAAAATTCTGTGTTGAAGAATGGATATATTAATACTAGCTTGCTTTTAAAGGCATACAGTGGCAAGCCACCATACATATTCCAGCTCTGCACTGTCAGGTTGTTATATGCTATAAAACAGCACCTGATTCACTAAAGAGAACATTATGCAAAACTGTTAATTTACACTGCTGGCCACCGTAAATGCAACACCAAGAAAGACAAGAGGTAGCACAACAAGATTTATTTTGTAGATAAATGTTGACCAAGTATCAAATGATTACGTTTACAGACGTCTGTGACATGTGGTTCCTGCCAGAATCAGTAGCCAGAGTAGCCGCCATTGTTGGAGATCACCGCTGCCACATGTCTCGGCATTGAGTCAAAGAGACGTTGGATGTGTTCCTGGGGTACAGCAGCCCAAGCAGCTTCCACACGTTGCCAAAGATCATCTGGTGTGGCAGCTAGGGATGTAATCTGGGTCACTCGTTGAGCAACCATGGACCACATGTTTTCTATCAGCGAAAGATCCGGAGAGCGAGCCGTCCAGGGAAGCAATTCAATCTGGTTATTGACGACGAACCTTTGGACAACGCGTGCCACGTGTGGTCGCGCATTATCCTGTTGAAATATGGCTGTGGCCGAGCCCTGAAGGTAAGGAAGGACAACTGGCTCCAGCACCTCGGATATGTAGCGCCGGCTATTTAAAGTACCGGCAATGCGTACTAGAGGCGTGCGAGAGTAATATCCAATACCGCCCCATACCATAATACCCGGTTGCAAGACCAGTGTGGCGGTGCATAATGCAGCTGTCCAGCATCCTCTCTCCACGGTGTCTCCACACTCGAATCCGACCATCGTGGTGCTGCAGACAGAAGCGTGCCTCGTCAGTAAAGACAACGTCATTCCATTCTGCCGTCCACATCCGTCTGTCATCACACCATTGGCGACGGAGACGTCTGTGGTTCTGCGTCAATGGTAGACGAAGCAATGGACGTCTTGCGGACAGACCACTCTGCTGTAAACGGCGTCGAATGGTACGCGCAGACACTGGATGATGCTTTACAGACGCAGTGTGCTGTGCTATGGTTCGGGATGTCACTGAGCGATCCGTCACTGCCATGAGCACAATTCGCCTATCAGCACGTGCAGTGGTGCACCGAGGTGAATGCGATCGACCACGTCAGTCCGCCGTACCCTCCTGCATCCAACGGTCACATATCCGCATTACAGTTGTTTGGTTTCGTCCAACACGACTAGCGATTTCTCTGTATGATAATCCACAATCTCGGTAAGCCACTATCCTTCCTCAGTCGAACTCAGATACTTGATCAAATGATGTTCGCTGTTGTCTACGAGGCGTAACTGATCGTCTTGTGAAACAACCACAAGGTAAACACACGTGCCGAACGTACACTCGTCGAAATCGCCAAGCCTTAAATGGCGCTATGAGGTGGCGCCACAGGCGCACGTGATGTGCGTCTGCGCTGAAATTCTAATCAGTTGCATATCTCATCGCTGCAAACCCTTGGTGTAAATTGCACTTGGTTCGGATGCTTCCTTCAGGGTGTTGCATTTACGGTGGTCAGCAGTGTATTTCCACAGTAAAGCAGAAGAAAGCAACAGAAACTATTAGCCACCGCAATTAGTCATTTTTTGTGTCAAGTCTTCAGCAAATTTTTTTATCTTTATTTAAGGACAAAAATATGTCACATTTCTCACACCACACGTATAATAGCATCTTGATCCATATCTTACACCGTCCTCTTGCTTCCTTCCACACAGGCCAATGATCAAACTTGTGTTTTTGCAATCCAAAACTGGCAGAAAAGTTCTGGCAGCCTCCTTCTTCTTTTTTGACATGTCATCTTTAGTTGGGCGTCCTCGCTTTGATTTGTCTTTTGCTGCCAATACTAGTCCACCCACAATTTCTACTTGGGGTTTAAGCAGTGGAATGCGCCGTTCTTGAAGAGATTTGCAGTCCTTATGTTATTTGAGCGAACTGATGGCTATCGCAACTATAGTTCCTTCTCTAGATTGTCGCAAAGATGACAAAATGGTAGATATCGAAGTAGACGACAGAGGGATAGCGAAACAATTAAAATCGCTCAAAAGAGGAAAGGCCGCTGGACCTGATGGGATACCAGTTCGATTTTACACAGAGTACGCGAGTACGCGAAGGAACTTGCCCCCCCCCCCCCCCCCCCTTCTTGCTGCGGTGTACCGTAGATCTCTAGAAGAGCGTAGCGTTCCAAAGGATTGGAAAAGGGTACAGGTCATCCCCGTTTTCAAGAAGGGACGTCGAACAGATATGCAGAACTATAGATCTATATCTCCAACGTCGATCAGTTGTAGAATTTTGGAACACGTATTATGTTCGAGTATAATGACTTTTCTGGAGTCTAGAAATCTACTCTGTAGGAATCAGCATGGGTTTCGAAAAAGATGATCGTGTGAAACCCAGCTCGCGCTATTCGTCCACGAGACTGAGAGGGCCATAGACACGGGTTCCCAGGTAGATGCCGTGTTTCTTGGCTTCCGCAAGGCGTTCGATACAGTTCCCGACAGTCGTTTAATGAACAAAGTAAGAACATATGGACTATCAGACCAATTGTGTGATTGGATTGAAGAGTTCCTAGATAACAGAACGCAGCATGTCATTCTCAATGGAGAGAAGTCTTCCGAAGTAAGAGTGATTTCAGGTGTGCCGCAGGGGAGTGTCGTAGGACCGTTGCTATTCATAATATACATAAATGACCTTGTGGATGACATCGGAAGTTCACTGAGGCTTTTTGCGGATGGTGCTGTGGTATATCGAGAGGTTGTAACATTGGAAAATTGTACTGCAATGCAGGAGGATCTGCAGCGAATTGACGCATGGTGCAGGGAATGGCAGTTGAATCTCAATGTAGACAAGTGTAATGTGCTGCGAATACATAGAAGGAAAGATCCCTTATCATTTAGCTACAGTATAGCAGGTCAGCAACTGGAAGCAGTTAATTCCATAAATTATCTGGGAGTACGCATTAGGAGTGATTTAAAATGGAATGATCATATAAAGTTGATCGTTGGTAAAGCAGATGCCAGACTGAGATTCATTGGAAGAATCCTAAGGAAATGCAATCCGAAAACAAAGGAAGTAGGCTACAGTACGCTTGTTCGCCCACTGCTTGAATACCGCTCGTCAGTGTGGGATCCGTACTAGATAGGGTTGATAGAAGAGATAGAGAAGATCCAACGGAGAGCAGCACGCTTGGTTACAGGATCATTTAGTAATCGCGAAAGCGTTACGGAGGTGATAAACTCCAGTGGAGGACTCTCCAGGAGAGACGCTCAGTAACTCAGTACGGGCTTTTGTTGATGTTTCGAGAACATACCTTCACCGAAGAGTAAACCAGTATATTGCTCCCTCCTACGTATATCTCGCGAAGAGACCATGAGAATAAAATCAGAGAGATTAGAGCCCACACAGAAGCATACCGACAATCCTTCTTTCCACGAACAATACGAGACTGGAATAGAGGGGAGAACCGATAGTGGTACTCAAGGTACCCTCCGCCACACACCGTCAGGTGGCTTGCGGAGTATGGCTGTAGATGTAGATGTAATAGCGACCCATAAGATTTATAAACACCACCTCCTTGATTTTATGTGGAATCTGTATAGCGAAGAACAATACCACCCGCCTACAGAGGCAATTAGTTATTCTTTTCTCGCTAGACGGGAATGAAATAGGAAACAAAATTGTTAATGTTTGTGCGAGCTACCGTGCGCCGTATACTTTACATCGTCTTGCAAGTACCTACGAGACAGCTTCAAAAAAGAGGTTACACATTATTAATGCAGGAAGTTACACGTTATTGTTCAAGACCAAGTAACTGTTACTGAATACTGCACCATACTTCAAGGCGACACAGGAAGATGACGCTAGTTTTGAACATAGTTAATGGTTCAAATGGCTCTGAGCACTATGAGACTTAACATCGATGGTCATCAGTCCCCTAGAACTTAGAACTACTTAAACCTAACTAACCTAAGGACATCACACAACACCCAGCCATCACGAGGCAGAGAAAATCCCTGACCCCGCCGGGAATCGAACCCGGGAACCCGGGCGTGGGAAGCGAGAACGCTACCGCACGACCACGAGATGCGGGCGAACATAGTTACCAAGTAACTGTAAGCAGCCGTCGGGACGGTCTAACATTCGTTCCTCAACGACAGAAACCGCTCCTTTGGCCGGCCGGTGTGGCCGAGCAGTTCTAGGCGTTTCAGTCTGGAACCGCGCGACCGCTACGGTCGCAGGTTCGAATCCTGCCTTGGGCATGGATGTGTGTGATGTCCTTAGGTTAGTTAGGTTTAAGTAGTTCTAAGTTCTAGGGGATTTATGACCCCAGATGTTAAGTCCCATAGTGTTCAGAGCCATTTGAACCGCTCCTTGGTCACGGAGCTATTCGAGAAGCGACGTGTCAACGTCGTAAACATCCGAAAAATATGCGTTTGCTGCAAATCAGTTCCTCGATTGTCTGGACATTGTCGTCTGTGGTCCCAGATCAACATCACCCACGTCTCTGCCGCCTTGGTAATATTTTCTGCACAATTTCACCGCGGCTGGAAACTCTACTGCATTATACCACCACAATTTCATGGTAAATCTCTCTGCAATTTCAGGGTTTTGCCCACAAGAATCGTAGTGTCCTGGGTACTTCAGCCTTGGAGTACACTATCTGATAGAAAGTATCCGGACATCTATTAGCCAACACTAATATGGTGTAGGTGTGAACTCTGCTGGTGACACTTTCAATGAGGTGTCTGAATGTCTATGTGGAATGGCAGTCCATTTTTCTTCAAGAGCCGAAACCAGAGAAGGCAGTGACGTTGGACACTGGGCTCCAAAGCGAAGTCGACGTCTTAACTCATCCAAAAGGTGTGCCGTTGGGTTCAGGTTAGGAATTTGGGCATTCAAGTCCACTCAGCATGTTACTGCCCACAAACCACTGTCTCGAAGATGCTGCTTTATCAAAAAGTGCATTGTAATACTAATACAATCCTCATCTCCGAACTGTTCGTCCACTGTGCGCTCTACGGAGACCTGTAAAATGTGTTCATTTCCTTGTGCATTCAGTTTTCTTAAGCGCAATAAGGGCAACACCCTAATCGCGAAAAGCACCTCCATATTCTAAAAACCTCCCCCATAATTCATTTTTGGACTTACAGATGTGGCAGGTAATGTTCTGCAGGCATTCGCTAAACCCCAACCGTTTTACAGGGTTTCCAGAGGGTATAGCGTGATCCATCTCTCCAAGTCGTTCGCTTCCTTTAATCCACTGTCCCGAGGTGTCGCTGTTTGCACCACGTCAAGGGCTGCTTAACAATGACATGAGAAATGTGTGGCTTATGAGGAGCTGTTCCTCCTCTGGACACCATTATTTGTAACTATCAACGTACAGTCATTGTTCTAGATGGACTGCTGGTAGCACGTTGGGACTCAAGAAAGATTCCTCCCACTGATTTCACGGGATCTTTATCAACCACTTTCCGCAACGCCTGACAGCCCATTTTGTCAGTACTTAAGATCTACCTGGTCTTGGTTTAGCAGTGGCTGTTACTTCGCGTTTTCACTTAACAGTCAAATCACCAACAGTCGACTTCAGCAGCCTTAGAATGGTTAAAATGACCTGATGGATTTGTTACTCAGGTGATGTTCAATGACTGATCCACGTGACAGCTCACTGAGCTCTCCTGAACTACCAGTTCTGCTGACACTATTTCTCTACTGAGTACACAATACTCCTTGTCTCCTTTTATATTGTCGGGTCCGCCTCTTGCGACATCTAGTGACCAATTCTGCATTTCGGTGTTTCCTGTTGTCGCATCATTTCACTACCACATTGTGATGTACCTGTGTCCATACCGCAGCAAAGCTACATTTGCAAAAAATAAAGAAAACAGATACTCTCTTCTGACAATGCGTCACACATGTTACATGATGGTCTTAGCACGAGACGAAATCGGCTTGAATGAAATGTAGATGTAGACATCTCTACAGGATCAGTCAAATATGATTCGAATAAAGAGAAAAATGTTGGGTTAAACACCCTTACCATCCTCTACACCTACAAATCCTTAATCCGTCCTATCCTTTGTTATGTCAGTCCCGGCTGAATATCCGCCCCCCCCTGCCCCCCTAATTCTATAAGTCCCTCCAGATCCTCAAGCGCCATGCACTCTGCCTCACCTTCCATATATGCCTCGGATCCCCCACACGGATCCTCTACAACCTGATTCCTTTCCCCCATCTGCTCCTATTTCTCAGACATATTCACATACTCTACACCTACCGCTACCTTGATCCTACTCATCCCATGGTTGCTCCTCTCCACTCGAAACCCTGCCTTCTGCCCCACCTTCACTGTTGTGTACCCACTATCCTCTGTCTCCACACCCTTCATCTCGTTCCCCAAGGTGGCTTCCATCAACTCCCCCTCCTGAATGATGCCCTCTCTCCCTCCTTTCCACCGTCCCTTCCCTGGGCTCCCTCTCCCCCCCCCCTCCATCCCGTTTTCTCCCCCCCTAACCTCTCCCTGCCTCCCTTCTCCTCCCCACCTCCCCCAAGTCCTTTTGCATTCCTCTCCACTGGCTTTCCCCACTCCCTGTCGTGTCTGCCCAGCGTCCCCTCCCCTTATGGGTCCTCGTCCTCCATCGGCTCATTCCCCCTCCCACTTTCCTTTTTTCCTCTCCTTCCCCCCTTTTCTTTCCCATTATCTGTCCAGGTTCTCCCCGTGTGCCCTCGGCTGTGGTATGTCATATTTGTGCCAACTTTTTAGTGCAGTGTTCAGTGTTGTGCATCCTTCTAAAGTGCTGCGAACAGAAATAATGTTGTCGCTGGGTGTGAATTTTATATCTCTTATGAACAGAAACCAGACTGTTACCGTGTTTTTTAATTGTCTATTATTTGTCATCTTCCTGTGTATTTTATTAGGATCATCAACCCTTTGTTTAATGTTTTAAGTTCCACAATTTTACGCCATTTTACCATTTAAGTCACCGATTTTATCGCCAGATTTTATTATTTATTACCTTCATTTTTTTTAAAAACAAATTCTGTAGGCTGAAGAGCGGTGTACTAAGCTGCTGCCAGCCCGCCCCCTTCGGGGGGAATCGAAACTCAATAAAGAAAAAAAAAAAAAAAAAGAGGGAAACGTCTAACCAAAGAGTGTCATTATACCTGCTGTGATGGTTTACTTATTAGATGACACTAATTTGAGCATTTTTGAGTCACTTTACCGCTTGGAGCTAAGGTCACAGCCGAGGGGCAGATGACACCAATATCAGTCGCGTATTCTTTTGTTTGAAGAATCTTTTCTATACTTCACTGTTTCAGGTATGTCTCCAAAACCCAGAGGAGAGTTCTGTCTGCGTAACTGCTCCACGGGATATCACAGGAGGCGAACGCGCGGCCCCAGTACGGCGGATTATTCAGGAGGTATTCCATGAATAACGGATACCGCGGCTCCTGCTTCCCTGCTTCCAGAGACACGTTCGCGATCGAACGTCTGCAGCAGTCTGCAGCCAAACTGAACTGCAGGGTCGCCAGAAGGTGTATCTGGTAGTCTGGTTCCCAGGTAACCGCCTGGGACTTGCTCTCTAGAATATCACATCGGTTAGACACTGTTGTCGCCTTACCGCATCTACAGGATGTGGTTCATAAGCTAGAATATACAGTGTTGCAATATTATTTCCATTTCCCTGTTCTGTGTTTGAAAGCGACTGTCAACACTCTTCCATATAGAGAGAAGTAACACTGATTAAATATGGTCAGCAGTGGGTAACTGGGCATACAGGCATATAATGTGCTGAGATAATCATCGTCGCTTTCTTATCTGCTGTTTCATATTACAGGTGATCCAATTGTACATTCCATAAACAAGACACATATCAAGGTTAGGGATGGGAGGCCCAGGATCCTTTTGGATCAGGCAGTATTATTCTTGTTGCAGTTCGCTGACATTAGCAATTCTGTCAACACATGTCGAGGCCATGGAGGGAGAAGGGAGAGCCCCCTCTGCGCCGCGCCTCGCGCATCCAACCCTTGCCACAAACACCTCTGCATCCTCACTCACCCAGGTGCACGCCATTTCAGCCGAACAATTTCCCACTGCTTTCCAGCAATACACTCTCCATTCTATCTCAGCCCAAAAGTACCCAAATGAGCTGACAACCCCACACGTATGGTAGACACATGCACCATGTCAGCTCCTCACATGCAACACACACAGACCATCGTAACATTTTGTCAAAGTTCATAATTCCTCAGTGCTCGGGATATTTGTTATATCTAAAACTTTAATTGTTTTGCCCAAAAAATATCCAGATGAACTGACTGTTCTAACATGTGACACATACACACACCAGTTTAATGTCATGTCCATGTCAATAATTAATTTAATGCTCCGTAGTAACTGTATTATTTATCAATTATTTGCTGTTGCTCTCCATTCAAGGCCTGTGCTGTGTAGTTAGGGGATCAGATGCGTTAGTGAGAAACAGAGTTGACATTATAAAATAATGACATCATAATATAGGCTGCAAAAATTTAGTCGAATGGCATCATATCAGGAAATTGGTAATATCAGAAATTTGGTAGGATCTCAAATTCACAGATCGGTAAATTGGATGTACAATTAGTAAACTGCCATCGTCATGTTGCAGATGCACCACAATTACGCTACAATTACGTCATTCACTGTATCTAGCTCGAGAATGACGAGGCTCCCACCACTTTTGAGTAATGTGCTCTCCATTCTAGCTATACAGACAGGGCATAGTTAACAATAATCTTGTTTGGCGTGGTGGTTTACCTGTACACTAGGTGAAAAACTGCAGAGCGTTGTTAAACCACAGAGTAGCAGTTCTGTAAGTTACTCGTTAGCTGACACCACATGGAAGCCCGCTGTAAACACAATTTGTATTTAAAACACTTATGTGTTTTAGCACAGAGGGAAATACGAGCATACTGATAATTTCGCTCACTCCTGGGCTTATGTTTTGACATATAAATATATTATATATTTTCTCGTTCTAGAATTGGAGGTCGACCATGTTGAGCACTCAACCCTCACTGACCTGTCATAATGAACAACCTCTTCTTTATATGTGTCATCTCGAAGTGAACATAACGTTCCATCTAGGAAGCTTTGTAGAACTATCGAAACTGTTTCCGCTGGAAGTTATCTTAACTGTATTTACTATTATGTTTGTAGTCACGTAGCAATATTGTTGTAATAAGATGATGTATGGAGTAAACGATAACACAGACTCCATCAAAAGTCTCACTGTCCTTCCAGTTTCCTAAATACCGTGAGATTAACATTGCTTGTGGGTACCAGAGGTAATTGAACATGTTTCTCCTGCTTGTATATAGCACTTCTGTGGCACATTTTTGGGAGGCAGTGTAGTTCAGTAAAGCTGTATGCAGAAAAACCTATGTAGGCGTGAAATGTAGTCGCATGATTTACCTCTGGTGCTACAGTGTTCTTGTTGCTAGCCTCAGGTAAGTGCCACCAGAACACTGCTATAGGTTTCTGGTATATTTTAACAAATTAATTTTTAACATTATTCCAATTGTGCATTGACGTGTGTACAGCACACTAAGACCGTTGGCAACAGACTCAAAAAAAAAAAAAAAAAAAAAAAAAGCGGTCGCAGGTTCGAATCCTGCCTCGGGCATGGATGTGTGTGCTGGCCTTAGGTTAGTTAGGTTTAAGTAGTTCTAAGTCTAGGGGACTGATGACCTCAGATGTTAAGTCCCATAGTGCTTAGAGCCATTTGAACCATTTTAGCTCACAGGACAGCGGCTTATGGTGTTTAATAATGCTCTTCAGTTTGTATGCCGGCGTACAGGTAAATCATTAACTATGTTGTCATCACACACCTTTAATAAATAACGCTGACTCCAGAAAATACGACGCAGCAGTGCTATATTAAAGCAGAAGCTACATTCTTTCTAGTGCCAGCGCAAAAATATGTCGTCCACAGCAACTACTGTAAGAGGCTGCTGTTAAAAATATTCCATATCTGTCTGGCTGTGAGCTAGAAGCACCCCTTCTTCACATTCTCGCACAATTTTGTGTAGAACATTATGTTAACAATTCTTTACAACGGACTTACCATTAAAATGTATCATTTCATCAGTTTTCAACTCTGAAAAAATTGTTGTTACTATTGTATATGTAGGGCGCAGCATGGCGTGATACAACAGTGTCTCGATTTTCTCGTTAAATAGGGAAAATTATCGAAACTGTACAATGCACTTACATTAGGTATTCTGTCGGATGTCATGTGTAAACCAGCACACATTCTACTATGCAAGTATTAAAGCAGCAGGAGGAACATGTTTTTCAGCACATGTTATTTCGTAGGTCTTAAGAAGAAAAGAACCAGAGTATAAAATGCAAACCATTTTTTTCCTGTCTATAAAGTATAGTATAGTTTGAATTTGATACCATACCAAATTACCGATACTGCCAATTTCCAGATTTGGTCCTACTCGACTAATATTCTGCTGACTGTGCTATGATATTATTGTTTTATGCTGTCAGCTCTGCTTCTCACTAAAGCACGTGATCCCCTCGCTATAGAGCAGAGGCCTCGAATGGAGAGCAACAGTGAATGACTAATAAGTAATACAGATACTTTTGACCATTGAATTAATTGTAGACATTGGACATTGCTCACCTATACTTGCATGCAGCTGGCTGCGCTATGGTGGTAGCGTGTGTGTGTTTGGGGGGGGGGGGGCCTCTCCCCCTCTATGACCTTGGCATGGGTTAACAAAATTGCTGACTTCAGCAAAATATGAAAAGTATAAATTCCTCAGCACTGCAGATGCTGTGCCTTCCCTCCCTAACCTTGACACGTGTCTTATCTACGACACATGCAGTGGTGTCAGCTGCAATATGACGCAGCAGATAAGAAGGCACCGACGCTGATGTCAGCACATTTTGCACCAGGATACGCAATGAACCAATACTGTGGTCTCCTACAGTCTTGCAGATATGTTCGATCCACTTCATTATGAAGGTGCAGTGTGCCCCTGTGCTTTTCTCCAAAAGGTTGTTATCTGCTTTCTTTCTGTAAATAGAATCTTTATTATCTTCCAAGATCACAGGTGAAGATATTTATCTTTTCTATTTTCCATGTATTTAACAAGCCGTCTCCAGATCTTTCACAACGATTGTACTAGTTAGTATTATTGAATAAACATACCATATGGCCTGGTATAACAAACTACACAGTTTGATTAGATTACATAATTCTTCCTTCTTTAGAAGAACGTCTGAACGCCCCACACAGTCATATGACTTTGGGCCTCAATGGTCATTTTCGAGTCATCAGTACGTACAGAAAATTAAAAGGCGAGTTGAGTCCAAATTAGAGGTGCCAATTCATGAGACATCGTTCAGTCATAGAGTTCCTTACGTCAGTTTGTTAAAAAAACTGAAATAGGTAATTGTCAAAATCTGTGCTTGTGCTCTTGACAGATACTAAGCGGTCTATTGAAATAAGAAATGATCGGGATGTTCACGTAGATGCTCTGCCTTCTTTTGCATAAAACCATTCTTGTTCCAGAAAAACTATTTTTATACCAGTCTCGGTATCGTTTGTTCGCTGTTTAGTCGCATAGTAATTGTTACTTCATAGGATTTCAGCTGCATAGTATGAAAATCCCTCTACCTATTACATCGTTAACGGCGTACATAAGCAAGGTATCTATTCATTAGAACTATTGTAGCCTGCTTCTTGAACTACTTTCGGAGTAGCGCGTTGTCGCCAGAGGTGGATGCCACTATGGACGAATAAAGAATTTATCCATTTCTCTATATTTTCTGTATAATTTCCTTTCAGTATTCATATATTTACTGTCATTAATTAGTGTCAGACATAGCTATTTGGTCTCCACTATGAGTTTAACTATTTTACGATATAACACTGTGAGAAAATTGTCTAAGTTATGAACACGATGTCACCTTGTAACCAGGGTGCACAGGAAATTGCTTCGCTGCGCCCAAGACGGAAAACTGGAGAAGGGAAACTTTCATAAAGGTTGCCGAAGTTGACCAATATTACGCTACTTGAAGGTCAGAAAAGTTAGATTGCATCATACTTCCTGCCGAGACGATTATTACCTGCGCAGAGTGCTTATCCACGTTCACCACGACTGGCAGGATCGGCGTATAGGAGTTTGACGAGATATCAGAGTATTTTTTTGTACCAGTTTCTGTTTTACTCCATCTTAATGACGATTTTTCTTCGTGCTTTATGCAAAATATTGTTAGTGGGGTTATTTAGTGTACGTAATCGACTAATATGAACTAAATAATCTTCTTTAATTACTATCTCTGTTGACATGGATTTTCTTTACCTTGTCTGATTGCTGATCCACTCAAAGCGGATAATTTCTTTGTATGTTTATAGTGGCACCCACCTCTGGCACCAACATGGTACTCCGAAAGTAGTTCAACAGACGGGATACAATAGTTCTAAGGAATAGATGTCTTGGTTATTAGTTCAGCCTCGTTTGTAATCCTAGTAATGTACAAGTGCCAAGAGAAATCTATTACTCATTTCCATTTCAGCGTTACCGAATAGTCTTCCCTAAGCACTCCAGTTACTGGATTTCATACAGCCTTCCATTTTACTTAGCCTATGTCTGCCTTGATAAATTCACTTCCAAGGTTTACAGTGTCAAGAACACTGAGAAACAGTAAGGAACGTTTATTAACTTCCTTTTTATTTCGTTCGTTTAGATAGTTTTTCGAACGCTGCAGAAATATTGTTCCTACGACCAAAAACCAAAGAAACGAGGCTGATGGTGTTAGTACGAATATATTTGTCGTGGCGTATTAGCTTGTGACTAATTTTTCTACATTGAACTGTAACTTTACTCTGTGCCATATCTCATGAAAATGTACGAATGTATGCTCAGAGGCTGTCGACAGGCAGATTGCTACAAGTATGCTTCCAAGTTCCGTCACAAACGAACTACACTGACGCTACAAATTGGTGTACATACCAAATGTGTCCGGCTACCAACCCTAGAAAACATCGAGCTGTTATTATGATAGTCCTTCTCTACATATTCACCCTTAAATGCTACAGACTTTTCCAAACGATGGATGACTTGTTGGCGACCTTTGTTGGCGAAGTGCCGGCCCCGAGTGGCCGAGCGGTTCTAGGCGTTACAGTCTGGAACCGCGCCACCGCTACGGTCGCAGCTTCGAATCCTGCCTCGGGCATGGGTGTGTGTGATGTCCTTAGGTTTAAGTAGTTCTAGGTTCTATGGGACTGATGACCACAGCAGTTAAGTCCCATAGTGCTCAGAGCCATTTGAACCATTTTGTTGCCGAAGTGTACATTTTGATTGTTCAGGAAATTTTCGACTCCTAAAATCACGTCGTCGTCATTCCGAAAATGCCCGTAAAGCAGTTTTTTTAGCTTGATCCGAGGAAAGAAGGAGATGTCACTGGGTGTCACTGGGGTTCGAGGCAAAGTCTGACAGACCAAACACGGAGCTCGTTTGACTGTTCCCTGTGTAGAATGTTTAGTAGAATCGTTGAGTAAAAATGCATAATTTGACAGCATCAGGTGACGCTTCGCCTTGACAGTCTCCTGTAACATCGTGAAGAATTTCTTTAGTTTGGTACTGTGACGATTTGTCCCGTAGGAAGGTATACTTTTAACACGACATCACTTAGCGTCAGCTTGTCCTATGGTGGTTTGGTCTTCGTCTTTTTCGGCGATGGTGTATCCACTTGATTCCAATGGGAGTAATAACGATAATATGTTGTGTCCACTATAAATCCTCTTGTAAATACACTCCTGGAAATGGAAAAAAGAACACATTGACACCGGTGTGTCAGACCCACCATACTTGCTCCGGACACTGCGAGAGGGCTGTACAAGCAATGATCACACGCACGGCACAGCGGACACACCAGGAACCGCGGTGTTGGCCGTCGAATGGCGCTAGCTGCGCAGCATTTGTGCACCGCCGCCGTCAGTGCAGCCAGTTTGCCGTGGCATACGGAGCTCCATCGCAGTCTTTAACACTGGTAGCATGCCGCGACAGCGCGGACGTGAACCGTATGTGCAGTTGACGGACTTTGAGCGAGGGCGTATAGTGGGCATGCGGGAGGCCGGGTGGACGTACCGCCGAATTGCTCAACACGTGGGGCGTGAGGTCTCCACAGTACATCGATGTTGTCGCCAGTGGTCGGCGGAAGGTGCACGTGCCCGTCGACCTGGGACCGGACCGCAGCGACGCACGGATGCACGCCAAGACCGTAGGATCCTACGCAGTGCCGTAGGGGACCGCACCGCCACTTCCCAGCAAATTAGGGACACTGTTGCTCCTGGGGTATCGGCGAGGACCATTCGCAACCGTCTCCATGAAGCTGGGCTACGGTCCCGCACACCGTTAGGCCGTCTTCCGCTCACGCCCCAACATCGTGCAGCCCGCCTCCAGTGGTGTCGCGACAGGCGTGAATGGAGGGACGAATGGAGACGTGTCGTCTTCAGCGATGAGAGTCGCTTCTGCCTTGGTGCCAATGATGGTCGTATGCGTGTTTGGCGCCGTGCAGGTGAGCGCCACAATAAGGACTGCATACGACCAAGGCACACAGGGCCAACACCCGGCATCATGGTGTGGGGAGCGATCTCCTACACTGGCCGTACACCACTGGTGATCGTCGAGGGGACACTGAATAGTGCACGGTACATCCAAACCGTCATCGAACCCATCGTTCTACCATTCCTAGACCGGCAAGGGAACTTGCTGTTCCAACAGGACAATGCACGTCCGCATGTATCCCGTGCCACCCAACGTGCTCTAGAAGGTGTAAGTCAACTACCCTGGCCAGCAAGATCTCCGGATCTGTCCCCCATTGAGCATGTTTGGGACTGGATGAAGCGTCGTCTCACGCGGTCTGCACGTCCAGCACGAACGCTGGTCCAACTGAGGCGCCAGGTGGAAATGGCATGGCAAGCCGTTCCGTAGGACTACATCCAGCATCTCTGCGATCGTCTCCATGGGAGAATAGCAGCCTGCATTGCTGCGAAAGGTGGATATACACTGTACTAGTGCCGACATTGTGCATGCTCTGTTGCCTGTGTCTATGTGCCTGTGGTTCTGTCAGTGTGATCATGTGACGTATCTGACCCCAGGAATGTGTCAATAAAGTTTCCCCTTCCTGGGACAATGAATTCACGGTGTTCTTATTTCAATTTCCAGGAGTGTAGGTTCTAAATGAAAGGACATACTGACGAGAATCTCACAGTAATTTAGCTCCCATATTAACAACAATAGATCAGTTATACATGCTGACGTCACAAGCAGAAGATGAAGAGATCGAGAAAGTGTGTGAGTATACTGGAAGGGTAATTCACTACGTAAAGCAAGACCACAGTGTAATAAGCATGTGGAATTTGAATTCTTTAGTGGAGTAAGGAATAAAAAACTTATAGGGAAATGCAGGTTTGACAGTAGGAATGAGAGAGAGAAAAGTTCTGCAATAAATTCCAAGTAGTAATAAGATCAAGGAAAGAGGAGGAAGTGCATGTGGTAAAGGCTTGGAGACATGGAAAGATTCCAACTAGATTATATCATGATCAGACAGAGATTCTTTAACTAGATATTGGATTGAAAGGTGTATCCAGGAGCAGATATGTGCTCCTATCATAAACTACAGTGATGAAGAGTACATTGAAGTTTAAGAGAAATGTATGGAAGAATTGTTGTAGAGGGGAGTGAGATACTGAATTACTGAGGATTGATGAGTTGCGCTTATTCTCTAAGGCTGTATATATTGCTGTAATGGACACGAGAGTAGGCGTTCATTTGAAGAGGAATCTACATATCTAAAAAAGACAAGTCTCGGAAGATAGACAAGCATAGGTCAAGGAAAGTAGATACGAAGAAGCTCTGGGTAACAGAAGAAATGCTTCAACTGATCGAGGAAAGAAGGAACTACAAAAATGTTCTGGAATACGCAGAAATACAACAATATGTAATTTAGGAATGAAACACATGGCCAGTGCAAGAACGCCAGGGCGAAAAGGCTGCCAGAAAAGATGCAGAAGAAGGAAACGCTTGTCAGAAGGATAGATTCAGCTTATAGAAAAGTCCAAGCAACTTTTGGAGAAATTAAAACAAAGGGCATCGAGATTAAGTGTGCAATAGGAATTCCACTGATAAACACACAGAAAAGAGCAGATAGGTGGAAAGAGTACATTAAGGATTTTACATGGGAGAGGTGAGAGTCTACATGAAAAACATAAGGGATCCATTATTACACTCAGGATTGAAAAAGGGTTTGGAAGACGCAATCGAATGAGATAGAACAGATGGATGACGATTATATTAGAAGCAAGAATTAAGAAAAATTAAGACAGGATCATTGGATTTGTCGACGAAGGAAAGGCGTTCGACAGTGTAAAATGGTGAAAGGTGAACTTCCTGGCAGATTAAAACTGTGTGCTGGACCGAGACTCGAACTCGGGACCTTGCCTTTCGCGGGCAAGTGCTCTACCCGAGTTCGAGTCTCGGTCCGGCACGCAGTTTTAATCTGCCAGGAAGTTTCAAATCCAGCGTATACTCCGCTGCAGAGTGAAAATTCATTATGGTGAAAGGTGTTCGAAATGCTAAGAAAAATAGCAATAAGTTATAGGAGAAGACGGGTAATAACTTATGCATCTGATCAACAGTATCCGAACACACCTATTTAATGCAAAATGAACCACTATGTGTCACGAGAGGCAGGTTCGACAGTACAAAAAGAGGCGGTAGTACTGAGTTGTCACCAGAGAAGCAAAATGGGTCGGTCAGGAAGGCACGGTGACGGAGAATTTGGACTACTCATTGACTGTCACATGAGTAACAAATCCATCAGGGACATTTCAGCTCTTCTAAAGCTGTCCATGTCGACTGTTCAGAATGGGTCGGTCAGAAGGCCACGGTGACGGCGATCTTGGACTACTCATTGAATGTCACATGAGTAACAAATCCATCAGGGACATTTCAGCTCTTCTAAAGCTGTCCATGTCGACTGTTCAGAATGGGTCGGTCAGAAGGCCACGGTGACGGCGATCTTGGACTACTCATTGAATGTCACATGAGTAACAAATCCATCACGGACATTTCAGCTCTTCTAAAGCTGTCCATGTCGACTGTTCAGAATGGGTCGGTCAGAAGGCCACAGTGACGGCGATCTTGGACTACTCATTGAATGTCACATGAGTAACAAATCCATCAGGGACCTTTCAGCTCTTCTAAAGCTGTCCATGTCGACTGTGCAGAATGGGTCGGTCAGAAGGCCACGGTGACGGCGATCTTGGACTACTCATTGAATGTCACATGAGTAACAAATCCATCAGGGACATTTCAGCTCTTCTAAAGGTGTCCACATCGACTGGTGGGCTGTGATTGTGATGTGGGAACACGAAGGACCACAGCCAAAACAAGACCAGGCAGATCTCGTGTAATGACGGACTGGAACCGTCAAGCATGGCGGAGGATGGTTGTAAGGAAATGAAATCAGCGGAAGGAGTCACTCGTGAGTTGTAAAGTGGAACCAGCGGTTCTCCTAGCACAATGAGTGTGTGTTGACAGTTAAAAGGCATGCAGTAGAATACGTACAGCTCCTCATAAGCCACACACTTCGGCAGTCAGTGCTACGAGACGCCTGAGCAACGCTAATTGACAGTGGATGTCTGAAAACGTGTGATTTGGAGTGATGAGTCACGCTGTGCCCTGTAGCAAGCTGATGGAAGGGTTTGGGTTTGCGACTGCCTGAAGAATGTTACTTGCCGTCAAGTGTAGTGCCAACAGTGGAGTACGCAGAAGGTAGTATCGTTGTATGGAGGTGCCGATGCGAAAGGATATGAATACATTTTACAGAATTGGGTACTGCGCACAATAGAGGAACATTTCTAAGACGATAATCATCATCTTTGAGGGCAATAACACCCCGAAAATTAACTGGTCTGCCCAGAGTCCCAATCTTAACCCAATGGAACACTTTGGGACGAGTTAGAACGTCGATTTCGCTCCAGACCCCAGCGTCCAATACCATTACCATCTCCGGTTTTGGCTCTTTAGCAAGAATGGGTTGCTATTCCTCCACAGATATTGAGACACCTCACTGAAAGTGCCATGAGCAGGACTTAAGCAGTCATAAAATCGAGTTAACAATTTAACAAATAGAGAATATGGACTGTCGTGTAGCGTGCCCCATTAGACGACATACGTGGACACGCAGTGTACAAGACTTACTCACATCTGATTAAAACGTAAATAAATATATTTGTTTAAATACTGGTTTTTCATTCTAAATAATTAAAGAAAATGAACGCAACAAATTTAATAAAAAAAGCTAATTATGTGTGTGCCTTTTGTAAGAAATAATGAAAAAGAAAGAAAAGTACGGCGACTGGAATAAATTAAAAACTTAACAATTCATTCATAGTTGTAATCCAATTAGAAAGTAGCTGCTAAGCTACCTGTGTATGTATAACATGGCTTAGCTGCTTGCAGCCCTTAGGAAACAGGAACTTAACATGAAAATGAGTTGTTCAACCTCAGTTTTCAACCTTTACCAATAACTATTCCTCATGCCCCAATAGTGGTATATTCCTCGATTACAAAACGATTTTTGAGCAGAGTTTCAAAAATTAGAATCAATAGGAAAGCGCTGCTTACTTTTTGTAGTATTGAACCCCTTATTACTTTTCGAGGAAAATAGCGAGTCGTCGATCGACTACGTTTACTTTTATTTACCTGTTTTATTTGATATTTTGATTGTATGTATCTTGAAACGCTTGCTGAAAAAGTGTGAGGAAGTCTTAGAATTTATCAATCTTTGCGCAATGTCTCCGTTTGATACTGGAAATAGTAGTAATAAAAAATTGAAAATCTGTTATTTCCAGTTATTTTGAGTGGTCTGAAAAGACTGGTTAAACTGGAGATTAAAAAAAAAACAACTGCTATAACCCAAAACCGTTTGTTACAATGATATTCACCACCCCTGTTCCAGCATGCTTCGGTAGTCATTAGGCGACTAAATAAGTCATCGGAATTGTGATCAGGTAACTTCACGCTCTGGCTTCACATGACTATAAACATATAACTGTTTAATTGTGATTTCCTGAAGTGTTATACAGCCTAAAAGCAACCCACATCACAATTAAAATCGCAGGTTACAAACAGTGAGTTTTATCATATCACAGCCTTTTCTCGCTACGAATTTCATACTATAATATTGGGCTTACAGCACAGTGAAAGACATAACTAATTTGCAATCATTTCTTACGAGTGGTTGTTGTGATCCTGTGTGCGAAAGACTGATGTCAAATGTACCACGAAAAATGTTTGTGAGTGTGTAACTTCCCTTATCCTGGTTTTCTATTTGAGTGGACACTGTCGAATACCGTCACGTCTAAACTTCCTGTAGATATTTTTTCTTACAACCATGCATCTAAATCTACACCTACACAGATACTCCACAAGCCACCGCAATGTGTAAGGCGGGGGGGGGGGGGGGGGGCGGGGCGGGGGGGGGGGGGGTACATCTTTCCAATACTTGTCATTTCCACTCTTAAACAGTGCGAGGGAAAAACGACTGTCTATATGCCTAATTTCTTGACTCTTATCTTCGTGGTCCTTACGCGCAATGTGCACTACCGGCCATTAAAATTGCTACACCATGAAGTTGACGTGCTACAGATCCGAAATTTAACCGACAGGAAAAAGATGCTGTGATATGCAAATAATTAGCTCTTCATAGCATTCACACAAGGTTGGCGCCGGTGGCGACACCTACAACGTGCTGACATGATGAAGGTTTCCAACCGATTTCTCATACACAACAGCAGTTGACCGCCGTTGCCTGCTGAACCGTTGTTGTGATGCCTCGTGTAAGGACGAGAAATGCGTACCATCACGTTTCCGACTTTGATAAAGGTCGGATTGTAGCCTATCGCGATTGCGGTTTATCGTATCGCGGCATTGCTATTCGCGTTGGTTGAGATCCAATGACTGAATGTGGAATCGGTGGGTTCAGGAGGGAAATACCGAACGCCGTGCTGGATCCCAACGACCTCGTATCACTAGCAGTCGAGATGGCAGGCATCTTATCCGCATGGCTGTAACGGATCGTGCAGCCACGTCTCGATCCCTGAGTCAACAGATGGGGACGTTTGCAAGACGACAACCATGTTCACGAACGGTTCGACGACGGTTGCAGCATCATGGACTATTAGCTCGGAGACCATTACTGCGGTTACCCTTGACGCTGCATCACAGACAGGAGCCCCTGCGATGGTGTACTCAACGACGAACCTGGGTGCACGAATGGCAAAACGTCATTTTTTCGGATGAATCCAGGTTCTGTTTACAGCATCATGATGGTCGCATCCGTGTTTGGCGACATCGCGGTGAACGCACGTTGGAAGCGTGTATTAGTCATCGCTATACTGGCGTATCACCCGGCGTGATGGTGTGGGGTGCCATTGGTTACTCATCTCGGTCACCTCTTGTTGGTATTGACGGTACTTTAAACAGTGAACGTTTCGTTTCAGATGTGTTACGACCCGTGGCTCTACCCTTCCATCGATCCCTGCGAAACCCTACATTGCAGCAGGATAATGCACGACCGCATGTTGTAGGTCCCGTACGGGTCTTCCTGGATACAGAAAATGTTCGACTGGTGCCCTGGCCAGGACATTCTCCAGATCTCTCACCAACTGAAAAAGTCTGGTCAATAGTGGCCGAGCAACTGGCTCGTCACAATACGCCAGTCACTACTCTTGATGAACTGTGGTATTGTGTTCAAGTTGCATGGGCAGCTGTACCTGTACAAGCCATCCAAGCTCCGTTTGACAATGCCCAGGCGTATCAAGGCCGTTATTACGGTCAGAGGTGGTTGTTCTGGGTACTGATTTTTCAAGATCTATGCACCCAAATTGCGTGAAAATGTAATCACATGTGGGTCCTGGTATAATATATTTGTCCAATGAATACTCGTTTATCATCTGCATTTCTTCTTGGTATAGCAATTTTAATGGCCGGTAGTGTATGTTGGAGGCAGTAGAATCGTTCGGTAATCAGCTCCAAATGCCGCTTCCCAAAATGTTTTCAACTGTATTTCTTGAAAAGAAGGTCACTTTCCGTCAAGGGATTACCATTTGAGATCCCGAAGCATCTCCGTAACACGTACTTGTTATTCGAACCTACCGGTGACAAATCTAGTAACCCGCCTCTCAACTGCTTCAACGTCTTCCTTCAATCAGACCTGCTAGAGATCCCAAACACTCAAGCAGTACTCAAGAATAGGTCGCACCAGCGTCCTATATGCGGTCTCTTTTACAGGTGAACCACTCTTTCCTAAAATGCTCCCAATAAACCATTTGCTTTCCCTACCACAGTTCTCAGATGCTCGTCCCATACCATCTCGCTTTGCAGCCTTACTCCCACATATTTGAAAGACTTGACTGTGTCAAGCACTACAGTAGTAATACTATAACGGAACATCATAGTTTTTTTCTTCCTACTCATCCGCTTTAACTTATATTTTCCCACATTTAAAGATAGTTGCCATTCATCGCACCATTTAGAAATTTTATCTAAATCGTCATGTATCTTCCTACAGTCACTCAACTTCGACTCCTTACCGTGCACCACAGCATCAATAGCAAACAACCGCAGACTGCTGCCCACCCCGTCCGCCAAATCATTTATGGATACAGAAACAACAGCTTTGCTATCACACTTACCTGAGGCACTTCTGGCGAGGCCCTTGTCTCTGAAGAACATTCACCGTCGAGGACAACATACTGGGCTCCTTTACTTAAGAAGTCTTCGAGCCACTCACATACCTGTGAATTTATTCCATATGCTCAAACCTTAGTTAACAGCCTGCAATGGGGCACCGTGTCAAATGCTTTCCGGAAATCTTGAAATATAGCATTTTCCTGTTGCTTTTCATCCATAGTTCGCAGTATATCATGTGAGAAAAGGACAGAAAAGGGGAAGCTGAGTTTGGCGCGAGTAGTGCTTTCTAAAACCACGTTGATTCTTGGACACAAGATTCTCAGTCTCTTTCTCGCAGAAACACTCTCCTAGGCTTCTTCACTGATTTACTATCGTTCGTAACCATAGCTGCTATAACGACGTCATGAGCGCGTATCCGCGTTTCTATACTGACATTCTCGATGAGGTGCGACCCATTTATAGTTACAAGATCTAAGATATTTCCATTGCCTTTGGGCTGCCGAGCTAGCTGCTCAAGACAGTTTTTAGAAAAAGTGTTCAAAAGTATTTCGATTGACCGTTTGTCTGAGAATATGTTCGAGGATTCTGCAGCAAACCAAAGTTAGGAATATTGGTCTGCAATTTTATCCATCCATTCTTTTACTATTCTTATATAATGGAGTCGCCCGCGCTTTTTCCAGTCGCTTCACCCTTTGTGCTGCCTGAGAGATTCAGGACAAATGAGAGATAGGCTAATGCCGTATAGTATTCTTCGTAAAACCAAATTTGGATTACATTCAGACCTGGTGATTTATTTGCTTTTAAATCTTTCAATTGTTTCTCTCCGTCAGGGATGCTTATTACTACGTCGTCCATACGGGTGTCTGTCCGATGGTCAAATGTCGGTATGTTTGTTTGATTGTCCTGTGTAATGATTTCTTGAACGTGAAATTTAAAGCTTCGGCTTTTTTACACAGTACCAGAACTTTCTCGGGTTTCTGCCAGATATTTTGCTAAGGTGTAACGATGTTACCTCTTGTATGCTTCGAGCATGGATCTTTTCACAGGCGCACGAATCTCTACTAACCTTTGCTTGTTGTCATTTGTGAGCTCCCTTTTGAACCGGGAGTGCAATATCCTCTGGCTCCTCAGCATATTCCGAATTTCATTATTAAATCATGGTGAATCTTTTCCATCCTTCATCCACTTACTAGGCACAAACTCTCCGGGCCACAATTTACAATCTGCTTAAACTTTGCCCATAATTCCTCTACTTTTGTCTTACAGGAACTAAGTGATGTCACTTCACTAAGTTAGATGCTAACCACTGTTTCTCTGGTCCATCTAGCAGAATCTCTCTCCTAGCTATCTTATTTACTTTCGTAATCATAGTTGCTATAAAGAAATCATGATCGCGAATCCACATTTCTACACTGAAATTGTCGGTGGGGTCAGGCCTATTTGAAGCTACAAGGTTTAAGATAATTCCATTTCGTGCGGGCTACCGAGCTAGCAACTCAAGGCAGTTTCCAGAAAATACGATCAAAAGTATTTCGCATGACTGCCTGTCTGTACCCCCCGCAATGGATCCAGAGACATCCCAGTCATTACTCGGTAGCTTAAAGTCACTTCCAACTAGTATTGCATCATATGGGCATTTCCGCGCTACTGATCGTAGACTTTCTTTGAATGTCTGTAGAACTGTCACAGCGGAGTCCCGTAGTTGGTAAAAACATCCAACAATTAACTTCGTTCCGCCTACACCTGCTATACGCGACCGGATAACTTGACTGTCACACTCAACTTTGACCGCAATAGAGAAAATATTTTTGTTAACTGCAACTCCCCCTCCCATGGCCTCTAATCTGGCTTTCTAATATACGTTCCACGATTCGTTAAAATAACAGAGCTTTTCTCTTCGGATGTCATACAGCTCTCAGTATCAAGAATAATTTGAGCGCGAGGGCAATAAATTCGGGAACTTTATTACAAATACTTCTATAGCTTACTGACAAAATTTTGACAGTCGAAGTGTCTTTACTCTGAACACTGCCTGACTACCCTTGCTGCGTGCTCTGCTGAGCTATCATAGGGGGTTCTCGTTAGAGGCGAATATGTTTTCTCTGCCGCTTTTCAAGTCATTTAATATCGTTTTTGTGGTGAATTGGCAGAACAGAACCAAAATGAAGACTGGTCAGTTCAGAACTTTAAGTGACTATTTCGTGTTTTTATTTATTTACTAAACGAAGTTTAATATCGAAATGATGGACTTTTAATGGGATCATGGGCAGTGAGGTAACGATAAAGAATCCCGATACACTCTCACCTCAAAATCATCACTCCTTGCGTGCTGTTCAGCCCTGACAGCATCATCCATCACTGTGATTCTTTCCTGACATTTATATCAACAACAAAGAAAATCTCACTTACGCTTAACTTCCGAGTTTTCTCCTCTCCATCAACTACTGTATTAATATTATACGGATGGGAAGCTTTTAACTATAGATCATCACTTCTTGCGTGCTGTTCAGCCCTGGCAGCATCATCCATCACTGTGATTCTTTCCTGACATTTATATCAACAACAAAGAAAATCTCACTTACGCTTAACTTCCGAGTTTTCTCCTCTCCATCAACTACTGTATTAATATTATACGGATGGGAAGCTTTTAGGTATAGGAGGGAAAAGATTTAGAAAAATTATTGACCCCTTAATCGATGAAAATCACATGGAGGATCACAAAAGGGAGAACTTCAAGAACTGTAGAAATACACAGTAGAAGTGCTAAACAAGACGATATTGAGCCGGCCGGTGTGGTCGAGCGGTTCTAGGCGCTTCAGTCTGGAACCGCGCGACCGCTACGGAGGCAGGTTCGAATCCTGCCTCGGGCATGGATGTGTGTGATGTTCTCAGGTTAGTTAGGTTTAAGTAGTTCTAAGTTCTAGGGGACTGATGACCTCAGATGTTAAGTCCCATAGTGCTCAGAGCCATTGAATTTGAACGATATTGAACTGGGCATGTGACATAGCCAAAATATCAGAAAATAGAGAGCCAACACAATTTTTTTTTACCTCCTACATAGTTACGGGTCGTGTTATTTTTATTATTACAGAATTTTAACTGATTGCGCATGTACAAGTCCTCTGCGCTACAAAATAAGTTTACTATTTACCTTTGTTACGTTAATGCGATTATAGATCACAACTACGTTTCTTATGGCAATATGTTAGTTTGTTAGTATATTATAAGTAGATTAGAAATATGCTAAATCTACGTCAGTATAATTCATTTGTTTCTATTATATATGTTTATTACTTTAGAAAAGCTCCCTAGCATTTATTGTCTAATAATGTTTTATAGCATTCCTATGTTTCTGCGACAATGTGTCGCTCAAATGAGGAGTGTGGAAAGATACACAGTTGTTACTATACTTCTCTCAGATTTAGCTCCCAGCCAGGTGATATGATCTCAATCCCTAACCACTGGAGCCGGTGCATGTTGTTCTGTTGCACTGAAGCGTGAGGCGATCAGATGAGAATGTGCATAGCTGCCACAGAACCCAAAATCTCCATCCAAGAATACGTACAGTACCATTCTCTACGATAATAGGTGGGACGACAGGAAGGAGAGATGGCGAGACGAAATCGAAGATGACACAGACTGGATGAACATCAACGCAAAACAACCAACGATCTCGATATAAGGAAACGGAAGAGACTCGAGAGCAGGAGTAAGGCATTGATTGCTTCTTGCCGCTAACACACTTCACATACGACCGAATCTCTTTGGATTTTGTGCCAGGTTTCGAGACAAAGTTTCGTTGTGGAAACTGTTATAGGCATCTCGCATTTAAGTCCGTGCTAAATTTCGAGCTTCTGTAAAAGATCGCCAATCTTCGGGATTTTGCGTCTGTTTAAATTTGGCAAGTTTGTTTCGTTGTTTCTGCAACAGTGTTCTAACCCGTTTTGTGTACCAAGGAGGATCAGCTCCGTCGTTTGTTAATTTATTTGGTATAAATCTCTCAATTCCTGCCGATACAATTTCTTTGAATCCAAGCCACATCTGGTCTACACTTATATTATTAATTTGAAATGAGTGGAGATTGTCTCTCAGGAAGGCTTCAAGTGAATTTTTATCTGCTTTTTTGAATAGGTATATTTTTCGATTATTTTTCGAGGATTTGGGGATTGCAATGTTCAATCTCGCTATGACAACTCTGTGTTCACTAATCCTCGAATCGGTTTTGATGTTCGTTATTAACTCAGGATTATTTGTTGCTAAGAGGTCATGTGTGTTTTTTCACAACCGTTTACTATTCGCGTGGGCTCATGAACTAACTGCTCGAAATAATTTTCAGAGAATTAAACATGAATTTTTACCAGCATATTGAGAGTAAATTAAAGTCACTACCAAATATTATCGTATGAGTCGAGTATGTATTTGAAATCAAACTCAAGTTTTCTATGAACCTTTCAGCAACTGAAACATCCGAATTGGGAGGTCGGTAAGAGGATCCAATTATTATTTTATTCCGGTTGCTAACAATGACCTCTGCCCATACTAACTCACAGGAAGTTGCTGTTTCAATTTGGCGACAAGATAAACTACTTCTGACAGTAACAAACATGACACCGCCAACCATGTTTAGCCTATCCTTTCGGAACACCGTTAGGTTCTTCGCAAAAATTTCGGCCGAGCGTATATCCGGCTTTAACCAGCTTTCAGTGCCTATATCGATTTGTGCTTCAGTGCTTTCTATTAGCGCTTGGAGCTCTGGTATTTTGTCTGGTACTTTGTCACATGTCAAGTAAATGTATAAGGCAGTTCTTCCACTGGAGCAACGCAGCTGTAATGGAAATGCAGCACGACGGCAACACATTTTTCTGTTACAGTTGGATGACAGTCCTCCACTTCGTACACTGATAGACCACTTTTGCGACTGGTGATTGATTCAAAAGTGCTGGTTTTTGTCACTCTGCTACACGATGGCAAGCCACAAAATTGTTATGTCCTCTTTGGTGTTTCGGTATTCAAGAAGCTTAAAATAAAGCGGAAATTTTGTATTTATCCTCTCATTTGTGTTAAACACGTTCAGCTTTCGTATTAGCGCAGTAACCTGAAAAAGAAGATGTTGTGGACTGGCAAGACAGCCAATCCACAGTGACGGGTAACCGAAAGGCACGCGCTTAAACTCACGCAGGCTGGCGTGAGGTCTGAAACAGGATACGTAATGAATGCTATAAAGAAAAGTACGTAGCTGCTGGAATACTTAACTTTAATCCACAATTGGTGAACATTGGTCTTGTTACTGTACATGCTTCATTAGATACATCGTTCTTGACGATACGGCATAAATAATAGCAACTGTTAATGGCGCCTTGCTAGGTCGTAGCCATTGACTTAGCTGAAGGCTATTCTAACTAACTTCTCTGCCAATAAGCGAGGCTTCGTCAGTGTTGCATCGCTAGCTAAGTCGTCCGTACAACTGGGGCGAGTGCTAGTAAGTCTCTCGAGACCTGCCGTGTGGTGGCGCTCGGTCTGCTGTCACTGACAGTGGCGACACGCGGGTCCGACATGTACTAATGGACCGCGGCCGATTTAAAGCTACCACCTAGCAAGTGTGGTGTCTGGCGGTGACACCACAGAAGAAGTAAAATTCTAGCGAATTTATAGAACGCCGAAATAACTGTTCGAGAAGATGGCTAAAGTCTTCGTCTAATCGCTACAAAAAAGGACGCGAACTGGAGGAAGCGTCTCTCAGTAGCAATGTATAAAGGAAATAGTGGACAGACATGAAAAACAACAGTCTACTAAGAACTCCATATACTTATAAATTTATGCACATTACATACAGCACAATTTCACTCCATTTGAACCATTTTCTTAATATAAAGAAATGAAAAATAACGATGTAAGTTCTCAGAATAAAACATTTGGCCCACAAGCATCACATTGCCAGCAACTATCTTTGCACACCGGCAATCCTGAGAGGTATATGCTTTGTGGGATTTAGTATCTGTAGTTGAGGTTACACGTTCATGACTGAGGTGATGCATGTGAAAAAATGGTTCAAAAGGCTCTGAGCACTATGGGACTTTACTTCTGAGGTCATGAGTCTCCTAGAACTTAGAACTACATAAACCTAACTAACCTAAGGACATCATACACATCAATGCCCGAGGCAGGATTCGAACCTCGGACCGTAGCGGCACGCGGTTCCAGACAGTAGCGCCTAGAACAGCTCGGCCACTCCGGTCGATGATGCATGTGAAGTTAGTAGTGGGAATGGTGATGATTATGATGAGTTAAAAGAGTCTAGAATACCATCAGACGTCGGTATCATTTCGCTTCTGAAGCAGTGAAACTGTTTAGTAGATTTAATAAGTAATATTTTCTGCGACTTTGTTTTGTGACAGTACACTGCTACCCACTGAAATCTATAAGAGCTTTGTGTGCTGCAAATATCTGCGACTGGTCTTTTTCCTTTTCCACAGTATGTCTGGTCTTCAGTTCGAGAAATAGAGATGCAGGATAGGATTTATTGTAAGGCAACATTGGCTGGGACGGATTCGTATTATTAAGGGTGTCATGTTCACTTGTTAATTCTTGAACAAAGAGTGTGTACACAGATACCTCTCCATTGCTTCAGCCAGCGTGTCGCCAACCATTTGGTCTCAATTAGGCATTGCTAACTATGAAATACCACATAACGCGGGGAGAGTTGCTCCTAAGTCTCTTCAAAGTTGCGACGGAAATTCAAAACAGTTGCATCGGAGTTGGTTGCTTGGGAGCTTACAGTTGCGTTGCAGTTGTGGTAATGCAGTGTTATGGATCAGATTCTCAAGTGATTGATGTCTGACGCTAGTGCGACGCTGCCCTGCAGTTGTGTTGGAGCAGTGGACGAACGGCCGAAGTGTGGTCGAAATGCGCAGCTAGTGCAGCCCTGCTTTTCTTTCACTTGTGACTTTGACATATTGTAACTACGCTCTTCGTTTCTGCCAGTTTGGTAACGGTGCTAATGTCCGACTCGTTCAGCGTCACCCCCCTGCCCCCTCCCTTCCCCGTCAAGCCATTAATGTCGTGCTGTTAGCGGGGCGCCCCTGTTGCGCAGTGACCTTCCATGCTGGCGAGTGTTGCGGGCCAGCGCAACCTAGTGGGTCGAGAGCGCAGCAGGGTCCGCCTGCCTAGTTGGTTGGCTGGCGGCGCCGCGTGGTTTCGATTTCTTAGGGCAGTCCAGTACTTAGGCACCGTGTTCTGCCGCAGTGCGGCGGACACCCTGTCGCCAGCAGCAGCAAGGCCCGCTGTCCCTTCTTCACGTCTCAGCACCTAAGCCCACCGGACAATAACTTAATCGCCTCTGGAGACATCACGCTAATACCGTGCAACCTCGCCTCTAACCTTGATAACGTCCTCAGTTCGTCTGAGAAGAGAGCTTCCAAGTTTCTTTAGCTCTGCCATATCCACCTGACGCCACACACTGATAATTAGATTTCTTAGAGCTACCAATCTGCGAGGATTTTGATTACTACTTTTCATTTGATGTTCCAAATAGTGCCAGACATCTTATATGGGATTTCGCGGGCCATATATGATAGGGTGTCTGAATGTCGGCAAGGAGCGTGTGCATACAGCCCTATGAATACTGCTGATGTCGCCTTGGAAGATGGGTATGTCAACATGATTTTCATCATGAAGGCGTAGCTGAAAGTGTAACACTTGGTCATCGACAGTTTTGTCTAGAAGTCCGTGTTTATGTCGACATTAGGAAGAAACTTGCCCGTGACAGTAAAAACGATCTTCAATTTAATTTTATTGTGTCATGATCAGTTTCCTGAGATCCACATACGTCTAATCAGTAGGAGGTATGTTTTTTTCCTGGGATTACAACTTGCTGTCATCTCTGTCCAGCAGTTAGTAGCATCATCATCATCATCTTCTTCTTCTTCACTTCAAGAGTTAGGCCTTTGTTTTGTTTTGCCTGTTATGTACTAATCGCTTCCTTGGCCTCCCTTCACTTCTTCTCCCAACTTGCTTAAATCTTCTTATCTGCAGAGGTAAGCCTTCTCCACTCATTCTTTCGAGATGTTCATTCGAGTTTCTCCTATTTTCTTGCATTTAATTGATGATATTAAATATATTCAGTCTTCCTTAATTTACGAATTTATAAATCTGTCAGCTCTTCTGCATCCGTTATCTGATCTTAGGAACTTCATCTGTGTTGTCTGTATGCGACTTTCTTGACGTTTAGTTGTAACCCACGATTCACTTCCGTAAACAAGCACTGGAACTGCAACTGTCCTGCAAAATTTCAGTTTTGTTTGTTTCCTCCTTTTAGTTCTTAGACACTTTATTGTTGCACATACATTCCCAAACATTCCTAATTTCTTCTCAATGTCCTCGGCATACTTATATGTGTATAAATGGTTAAAATGTTTGACTGTTCTATTGATAGCTACAGTCTTTGTCCGTTAACGATTATTTCCTTTAAAAGCCATTGACTTTGTCTTCTTTTCTGAAATAGTCAAATGATTCTCTTCACAAATCCTACGTTGTAAATGTATTCCCTTTTGTAGATCATCTTTCGCCGGCAATATGGCATCGACTACATATAAAAGACAATTCACGCGGGAATTTCGGTTATTCTTAACTCCCCTGTTAAAGACCTCCTTCCATTTCCGAAACGTGTGATCTAAATAAATCTTAAAAATTGTGGGTGAAACGCTGTACCCTTGCCTAACTCGTTTGTTTAAGGCTATACGCCGTGTCAGAGTATCAGCCATATCTAAAATTACTGTCGTGAGCTCGCACAGAGCATTTAAAAAGCTATTAGCACTTGTGGATATCCTATTTTCCTCATAATTCTCCGCAGTTTCTTTCTAACGTTATCGAATGTCACAATAAAATCAGTGAATACTGAATGGGTTTCCCTAATATACCCCTTCTGTTTTTTAATTGTTCATTAATTACAAACACAGCATCTGTTTTCGACCTGCCCTTCGAAATTTCATTTGCTGGTAGCCTAATAAATTCTTAGCTATAACCTCTAACTTCTTGTTCACTATTCTTGTATAAACTTTGTGTGCAATGAACAGTAAGTTGATTGCTCTATAGTTATCGCTGTTATTACGGTCTCCTTTTTTACATAGTGATATTACTTTTGCTTATGACCATGCTTCGGGAACAAATCCGTTTCTCAGACATGTACTAAATAAATGTACTAGTCTGTTTTCGGTTGGCTGCCTCCACATTTTAGCGGTGTAGCGTCTATGCCTCGCATACCAGCAAATTTTCTATTATTTGCGCAGTTGGGGGCTTCTCTTAATTCATCCATACATAAATCGTCTACACGCCCTATTTCAATTTCATCTTGTTTATTCGATATGGAGCTTGTTTCAGTATACCACCTTATCTTGTAATGTTCTAAACATTTTGCTTGTTGGTTGTTATTTATTTGAGCAAATTATTCCTTTGTTTGATTGATCATTTTCGTTGTTTTATAAGCTATCATTTGCCTTTCGCGAAGATTGTCTTCTATTATGCTTATAAAGCTATGCAATGACTCTTGACGAGCTCCATTCGCTGCTAGATTTGCTACATTTTTCTCTTTCCTAAATTTCTTGATTCTCATATGTTGGTTCACTGAAATACTCTCTCTCTCTCCTAATTTTTAATCTGTTCTTATTTTTATCCTTTTTTCCCCTAAAACCTCAACAACCGCTTTCTCAACGACAGTTTCTACATTTTTCTATTCCTTCTCTGTTTCTTCCACTTCTTCTGTCTGGTCTAGTTCATGATTAAGTCTCCTCTGGTACAGATCTCGTATGCCATGTTCATTTCCTAGACACGTTTTGTAGATTTCTTCCTTCGTATTTCCTTCCGCAAACTTTTTGTTCTTTCCCCACTTGGAGTTCATATCTATTTGAGATACAACCAAGAAATCGTCGAAAATCATGCCATATACCTGTTCACTTGTATCTCTTACTTGGCCATCTAATCTTTTTGTTAATGATAAAGTAATCAATAAGAAACTTAGATCCTCAATCTGATCATATGTACTTATGGCTATCCTTTTTGCGGAAAAAGTATTGGTTATCTTTAGCATGTTAAAAGAATAAAGTCTCTAAGCAATCTTCCAATCTGCCATCGTTCTCACAATCTCTGGGATACCTTTAATCACTACCGTTGTGTGATGATCACCTTATGCTTATTCTCATACTTGTCCAAAAATGATTGCAGTTTCTCATAGAAATCTATAGAATGCTCTTTTTTTCCTTCATCAGGTGAGTAAATAGTAGTGATATTCAACTTCCGTCTCTCCTGTTTGACAGTTAAAACTACAATTACTTCATTTATGTAAATACACTCTAAAGTTCTTTGTAAACCACTGATATGTTTATAATGTATAGTATTTGTATGTGTGGTTACCTATTGTTGTCTCCGCAGTGGAATTCTCGTGTCTCGAAATGATTAAAACGACCCTGCCATTGACAACCTACAACTAGGGATTTCATAAGGAAAAGTAAAGTTTTGTAGCTTTACTTCACTTCAGTTGAGCAAACCAAACCAAACACCCATCCTGGGATGACTTTCCGTAGATAGCGACCCCTACGACGAACAAAACGTTGGCTGAAACTTATCATAAATGAGAAACAGGAGACCTACGCCCTGACTCTTTCAGAAAAAGCTCAGTGAACAAGCAAACAGAACTTAACACAATTACTGCGAACCAAAGTGCGCATCTCACCTATTCAAGTATGGACAGCAGTTACACTGCACCGATGATCTGCTCGATGAGGCGCAAACCTATGTGCAGATGATGTACGTAGCCTGCCTGCAATTCTCTGCCTGCACAGAGGACGCAAACTCCTACGCCTGATATTATCTCAGGAGAAGACAGGACACAAGCCAAGATTACTGTTTGGTCACTAGCTTGGAATAGAATTCTACTCTGTTGTTCTTCAGTAAACAAGCTCTTCAACATACGCGAGACTGCAGAGAAAGGTAAAGAATAGTTACTTGAGTAAACAGAATAACAACTCTGTTCACAGAGAAACGACTTCATGCGCTCCTTGTGCTGAAATCAACACTTGTCAAAATCTAACCTCCAGATTCCCCACTGTGCGTCTCGCCAGAGAAGTCTCTATGTCGAGCCCTAGAGGGATGCCTGCAGCGACGTGTCTCCACGCCATAGGTCTGCTCCCTTCTGAACATGTGGTCTACATCTACATCTACATCTACATGGATACTCTGAAAATCACTTATAAGTGCTTGGCCGAGGGTTCATCGAACCACCTTCACAGTTCTCTATTATTCCAATCTCGTATAGCGCGCGGAAAGAATGAACACCTATATCTTTCCGTACGAGCTCTGATTTCTCTTATTTTATCGTGGTGATCGTTCCTCCCTATGTGGGTCGGTGTCTACAAAATATTTTTACATTCGGAGGAGAAAGTTGGTGATTAGTATTTCGTGAGAAGATTCCGTCGCAAAGAAAAAAGCCTTTCTTTTAATGATATCCAGCCCAAATCCTCTATCATTTCTGTGACACTCTCTCCCATATCTCGCGATAATACAAAACGTGCTGCCTTTCTTCGAATTTTTTCAATGTACTCCGTCAGTCCTATCTGGTAAGGATCCCATGCTGCGCAGCAGTATTCTAAAAGAGGACGGACAAGCGTAGTGTAGGCAGTCTCCTTAGTAGGTCCGTTACATTTTCTAAGTGTCCTGCCAACACATCGCGTCTTTGGTTAGCCTTCCCCACATTTTCTGTGTGTTCCTTCCAATTTAAGTTGTTCGTAATTGTAATACGTAGGTATTTAGTTGAATTTACGGCTTTCAGATTAGACTGATTTATCGTATAACGGAAGTTTAACGAATTCCTTTTAGCACTCATGTGGATGACCTCACACTTTTTGTTATATAGGGTCAACTGCCACTTTTCGCACCATTCAGATATTTTTTCTAAATCGTTTTGCAGTTTGTTTTGATCTTATGATGACTTAATTAGTCGATAAATGACAGCGTCATCCGCAAACAACAGTTTAGGCTCAGGCGGCGAATCCGTGTGGTTGTTGCTAAAAATTATTTACCAATACATGGGACATGGCTCTGCCAGCTAATCATCTGGAGCTCATGCTCCTTTCAGAAGATTTTCTGGGAGTTTACATTTCCCCTCCTACATCTTGAGCATTCCACTGATCAAATACACATCTCTGTTGTTTGGTGCGAAGTGTGCCCCAGGGTTCCATGTGAGGATATTCCTCAGATACCAGCTCTTACCGTCGTTTGTGATCTTGTACATTCCTTTACACTAAAAAGGATGTATTTTCGCCTTCTTCCGCCCCTGATGCTTTTCCACTAGGTACGCTATTCTCAAATGTTTTTCAGCCCTGCAGAGTGCAACCTCCCACCCGCACTGTCTATGCTCCAGCATTGAAAACAGCCCCCTTCCCACTCTGTTCTCTCCCAGGGCAGTAAATATCCGCTCCTGCAGAACACAACAACTCTCCTCCCAGTTACTCTTTAGCTGACAGTGTCTTCTGAGGATCGCGTTGCCCACATCGCCCTTTCTGTCAGCACTCAGCTCTAATTAAGTCCCAGAATTACAGTACCTCAGAAATTGTTAGTACATGTTAGTTCAAAATGGCTCTGAGAACTATGCGACTTAACATCTGAGGTCATCAGTCGCCTAGAACTTAGAACTAATTAAACCTAACTAACCTAAGGACATCACACACATCCATGCCCGAGGCAGGATTCGAACCTGCGACCGTAGCGGTCGTTCGGCTCCAGACTGTAGCGCCTAGAACCGCACGGCCACTCCGGCCGGCTAGTACATGTTAGTACATGATGCTAGTCATTTTGAGACAATGAAATGATTAATAATCCGCCCATTGTAAACTGTGATCTAATATGATTATAAATCGAAAATCGCTTACAGAATATTAATTGTATGGCGGTAAAATCTTGCCACCTTACATCTCATTTCCAGTTCTTATGTAGCTATTTAGTTACTTGTTCTATTGATCAATCCCATGGTAACCGTTATGATGTGGAATACACACATGAGTCAAGTCTCTTTTTCTTCTCTTTTTTTTAGGTTTAAAGTTTTTATTACCTACCCCATTCCCTTAAATGGCACAACACACATATATTATATCTACAGATTTATTTATCGCTATTCAAGAATTCATCTATGGTGTAGAAGGAGTTATCATCAACATATGATTTCAATTTATTTTTAAAAGTGTTTAATGCTGTCTGTCGGACATTTTATTTCATCTGGTGATTTATCGAAAACTTTAACAGCAGCATATTTTACCCCTTTCTGTGCCAAAGATGGGTTAAGTAGAGGATAGTGTAAGTCTTTCTTTCTTGTGGTATTATAATCATGGATGTCACTGTTGTTTTTAAACTGGTCCATGTTGTTGAGAACAAATTTCAGTACTGAGTAAACGTACTGTGAGGCTGTTATAAGAATTCCTAACCTTTTAAAGAGATGCGTACAAGCTGTGCAACTATGAGCCCCACACATTATTATAACCACTTTCTTTTGAGCAGTCAATACTTTTTGCCTAAGTGTTGAGTTAGCCCAAAATATTATTCTGTATGGCATCAGAGAGAGAAAGTATGCAAAGTATGTTAGCTTGCTAATTTCTATATCCTCAAAATCAGCAATTAATCTGAATTCAAAAGTTACTGAACCTAGCCACCTTAGGATATCCAAAATATTAATTTTCCAATTGAGATTCTCATATACATACATACCCAAAAACTTAGTATGCTCTACTCTGGCTACTAACTTCTCTTGCTGTGTTATGCTTATTGAAGGATCTGTTCTCCTTGCAGTAGAAAACTGGATGTACTGTGTTTTTTCAATGTTCAAAGCAAGCCCATCCGCAGAAAACCATTCAATAACTTTTCCAAAGACATTATTTGTATCATTATCTATTGAAGTATCTTTACTGGATTAATAATGATTCTTGTATCATCATCAAATAGTGACAGTTTAGCTTTTTGTTTCAGATAAGAAGGGAGGTCATTCACGTATATGAAAAAAAGAAGGGGGCCCATGATCGATCCCTGTGGAACACCTAACGTAATGTCGCCCCAGTTAGATGAAGTGGGAAACTTCCTTAAATCACTCAAACCATATAAGGAAACTTTTTTGCTTCCTGTTCTGTGGATATGACTTAAACCACTCATATGCTGTTCCATTTATACCATGGAATTGTAATTTCTATAACATAATGTCGTGGTTCACACAATCAAACGCTTTGGATAAGTCACAGAAAATTCCTATTGGTGACATTTTACTACTTATAGACTATTATGTTTACAGTGAAACTGCATATTGCCGTCTCAGTGGAACAGCATTTTTGAAATCCAAACTGTGAGTTACTAAGTATCTCATTACTGTTGAGGTGGCTAGCCATTATTAAGTACATTATTTTCTCAACGATTTTTGAAAATGCTGTAAGCGAGGATACTGGCCGGTAATTATTGACATTAGTGGTGTGTAAATGTCAGCCTCTTCCCTGCTCTCTTCTATTTCGTGTTCTGCTATGTAACATCAAATATTCTCCTTGATAGTTGTTACCCTCTAGCTTTTGCCTTGTTTCTGATAGGGAAGCTGTATCTACCTGTGCCTTCTTTAGAAGTTCTGACTCTTCTTATTTATTTTCTAATCTTCTGACATTCCATATTACTATCTTAATTGCACCAGCCCTCCATTTATTCTCAACCTTTCTTATCACCAGGAGTCAGCAGCTCGTGGTGTTGTCTCTGCATTACGAGGCCCTGGGTTAGATTCCCAGCCAGATCGGGTATTTTCTGTTCTCGATGCAAGTGTTGTCCTCATCATCATTTCATCATCAACATCGACGCGCAAGATGTTGAAGTGTCGTCAACTGAAAGGCATCAGTTGGCCAAATTCCCCCAGAACGACAATCCTGACCACAAATGCCATATGCTCATTTTTTTTTTTTTTTTTTTTTTTTTTTTGTCGCCAAGTTCGTCATCAGTATGTCTTACCTTGGGCCGAGGCTGTCTTGAGTATTAGTAATAATTGGAGAAATTCACCTGGCTGCCTTACGAAGGCTGCGCAATTATAGTTGGATAGTGGGGCTGCTACTTTGGGGCCTTCCAACCTATCCAATTGTCTTTTAAGGGTTTTCTCCACTAGGGAGTCTGGCCTCCCTACGCCAAAGTGTTCCCCCTGCCATTACATATAACTGGAGATGACAGGAAAAGTAGCGTGCAGTGCAAAATCTATACGCAGCACTACTAGGGAAGTGACCCTTCGGTGGTCGGCAGCCCGGTTTATGTCCACTGTAACCCAAATGAGTGAATGAGTGAGCTCAGATCTTGGCATGACAAACACTTGCCTGAACTACACCCTCGACACACCGCGGGTTAAACGCGTCACTGAGCCACCTGTGCAGTCGACTTGTTGCACCATTCGAGAAGAGGTAAAGTCGTGACTCGCCGGACTACACTATACGCCTCCAGCCAGCTATTGTCCAGCTGTCTGTGTTGTTTGTCCCATTCTAGACGTGCGGCTTTATATACCTCTGTGCTTGTGCAAGTTATAGACAGAAAATATGCATTTAATACAGTTGCTTTCATGAAGTTGGGGCAGTTCCGTAATCACTAGGAGAAGCAGATCCTATCGGGTTTGAAACCGACTGCCATTGATAAATCTTGATTCTCGCCTCCTGTTCGAGTCGGCTATGATATTTCTTCGGTCTCTGTTCTGACGCCGTGGTACATGACGGTGAATGGTACACACAGACACGTTGGTAGTCCGCGGTGATACAACAACAAACCGGGCAGCTTCATTCACCGTGTGGTCATATGCACGTCGTAACACAATAGCTCCTTTCGCCATTCTGTCACGTCTCCAAGTACACACATCTATCTACGGTGACTCCAAATCGCCGATCGGCACATTCACATCATTTCGCAGCTATGACTTACGGCAGTGTTGAAGGGAGTGTCACATGAAGGCCTGTACGCCGCCTACAGCGGTACAAAGTGAACATTGCGGTGTTGGAAGGGGCAGACTAATATTTCGTCTGGTGAGCCTACCACTACACAAACGTCCGGGGTGTCACACTAAGAACAGTGGCCTAATCATGAAAGTTCAAAAAATGGTTCAAATATCTCTAAGCACTATGGGACTTAACTTCTGAGGTCATCAGTCCCCTACAACTTAGAAGTACTTAAGCCTAACTAACCTAAGGACATCACACACATCCATGCCCGAGACAGGATTCGAACCTGCGACCGTAGCGGTGGCGCGGTTGCATAATGTAGCACCTAGAACCACTCGGCCACTCCGGCCGGCTATCATGAAAGTCTTTGACGGAATATTTGTTGGTAATGACAGAAGCCGTCAGTGATGATTAGCGTTTTGCCTTGAAGGACGATGGCGTAAAAGTACTTTGGCATAATTTTCGTGTAGCTAACCAGTGATTTTCACAAATTTGGCTGGAAAATCCTGATTGCTTTCTCCAGTGTTGGACAGGCTGACTACCATTTCCGTTAGGAACGAAATGCCAAAATGCTATGACAGAACCAGCAAACATGTAGCCCTCAATGAAAGACAAGAAAGGTGCTCTGTTAAGAAGGCCAGTAGTAAACGGTGTGTGATGAAATATCTCCCGTCATTGCAATGATCACGTTAAGGTATTTCTGGATGAAAATTACGCAGTTGCAGTGCGTATATGAAATGTTTTTAAAAACTTTGGGTGTGATTCTTCAAACCATCTTCCCTCCACCCGGCTCCCTCCCTAAAAAGAAAAGAATATAGTCCATATAAATATATCATCAGCAACAAGAACAACATGAAGGATTAATATTGGAGAGACGTTTTTTTCTCGAAGGAATCCAATGATCACGGTATTTACTACGGGAAATTACGCATTTGCAGGGTGCATAGGAAATGATTTTACTGACTTTGGGTGTGAATCTTCACACCATCCTCCCCCCCCCCCCTCCCCACCGCGCTCCCTCCCTAAAAATATATGAGTCCATATAAATATATAATCATTGACGCACGCTAGTCGCCGAAGTGGCTTCTACTAAAAAGAACTTCCAATACGGCGGCCGAACTTCCCCGCATGGGGCCTCCCGACCAACAATGCCATACGATCATTTCATCAGTATCAAGAATAACATCAAGGATTAATATTGGAGAGACTTTTTTACTTTGAAGGAATCCGAAGTTGATCTTTCCATTTTCTCTGTGGTCATGCTGTATTACGTATGGCTTTGTAGCTATACATTACTTTTGGATGTATATTGTGTCCTGTTCTCTCAGGAGTTAGCCATTTTATCTAATGTGTTTCAGTTTCTTCCAGCATACCCTTTGCAAGTAATTTGAGCATTGTGTCGTCATTCCGGATATAGTCAGTGCAAGTGTGCCTTAAAATGAGATACTGAAACCTCATTGCCACTGCCTTCATCCTAGAGTATTTTTTTCCCACACTGCTACAAAACGGACTGTAGTGACTGCCATGGGCTTACAAAATTTGTCATGAACACAAAATTGGCTTTAACATACACAGTTAATTGTGAAATGAATGATTTAATTTTGTAGTCAGCAATTTTTGAATTGTATAAAACTGTAAGCCAGGTATTCAAAAGCATAAAATGTTCAACAGGTTTATCCCCTAACTAAATTTTGTTCTGGCCAAGCAACGGTGGTGAATAATTGAATCTTTGCTTTACACACGGATATTTCAAAATCAAATTCTTTGCTATTATGTACCGCTCGTGGACACGTAAAGATTTTGGTACGAGGAGATATTAAATTTTCCAAACTTTATTGCACTTACTATTTCGCAAAAGTGTTTAAGCGGTACGAAGATGGATCTACCCGAATATCTTACACGTAACAGACATAGAAGAGCGAATTTCACTCAGCCCAAGAATAAACTTGAAATTAGCGGAAAAGATAGGAGGTAATTTGAAATGCCGAACTTTCACATATACTTTAAACATTTTGCTATTGTTTAATGCAAATATGTGAGTGTATTACGTTTGGTCGAGTCAGGTTGCCACACAGAGAGCTTTGAAGACATCGCAACGTAACTGATGTCACCAGCAAGGCGAGTAAGAGAACTGAACTACTGAATCATTTTTTGCTAATCCTTCTAATTAGTTAACTCTGTCACACTGATTTGCAAAGTCGTTGCTTGGTCACATACATTCAGTTGTAAACTCCATTCGCAGATGGTGAGTATTTACTATCTTTCGAGCCTAGCTTCTGCTAATAAGTTCACAGTCAGCTTTCAGTCCCGTTGTATACAGGGTGTCCCAGCTATCTTGTCCACCCAGAATATCTCTGGAACAATAACAGCTATTGGAAAACGACTTTCACCGGTATCAATGTAGAGCTGGGGCCCATGAATGTACATATTTGGAAACATTCTAAAACGAAAGCATATGTGTTTTTTAACACAAACTTATGATTTTTTAAATGGATCTTCTATATTTTTTCTTCAGCAATCCATAGCATGACAAAGCACATACACAATGGCTTTGATTGCATCGCAATATCCCCATTACATCCCGAGATATTGAGACGCGAAGTTGACGCTTGAAACACCCGACATGCGCTGCTAGCGCACGTCCTGAGGCTCAGGCGTGAACCCCATGCTGCCCGTAATCGCGATGTGATTGACATGCGTAATCACACTTCCATACTTATCAAGAGGTTCGAAACGAATAATACGGTCTGCTGCCATCTTGCATTAACGTCGTACATTCCAGCAGGTGTTTATCCCATAGGCTAGGCTAGGCAAACAACGGCAAATTTTGATAGTCTCATACGTGTTTGTGACATTCTGCGGCCTGTAGAGGTGGCTACTCGTGAAACTGGCGTAGGAAAGTACATTACAAGCACTGAAACAATCTCAGTGACTAGAATGTTGAATATAAAAATACTCTCTGAGTAACATGGCATTGCCTAGGTATTCATTTTGCCAATTTTCTATCAGAAACGAAAACAAAAAATTAACTGCGTTTGTTGTGAAGTATAGAAAAAAATTCATTTACATGAAGTCTTGAAAACACCTTTGAAATCGAAATCATGGAAACAGTCATAGAAATAAATATGTATATTATACAAATGTACAAATACAGTTTTCAAATTAAGAAACATGATCCCGGCCAGTTTCAATATGTTGGAAGCAGCTACTTCGCGCGTCTACCAACGCGATTTTATAAACGTCTCTATGGCAGCGCCTCTTCGTAGTTCTACAGACGGTTATCGTCTAGCTCTACAGGTCCTTTACGAGTAGTGCACACTTTGTACTTGCATTCAGAGGCCGAGGTCGACGTGCAGTGGAAGACTTAACGGAGTTCCAAAGAACGCGGATTGTGGGGGCCCGATTAGCTGGAGCATCAGTGACGATCACAGCCAACTTATTGAATGTTTCAAGAGCAACTGTTTCAATAGTCATAACAGCGTACACAAAACATGGAAAGACATTATCGTCTAAAGTTAATAGTGGGCGCAAACCAAAACTAAATGACAGGGGTCGTGTACGCAAACACGAACTGTGTCAAAAAAACAAAATTGCGAGGGTCACACCAATATTCAAGAAAGGTATTAGGAGTAATCCACTAAATTACAGGCCCATATTGTTAACGTCGATATGCAGCAGGATTTTAGAACATATATTGTGTTCGATCATTATGAATTACCTCGAAGAAAACGGTCTATTGACACACAGTCAACATGGGTTTAGAAAGCATCGTTCCTGTGAAACGCAACTAGCTATATTCACATAAAGTGTTGAATGCTACTGACAAGGGATTTCAGATAGATTCCGTATTTCTGGATTTCCGGAAGGCTTTTGACACTGTACCACACAAGCGGCTCGTAGTGAAACTGCACGCTTATGAAATATTGTCTCAGTTATGTGACTAAATTTGTGATTTCCTGTTAGAGAGGTCACAGTTCGTAGTAACTGACGGAAAGTCATCGAATAAAAAAGAAGTGATTTCTGGCATTCCCCAAGGTAGTGTTATAGGCCCTTTGCTGTTCCTTATCTATATTAACGATTTTGGAGACAATCTGAGCAGCCGCCTTCGGTTGTTTGCAGATGACGCTGTCGTTTATCGACTAATAAAGTCATCATAAGACCAAAACAAATTGCAAAACTATTTAGAAGAAATATCGAAGTGGTGCGATAAGTGGCAGTTGACCCTAAATAACGAAAAGTGTGAGGTCATCCACATGTGCTAAAAGGAACTCGTTAAACTTCGGTTACACGATAAATCATTCTAATCTAAAAGCCGTAAATTGAAGTAAATACCTAGGTATTACAATTACGAACATCTTAAATTGGAAGGAACACATAGAAAATGTTATAGGGAAGGCTAACCAAAGACTGCGTTTTATTGGCAGGACACTCAGAAAATGTAACAGACATTCTAAGGAGGCTGCCTACACTACGCTTGTCCGTCCTCTTTTAGAATACTGCTGCGCGGTGTGGGATCCTTACCAGATAGGACGGACGGAGTACATCGAAAAAGTTCAAAGAAAGGCAGCACGTTTTGTATTATCGAGAAATATGGGAGAGAGTGTCACAGAAATTATACAAGATTTGAGCTGGACATCATTAAAAGAAATTCGTTTTTCATTGCGACGGAATCTTCTCACGAAATTCCAATCACCAACTTTCTCCTCCGAATGCGAAAATATTTTGTTGACACCGACCTACATACAGAGGAACGATCACCAAGATAAAATAAGGGAAATCAGAGCTCGTACGGAAAGATATAGGTGTCCATTCTTTCCCCGCGCTATACGAGATTGGAATAATAGAGAATTGCGAATGTGGTTCGATGAACCCTCTGCCAGGCACTTAAATGTGATTTTCAGAGTATACCTGTAGATGAGTGTACATGTAGATGAAAACGATAGAAAACGACGGCGGCTGAAGTGACTGCAGAGCTCAGTAGCCGTCTTCGAGACCCCGTATCTATCGACACTGTCCGCCAAGAACTGCACTAAGCGAATATTCATGGACGAGCTGCTATACCGAAACCATTAGTGACGATAACCAACGCAAAGAAGCCTAAAACATGGTGTAAAAGCATAAATCCTGAACGGCTGACCAGTGGATTTTTTGTATTTTCAGCATCGAGCCGGGCTTACGTCTGCAGAACGCCAAAAGAAGCCTACAATCCTGATTGCTTAATTCCAATAGTTAGGCATGGAGGTGGAAGTGGTGTGGGCAGCCATATCATGGTATTCTGCTGGCTCCATCATTACTCTCAAAGGCCGTGCAATAGTCAACGACTATTTGATCATTTTAGGTGATCAGGTGCACTCCATGTTTCAAATGTTGTTCCCCAACACTGATGCCATATTTCAGAATGATAATGCACCCATTCACACAGCCAGGACAGTACAATCGTGGTATCAGGAGCATGCATCTGAACTGTAGCGTCTTCCCTGGTCAGCACAGTCCCAGAGTTGAACATTATTGAACCCTTGTGGGCAGTGTTTGATCGCAGACCCCACAGCAGATTTCCGCCACCCTCGTCACTAAAGGAGTTAAAAATGGTTGAAATGGCTCTGACCATTATGAGACTTAACATCTGAGGTCATCGGTCCCCTAGAACGTAGAACTACTTAAACCTAACTAACCTAAGGACATCACACACATCCATGCCCGAGGCAGGATTCGAACCTGCGACCGTAGCGGTCGCGCGGTTCCAGACTGAAGCACCTAGAACCGCTCGGCCACAGCGACCAGCTTACAGGAGTTACAAGAGGTTCTGATCGAAGAGTGGCATAATATTCAACTGAAGTCTATACAATCATTATATGCTAGAAGAAGAATCGCAGCTGCATTAGGAGCAAATGGGGTCCAGCTCTTTATTAATAAACCATTCCCAAGTAAGTACAGGTCTTTACATTATTTTGCTATACCCTGTACATTCAGCGGCATATATGGGTCCTGTCTGCGAAATATGTTGTGAATTAAGTTAGTAGCACAGAAGTAATAAATTTAAACGTCATGCACAGTGCGGTAGTTTTCTAAGCAGCTCAGCGTTTATGACGTATATCTCCTGACCTATGTGTGATACAATAGCAGACTTTTGTAGGTGCATTTAGCAGCATATGTGAATACTGCATGCAAGATTAATTGCGAATATAGTTAGTAGCGCAGGACTAATATATTTAAAAGTAATACATGATGCGGCAATTCTTTACGCATCTCACCGTTTATGACGTCGTATCACCTGAACTATGAACTATGATAGTATATGATTCCTACCGCGAAAGAGATTGTTGTCTGACAGTAATGGATACACTATGTGATCAAAAGTATCCGGACATTCCCAAAAGCATGCGGTTTTCAAATTAGATGCATTGTTCTTCCACCTACTGCCAGGTACTCCATATCAGCGACCTCAGCAGTCATTAGACATCGTGAGAGATCAGAATGGGCCGCTCAGTGTGGTCAAGTGACTGGGTGTCACTTGTGTCATACGTCTGTACGCGAGATTTGCACACTCCTAAACATCCCTAGGTCCACTGTTTCCAATGTAATAGTGAAGTGGAAACGTGAAGGGACACTTACAGCACAAAATCGTACAGGCCGACCTCGTCTGTTGACTGATGGAGACCGCAGACAGTTGAAAAGGCTTATAATGTGTAACAGGCAGACCTCTATCCAGACCAACGTTCAGGAATTCCAAACTGCATCAGGATCCACTGTAAGTACTATGACAGTTAGGCGAGAGGTGAGAAAACATGGATTAAATGGTCGAGCGGCTGTTCATAAGCCACACATCACGACAGTAAATGAAAAACGACGCCTCGCTTGGTGTAAGGAGCATAAACATCAGACGGTTGGATAGTGGAAAAACGTTGTGTGAGTGACGAATCACGGTACACAATGTGGCGATCCGATGGCAGGGCGTCGGTATAGCGAAAGCCTGGTGAGCGTCATCTGCCAGCGTGTGTAGAGCCAACACTAAAATTCGGAGGAGGTGGTGTTATGGTGTGGTCATTTTTTTCATGGAGGGGGCTGGCACCCCTTGTTGTTTTGCGTGGCACTATCACAGCACAGGCCTGCATTGACGATTTAAGCACTTTTTTGCTTTCCATTGTTAAAGAGCAATTCGGGGATCGCGATTGCATGTTTCAAGACGATCCAGCACCTGCTCATATTGCATGGCCTGTGGCTGATTGGTTACACGACAATAACGTCCCTGTAATGGGCTGGGCTGCACAGAGTCATGACCTGAATCCTATATAACACCTTCGGGATGTTTTGGAACGCCGACTTCGTGCCAGGCCTCACCGACCGACATCGCTACCTCTCGTCGGTGCAGCACTCCGCCAAGAATTGCCTGCCATTTCCCAAGAAAGCTTCCAGCACCTGATTGAACATATGCCTCCGAGAGTGGAAGCTGTCATCAAGGCTAAGGGTGGACCATCGCCATATTGAATTCCAGCATTACCGATGAAGGGCGCCACAAATTTGTCATTTTTAGCCAAGTGTCCGGATACTTTTCATTACATTATGTGTATCAAGTTTGGTCGATATCGGTCCAATGATTTAGGATGAGGTGTGGAACATACATACACTAATGGCCATTAAAATTGCTGCACCACGAATATGACGTGCTACTGACGCGAAATTTAACCCACAGGAAAAAGATGCTTTTCAGAGCATTCACACAAGGTTGGCGCCGGTGGCGACATCTACAATGTGCTCACATGACGAAACAGGAAGAAGATGCTTTGATATGTAAATGATTAGCTTATCAGAGCATTCACACAAGGTTGGCACCGGTGGCGACATCTACAATGTGCTGACATGAGGAAATTTTCCACCCGATTTCTCATACACAAACAGCAGTTGACCGACGTTGCCTGGTGAAACGTTGTTGTCTCGTGTAAGGAGAAGAAATGCGTACCATCACGTTTCCGACTTTGATAAAGGTCGCATTGTAGCCTATCGCGATTGCGATTTATCGTATCGCGACATTGCTGCTCGCGTTGGTCGAGATCCAATGACTGTTAGCAGAATATGGAATCGGTGGGTTCAGGAGGGTAATACGGAACGCCGTGCTGGATCCCAACGGCCTCATATCACTAGCAGTCGACAGGCATCTTATCCTCATGGCTGTAACGGATCGTGCAGCCACGTCTCGATCCCTGAGTCAACAGATGGGGACGTTTGCAAGACAACAACCATCTGCACGAACAGTTCGACGACGTTTGCAGCAGCATGGACTATCAGCTCGGAGACCTCGGCTCCGGTTACCCTTGACGCTGCATCACAGACAGAAGCGCCTGCGATGGCGTACTCAACGACGAACTTTGGTGCACGAATGGCAAAGCGTCATTTTTTCGGATGAACCCACGTTCTGTTTACAGTATCATGATGGTCGCATCCGTGTTTGGCGACATCGCGGTGAATGCACATTGGAAGCGTGTATTCGTCATCGCCATAGTGGCGTATCACCCGGCGTGATGGGGTGCCATTGGTTACATTTCTCGGTCACGTCTTGTTCGCATTGACGGCACTTTGAACAGTGGACGTTACTTTTCAGATGTGTTACGACCCGTGGCTCTACCCTTCATTCGATCCCAGCGAAACCCTACATTTCAGCAGGATAATGCACGACCGCATGTTGCAGGTCCTGTACGGGCCTTTCTAGATACAGAAAATGTTCGATACTGCCCTGGCCAGCACATTCTCCAGATCTCTCACCAATTGAAAACGTCTGGTCTATGATGGCCGAGCAACTGTCTCGTCACAATACGCCAGTCACTACTCTTGATGAACTGTAGTATCGTGTTGAAGCTGCATGGGCAGCTGTACCTGTACACGCCATCCACGCTCTGTTTGACTGAATGCCCAGGCGTATCAAGGCCGTTATTACGGCCAGAGGTGCTTGTTCTGGGTAATGATTTCTCAGGATCTATGCACCCCAGTTGCGTGAAAATTTAATGACATGTCAGTTCTAGTATAATATATTTGTCCAATGAATACCCGTTTATCATCGGCATTTCTTCTTGGTGTAGCAATTTTAATGGCCAGTAGTGTATATATTACATACACACAAACATACGAACATAAACACAGACACATAACATGGATTTGACATGCAACCAGTACAAAGTAGTGGAGAGAATCTTAAGAGGAACGTGATAACAGAAACCAAAAAATGCTTACTACAAACTGAACTTGTTACCATGTTGGTCATATCAACCAGATCCGATATTATTTTTATGAACATACCCTTCCAAGATGCTTTAGTATGTTTTAAAGCAACTAGAACCATTAAGGAACTGTTTGTAACTGTTGAAATGACTGTCAATGAGGATGGGGAACTCGGTGATATGTTACATGAAGACAGAGTAGTCACATTTGATTTATCGAGTAAACATTGTAAAACAACACAAGAAAAAAAAAACAATCTGCAAACTGGAGGAGAAATGTTCCTTCCATCACAGTTCAGTTATTCTATGAAAGATCGTCTTCTAGATCTTAAACAACATTCATTATAAGAATGGAAACACATAATCGGTACTGTCTATCGCAAGTTTAAAAACAACTGAACTGAAATATTTGAGCAGTAAAGTCTCATGTCAGCTTCTCAGAGACCGTTCTCAAGAGTAGGACATACTCTCTGTAAGCAAAGCAATAAACTGAAGTGGAAACTTATTTTTAAAAAATGTTATTGTTACAATCTGCAGACAAAAAGCTGTGGTTTGTGTAATGTTAATTAATGCTGAATTTTCTAATTAATATTTATGATATTGGATGCTTTTATATGTTGCATTTTACGCCATTCTATAACTAAACATTTAACATGATGTTAATAACATCGATGTTTTGGAGCCGATTATTGTTGGCCGTCGATGTATAGACGTCGATGATGAAATCTAAATGGCCGAGCGGTTCCAGGTGCTTCAGTCCGGAACCGCGCTGCTGCTACGGCCGAAGGTTCGAATCCTGCCTCGGGCATGGATGTGTGTGATGTCCTTAGTTAGGTTTAAGTAGTTCTATGTCTAGGGGACTGATGACCTCAGATGTTAAACCCCATAGTGCTTAGACCCATTTTTTTTTAAATCTAAATCAGCGTCGATGAATTGCTAACATCATACATCACTAATCCGAAGTGATGGAAAGAGTGTTCAGATATTGCTGTCATAAGTTAGAAAGGCCATTCGAGGACAGCTGTTGCACACCCTCCGCTGACGGCAGTGGGCAATGCTTTTTCCAATTTTCAAAATCAAGTAACACTTGCCTGCAGGAATTGATCTGTGCCCTGAAACTACAGAAGAACAACTTCTTAGTTACGAGGGTGGGAGTGTTATGTTGGTTTGATGTGATTAGATTTAACCAGGCAAACAAAACAATAGTTGTCTTAGTCCCTTGTTGCCCGCACTGAAACTAAGTTTGTTACGTTGTATCTTTCCCTGTCATTCTAGTAAAGACAACTAGCACCCGTAAAGAGTAGTAGAACTCTCTTTATTAGGTCTCTGGCAGTCACAGTTTGTTAAGTAATTAGAGGTCCAAGTATTTTATGTATTTTGGCCTCCACTGTTTCGTACTGGAAGATTAAATATGGTGCGGTTTCTTCTTCCTTACCATAAAGTCCTCACTTAGGGACTTCTTTCCCTACATCCATCATCTACAATTCTAATGGCCAGTCATGTGTTTAATATACCTTCAACTGAAGCCCAGGATACATAAATTCTCTTTAAAATGGTTTCGGCATTATTAGCATGACATATTTTTATTTTTGGTCTATAGTTCAATATTCTAAGCCCTACCTTTTGATCCAGGCACTAGTTTAGATTTTACCATCGTATCAGTGAAAGGACAAGGTCTGGTACAGTAAATCAAGTCATTGCCTCAGTTCTGGCTATCCTAGTAGTTTGTTACCACTAATTTCTGAATGACCAGGAACCCTCAGCCGGTTTATACTCTCGCTTTCTACCAGCCTCACAAGCGTTTCTTGTGAAACGCTGCAAGAATTTTTTTTTTCTCTGTCCAAGTTCTGACAGAGATTTCAGGTCTGTTCGGTTGTCTGAATCAATGTAAATGCTCTGGTCCTTGTAACGACAACGTAGACACTCCTCCGCACATACTCGGGTAGTGATTATTTCTGTCTGGAATACCATACCAAGCTTCTCTTGAGAGACTGCTCTGTCTAGTCTAGGTTGTACACACACGATGTACACCTCCCCGGCGCCTTCATCTGTTTTCACCCCTTCAGTAAACCACAGTATATCATCTTAACCTATCGTGTTTCTTTCTTCCACTGTTCCCTACTTCCTATTGTTACAATGAAGGGCTTCCTGAAGCAGCTAGAAGGTATTATTACAGGTGTCAGCCGGCATTTCCCCAACATTCCTATATTTACCGTATTTATTAAATTGGTGAGGCGTTCTAGGTATGTTAAAGATTTTCAGTTTTTTCCAGTTTTTTGCGTGTATGCCCCTGCCACTGCCTACACTAACTCAAAGACGTTACGGGGGTTTGTCCAACGTGGTCTCCATCCCAGTGGTGGGTGTGATTATAATTCCGCCCGTTTTATGTGTAGGCAGGCCAATCTCTGCATCTTTTCGAGCTCCTTAACAGCCATCTTCTGTTCTACTTTATTCCACCATTCTGTAGCCCCATACTTTATAATAGGCCTTGTTATATAGGTGTGTACTCAGAGCATGCTCATGGGACTATGCCACACTTCCTTACGCAGGCCCTCCTAGGGCATATAAGAACTTCTTTTTGCTTTGGAATATGTATTCTATTTGTAATGGGTTTATTTTAGTTTTGCATTTTCATGTTACGTTGTTGTATCTGGTGCAATATCATCGGTAAGCCCGATTACCACGTTGTTCGCACCATACAAAGTGAAAGATAATTTTTTTACATTTTGTCGCTTAGCGGAAAGAGAAACGTAATAGTGAATGCAGTCTTGACATCAGGCTTTTGTTGAACAGAATCATGATACAGTCAACAGTCTACATCTACATCTACGTGATTACTCTGCTATTCACAATAAAGTGCCTGGCAGAGGGTTCAATGAACCAGCTTAATGCTGTCTTTCTACCGTTCCACTCTCGAACGGCACGAGGGAAAAACCAGCACTTAAATTTTTCTGTACGAGCCCTGATTTCTCTTATTTCGTCGTGATGATAATTTCTCCCTATGTATGTGGGTGCCAACAGAATGCTTTCGCAATCGGAGGAGAAAGCTTGTGATTGAAATTTCATGAGAAGATCCCGTCGCAACGAAAAATGCCTTTGTTTTAATGATTGTCACTCCAATTCACGTATCATGTCTGCGACACTATCTCCCCTCTTTCGTGATAATACAAAATGAGCTGCCCTTCTTTGTACTTTTTCGATGTAATCCGTTAGTCCCACCTGATGCGGATCCCACACCGCCCAGCAATACTCCAGAGTAGGGCGGACAAGCGGAGTGTAAGCAGTCTCTTTGGTATACCTGTTGCACCTTCTAAGTGTTCTGCCAATGAATCGCAGTCTTTGGTTTGCTCTACCCACAATATTATCTACGTGATCGTTCCAATTTAGGTTCTTTGTAATTGTAATCGCTAAGTATTTAATTGAATTTACACCCTTCAGATTTGTCTGACTTATCGCGTAATCGAAATTTAGCTGACTCCTTTTAGTACTCATGTGAATAACTTCACACTTTTCCTTATTCAGGGTCAATTGCAACTTTTCGCACCATACAGATATCATATCTAAATCATTTTGCACGTCGTGTTGATCATCTGATGACTTTACAAGGTGGTAAATGACAGCATTATCTGCAAACAATCTAAGAGGGCTACTCATATTGTCTCCTATGTCGTTAATATAGATCAGGAACAATATAGGGCCTATAACACTTCCTTGGGGAGCGTTGTTTTACAGTCTGACTTTTATAAATCATATTTGATTTTGTTATGAGTACTTGGTGATAAAGCAAAGCAGACGTCTATCTTCGGTAGCTCTTCATCTACAGGTATGGCTGAAAACTTTTCTTTTTTTTTTTTTTTTAGATATTTGTAAGAAATTACGAACATTTCACTACGAAGTAAAATCCAACGATGAAGTGTGGAACCAATAATTAATATTAATTCTGTTAAAAATAGGAGTGATATTATCGATACAAGTCAGTCTACTGATGCATTCATTTGTGTAGCTGTATCAGTGCCTTTGTTGCCATATATTTTCTTCGCTTGAAAGAAGGTGACTCTTAAAGACCCTGCCGTTTTAACGCATAAAGCACATTTTTCTACAGCAGAAAAGCACTTGGGAATGGCCCAAAAGGCAGAAACTGGTCATTTATAAGTAAAATAACTGCAACAGAGGTGAAAATATGGCATCCTCTTTCAAGCTTTGTTGTTGGTCATTATCTCCTTGCTGAGGCATTGTAATTTTTTGGTGGATAGTATTGCGCGTAGATATATCCTGCTAGTGAGAAAGTAATATGTGAACATTCATACCTATGTCTGAAATTAGGATGTCAACATATTGTAATAAGTTGCTGATTGACAGTTGTTAATAACAGAAGTAGGGATATGCGGACGAAGTATGACTAGGATATGAGAAAAGCTTTCAACCTGGATTTTTAAATCTGCGAAATGTTACAGCCTATGTTCAGTCCTTGCGAAAACTTTCTAGCGTGCCTTTTCTGTGCCGCCTCATACTCTTTAAAATCAATACAGCGTTTCCTTGAGACGCTACTCACAGACATAATCAAACGAGCAAATGATCCTGTGGGACTTTGCCCATTTTGATATCTCATAGGTTGTATAAAAGGATAGGCAGCCTCATTTTACCTTCAGAACACATTGAGATAAGAGTTAACAGTCTACCAGCGTTAAAAACACTGCTTGATTGTCTGCCTCATAACTGTTGATAAAAATCTTTCAGTGCTGATCTGTATGCACGCCTTCTCTGGAAAGCTTTAACCTTCTATCCTTAGGTCATACTCTGGCCATTCCCTTCTTTAGGTCCTCTAGGTCGGGAGTTTTTCAGCGGCTGGAAAATTCACACGCTGCGGTAAGTGTGTTGCCCCGGCTACCTGTTATCGCTTGGGAGCTCCCAGGAATCTTTAAGCCGTTGCACTAAACCGGCTGTAAAACCCCCAACCTCTCTTGTCCAGCGGATTCCTGTGTCTACCAGGCAACGTAATTTTCCCTTAAAACCATTTAGCTTAAATTAAAAAATAATGAATAAGTGGGATAATAATTTAACTTGTCAGAAGTGAAAAAATGCCTTTTTACAGAAAACTGTTGTGGTATTAGCATTGTCCTGCTTATCTTTGTGAACTATCATGTCTGAGTTAAGCAAAAATAAGTAGAATAAAAATTTACTCATCTCAAATTCAGTGAGAATGTTTTTGTCCTGGGGATGATTATTTCCTTTACTAAAAGTTTGAGTCTTAAAGAGTAAAGTCTGTTTGTAAATAAATGTTAACATAGTTTTCGTTGTTTCACTTTATATTTATTCTCAACGACACCATACTCAATTTTTACAGAAAAATACACAGTTGTCAGCTTCAACATTATCACAAAAGCAACAAAATATATGTGTACAACAATACACATCTTCTCCACATGTAGACTAGAAATAATGACCACTGCGAATATGGCCAAGGCATAAGCCTAATAAGTGAAAATCTAGAACGTTTCAGTGTCTGTTAACCCACTAGTTATAAATTTAATATTTTTTCCAGTAACACATATCGCCATGAAATGATGTGTATAGTTACAGATTTATGTATAATAACCAAGGTTATATCACTAAAAATGAAATTTCAGATAAATTTTGCGCTTCTGACTTGAGTTGAACTCATGACAACGTTTTTTATTGAAAATAATAAAATTGATTAAATTTAAATGTTATGTCTGAAGTACAGAGAAAAGTTTCAGCAGTTATCAGTGTACAAATAGTATAGCGGAATGTTACTTTCCATCAGATCACCAAAATATGAGATTTAAAAAAATGTGGGAAAATTACAATGGCGAACAAACCTTTAAATAATACGAAATTTCGTAAAAGAAATCTTAAACGCACTCTTACAGCTAGGTAGTAACTATCACTACATTTTTGTTATAATGGTTCCTAAGTTAGCTGCAAATGTTATTCTTGAAATTAGAAATATATATAACATTCTAAACAGTGTAATTTGAAAACAATGTCTACAGTATAATAATTATTGTACTATTTGAAGTAAAAAGTTAAATTAGCATAATATTAGTCCTAGATAAACAATCTGCATCTAAATAAATGAAAGTAAACTAAGTGGGAAATGTAAACGAAGAATGCTGCAGCACTTGGAGCCTGCAAACAAACGGCTTCATTGTAGATGCTGAATTGCGCCAGGTGTCAGGAATTTACCTTTAATATATTTTTACGTCCAAATAGAGATGGTAATGTTGGATGTATTTTTATTTTATGTGGACGTTCTCACAACAGCAGCCATCTGCAGAAAATAGCCACTTCAGCCCATTTCCACTTTCCGTCGATAGTTTTGTCTGAATTACTGAAACACCCGGTACTTCATTTCCCATATAGTCAAAGCGAGACATCACAGATCTCTGAACGCGTGTGTTGCAGGGTTACACAAGCTTTTTACGGCGACGGACAATGACACAGACACTGGTAAGTTCTCCATTTAACATCCACTGAACAGATCTTGCCGTTTCTGCCAAAGAGTCCAGCAAATATAGATGTACCGCGGAATCAGTCTAAAGACAATGGCTTTCGTATGGATCTTGATTTAATGCCGAGCAGATGACGTGTGGCAAACGTTTCGACCAATAATATCCATTTTGGCGAAATATAATTGCTCAAAATGTGACTGAATAAAAGTGTACAACATAATGCAGCCCAGGTGTAAGGGCGATGTGTACAGTGGTGTATTATGTTAAAAAATTGCTTCTAGAGGTGGTCAAGAACATTTATCTTCAATGAAAACATCCCATTTGTTCCCATCGTCAACAATTTCAAGCCAATAGGTGCTTTTTAGGGTTTTATTTGTCGTTAATTCCAAATGCCACAGTCACGTACAATTATTTAGTAATTAAGAACATTGATTAATATTAAATAACATCAAATCAGACACCTATCAAATAAATCGTTATATAATCATCGATATCCATTTGTGTCTCGATTTGTTGCTTTATTTATTTTTGTTTCTGTTTTTAATTAACAGAAATGAAATCAGGTTTCGCAGGACAGAGGATCGGGTTTTGGAAAGGGGCCAAGGTCAATTACTGTTGGTTATACAAGAACACACACAACTTTATTGCTCAAACCAATGCACAGCTTTCTCTTTAAACCAACAAAGATCAGTTCACAGCTGAGGTCCGAAGTAACTTCTTCAGAATAAGTTTGAATCATTGCTTTTAAAACACCAGGATTTAAAGTAACGACTGAAGGCCTTACTTAAGCAAAATTACAATATCTTCTCGGCTAAAGGCCGAAATAATATTTCAGATCAGCTAAGGAAGTCTTTAAAAGTTAATTCTTTGGCTGAAAGCCGAATAAAAAATTTTCTTTACATAATAAAAGAAAGGCTTTAAAGATAAGCTTTTACACAGTACAACAGAAAAACATCTTAAGAAAACTTGAAGTATCTAGTCAGCTGAGCGCCCAAACAATTACTCAAGAATAATTAGAGAGCACCTTAAGATAAACATTTACAGAGCAAGGCTGAAGGCCTTTTCAAGAATTCAAGATAATTAAGGAGAAACTTTACAGACAAGGATTTAATATTAACAAATGCGGCAGAAGACCTAAATACAGAGCAACAAGAATTTTAAATAAAACAAGGCTGAAGTCCTAATCTTAAAACAGTTGTCATGAAGTTCGGCTGAAGGCCATATAGTAAACATAAAACAGACAATATTACTACACGGGTGAAGGTCTGGCACAGTACCTGCGATCAAATAAAATGACAATCATGAACAACAAACAGTGGTACTCAGAAGTGTTCCAAGGGTCGGCCTGGGGAGGAAACTCCAACAGGAGCCAAGCGTAACACTGAACAATCGGGTGGCAACACGATCTAGGGACGCCTGAAGCACCAACCAACGACGTAATCAATTCCCTCTGTCGCAACAGACCAACTGCCTCCACCAGTACGCAGACAGCTTTTATCTGCTCAGTGGAAATCACAGAAGCTACACACCGTTCCACGTAAACACACTTGCACAAGAACTCGAACGATCATGAAAGCAATCACGGTGGAAGAACAAGAACGACTCAATCCGACACAAGTGGTCGGCGACCAGATACAAGTCTTCCGGCGAGACGACCGACCGAACGACCAACCCAGGTCGTTCCCACTCAAGGTACGTGTGTCGGCAACGGTCGGGCGAGTCTTGGCAGTCCGAAGCTGACTGCAGCTCCAACCCGGCTCAGCTCGTCCTTTGGACGAACATGGAAGCAGTAACGAAGGAGATTAGGAAGATGATGGAATAGTATGTAATAGAGCCTCCCTATTCTCCGTATAGTAGTCCACCTTTGGCAACAGCAAACGGTAGCGTCAGGCTGGTTCTGAATGCAATAGATATTAATATGATAATTGCATAAATGTTCTTTTGTTTCACCTTGTACAGAAATTTAGTATGTAAGTCGTAGATCACAAGTTTCTCGTTTCATGTGTTATTTAAAGTGTGATGACTAAGAGAATGCCCTGGAGGCAGCTCAAGAAATAATTGATCCAGATACATATATCTTTTGCATTTGAGTAAGATTATGTAAAAGGCTTAAAATAATTTTCGTCGAATTTTATGCGATGTTGTGTATAGGAACAGAACTGTATTTATTTATCTTTGCTTAAAAATGAAGATTGCTGATATGAAATATGATTAAGATGCCAGGAAATTTCATATCAGGGCACACTCCGCTGCAGAGTGAAATTCTCATCCTGGAAGATTGCTGATGATTAATCCACATTTCAATTCAGATTAATTTTTCATAAATTTTCAGTAAGCATAATAACCTTTCTTTTGTTTTATTTAGCGGTAGAATTTAGATTTCTTAGTGTAAATTTGATTTTTTGAAACCACATGAAACACGATTCATGACTAGTTTAGATTTCGTTGTGTGCCTTGATTAACATTGCAAGATGCGCCAAGGTATACCAAGGTAGGAATTTTTTCTGAACTTGAGTCAGAGTATGTACTTAACCGAATCTGAATGGCTGATTTGCCAGTTAATTTTCATGTGTCTAATGGTGTCCTCGCGACAACATTATTTCGTATTTAGACACTGGCAGTGCGCTTCTGTGATTGTAGCAACACACAAAATGGTGTCCTCTACATATAACTGCACTTAAACATCATGAAAAACAACACACTGACATTTGATTTGTAAAAGCCAAGCCATAGCCTTATTTAACAAGAATCCAGATGGCCAAAATACATGGAGTGGAGAGGTACACTCATGAGCTTATGTGAGCAAAATATGTATCTGCATAAGGACTATGAACGCTTCTGTGTTATTAATTAATCGAAAAGTAACGTATAGACGAAGAATGTGGGCACATAGTGTAAACCTTAACTGAACACAAAAGTGTGTCAAGTGACGTGGGATAAAACTGTACGTTCAGTAAAGGATGAAACAAGAGTCCTACGTGAGTGACGTTAACCAATCAGGCGTGACAGTGATAGACTACCCGTTGAGTAAGATGCATTTAGAACTACAGCGCAGCGAATGTGTCAAGACTTGCGGGTAGGACTGTTACACTGAAAGCGGAGCGACGTCCCGTAAACTGTAAAACAAAGGCGTCGAGCGAGCTTTTAATAAATATCAAACGTTTTCTCGGCCACTGTGGCCGAGCGGTTCCAGACACTTGTCCGGAACCGCGCTGCTGCTACGGTCGCAGGTTCGAATCCTGCCTCAGGCATGGATGTGCGTGATGTCCTTAGGTTACTTAGGTTTAAGTAGTTCTAAGTCTAGGGGGAGTGATGACCTCAGATGTTAAGTTTCATAGTGCTTAGAGCCATTTGAACAATTTTTCAAACTTTTCAGTTGAAATAAACATTCCTGCGCAAAACATGACGAAGAGGAGCAGATTAGTGTCAAACGTCCCATCGACAACGAGGTCATTAGTGACGCCCAAAAAAGACAATGCAAATACCTGCAGCCGCTGTAAGGTCTTAATACTAGGGTCACTCCAAAAGAAATGCACACTATTTTTTTAAAATCCATCTTTTATTCTACATGTTTGAAAGTTTTACAGTGTGTAGATACATCCTTTAGGAACAATATTTTCATTTCTCCACATAATTTCCATCCCTCTAAACTGCCTTGCGCCCTTTTGGAACCAGCGCCTGTATACCCGCACGGTAAAATTCTGGACCAACCTGTTGGAGCCACTGTTTGGCAGCGTACGCAAGGGAGTAATAACCTTCGAACCTTGTTCTACGAGGTGACTCTTTCAGTTCCCAAAGATATGATAGTCACATGGAGCCAGATCAGGACTGTAAGGCGGGTGTTTCAGTGTTGTCCATCCGAGTTTTGTGATCGCTTCCATGGTTTTTTGACTGACTTGTGGCCGTCCATTGACGTGCAACAGCAAAACATCCTGCTTTTGCCGATGTGGTCGAACACGACTCAGTCGAGCTTGAAGTTTCTTCAGTGTCGTCACATATACATCAGAATTTGTGGTGGATCCACTTGGAATGATGTCTACAAGCAAGAGTCCTTCGGAATCGAAAAACACCGTAGCCACAACTTATCCAGCAGAAGGTGTGGTTTTGATTTTTTTTTTCTTTCTTGGGTGTATTTGCATGGTGCCACTCCATTGACTGCCTCTTCGTCTATGGTTAAAAATAATGGAGCCATGTTTCATCACCTGTCTCAGTTCTTCCAAGAAACTCATCTCCACCATTCTCGTACTGTTCCAAAAGTTCTATGGATACCGTTTTCCTTGTTTCTTTGTGAGCCACTGTCAACATCCTGGGAACCCACCTGGAACAAACCTTTTTTAATGCCAACACTTTTAGTATTCTGCAAACACTTCCTTCCCCTATTCCAAGGTAGCGTGTCAATTCTTTCACTATGATGCATCTTTCACCAGTCGCCAATTCGTTAACTCCCTGCACATTGTGTGGAGTGTGTGCAGCACGAGGCCTGCCGCTGCGAAGACGATCCTCAATATTGCCGAGCCCGCTTTCATCACGTAACCCGCTTGCCCACCGACCAACTGTACTGAAATCGACAGCAGCATCTCCACACACCTTTTTCAACCTCTTATGGATGTTTCCGACTATCTCGTTTTCCTAGCACAGAGATCCTATGAGAGCACGTTGCTTCTGACGAACGTCAAGTGTAGCAGCCATCTTGAAGACATGCTGTGACGGCGCCACTCACGGGAACAGGTTGAACTAAGTTTGAAAACAAGCAGGAAGGATGTATCTACACACTGTAAAACTTTCACACATGCAGAATGAAAACTGTATTTTTACAAAAATAGCGTGTATTTCTTTGGAATGACCCTCGTATGTTTGATTTACTTAAAGAGAGTGCAGACTGTGAAATTAAGTTTACGCGCGTTCAGATCAGTGAACAAATGTGATTCTGTAAGTGGCCTCAATGAACTGAATAAAATGGCGATATTTCTACAAAGACTTCACATAGAACTTGAGAAACTTCACTGATCTATGTTATAGACATCTTATATGCGAAAATGTACTAATTTGTGAGATCGTTCCAGCAGACACTGAGTTACGAATGGATTCTTATTCCGCTTTGGAAAATTTTCACGTTCGCGATCTCGGTCGAGTTGTTGTCAAGGTCTGCAGGAAGCAGTGGCGAGTTCCTGCAACCAATCCGGAGGCTGCGTTCCTCATCCTCCACAGTCATCACCATTGGCTGCCTACGGCGAGTCTGCTGTCCAACGGACGGCGTCTTAGGCACAGTTGGGGGCCGCCGACCACATCCCGATCATCGGTGCCTCCCGCCGCCGACCACATAGCGGTCATCGACACCACACACCGATGAGTGCGTTCTGCTCCTTAAAGACACTCACCAACGACCCCATTCTGCTCATTCACGCCACCTGCTACCGACACAATGACGTCGGTATTTCAATTGTTGTCATTTTACAATGAAGCGCCAAAGAAACTGCTATAGGTTTGCGTATTCAAATACAGAGAGATGTAAAGAAGCAGAATACGGCGCTGCTCCTATATAAGACTGTAGCAGTTGTTAGATCGATTATTGCTGCTACAATGGCAGGTTATTGAGATTTAAGTGAGTTTGAACGTGGTCTTATAGTCGGTGCACGAGCGATTGGTACAGCATCTCCGAGGTGGCGACGAAGAAGGAATTTTCCTGTACGATCTTTTCACGATTGTACCGTAAATGTCAGGAATCCGGTAAAACATCAAATCTTCGTCATGGCTGCGGCCGGAAAAAAATCTTCCAAGAACTGGACCAACGATGATTGAGAGAATCGTTCAACGTGGCAGAAGCGCAACACTTTCGCAAACTGCAGCAGATTTCAATGCTGGGCCATCAACAAGTGTCAGACATCATCGATATGTTCGGAGTCGAAGGGCCACTCATGTAGCCTCCATGACTGCACCTGCACGACACAGAGCTTTACGCCTCGCCTGGCCCCATCAACACCGACATTGGGCTATTGATGACTGGAAACATGTTGAATAAAATGTTCTCTGGTTTCCAACCGCGTCAATTGCTTAAAGCTACACGAGCTTTCGGCCAAGCACTCCTTGGCCTTTGTCAAGCGATATTACTGCCAGTGGGCTGTTGGTGCGCCCTTATATACGCTAGCCAGCTGTGACGTCACTGATAGCCGTGACATTGCCATGTATGGGCATGTTTTGAGTCGGCGTTTTATGTGCCCTCTTCAACCGCGCGATCGCTGAATCCCACGCAGCGCTGAGCTGCAAGCCACCTTCTCTCTTCAGGGTGTTTGCAGTAATCTTTATTTCAATAGCTTCCTTAATTGAACTGTCCCAGAGGCCGTCAGTACGAGTAACGGCAGAGGCATCGTCAAATTTTATGTGGTGACCGTTTTCTAACGCATGCTCAGCTAATGCAGATTTCTCTGGATAGCGTAGGCGATAATACCTCTCATGTTCTTTCCTGCGTTGTTCCACAGTGCGCACTGTTTGTCCGATGTACTCCTGGCCACACTCACAAGGTATTTCGTAGACTCCAGATGTTCTGAAACCTACTGCGTCTTTAACTGGCCTCAGTAATTGACGGATTTTCGTTGGAGGTCTGGTCGGACAAGTCTCGTTTCAGACTGTATCTAGCGGATGGACGTGTACGGATATGGAGACAAACTCATGAATTCAAGGACCTGGATATCAGCAGGAGACTTGAGCTGGCGGAGGCTCTGTAATGGTGTGGGGCGTGTGCAGTTGGAGTGATAGGGGCTTCTGACACGTCTAGATACGACTGTGACAGGTGACACGTTCGAAAGCACCCTGTCTGATAACCTGCATCCATTCATGTCCGTTGGGCACTCCGACGGACCTGGGCAATTCCAGCAGGACATTGCGACACCACAAACGTCTAGAACTGCTACAGAGTGGCTCCGGGAACACTATTCTGAGCTTAAACACTTCCACTGGCCACCAAACTCTCCAGACATGAACATACTGAGCATATCTGGGATGCCTTAGAACGTGCTGTCCAGAAGAGATCTCCAACCCCTGGTATTCCTACGGACAGCCCTGCAGGATTCATGGTGTCAGTTCCTCCAGCACCACTTCAGATATTAGTCGAGTCCATGCCACGCCGTACACGGCATTAGGCAGGTGTACCAGTTTCTTTCGCTCTCAATGTGTAAATGCGTATGCCACGAGCTTACAAAATAACTGATATGTATATATTGTTCATGTCTTAAGAATCAAATAATTGCCAGTGACGGCGAATACTTGATATTTTCCCTCCAACGAAGTGAATTAAAGAAAATTTGCATAGTACCTCATATACACTAACTGCGATCTTGTGTTGGTGTCACGGGACATTTTTGTGTACAAAGTGATCTATGAACTTGAAAACTTGAACTTTAAATGGGTATCTATGTACAATCAAACTATATTTTGTATTAACAGACAATGAACACTTCTAGGACGTATTTCTTGTGGTAAAGAGCACTGATCTTTTAAGAAATGAGAGAAAGAATAATATCATTTGACTTTCATATCCATGTAGAAATGTGCAATGAGGCAGCCTACAACTTGAAAATTTATTGCATTATTAATGATCTGTCTTTTTATTTGATGTAAACTTGTTATATGATCCTGTATTTTTTTCTTTCTTATCTGATTGAATATTATATATTGCGAAAATCAGAGAAAGCTAGTAGGAAGGCTTCTGCCTGGGTTTTCAGCTGGGGTTTCCCTCGGGCTGCGCCGAATGGGGAAACGAGTTAATTAACCATGGCAAATTCTTATTTAAATCCACATTAATTGTATTGGTCACAGTATTTGAATAACAAATCTGCTGACCCGATATTTCAATTCTAAGTAGCTTTCAGCCATGGCGTGACTATTATAATAACTACTTACTGTACCTGCAAAATACTGTGTTACACAAATGTTTTGTGGAAAAGTTCAAGCAGATCTTGGAAACAAGCATGCTTTAAACTTCCTGGGGCGTTGTGACGTCTCTTGGAAAGTCCTATAAAAGATTAAACTAAACCTATACCAGACATGTAAATGTGAAATGCAAAGAAAGTGGAAAACTGAGTATATTTCTGCCGATAAAAACAGTAGCTATTACGATAAATAACTGTATGATATGTTTTGTGTTAAAAATGTTAATGAAATATGTATTTTAGTATCAAAGAGTAGCTACACAACGTAAAGACATTCCTTGTAACCATGGATACCTCACCTCATTAAAGTTAAAAACCACTTGGTTCAAAGGTCGAATAGTAATTTTGTCTCTGCTGTTGAAGAATAAAGTCGCTTAGATGTTCTTCTACACTAAGTATTTGACGTACGTATTTTCTGTTACAGTATACGGTAAAAAGTGAATTTCTCCTGTAATTGCATTTCAGCCACTGCTTCCGGAGCTACAATTTTTTAAATACACGATTACACTTTTATGTACTTGTTTTTTGTATGTTATCCTAAATAATTTTAACTATACACAACTTTCTGTTCTTTTAGTTCAGTAGAGTCAGGTTATGTATGTTATTGCTCCCTGAAAATTTGAATACTCTAAGTGTTTTCTGAGATTTAGGGAAAATGTAACAGAAAATGTAAATATTCAGGAACGGCTTCTGAAGTTTCAAAAGACTTCACCTCATTTAACATATGCTTAATTTTTTTTATTTTTAGTCACCCTGCACCATACTGTATATCATCCTCTTGATCTTTTTCCAAGTTTTTTCTTCTTTCCTTCTTTCAGACTCCTTAGTGGCCATCTGTACTGCATCCTTTTCAAGTTCGCTGATGGAGTTTACTCAAGGATTAATTCCAATATGCTGTGGCACTTCCAGCCTACCAGTGTTGCCAATTACAGCATCACTGACACCTCACTTTAGTGTCATACAAGATTACTGAACGGCTCATTGGGATTTTGAGTCTGATCATTCAGATACTTCTTCAGTAATTAAGGATTTTCCAGGTCTCAGTAAACATGTTTTATGATATCCATGACTGCTGCTGGGATGGAAAGTTTATGGCTGTATGAACTGTTTGAGTACTGGGCACTGCTGTAGTTGCACCATGGATCAGGTCCAGGAGGGCAAAGGTGGTGTACTGGTTTCTCATCTGTTGACAGTCTGTTGAAGAAGGTAGCCCACACTGCCTGCTTAATTTTCAACAAATCCGTAGTATTATTTCAAATGGCCACCCCATTATACGGCTGTAGTTCATCAATCATTTTGTCTATCAGCCTGCCTCTTATGGTTTTATCATCAAAAAGTTTCTTATATTTCAAACTGTGTTTAAACTTCCTCAACATGGTGCCCATCCTCTTCTGGACATGACCAACACTGTTAACCTTGATAACACAGCAATCAACAGCCTTGTATATAAAAAATTACCTATTTTATTATATCTTGAAGTAATGCACGTAAAAATTTTAACATTTTAAACCAGTGTGGATTATATTTAAGAAAATAAAATAAAATACTTCCCGTGTGAGTTTGTAAGTGAAATATATATATCATTTTGCTGGGAAAATTGGAAGTTTTATAATGATATAAAAATCTGAAAATGGGGGAAAAGGTTTTTCCGTTCTAACTCCCCTTAAGTGGAATTTAATAAAAATATTAAATATTGGGCTTCGCCCTCAATTTAACATAGTAAATACTTTGAATACTGATAATTTTCTAGCATTTGCATTTGCAAACTTCATTTTATCAGAATTTTCACGGAACTGCATGGATAGATTTAATCGCAGTGGGCAACAAGGCTTAGGTTTGCTTCACGATATGAGTTTGCAGTTAAATTTATTTCTGTCAAGGAAATGATTGCGCATACGCGACGCCAACAGTGTATTAAATATCCTTTACCGTTTTTCCGACAATTCCGACCACGTCTTACATTAAAATCAAAACATTTTGATACCGAAGAAGAGAGAGGAACGATATACTATGCGCGATTGTAAATTAACTGGAAAGGACAGCTATGCCTATTTACTATGCTTGAGCGAATAATGTTCCTTCCCTCTTTTCGAGTGTAGAGTACTCACACAGAATTTTGTTTCTGCTTTAAATTTTTTAATAGTATTTCGATAACAATAATCAGTAACCTTGTTGAGCAACAAAGCTGAAATCACAATGCAAGCACGCATAATGGCGCAACGGTGCTCGACTGCTGCATTTTGTTGATGTCGTATTTGAGAACATTCTTTTTTCGCATATTTATTCGGTTGTCTGCTGGCACAATTTTGTTTATGTTGTTTTACATATGCGACTTCAGTAATTTTGTAACTGTTGTGGCAAAGATAATAAAGTTAATTAAAATGGAGGTCAAAATTTTGCAAGAGATGGAATATATAGATGAGAGCGAAAATACTCTCATTACTGCTCATGACGTAGATGCTTCAGATTGCGAAAGTGAATCAAGACTAGAGAACAAAACAATAAATGCTCGCACTGCTACTTGACTCACCACTACCCAAGTACAAGACCCAAATACTGTGCTGCTTAGCAGCTTAACAGAAATTGTTAACAAAACGGCCGGTGAGATGTATACTAAAGAAGAAACGTCTACCTTACATAATGAGATGTGTACTAGAAGTTAGATCACAGCCTTATATAATGAGATTTCTTCTCAGATTTCCAGTTTGACTATTATAGTGTTAAATGTAACTTTACAGTATGGTATGTTAGCCACTTATGTCTGCTCTGAAGGAAGCATATTAGAGCATACCTAAGGAGCAATCAAAAATCAATGAATCATTTCGTAAGCTAGACCTGAAAGTAGATAATTTCACTGTAGGACATGAGCATAGCCGGTTGGGGTTAGCCGAGCGGTCTAAGGCGCTGCAGTCATGGACTGTGCGGCAGGTCCCGGCGGAGGTTCGAGTCCTCCCTCGGGCATGGGTGTGTGTGTTTGTCCTTAGGATAATTTAGGTTAAGTAGTGTCACATCTTTGAAAGAAAAATCGCAAATATCAACAGTTATACGTAGGTCAACATAAGATTGCGAGTGCTCCGCCTGAAGGAAGTTATCTGATGGAACACCCTAGAACCAATTAAACTAAGAGGTCAGATGCACCTCACGATCTGAAGAAATCCTTCCAAAAAAAGTTTATATTTGTTGAATTAATGTTGATACACAGTGTAGCTATTAGAAGCTGAATCTTGATTAGCAAATGCTGATGGTAAAAGAATTGATGATACGTGACATAAGGCCTATATCGACGAAAAAAGCCTTAAGATGTTCGTACTAGAAGTAGTTAAATGTTAACAGAGGTCCTTTGGGGTAGTGAAGATTGTGTGAGCACTGCTCCTACTAACGGACTATACCTACAGATTGCATTATTTGCTAGGCATTGCTCTGCCTGGAATTTAAATGCATTGGCAGATGTATATCATTCTGTAAACAGTAGTTGTAGGATGGTTTGAGCATAAAAACTGTAGCAGTAAGCGTACTACGTGGTCAGTACACAGTGGGATTCAGTATAAGTGATATAATTATGATGAGTGACTTCATTATGTTGCTTGAAGAACATAATGAGAAGATTTATTTCTTCAAGTCATTTAGACATAATACTTAGCGAAAATGGAAAGTACCTTTTCTCTATGCTGGCAGAAGTATCTTACTTTACTTAATTTGCTTGGATCCCAACTTGTTTCAAAAACTACAATTCTCCAGCCGCTACTTGTTTAAACTATCTGGAGCTTATGTAGTTCTTGTTATTAAAATAAATACTGCACACATGATGTGTCGCTGATAGAAACACTAACCCATACATAATGACTGTCTTGAATGCAATTATTCAACCAAACTTGTTGTAGTATCTGTAAAAGTTGTTTTGCACTTTTCACATTAATGCATGAATCATAAAATATAACTTCACACTTAATGAAACGTAACAGTAACTACTGCTACGACTCATAGCCACCACATTATGGAAAAGTAAAACCCCAAAAAGACTGCTACTGAATGGCTGCACCAATATTGTTACCAACGATGTCACCACCGATCAAGGGGGCAATGCAAGTAAATATTTCGATATCATGTCATAGATCTATTCATCTAAGTGAACACTGTATCGTAAAGTTAATATGGGTGGATAATCGCTGAAAATGTCTTTCCAGTACTTCTGTAGTCAGTAAATAAGAGTCATGGCACAATGAAAAGGTGCTAAAAACGCCTACCTCGTACATACTCATATATTTCATGTTCTTAGAAGTAGTTGTTGAAAATGATTTAGATATAGTACTATGCAAAATCTTGTAAATATTAGTCTTAAGTAAAGCAAGGAACTTTTACGTGAATGCAATTTCCTATCTTTCCGTGATTTTGAACGTTGCTCAGATTTGAGCCCTGATATTCTTTTGTGCCTCGTTGCCCTATCCGTGTCGCACACACTGATTTAACCTGGCACACTACGTGACGTTTAGACTACTCTACAAACAGACAATTTCAGATTAGTACTGGTCAGGTGCGAATCGCAACTGACAAGAAAAGGGATTGTCAACTCTATTTCAATGTATGGGTATGAAAGCTAATAGGTGGGCTAACTGACTAGCAAATATGTTCGTTAGGAACACTATCTTCAAGGCACTTGAATTCTGTTGGGAAGAAAATAGTGTAGACAACATAATGTTAAACCATTGGACTATAGTGATGTGAGCTCAGTTTTTAGGAAACAAGATTCTTAGGACTGTGAATAAGCGACATGATATAAACACTGACGAACGCCGCAAAGGTAATGACAGTACAATCTAAGCAAATACTGTCTCGAAGGGTGGTGTTGTGGACTACAAAACAAACGAAAAACTGCCAGTTCACTTTAATATAAAGCAAAAACTTTTACTCGTAATATAATAAAGCTTTCTTTCAATGTAACCTGTGTAAGTCTTCCTCTACGAGGTAGAAATACAACTTTATAATTGTTTCATGTGATTCGATGATGTGATGCTGTATAAGGTAAACATGAGCGACAAGGAACTTTTACGCTTACTGTTCAATGATGAACTTTTCTGCCCGAAATCTAATTATTTGTCAGGGTCCGATTTCATCTTACAACGCTACCTCAGCTAATCCTCGCTCTATCACAGCTGATCAATCTGCTGCAATCTTCAACCTACAACCACAGAAAAACCAATATGAACTGCTCCACCTCAATTTTGCACGGCAAGAATGAAATCCGTATCATTTACCTTTGCAATCGCTGACATAGTGACAAAACATTTACAAGAACGGTTAAATTTAATGACCTTTACTTAAAACTTAACTTGTTTCAAAAACTATTATTTCCAGCCACTACTTGCTTAAACCATTCACAACATACTGAATTCTAGTCTTCAAAGCAAATACTAGACAGTGTTCCATACATAACTACTGCCTTCAAGGCAGTTATTCAAACAAAACTACTGTGTTATCTATAACAATTGTTTTGGACATTTTACATCAGTGCACGAAATATAAAAGATAGTGTAAGTTACCACCTAAAACAAATGTAACAATAACTATTACTACTGGACATGTGTCACGATATTGAAAGGTGAAACCCCCAAAAAGATTGTCGTTGAATGGATGCTCCAATACTGTTGTCAGCTATGTCGATAACGTAAATAAATTTTTCGATATCAAACTGAACCTAAGACGTTGCTATCAAATTAATACAGCAATATCTATGTGAAGTACGACATCCCTTTGTAAATACGAGAGGCACGATTCCCCTCCTCTTCTGGTTCTCTCTCTTGCAACAGTTTAGCATTTAACTATCTTTGTAATTAAGCCTAAGGAGTTTGGTAATAATAATGGCAGTTATTACCTGTGCCCATGTAGATCACTGTTGATACTATTTGTCACTAATGGTATGGAAAAGCTGCTCTGTTTCGTTGTAGCTGAAGCTGGAAGGAGAATAATTTGGAGATGTGTCGATTTTCCCGCCAACCATTCGCCACAGCGTGTAAATTTTCACACTACAGAAAAATCGAACCTTTGCAAACTAAATTTATCATACTAAGTCCGATTCATGTCATTCAAAGTAAGGCAAATTATTTGTTGCATTATATTTAATACAAACACAGTCCGCCGTCACCAAACTTATCTGCTCGCCAAGAACGATTCGGAACCTGACAACAAGCGTAGCAAGTACTCCAATTAATCATATCAGACCACTCTTAGTAAAAGTTATGCGTCAATATTACTCCTTTCAATTATGACTTTCATATTTAATTCTTGCTGTGGTCACTTTGACTCATCCCGACTTTCACGCATTTAGGTTCGGTAGAACGCTACATCAGCAATTTTCTCAACTCTTAAAAATTCGAAAAACATTTTAGCGTCTCTCTCTTTTCTACGGTATGAGTTATAGTATGGAGCAGTGAATTGCAGCATGCGTCGTTTTGTAGGCACAGTTTTTAAGTCCCGTGTCTCTGTCAAGACGGTGAATGTGCGGAAATACCCGTTTTGAAAATTGGAAGGTCTTGCCGACAGCGATATAAAAGATCTGCGACATACTGCAATTCACACAGCAGGAACATGTTCCTCTGGTTTACGGAAAACCCGTATTATGTGCCAGAGCTGGGAAGGAACCCAGCTTATTTTATGATGTGAGCCTGGATGACGTCACGATACCTGGTCGAACCACTTTTTTTGAATGGTACATGAAAGGTAATTCTTAATTAGAGGTGTTGCAAACATGGCTAATACCTCAGCTCGAAGACGAGAGAAGCATGGATCATGAATGGTTACGACGGGATGGAATGCACCACATTTTGCTCTTTAGGCGGATAAATACCTTGATGAACGATTTCGAAGCCACTGAACTAGCAGTGGCTCAATAACACATACAACCACAACAAAATGAGCCCGAACATTACCACGCCAGGCAGCTGATTCATGGAAATAATCAAGTCACATGCAGCTCAATGTCGGTACAAGGTTAATGTGGATTTGCGCAGAAGTGTTGAAGATTCATCAGGTGATTCATAAGATGTGAAGCCTGGATGACGTCACAATACCTGGTCGAACCACTTTTTTTGAATGGTACATGAAAGGTAATTCTTAATTAGAGGTGTTGCAAACATGGCTAATACCTCAGCTCTGTGTGAGACACAATGGTGCACATAAAAATCCGCTGGATACATGGTTTTACATTTAACTACTTCAATATACACTGGTGTGTAAAACTTTAGGACGAAAATAAATTTCGCGTGATGTGTCACTCGCAAGTGACATAGCTCAATGAAACTTGAACCATATATAGAAAGCACTGCTACAGTACAGAACAGAAGTGAACTAAAACAAATGTGCAATGAGACGAATAGAAATGACACTTTTTTTCAAAAACAATAACCAGAGCAAATACGTAGGCTTATGTAAAAGAACCAGTTGGTTGCATATATTAATGACGTTGCAGTTATTAGTAGACGAAGGATGTCTTTGGAGAGAGTACTGGTGGGACAGAAGGAAGCTGCATAGCATAGGGGACTGGAAATTAACGAATCCAAAACTAAAAATATGAAATTACATAGGACAAGAGACAATAATCTGGAGAAATTGTCAGCAGTAGGTTTTCATTTTCTGCATCTAGAGGATTTTGAATATCTAGGGGCTATTATTAATAAATTCCATGACCAATGAAATGAAAGCCCTTATTTTAAGTGTTAATAGGTATTATTATTCATTTAAGAAGCTAATGGCATTTAGTACGGTAAATCGATTATGCAAAGTGCCTATGTATAAGGTTATGATTCGGGCTGCGGTTATACGTGGATGTGAAGCATGGTCGGGAATCAGAACTAGTGAGCAACAACTCAAAGTATCTTAAAGAAGAATACTACGGAAAATTTTGTGGAGGAATTCGAAATAATAATGGTATCTGGAGAGCAAGTACCAATTATGAGTTGGATCATCTCATACAAGGAGGTGATATTGTAAGGTTAATTAAAAGTAAAAGAATAGCCTGGCTGGGACAAGTACGAAAGATGGAGGACAGGATAACTACAAAGGAGGTCTTCCAATGGAAACCGACAGGAAGAAGATTAAAAGGAAGACCACGTAAGCGATGGACGGAAGACTGAAAGAAAACATGAGAGCCCTAGCAATCAGAGGATGGAGAAAGAAAGTAGAGAGGGCAGGATGGAAAAAAAATTCTTAAAAAGGCAAAGATCCAAGCAGAGTTGTAAAGCCACAAGATGAAGAATAATTATATCTAAGTCACCATAATTTATGTTATACGAGAAATGTATACGCAGTTACGAATATGAACAACCATCAGCTGTATAGTGGAACGATGAAAACGAAAATTTGTGGCGGGCCGACCAGTGTGGCCGTGCGGTTCTAAGCGCTTTAGTTTGGAACCGCGTGACCGCTATGGTCTCAGGTTCGAATCCTGCCTCGGGCATGGATGTGTGTGATGTCCTTAGGTTAGTTAGGTTTAAGTAGTTCTAGGTTCTAGGGGACTGATGACCTCAGAAGTTAAGTCCCATAGTGCTCAGAGCCATTTGAACCATTTGTGGCGGACCGAGACTCGAACCGGGTTCTCCGCTTATCGCGAGGGGTCACCTTATCAATTCCTTTGCCGACTTTTTTGCATCTATCAGAGTATTGTGCATTCTCACATTTTTGAAACAAAAAAATGAAACGGTAGGAGACGTTATACAGAGTATATGATCTTTTATTTTTTTACTTGATTACCGAACGGTTACTGTTGTGACTTGGCAAGACAGCCAAGCCACTATGAGGTGAAGCCGAAATGCACGAGTTTAAGCTCAAGCAGGCTGGCGTGAGGTCTGGAACAGTTAAAGGAGTTGAGACTAGTAAAATAAGTACGTAGCTTCTGAAATACTTAACTTTAATCCATAATTGGTGAACATCGGTCTGACGGTACATGCATCACAAGATTAATAGCAAATGATAATGGCGCCTTGCTAGGTCGTAGCAAATGACGTAGCTGAAGGCTATGCTAACTATCGTCTCGGCAAATGAGAGCGTAATTTGTCAGTGAACCATCGCTAGCAAAGTCGGCTGTACAACTGGGACGAGTGCTAGGAAGTCTTTCTAGACCTGTCGTGTCGTGGCGCTCGGTCTGCAATCACTGATAGTGGCGACACGCGGGTCCGACGTATAATACCGGACCGCGGCCGATTTAAAGGCTACCACCTAGCAAGTGTGGTGTCTGGCGGTGACACCACAGTTACAATAGCAGAGCACATGAAAAAGAAAATAAGATAAGGCTGCAGATGCTGTGCTATCCATGAATAAACATGTGTAAGGGAAAATATTTAGAACATGAAGAGAAAAAGGAAGTTAAATGAGTCAGGAAGGCTTTCTGAGCTGTGCTCCACATCGTCTCGCCGTCAGAACAACGTCCGTTCTATCGTTGGAAGGAGACGTGGGGTCGTCCTGCCTTGGTTGGCGTGTGTCGTCGAGACTCCAGCTCTCGTCTGAAAATACTGTGTAAATATTTCGCGAAAAGTGGCCCGATAGTGTCGATGTCGGCGCAGAGTGTAGTGTTGGACTTGGGAACGTGTCTAGAAGTCCACTGAATGGACGATGTCGTCCCGGAAGATGTAGCTGATATCCATACCACTGATCCACGTAATGGTGTGCCAATTAGAGGATAGAAAAGAGGTCGCGTCAGGGTATATCAGCATATAGGAGCGACGTGTTGCGGTTTTAAATTCGTAACTTCGACAATGCACTTGAGGCACAGGAGTGAGTCCACAAGCATGATGCGATGCAGTTTCTGTCTTGTAGTATATTTGAGGTTGACGTAGAGGTACCACGACGAGTAGTGCCAGTGGTGTGGTATGGCTGATGGATCGTTTTCCTAACTGTGGGCCATGAAACCTTGGGGTGACTTACTTCAACGATATTTCGGGGTGGTTACGGTCGAAGAAAGCGGTAGATGTCGCGAGTGGTCGTCCTCCTGGTCAAGGGGAGCTCAACGCATATGTAGCTGTGAGAACCGGCCGATATGTGACGTCACAGGTGGGTTACGTGACAATGACGTCGGAGGGCGGCTCGAAACAGGTGCGAACTCGGTGGTCAGCATCCCAGTGAAACTAACATCCTGCCTTTTCCATAACTGGGGCATAGTATTGGAGTAAAGTACGGTGGCCATAGCTCTCAAGTTTATCAAGGGCTTCGGTAAGGTATAGGACTGTGTCTCTGGACCATATAAAGTACCCGAAAGCCGCCTGAAGTCTAGCCTCCAATCTCACAATGATCTACCCGATGTGGGGTATACGGGCTTCCAGTTAGGTACTGACGAAGGTGACTCACTGGCAAATATTTAGCGGGCATAGTACGTCATTCTGAATATGTGCCGGCATGCGTTGCTGTAGCGTCCAAAAACTGATTACCAAGGTACGAAATGTATGTGAATTCCTAAGGGACCAAACTGCTGAGGTCATCGGTCCCTAGACTTACACACTACTTGAACTGACTTATGCCAAGAACAACACACACACACTCATGCCCGAGGGAGGACTCAAACCTCCGGCGGGAGGGACCGACCGAGGTACGGCGAATGTCTGGTGTGTACACCCCTCCGAGACAGCGGAGGTTGACCACCAGCTGAAAGGGGCTGATCTTCATGGTGCATGAGTTTGTAATGTTTATAGTGCTCCCTAACTCTGTAAAATAACGGGTAATCCACTGCATTGTAGCTTGTACCTCAGCCGCTGAACGTACTACAAGGGAGTCGTCCCCGTAGGCTCAGCAGCGGAACACGTGGTCCCGGAGTGCATTAGCTGTCGTGCGTCCATCGCAATGACAAAGCACTGCCGACAGTGGGCAACTTAGCCTTGCTAAGTGTACGATCCGTATAGGTTCTGTAGGTCTTCCGTTGATGAGAAGCCTGGACGTTGCCCCTCGAAGAAGTCGCATAATCACCTGTGGCAACGTTGGCTCCATCAGTGCGTTGAGGAATGCACGACTGGCTCAAACGTTTGGGTGAAGTCGATGGAGATTAAAAAGCCTGGAAGTCGTGAGTGTGGTGCCACAGCGGTCACGTCTTGATACTCACTGAGGGCAATCTGGATGTTTTTATTGCCACCTAAGGATGCTTGTTCAAGCGAAACAATTTATCGTAATACATGTTTGAGTCGCATAGCTAGAAGGCTTGTGAAAATCTTGAAATCAGAATTTAATAACGTGATCTACCGATAACTATCAACTCGTGTTCATCCTGTGGGTTTCGAGACTGGTATGAGTAAGCCTTCCACGAAAGTTGGTGGAGGGAGGTCCACGCTGGACAAAAGTTCCCAGTACATGTATCTCCAACGTGACAACATCAAATCTTGGAAGGTTCTGTAAAACTCGAGCGGTAAACCATCCGGGCCGGGAGACCGATTCAATGATCCTTTGGTCACAGCTCCAAAGACATTGTCGGTGATCACTTTCCCTGTAAGGAGGGTTGCTGCCTCGGCTTCTAGTGTGCGATGAGTCTCCTAGGGAATCTAGACAACAGCCTCTGCACTGGCCGATAGTTTTTGCAGAGAAATCTGTTGTGCATTGTGAAGCCATAGGCGATGGGAGCTTGCAATTTCAGCCGTCTATCACGTAGGTCTAAAGTTGACATAAAGACCTGTCAACGTCGTCGGACGTTTTGAACGATACGATGCATAGAAGGCTCTTCCGGGCTAATCTTGTCTTGGTCGCGTGCTCGTATAATGGCTTCTTCCAGACGGCACCTAGTCAAGGTTAAACTTTTGGTCTTGATGTGTTGAGCTCCTTTCCGACTGCCCGGGGACGGTGGATTCTCCATGGGGTTGCGCAAAGTGCTGCAGCAGAAATCTGTTGCGTGGTGGTTCCCCCTGTCTTTGACTATCATTGAGTCAAGATGCGGCGGATGGCAGGTTGCCGCGCAGTATCCATCATTGAACTGTGGGTTTCATAACACATGATCAGTTTAACACAAGCGTGCCACGCGCCTGTGACCTGTTGTCGACATTCAGAGTGTCGCAGTAGCATGGCGTTGAGTTTCCAAGGTCCTGCACTGCGCCATATAGATTGTCTACATAGATTGATGGTATAGATGTAGATCTCATGATCCTAAAAGGCAGACGCCCAACGTTTTGCGTCGAGAAGATCTGGTGTTAGTGCTTTAGCGATGTATATTCTATCGAGTCGGCTGGTGGAATGGGTCGTGATGGGTATATGGCCCAGGTGGTCACCGTGTCGACAAGACGAAGGCGACTGCGGAGGAAGCGAAGTTCCGGACATGTGGTGAAATGTAAGTCTGAGAACGCAGTTGAAATCTCGGCGCACGATGAGTTGGTCGTACCTCTCGAGAAATAAAAACATATCTTCTGCGTAGAACTGGGAGCGGTCCCTCCGTTTATCTGTGCGCGATGGGGGGGGGGGGGGGGGTAGAGATTAATGATTCCGATTCCCTCAACTGTCGGGACCACCTCTGGCGCCGTTGGGAGATAAGCGACATCGGAAACTGCAATCCCTTCTCTGAGGAGAATGGCAGCGCCTGTGTGTTCCATATCCGCCAGGGCGGCGTGTGTCTCGTACCTATTTGGTGTCCTCAGTTCACAACAGCAAACTTATTTTGTAGTACTGGTAAAGATTAGAGTAAAATAATGTTTATTGTTTATGAAGACTGAATAATTAAAAGGACTCACTAAATACTTACACTTTTAGAATCGGTAAATAGTTAGCGACCCGTCCTGAGTTAGCACGGAAGTAACTAAGGCCAGGCGACGCGTCTGGCGTAGCGCTAATAAATTACACATATAAGGCTTCCTCTTGAATCAGTCTAATAGTGGAAACAATATAAAAATCCCTACAGTACTGCCGGCCGCGATGGAAGAGGGGTTCTAGGCGCTACAGTCTGAAACCGCGCGACCGCTATGGTCGCAGGTTCGAATTCTGCCTCGGGCATGGATGTGTGTGATGTCCTTACGTTAGATAGGTTTAAGTAGTTCTAAGTTCTAGGGGACTGATGACCTGAGAAGTTAAGTCCCATAGTGCTCAGAGACATTTGAACCCTGCAGTACTTTCTGAAGGTAGCCTTCAAATACAGACAAAAAAGGTGGAATGGTCTTCAATTTATAATACATATAGATCAATCCATTAAAGTAGTCCGACATCATTTATGTGGTGTTAATTGCTCTGACAACCTTTTCAGTCTTGTTAAACGGTTTCTATGCGCGTGTGATCTTACTAGACAGATCTTTTTCTACCTGGTGTGCAAGTAATTTTGAGTCTGTGGATATTTTCGAAATTTATTCACATATTGCGAGGTCTTTGACATCAGCTGTGTTAGGTATAGATACACACGAAAATTTGTGCAAGAACGGGACTCGAACCCATATTTCTCGCACGCTCTGAGAGGCGTCTTGTCGCAGTAAGTGCGGCTCTCCCCGTCGTAGGTTCGCGTCCTCACTCCAGCATGAGTGCGTGTGTTGTCCCTAGCGTAAGTTGCACTACTGGTCATTAAAATTGCTACACCGAGATGATGACGTACTACAGTCGCGAAATTTAACCGACAGCAAGAAGACGCTGTGATATGGAAATGATCATCCTTTCAGAGCATTCACACAAGATTGGCGCAGGTGGCGACACCTACAACGTGCTGATATGAGAAAAGTTTCCAATCGATTTCTCATACACAGACAGCAGTTGACCGGCGTTGAAAAGTTGTTGTGATGCCTCGTGCAAGGAGGAGAAAAGCCTACCACCACGTTTCCGACTTTGATAAAGATCGGATTGTAGCTCATCGCGATTGCGGTTTATCGTGTCGCCACATTGCTACTCGCGTTGGTCGAGATCCGATGATTGTTAGCAGAATATGGAATCGGTAGGTTCAGAAGGGTAATGCGGAACGCCGTGCTGGATCCCAACGGCCTCGTATCACTAGTAGTCGAGATGACAGGCATCTTATCCGCATGGCTGCAACGGATCGTGCAGACACGTCTCGATCCCTGAGTCAACAGATGGGGACGTTTACAAGACAACAACCATGTGCACGAACAGTTCGACGACGTTTGCAGCAGCATGCACTATCAGCTTGGAGGCCCTTGACGGTGCGTCACAGACAGGAGCGCATGCGATGATGTACTCAGCGACGAACCTCGGTGCACGAATGGCAAAACGTCATTTTTTTGGATGATTCCTGGTTCCGTTTACAGCACCATGATGGTCGCATCCATGTTTGGCGACATCGCGGTGAACGGACATTGGAAGCGTGTATTCTTCATCGCCATATTGACGTATCACCCGGCGTGATGGTATGGGGTGCCATTCGTTACACGTCTCGTTCACCTCTTGTTCGCACTGACGGCACTTTGAACAGTGCACGTTACATTTCAGATGTGTTACCATCCGTGGCTCTACCCTTCATTCGATCCCTGCTAAACCCTACATTTCAGCAAGATAATACACGACCGCATGTTGCAGGTCCTGTACGGGCCTTTCTGGATACAGAAGATGTTCGACTGCTGCCGTGGCCAGCACATTCCCCAGATCTCTCACCAACCGAAAACGTCTGGTCAATGGTGGCCGAGCAACTGGCTCGTCACAATACGCCAGTCACTACTCTTGATGAACTGTGGTATCGTGTTGAAGTTGCATGGGTAGCTGTACCTGTACACGCCATTCGATCTCTGTTTGACTCAATGCCCAGTCATATCAAGGCCGTTATTACGGCCAGAGTTGGTTGTCCTGGGTACTGATTTTTCAGGATCCATGCACCCAAATTGCGTGAAAATGTAATAACATGTCAGTTCTAGCATAATATATTTGTCCAATGAATACCCGTTTATCATCTGCATTTCTTCTTGGTGTAGCAATTTTAATGGCCAGTAGTGTAGTTTAAGTTACATTAAGTAGCGGGCGATGACCTCAGCAGTCGTAAGACCTTGCCACTAATTTCCAATTTTTCCACAATTACAAAAGTTTTTCTGGTGCTGGATTTCGTGCATGATCTGACCTCTCGACTATGTCCCATGAATCTTCCATCGGATTCATGTCGGGCCATCTAGGTGGCCAAACCATTCTCTAGAATTGTCCAGAATTTCTTCAAACCAACCGCGAACAACTGTGACTCGGTGACGTGGCGCAGTGTCATCCAAATGTATTCCATCACTGAATGGCTGTAAGTGATCTCCAAGTTGCCGAAAATAAACATTTACAGTCAACGATTGGTTCTTTTTGACCAGAAGCCCTAGTTGATCCTTTTTTTTGTTTTAGGGCGCAAAACTGCTATGGTCATTAGCGCCCGGTCCGTTACTTAGGAAACAGTAAAAAACCGAAATTGAAAACCAGCAGCAATGGGAACGAAAGTCATAAAATTGGAGAAACTAAAAACAGAAGGAAGGCTTAAAAATTCACTACAGAAAGGGGTTGGTTGTCTCCAAAAAAAGCTTCAAATGACTGACGTCATTTCACTGGCACTAATAAACTTGAGAACGCGGTCGGCTGAGCGCGTGTCATCTGCTAAAATCGACGATATATCAGGCGATAGCTGTAGACGGGAGCGTAACGGATTAATAGGGGCATTCAATTAAAAGGTGTCTTACCGTCCACAGCTGAGAGCAGTGGGGACAGAGTGGGGGAGGATCGCCGCTTAAAAGATGTCGATGGCTAAAATGACAGTGCCGTATCCGAAGTCTAGTTAAAATTACCTCCTCCCGACGACGCGTTCGGGAGGAAGAGGTCCAAGCACAAGGAAGAGCTTTCACGTCCCGCAATTTATTATGGGGAAGTGTCGACCAATGCGCGTGCCATAAATGAACAACACGACGACATAAAACGCTCCGTAGATCGGCGAAGGGAATCGACTGAATAGCTGGCCGAAGAAGAGAGACTGCAGCCTTGGCTGCAATATCGGCCGCCTCATTTCCACAGATGCCAACGTGTCCCGGGAGCCAGAGGAACGCCACCGAGACGCCCCCCAGGTGGAGCAAGCGCAGACAGTCCTGAATCCGATGGACCAGAGGGTGCACAGGATAAAGAGCTTGGAGACTGAGGAGAGAGCTGAGAGAATCTGAGCAGATAACGTACTGTATCCGCTGATGGCGGCGGATGTAGTGGACAGCCTGGAGAACAGCGTAAAGCTCCGCAGCATACACCGAACAGTGGTCGGTAAGCCGAAAGTGATTTGGGGTGTCGCCAACAATATAGGCACTCCCTACACCTAACGATGTTCTTGAGCGGCCGGTGTAAATAAATGTGGCGTCCGTCATTTGTGCACATAGAGCAGCAAATACCCGACAATAAACAAGTGAAGGGGTACCATCCTTGAGAAATCGACAAAGGTCACGGAGCAGGCAGATCCGGGGACGGAGCCAAGGCGGTGCTGTACCCCAAGTTGTCAAGAAGGTTTTAGGAAAGCCGAAGGAAAGAGAATGGAGCAGTTGACGGAAGCGGACTCCCGGTGGTAGTAGGGAGGAGGGGCGGCGTGCATACCCTACATCGAAGAAGGCGTCGAAAAAAGGTCATGGGCTGGAAGACAGATGGCTAGCATAACGACTCAGAAGGACTGCCCGCCGATTGGACAGCGGAGGCTCAGCAGCCTCAGCATAAAGGCTTTCCACAGGGCTGGTGTAAAAAGATCCAGACACTAAACGTAATCCACGGTGGAGGATAGAGTCGACACGCCCAAGAATAGACGGCCGAGCAGAGGAGTAGACTGCTTCCATAGTCCAATTTCGAGCGCACTAAGGCGCGATAGAGGCGGAGAAGGACCACTCGGTCCGCTCCCCAGGAGGTACCATTCAGGACACGGAGGGCGTTAAGGGAACGCAGACAGCGAGCCGAAAGATAGGAAACGTGGGAGGACCAGCACAGTTTTCTGTCAAACATAAGACCCAAGAATTTAGCGACGTTTGAAAACGGAAGGTTGACAGGACCTAGATGTAAGGAGGGCGGAAGAAACTCCTTACGTCGCCAAAAATTAACACAAACGGTCTTACTGGGAGAAAAGCGAGAGCCGGTTTCGATGCTCAAAGAGTGGAGGCGATCGAGAGAGCCTTGAAGACGTCGTTCAAGAAGGCTGGTCCGTTGAGAGCTGTAGTAGATCGCAAAATCGTCCACAAAGAGGGCGCCCGAGACATCAGGAAGGAGACAATCCATAATTGGATTGATGGCAATGGCAAACAGTACAACACTCAGCACGGAGCCCTGGGGTACCCCGTTTTCTTGGGAGAAAGTACGGGAGAGAGTAGTGTTCACCCGCACCCTAAATGTGCGCTCTGCCATAAATTCGCGAAGAAAAAGGGGCAGCCGCCCTCGAAAGCCCCAAGAGAACAGTGTGCGGAGGATGCCTGTCCTCCAACAGGTATCGTATGCTCTCTCCAGATCAAAAAATATTGCTACTGTTTGGCGTTTCTGGAGAAAATTGTTCACAATATAAGTGGAGAGAGCAACAAGATGGTCAACTGCAGAACGATGCTTTCGGAATCCGCATGGGGCAGGCGTTAAAAGACTGCGGGATTCCAGCCACCACGCTAAACGGTAATTCACCATACGCTCCAAAACCTTACCAACACTACTCGTGAGAGAAATGGGGCGATAGCTAGAGAGGAGATGTTTGTCCTTTCCAGGTTTCGGAACAGGAACGACGATAGCTTCCCGCCATCGTCTGGGAAAAGTACTGTCGGTCCAAATTCGATTATAAAGGTGAAGGAGGTAACGCAGACTATGGGTTGATAAATGCAGCAACATTTGGACGTGGATACCATCCGGTCCTGGGGCGGAGCTGCGAGAAGAAGAGAGTGCATGTTGGAGTTCCCGCATGGAGAAAACAGTATTGTAGCTTTCGCGATTTTGAGAGGAGAAAGCAAGAGGTCGCACTTCCGCTGCACGTTTCTTCGGTAGAACGCTGGCGGGTAATTTGAAGAGCTCGAAATATCAGCAAAGTGCTGACCCAACGAGTTAGAAATTGCGACGGTGTCCACCAATGTGCCATGCGCAACAGTGAGCCCAGAGACCGGGGAGAAACTAGGCGCGCCTGAGAACCGTCGAAGCCGACTCCAAACTTCCGAGGAGGGAGTGAAGGTGTTAAATGAGCTAATAAAGAATTTCCAGCTTGCCTTCTTGCTATCGCGGATGACACGACGGCATCGCGCTCGGAACTGCTTATAGCGGATACAGTTGGCCAAAGTAGGATGGTGGCGGAAAACGCGGAGAGCACGTCGCCGCTCACATATTGCATCACGGCATGCCTCGTTCCACTAATGAACTGGGGGGCGCCGGGGCAATTCGGAGGTGCGTGGTATTGAATGTTCCGGAGCTGTAAGAATAACGGTAATATGTGTGACCTCATCGTCGACGCTGGGAAAGTGACGGTCATCGAATGTCGCTAGAGACGAAAAAAGTGTCCAGTCAGCTTGGGCAAACTTCCAGTGTCGCGGGCGCATGTATGGCAGTTGAGGCTGCAGTCTAAGAACACAAGGAAAGTGGTCACTCGAGTGTCTATCATCAAGGGCGAACCATTCGCAGCGCCGAGCTAGCGGAACAGTACCGACCGCAAGGTCCAAATGAGATAAATTTGTCGTGGAGGCAGACAAAAATGTAGGGACCCCAGTGTTGAGGCAAACTAGATCCGCTTGGTGGAAGACGTCTAGCAATAGTGAGCCACGTGGACAAGGATGTGGAGGTCCCCAAAGCGGGTGGTGGGCATTGAAGTCCCCAACCACCAAATAGGGGGGTGGAAGCTGACCAAGAAGATGAAGGAGATCAGCTCGTGCCATTGGTGTGAACGATGGAATGTATACAGTACAAAGAGAGAACGTGTATCCGGAAAGGGAAAGACGGACGGCGACAGCTTGGAAGGAAGTGTTTAAATGGATTGGGTGATAATGGAGAGTTTCATGGAGAAGAATCACGAGTCCTCCATGTGCTGGAGTGCCTTCAACAGAGGGGAGTTCGTATCGGACGAACTGAAAATGAGGGAGAACAAAGCGGTCATGGGGACGCAGCTTTGTTTCCTGAACACAGAAGACGACCGGCGAGTAGGATCGCAAGAGGATCGACAATTCATCCCGATTGGCTCGAATACCGTGGATATTCCAGAGGATAATGGACATAGGGTGAACAGAAAATGGAGGAATGTGACCAAGGTCGCTGTCAGCTCAACGACTGCTCAGAGCTTGCGACCGACAGCATGGAATGGACTTCAGCCGAAGGCAGAAGATCCTGATCCATAGGTTGGTCAGGAGCAGCTCCTGCATCCAGCGATCGGCCGGTTGATGGGACGTCAGCAGTGCGCCTCGTCGACACAGAAGACGGCCGAGGGCGATTTCCGCCAGGTGGTGCTGTAGATGGGACACGCCTTGGCGGAGAAGGAGAGGAACTGGGTTTCTTTGTAGCCTTCTTGGAAGTATGATGTTTAGATGAAGGAGGAACCGATGGATGGGAAGTTGTGGTACGTAAAAACTCTTCACGAGTATGCTCGTTTTTCGAACTCTTGGTGTCTGACTTTTGGGCTCGAGATTTAGCAGAACCCGACGAAGGGTGAGCCAGAGAGTGGGCAGGCGAAAGTGGTGAGGTTGAACGGGCGATCTTTGCGCTGGCCGATCTGACGACCGTGGTACTAAAGGTGATGTCGCAAGTCTGCGTGGCCGCCTCCTTTGTTGGCCGAGGAGAAGCAAGGACAGTGCTGTATTTTCCTGTCTGAGGCACGGTGGGCTGTCGACTGGCGAATAATTTTCGAGCAGCAAAGGTCGACACCTTTTCCTTCACTCTAATTTCCTGGATGAGCTTTTCGTCCTTAAAAACGGGGCAATCTCGAGAGGAAGCAGCGTGGTCACCCACACAGTTGATGCATCGAGGGGATGGAGGTGGACAAGCACCCTCATGAGCCTCCTTGCCACACGTAACACATTTGGCCGGATTGGAACAGGACTGGCTGGTGTGATTGAACCGCTGACACCGATAGCAGCGCGTAGGGTTTGGGATGTAAGGGCGAACGGAAATTATCTCATAGCCTGCTTTGATTTTCGATGGGAATTGAACTTTGTCAAATGTCAAGAAGACAGTGCGGGTTGGAATGATGTTCGTGTCAACCCTTTTCATAACCCTATGAACAGCCGTTACGCCCTGGTCAGACAGGTAGTGCTGAATTTCTTCGTCAGACAATCCATCGAGGGAGCGTGTAAAAACGACTCCACGTGAGGAATTTAAAGTACGGTGCGGTTCCAACCGGACAGGGAAGGTAGTGAGGTACGCAGCAATTTTTGTGCCTGGAGGGCACTGACTGTTTCTAACAACAGGGTGCCATTCCGTAATCTGGAACAAGACTTTACAGGACCTGCAATTGCGTCGACACCTTTCTGAATAATGAAGGGGTTGACCGTGGAGAAGTCGTGACCTTCGTGAGACCGAGAAACAACAAGGAACTGTGGCAACGATGGAAGAACTGTCTGTGGCTGAGACTCAGTGAACTTACGCTTGTGAGCAGATATAGTGGAAGGTGAGGAAACCATTGCGGAAGAATCCCCCATGATTACCGGCGTCTCCGATGGCGCGCTCCTCCCTTGTGGGGGCCCTCTCTGAGGGCACTCCCGCCTTAGGTGAATGTTCACACCTCAGGTCACACCTCCCGACAAACGGACGGAGGGACCAATCGGCACTTTCGGAAGGTATCAGCTCGGGTAATCACCCCTCCCTGGGCCTGGCCGTTACCAGGGGGTACGTACGTGTCCTACCTGTCTACCCGGGGCGGAGAATTACGCGTTACCCCGTCACCGGCTACGCGTGGAAGTGCGTGGGTCGGCCTTCAGACACGCACAGGGAGGAAAAAAGAGAAAGGGAAAGGAAAGAAGAGGGGTCTCAAACGCCGCAGCGGAGAAAAGTGCAAAGAGAAGAGGCAAGGAAAAGAGGACAGAGGAAGGACGAAGACTTGCAAGTATAGAAAGCAAGGAATTTGTAACAGTTTCGAGCGTCCGTCTCCGGACGTAGGCACAAACCATACTCCCAGAGGGGGAGAAAGGGAAGGAAAGAGCCAGAGGTGAGAGGGGAGGAGAAGATGGGGGACAGGGAAGGATGCGGAAAGGGAGGGTATGCAGCCCGGAAAGGAAGGAGGGCCACATTAGCTCGGGGTCCCGTGCTCGCTACGCACGTATCCACCAAAGAGTTGTGGACCCCCTGGGGGGTAGTTGATCCCATGTAAACACAGCCCATTCTATTACGGAGCTATCACCAACTTCGTGGGGTCTACACCACACTCGAACCATACCATCTGTTCTCACTAACTGAAATCGGGCCTCAGTTGGCCACACCACGGTTTTCCAGTCGTCTTCGGTCCAACAGATATGGTCACGAGCCTATAGAGGAGCTGCAGGCCATGTGTTGCTGTTAGCGAAGGCACTGGCGTCGGCCGTCTGCTGCCATAACCCATTAACGCAAAATTTCGCCGCTCTGTCCTATCGGATCGTTCTTTTACATTCCACATTGATTTCTGCTGCTATTTCAGGAAGTGTTTGTCCCTTAGCCCTGACAACCCCACATAAACGCCGCTACTCTCGGTCTTTATGTGAAGGCCGTCAGCCACTGCGTTTCCAGAATGAGAATTTCACTCTGCAGCGGAGTGAGCAGTGATATGAAACTTCCTGGCAGATTAAAACTGTGTGCCGGACCGAGAATCGAACTCGGGACCTTTGTCTTTCGCGGGAAAGGGCTCTACCAACTCAGCTACCCAAGCACGACTCACACCCCGTCTTCACAGCTTTACTTCTGCCAGTACCTCGACTCCTACATTCCAAACTTCACAGAAGCTCTTCTGCAAACGCCGGACAAAGTCGTCAAGCGGTTCTAGGCTCTTCAATCTGGGACCGCGCGACCTCTACGATCGCAGGTTCGAATCCTGCCTCGGGCATGGATGTGTGTGATGTCCTTAGGTTAGTTAGGTTTAAGTAGTTCTAAGTTCTAGGGGACTGATGACCTCAGATGTTAAGTACCATAGTGCTCAGAGCCATTTCTTCTGCGAACCCTGCAGAACTAGCACTCCTAAACGAAAGTATATTACGGCAAAGGTCCCGAGTTCGAGTCTCGGTCCAGCACACAGTTTTAATCTGCCAGGAAGTTTCATATCAGCGCACACTCCGCTGCAGAGTGAAAATCCCATTCTGGAAACAACCCGAAGGCTGTCGCTAAGCCATGTCTCCGCAGTATCCTTTCTTAGAGGAGTGCTAGTTCTGCAGGGTTCGCAAAAGAGCTTCTGTGAAGTTTGGAAGGTAGGAGACGAGGTACTGGCAGAACTGCGAGGGGGTGTCGTGAGTCGTACTTGGGTAGCTCAGTTGGTAGAGCACTTGTCCACGAAAGGCAAAGATCCCGAGTTCGAGTCTCGGTCTTGCACACAGTTTTAATCTGCCAGGAAGACTCAGCCACTGCGTTGCCCGTGGTGAGAGGTGATGCCTGAAATGAGGTACTTTCGACACACTGTTGACACTGTGGATCACGGAGTACTGAATTACCTAACGATTTCCGAAATGGAATGTCCCATGCGTCTAGCTCCAACTACCATTCCGCATTCACAACCTGTTAACTCGCGTCAGGCGGCAATAAGCACGTCCGAAGCCTTTTCACACGAATCACTTAAGTACAAATGGCAGCACCGCCAATGCACTGCCATTTTACGTGTACACGGTACTATCGCCATCTGTGTATGAGTATGTCTCAGCGTAAGTGAAGATGGAGTGCGCCATTGTTTCCGGCTAATCAAGCACTTCCTGTGGAACTAGGGCGTGGAGATTTTTAATTGTGCTAGGGCGGTAGACATGTGAGTGCAAGTAAACAGAAAATCTATTACGTTTTGTCGACCAGCTAATTAAAACTTCATGACTACTCTGTGTAGAGATTTTCACTAACTTCAAAAAAATTGTCACGTATTATTTTAGTTAAAGTCGAGTAGGAGAGTGAACTATATTTTTTGGCAGTTGATACAAATTTTCTATCTCGTTGGACAGTATAATTCGAAATTGATAATCTTATTTTTTCTTTTAAACGTACGATCACAGGGTCATTGTGACTTAACTACACAGGTGTTTCCGTAAGAGCGTGCAAAATTTAACAGGGCACAGAGCATGGACCACTGAACCATTTCAGATAGGGAACCTGGGTTGGAAGAAGCCAGCTTAAGGTTATAATAATACAGTGTACTTATTTACATTAGTTACAGTTAACTTTATATACCATTATTTATATACTAAGATGGTATCTGTTCTTTCGGACATGTCCGGGGAAAACATTTTCATCTGTCCCCGTTGACGTATGTCAACGTCTGTAAGCAGCTAAGGGTGTTCATTTCATTGTAATACCATTATTGACACAATGAACGTACCATTTGTACTGTGCTGAAACTGACGGCCATCAGTTCAAGCATGACATCGGCTAACGAGATTTTTAAGCACCCTGTCAAATATCCTCGGTGTGGTCCTCATGTTGCCAGGTACCTCGTGTCTTCTTTCCAATGAACCAGTCTCCTGCATTCGTCCATCCAGAGAAATAAACACTCCTCGTCACGGATGTTGCGTTTAAGGGAATCGTTCCCCGTACATCATCTCAGCAGTGAGGTCATTTCAACGTACTTCCCCATACAGAAAGTACATGTCAGTGAGTTCCACGAAACTGTATCGGTACTGCGTCTCTGAACATCACCGAGTAATGAATTAGTCTGTTGTTGATTCATAACACGTTCTGACATGGGACAATGTAAATACGATACAACAGAGCCACGTTATGGACAAGCACATTAAACAAAACCTTCACTTCCTAGTTATCATGCTTGTCCACCTTGTTTCCTTGGAGGAAATAAAGAATTCACAGTACGTGTAAACTTGTTCGCATGTTAGTTGTAAATAAACTGAAAAACAGTAATGCTAGACAAAGCGGTAGACAAATTTACTTCCATGTCTCCTGCAGCCGGCTTCTCCGTCCCTGGTTCTCTACCTCAAATTGTGCAGTGGAGCATTCTCTACGTCCTTTTACATTTTTACACGCTCTTATGGAAACACCCAGTATAGGGTGTGAGTCTATTAAAAAGCGTGTGCTTCTACAATGTGAAGAAGGCGCACTAGGTACATTCTGTCGTGAGTTGATTTGCTACCAGAACCATAACACGTTCTGTCATGGAACAATGTGAATACGATACAACAGAGCCACGTTATGGACAAGCAAAGTAAACAAAACCTTCACTACCTAATTATCATGCTTGTCCTCCTTGATTCCTTGGAGGAAATAAAGAATTCACAGTACGTGTAAACTTGTACGCATGTTAGTTGTAAATAACCTAGAAAACAGTAATGCTAGACAAAGCGGTTGGCAAATTTACTTCCAGATCTCCTTAAGGTGGCTTTGCAGACCCTTGGTTCCCTGCCTCAAATTGTTCAGTGGAGCATTCTCTACGTCCTAATACATTTTTGCACGCTCTTACGGAAGTACCATGTATAGGGTGTGAGTGTATTAGAAACCCTGTGCTTCTACAACGTGAAGAAGGCGCACTAGGTACACACTGTCGTGAGTTGATTTGCTACCAGAACTTCCGTTGTCCCTACGGCAAAAATATTTCTTAAAATACTAGGTCAACGAGGACGTATCCCCTAGTAAAACTCCTATTCCTAGCGATAAAAAGGGAACCCAAACGAATAAACGTCAAGTTGTAATTTTAGAGTAAAGTGCGCGCCTCTCTAATATTTAACGCTCGCAGGAAACAAGAGCACGCGCCGGTCTAATTACGTCTGGAAAGGCTCGTATCGTTCTGTCCACGGTCTGCTGTGCGCAGAGTACGTAATTAACAGGCTCGCGGGCTGCCGACATGAATGTTTTGCATGTGGGCCGCGCGACTAACAATGCATGCAGGCGGGCCGCCGCAGGCCAGATGCAAATGGCCTGCATACAGCCGCCTGGCCCTGAGTTATGGCCGGCAGGGGCCTAACTGCCACCCGCCACCCTAACCAGATTGCTGTGCGGTCGCGTTCGGTTGACCAGGCTGCTCCTGTGACAATAGCTCGCCTATCAAGAGCTCTGCTACTGAAATGGTTCGTCGCTGTCCGGCACTGATTCTACCTCGCAAGAAATCCTTATATCGGCTCACAAGCAGAGTTCGTGATGTTCACAGTGGCGTGTGCTAATGGCAGGACATCATTCAGGCTAAATGTGGAGTTGTTTTTGTATTCACAACTCCTACAGGTAATAAAATGGTGCCCCTGAAACGTCTGCTATATTCTTCCGGTGGCGAACGACAGGAGGAACTTTTGTGTAAGACGTCGTACACAATGGTAAGGAGAGGTGGACTGCAGAGTGGTGCATCAACTGCTGTCGTAGGAGAGCTGAACAGTAGCAGAAATGATAAGCGAAGAAATTAACATGGTAAACAAAAGATTTTCTTAACTTGTGATTTCCCAAGACTATGAAGACCTTTTGCAGCATAGGATTAAATAGCCAACCGGTTGCACATAAACGGTAGGTATATTGACCTAGATTTCGACACCCGCTAGGGGTGTTTTCAGCAGAATGAAATGTAGCTAAATCGTAAAATTTATTTGCAAAAAAGCAACAGTACTGATTTGGAGTAGCTTGCTCAAGTCAAAAGACTGACTCATTACAACTAACGCAGAAAAAAAAAAAAAAAAAAAAAACCAGAGTCCATCTATCACAATGTCAATATGAATGAGGCTCCCTAACGAAAGCACGAACAATGGTGACATAGCATTGAGATTTCTAGTACAAGTGGGAGACATGGCTCAACGAGTGTGCGCCATTGGGTCTGGCAGATCCCACATGACAGCTATCAGCATCAGAAGGAAACTTGCTATTCCATTGCGCCGGCCGTGGTGGCCGAGCGGTTCTAGGCGCTTCAGTCTGGAACCGCGCGTCCGCCACGGTCGCAGGTTCGAATCCTGCCTCGGGCATGGATGTGTGTGATGTCCTTAGGTTAGTTAGGTTTAAGTAGTTCTAAGTTCTACGGGACTGATGACCTCAGATGTTAAGTCCCATAGTGCTCAGAGCCATTTGAACCATATTCCATTGCCAACTTGGTATGCCAGTGTTGCTGAAGGTGTGGCTCAGCTAGTGTGCATCATTGGGTCTGGCAGATACCACATGATGGCTATCGGCATCAAAAGGGAAGTTGATATTCCATTGCCAACTTGATATGCCAGTGCTGCTGGAGGTGCAGCTCAGAAGGTGCACAGCATTGGACCCACCAGATCCCGCATGACAGCTATGTAGAAGGTTTCCAACTTGATAAGCCAGTGGGATGGTGTCAATGTATGATATCACATAAATATCTGTCCGATTATGTGCCTCCAGTTGTACAGCTACTGCGTACCACAGATGACATGTATTTCAGCCAAGGTTAGCTGACTGCACAAAATATTAGTCATTTCCTCTGTAAGGCGTCCGGATTTCAAAAAATGGTTCAAATGGCTCTGAGCACTATGGGACTTAACATCTGAGGTCATCAGTCCCCTAGAACTACTTAAACCTAACTAACCTAAGGACATCACACACATCCATGCCCGAGACAGGATTCGAACCTGCGACCGTAGCAGCAGCGCGGTTCCGGACTGAAGCGCCTAGAACCGCTCGGCCACCACGGCCGGCCGTCCGGATTTAACGGACCTTACATGAACTTTATCCATAACGACTGTACGATACAGTATGAGATCCTGAGAAAATAGTCACATTATATCAACAAAATGCATTTGCAGTTAATCTCATGTACCCAAAAACTAACAAAAAAATCTCTAACAATCTATGGACAGTGGCATGAAACAAAGAAGTTAAAGCGAAACGCAATTTGGAGACGAACCGAGCAGGTGGCTAGTGATATCGTTAAACTTCCATTAGCAAGAGAACGGCGAGCTTCAGCCCAGAAAGGGATAAGGCCAGAACAATACATTATTACTTTTAGTGTAAATGAGGCCGCGGCATATAAAGAAAAATAAAAATGTTTATTCACCTCTAGCGAGACAGTGTTTGGCTGAAGCCATACTTGGCGATGGAGATGCGGTCTGGTGTGGAGAGTCCCATGATATAAAAGCATTTTTAAAGTCTCTCTCTCTCTCTCTCTCTATCTCGCCTCGCGACAGGCTACACAAGGGTGGAAATAAGCAAGGGCGTTGAGAGTTTGCTTTCTGCGAAGTGAGGACGATATGCTTCACGTGTTGTGGCGACAGATAGCAAAGCAGTAGTTAAATATTCCTGCAGGACTTTTTGCTGGAAAAGAAATTGTGCACATCGCTCCAACCCATACCGAGTGTGCAATAGCCATTATTTCGACTAGGGAAAGATTAACATTCTACAGAACCCAGGAAAGTTGCAACTGAGTGAATTCAGTCAAGGCCAAGAGTAGGGAATTAGCGTTTCAGGCCCAGCACGGAGACAACTGTGCTGCAGATGCCGCTTGGTAAATTACCATCGCACATTAGGCCGCAGTAAATGTCGAGTCTAGATTTTGCTCACTTCAACTTGTGTACACTTTGACTACTGAATATCAAAAGCTAGGATACTAACCTACCCTCACATTGAGTACATGAGAGTTTTTTCATGGATTCAAAAAGTAAATTTATTCTCCACAAACTCAGTGCATTACCCTGCTACGACAATGTAGATTTAAACGAGCTGATGAGGATTTTTAATAATCATTCTTTCTTGTGATAAAAAAATTTCATGGGTAGAGATAACGATTTTAATAATCGTCATTTCAATACGTCCAAGAATTAAATATTTTGCTATTGAGTATCAAAAGTAATTGTTTTATCACTTGACCCCTGAAAGCAACAGTTGATAAATTATATGTAGAATAAAAAAGGGAATACCTGTTTTGTCTTCCTAGAATAGACCCAAAATTTTCAGTTTTATTAAATCATGCATTTTAGGTATCTGACAACAGCATTTCTAACGATTTTTGATACGATCCACACCTGATATTAGCTGCCTTACGGGGCCAGGGTCATATTTATTTAGAATGTCTGTCTGACACCCTGGGCTCGAGAAGTCGTTTCAGAGGTTTTGTCCATTTGCAAGCTAAGTGGTAAACTAAGTTTGCACACATTAGTACACTCACTGTGGAGATACGATAGTTGGACGTGCGACACCTCAAAAGGACAAACTGGTGGCTGTGGAGCGGTGAAAAAGGTCTGGAACTGGCAGCAGGCATTCGTGTGAGACTGCACCACTGACATACCACGGAGGGACATAAGTGTGGAAACATCAAAAACACAATACATTACCACGAAAAATGCGGTTTAGGAAAACTGTTGTCAGACAAAACAGCTTCCAGTCGTCTCGGAATGGATAAATTCAGTTCCTGTATGGATTTCATGGAAATCATATAACATTATTAGTACAAAATAGTGGCAAGTCCAGGTAACGTGATCGAGGTGGGTAGCTATCTATTCTGCAAAGTAGACCACAAAGGCTCAATAACGTTGGTGGTTAGGGGCGCTGCAACACTTCGTCGTACTCAGGAAACTGGTCATGGACAATTCGAGCTGGGTTAACAGGGGCGCTGTCGTCTTGGAAGACAACATGACCATTGGGGAACCAATATTTTAGCATGGGATGGACATCAGCCAAAATGGTCACATAATACTCCCACAATAACAACGGGGTTCACGGAATGCCGCGTTAGTGCTGTTCATATCATCACGGACCACTCGCCATGTTTCACTCTCCGCAGCAAGCAGTCTTTATCAGGGGCCGGGGACAGCGTACACCAGACGTAAACACTGTCAGACGTTGGAAACAGTGTAAAAAGACACTCAGCTAACCAAATGTCTTTCTTCCATTGCTCCATTGTCAAGGTTTTATGGCTTTGGTACCATGGTTTCTTGCTATGGGCGTTTCCATTACTGGTATGTGGTTTTGGAATTCCAGCTCGCCCCGCAACTCGCAGCTTATGGAGCTCCCTTCGTGTTGTTTTGGTGTTGACAGGGCTGGCGTGTGCGACATTCTGGACCAAAGTGATTTTTGCAATTGTCGTCCTCTTATTTTTAGACAGAGTCTTCTTCAATGACTGTATATCATGGTCACTCAACACACTTTCGGCCGCGTTGTGACTTAAGGGATGATGTTTCTCCTCTTTCGCTGCATGTGGTATAAATCTTCGGTACGGTGCCTCTTAAAAGACCAAACTCTTCGGCTACTTCTACATCTACATGACTACTCCAATTCACATTTAAGTGCTTGGCAGAGGGTTCATCGAAGCACAATCATACTATCTCTCTACCATTCCACTCCAGAACAGCGCGCGGGAAACACGAACACCTAAACCTTTCTGTTCGAGCTCTGATTTCTCTTATTTTATTTTGATGATCATTCCTACCTATGTAGATTGGGCTCAACAAAATATTTTCGCATTCGGAAGAGAAAGTTGGTGACTGAAATTTCGTAAATAGATCTCGCCGCGACGAAAAACGTCTTTGCTTTAATGACTTCCATCCCAGCTCGCGTATCATATCTGCCACACTCTCCCCTATTACGTGATAATACATAACGAGCTGCCCTTTTTTGCACCCTTTCGATGCCCTCCGTCAATCCCACCTGGTAAGGATCCCACACCGCGCAGCAATATTCTATCAGAGGACGAACGAGTGTAGTGTAAGCTGTCTCTTTAGTGGACTTGTTGCATCTTCTAAGAGTCCTGCCAATGAAACGCAACCTTTGGCTCGCCTTCCCCACAATATTATCTATGTGGTCTTTCCAACTGAAGTTGTTCGTATTTTTAACACCCAGGTACGTAGTTGAATTGACAGCCTTGAGAATTGTACTATTTATCGAGTAATCGAATTGCAACGGATTTCTTTTGGAACTCATGTGGATCACCTCACACTTTTCCTTATTTAGCGTCAACTGTCACCTGCCACACCATACAACAATCTTTTCTAAATCGCTTTGCAACTGATACTGGTCTTCGGATGACCTTACCAGACGGTAAATTACAGCATCATCTGCGAACAACCTAAGAGAACTGCTCAGATTGTCACCCAGGTCATTCATATAGATCAGGAACAGCAGAGGTCCCAGGACGCTTCCCTGGGGAACACCTGATATCACTTCAGTTTTACTCGATGATTTGCCGTCTATTACTACGAACTGCGACCTTCCTGACAGGAAATCACGAATCCAGTCGCACAACTGAGACGATACCCCATAGGCCCGCAGCTTGATTAGAAGTCGCTTGTGAGGAACGGTGTCGAAAGCTCTCCGGAAATCTAGAAATACGGAATCAACTTGGGATCACCTGTCGATAGCGGCCATTACTTCTTGCGAATAAAGAGCTAGCTGCGTTGCACAAGAACGATGTTTTCTGAAACCATGCTGATTGCGTATCAATAGATCGTTCCCTTCGAGGTGATTCATAATGTTTGAATACAGTATATGCTCCAAAACCCTACTGCAAACCGACGTCAATGATATAGGTCTGTAGTTCGATGGATTACTCCTTATACCCTTCTTAAACACTGGTACGACCTGCGCAGTTTTCCAATCTGTAGGTACAGATCTATCGGTGAGCGAGCGGTTGTATATGATTGCTAAGTGGGGAGCTATTGTATCAGCGTAATCTGAAAGGAACCTAATCGGTATACAATCTGGACCTGAAGACTTGCCCGTATCAAGCGACTTGAGTTGCTTCGCAACACCTAAGGTATCTACTTCTAAGAAACTCATGCTAGCAGCTGTTCGTGTTTCAAATTCTGGAATATTCCATTCGTCTTCCCTGGTGAAGGAATTTCGGAAAACTGCGTTCAATAACTCCGCTGTAGCGGCACAGTCGTCGGTAACAGTACCATCGGCACTGGGCAGCGAAGGTATTGACTGCGTCTTGCCGCTTGTGTACTTTACATACGACCAGAATTTCTTCGGATTTTCTACCAAATTTCGAGACGGTTTCGTTGTGGAAATTATTAAAGGCATCTCGCATTGAAGTCCGTCCCAAATTTCGAGCGTCTGTAAATTTTAGCCAATCTTCGGGATTTCGCGTTCTTCTGAACTTCACATGCTTTTTCCGTTGCCTCCGCCACACACCGTCAGGTGGCTTGCGGAGTATGGATGTAGATGTAGATGAACAGCGTTCGGACCTGTTTTGTGTACCATGGGGGATCAGTTCCATCTCTTACCAATTTATGAGATATGAATCTCTCAATTGCTGTTGCTACTAGATCTTTGAATTTGAGCCACATCTCGTCTACATTTGCATAGTCAGTTCGGAAGGAATGGACATTGTCTCTTAGGAAGGCTTCTAGTGACACTTTATCCGCTTTTTTTTAAATAAAATTATTTTGCGTTTGTTTCTGGTGGATTTGGAAGAAACGGCATTGAGCCTAGCTACAACGACCTTGTGGTCACTAATCCCTGTATCAGTCATGACACTCTATCAGCTCTGGATTGTTTGTGGCTAAGAGGTCAAGTGTGTTTTCGCAACCATTTACAATTCGCGTGGGTTCGTGGACTAACTGCTCGAAATAATTTTCGGAGAAAGCATTTAGGACAAACTTGGAAGATGTTTTCTGCCTACCACCGGTTTTGAACAAGTATTTTTGCCAACATATCAAGGGAAGGTTGAAGTCCCCATTAACTATAACCGTATGAGTGGGGTATTTACTTGTTACGAGACTCAAATTCTCTAAAGTATTCAGCAACTACATCATCGGAGTCTGGGGGTCGGTAGAAGGAGCCAATTATTAACTTAGTTCGGCTGTGAAGTATAACCTCCACCCATACCAATTCGCACGGAGTACCTACTTCGACTTCACTACAAGATAAACCACTACTGACAGACACAAACACTCCACCACCAAATCTGCCTAATCTATCTTTCCTGAACACCGTCTGAGACTTCGTAAAAATTTCTGCAGAACTTATTACAGGATTTAGCCAGCTTTCTGTACCTATGAAGATTTCAGCTTCTGTGCTTTCTATTAGCGCTTGAAGCTTAGGGACTTTCCCAGCACAACTACAACAATTTACAACTACAATTCCGACTTTTCCTTGATCCAAGCACGTCCAGTATTTGCCATGCACCCTTTGAGATTGCAGCCCACCCCGTACTTTCCCGAGGCCTTCTAACCTAAAAAACCGCCCAGTCCACGCCACACATCCTCCGCTATCCGTGTAGCCGCCAGCTGAGTGTAGTGAACTCCTGACCTATTCAGCGGAACCCGAAACCCCACCACCCTTTGGCGCAAGTCAAGGAATCTGCAGCCAACACGGTCGCAAAACCGTCTGAGCCTCTGATTCGGACCCTCCACCCGGGTCTGCACCAAAGGTCCGCAGTCGGTTCTGTCAACGATGCTGCAGATGGTGAGCTCTGCCTTCATCTCGTAAGCAAGACCGTCAGCCTTCACCAATCAGATAGCCGCTGGAATCCAGAGAGAATTTCCTCAGATCCAAAGCGACAAACGTCATTAGTGCCGACATGTGCCACCACCTGCAGCTGGCTGCACCTTGTGCTCTTCATGGCATCCGGACGGACCCTTTCCACATCAGGAATGACTCCACCCGGAATGCACATGGAGTGCACACTGGATTTATTCCCCTCCTTAGCCGCCATATCCCTAAGGGGCCCCATTACGCGCCTAGCATTGGAGCTCCCAACTACCAATAAGCCCACCCTCTGTGATTGCACGGACCTTGAAGACTGAGAATCATCCTCTGAAACAGGGCAGGCAGCTGCATCTGGCTCAGCCAGAGACAGTGTCTGAAACCCGTTTGTCAGACGCACCGGGGAGGCTTTCTGATCAACCTCCAGGGACGTCTTTCGCTGCCTGCCACGCCTTGGAACGACCTCCCAATCAACCACAGGCGAGGGCTTTGCCCCACTGCGGGCAGCAACCGGGGCAACAACAGCGGCAGACCGATCTGGGGACAGACGGGACGAGGTTGACATCCCCGTGATATCCAAGTCCGGCTGCCCACAGTGGTGCCCATTGGCAACAGCCTCAAGCTGCGCGACCGAAGTCAGCGCCGCTTGCAGCTGTGAGCGAAGGGATGCCAACTCAGCCCTCATCCGAACACAACAATCACAGTCCCCGTCCATTCTAATCGATGTTGAACAACAGTTACTGAAACACGACTCCGTGCCTAGATAACGCAAGGGAAACACGCAAATAATGTATTAACTAATCTGTACAAATGCCTAACGACTGCGCTACAATCTGCCTGAATTTACGATTACAGTAAATAAAATTCGAAATTACACCTCCTATACGAAACTCACACGCAATTTAAGTAAGAATCTACGAAGCAAACACTAAAGCGCGATGCTACAACCCTCAAATACTATAATTCGCCAGAAATTTATGGATTAAACAATGCAAGTACCCAAAAACACGCAAAGAAATTAAGAATTAAACTATGTAACAAATAAGTAAGCTAGGGGTATACGACTTGCTGCTGCAGCTGCTTATCCAACGGCGGCAGGGAGTACTTGCTGACAGAAGTACTGGCCATACCATAACCAACAGTTTGTCCACGTCCGAATTGACTTAGCTACGACATAATGCACGTACAACTACAGAGAACACAGTTCCAACCACGACGCAGGCATTTTTCGCCGTGTTTCCGTACTTTTGCCCCCCCTCCCCCAATGTAAGTCATGGCAATGAAGCGCAGAAAGGAGGATCGAAAAAGAAATGTGACAGAATGATAGGAAGGAGCTACTATCGCATTGCAGTTTTCATGACAACACCGTGAAAAGAGTTTCCCAGTTTGTTACTGTGTAAATGTGAAACGTCCAACGTAAAAGGGTTTCACTCGCAGCGATATAACACGTCGCAAAAAGATCCTGTCCGACGGCGCCCAGAGGCGAGTGCTACGCCTTGTCAATGACAATCTGTTTCAAACCCGACAGATATTGATGCTCTCAGTGAATGCAGAGCCATCTCAGTCAGTTTCGGAGCAAACATTGCGGGGGAAGTGCATGCATTCTGGTGACATTTGGAGCCGAGTACCTCGCGAAAGGTTATAGCTTACAGCAGCAAGTACTTGTGGGCTACACAAGAAATAGATATTGGAAGCCCCTGAAGAGTCGAGAATTTTCCCCTTCCCAAATCATGCAAGGCATCGAATGTACAGAAGGCCAAATGGGTCATACGTGACGAGGGTGGCGCTTGGGATGGAGATGGTTCTGTGGTATTTTGAGGATGTTTTCCTTATCATGAGCTGGTCTTTGAACATGAATCAGGGTGCTTGTTTCATCATATATGGTAACCATTTGTTGCCTTTACTCTACATCTTCATGGCGAGCATGCTGTGGACAATCCCGTCATCCAAGACGACAACATCTGTGTTCATAGGGCTACACCCATCCGTTCCTGGATTTACAAACATTCAGGCATCTTATCGTAATCCACAGAAAATCGTAGAACTATTTGATCAGTGGCTGATACGTAACAGCAATATCTCCACATTTTGGTAGCCCCACGGTAGTGGAGTGGCTTCAGCTGGCTTGGCACATCTTATCTACCTTGTCGTGTGTCTTCCTTGCCCATTTCAGACAGCAGACGATGTTCCATCCTATTAGCATTACGTCTACCGGGAGTAGTTAATACTTTTTCCATTGCCGCTATTAGACATAATATGTCAGTTATTATTAAACTGAGGCAACGGCCTTGCCGCAGTGTCTACGCCGGTTCCTGTCAGATCACCGAAGTTAAGCGCTGTTGGGCGTGGCCGGCACTTGGATGGGTGACCGTTCGGGCCGCCATGCGCTGTTGCCATTTTTCTGGGTACACTCAGCCTTGTGATACCAATTGAGGAGCTACTCGACCGAATAGTAGCGGCTCTGGTCACTGAAAACCATCATAACGACCAGGAGAGCGGTGTGCTGACCACACGCCCCTCCTATCCGCATCCTCTGCTGAGGATGACACGGCGGTCGGATGGTCCCGATGGGCGACTTCTGGCCTGAAGACGGAGTGCTTTATTTTATTTTTATAATTAAATTGAAGCCACTAACCTGTAAACACCCAGCGTATAGCCATATGCACAAACAAATTACACACGCATCGCCCGTAAACTAGTTCGTAACACGTCATTTACGTCAATCTCATGCAAATGATCTACGGTGACAGACCAACGAAGAACTGAAAGGCGCAACAACCAGATGGCCTAACTACTGAATTACTGAAATGTGGTGGCCTTCTTTTAAAGCTGAGGTTCTTCCACATAAGGAAGAAATGTTCATAGGCAGCTCTAGTACAGAGCACGAATCAAATGAAGCATAAAACAAATGGCAGATAAATAATTGTGGAATTTGCCGTAGTACTAGTTTACTTGATTCAGCTTACAAGATCTAGAGAACGATTGTCAACAACCGATTCCAAGAGATACGGAGACAGTCCTCGCTGGAGATATAAGCGGTTTAAGAAAATGCTGCTTCTGTACTGGTGTCTACTCTTGAGCAAGTAATATGAAACTGAATCATTTTTTGCAATTTTAGGTATGGTTTACAGGGAAATTTGGAATTAATATTTTGAAGGCGGCGGTATACCACCACCAGATCAATAGTGTATCTCGAACTCTCTACAACAACAATACTGGCAAATAAACAGTGCCCATGGTTTTACAGAATCTTTCCAGTGGACAGAGGAGTTAGAAAGGGTTCCAATTTGCCAGCGACATTAATTTAACACCTATCTGGGACACATGACATTCTTTCAGTAGTTCTGGGTCGAGAATCCACCTAAACTGCTTGCAATTCGCTGAGAACGTAACGAACACACAGCACTGGAAAAAGTATTAACAACGCCCGATAGACACAAACTTAAGATATCGACAGAAGAGGCAAAAGTTTAGACGTTCAGAGAGAAGCAATCCACCTTTGTCTGAAAAAGTAACACTCAAAGAGATCATGAATTTTACAGGTGAATGGCAGTTTCTGTCGTTCTGTGAATATGAGAACTGAACTCTCTCACGAAGGCTCAATGAAGCATCTAGTCATTCGCTATGAGACTAAGATAAATACTTTTAGTGTGTCCATCTTGTTTTGTGTCTGCAACGAAGTCACTCGAAGCGAATCGAATGTACTTTTCTTAAATGAGGAGATCTGGGATTACATAGAAACTGGCAACTCCACAGTTATAAAATGGAGGATTTGAGATACCTCATATAAATGCTGCTATATACAAGACTGCCATAAAGAGAGATCAGGGAGTCCTGTGGAAACGATGGAGTTTTCAATTAGTGGAAAGTCACATGAAGCCAGAACAGACACTTTGCCTTATCTGTGACAGTTCAACGCTGCTACTAGCTTCAAAATACATTCAAAATTAATAATCTGACGCAAATTACTGAGCTGGTGATTATAATGGCGTAAGAACCATATCTTAACACCACAAGCCAGTGACGGAGGCAGCAATAGCAAAGATAAAACTGCAAATCGTTAACTTAGTTTGCAGGGTGTGTTGGTCCAGAGCGTTTCCTGAAGCAACTAGACACTAAGAATTTTCGTTTTTTATTTATTGCGCTTGACGACAGTCATGCAGTCCAGTCGGTCTCCAGCAACTCGCTGCAACGGAATGAGGAAATCAAGTCGGTCTCCACTCCTTTCACATTTAAGACAGCGTAACAATTATATTATACATTGTTGGATATATTTATAAATTATAGAGTGATTGCTGCACTCTGTAATTTATAGGTCACATAACAGTCGCTGAGTGCACCCACTTTCGGAATGGAAGGTAACATAACATTGTTGGATAATTAATTTACGATTAATTTTTTAATATTACAATAATTTTAAATTTTTTGCTATTGTACATCACTCGATTTGTAATCTCTTGCTGAAAAATCGTATTTTCGGTTTCAAAACTGCAGTAATTCAGCTAAAAATTTGAACTTGGGTATTCATTTTGATTTGTCATTAATTATTTCGCTAATGTCAGTCTTCAACAATCGCCCACATGAATTCAGTAATATAACATTGTTCTGAACTAGTAATAAATTTTAGCTTTTAGAAAAGTATCAAACATTGTGTGAGACTTTCAACTTCATATTATGTAACCAATGAAGTGCCACCCTGTAGCGTTTTTGTGCCTGGTGATATTAGCATTACCTTTTGCGAAATAATTAAAAAGAAAATCGAAAACTTCGGAGAGGCACTCATAAATGGCAAATTTGCTGGAAACGATACGAAAATGACAAATATTCAAAAAGCCATATGTCCAGAAAGCTATAAATTGGGAAACAGATAAATGTCGGATGCTGCACTAAAATATTGTATCAGATATTTCAGTTGGTACTATTTGTGGGAATTACACTTCACAAGGAAGAGGAAAAGAGATGTGTAGCTCTTTTCTTACTTTGTGTTCCAAGCAGTACCCATCGATTCTGCCCAGACCATCGACTACGGCCACACGCACGGTTTCTCCAGCTGCAAGAGACCCGACTGAAATAGCCACAGCGTCTCAGTGAGGGTGGGCACAGAGCGCTGGAATCCACTCCACTGCTGCAGAGACGGTTCGTGACTTCAACGTGGCGTGCAGCGCAATGCGCTCCTAGCCTGTTTCTCTGCAGGAATTCTACCTGTATGCGTGACCACACGAGCAGTTTTTCGCGCAGCGTTCAGTCCATCGCGCCCTCACGACAATAACGTCTCACAAGGGGAGGCCGCCAATTGTAAAATTCAGATTCGATTCATACTGTGCATAATAAAAGCTCATGGCCAGAGGTGTAATGTGGCAAAGCACCATGATGCACTTCTCAGCCGTTGTCGAGAAAATCGACAGTTAAAAGAAACCGTTGCGGTGAAATAATCTCTACGATTAATAATTTTCTACAGCGTCGTGGCGCAGCGGTAAGCGCTCGGGTTCGTAATCCGAAGGTCGCCGGATCGAGTCTCGCGCCATGCAACCCTTTTTTTTTAGTATTTGTTTTTTGTAATTCATATATATATAATTCCCGGCAATCAGTTGCAACAATTACGCATATAATAAGTTGTTGAAAGTCGTTTGTCGTGGAAAAACTGGCGACTTCGAATATCATTATGTTTTCCGCAAACAAAGTTGTATTTCACAAATGTTATTAATTGTCTTCATAAAGTTAACCACGTATAGTTAACGGAAGACGTAGAAACGGTATTCCGAAACGAATACGTATAGCGTAAGTCAAACGTTCGAATTAGAATAGAGACCCCACGAACACAAATTTGCTGCGGCAGGTATGAAATATAAACTCCGTTACTCGCTCGTTACACTTGAAGGACAGATGTTGAATGGGCCGAAGCGAGCCGCCGCATAACAGCGTAGTTGCCTGCTAACTTCGAAAGAAGGTAGGTGCGGTCCCTAGCGCAACTTACATCGTCGAAAATCAGTGCGGACGGGAGAGCTTTGGTATACCCTATTAAAAAAAAAACCGAAAGATGGAGGCGGTACAATTGGAGAGCGATCCGCCTTCACCAACATGCATAAGCAATTCATTAATAGTTTATATATATATATAAATTACAAAAAAGCTAATAATTAAAAAAATGCTTGGCGCGAGATTCGATCCGGCGACCTTCGGATTACGAACCCGAGCGCTTACCGCTGCGCCACGACGCTGTAGAAAATTTTAAATCGTAGTGATTATTTCACCGCAACGGTTTCTTTTAACTGTCGATTTTCTCGACAATGGCTGAGAAGTGCATCTTGGTGCTTTGCCACATTACACCTCTGGCCATGAGCTTTTATTATGCGCAGTATGAATCGAATCTGAATTTCACAATTGGCGGTCTCCCCTTGTCAGTGTCGCTGTGCAACGTGCAACGTGGTAGCAGTATATACACATAACAAAAAGAGTTTTACATCACACCGGTTCCCAGAACTCTGCATTGTTACTTCTTGCCAGGAAGGGCTCTCAACAAAGGAAGTGGCGAGACGTCTCGAAATGAATCAAAGCGATGTTGTTCGGACATGGACGAGACGCAGACAGGAACTGTCAATGACATGCCTCGCTCAGACCGCCGAAGGGCTACTACTGCAGTGGATGACCGCTACCTACGGATTATGGCTCCGAGAAACCCTGTCAGCAACACCACCATGTTGAATAATGCTTTTCGTGCAGTCACAGGACGTAGTGTTACCACTCAAACTGTGCGCAATAGGCTGCATGATGCTCAACTTCCCTCTCCACGTCCATCTTTGCAACCACGACACCATGCAGCGCGGTACAGATGGGCAAAAAAACGTGCCGAATCGACCGCTCAGGATTGGCATCACGTTCTCTTCACCGTTGAGTGTCGCATATGCCTTCAACCAGGCAATCGTTGGAGACATGTTTGGAGGCAACCCGGTCAGGCTGAACGCCTTAGACACGCTGTCCAGCGAGTGTAGCAAGGTGGAGGTTCCCTGCTGTTTTGGGGTGGCATCATATAGGGCCGACGTACGCCTTTGGTGGTCATTGAAGGCGCCGTAACGGCTGTACGATACGTGAATGCCATCCTCCGACCGATAGTGGTACCATATCGTTAGCACATTGTCGAGGCATTCGTCTTTATGGACTACAATTCGGGCCCCTCGTGCACATTTTGTGAATGACTTTCTTCAGGATAACGACATCGCTCGACTAGAGTGGCCAGCTTGTTTTCCAGACATGAACCTTATCGAACATGCCTGGGATAGATTGAGGCCTGTTTATGGACGACGTGGCCCACCAACCACTCTGAGGGATCCACGCCGAATCGCCGTTGAGGAGTGGGACAATCTGGACCAAAAGTGCCTTGATGAACTTGTAGATAGTATGCAGCGTAATTAAAGAGTAGCATGTTTATTTAATGTCTATGAAAATAAAAAAGGATCAAAAGAGACGCGATTGTACGGCCGAGGAGGAAGGACGTATTTTGTGGTACACACACTGTTTTGTTTCACTATACGGAAGGCAGCCATGGAGCGGCTACACATATTTTATGTAAGTTATTCGTATTTATTGCTAAAATAAACCTGTTATTATTATTACAAAATGAATTTCTTTGTAATAGTGGTCACCTCAAATGCTCGCAGTGGCTAATTATTTTTAATAAGCATTTTTTCAGTAATTTGCGCTGAGAGAAGCTCATCTTCCGATGCAGCCTCTGGTCGGCCATTACGCGCCGAAGTATTAATTTATTTTTCAGTGTTGACAGTAACTGTAAATGCGAGAGATTTCGTTATAAGAACCTTTTTAAATTGCAACAGATAATTAATTTACGTTAAAGTTCATGTTTTTTAAACTGTACAGATTCCATGAGTTTGGTAAGTTTTATCGTGGCTGCTCCACGGGAACAATCGAAATTCTCTCGAGCCTTGCTTTGCAATCAATAAATAGACATTAACAAAATTACATTCAATTCAGATAACGGCAGCTATATTTTAGTCATCACGTTCAAAATCTAAAGTTGGTACATGAATAACTGAGGCCCTTCAAGAACCCTATTCATATTTACTTATGCACGTAAGTAGAAGTGACAAGAAACGACAATATCCCTAAGAGACATGTCTGCTTGTGTCTCTGTATGTGCGGATGGATATGTGTGTGTGTGCGAGTGTATACCTGTCCTTTTTTCCCCCTAAGGTAAGTCTTTCCGCTCCCGGGATTGGAATGACTCCTTACCCTCTCCCTTAAAACCCACATCCTTTCGTCTTTCCCTGTCCTCCCCTCTTTCCTGAAGACTCCCTTAAAACCCACATCCTTTGGTCTTTCCCTGTCCTCCCATCTTTCCTGAAGAAGCAACCGTTGGTTGCGAAAGCTTGAATTTTGTGTGTATGTTTGTGTTTGTTTGTGTGTCTATCAACATGCCAGCGCTTTCGTTTGCTAAGTCACATCATCTTTGTTTTTAGATATATTTTTCCCACGTGGAATGTTTCCCTATATATATATATATATATATATATATATATATATATATATATATATATATATATATATATATATATAGGGAAACATTCCACGTGGGAAAAGTATTTATATATGTGTGTGTGTGTGTAATTTTTTTGTATATGACGCAACAAATGCCACTGACGTCACAAGTCCCTAACGCAGGAGAACGAACTTTTCCATTGTAGACTTCCCACGCAGTACAGGGCGGATGTCCGTTTCATCCCCTGTCTTTGGCATCGACGAAGGTGATGACCGAGGAATAAACACAGTGCGCAAACTGAACTGCTCTGTTCAGTATTGCTCTCGAGAAGTTAGCTTCTCCAGTCTGAATGCCAACACCCGGCACTTTTTCCTGCTAAGTGTGGCCGCCACACTTGCTGAAATTCGTGCCGCGTGTCCTGCGGCTCGAATTCTGCTCGAAAAGTCGCACGTGAGGCCGCGGCACAGGTTTAAATACGGGTCACAAAGGTCACCGCCGGCTGACGTAAGACCGGCCCTCATGCCGCAACCGGCGCCTGGCGCTGCACTGCCATATCCCTCCACCCACTGCGCTGCGCTTGTGTCGTTTTACTTGTGCTGCACTCCTACACACGGTGTGTGGTATTCACACTCACGGCTGTGCCAAGTGCTTTGATCTCGCGGCGCTCTTGTAGCAAAGGTTTCGGCGGTAGCTTCACAAAGCAACTGTGAATGTGGGCGCGATCCGACACCAGTGAACGGAGAAATTAATAACAGTAGCAGCTTTGATTTTAATTTTAATTCTGTACCTAAAGGATCGCGCAAGTGTATATGCGAGCAGAAACTCACTGTTGGGCTTTGCCTCATATCTGTACAACTTTGCAAACATCCGATTACTTTACAAAGGAGTTAATGTATCAAAAATTTTGACGTTAAGCACAAAAGTGAGAAAAAGTTTAGATAAGGTGTGAAATTATGCTCTAAGTTTATTGTAATTCGTGAAGGGTTCTGATTGTGAAACACTGGATGAATATACGAGGGTTGCCCAGAAAGTAATGCACCGCATTTTTTTGCTCAGCCGAAATAATGCTACGAATGCGAAACGTTACGGTTGGTTGGTTTGTTTGGGGGAAGAGACCAAACTGCGAGGTCATCGGTCTCATCGAATTAGGGAAGGAAGTCGGCCGTGCCCTTTCAAAGGAACCCTCCCGGCATTTGCCTGGAGCGATGTAGGGAAATCACGGAAAACCTTAATCAGGATGGCCGGACGCGGGATTGAACCGTCGTCCTCCCGCCGAATGCGAGTCCAGTGTGCTAACCACTGCGTCACCTCGCTCGGTGAAGCGTTACGTATGAAGTATTTGAAGTCTCCTGAGTGAGCGCGCCTAAGTTTCCGTCATTTCTGACCGATAGCCTAGCTGCAGGACAGTTTCAAAATGGCGTCTGTAGACGGTGTACATTACAAGCAACGTGCCGTCATTTATTTCTCACTGCAGAGAAAGGAACTGTGAGTAATCTTCACAAACGCTTGAACATCTGCTGTCAACACAAGTATAGTTAGTCGCTGGACGTGGAGGATGAGATCATCAGAAGGCGGTTCGGCGGAGCTCCACGATCTGCAGCGGTCGGGAAGACCATGCACGGCTGTCACACCTGACATGTTACAGCAAGCTGATGTTGCCATTTTTTTCGCGAGGAGAGACGCATTACGACTCGGCACTTGGCGCTACATTTGTCAATCAGCAAAGGAAGTATGGATGCAATTATCAACACTCTTGGATATTCAAAAGTGTGTGCAAGATGGGTACCGCGGTGTCTAACGGTGGATCACAAATCGCACAGAAAAAACATTTGTCTTGATTTGTTGCAACGTTTTGAAGCTGAGGAAGGCCTTCTCGTCCCGGATTGTGACAAGTGATGAACCTGGGTTCACCATTTTGAGCCCGAAACAAAACGACAGTCAATGGAATGGCGCCGTTCCCACTCCCCACAGAAGAAAAAATTCAGAGCAACTGCTTCCGCCGTCTAGGTCATGATCACCGTGTTCTGTGACTGTTAAGGTGTGATTCTCATTGATATGACGCCAAGAGGCAGTACCATTAATTCAGAAGCATGTGTCAACACATTACCAAAACTCAAGACACACTTCCGGCGACTTCGGCGCCACAGCAACTCAAGCGATGATTTTCTGCAACACGGTAATGTCCAGCCCCACACAAGTCCGATGACTGTTTAATACATCACATAACAATGTTGGACAGTGATACCCCATCCAGCCTACAGCCCTGAACTATCCCCCTTGGACTTCCACTTGTTTGGGCCATTAAAGAATGCCATTCGTGCGTATAATTCTCATTATGTTCAACAAAAATTATTGAAGAAAAACAATGTGGTGTGTTATTTTCTGGGCAACCCTCGTAGCCTGCGTAATTTACGCTCCATTTTAAGCAAAAGCAGGTTTTTCCATGCCTGTCAATGTTTATCACGTTATATCTCCTGAATCTCGTGTCCTATAATGATATAATACGCAGGTACGTTCAATGATGCACCTAGATACTGTCTGCAAAGTATGTTTGAAGAGAAGTACTAGTAAAGAAGTAATAAATTAAAATGCCATGTCTGATCTCGATACTGTGTATTATTTTAAGCGGAAGCTAGTTTTTCACGCATCTAAATGTGTATGACTTCATATCTCCTAAACCAAGAGTCGTACAACGATAAAAATTCAGGTACTGTATATTTAGAGGTTGTGTATGCCGTCTGCAAACTATCTTGCGGATAGAATCTGTAGTAAAGAAGTAATAAATTAAAAATTCATGGATGGTGCTGAAGTTTTACCGCATAAGCAGCGAAAATGTAGTAAGCGTAACTTTCTTCCTTTCATCACTTTAAGGGGGTGTTGAGGTAAATGGGTTCCGTAAAGGTTTGAAATTATGCGTAAAGTTTCTTGGAGATCGCAAAGTGCTCTCATTCTCAAGTACTGGATGAATAAAGTCCGGCTGTTTGCGCACCCTCAGTTATGCTGCCTGAAGACAAACATACATTTGCTACTTGTAATTATTGTGCTAAACTTTTAACACCTTAAGATTGTATCTCTTAAAGAGTTGATTACGATAGCATTCTATATTTCTAATTTCGGTCAATTGTGAGTCAAATATTTACTGCCATGGAAAGCTGTTAAATAGGCAACTTGAAACTGGTATTAGGTTCCTGTACTAGTCGCCTAGTAATACAGACCATAAGCTGTGAGGTTTTCATATATTTTCTTCCGTTGTAAATAACTCACCTTTACTGTACTGGGACGAAGATGCAAGAGCGGGCTGCAGGAGTAAAGATAAGATTCTTGACCCTGTGTTTAATGTAATCCGTGGTGTGCTTGCTTGCCAATTAGTTCTGCGTCGCCAGAACATTCTTATTAGAGGCATAGTAGCGAGCGCTTGCTTTTTCACAGAAAGAGATCTGATATTTGTAAATCTTGGAGAAATTATCTGGAATGGATTAATACAGAGACAACTTTGTTTTAAGGCTATTGTATTGACGAAGAAGATTTTTGGAGGACTATGTCAATGTAGCACATGCACGCACAAGAATGAAATATTTATTTGTCAGAACTGTATTGAACTGTATTGATTATCTGTATTGAACTGCATTGAATATCTGTGTTAATTTGACTTTCTGTGTTTTCATTATGTCACAAATTACGCAACTGGATGGACGGTCAGTAATTTTTGTAATGAGAGAATTTCGTAATTGTTAAAGTCTTTTTATGTTGTACAGTCTTTTTTGACAATAATCAGAGCTTAATTGCTCAAGAACGATTTTCTTTGATGTAAAATCCTCCTTCATCATTCTTAATAAAGTTTTGAATATTTTGTCGAATGCGTATTGCACCTTAAACCACACGTAGACACAGGTTGTTTCTGACAAGCAAAGAATGTTTAGATTAGATTACTTTTGTTGTGATGCTGCATTTTCCGATTTCAATTTGGTTTCCAGAACGTCAGTACACCAGATACAAAACAGTATGCTGAACATGAAGTAAGTTACCATCATTTCAGAGTAGATATCACTTTGCATTCTTATGAGCAAACCGTACATAGTTGGAATTTCCAGGTGTTGCGCTATATAAACCAGATTAATTAAGTGAACAGAGTAGTTTATCTTAAACAGCTACTTTATAGATTTTTGTGGATATTTCAAGTCAGACTGCACTTCATGTTACGTAACTAACATACCGCACTTCAGTATTGAGTTCCAATTAAATAGTTTTTCCTGAATACCCAATTAATTTATTTTCGGATTTAATTAGACTTATTTTCATTATTTTAGATTCAGTATTTCACTAAGATTAAAGTTTTGTTTCACGACACTGCTCACATGCTGAACACATGGCCATTTGAATTCGCTATCTAAACACCCGTTACACAAAGAGAAAGCTTCTTTTTTTCTGTTTTCGAAAAAAGGAAAATAATATTCAGTAGCACATGTAAAGCAAAATCACAGAGAAAGCTTACACATGTCGACCCTACTGGCCTAGGATAGTCTTCTGATTTTCTGTGCTTAAGTAGTTAGATTGCAACACAGGATCTAGAAAGCAAATTAAAATTTGTACTTTCTGTTTCAGCTATTGTAATTTTGTTATAATTTTCGTCTGTGATCTAGAGTGAAAACTTTTTTTTTTTTTTTGCAAAATATATTCTTTGTTATGTAGACAGACATTAGTATAAATCGTGTGAAATATTTCAGCGTTACTTAGATTTTTCGAAAATATTTCAGGTGGATAAAAAGAATTAATTACTTTGGGTTATTTAACCAAAAATTCACTTCATGTTGCTACAATAGAAATTTTGTTTGGTAATTCAGTTCTTATATTTCAACGCTATGGCTAGCAACAACGTATTTAATCGTACTACCAAATCGCAATCTACGTCATGCAGTAATGACTCGCTAATTAACAAGAACAAGCATAACAGTCATTAAATACAAATAATTTACTTGAGACTTCAGAGAATGCAGAAAACTTTCCAACACTGATGAATTCTTTATCAATAATCACTACAGAACAGATATTCAACAGTGAACAATAAATTTCAGAAGACGAATCGGCTGACGACACGTCGCTCCAGCCAGTAAAAATTTCGCAGCTACCACTTAATGAGACAGTCGATTCGAGTTTTACTTCCGTTTCTTTCAGTCAAACAGCACACGAGCTTGAAACTGAATTAAATAATTAAAACATTAAGCAACAGAACGATAAAGAAGAGCTACTACAAAAAATAAATACCACAGAGAGCTGTAGTCTCACAACTCACAGAACGTCACTATCATATTAATATTTCCGTTGAAGCAATTAGTGAACAGGTAGACACATTAAAACTGAACACTGACGAACAAAAAGAACAACTCTGTATGTTAACAAGGGATGTTGAAGACATGACAATAAAGATTTCAAGTTTGTCCACAAACATAGACAATGGTTCTGATGTCAAATACCCTGTACTGTTTTCAGATACAACAGAATATCAGGCACGCGAAAATTTTAAATGAAGACAGACTAACGTCAGTCAACAACAGAAAAGAGACACAAAAGGAGCGACAATAGTTGACACTCATCCAATGCAAACTAAATGGTAATGACAACAATGACTTCACATGTTGAAACTCACACTCGCGATAAAAAGCAGGTAATGAAAATACTATTTTGTTTTTCCCAGGAAAAATACTTTTCACGAATACATGATAGCGAGCCGCCTGTCAGCACAGTAGAGACCATTTTGATTACGAGCAGTTTCTCACTGTCAGCAAATTCAAGATTCTTCGAAACTTTAGCAACAACATCCCTCCTCAGGGCTGGTTTGATCAATTTTTATTTTCATTATCACCAAATTTGGTTTTAGGCCACAAACGGGAATTCATATGCCAATATCTTGAAAACCTGCCAGTGTAATGATGTGTGATGTAATCAGAGGTTGTCAAAGTGGAGCTGATTTTTACCACACTTTCCTGTCTGCGTATTGCTCGCAAGCTACTCAGGATCATGTGAAGTATAGGATAATAATGATGAAAAATTTTGACCATTCTGAGTCAGTTATTTTGAGGAGATGTTACATAGAAACCAATATCTGACAAACCCATACAGCCTGTCTGAGCTGATACACATTTGCTTAACAAAACTGTGCATAGGCACTATTGGTATTCTAAAGAATAGCTTTCTGATAGATCACGCCCACAGAACACGAGCCAAAAGAGAGATTATAGGGACGGTTATCAAAATGGGCAACATTGTCAAAACAATATCAGGCAACAACATTGGCAAAAATCTAGTTGGTCAAGCCCACTGCTACACGTTGAAGTGAGACCTCCTAACCCTGCCAACAGCAGGGTTGAAATAACGTGCAGCTATGACTCGCCAAGCCAGCAGCTGAAGATATTGTAAATGGGACTGAAAACACAACAGCCAAAACAGAAAATTTCGTACATTTAGAAGTATAAGAGTTATTTTACTGCAAGAATCAGTACACAGAATGCTCACACAAATCCGGTGATACTCTTTCATTAGATAACATCACTTTGTTCTGGTTCTTGACTAGGGTAGTCCCATATCTATAATCAGCGAAATCGCATTCATCTGTTGAACAAAGATGACAGACTGTCCTACATTACCTTTACGCAAAATCAAACTACAAGGTGCTATTTCAGGCAAACATGTTGTATGATATCAAATTGATTGGGTTTCACATGTCAAGGCCATTAATTTACAATGAATTTCTTAATTAATTCACTTTTGACAACAGAAATAATATTGGGAGTAAACTTTTTAAATGAATAGAAATCAATTTTAATCTTTAATGATACTGATATAATCTTACATGCTGAATGCAAGTCAATTATTCTGAAATTTGATGACTAGATCTTAAGGCAAGATGGGGAAGTGACTCGTTTATGATTTTTGACAGGCAATGCAACACATTTTCCACCTGAATTCTTTTATGATGGCTGACATGGTTTACATGCTTCTTGTGATGACATTTTTCAGAAAATAGATATATGCAGTTTTATTCAACAGAAAACAAACAAGGTAGAGAATTGCACTAATACAGATAGGAGAATTTGTTTTGACATTTTTATTCACGTTCAATTGCTCTTAATCACTGTACAGGTACTATAAAAGGTGTTCACTTCAGTTTTCAGATCAAAAGCCACAACAAATTTTGTGTCAAGCTGTATATTATTCCTGCATACTCCTGAAACCTGAAATTCAGTCTGTGCCACGGAAAAGTGTCATAGATCTGTCAGTTAGTTCATGCAACAACTATTGCCCGTACTAGAGAAAAAGGATGGATCGATCAGACTCATATTAGATTCAAGATAAATTAACATGTTTATCTTACCTGAGACAGATAGACCTCAAACCTTAGATTAATTACTTCAGAATTTTTATGACCTAGAAGTTCTATCTTCAGTCGATTTAAGAACAAGTTTCTGGTAAATAGAATTACACCCAGAGCGCAGAAAATATACACCTTTTCCCTGTTTTGGAGTATACTATTAGTTTTGAAAACTACTGTTTGGTCTTAACATTTCTTCTTCTGCCTTCATTCACAATGTAAACTCCATTTAAACCAAGTATTTAAAGGGGCACATTACTTCATATATTGATGATGCCTTAATAGCTGAGAAATCTTGGTTACAACATAAATATATGTTCAATAGTTTGCTACAGGTTTTTAAGGAATCAGAAATTACTGTCAAGCTGGAAAAATCAAAATCTGGCAGCACCAGAGAAAAGCTTCTACAATACATCATCTCATCTGGAGGTAAAGAGCCTGATTTACATGTACTTTGGGATTCTACCCAACCTAGAAACATACAACTTTTAATAGCTATTATTGTTAGTCTACAACTGATGCAAAGACTCGTGTAATGTTCAGTACACCATCCTCAGTCACCAACAGAAATATCTGCTGATATACGTGTTGCATCGTGCATAAGGGGCAGTCGAATGAAAACGAGATAGATGGAAAAACAAAATAAGTAGACTATTTATTGTTTGCAAAGTAACTGCCATAACTCTTAATGCAATTATCCCACTGCAAGACAAGTCGATCAATGGATGCCTTTACTCAAAGTTTAAAAAAAAATGTGGAAATCGTGTGGGGAGATCAGGACTCTATGTAGGATGTGGAAGGACTTTCCAGTGAAACTTCTGCAGTGTACTCCAAACAAACTTCGCATGTGACCCATCCACATGTTGCCAAATTTGTTTCGAGTTCTTTGCAGAAGCCCTTAAACAAAATCTGCACAGTCACGAACTCTCCCCATGCAACCTCTATGTGTCTGGAGCCTTGAAGAGAGACATTTATGGCCGCCGATTTACTTCAGGCGAAGAGGTGCGCGCCTAAGTACAATCATGGTTCTGTAGACAACAGCAAACAGTTTTCCCTGAAGGCATTCACTGCCTTGCGTCACAGTGAGATAAACGTGTTAAGAGTTATGGCTGTAGCTTTGAAATTATAAACAGTTTACATGCTTTTTTCTAACTGCCTCGTTTTCATTTGACTGCCACTTATGGTAATAATGAGTGTGTAATATATGTATTGTTATCTGTTTCATGTATAACCGGAATTTATGGTGACAGCTCGCAGCAGTGATAGGAGCTAAAAGTTACTGAATTATGAGGGAGGCCGCATCTAACGGGAAAAACAGGCGGTAAACAGCTGCTGCAACTCAAGAGATTAGTGAAACGTGACCAGTATGTGTCCTACATATCTATGTCCATATATATCACTACATGTTACATATTTACTTCAATAACTTACTAACGTATTGACCACACTTTTTATTACTTCCGAAATCATCCTACACGTTTCGACATTCCGTCATTTTCAAAGGTAGTGTTATGTCAATGATATAAAATTGTTCATTGGGTACACTGCATCTCATCAACATTCTCAATCACGATTTTGCTGACGTGTACTGATTAAATCGTTGATTTTTGTTAAGATTCAGTTAACAAATTTTGTTGTTCGAATTTTAATCATAACTGCACGAAGTCGCCGGTAAACAAAAAAACCGCAACTCCAGACAAGTCGTCTGGCTGTAGATACTTATTGCTACCCGTGCAAAGCAGGGGTGGGTTGCCAGTTTTTATATATAGTGAGGATTAGTGGTCTTGTTCCAGCCTATGGGGAGTCTGGAGAGTTTTCTTCACTAAGAATGAGAAGTTATGTTCTGTTTTCCTCTTCAGACTATTACAAAATATTCTCGATATTCTTGTCACATTAAATTTAGGCGATATCTACAGTTTTCAACAAAATTTTCCGTCACATTCGTGAGGAAGGATTTCGTCGAAATCTCGAGGTTTTACTCAGATATGAGGCAACAAGTAAACCGTTAAAATTTTATACAGGAATCTCGTCGCGGCTGGTCCTGGCGGAGGTTCGAGTCCTCCCTTGGGCATGGGTGTGTGTGTTTGTCCTTAGGATAATTTAGGTTAAGTAGTGTGTACGCTTAGGGACTGATGACCTTAGCAGTTAAGTCTCATAAAATTTCACACACATCTGAACATCTGAACATCATCTCGTCGCGAGAAACTTACATCTCAGCACTCTTGTCCTATCTGTCGTTCTGTACACTCGCATGTTGTTAATTTGGTGACAGTGCAGAACTATATTGATAGCCTTCAAGAAGCCAAGTAATACAGCATTAACCTCGGTGTCGGCGTCTGCTGCCTTCTGGGTTTCGTGGGCGACCAGAGCGAGCTAGATTTCACATAACACGATTGTTGTTGGCGAAATCTTCGGTCTGAACATCGCTCTCCATCATAGGTTTTTTGGATTTTTACATGAATTCTTAATTTTCTTCTATTTACTTGCTACATTAGTGTTTATAATCGGCAATTATAGCATTTTTTGTTATGTACATTACAATAACACGGTGCTCAGATGTTGTAAATAATTTTTTTGGTCCCTAGCGCCTACAGCAAGTGCGTGCTTAAATGAAGCTATCCTTAATTGGTCACCATCCAGTTTACTTCAGTATGAGCTCCTTCTCTCAACATGCAGTGATGTCTAACTGTTTATGCCTGCATACACTACACACTGGTTTCAGACTGCGTTAGGTTCGTATATACAGTTACTTTTCTCAAAGTAACTACGTGCGAACGACAAACTTGCACCTAGGTGAACTGCCGTAGTATACTATTCGATAAGGCCCCATAATTCGTTCCCTACAAATATGAACTGCCTTAGTATACTATTCGATAAGGCTCCTTACAAATATACATTCTATCTACTCACTTGATGGCTCGCTACATCCAGAGACATTTAGGCAACTATTACTAACAAAAAGAAACGTAAAAGAATTGTAATTTGATCACACAAATGACCTGTGCACTGAATTCTTTCCTACACAAATCATGATACTAAAAATCGTTGCATGAACCATAAAACTCGCCTGCCACGTCTGGTAAGGTTAGGCGCTGCAGTCATGGACAGTGCAGCTGTTCCCGGCGGAGGTTCGAATCCTCCCTCGGGCATGGGTGTCTGTGTTTGTCCTTAGGATAATTTAGATTAAGTAATGTGTAAGCTTAGGGACTGATGACCTTAGAAGTTTGGTCCCATAGGATTTCACACACATTTGAACCTTTTTTTCGGGTAAGGTTAAATGACATCAACAATAAAAATATACATATTCGGATCTTGTAAGGGCCTTCTCGAGAGAGAGCAAGCAAGTGTCGGTATGATACAAGGTAGATGTAACACTTGATATTACCTGTTGTAGTTGCGACCATCAGTAGCTTGGCTCGATAAATCGACTAAAGTCTTATTTGCAGGAACAATGTGGCAGGTTTACTCTCTAATACAGGCATCGTTTGAAGTTGAAACAATGCAACGTTGATGGCTACAAGAAATTATTACAGGAAGTGACATTTAGCTTGAGGGTATAGGACAGCCCGACAGTTGTGGAGTGGATGTACTACGATCATTACTTAATAATTTGATAATGAAATACAAACTTACTAACAAAATAGAAAAGAACACAGAGCCATTCCGATACTACTTGAATTTCCTTCCTTATAGCAGTTTGAATTAAATAATAAGACAGCATATTACAGGGTAGTGTTCACTCCCCCAGCTCTGCCCATCTCCTGCCTCCTCCTCTATCTATACATGTCTTCCTGCACACTTTCTCTGTCCATCTCATCCTCTCCGTCTTACTGTCCGTGTTCTCCAACCCTTCTCTTTGTTCAGCTATGCCCATCAGCACATATTCGAAAATATTAAAAAACTAGCCATTTACCAAAAATTTCGCTGTATACCCATATGGCATGTATATTGCCCACATCTCCTCTTCTCCTCACTGTTTGACCATATCCTCCTCTCTCTCTATGCCCATCTCCTCCACATCACTCTCTCAATATCCATCTCCTTCTCTCCACTCTCTCTGCCCATCTGCTCCTTCCCCTTTCGCTATCTACCTCCTCCCGCCCCTCTCTATCTCCTATTCTACTTTTCTGTCCATCTCATCCCCCTACCTCTATCTGACCACCTCCTCCTCGTCCCCCCCCCCCCTCTGTCTATCTTGTCCTCCCCCACATCTGCCCATCTCCTCCTCTATCAGTCCATCTCTTACTGCGTCCACCTCGATAGATGAGTGGTCAGCGTGACCAAATGCTATGCAAAGGGGCCTGGGTTCGATTCCCGGCTGGGTTGTAGATTTTATCCGCTCAGGGACTGGGTGTTGTGTTGTCTTCATCATAATTTCATTCTCATCGACACGCAAGTCGCCGAAGTGGCGTCAACTCGAAAGACTTGCACCAGGCGACCGCTCTACCCGACGGGAGGCCCTAGTCACACGTCATTTCATTTAATTTCACCTCTCACTGCACACTTTCTCTGTCCATCTCATTCTCTCCATCTCACTATTCATCTCCTTTGCTCCCTCTCTCTGTCCAGCCATGCCAGTCAGCTCATACAGGCCCTGGAAAATTTTCAAATACTACCTGCACAGAAAATCAATCATGCAGGGAAATGTAGATGTCAGGGGTTAACAACCTTTTTCACCTGCACGACTATAGGAGCTAGGTGGCACTTATCCTGCAGTATTAATATAAATCATTTATTATATATATATATATATATATATATATATATATATATATATATATATATATAATTTCAAAACAAACATAATTATATATAATGCGATTTTTAAAAAAACTATTTTGACTGAAGTCAATTCAGTTTTTTTCAAGAAGTGGAACATACATACATAAATACATACATCCATTTATATATACATACCAGCCCGCTTACATTCATGTCACATATAATATACACATCTATGGTTCATCTCCTTCTATCCTCTCTCTCTGCCTAACACCTTCTCACCTCAATGTCTGTCCATGTCATCCACCTCTCTGTATCTGTCCCCTCCCATCTTTCTGCCTATCATGTTCTCTGCTCTCTCTCTCTCTGTCCATCTCCTCCTCCTTTCACTCTCTGTCTTTACATTTTCTACTGCCCCTTCTCTCCTTATCCATCTCCTCCTGCCCCTAACCATACTGTCCTGACTCTCTCCCTCTCTCCATCTCTTCTTCTATCCGTCTCATCCTTTCCCCAGACATACCACCCATATGCGTGGCCCAGAAAAAGAGGTCGATAAAGCAGGCTGGTACTTCAAACACAACATGCCTCTTGTGCAGCACAGCCAGTATTCCAGTGGCTTGAAAAACCCTTTTTTCCCGTTACATGTAGGCTGCCATGCAAAACAGATCGATAAAGCATGCCAATACCACTCAAGTTCTACACACTTGTTGTGTTGGCCACCCTACATGTCTGGGGCAAGAAAACCGTTTCCCACACATAATGGCAGTATAAAGGTTTGTCGATGGAGAAGGCCCATATGCCGATTTGACATTTCTTCCGATATGTGAATCAGCTTATCTTGGGTACCGATGGCCTTCAACATTCTCAAGCAGTCCAAATGGGTAATTGGTCGTCACAGTACTTTGCTTTATATAAGTATTTTTCGAAATACAGACCTTATTTGACGTTTTTGTACGAAAAAGGCTAAGGATTCAAAACTTCTCTTCTCAGGCATTCTTTGACCCCACGAGACCAATATTTAGTAAAGAACGCTTGTTTAAACTCTGTGTTCCATACCGCACATTCTCCCTGGATATTTCCGAGATATAACAAATTTTTTGTGACTCAGACCAAATCCTGGGCACAATTCGTCGAATGAACACAACGAGATTCATCGTTCTTTTATTAGGAGAAAAAGTTTGAAATTGCCTATATTTTAAACGTTTCTCTTATGTCGAAATGGCAGTATAAAGGTTTGTCAATGGAGAAGACCCATATGCCGAGTTGGCATTTTTGTGGCAATTTCGACAGACATTCGTATTCCCACATTGTGATTTGGTGCCCGAGGTCTGTAACGTTTCCTGTCTGCAAGCTTTGGGGTGCCGAATCTTCGCTGTCCCCCGATACTCTTCTACTCCCTTTTTAGTCTCCCCTATGGTCTCCTGAGTCTCGGCGCGCCGCTACACGAAGTATGGTCCGAGCTGACTTTTATCTCCTTCCAGCTCTTTGCTAAGCTGACTTCCTTCAGATAAACCATATGACAAAATGTTGGCTACGACTGACGTAACGATATCAGTTACATAGTGCTCACTTGCCGCTCCTTTGTTGTCGCCAACTCATCAATCTTTCGTGAATAATACTTTTTATGGGACCTGAACTTTTCCTCTATTTGCCCTTCGATTCTTGTCAACAGTTCCTTAACAGATTCTGTTAATTCAGCTACCGTTTGCTCCACAACACCTTGTCTAGAATTTAGTTCCTTCAGTTCAGTATATATATTTTTAATTCGATCGTAAATGTCTCTTGAACCTCGTGTAATTCAGGTAATTCACTTGATAGGTCTTAGTGCTTTTTAACCTCATCAGAAACCTGTGTCATCAAGTCAGACTGGGCTTTAGCCATTTCGTTTTGCTTTTGTGCTATACCGGAAACCTGCATTTTGGTATCGGAGACCTTCGTGCTCGTATCTGCTTGGCCTTGAGCCAAAATCCTTAATTATTGCATAACTGCATTTAAAGGATGTGGTGTCACCGCCAGACACCACACTTGCTAGGTGGTAGCCTTTAAATCGGCCGCGGTCCGGTAGTATACGTCGGACCCGCGTGTCGCCACTGTCAGTGATTGCAGACCGAGCGCCGCCACACGGCAGGTCTAGAGAGACGGCCTAGCACTCACCGCAGTTGTACAGCGGACTTTGCTAGCGATGGTTCACTGACAAATTACGCAATCATTTGCCGAGACGATAGTTAGCATAGCCTTCAGCTACGTCATTTGCTACGACCTAGCAAGGCGCCATTATCATTTGCTATTTATCTTGTGATGCATGTACCGTCAGACCGATGTTCACCAATTATGGATTAAAGTTAAGTATTTCAGAAGCTACGTATCTTCTTTTGCTAGTATAATTACTTTACCTGTTCCAGACCTCACGCCAGCCTGCCTTTCGGCTTCCTCTCATAGTGACTTGGCTGTCTTGCCAAGTCACTACAAAGGATCCATTTATCTCTGATCTGGCTTGCCTAGTTTTTCTGCTCCTTCAAAAGGCTGAACTTTATCCGCTTGCTCTTAATCTGGAATCTAGTTTTAACGTAAAGAACACACTCCACGTTTCCTACAAATATTGTTCCTAACAGGGACCACGATTAATCCGAAACACTTCTTATACTAAGCATATATATGGAAACCACACACAAAATACATGTTAATTAGAAGATATGAGAACAATATAACTATCACACCCATAATAATTACTCACAGTTTGACACGGAAGGAAAAAGTCTAATACAGTAATATCTTGCTCATTTATTACTAGAAGACAGTGTTGATGTTCAGCCATTTAGCTACCTGTTAGCAGCTGATCAAAGTTACCTGGCAGTGGACCATAAACATTCTTACGTAATACACACAACGTTCGAGCCCCGTATACTAGAAAGTTTAACGAGTATGGGTGATGATTCATGCAAGGGAGTAGTCTTTGTACATACTGCAATAATTTTCAATAACTTTTCTGGAATCTCCCAATCGTCGTGGCATAGGTCTGCAGCTTCTCCCATGTAAAACTGGTCGCCAACCTCCCCTTAATAGAGGAACTGATCACCCTCGGATATTAACTAAAAAAAAGGGACACAGACTTACAAACGCGAAAAAAAAACTTAAAAATCTATCCATGCCATCAAGGCACTAAACAAAACATGGTGCAGAAAACGATGTCCCGAATTAGAGTCTTGGGCCTACCACTCTCTTTGTCATCACGAAACGGCAGCCACAACTTGACTGTGCCACTATGGAGAAACCCAGAAACAGAACACACGGGACCTGAGTAGCAACCACCAAATGGCAGCTGTAAAAGTTCGCTCCCCACAGTAATCTGTTAAATGAAGTACTCACTGTTCACAGTGGAGCAGTTCCAGGCGTGTAAGGAACCATCATGAAAATTTTTCCACATACCATCTTGGAGATACGGCTCCTCTACCTGCCCTGCTCGATGGACTTTCTGCCCAGGTACAATGTTAAATTCCATCCTGCAACCCTGCAAGGATGATTCAGACAAAAATTCTGTAATAGCTATGTCTACCAACAATTCCTATCTTACAATACACTTAATGCTTCATACCTTCTCCCTCCTCGTCCTAAAACAACAAATCACACTATTTATTTATTGCTTATCTAGCCTCACTAGATTCGGGCCTAGAACTAGCCCGTAATCTATTCACCTGCCCACATCAAGGTGTCTCATTTTCGAAAAACTTACGATAATACACTATGTGATCAAAAGTAGCCGGACACCCCCAAAAACATTATGTTTTTCATATTCAGTGCGTTGTGCTGTCACCTACCTACTCCATATCAGTGACCTGAATAGTCATTAAACATCGTAAGAGAGCAGAATGGGGCACTCCGCGGAACTCACGGACTTCAAATTTGATCAGGTGATTGGGTGTCACTTGTGTCATGCGTCTGTGCGCGAGATTTCCACACTCCTAAACATCCCTAGGACCTCTGTTCTCGATGTGGTAGTGAAATGAAACGTGAAGGGACACTTACAGCACAAAACCGTACAGGCCGACCTCGTTTGTTGACTGACAGAGACCGCCGACAGTTGAAGAGGGTCGTAGTGTGTAATAGGCAGACACCTATCCACACTATCACACAAGAATTACAAACTGCATTAGGATCCACTGCAAGTACTGTGACAGTTAGGCTGGAGATGAGAAAACTTGGGTTTCATGGTCGAGCGGCTGCTCATAAGCCACACATCACGCCGGTAAATGCCAAACGACGCCTCTATTGGTGTAAGAAGCGTAAGCATTGGACGGTTGAACTGTGGATAAACGTTGTGTGTAGTGACGAATCACGGTGCACAATGTGGCGATCCGAAGGTAGGGTGTGGGTATGGCGAATGCCCGGTGAACGTCATCTGCCAGCGTGTGTAGTGTCAACAGTAAAATTCGGTGGTGTTATGGTGTGGTCGTGTTCTTCGTGGAGGGGGCTTGCACCCCTTGTTGTTTTCTGTGGTGCCATCACAGCACAGGTCTACATTGATGTTTTAAGCACCTTCTTGCTTTCCACTGTTGAAGAGCAATTCGGGAAGGGCGATTGCATCTTTCAACACGATCGACCATGTCTTCATAATGCACGTCCTGTGGCGGAGTGTTTACACGACAATAACGTCCCTCTAATGGACTGGCCTGCACAGAGTCCTGATGTGAATCCTATAGAACATCTTTGGGACGTTTTGGAACGCTGACTTCGTGCCAGGCCTTACCAGCCGACATCGCTACCTCTCCTCATTGCAGCACTCCGTGAAAAATAGGTTGCCATTCTCCAAGAAACCTTCCAGCACGTGATTGAACGTATGCCTGCGAGAGTGGAAGCTTTCATCAAGACTAAGGGAGGACCAACGCCATATTGAATTCCAGCATTACCGACGGACGTCGCCAAAAACTTATAAGTCATTTTCAGCCAGTTGTCCGGATGATTTTGATCACATACTGTAATTCTATGTCAATGAGGGCCAATTGAATGTTGTCGATGTCTTTATTCACGTCCCTCCACTCACCAGCTATCAACTGTAATAACTCGGCCATCACCTATAGAACTTGTTAGGGCAACTCAGCCACAGTATGCACGAGAGCCTGCCCTCGAGTAGACATATCGTAAACCAACTCTTCCTTCTGCAGCCACGGATCGCCTGACGCAGCACCATCAGCTATATCTCCAACACCATAAAGAAATGCAAGGCACAATTTCCCAACATGCTACTGCTATGGATATGGGTACCACTCCGGCACAACACAGAAACATGCACTTCTACTAATCGCAGCACAGTGTTTGAGTGCAATGAAGCTTGCGCCAGGGATCATACGAGAATGAGCCTCATCTGAAATAACCTTTACTGAAAACCATATATTACAAAAAAAGCATTGAACGACATCAAAAAATTCTTGACAGTTAACAAAACAATGTTTTGCCTGAGAATAATTCTTGACAACCGGCACAGCAGAAAAAAATAATAATAAAACTTATTCTAAGTACGCGCACTATCCTTCAATAATAATCTTATTTGGCTCCGGTGACATACACTCGGGACACCAGCTAAGAACAGATACCAGAATATCAATCCAAGTAACCTTATAAGTGGGCACACAGAATGACGCTCTACGCTAAAAATGAACAAATGCCATAACAAGTGACACATTCTACTGGCATCAACTTTTAACAGCTACGGATCTAATAGTATGGACACGAGAACTCACAGAGCTAACCTAATATACTGAGAAGGGAAAGCAACATAGCACACAAACATTATGGCTATAAACAATTACCGATCACGCCTTCTGCGTACATACCGAAAATCACAAAGCAGTAAAAACTCTTTTGCACAACGGCCTGTAACAGCCACGCTGTGTTCAAACAAATTTCTGGCTTGCATTCGGTCGTCGCTCCGTTCATCCCACGATATTTCGACTGGGCACCTGCCAATCTTCATGTGAGCCACCGACGACTGACTTGCTCCGTTCCGCAATGTGTACGGCGCATGTATCAAAATAAAGTTGACAGACGGCTCACGCATTCCGATAGCTGCGCTCTTGCTGGAGGAACCGAGGAACTCAGCCAGCCGTCCCCTGCATTATCACCCACCGAGGTTGGTGGCACACTCTGTCGTCTTCGATCAGACCAAGTAGTGGAGATGACGTGGTTCTACGTACTGTCTAACTGGTAGCCACTATCATGGTTCATCAATTTTTTCGCCAAGCGTATTCCCGTGGATTCTTTAATAATGGAGTTCCAAAAGGATGTAGTTGAGGTCATAATCATACACTGAAGTGCCAAAGAAACTTGTACACCTGCCTAATATCATATAGGGAACGCACGAGAACTCAGAAGTGCCGCCATACGACGTGACATGGACTCGAGTATTGTCTGAAGCAGTGCTGGAGGGAACTGGCACCATGAATCCTGTAGAGCTGTCCATTAATCCGTAAGAGTACGACGAGGTGGTGATCTCTTCCGAACAGCACGTTGCAAGGCATCTCAGATGTGGTCGATAATATTCATGTCTCGGGAGTTTGGTGGCCAGCGGAAGTCTTTAATTTAGAAGAGTGTTCCTGGAGCTACTCTCTAGCAATTCTCGGCATGTGGGGTTTCGCACTGTCATGCTGGAATTGCCCAAGTACGTCGGAATGCACAGTAGACATGAATGGATGCAGGTGATCAGACAGGATGCGTACTTGCGTGTCACCTGTCAGAGTCGTATGTAGACGTATCAAGGTTCCTATAAAATTCCAACTGCACATGCCCCACATCACTCCACCTGCACACGCCCCACACCATTATAGAGCCTTCACCAGCTTGAACAGTCCCCTGCTGACATGCAGGGCAGACGAATTCATGAGGTTGTCTCCATACACGTACACGTCTGTCCGATGGATACAGTACGAAACGTGACTCGTCCTAGCAGGCAACATGTTCCCAGTCATCAACAGTCCAATGTCAGTGTTGATGGACCATGGCGAGGCGTAAAGCTTTGTGTCGTGCAGTCATCAAGGGTACACTAGTGGGACTTCGGTTCCGAAAGCCCATATCGACAATGTTTCGTTAAATGGTTTGCACGGTGACACTTTTTGATGGCCGAGCATTGAAATCTGTAGCAATTTGTGAAAGGGTTGCACTTTTGTCAAATGGTTCAAATGGCTCTGAGCACTATGGGACTCAACTGCTGAGGTCATTAGTCCCCTAGAACTTAGAACTAGTTAAACCTAACTAACCTAAGGACATCACACACATCCATGCCCGAGGCAGGATTCGAACCTGCGACCGTAGCGGTCTCGCGGTTCCAGACTGCAGCGCCAGAACCGCGCGGCCACCTCGGCCGGCGCACTTTTGTCCCTTTGAAGGACTCTCATCAGTCGCCGTTGGTCCCGTTCTTGCAGGATCTTTTTCCGGCTGCAGCGAGTTCGGAGAGTTGACGTTTTACCGGATCCTTGATATTCGCGGTATACTCGTGAGAAAGTCGTACGGGAAAATCCCCACTTCATCACTGCCTCGAAGAGCTGTGTCCCATCGCTCCAGCGCCGACTATAGCACAATGTTTCAAATTCACTTAAATCTTGATAACCTGCTATTGTAGCAGCAGTAAGCGATTTGACAACTGCGCCAGACACTTGTTTTCGTATACAGGTTGTTTCAAACGTGATGGTCAATATAACAGGTATGATCATTCGAAACAAAAAAGTCAAATAAACATGGGTTCTAAAACGCATACCTTAAGAGCTATGAGCTATTCTTGATCTTCAATATTGTGAATGAAATCTCTTCTACTGCAAGCTCTTTGCTTTCCAAATTTTGGGTAGTATCAACCAAAACAATAAAAAAATGTCCAGCAATCATGTGCTCTACAATGCATACCTTACAAGTTATGAGCAGTTGTTCACTAGAAGAGTTGCGTTAGTACCGAAGATGAACAGGCGTTCATAGCTATTAAGGAATGCATTTTAGAGGACATGTTTACTGGTCACTGTTTCTTGTTTTGGTCCATACTACCACTTCCCAAAATATGGAAACCAAAGAGCTTTACATTAGAAGAGATTTGCTTCACGGTATCGAAGATCAGGAACTGCTCATAGATATGCGTTTTAGGGCCCATGTTTACTTGACTTATTGATTTGAATGATCACTCCTGTCATATCCCTGAATATTGACCACCACTTCTGAAACACCCTGTACAGGCGTTGCCGCGCGCAGCGCCGTATTCTGTCTTTTTACATATCTCTGAATTTGAATACGTATACCTATACCAGTTTCTTTGGCGCTTCAGTGGAATTGCGCAACGGAGCAAGTCTTCGCCAGTCTTCGATAGCTCAATTGAAGATGGCTGGCTGGTATCCAGTCAAAATATCGTGGCCTGAATTAAACGACGACCGGATGCAATCCAGGAACTTGTTTAAACATTCAATTTAGCAGGAAAATATTAAAATTCACAACAGCCACACTTTGTTCGAGAACACGGCACCAGCTGGCTTTACTACGTTTGGTGCCTACTTCACACTAAATTCACTCTCACAAAACCGCCTATCAATGTATGGGGTTCTCAAAAAACTATACTTGGTGTTCTGTACATTTCTGAAAAAGTAAACTCTTCACAGTCCTTTATCTCTGTCTGAGGGCTGCTGACTTCTTCAGAACACTGGGAAAAAACACCGTCTGCTGCCCCGTACGGCTTGGCAACACCCTGGATTGATCGTTACGACTCTCCACATGCTGCCCAGGTCCACAGCACATCGTGTTCCAGCGTCTTCCTCTTACTGTCTCGTTTGCTGGGCTTAAACGTACTCCTCCTTTGAACTGAACTGCAGTCTGTGGGAGTACGTGGTCACGCAAAACCGAACCCAAAACAAATGCGTCGAGTGGTCCAACACCATGCGGCACTCCCCCACGAATTTTTTAATCGTCACTGCAAAATTTATTTTTGTCTCGTACTCTCAATTTTATACCTCAAACGTTAATTATATCAATGTTTTTGTGCACAATCCCATGTCATCTATCATCGAAACCTTCACTGGAACCACACGACCCACAATGAGTTGGTGTCGCTTCCTTCGGTGCATCCACCTGTGACGTACGCTCTAATCACGTGAACAGCCAGCAGGGTTGACAGTAAGAAAGTTACGAAACATGCTTCTTTCACGTGATCGTCAGAGGAGTGTAATACTCTTCTGCACAGTTTCTTTTCTTTACGGAACTTTTATAGCCAATCAGCAACATCATAGGTTCACTGAATGTAGAGTAAATGTGAGGTAAAATCTGAGGTCTCTGAAGAGATAATCGCCGTACAACATTTAGGGTTCTGACTCACTTCTTGAGAGTAATTACATTTTTCACCAGTCCAGTTTATGATCTTAAGAAAATAACTGCATCACGGTATTTTTAGCGTAGATGATATAACAGTCAAGCTTGGCCCATTAAAAATCTCTAGCGTAACCAGCCATACAGGGTGGTCCATTGATAGTGACCGGGGCAAATATCTCACGAAATAAGCATCAAACGAAAAAACTACAAAGAACGAAACTCGTCTAGCTTGAAAGGGGAAACCAGATGGCGCTATGCTTGGCCCGCTAGATGGCGCTGCCGTAGGTCAAACGGATATCAACTGCGTTTTTTTAGATAGGAACCCCAATTTTTATTACATATTCGTGTAGTACGTAGTGTTTCAGTCGGACCACTTTTTTCGCTTTGTGATAGATGGCGCTGTAATAGTCACAAACGTATAAATATGTGGTATAACGTAACATTGCACCAGTGCGGACGGTATTTGCTTCGTGATACATTACCCGTGTTAAAATGGACCGTTTACCAATTGAGGAAAAGGTCGTGTTGATGTATGGCTGTTGTGATCAAAATGCCCAACGGGCGTGTGCTAGGTATGCTGCTCGGTATCCTGGACGACATCATCCAAGTGTCCGGACCGTTCGCCGGGTAGTTACGTTATTTAAGGAAGCAGGAAGTGTTTAGCCAGATGTGAAACGTCAACCACGACCTGCAACAAATAATGATGCCCAAGTAGGTGTTTTAGTTGCTGTCGCGGTTAATCCGCACATCAGTAGCAGGCAAATTGCTCTAGAATCGGGAATCTCAAAAACATCGGTGTTGAGAATGCTACATCAACATCGATTGCACCCGTACCATATTTCAATGCACCATGAATTGCATGGCGACTACATTGAACGTCGTGTACAGTTCTGCTACTGGGCACAAGAGAAATTACGGGACGATGACAGATTTTTTGCACACGTTCTATTTAGCGACGAAGCATCAGTCACCAACAGCGGTAACGTAAATCGGCATAATATGCGATATTGGGCAACGGAAAATCCACAATGGCTGCGACTAGTGAAACATCAGCGACCTTGGCGGGGTAATGTATGGTGCTGCATTATGTGAAGAAGGATAATTGGCCTCAATTTTATCGATGGCAATCTAAATCGTGCAATGTATGCTAATTTCCTACGTAATGTTCTACCGATGTTACTACAAGATGTTTCACTACATGACAGAATGTCGCTGTACTTCCAAAATAATGGATGTCCGACACGTAACTCGCGTGCGGTTGAAGCGGTATTGAATATCATATTTCATTACATGTGGATTGGTCGAAGCACCATACCATGGCCCGCACGTTCACGGATCTGACGTCCCCGGATTTCCTTCTGTGGGGAAACTTGAAGGATATTTGCTATCGTGATCCACCGACAACGCCTGACAACATGCGTCAGCGCATTGTCAATGCATGTGCGAACGTTACGGAAGGCGAACTACTCGCTGTTCAGAGTAATGTCGTTACACGTATTGCCAAATGCATTGAGGTTGTCGGACGTCATTTTGAATATTTATTGCATTAATGTGGTATTTACAGGTAATCACGCTGTAGCAGCATGCGTTCTCAGAAATGATAATTTCACGAAGGTACATGTATCACATTAGAACAACCGAAATAAAATGTTCAAACGTACCTACGTTCTGTATTTTAATTTAAAAACCTACCTGTTACCAACTGTTCGTCTAATATTGTGAGCCATATGTTTGTGACTATTATTGGAGAAAAGAGAACCACTTTTATGAATATCAAGAGCTCAGATGGAAACCCAGTTCTAAGCAAAGAAGGGAAAGCAGAAAGGTGGAAGGAGTATATAGAGGGTCTATACAAGGCGATGTACTTGAGGACAATATTATAGAAATGGAAGAGGATGTAGATGAAGATGAAATGGGAGATACGATACTGCGTGAAGATTTTGACAGAGCACTGAAAGACCTGAGTCGAAAGAAGGCCCCGGAAGTAGACAACATTCCATTAGAACTACTGACGGCCTTGGGAGAACCAGTCCTGACAAAACTTTAGCATCTGGTGAGCAAGATGTATGAGACAGGCGAAATACCCCCAGACTTCAAGAAGAATATAATAATTGCAATCCCAAAGAAAGCAGGTGTTGACAGATGTGAAAATTACCGAACTATCAGTTTAATAAGTCACAGCTGCAAAATACTAACACGAATTCTTTACAGACGAATGGAAAAACTGGTAGAAGCCGACCTCGGGGAAGATCAGTTTGGATTCCGTAGAAATATTGGAACACGTGAGGCAATACTGACCTTACGACTTATCTTAGAAGAAAGATTAAGGAAAGTCAAACCTATGTTTCTAGCATTTGTAGAGTCAGAGAAAGATTTGACAAAGTTGACTGGAATACTCGCTTTCAAATTCTAAAGGTGGCAGGGGTAAAATATAGGGAGCGAAAGGCTATTTACAACTTGTACAGAAACCAGATGGCAGTTATAAGAGTCGAGGGGCATGAAAGGGAAGCAGTGGTTGGGAAGGGAGTGAGACAGGGTTTTAGCCTCTCCCCAATGTTATTCAATCTATATATTGAGCAAGCAGTAAAGGAAACAAAAGAAAAATTTGGAGTAGGTATTAAAATCCATGGAGAAGAAATAAAAACTTTGAGGTTCGCCGATGACATTGTAATTGTATCAGAGACAGCAAAGGACTTGGAAGAGCAGTTGAACGGAATGGACAGTGTCTTGAAAGGAGGGTATAAGAGGAACATCAACAAAAGCAAAACGAGGATAATGGAGTGTAGTCGAGTTAAGTCGGGTGATGCTGGGGGAACTAGATTAGGAAATGAGACGCTTAAAGTAGTAAATGAGTTTTGCTATTTGGGGAGCAAAATAACTGATGATGGTCGAAGTAGAGAAGATATAAAATGTAGACTGGCAATGGCAAGGAAAGTGTTTATGAAGAAGAGGAATTTGTTAACATTGAGTATAGATTTAAGTGTAAGGAAGCCGTTTCTGAAAGTATTTGTATGGAGTGTAGCCATGTATGGAAGTGAAACATGGATGATAAATAGTTTGGACAAGAAGAGAATAGAAGGTTTTGAAATGTGGTGCTACAGAAGAATGCTGAAGATTAGATGGGTAGATTACATAACTAATGATGAAGTATCGAATAGAATTGGGGAGAAGAGGAGTTTGTGGCACAACTTGACAAAAAGAAGGGACCGGTTAGTAGGACATGTTCTGAGGCATCAAGGGATCACAAATTTAGTATTGGAGGGCAGCGTGGAGGGTAAAAATCGTAGAGAGAGACCAAGAGATGGATACACTAAGCAGATTCAGAAGGATGTAGGTTGCAGTAAGTACTGGGAGATGAAGCAGCTTGCACAAGATAGGGTAGCATGGAGAGCTGCATCAAACCAGTCTCAGGACTGAAGACCACAACAACAACAATTACAGCGCCATCTATCACAAAGCGAAAACAGTGGTCCAACTAAAATGTTCATATTTCTTTACGTACTACACGAATATGTAATAAAAATGGCGGTTCCTTTTTGATAAAACGCAGTTGATATCTGTTTGAGCTATGGAATCGCCCTCTAGCGGGCCAACCATAGGGCCATCTGGTTTCGTTCTTTGTAGTTTTTTCGTTTGAGGCTTATTTCGAAAGATATTTGGCCCGGTCATGATCAATGGACCACCCTGTATGTTATAATTTATTTTCTAGGTTTGTCTTCTGACATTTTAACAAATAAAATTTTTCAATAGTAATTCTATGTTATACTATGTGATAGTATAACACAGAATTACTATCGAAGAATTCTTTTTTTGTGTACTAGCGACTGATCCCAGCTTGATGTAGGTAACCCTAAGTATCAATGGCCACGTGAAATTTCTGGCGTAGTGGTAATTTTATTTGAGGGACACTGTGTATAGTTATGATTAAAATTTAGACAGCAACGTTAAGTAATTGAATATCACTGTTTTCGTATTACTTAAATGAATTAAGCTCTATTCAACAGAAAGTTCTCAGGAGACACGAATGGTATCTGCTCAGTATTTAATTCGCGTTTAGACGACATCTTTTACCAAGTGATGGAAGCAAGTTACGATGCTTCCCAGTCAGCCCTGCTCGCACCCCGAGTCTGGCGGAAGTTATCGGCCACTTACCAGCCGTCTGAGGTCAGCGCCAGCACCGCGCGGTCTGCCCGACAGCAACGGACTTCATTACCAACAACGGCCACTTACTGGCTGTCCGGTTAGAGCGCCAGTCCGCTGAGTGTTAAATTTTCTGTGTAGCCTTTTCCTGTATTTCCCTCCACATCGTTCAAGCATAACGCTGTACCTTGAAGTCCTTATCAGCTCAATATCTGTCCTGCATCGCAATTCATTTAGGAAGTTTCCGGTGTTACAGCTATGTCTTGTGCCCACAAACCGTCCTCAGTAATAGTAAAAACCGTATAAAAATCTCTACGGTAGTTCCTGAGATTAGCCTTCACACACAGAAGTTTAAGAACTTTAATTGTTATATGTATAGATAGAATGTGAGCCGGCTGCTGGGTCCGAGCGGTTCTAGGTGCTTCAGTCCGGAACCGCGCTGCTGCTACGGTCACAGGTTCGAATCTTGCTTCGGGCATGGATGTGTGTGTTGTCCTTCGGTTAGTTAGGTTAAAGTAGATCTAAGTCTACGGGACTGATGACCTCAGATGTTAAGTCCCATAATGCTTAGAGCCATTTGAACCATTTGAACAGAATGTGATCAGCCTCACTACCGCGTAAACATCATAAACTAAATATAAGAAATTAATTTCTTGTAAGTGAAGTACACTTATAAAAAATAAATAAATAAAATAAAAAAAACGACGCACCACGAAGGAGTTATGCAAATTGCCCACAGAATGATGTTCGTACAGGTACCTATGAGGAATGCAAACTTGTAAATTTTGCTGTCCGGTGGATGAATGTGTGACGCTGCAGGTCAATTTTGCCGCACAGCTGGCGAGGATAGTAAACAGGGAAGAAGTCGACGCCAACGCACAAAGTCTTTGCGAATTTAGTTCCGCGTACTCAGTTGGACAGTAGCTATGGCTCACAGACAGGCCCGTGAACAATATACGCAGATGCCAGCAACTGAGAAAGGACGTGTAGTTGGACTCGAACGAGTCGGTTGGAAAAATCGGCAAACCGCTCGACATTTGAATGGGAGCGATGCTACTATTCGACGATGGGTGCAGTAATTGATGATCCATGGGCGAACACATCGTCAAGAAAGAAGCGGTCGAACAAGAGAGATGACAAAACGAGAGAACCGAGCAATCGACGGAAAGGCACTCATCGATCTGGCACTCGACTGGAGCTTGAGTGACCACATAGACCATTACTTGGAGGCTTAGTCAAAGGGGGATGAGTTCACAGCACCCTTTGCGCCGACTACTATTGACCTCTGTACACCAACAGTCCCGTTTGCTGTGGTGTCCCCCACATTCGGACTGGAATCTCATTGGCTGGAGTAGAACTGTCTTCAGTGATGAGTCCTCCTTCAAACTCAGCCTCGATTACCAGCAAAGACGTGTCTGGCGACGACCCGGACAGCGTTGGGATACCAACCTGACATTTGCCCGTCATACGGCCTGGCAACCAAGAGTGATGATCTGGGGTGCCATTCCATTTCTTACCAGAACTCCTTTGGTTGTCATCCGCGGTAATCTTACAGCACAACGGTACGTAGACGATATTCTACGGCCCGTTTTATTGCCCAAATGGTAAGCCCATCTGGGTTTATGATCCAACACGATAATGCCAGCCCGCACTCGGCGAGAGATTCTTCGTCCTTGCCAAACACTGCTTCGGCCAGCACGTTTGTAGGATCTCTCCCAAATTTAGAACGCCGGAGTCACTAATGGCAGGGCCCTCCAACCAGATCGGGATTTTCACGTTCTAATGGGGTAATTGGACAGTATATGACACGATAACCCTCAAGAGGACATCTAACAACTCTGTCACTCAACGCCAAGCCCAAAATAAGTGCTTACTAAAGGGCTAGAGATGTACCAACGCTTTCGACCTGCATAATTTATGAAGCACTTTCTCTTCACTAATTTTTCTGAAATTGTAATTGTTTTTTGTCTGTACGTGTGCCGACCGCTGTGGCCGAGTGGTTCTAGGCGCTTCAGTCCGGATCCGCGCTGCTGCTACAGTCGCAGTTTCGAATCCTGCCTCGGACATGGATGTGTGTGATATCCTTAGGTTAGTTAGGTTTAATTAGTTTATGAAACGTCCCCTTTGAAAAATTATGAATGACTGTGCTGGTAAATTTCTACGTTATTTGATTTTCAAACAGCTGAGCAAAACTCAACGTACTCAAACACTTTTCTCTTTACTTATTCTGATCATCACTAAACTAACACACAATTTTTTTAGCGCAACGCATTCTGACTTTCAATAATCCCTACTAAAGAATGGCCCTGACTAACAGTAACCTATACCTTTCATGAATCACTTACCCCCCAAAAATCTACGTTATTCGAACAACTGCAATACATCGAGCGCCAATACTGCCAGCTAAATAAAAGATTCTAAGTACTGAAGGCACTAACTACTGATAGGCATAGTTAGCAAATGAAAGATTCTGACAGAGAACAAACAATGTATTTACCTTAATAGTGTTCAAAAGGCATCATCTTTATATCTATCAATTCATGACATCCATCTTTACAAATTTCCTTTTTCTGGCGGACACACGTCCAGATCGTCCGCTTGTAGTAACCTCTCAAAACTCTGGCATCTCTGTCCCCACATCCACCACTGCTGGCGGCTCATCTCCAACTGCACAATTCTACGCACTGTTCACATCCAACTGCCCAACACCACACAAGCGAATATTCCAACAATGAGTCCAACCAGCCACCGACTGCACACAGCGAAGTCAGCGATTTTCATAGACAGCACGCATGGCATTACCAACATAAAAACCTAAACAGCCTACTTACAAGTTCTAAGTCTAGGGAACTGATGATCTCAGATGTTAAGTCCCATAGTGCTTAGAGCCGTTTGAACCATTTTGTCTGTACGTGTACATCACACCTACCGATATCCGTGATTTACATCCCATTCGAATAATGCGTATTTCGTTTATTTTATTTATTTTTCATTTAATGTATTATCAGAAATGGTTAGATAGGAGTTTACAAAATCTATGTCTTATGCACACCGGCAGTCATAGACTTCGTTATCTGTCGAGTTAATGAAACTGTTTGAAATGTGACCTTTGGACTATAGACCCTCTTTATCAATAACAAGGAATATGTGACTTGTGGTATAGGAGTGAGTGAGTAAAGTTACATGTGCTTAGCTGTGGCACAGCCAATGTGCCTAAGACGAATAAAAGAGCCGGCCGGTGTGGCTGAGCAGTTCTAGGCGCTTCAGTCTAGAACCGCGCGACCGCTACGGTCGCAGTTTCGAATCCTGCCTCGGGCATGGGTGTGTGTGATGTCCTTAGGTTAGTTAGGTTTAAGTAGTTCTAAGTTCTAGGGGAGTGATGACCTCAGCTGTTAAGTCCCATAGTGGTCAGAGCCATTTTTGAACGAATAAAAGAGAAGGGTAGTATTGGCGAGTTATTCCGCTTTATGTAAGACACTCTTTGTCTGTTTTACTTCTCCAAACAGTTTCCAGCACAGTTTGTGCTATGATCAGTGGTATATATTTATTTTCAAGTCCGAAAATTATTATAATACAGTAACACCTGAATTTCAAACTAAATATATTTATATACTCACGAAGGAGTGATGACTACGCATCAGTTTTGCATTGGTTCACATATCTATTTAATTGCACATGTTACGTAACTTATGCATAAAATATTGCATATTTTTGTTACGCCGAAATTTAGGTATAGAATACAGCTTCGGATAATAACAATTTATACATTTTTGTACGTACCATACATGATGCTAATAAAATGAATTTACATTGGTAGATTTGTAATTACCATACATGTTCTTACAGTCCGTCATCTGAAAGACAAGAAAGGCGGTTTCTGTTTTCTATTTCTCCTCCATTTCAGATCGGACCCGCATTATTTATCTCGTTATCTTCGAATTTTGGTTCTTCTAGCCTTCGTTACTGTTATTTACGGTGTGTTCATTATTAGGGGAGCTATAACGGTTTCACGCACATTTTTATTGATTTTTTTTACATCGCATTGACTTTCTGTTGCCGCAGAGCTTTATTGCGGTTGTTTGCAGTTCATTTGTTCCGTTGCGCATTTATTTGTTGGGTGATGCTTGAATTTCAAAGTATTTACTAATATTTACGAGCCTTACTGTGAGTGTGGTGGCACTGACGTTTGTTGACGCAAAAAGCAGTAGTTCTTCTTTGTCATTTAAAAGACTAGTTATATTATGACGAAATATCTTAAGCAGTACAGGTTATCTACCATATTTCTGACAGGGTCATTAGTATTACATTTGTCATAAGCTGAATTATGACAAAGCACATTTACTATGTCACTTTCTTAGTTCTCTAACCGAAAAACCGACTTCTTTCATTTTTTTCTATTGCTGGAACAAGTTCCTGTGGTAAAAAGTAACTATTTCAGCTTTTTGCCTCTTCTCTTACATTTGACATGAAAGAGCTGCCTGTGACTACTTCTTATGTTATGAACATTTTTCCTAGGTCATTATATTCAAGCTCATATGTGATATGAAATCTTCGAACAGCACCAGTGACATCAAGAAAATTCACGTTTGAAAACTCTTTACACGTTTTCGTGATCTGTTCATTTGCAGCACTGATCTCTTTAATAGTTTCTTTTTTTCTTTTTTTGCCTAGAACCACAGTCACTGTAAATTTTTTGAATGATTTTTCTTCCATTTGTCTATAATAACTTTTGTTTTATTGTTACACGATTTAGATTTTGGCCTCAGGCAATTTTCAACTATAAAAACTTACTTATACGTCAAAAAACATCAGACTGGTATGGAATACAAGTCCTTGTCGAAAAACCATATCTAGTCATATAGGTCAAATCTGTCATTATTAAAAGTGAGAACATCTTTAAATGGCTAATTGCAGACTTTTATTTCTAAAAACTATAGGTGCTATAGGAGCTGTAGGGTCCAGAAATGAATGTCTGCAATATATTTAGGCGTTTTAGAGATCTTGTCATTTTTGATAATGACAGATCTGATTCATATGACCAGATATGCTTATTCGACAAGGACTTGTATTTCATACGTCTGATGTCTTTTGACATAGAAATAAGTTATTGGACTCTAAAATCTGTATCGTATAATGATAAAATAGAAATAATTATAATCAATTGGGGCAGCATTATTAAAAAATGATCTCTTTCTTCGCACATGATCAAGGAGGTATGTCACACCGCTGCGGAATGTCTACGTCAACAACATTTGTGTGCCCCAGTTAGCCCAAACGCTCCTTTAGTTCTGGGCAGTCTACTGATGTTTCATTTCTATACGCATCGGTTGAGCCGCCAAACACTACAATAAAATCCTTCGACGACGACTTACCGATTACCTCCGAATGAACATGCTTACTTTTTTGAGAAAGGGATGCCCCTGGCTTTATGAAACATGTTGTCGCAGTTTCTGCCTCTTCATTTACCCGAGAAACGATCTCCCGCCCGTGACCATCGAGGAGAATCACAAGCTTTCTCAGACGATTTCAATCCGAATCATGCTGGAGCGCGTCCTGAGCAACAGGAACAGCACCACGTGGAGTATGAAGATACTCACGCAGAGGTTGAGAGATAGTAGTGTTTCCGAGAAAGGTTACTGCAGCACTTGATATCTGAATATGTCCAGTTAAGATCTACAAAAACACCATCGTTACTGTTGTAACCAAGCACTTCAAATCTGTTTGCTAATGAAATGTTTGTAGTCTTATGTAATATACATTGAGGTGATAAAAGTTATCGGGTAGCGAAGTGAACAGATGCAGATGGTAGTAGTACTGCGTACAGAAGGTATAAAAGGGCAGTGCGTTGATGGATCTGTCATTTGTACTCAGGTGGTTCATGCGACGTGATTATGGCTGCACTACGGAATTAACTGACTTTGAAGGCGGAACGGCAATTGGAGCTACATGCAAGGGACATTGCTTTTCGGAAATCGTTAAGGAGTTCAATATTCCTAGATCCACAGTGTCAAGAGTTTGCCGAGAATACCAAATTTCAGGCATTACCTCTCACCACAGACAAAGCAGTGACCGATGGCCTTAACTTAACGACTGCGAGCAGCGGTGTTTGCATGCGAATCTGCGTCAAATAGCAGCAGTAATCAATGTGAGAGTTCTTCGAACGTATCCGTTTAGGACAGAGCGGGGAAATTTGGCGTTCATGGGGTGTGGCAGCAGACGATCGACGCTAGTGACTTTGGTAGGCTGGTGACCATATCGGTGGGAAAACCATGGACTGGCCAGATGAGTCCCGATTTGAGTTGGTAAGAGCTGACGACAGGATCTGAGTAGGGCGCAGACCCCACGAAGCCATGGCCCTAGGTTGGCAACATGACAGTGTACAAGTTGGTGGTGGTTCCATAACGGTATGGACAGTGTTTATACGGTATGGACTGGATCCTCTTGTCCAACTGAACCCATCATTGACTGGAAATAGTTATATTCGGCTGCTTCAAGACCATTTTCGGTCATTCAAGGTCTTCATGTTTCCGAACATGTCATCGGGCCACGATGGTTCTCGATGGGTTCAAAAATGGCTCTGAGCACTATGGGACTGAACTTCTGAGGTCATCAATCCCCTAGAACTTAGAACTACTTAAACTTAACTAACCTAAGGACATCACATACATCCATGCCCGAGGCAGGATTCGAACCTGCGACCGTAGCGGTCGCGCGGTTCCAGACTGTAGCGCCTAGAACCGCTCGGCCACCCACTCGATGGGTTCAAAAATGGCTCTGAGCACTATGGGACTGAACTTCTGAGGTCATCAGTCCCCTAGAACTTAGAACTACTTAAACCTAACTAACCTAAGGACATCACACACATCCACGCCCGAGGCAGGATTCGAACCTGCGACTGTAGCGGTCGCGCGGATCCAGACTGTAGCGCCTAGAACCACTCGGCCACCCCGGCCGGCGGTTCGCGATGGGTTTGTAGAACATTCTGGATAATTTGAAGGAATAACTCGGGCGACCAGATCGTGCAAGACGAATCCCATTGAACATTTATGGCACATAATCGAGAGGTCTGGTCCTGCACAAAATTCTGCACTGGTAACACTTTCGCAATTATGGACGGCTAAAGAGGCTGTGAAGCAGCATGGCTTAGAACTTCTGGAGAGGACTTCCAACAACTAGTTGAGTCCATACCACCTAAAGCTGGTGGGGCAAGAAAAGGTGCTAACGGTATTAGGAGGTATCCCATGACTTTTGTCACCTCATTATACAATACCACTTTTGGCACCTATCACATTTTTTACCAGAACTTCTAGCGCCGATATCTAAAAGCAGTTCACTGTCCTTTTTACTATCACAAGCACTGTTTTATTGCTTGAGATGACATCATATTTATATTTCAAAGCATCTACCTCTTCTAACAGCATGGCAGTAATTTCGACTTTGCAGTCCTCTTTCTGGAGTAGTTTGTCTAGAAAACATTCAATACGTCTTTTACAGCACCAGTTTTCACCTTGACTTTACCTTTAAACATGCGAAATGAAACACAGTTTTATAATGTATGGAAACTATGCCCTTTACATCTCTCGTCTTGCACTATCAAAGTTCTGAAGTCGGCTCACGCAATTCGTATAATGATGTACTTGCGTTTTTACTGTCAGAATTCTGTGCCGCTTCATTTATTCTTCCACAAATGTTTGTGACAGTAAAATACCCCATACATATATCACCACGATATACATCAAGCTTTTTACATGGTAAGCACATTGTATTATTTTTGTCGTATTTATTCTTGGAGCTAAAATACTCTCAAAATATTGCAGCGCCATTTTGCCATTTTTAAATTTAGACTTCTTAAAACGTTACTTTAACACTTTTATAAGCCACTCAAAAGTATGAATACAACGTATCAAGTAGGCATAATTTTACATCGCTACAAACGCATCAAAATTTCTGCCATACATCTAAAAATCTGCGGAGCATACCGTCACGAATCAATGTCACCCGCGCGCGCGCGTGTGTGTGTGTGTGTGTGTGTGTGTGTGTGTGTGTGTGTGTGTGTGTGCGCGTGAGCGAGGGAATGGTGGGAGGGGGTGGTGGGGGAGCGGTACTGTTCATCCGCGTCAAGTACAAGGAATATTTGCATTTGGAGACGAGATAATTTTTATTTTTGGGACAATCTGATGCTGTGCCATTCCTTCGTACCTGGAACATCAAGAAATGTAAGACAGAACCGCTTCACACTTTTAGTTCGCGCTTCTTAGTTGAAATTCACATTCTACTTGACGCTCATAGATGATTGCCTATCGTTTTACTGCCGTAGCTCCGCAATGTTGCAATTCTGAACTCTACTTAATTTTTTTCTCGTTTCGACAACCCGTCCTGCTCTGACGCTGTCAGGTTACTTGGCCCTGACAGAAAACGGGCTTGGAATGCGCATCTGAAGAACTTAACGCAGAAAAAAATAGAAAGGCAATCAATATTGTACCCTGAATAACAGAGATGGAAATGGCGTGGGTGTCGAGACAAGAGTAAATATTTCTCTGTACCGCACGCCAAGCCGATCGTACATTGACTAGGTCTGTCTCTCTTATGGTTTGACCGTAGAATCTGTGCTACAAACTTCAGCAGCACCACAGTACGAAAAATTTGTTTTGCAGCAGAGCCGGGCAGATACGATAAATAAGAACGTAAAAGCGAAAGCTTTTCTTCCGCTTCTTGGCTCAGAATTCGCTCCAGAACCGACTATTACATAGGAGTGACGTTCAGCCGCTGCGCTAACCTCGACCTCTGCCACGTACAGCACGGAACTCCTGCCAGGTCGCTGCGTCACTGACCGCACGTCCACCCATACTAGATCATGGTTGGCTGCCACTGCAACCTCCACACAGTATTGTGCTCGTCTTAGAGCTGTGTTACCTAAGTTTTTAATGCTGCCAAGGACTGAATAAACGAACGCAAGAAGTGAGGCACATCCTTTTAATTTTATAATGCTTTCCGAAGGGCAATTATTTCTTCTCCAACTGTCGGCATTATTGTAGTCAAAACGATTAAGATGTCGATCAAAGTGTTGTTTTCAGGTGGAAGATTTCGTGTCACGTCAAAATTTTTCAGCCTCCTGTTTTGTACATAGAGATTCTTAGATACCACTGGCCGTTTCCTTTTCACGGCATCTTTATTAATGTCATTTCTCATATGGCCTTGATAATACTTTGGGAATTCTCATTTTAATTATAAATTGGGGTGCTATGTTTGTTTTTCCTTCTTTGGAAGTGGGTACTAGTATTGGTTTACATTTATTTACACGATTGCCGTATACACAGATGAAGATAGTTTACAATGAAGTTATTACATTACCGCGTGGAATTACGCTGTTACCGAGCGAGATGGCACAGTGGTTAGACACTGGACTCGCATTCGGAAGGACGACGGTTCAATCCCGCGTCCGGCCATCCTGATTTAGGTTTTCCGTGATTTCCCTAAATCACTCCAGGCAATTGCCGGGATGGTTCCTCTGAAAGGGCACGGCCGACTTCCTTCCCGATCCTTCCCTAATCCGATGAGACCAATGACCACGCTGTCTGGTCTCCTTCCCCTAACCAACCAATTACGCTGTTGTAAGACATCAAATAACAAGAGTCACATACTAATATTTTTGCAGGTTTACGGTATGCCGATAGAGTCTCTGCATGTTGTTTCCACAATACGTACAGGAGCGTCATCAGTCTCATTTTTCTGTTATTATGAGATTGGGTTCAGTTACATCTGGGACCAGATTTATTACTTCTCGTCCCTACTCTGGCATAGGTTCGACAAATTCAGGAAAACCGGGACGGTGCCTTCAGTCTCCAACGGTATTTGTTAATAGTAAAAGCTTATGATTCACGACAATTAACACTTTTTATGAAGTATCTTTTATAAAGTAGAATTCACTCTTGTTATAGTTCGTTGAACATTAATTTCGTCTGAAAGATACAGTACTACTGTCTTTAAAAGTTTTTTGCTTGCAGTTATTGTCGAAGGTCGGTGATACGAAGGTTTACGGTAAGAAATATCTTGTTTAACATATATGATGAGCAGCTGTGCGGATGACAGATTGTTCGGCGCTGGAGCAGGTCTTGCTGTAGCCAATGATGCAACTCTAGTATCAGCACTCGGACTTTCAGTACGATCGGATGTGGAGCTTGCAGATGGGATGGCTGACGCACACGAAACAAAAATTTCAAATATACGTAAACTGCTAATACGCTCCTGAGGAAAAAAACGCACGAATGATCAATTAATGATGACTCTTAACAAACCGAAAATCTTAACAACAATCGTGGGATTAAGAAGGAGCTATCTGGATTAAAGTTTATTTAATAGCACACTCTATAACTATTCTTCTAGAAGGATCAGTCGTTTAGCCGTATTTAATTGCTCCAACACACATTCATCGTAGCAGTTTCTCACTGTCTACAATCCTCCCTACTCCTGTCCATTTTCGATAAAGTTAGTCGATGATAACCTATTCATAATTTGAAACATTGTCCCAGAATGCTTCTAGCATACAGTTTGTCACTAGCAACACAGACGTGCTAGTTTAATTATTGCTTACTTTACGGTTACCCATTTCTACATGTAAACCCTTCAATTTGCCTGTGGAATGCAGAGGCTCCGCTAACATCATATCAGGATACGTGCTCACGAAAAGCAACGCCATCGTCGCACACACACACACACACACACACACACAGAAATTCCCAACTTTGAGCTCTGGATGTGTTTTACACAGTTTATCATTTTCCTACACCTAAGATAGCTTACTTACCCTTGACCACACTCCATTGTCAGTTCACACAGTCATGATTTACCTATTTTATGTTTTAAGTATTTGTATTGTCAATCTGCGAATGCAGATCTGTCTGACTTGCATCACATCCTCACAATATAAGATGATTGACTGACATACCAAACCACTCGCGATTGAAACATCTACGCAAATTAAAATTGTTTCAAAGCAAATAACCCATATAAATTTGAAGTACGAAATATCTTAAGCATTTATGACATCTCTGTCCCATAACTACTTCTATTGTTACTTCTTTGACTGTTATTTCAAGCTCAAGTGGTTAGGCTAAAAGCAGTGCCTGGCCAGAGTACTAGACGTTTTGTAGATTGCCTGTTCCATATAAAACTAACTTACACCATGTTTATAAAATGTGCAAGTCACAGGAAATCTTAGTAAGATAGGAAACTCTGGAAAACTGCGCAATAGTGCACATAATATGACATAGTGCACATAATTTTGAACTTAGCCTGAAACTACCTCTGCTTAGTATTACTCAAACTAAGGTTACTTAAGCCTGAAATTCAGTTATCTATGAAGTAGATTCTGTGCTCCTTAAGGCATATTGAGCGTTGGAATAATTCCATAGGCCTTTTTCTCATTCATTACTAATTGTAGCATTGTACTTTGAGGATAAAGATTACATAATAACTTATGTTTAAAGCACTTACGCTACTATATTGTGACTACCTTACAGACTTGTATTTTTACAGGTAATGATTACCAGAAATTGCCAAAATTATTTCAGTTAATACTGTCTTGATTCCTTAAAATTTTCATTTTGCTTGTGGTTACTATTGCTTTGATGCCTACAAAAGGTTACTCTCTTTATGTGTAGGAGACACAAGATGTATACCGTGTAAGAGGCAGTTTCCTTGGTAGTAGAAATACACACCTAGCTTACTGTGTACACGTATATAAAAATATTGAACTTCTTTCCCGCTGTACGTATGGTACTTTTGTTTTATACGCTTACATTTTGTGCATGAGCATGTGCATGTGCATCAGTATATGATTTAATGTCTGTCATAGAGCTTGCTTCTTCAATATACATGTACAACAAAAAAATGGTTCAAATGGCTATGAGCACTATGGGACTTAACATCTGAGGTTATCAGTCCCCTAGAACGTAGAACTACTTAAACCTAACTAACCTAAGGACATCACACACATCCATGCCCGAGGCAGGATTCGAATCTGCGACCGTAGCGGTCGCGCGGTTCCGGACTGAAGCGCCTAGAACCGCTCGGCCACTCCGGCCGGCTACATGTACAACAAATAGAGTTCCTGTTGCATTATCATCACTGATAATAGTTCACTTCACATATGATTACTCCATCCACAAAGTATACATATAAAAATGAATTTCAGCATACTTATAATGATAGATACCTAACCCCCCCCTCCCCCGCCCACGTAATGGGAAATGGGAACAAGTGTTTTTGTACGTGATACCTTAAAAGGGCAACACATCAGTGTGTTGGTAGCTTTTCCTCTGTGTCGAACACTCTTCCCACGAACTTCGCAACATCAGGTTTTCTGCACAGTCAAAATTGCAGTACTAAATGCACTAAGTGAATTATGCCTGCCAGTACAGACTAACCCTTTTGGGTCCAAGCTTCCCCACTCCAGCCCCTGACCTGTTACCAGGGGAAAATACGCATTAATTGCTTGTTCTTGCAACTTGTACCTGGATGTACTAACCAACCTAAAACATGCTAATTCCAATAACAATAGTTATTAGTCTGAAAACGAAGTAAATACTGCTGTGATGTTGTTCAGTACACTGTCCTCAGTCGCCAATAAAACATCTGCTCTTATACGAATTACACCCTGTATGTACAGAGATCAGTCTAACCATTATGACCACCAACCTACCACCCATATAAACCCGTAAAGCTGATAGCAGCGTCTCCTGGTGAGGAATAACTGCTAGTCAGACACACACACACGGTGCGTGTAATATCAGTGAGCATGCTATTCATATGTAGAATGGACAAGGTGCGCGATCAATGTGAGTTTGACCGAGGGCAGATAGTGATGACCTGGAAGCTCAGCATGAGCGTTTCGGAAACTGCACGATTTGTTGCACGTTCGAGGAGTGCTGTGGTCAGTGTCTTTAACACATGGCGATACCAAGTGAACACCACGTCCAGACGTCGTGGGATTGGGCGGTCACACCTCATTACAGATGTCAGATGTCGTAGGCTAGGCAGACTGGTAAAATAGGACAGATGGCGATCTGCGGCGGAAGTAACATCGAACGTAATGCTGGGCAGAGTACAAGTGCATCTGAACACATTTCATTTCTAAATTTCAATATTAGGACATCCGTGGTCAAATAATGTCCACTAGTACCAAAAACATCTAATTTCGAGAAAGAATGTTCTCAGATTGGACGTTTGGACCACATGTTGTGTGAAGTAAATCAGGGACTGTGGAAGAACCGGGAAAGCAGAGAATCAAAGTGTTTGAGATGTGCTACAGAAGGATGTTGAAGATTTGGTGAACTAGTGAGATGAGAAACGGAAAGGTTCTCTCCAGAAGCGGCAAGGAGTGTAACATGAGAAAAACGTTGACAAGAAGGAATGACCAGTATGATAGGATATCAAGAAATGACTTCTATGGTACTGGAGAGAGCTGTATAGGGTAAAAAAGCCGCAGCGGAAGACAACTGGAATATATCTGACAAACGAGGGCACTGGGTGCATGTGCTACTCTGATATAAAGAGGTTGGCACAGGAGAGAAATTCGTAGCGTGCCACATCAAACCAGTTACAAGGCTGATGCGAAAGAAAAAGGATCCAATCAGTAATGAACGGCTACAGGTGGGAACGCCGCACTTATAGAAACTCGTGGGATCTCTTGTTTGGCTAATTGAGGCCATTATGGAAGCTAGATTTACTAACGTGATGTCACTGGGGACGATAAATTTTTTGTTCACTGCATTATATTTCGTAACTAGTTGAGTACCTCGCATTGTGCAGGTATGTATTTATTCCATTAGTCCATTTCCTTCTTCCCCCTCTCTTTGTCCATCTGCTCCACGCTTATTTCTGTCCACGTGCATCTGCCCTCTTTCACTGTCCATCTCTGACACCCCCCCTGCCCACCACTTTCTGTGAATTTTTGTCAGTCTTCTGTGCATCTGCTACAGCCCACTCCCATTGTCCATCTGCTCCTACTGAATGTCTCTGTACAACTGCTCATGCCTCCTACGTCCATCTGCTCCTTCCTCCTATGTCTACATCCTCCTTCCGCCTTTGAGTCCATATCCTCCGGTCCCTCTGTCTCTTCCACCGCTTCGCTCTGTCCATCTCTTTCTACCCCTCTCTCGGTTACAGTTAGGTGCGCTACCTCCTTCAAGCAGTCACCCTGGTTGAAGGAATATATTGATTTAAATACCGGAATGAATCCATCCACCAAAGATGATTCCAAAAAAGACTTTTAAAAATTTGACAAATAAGGCAATTTTCAGCAAGACGACGGAAAATTTGAAGAAAAAAAAAAAAAACCTCGTGAAATTCTCATTAGGTCGCGTTGGGATGGACATTATGCCGTAAGGAAGTGTATCCCCAGACCAGAGTTCAAATGGGTCACTTCTATAACAAAAGAAGCTAGTCGCTATGGAGACGTCGAAGACTGCAGTAGGGTTCATGAAACCTGTCTATGTGGGTATAAGAGACCTGTTCAAATTCCACATGTACCGATTCCATTATAAGTTTGCGAAACCTCATTTGGCTGATCCTAAGTTACTTTATACGGTTACAGATAGATTCATATATTGAGCGAAGAAACGTAATCCATATGAAGAACGTGGTGCCACATTGAAGAATTCGACATCTCTTTATACATGGCCGATAATCCTTACGGTGTTGTTCCACAGAACAAGAAGGTTTCGGCCTAATGAAAGGCGAGGAGAAAGGGTCACAGATTGCGTAGATTGTGAATCTAAGATCCAAGATGTATGTATATCGTACATTGGAAAGTGCCACCCAGAGGTGGACAAAGGGTGTGTGTCGTGCAGCATCAAGAACTCTCGAGTTGAAGTCTATTTTTAAGTGTCCGTATGGTGTGAACTTGTCCATGGTGTAATGTAAAGTAATGTACTAATCACTTTTTTCATAGATATGTGTAGAGAGACCCCTGGAAGTTCCATCTATAACTACCATCATTCAATATCCTTGATTTATGAATAACAAGACACACGGATTGTGTGTGATTCCAGCAGTCTGCACATATCTTTATAAACCATTGAATGAGATGTCGGTTCCTGCATGTGCCTGGTTAATCTGTTTTAAATTCAAATTGTTTTATCCGAAAGCTATAATGAAAGTTATTTTATCTTGCATCAACTGTAACGGAATTCTGGAATATGTCTGGCTCGAATAAAATACGTCAATTCTCATATGACGACCACAACAGAAACATCATGGAATTTGGTGCTGGTTTTCCACAAGAGTATCATCAGATATGAACACAGTGTTTGGATTTACTTTTTCTGGTCGAGGGATTTATTGCTTTGATTGAATTTCGTGTATGCCACACCATCAACACCTTGTAGTATGTTTTGCAGCAGCTGGTACTTGGGCTGAAACAGCGTTTTTGAACATGCACATACATGCTCTAAGTGGACTCCATATGGATGTGTTAGTGACGTGAACGGGTCCTCTGGGTAGAATGGCTCACACATGTCATACTAGCTTAGGGTGCTCCAAGGTGGGCAGAGGGACCTTGACAGTGCAAATAAATTCGTGAAAAACAAATACACACTTTATTGCGCTGTGATACTTAACTGAAGTTGTACTGCAACTTGTTGGATGTGACTACGTAAAGAGACAACTAAGCAGTGGCCTGTCAAGCTGCGATTTACTGAATAGAAGGTCAACCAGTCTATGTCCGTCCTGAGCACTACACTGTCGGTCACTGTTGGGAATACTTGTCCCTAAGCGACGGCTATAGGCGACTCCCCTTGCAGACAAACTCTTGGAGGTTGATCTCCACTACGAACAGTAGCTACAAAATTGTTCAAATGGCTCTGAGCACTACGGGACATCTGAGGTCATCAGTTCCGTAGAACTTAGACCTACTTAAACCTAACTAAGGACATCACACACATCCATGCCCGAGGCAGGATTCGAACCTGGGACCGTAGCGGTTGCGCTGTTCCACACTGAAGCGCCTAGAACCGCTCGTCCACAGCGGCCGGCACAGTAGCTACAAACTGTAACCCTTTAACTGGTACTAGAATTTATAACACTATACTGTATCGCATATTATATCAACGTACAATGTGTATTACCAAATATGGTATTATGATGCAGTAAATATTACCCTCTGGGAGGATTTAAGTAAAATTGACTGTGAGTTGCCTAATTGGTTTGGCTTATCGAACCTGAATTCAGTGCTACAGGAGAAACCAGAAAGCTAAAGATTGAAATTTGGAAAATGTTTTAAGTAACCAAGTTTACTTAAATGAAATAAAATATGGTCGCCAGCCTAATTAGGCATAGTAATATGGAACATTACTTTTATATAATCTGTATAGAGCTATGATAGAGGAAAGCTACTATTACTTCTTACCCAAATAAGTGCAATGAAATTCTACTGTAATGAGGTAAGTGATACAGTGAATACCAGCAGTTATAAATAGTATGTACACGCTCTCACAGGAACAATTGAAACTTTACCTCTTCTCAAAGTAATGCTTTGACATATATAAGTTATCTCATCATCACATGTTGTGAAAGACACTACTAAATCAAAACTTTACATGGATATAGTCCTGTTTCAATAGTTACTTTTCATACAGTGCAAAGATAATTAAAAGTCATTTGCAAAAGAATTTTTACATTCATTAGGAAGTAATATTGTTTCTGTTTTTATGGATAAGGGCAATTACAATAACTTTATCTTCAATAAACAAAATAGTTTGTGGGGACTCTTAAACTGGCTTTCCAATTTTCATCACACAAAGTACATCAAATTCAAAATTAACTACAACTGCAATTAATATATCCATCATTCAAACAGGTTTATTCATTTAGGCAACTAAAAATTGGGAACTCTTAAACTGTCCAGTACCATAAAGGAAACTAAACACACTTTTTTGAGACAATTTGTAAGATGCAAATTTAGGTATTACTCTTTCACTAATTTCACTCACCTTGCAGGTCTTTTAAAACATTTAATGCCAGTGATTTTTCATATAGGTTCTCAAGTATGACTTTAAATGCATTTTTCTCTAACTAACCTAAAAAAAAAAAAACGTGCTTCCTTTTGTCATTAGCACAACTAGTTTTCACTGACAGAATTAAATGCGGTTAATCTTTGAAGGACAAATACTTTGAATTAAAACAATTCAGACATTATGGAGGTTTTCATAAATGCAATACCAACTACCTCCACCGATTTCAATGAAACCCACAGTATTTCTATACATCTTGTTGCATTCAGAATTAAGCAACACCAACAATCACTTATTTTCAATCGTTTTTCACATACAGGATACTCGGATGTTAGTAATTATGTGGGATGGACCCTAAAAGGTATTTTCATCACACAAAGTACATCAAATTCAAAATTAACTACAACTGTAATTAATATATTCATTATACAAGCAGGTTTGTTCTTTTTAGGCAACTCAAAATTGGGGCCCCTTAAACCGTCTAATACCATAAAGCAAACTAAACACACTTTTTTGAGACAATTTGTAAGATGCATATTTAGGTAGTACTCTTTCATTAATTTCACTCATCTTGCACGATGACAGTTTAAAATAATTTGCCTTATTATTGCAAACTAAACAATTCTTAAATGTACTGCTTCATACTTTGACAAAAATCTGATCTCTTAGATTTTGCTGAAGTGATGGCGCAATATTGGTGGCGAGTACATGGTGGCTACTCGCTCTCTCCTCTGGATGTAATTTTCTCTATTTCTTTCTTCTTAGCGACGAAATTACCAACTTTAGAGCCTTTTACTGTAATAGAGCACTACTTTATAGCCGTACACACATTCGAGGTCTTTCGATATTAATCCAGGTTCTGAATGCTACCCTCGACACTTGCGCTCTTCACTCACGTGCTGCTCAGACCAGACTTGTCCACTAGCTAGCTGCCGAATGACTGCGTTCTCTCACTTGGCGCCCAGACTGAGCGCCACATCCACCTTTTAGCCCAGGCCAACTCACTTCCGTTACAAATTGGAAGTAGTGTTGCTTTTCATTTTATACAAAGCAAGTCCCTAGGTATGAACCAGCTTGTACACAGTTGTAAACAAACATCTTTTACAAAATGTTAATATTTAAATACATTAACATGTGAACACAAAAGCCACATATTTATATAACATATTCCTCCAATTAATACAAAGAATTTAAATAGTAAAGAGAAAACGTTTTACACAACTTCCCACTACATTACAATAGGTCAAAGACATTACATAGTGAAAAATACATGCTTGACGTTAAACAGAATTAATCAGTACAAAATTTTTGCAGTATTAATTATGGTGTTACAAACTGTCGTATGCCAACGTCAGTCACGAAGCTCCGTTGCTGCCTGTGACTGCCATTTATCACTATGTGGAAGCCCAACTCATTGGCAGCAGCATGGAGATTACTGATTAGGCCATACTTGTGGTTGGTGGGAAACTTCAAAACACCTCCCGTCGTGCCTGTCGGGAGCTGTCTCAATGTGCCAGCTCCGGTTGCACCCACTGGTGACGACACGAAACTTCTTCTTCCTCTCCCCCTGAACCTCCTCGCCATCATCACGTAGTGTCGGTTGCTGCTACTATGGCGGTGAGGAGGTGTGGATTCAGCAAGCGATGTGGGAATAATTCCCTGACATTCGCCTTGAAACTGCCCCAGAATGCCAGCCAGAAAACGAGGTGGAGGGCACACTCTTGCATCCGACAATGGAGCGCAATTTCCATGGTGTTGACCCATAACAGCATCGTGATGTGAGACGGCGTCCCCTTGGTAGGCTGTAGGATGGAATGGACCATCCCCGGAAGACGTCTTCTCAGGAACATCTGAGGCATTGGACAAGGTCCCTGGGATCCGTGCCTGGTAGAATGCACAACTCCAGGTCGCCAGATAGAGTGCAGGATGCATCATCTGGACAGGCAACGAAACTGTAAACAAAGACTCGGCGGCAGGATCAAGCAAGAACAAAGCAGGTTCCCGAGCCTTCGCTGCAAGCTTCCTTGACCCTGTACAAGAAACATGGATCTACCTGATGATTTTACAGTATTGCCGCGCTTACAGTTCTTTCGTATGCACAGAATCTGAAAAAATTGTTGATTAGCTTTGGTCCTTGCCTGAGGGGTGGACTAATCGCTGGCCACCGTTGTGGTTGCAGCAGCTCAAAAAGTGTGCGACGGCGCTGCCTATGTAGCAACTCCGCTGGTGAATGGCCTTGCGGGGCTGGGAGCGGTAAGACGAGAGGAAGAGCAACAAAGCTTGTACCCACGAGTGGTGAGTGCGTAGGCTGTTCGTCTATTTCTTGAAAGTAAGCTTGGAGCTCTCCGCTTTTCCGTTTGATTGAGGGTGGAGAAGGCACTGGCGATGTGACGAATTTTGCCGACACAATCTAAGGTCCACTGTTAGTAACTAGCAACTCCGGAAGACCTTCAATAAGAAATATGGAATGTTAAGACTGGAGTGTGGAACGTTCGATGTTGAATTCATTGGCACGACAAAAGGAAACTTTCTATATGCATCGACGACAATCATCCAATGAATGTTACAGTGGGGTCCATAAAAGTCCAAATGAACGCGCTGCCAAGGCCCTTCTGGTTAGTGATAAAAGAACCATTCAGAAGGAATCGCCTGGTGTTCTGCACAAGCGTGGCACTGTGTCGTCATCTGTTCTGCTGCTGTTGCCTGGGGAACCTTCCGGTGATATAAGGGGTGTTGGTCCAGAGCATCTTACCCCTGCGAATTGGTGTGACAATATGATGTTTCTAATGTGTCAGAGTCTGCTTCAGGTCCCACAGAAAGATGCGAGAGCGTATCCGCATTGGCATGCTTGTGATGTGGGCCTGTAAATTATCTCATACTGATGATGCCGGATAATAAAAGGACATCATTACAACTTCTGTGCAGTGCGGTTTGGATAGGATTGGCCGGGTCGAAAAGTGACTGCAGCGGTTTGTGGTCAGTGAGTAAGTAGAATTTCCTTCCATACAGTTATTGGTGAAATTTAGTCACTATATAAAAGTTTGCGACAGCCTCCTTCTCCATCTGCCACTATACTACGATTTTTGAGGTCACGTACATGGTTTCGAGGTTACTTTGATCCCTGGCATTGTTACTCCCGGACTTCGGATACACAATTTATACACAATTTCGACGACGAAGACATTGTGGAATTAAGGAATACAAACATTAACCATTGATACATGGAAGAAGACATCATTTGTAATAGTTAATGCGTCTACAGCTAAGGAAAACAAATTTCAGTAATATATTACATTGCAAGCTTTTGTAGTTCAGGCAGTGATTCAGGTGCAACGTATAATCCCAAATATTTCGGGAAACAAGCAATGAAGTTTGTCGGGCCGTTTAAGTGCCAGATATTGTCTCAATAAATGGCCGGATAACATTAATTCTAACAACAGTGGATGTTGTGAAAAGAGCAGTTAGGTATAAGCTGGATGAGATTAAAAGTATTATACTCAGCTAAATACGGAGCTATGAGTGTGGTACTCCATCTTGTCGGGCCGTTTAAGTGCCAGATATTGTCTCAATAAATGGCCGGATAACATTAATTCTAACAACAGTGGATGTTGTGAAAAGAGCAGTTAGGTATAAGCTGGATGAGATTAAAAGTATTATACTCAGCTAAATACGGAGCTATGAGTGTGGTACTCCATCTTAGTACCTTTCATTCTGTTTATAATTTTGATGATGGATCACACTGATTTATGCACCGTACTTGGTTCCTTCTTTCATGAGGCTTTATAAAGCACTTAAGAAAATTTTAGATCAATGCATTTATTCCAGGGTGATGAGTGTTTCACTGTGGTTTTTAAATATTGACCACAAGTGAAATGGTAACAGACAACTGTGGTGGATGCATCGGCCGATCAATGTATCCGCAAACCCATGCTAAATTTGACTATCTACATTTTTCCATTACTTTCTCTGTGTTTCATAAAATGTATTGTAATAATCAGTATGTAATTCTTTCATACAATCTTCTATGTTCACTAACATTCATATCGCAGAAGTTAAAAAACAGTCATGATAATCACATTTGAATCTGAATATCGGTCAAATTACAGCCGGTTTACGGTAATACACTTCGTAAATTTTCGAATGACTGCGGCCTAGACACATACAGCGGTCTAAATCTGCCCTCTGGAGTTATCCCTTCGACAGTACTGTTTATAACCTCTGCTTCACTATGCACTACACATCACGCCTTTACTGTGCACCTGATATTCCATACATACTCTGCTAATGGCTCTTCGATTTGTTGTGCCGGCCAATAGTGCTTATGGACTAATTCCTGCAGTGCCCGTGGGGGTATCACTCAATTACACAAATATTCCGGGAATTCATTGAGATTACACTGTACCCTTCTTGCTGAATTAACATAATGCATTAACTGCACTGTAAACTTTCGATGTAGCAGGTTATGAAACTGTTGTTCCTACAAACCATAATTTTCAAATTATTCCTGTAATTCGACTAGGAATCACAGCACGTACTGTATTTGCACTAAGGCATCAATTGACAATTTCTACTCACTTGTAACAAGTCAAGTAAAAGGTTTGTAACGTAGCAAACACATCACTCTCGGTCCGTTGTGCCTCTCCTTTCTGTCAACTATTCTCCTACCCAACTCATTACCATATTCAGTTTCACCTAAAGCAGCTTCTGAGCACTTCACTTCCACTTTTCCCCCTAAATTCGAAGCAGACATTTCCTCATTTGACGTATTTCTGTTTGTATTCGATGCAGCAAAAAATATACCCCACTAATGAACGAAAGTGTAAAATAAGGGAACATTACATGTAACACTAAAGTTTCTGTAATACCTCATAACGTCAACAAAAAGTATGATGCAAGAATCGCGTAGTGTTAGGGTAATGCGCAGTAGATATTTCTACTCTATGTTTTATGACAGCTAAGGAGTGATGAAACAAAAGATGGTGACTGATAGTACCGAGTGGCATGGCAGGGAGCTCTAAACAACAGAGCTCAGTCTCTTTTGAGAATTCTTTCTCTTCTCTCCGAATGCACCGCATTATATAGCACGCGTTAACCTTCATGCAGCCAACAAGCTGTGTTCGTGTCAGTTTGTTCCCATAGAATGAGAGTGAACAGTGAAAAGGGGACAGATTTGAAAATGAGAATAATGTGAACGTGTGTAGCAGAATTCCTCCTTAGAAGTAAATAGTCCCAAGTGAAGATCTCCGACCATTACCAAATGCTTATAGTGACCACAAATTGAATGTTATCCAGACTGAATAGACATCTGGAGTGCTTAATTTGTGGAAAAATCGGTGTAAAACACAATTCTAGTCAACGGATAAATAAAGTTCCAGTAGTTCATTAACATTAGTGACTGATAGTGCCTACAGATCCCTGATGATTTAGAGAAACTGCCTCAAAATAAAGACTGGATTAAAGTAAAGGTTGCCCTGAATATAATAGTGTTTCACTAAATATTAGTGTATTGGAAATGATGGCCCTTGAGGCATCGCAACTCGAAGAACAGTTACTTGAAGTCATACATTTTTCGAGCTTCCCTTACTAGATTGTTCAGTGCTTGAAAACTGGTGAAAAAAAACTGTAATTTAACTTATTAGCTTATACCGCTTATACCACGATGTTAGACAAGACTGCGGTCTATCGGCCGCACACACACACTTACACACATCCACACCCACCCACACACACACACACACACACACATATGTGTGTATATATATATATATATATATATATATATATATATATATATATATATATATATACATATATATATATATACATATATATATATATATGTGTATATATATATATAGTCTCATCTAACTCTGCAACCTCAGATGTATCTGGAATAACAGTAGATATTCAAAAACGGTTTTCACCAGCATGAATGTACGGCAGGGGCTTAGGACACCAAATACTATGCGAAATTTTAAAACGTAAACAAAATACTATTTTTACACAAACTTGTGTATTTTTAAATGGACACCCCCTATTATTTCGTATGCAATCAATAGCATGAAAAATCACAAAAATAATGGCGTTAGTCGCATCGCAATACGTCAGTTACATCCCGAGAAATTTCGAAGCGAAGTTGACGCTTGAAATAAATGAAGCGCACAGCTAGCGCACGTCCTGAGACTCATGCGTGCACCTCACGCTGCCTGTGTCAGGGGCTCACACAATGGGAAGGTATGCACAATCCACAAAAATAAACAAGTAACACGTCCAACCCAAAGTTACGTTTTTGAAATTGTGAATGTATGCGTATTCTAGCGAAATGGCAACTAGGGTTACAAATAGAGATAACACACTTGGATCACTTTGCTAAACACATTTACTAGTGCCCTGTCGCCCGCAGAAACTGTATTGTTGTGCATTACGTCCAGCATAGAAAATACACCCACATACTGGCCAATGAAACTGTGTGACATCAACATATGTTTGAAGTGCCCTCCGTTTGCATCAATACACGTTTGCAGACGGGTAACGAGAGTGTGTTGCAAAGATTGTAGAATTTCTACAGATACTGCTGCACACACCGCAGTAATACGATGCTGCATATCCTCCACTGTTGTTGGGGTTCTTGGCATACTCCGTCCATCGCACAGTACCTCCCCGCCCCATCCACCTATATGGAAATGTAGCATCTAGAACGTCTCTGGTAACTTTTGCACTGTGTGCGGAACATCCGTCATGCTGAAACCACATTGATTGACAAGTTTGCCGGCTGGGATGGCCGAGCGGTTCTAGGCGCTACAGTCTGGAACTGCGCGACCGCTAGGGTCGCAGGTTCGAATCCTGCCTCGGGCATAGGTGTGTGTGATGTCCTTAGGTTAGTTAGGTTTAAGTAGTACTAAGTTCTAGAGGACTGATGACCTCAGAAGTTCAGAAGTTAAGTCCATAGTGCTCAGAGCCATTTGAACGATTTGATTGACAAGTTTCCAATCTTAGATCCTCCATGAGGAACGGAAGAAATGTTGCATATCGCTGTCCATTCAGCGTTCCACGGTAAAAAATAGGGACCTATAATGCAGTTACTAATGATACCGCACCAAACATTGACACTCCACTGTCGTTGATGAGCAACTTGGAGAATCCAGTGGGGATTTCGCACGGACCAGTAGTGCATGTTCCGCAGATTCACATTACCGTGTTTTGTAAATGAAGCCTCGTCCGTAAACAACGTATTGCTTAGGAATACTGGATTACCATGCAACTGCTGGAGTGCAAAACGACAAAATGCAATGCGGGATTCAGAGTCATTCCCGTACAGTTCTTGACGCAGTGAGATATGGAACGGGTGAAACTGATGCCGATACAAGTTTCTGCACACACTACTGTGGCTTATTCCTACACCTCGTGCATTTTCTCGTACACCCACCTGACAATTTTTCCCAACAGCAGCCAGAACAGCTATTTCGTTTCCATTGGCAGTCGCTGGCGTTGTACGAATACGTCGACGTTTTGTGGAAGCCCATCCTCCTGTTCGTGTGTGTCTTGCAGATGTTGTCAATGGATCGACGTGACGGACACCGCCGATCTCGGTAGGGTTCAGCATACAGTGTCACAGCTGCGGTTGCATTTTTGTGACATTCGCCATAAATTAAAATAATATCTACTTTTTCTTCATTATAGAAGGCCGGCATATCGACTAGATGACCAAATATAACAAGCCACAAGGAAACGGGTTTTAGTGTGGCGACGTATGTGAATTACGTTACAGTATGAGAGCCGTTCAGCAGACTAGATTAGGAGACGCTTGTACACTGAAGGTAGAGGGTGCCGTAGTGATATTGGAATGTTTACGGCGGCATACAAGCGCCAGTGCAGGCAACCCCTGCTCTGAGATCAGTACTACATACTATGTATTACGTCAGAAACTGTGACGCCTGTGCTATCCTTTACAATCCACATTTTTCAAAACTTATGAGGTGTAGAAACGTGAATCAAGTGTGTTACCACTAATTGTACCCCTAGTTGTCATTTAGTAACAATAAACATTATGCACAGTACATCCATCATTCTGATACCGCATTATTTGACACATTATAAGGGGTGGACCGGTTCAAGTAAGGTACAGCTGAAGAAGGGGCTAAACTATCCCCCTTTAAGGGCGCTATCAATGAAATATGGGCCAATGATGTGTCATCATACAATACCAAACCATACATTAACAGCTCACTGCCGTAGTACGTCAATCACATCACGATTACCGGCAGCGTGACGCGCACGCTTCAGTCTCAGGACGTGCGATGGCTCTGTGCTTCATTCATTTCAAGCGTGAACTTCGCTTCGCAATTTCTCGGTATATAATTGACGTAATGCGAAGCTACCAACGCCATAATTTTTGTGATTTTTCATGCTATTGGTTGCATATGAAATAATAGGGGGTATCCATTTAAAAATATACAAGTCTGTGTAGAAAATAGTATTTGTTTACGTTTTAAAATTTCGCATAGTATTTATATTCCTAAGCCCCTGCAGTATGTTCATGCTGGTGAAAACCGTTTTCGAATATCTATTATTGTTCCAGAGACATCTGAGTTGGGAGAGTTAGGCGAGACACCCTATATATAAGTATATTCCTGAGAAAGTGGAATTTTCTAGTTTACCCTGGCTTAAAAAATCGCACGAAGGCAAATTAACACTTATTTATTTGCTGACGGCTAGTTAATTACATATGACGTTGGTTAAACTGCAATTCACGGAATTATAGCGGTAAGAAGTGCAATAGTATCGAAGGAAATTGACGGAGATCCGAAATGTGAAATAATTTGGGTGAAGATCACGGTTAAAGCAGGCTCAGACATGGTAATTGGATAGCTCTATAGGTCCCCTGGCTCAGCAGCTGTTGTGGCTGAGCACCTGAAGGATAATTTGGAAAATATTTCGAGTAGATTTCCCCACCATGTTATAGTTCTGGGTGGAGATTTTAATTTGCCGGGTATAGACTGGGAGACTCAAACGTTCATAACGGGTGGCAGGGAGAAAGAATCCAGTGAAATTTTTTTAAGTGCTTTATCTGAAAACTACCTTGAGCAGTTAAACAGAGAACCGACTCGTGGCGATAACATATTAGACCTTCTGGTGACAGACAGACTCGAACTATTTGAAACAGTTAACGCAGAACAGGGAATCAGCGATCATAAGGCGGTTACGGCATCGATGATTTCAGCCGTAAATATAAATATTAAAAAAGGTAGGAAGATTTTTCTGTTTAGCAAAAGTGACAAAAAGCAGATTACAGAGTACCTGACGGCTCAACACAAAAGTTTTGTCTTATGTACAGATAGTGTTGAGGATCAGTGGACAAAGTTCAAAACCATCGTACAATATGCGTTAGATGAGTATGTGCGAAGCAAGATCGTAAGAGATGGAAAAGAGCCACCGTGGTACAACAACCGAGTTAGAAAACTGCTGCGGAAGCAAAGGGAACTTCACAGCAAGCATAAACATAGCCAAAGCCTTGCAGACAAACAAAAATTACGCGAGGCGAAATGTAGTGTGAGGAGGGCTATGCGAGAGGCGTTCAATGAATTCGAAAGTAAAGTTCTATGTACTGACTTGGCAGAAAATCCTAAGAAATTTTGGTCTTATGTCAAAGCGGTAGGTGGATCAAAACAAAATGTCCAGACACTCTGTGACCAAAATGGTACTGAAACAGAGTATGACAGACTAAAGGCCGAAATACTAAATGTCTTTTTCCAAAGCTGTTTCACAGAGGAAGACTGCACTGTAGTTCCTTCTCTAGATTGTCGCACAGATGACAAAATGGTAAATATCTAAATAGACGACAGAGGGATAGAGAAACAATTAAAATCGCTCAAAAGAGGAAAGGCCGCTGGACCTGATGGGATACCAGTTCGATTTTACACAGAGTACGCGAAGGAACTTGCCCCCCTTCTTGCAGCGGTGTAGGTCTCTAGAAGAGCGTAGCGTTCCAAAGGATTGGAAAAGGACACAGGTCATCCCCGTTTTCAAGAAGGAACGTCGAGCAGATGTGCAGAACTATAGACCTATATCTCTAACGTTAATCAGTTGTAGAATTTTGGAACACGTATTATGTTCGAGTATAATGACTTTTCTGGAGACTAGAAATCTACTCTGTAGGAATCAGCATGGGTTTCGAAAAAGACGGTCGTGTGAAACCCAGCTCGCGCTATTCGTCCACGAGACTCAGAGGGCCATAGACACGGGTTCACAGGTAGATGCCGTGTTTCTCGGCTTCCGCAAGGCGTCTGATACAGTTCCCCACAGTCGTTTAATGAACAAAGTAAGAGCATATGGACTATCAGACCAATTGTGTGATTGGATTGAAGAGTTCCTAGATAACAGAACGCAGCATGTCATTCTCAATGGAGAGAAGTCTTCCGAAGTAAGAGTGATTTCAGGTGTGCCGCAGAGGAGTGTCATAGGACCATTGCTATTCGCAATATACATAAATGACCTTGTGGATGACATCGGAAGTTCACTGAGGCTTTTTGCAGATGATGCTGTGGTGTATCGAGAGGTTGTAACAATGGAAAATTGTACTGAAATGCAGGAGGATCTGCAGCGAATTGACGCATGGTGCAGGGAATGGCAATTGAATCTCAATGTAGACAAGTGTAATGTGCTGCGAATACATAGAAAGATAGATCCCTTATCATTTAGCTACAAAATAGCAGTTCAGCAACTGGAAGCAGTTAATTCCATAAATTTTCTGGGAGTAGGCATTAGGAGTGATTTAAAATGGAATGATCATATGAAGTTGATCGTCGGTAAAGCAGATGCCAGACTGAGATTCATTGGAAGAATCCTAAGGAAATGCAATCCGAAAACAAAGGAAGTAGGTTACAGTAAGCTTGTTCGCCCACTGCTTGAATACTGCTCAGCAGTGTGGGATCCGTACCTGATAGGGTTGATAGAAGAGATAAAGAAGATCCAACGAAGAGCAGCGCGCTTCGTTACAGGATCATTTAGTAATCGCGAAAGCGTTACGGAGATGACAGTTAAACTCCAGTGGAAGACTCTGCAGGAGAGACGCTCAGTAGTTTTGTTGAAGTTTCGAGAACATACCTTCACCGAAGAGTCAAGCAGTATATTGCACCCTCCTACGTATATCTCGCGAAGAGACCGTGAGGATAAAATCAGAGAGATTAGAGCCCACACAGAAGCATACCGACAATCCTTCTTTCCACGAACAATACGGAACTGGAATAGAAGGGAGAACCGATAGAGGTACTCAAGGTACCCTCCGCCACACACCGTCAGTTGGTTTGCGGAGTATGGATGTAGATGTAGATGTAGAATTTACTATGCCAACAACGTAATATGAAGATTTTTCTCATGTGACAAAAGTTGTGAATTTAGAGGATTCGGACATTTAAAATCAAATTATGTCATTTCTAACAAGACAACAGAAGAAATAAATAGTCTTAACTATATCGGAAATCAAGTAAATTATCCAGAAATCATCATTTATACAAAAAAAATCTTGCAGAATTCCACTAGATGTGGAACTTTAACGGAACTTGAAAAGCAAGTGAGGAAAGATATTTTTAAATTTTATTGAAGTATGTCTTTCTCTGTTGTGTTGTGGGTCCTCGAGCCTTATTACACACGAGAAAAACTTGATTCAGGTGTCTGAAATGAGATTCCTAACAGCTGTGAGTGGATGTACAATTTAGATAAAATAAAGAAAATGAAATTGGATAACCCACAAAGACGGAACAAGCGCCCTTTCTAACTCTTAAAATAAAGAAGGTGATGGATAGAAAAGTGATTTGTGGAACGTATCATATTCTGGATGTCTGACATGAATTATTAATAGACCAAACACTATGTGAAAGAAGGGCACAAAGCTAAAATATTAGAATACAATAGTACGCACATGGAAGCGAATCTTGGACATTAACTAAGGAAGACAAAAGAATGATATAATGAGCTGAAATGAAATTTAAGGATCAGATATAAAGTATAAAACAATGTTTTCCTATTATAACGAAAGAACATAACAAATGTTGCTTAAATGAAAGGATTGAGCAAGGATGTATAAAATGAGAACAACAGACCATTGTAATGGACGAATACAGATAAACAAACATTTGATCAGCTATAAACCAATACGAAAGAGAGATGTAGGACGATAGAGAGCACGCTGACTTTAATGCAGACGGAGTAGGCTGTAAGTCCATTCCACGAAGTGAAGAATAAGAAGAAAAAGAAGAAGAAGGTGAAAATGTTTGAAAGAAAGGAAATGATCAGTGCCTGATTAAGTGGAATTATAAAAATTCAGAATACATTTCTGTTCAAAAGAAGGAGAGCGTTAAAATGTAGTTTCTTCGGGTAGTGTCTAAATTTGGCTTGATTCTGAGAAACACAACGGGTTACGCTAAAAGGCTTAATCTGCTTGCGAGGGACGAGCGTGGCATCAGCTACGGGCACACGCTGCAGCAGGAGGATATTGATTCGATGTCGGAAACCTGACTGCGGAATATGGCAGCAGGTGTTTCCAGAGAAGGCACCAGGCGAAACCGCGATTTACGAGCTGCGTGGCACGAAAAGTGTATTATTCCATAGTATGGCGTAAGCAAAATCAATAATACTTGAGCTTTTATTTGTTAATTTTACTTTACAGGATCGTGGGAGTTTCTGCTAAAGTGCTTCGTGACGCATGGAAATGAGACTGTATTCTAGTATATGCAATGTTATAAGAAAGAGATTTATATGGTTATGCTTCAGGAGTCGATTTATTCTGTTACAAAATCTTCATTCATAAAGGAAAGAACCAGAACTTGGAACGAAATTAGGCAATGTCTCATTCTGGTTTAATACGTCAACAGTCGTGCTTTGACCAGCCTTTTAATATTGACGAGTTACACTTAGTAACGATGATTGTTATGTGCTGTGCTAAGCTACAAATCACAGTGTTGCTAGTCAACAGAAACCGGTTTTAATCTGGTTGTAATTACGATTAATTGCGGTCAAGACCGTTAAATGTGTAATAAATAACTACTGACGGTTTCAGGTCTTACAGATTCTTAGTAACTCCTGAAGACAAGCGCCGCGCGCTACTTAAAGCCTATTAAAATTTTTTTTTATAGTAAAACACACACAATGTACTTTATAATCTGGATGATGAGTTTCCGCAATAGCGTTCCCGATATATGACAAAGAAGCGCCATATTTTCTGAAGATATAGGGTGATTATATGATGATGTAACAAGCTTTCAGGGATGATGGAGGAGATGAAACGTATCACTTTGAAGTAAGGGTAGCTTGTCCGGATACTACCCAGTCGAAAGTGGTAAGCTCCAGTCCACATATCCTCTGTCTACAGGATAGGATAAAGGTAGTGTTTACCAAAACGCACATACTACTGGTTCAATGGTTATGGTCTTTATTGACTTCATTTATTTATGTGTGTCATCTTGTGTTGTGGTCATGGAGATGTGCTAATTTATTGTTAGGGCGGTATGTGGCGACTGCTGGGTTTACCTGTTTAGCAGTGCAATTGGTCTTTGGTGAAAGTGGAAAGAAAATAGTTGTGATATCTCTTACAGTGGGACACATGTATCGGTACTGTTGTTGCTCAGATTGTAAGGCAGGCAACTTTCAAGGGGTGATAGTACGGAACAAAACAAGAAAAAAGTTTCTAGCAAAAATCAGTTCTAAAATGCATACCTTAAGAGGCACAGGTACGCGTTCAGAGGAAGAGATGTGTTTCACAGTAGTGAAAATGAAGAATTGTAAACGGTTTAAGGGCGACATCTACAAAGCAAGACGGCACATAAGAGTGACAGTGGACTAAACAGTAGTTTTCTAAATTATTTTGCTCATTTACAAGATGGCTCACCATCACTTATTGTCTCCGTGCAGACCGCAAAACATTTGAAGTACTGCAGCTCCTGCAGCAGAAGATATATCTGAGATGAGTAAGCAAATGTATTTCTCTGGTAACAGCCATTATTTCAACTTATCAGTGACTATTTACCTCGAAACAAAACGTTATGTGGGAGACTTCACCGAAATATTTAGGATAGTGAAGAACATTTAAACTGAATAATTTAATTGGTAACATAAACTATAAATACGAATGTATAAGATCTTACATTCAAATGCAGAATTCTCTCACAGTCTAATCTTTGGTTCCTTATGTAAGTAATGCAGTAACATGATGCACACTGTACCGTATTGTTCAAGAGCACACGTCGTCTTGTTAACTTCTGTTGGGTATTTCGCAGTTTTGTCACATAAATGTACAATTCAATAGCAAACGTCGTCTTGCTAACTGCTGCTGGGTACTTCAAAATTTGTCACGTAAATATGGATTTGTATAATTACTCGTCAACGTGCATTGAAGAGCCAGAGAAAGTGGTACACCTGCCTTTATAGTGTAGGGGCCACCGCAAACACGCAGAAATGCTGCAACACGACGTTGCATAGACTAAACTAATTGAAGTAGTGCTGGAGGGAACTGGTATCATGAATCCTGCAGGGCTGTCCATAACTCCCTAAGAGTACGAGGGAATGGAGATCTCTTTTAAACAGCACGTTGCAGTGCAACCCAGATATGTTCATGTCTGTGGACCTTGGTGACCAACGGAAGTGTTTAAACTGAGAAGACTTTTCCTAGAGCCACAATATAGCAATTCTGGATAAATGGGGTGTCGCATTGTCCTGCTGGAATTGCCCGTCAGAGAGCACAATGGACGTGAATGGACGCAGGTGATCAGTCGGGATGTTTACGTACATGTCGCCTGTCAGAGTCGTATGTAGACGTATCAGGCGTCCCATATCGCTCCAACTCCACACGCCCTACACCATTACAGAGCCTCCACCAGCTTGAACAGTCCCCTGCTGACATTCAGGGTCCATGGGTTCATGAGGTTGTCTTCGTACCCGTACGCGTTCATCCGTTCGACACAATTTCGAGCGAGACTTGTCCGAGCAGGCAACATGTTTGCAGTCATCAACAGTCCAATGTCGGTGTTGACGGGCCCAGGCGAGGCGTAAGCTTTGTGTCATGCAGTCATCAAGGGTACACGGGTGGGCCTTCGCTTCCGAAAGCCCACATCAATGATGTTCCTTTGAATGGTTCGCACGCTGACACTAATTGATGGCCCAGCACTGAAATCTGCAGTAATTTGTGGAAGGGTTGCACTTCTGTAATGTTGAACGATTCTCTTCAGTCGTCGTTCGTGCCCTTCTTACCGGATTTTTTTCCGACCGCAGCAATGTCGACGATTTGATGCTATACCGCATTCATGGCATTCACGGTACACTCGTGAAATGATCGAACGGTAAAATCCCCACTTCATCGCTACCTCGGAGATGCTGTGTCCCATCGCTCGTGCGCCGACTATAACAACGTGTTCAAACTCACTTAAAGCTTGATAACCTGCCATTGTAGGAGCAGTAACCGATCTAACAACTGCGCCATTTGTTGTCCTACAAGGGCATTGCCGACCGCAGCACCGTATTCTGCCTTTTTATATATTTCTATATATGAATACTAATGCCTATACCAGTTTCTTTGGAGCTTCAGTGTGTATTGATAAAACTGTACGTGAGCTACACTACAGCACATACTGCAGTACAGACACCTCATATTACCATTTTCACTCCAAGTTCATATTTGTGTTCAGAGTATTCAACAATTCGTAAGTGTTTATACATCCGTAAATACACACAAGAAAATTCGCTCAAGTTACAGTGATGCTCCACCATTCAGTCAAAATCAAGGAGAAATTTATCGACTGAAGTACGCTGAGCAGCAGAACTAAAGGTCTACTTCTTTAAAACCTCCAGTAAGTATGAATTTTGGCTGAAAGGTGCGTATAACCACTCTCCATAATGGTGCAAAAGCATGGTGTTCAAAGACGTCACCCTCGGGCTGGCGACACTGCAAACAACAAGGTGTCCACACATACAAAGAAAAGCAGGTTCATGTGAGGTGGAAAGATCGTCACCCCTTCCTCAACCACATCTCACTCTTTCTCTTGATGCCTTTGCCGTGGAGGTCAGAATCGCGACTTCCAAATTTGAAATCTTGGGGTCTTCTTATGGGCGGTGACAGATCAATACACTTCACTCACATCGCTAACAATCGACACGAAAACTTCTCAGCAGGTTGTATGAAGGGCGTCAATGAAACAACTTCTTCCTTTGGCGCGTTTATTTACACAAATTTCGCGCTCGACAGGGTGCAGTGTTGTGTTCAACAGAACGACGATCTTCACAACGTTTGACACTGCGGATATCCCCCTGGCGATGCACTCTTTCTCTACGAACATTGAATGCGATCTTACCCCTTTGGTCTGCAGCGCAATTTTTGCTCTGGTATACAGGGTGGAACCCAGAAGGATTTTTCAGGACCATTTGACGATCTTTGAACGTGTTCTGAAATAACAAAGCATGTTTATACTATCTTTCAGGACCATTTGACGATCTTTGAACGTGTTCTGAAGCAACAAAGGATGTTTATACTTTCTCAGCCCTCCTGCTTCGCCCCCTACTCTGGAATGATAGAAAGTGGGGAGGAGTTGAAGTACAATATTTGTAAGTAGGCTGTTTAAGTTTTTATGTTGGTAACGTCATGTAGCGCTCTGTATGAAAATCACTGACTGTGCTGTGTGCAGTCTGTGGTTGGCTTGTATTGTTGGAATTTGCTATTGCAGTGTTGGGCAGTTGGTTGTTAACAGCGCGTAGCGTTGCGCAGTTGGAGGTGAGCCGCCAGCAGTGGTGGATGTGGGGAGAGAGATGGCAGAGTTTTGAGAGCGGATGATCTGGACGTGTGTCCATCAGAGACAGTAAATTTGTGAGACTGGATGTCATGAACTGATATATGTATATGTTATGACTATTGAACACTATTAAAGTAAGTACACTGTTCATTCTCTATCAAAATATTCCATTTGCTGACTATGCCTATCAGTAGTTAGTGCCTTTAGTAGTTAGAATCTTTTATTTAGGTGGCAGTAGTGGCGCTCGCTGTATTGCAGTAGTTCGACTAACGAAGATTTTTGTGAGGTAAGTGATTCATGAAAAGTATAGGTTATTGTTAGTCAGGGTCATTCTTTTGTAGGGATTATTGAAGCACAGATTGCGTTGCACTAAAAATATTGTGTGTCAGTTTAGTGTTGATAAGAATAGGTAAATAGCGAAATGTCTGAGTACATTCAATTGCCGGCCGGTGTGGCCGTGCGGTTCCAGGCGCTTCAGTCTGGAACCGCGTGACCGCTACGGTCGCAGGATCGAATCCTGCCTCGGGCATGGATGTGTGTGATGTCCTTAGGTTAGTTAGGTTTAAGTAGTTCTAAGTTCTAGGGGACTGATGACCACAGATGTAAAGTCCCATAGTGCTCAGAGCCATTTGAACTATTTTTTTACGTTCAGTTCTGTTCAGCTGTTTGAAAACAAATAATGTAAGAGGTTTTCCAGCACAGTCATTCATAAATTTTTCTAAGGTGACGTTTCATATATTGACAGATGAATAAAACAGCAAATGGTAATTATAAGTCCCTGCTTCCTCCCCTCCAGCTGGCCGACACCCTCGATGCCATCTGCACACCTTTGTTGAGCATTTTAAAAATTTACCTCTACAGAGACAACCCTTGAGCGATTCGTAGACGCCTGTGGGCAGATAACCCTTCAGCACATTTCAGCTGAGTGGTACCACACTGCTGCTGTAGTGCCTGCTTGCCCGCATGTGGTCTGAGATGTTACCTCTGCCTAGGAATCGGTCAAGGATTGTTGCTGTACATGTACATTTTAAAGTACCAAGAAAATGTACGTGGATGGTACTGAGGGCCTCGCCCTCTTACAGGGGTCCTTTGCTGCTTTATTCACGAATGTGTCAATGTCTCACCACCCGTCCCTGATGCTCACGTCACAGGAGCGCGAAACAAGTGGGATGCAAAAGCATAAACAACCTTTGCTGCTTTAGAACACGTTCACATTTCGTGGAATGGTTTTGAACAGTCCTTAGGGTCTCTGTGTACCGGACCAACGGGGTAAGATCTCGTGCAGTGGGGTTGCACTCCACAAAGTCCTCAGAGAAAGGTGAATTGTCTGTGGGTTGTAGGCAGTGTCAAAGGTTGCACATAGCACTGCAAACTGTCGACCGCGAAATGAACGCCTCAAAAGAAGTTGTTTCACTGACGCCTTTTATACCATCTACTGAGGAGTTTTCCTATCGATTCTGAGCGGCGATGTGTCTCAAATGTTTTCCTTGATCATCCATAAGAAAACCGCTGGGCATTGCGGGTCATGATCACGAACGACGAGGCGTCAAGAGAAGGGGTAAGATGTGGATATGAGAGATGCTACGTCCTTCCCATCGTGTGGCACGTTCGGGCGGCGTTTATCAGAGCTAATAACGGAAATCAGAGCTCGTACTGAAAGACATAGGTGTTCATTCTTTCAGCGCGCTATACGAGATTGTAATAATAGAGAATTGTGAAGGTGGTTCGTTGATACCCTTGCCAGGCACTTAAATGTGATTTGCAGAGTGTCCATGTAGATGTAGATGTAGAATTGAGGTGAAATATAGTGCCTGTGTGACATAATTAACCCACCTCACTTGAAATTCTGGGATGTGGCCTTTTTTTCGCATGTGCTGACACCTTGGGGTTTGAAGCATCGCCGAGAATGGCGCCACGCTTTCGTATCATTATAGAGGAAGGTTGTAAGCACCTTTGAGCCAAATTTCATGTAAATGTGAGTTTGCGTGCGTGAAACAAAGACACCTGCTATAGCCAAGACCGGACGTGAGTCTAGTAACATGTAAGTTTGGGGAAAGCATTTGTTTAGCGATGAATTATTTTACTAAACTGTAATTGGTCTGGTCTGGTAGTACCATTACGTGTGTTTGTAGTACGGTTCAAATGGCTCTAAGCACTATGGGACTTAACATCTGAGATCATCAGTCCCTTAGAACTACTTAAACCTAACTAACCTAAGGACATCACATGCACGAGGAAGAATTCGAACCTGCGACTGTAGCAGCAGCGCGGTTCCGGACTGAAGCGCCTAGAACCGCTCGGCCACCGCGGCCGGCTGTTTGTAGTAGTACCATTACGTGTGTTTTAGACAGTGACAGCAAGTAGTCATTTGAGTGGTATTCAAGAATACGACAGCAGTACCCCAGGATTATTGAGGCTGTAGATTAATGTATCAACCATTTCAGTTGTAGCATCCATTTTCTCGGCAATGTGACTTACCAATTACCATTGGATTTTTGTTAAAGTCTGAAAGCCTACCTCGGCTTGTAAATTCAACCCGAGATATACATGAAATTTTCTGAACACGATTTGCCTCGAAATCTACCCCAAAGATATTAAACCTTAACGCTTGGGAAAGTGTTGTGACTGGAGCAATATTATGTCGGATGTGGCAGGCATTTCACAAACGGAACTGATTATTATAAATTCAGAAGGATTTTGAATTAACTCTGACTATAAAACCTGTACGTCAATCTTTCATTGTGATTTAAACTGTGTCTTGTAGATTCGAATTGTGCAGGACAAACATGTTTTCCATTTGTAGGCGGTAATACATAAAAAAGACTTACTAATCCATGCCCTTTGTGACTAAGAAAATGACATGCGATAACGCCTTTTCTATTGCTGTATGGCTTGTAGAACTATATCACATAACCATACCTGTAATGTTGTATCAATCTTAAGGATTTCAGTATAATATTGGAAAATTGAATATAGTGTTTCTATCAGTCAATTGAGGCACTGATGTCGGAAGTAGAACAGTATACTGGTTTCCACATGTTCTCGTCAAATCGAATGGACCACAATAGAATCCGAAGTTCTCGCAGTAATATGAGAGAAACCGTGACACGAGCTGTTAGTTCGTTTTTACATAGCCTTGAAGCAGTCGTTTTTCGTGTCATATTCACTCCGGTTGGCTCCCTGACAATTTGTTTGTTGTTCCGACTCTCCTATTAACACTTAGCGTGCGTGAGACGTAATATTACGGCGCTTGCGGGAAATGAGAATGTGCGGCGGACGTAATATTACGTCACGCCAGTTGCGACGAGTTTCTGTGGTTTCGAACGCATTTTTACGGCTCCCAGAATCGTCTGTGAGATCTTCAGGCTTCGTAGACGACGGTAGTGGTATCACTTAACAATTCATCGTTTTTGAAACGTTTCTTATTGGCTCGTGCATCGTAGGCATTAAGCGACGTTCGAATTGAGTAGTTAGCACTAATATCAGATAGTACAAAATATTCAGCAAAACGGGTGTGTTTCGGATATGTTCTGTTAACATTCATCCTATTCTTTGTTTAATTTTGTGAGTCTAGAGACCTTTTCGATGGATGTCATTTTAGTGATATAGAAACTAAATGCCTGATTCTTCTCTTAGTTCTAAATTTCCCTATATCTTAAGGCAGTGTAACGGAAGCTGTACCATTGAATATATATGTTTAGGTTTACGAATATAGGTTCAATCTAAGCCTTGATTTTCATGCATTAATAATGCCTGAGGAGAGGCACTGCAGTAGAAGTCATTCTGTTGGCAAAGACACTCGCGTCGGTCGTGTGCTGTCATAGCACATTACAGCCAGATTTCGCCGCACTGTCCTAGCGGATATGTTCGGCGAACGCCCTACATTGATTTGTGCGGTTATCTCACGCAGCGTTGCTTGTCTCTTAGCACTGTCAACTTTACGAAAACGCCGGTGCTCTCGGTCGTAAAGTGAAGGCCGTCAGCCACTGCGTATTCCATAGTGAGAGGTAATTTCTGAAATCTGGTACTCTCGGCACACGCTCAACACTGTGGCTCGCGGAATATTGAATTCCGTAACGATTTGCAAAACGGAATGTCCCATGCGTATAGCTCCAACTACTATTCTGCGATCAGGGTGTGTTGATTCCTGTTACGCGGTAATAATCACGTCGCAGACCCTTTTACATGAATCACATGAGTACAAACGACAGTTCCGCCAATGCACTGCCCTCTTATACCTTATACACAGTATGTGATACTACCACCGTCTGCATATGCACATAGGCTATCCCATGACTTTTGTCACCTCACTGTGAAGAGCTGTAGAGATTACATAGGGAGAAGTATAAAAAGGGGAAATTGTGGGAATATCGTTTCAGTACGGTATTTTCATTTCTCCTCAGGTTTCCTGCTATGTTCAAAGTGTTTGCTTATTTTAGTGTAGACGGAGTACACCTGTTTCCTTAGGACTTTGCTTTATTCCATGCTAGGAACGTAAAGTATGGTATCCTGTACTTGTCTCAATCATGTGAAACATCTTATACTACATGTCACACTTTATACGTGTTAAGTGAATGAAATCAATGCAACTAACACCTTCTTGATCCTCTCTGTCTCCAAATGAAATCAATGTAACTAACATCTCCTTGTTTATTCTGTGTCGACTCTTATGCATATGAAGCTTCTTATCCTAAACGTCACACTTTACACGTGTTAAGTGAATGAAATCGATACGAAACGCAGTACTTAACAACAAGTGTATTTCGAACATCAACGTACAGCCAGAAAATAAGTAAATTCCTGACTAGAGAGTGCGTCTGTTTTTACAAACATCGAATATTCCAGAATATACGACCATAAGATATTTAAGAACATTCCAGAAACGATAACACTAAACAACAAATATTTGCTTGTGGTCGGGATCGAACTGGTGACGTCCACAAATGAACCTTATCACTACGCCCCCTACATACAACATAAATCACGGCGATATGGCATAATCTATTTTGATTTTGAGGTCAAAAGAATTAAATGCCATGTAGCACACATGCTCCTTCGATATAATTATGTATTAATGTTAAAGCTAGGCAACCATATCGTAATTATTTAACTTGCTATTTCAGAGGCAGTGTTATAATTCACGTACATTGCAACATCAAACAAGATTCAGATGTGTCTCACCAGCAAGGCAGGGCTATGTAGCGAACCAGTTTGATATAAAAACTGTAATCAGATCTTGCCATGCAGTTTATCAAAATTGTGTCGTTTTCCTATACTTTCACATTGCTGAGTGTTTTTATTTTTTCTTATGGTTCATTACATTATAACTTCGCTATCCATTTTCTTGTTGTTTATCGAGCGATGGCGAGTACATTTCAATGGACACATAACAGCATCTCTGTCGCATTCCTTTAGAATATCGTGACGCGACGTGTAATAGCTGATAAGACCATACTAAGACTTTTTTATGTTTTTGTTGGTATTATAATCTTTTTCTAAAAATTAACATTGTCTTTTGTTGGCCTTGTAATTGACAGAGACCTTAATGGCCATCAGGTCGAATCATCAATCCCAGATTTGCACTAGACAGAGTTATTATGTCACATGCACAATGCAATTTTTCTGATAGTAAAAATATGTGAAAGAGTAATTTATACGTAAATGAAGAGTTTTAATTTCCTCACCTCTTCCCTAGTGTGTTTCAAACAAGGCAATGTGGACAGCTCTTTTCTGTAATGCCATTTTCAGTAATTGTAAAACGAATGAATTTAGAGGAAAATAAATTGTTTAGAGACAAGAATTAATTCTAATATCTTATACGAGGAAGAGCGTTTCCACCACTAACCTTGTGCGGTCTGTTGTGATTATCCGTAAATATAAATGCGGTTTGTTAAACCAAGTTTTTGTTACCTCAACTAGACGCACAAACCTAGAAACACTTTAGCGTATCTGTTAAAAAAATTAATAAATATTCGGAATAATAGCATTTCGAACGGTAATATAACTTGAAAACATGGACTCCAATGAAATGATCGTATGGCGTTACCGCCCGGGATGCCACATTCGGCGAAGTTCGGTTGCCGAGTGCGAGTCTTACTGCAGTCGACGCGAGATTGGCTGACTCGCGTGCCGGTGGCGAAAACTGCACCGTATGCCGTCCATGAGCTGGGAAAATCTCCAAGCCGGCCGGGAACCAAACCCGGGCCCACTGCATGGGAGGCAAGCACGTTACCATTTTTTTTATTTTTATTTTTTTAATTTTTTTATTATTTTTTAATTTTTTTTTAATTTTTAGAAAGCCCCTTAGGAAAATGGAACTACAAAAAATTACCTAATAAGTGCCACCGCCACTTTTCATCCTATAACAAAAAAATCTGGTCCACTTCAGGCGTTGGCTCCTGACTAAACCTACCCCAGAGAGCTGCCTATATACCAGGGGAAATACGGGAAATCAAGGTTAGGGCTATCCTTACAAACAAAACAAAATCTTCCTTTTTCTGAATTTTATTTTTATTTTTATTGTTTTTATTTATTTATTTATTTTGCTTAGTTTTGATGTGTAATTGATCAGAGGCCTTCTGCGCCCCGCTGGTAATATGTTGAGTCACGTCTTCTCGAAATTGATGTGTTCCGTTCAATTGTTCAGAAATGTTCATTGGTTCAGTCACGAAACCTCCTTCTCTCTTGGTTTAACACATTCCAGCTGCGAGGCGGGTCATGGAAAGCTCTCCCAAGGAAGTTCGAGAAAAATTGTCTGTATTTTGGGTGACGGACAACGACATAATGACGGTCATTGAGGTATGTCCAAAAATCGAGTACAGAGTCTACAGTTTGTCCAAATAGGTAGTGAATGGCATGTCCGCGAATCCAATTCACAGCATTAGTCTTTGTCAGAGGAAAATACTCACGTTCAGGAAATAATAATGAAAGGGGAGTAATCCGATCCGGAATGTCCCGCATTAGAAAAGCCACAATACGACGAATCAAGTGTCAAACCTCCGCCGTAGGTCCGCAAACAAACCGATGTTCGTCATTGTCCGGCACTCCACACGTGGTACATAGAGGTTATTGAGCGAGGTGGATACGATGAAGGCGAAATTGGTTGATTTGCTTACCACTGACAGTTAGGTACCAGACAGATTGACCATTCGTGTCAAGGGAACAGGCGAACACCGCGCGCCATACATGACGCCAGTCAACCTGGGGGAACTTTTGTTCAATCGGGTTAGGTGGACGACCTAATTGGAGGACATGGTATACTGCCTTCGTCTTGAGTAAAAGCTGTCTTGGTCAGGTGAGGCGTAGATAACTGAGCTTAAGAAAGAAGTATCGTATATAATGTAACTGGGCCGGAACATCCGAGATCATCACTGGGGCTGACAGTGCGAGACCATTCAGCTAAGCAGGTGGACATGAACTCCAATTACTTCTTTTTATTCCATTTTCATTATTACTCACCGATTTCCATTCATTTCTGTGGCAAAAATAGCTGCTATTTTTAGAAACCAACATTTTCATATATTCTGGGCTCAGAAAATTTGAATGACGCAGTTAAAACGGGGTTCGGAAATTAAACTTTTCGCAAACATTTTATTGACGAGAAAGTTAATATAATAATAAGATCAAACTGTTTCAGCTTGGAAGATTTGTTATGGAAGTTGGGTGTTTACCCGATCTGACTTTCCAGCTTTTTCTAAAGTTGTTTTTAGCATTTCATAGACAGTTCACACACCTCAGCACACCTTTCAGTAGACCTTCCGAAGTTAAACATAAGAATATTTTTCTATGACGGATTTACCTTTGCGGTGTGTCCTCTCTTTATAATAAATAAAAGGTATCCTAAACGGGACAGAAAGGCGTTTTACAGATTCAAAGTTTTCTAATGGTTCTATTGTTACTAGCAATTGAATACTTACGGAGAAGAGTTAAGTGAGTAAATGAATGGTATTATTTCCAAGAAGACGACGCCGATTTTAAATTAATAGATCGGTTGAGAGGTCGTTTGAGAAACATGGCTACACACTCAGTTTCCCTCCAGTCACGCGAAGTGTACATTATCGAGCTTCTTCGGTCAGTTTTAGACCAGACAATGCGGCACAACTTTTTCCTCAGGTCATCAGTGACTCGACTAATGTCTGCACTGTGCTCCAAATGGCATAAAATTTATCAGAAAACAAAATTTTGAAAAACACAGCCCTCAGTCGCGAACACAATTAATTTTTAACCTAGGTTTCGGTGTCATAAGGTACACCTTCTTCGCACAAAATTAAAACTAAATGTTACAGCATAACGCACCAAAAAATACGAAAGCTGCGGTCGTACCTGACAGCGTCAAATAGCCAGAATTAAAATAAAATGCAACGGAGATGCAAGCCACTAGGGGCTGCATGTGTCCTCTGCTACAGTCAACCTAAAAGCAGTTTTGTTTTGACTGTAGCAGAGGACACATGGCAGCCCTCAGTGGCTTGCACCTCCGTTGCATCTTATTTTAATTCTGGCTATCTGACGCTGTCAGGTATGACCGCAGCTTTCGTATTTTTTGGTACGTTATGCTGTAACATTTAGTTTTAATTTTGTCCCAAGCAGGTTTCCCTTGTGACACCGAAACCTAGGTTACAAATTAATTCAAAAATGGCTCTGAGCGCTATGGGACTTAACTTCTGAGGTCATCAGTCCCCTAGAACTTAGAACTACTTAAACCTAACTAACCTAAGGACATCACACACACCCATGCCCGAGGCAGGATTCGAACCTGCGACCGTAGCAGTCGCGACTGAGGACTGTGTTTTTCAAAATTTTGTATTATACAACAGTCGCTGATTGACAGTCATGTTAAAAACCTATCAGAAAACAGTAACATGGTACAATATTTTTCGGGAACAATAAATGAGTTATCTTACGTAACTGTGCGACTGTAGAGCTTAGCGTAGGTTAAATATATTATTTGTGCTACACCGATTACAGGTGATTGGAAATGTACGTTTCACATGATGTCTGGGTGTTCTCCTCATCGTCGTATCACACATTCTTAGTTGTACATATTGGGGTTTTGTGCTTACCGTACTTGTTTGGGTGTTGCTATTTTGGTACCAAGAGAATTCTACATCAATGACCCGATAACGCTCTCTTAACACCTAACGTATGTTCTGACACTCAAATGTAATTGCCGTCCAGGTGAATGTTTGAAATTCGTAACAAACAACCTACATCAGTTATATATTAATAACTTGTTTAATACTGCGTTACTAGTTTCGGTATTCAACTCATTGTCAGTAGGAGCTAGCTACGTAAATGTCAACTCAAAGATAATAGAAAATGTATATGTGAAGCCGGCCGAGGTGGCCAGGCGGTTCTAGGCGCTACAGTCTGGAACCGCGCGACCGCTACGGTCGCAGGTTTGAATCCTGCCTCGGGCATGGATGTGTGTGACGTCCTTAGGTTGGTTAGGTTTAAGTAGTTCTAAGTTCTAGGGGACTGATGACCTCAGAATGTGCTCAGAGCCATTTGAACCATTTTTTTTTTTTTGTATATGTAACGAGCTGTTACAGTAAAAATAGATCTTCATACTGTTGAATTGTCACATTTTCTGTGGGAGAGCTATTTCGCAATCATTTAACCTTTATTTTCAATAAGTAACTCATGAATGTGATATGCCTTCTGGGATCTATCCATACATTGATTTGCAAGTCATAATGTCATCAGTGGACTAACTAACTTTTATTAAAAAAAATTATTTTACATTGACTTCCACACTTCGTTAAATAGAATTCTTACAACACAGAAAATCAGACTTCTTCTGTTAACTCATATTTGAGTAATAGTAAACTACGGTTTCATAAACAGCGCAGATAGAATATCATAAAATAACAATTTTTCTTTCTTTAATTTTCTATAACCTAAAAGTGGAACAGTTTATTCAAATTTTTAGTTAATGCCCAAGTTGTACTGTAATTTTAATCATCTGCACTATTGACACTACCTAAGAATTAGGGACTCTAGCGTACATGATTAAATTATTACGACCCATCTCTGTGTGCATAACACGAAAACTGCATTCTTCGAATCGTAAATTGATGCAGTCCACGCGTAAAAATATGTTTAGCTCAAATGAGATGTGTTTAGTTTGTGGCTTCATTTGCTGAAAATAAAACTAGGTGGTGAGATGCGAGCAAATGGACTGTGTTGTTATCCATAATTGTCGTAAGTATTTCCAAAATTTCATGTTAAAACAACTGTGTGTTGATTCTCTCACAGAAATTACTACAATATAGCAGTAACAAGGAGCATAAACCTTTGCAGTAGTAGTGATTGACCTGAAATTTCGACGTGTTCCACTCGCCTTGTAACTGCTGTAGATAGCTATACATGATAATTGATGCAAATACTTTCTAACATTCAACAACTAAACTAATTGCCACTAAGTGTCTGGTGCACGTCCTGTGTTGTATACTTAATGTGCTCTACACACATCAATCGAATTATTGTGACATGATGCATGTTTTCATCTCAAAACGTTTCATTCTCTCTCTCCATCTGTCTCTCTCTCTCACTGTCTCTGTCAAACGACTGACAGACACACACACACACACACACACACACACACACACACATACATACACACACACACACACAGAAAGAGAGAAAGATGGGGAGAGAGAGAGATACAAAGTACAGTGTACATAACAATTACGAGTGTCAGCAACAGGGGTGAAAGTATACGATAACAAAAGCAAACACATTCCGCAAACGTGTCGTTAACGAGACAATTGCAAATGTGTGGCTACAACGAGTGTCACTTAGCTCAGTATGAAATATTGTCCTATTTAGTCTGAATGTTAACGTTTCAACATATACGAGGGCACTTCGAAAAGTAAGTTACACATTATGATGGCAGGTAGAGTAACTGTTATTGAATGCTGTATCAGACATTAAAGTGCCACAAACACACGATATTATTTTTCAAGTCACCAAGCTTCCGTAAACAATGACCATGTCGTTCTACCAATCGTTTAGTTCCTCTTTGAAAGAAATCCACTTCTTGATCGCTGAGTTATTTGAAAACTGCTAACCGAACGGCGTCATCGTTGGAAAAACTAGTCCCCTCCAGGCGTTCTTTCAGCTTGGCGGGAAGACGTTATATGATGTGGTCTGTGACTGGTGTCGGTGGCCCTTCTTCTCGATGAGTATCTGTCACGCCTGTGCGGCCTTGAACAAATTGTTGGCAACATTTCATTGCGGCTTCATACGACGTTGCATCTGGTCTGTACACCGCCAGAATTACGCGATGAATCTGTGAGTGATTTAGATGTTCTGCCCACATAAATCGTACTTCCCCGTGTTCTCTGACTTTGGTGTACGTTTCCAGTTGTCGCACCATTTCACTTGCACTTGGCGGCGCAGCTGTTATTACTACCGCAGCAGGATTGTTGTAAGGGGAACGTTATTTTCAAACCTGTTCATATTTTATTTCTCCCAAACTTAATCATTTATTCGATGTTATTGTCAGGTACATAGTTAACTGCCATAGGCTGATGCTCGGAGATGAATTTCTTGCTGGAAATTTGATTTCATTTCATTTACCATTTAGTTACTGAGACCAGCAGCCACATTCCTTTTCATATATCAAGTCATAGAGTAGTCATCAACATGAGAGGAGAAAGTGGCCACTTAACTTCAAGTTGGAGACGCCTTCTTTTTTTCTTGTCTCTGGGAGCCGTGGGAGAGTTCGTTGGCTTTGGTTGTGCCTGGCTGTCTGGAGCAAGTCCCAACAGCAGAAGCGAACCTACCCACCGTTTTTAAAATCGAGCCCTTTGATTCGCCCTGTAGAATTTTACGCAGAACTTTCTAGCACTTCATGAATCTTGTCTCTGTTCAGAAAGAACCTGGAGGTAACGACAGTTCATGCTTTCCCAATCCACTGGTAGGCATAGCAGCACAAGCATTTTAGCGGGCACCAGGGATTGGTCATTAACTGTGCCTCCAAAATGAGCTGACTCTGGAAACAGTCTTTGGAAGCTGGAGAGATCTGTAGAGATTGAATAAGACTCCCTAACCGTTCTTTCCACCGACCTGTCGTCTTGTAAAGTTGTGTCCGCAGCGCAGAAGACAGCTTGTCGGTCGTGGGATCTTCTTCGGTGGAGGCTGCTATGCCGTAGTCTGGAACCTGTGCTTGTGCTTTTTATGGACTCCCACTTTCCCAGGGTAGTCTCGGTATTTACAGAAATACTCTAGTACTGACTATGATGGTAGCTGACTCTTTTCGTTACTGTATCCCTTTTTGTTAAATTTAAATAATCACAGTTTCTTCACTGTCCTTTACAACACTCGGTATAGCTTTCTTAATTGTACGGTAACTTCTCTGATAACTTCCAATAAAGAGTACAACATGTCTGCCCCGAAACAGAGATACATGTCCAACTCTGAAGAACGTCCGAAACAGTCTTACACGCCTGGCCCTCAGAACGACCGAAACATAGCTGCGTGACCGGACCTTCGGAATGCCGGAAATAGTCTGACTAGCGCAGCCGAAGTACTTCGTCTTCCACGGGTGCCAAAATGACCAGAAGGCGTCCGAAGCACTTCGGTTGCAATACCGTTATTCTTATGCCTCTCAAAACTAGTGAAATTTAATCAACAAAAACGGTAGACTCGTAAGGTAACCATGCGAGATTGTCATACTGAAAACCGGTTTAAATTCAATGAAAAGTATACAAATGATTAATATGAGACGTTAGGCGTTTTGGATCTTGATTAAGATGCCACTCTTGACTTGGATCCACCCTTGTATTTGGTGACCCCGCCAGGATCTTGATATAGTGGTTTCCTTTTGATTTAAGGAGTCACGTCGAAAAAATAGATTGCAAGATATATGTGGAATAGTCAGTTAATTTTATCTGAACAATACCTACGCAATTCTGGTTGCATATTGACTGGTCAATGTTACAGCACTGTCTGTGTTCGCCGTTGCCTTGCTTACAATTTAACTAGTTGAGAAACCCACCGTTGCCTGGGTGTTTATTTACATCTGTGCTCTAGAATTAGTACATGTGGAATTTATTTTTGACTTACGAAGCTTCTTTGTATACAACGTGTGAAGTAGCATAATTGGGGACATGAGCGAAGAAATTGTTTGGTTCCAGTTGGTGTGATGAATGGCAACTATCCCTAAATGTGGAAAAATGTAAGTTAATGCGGATGAGTAGAAATATCAGACCAGTAATATTCGGATACAGTTTTACTAGTGCCCTGCTTGTCACAGTTAAGTCGGTTAAATATCTGGGCAGAACGTTGCAAAGCGATATGAGGTGGAATGAGCATGTGAGAACTGTGGTAGGGATGGCGAAAGGCCGACTTCGGTTTATTGGGAGAATTTTAGAAAAGAATGGTTTACTTGTGAAGAAGTCCGCATATAGGACGCTGGTACGACCTGTTCTTGAGTGCAGCTCGTGTGTTTGGGACGCGTGCCAGGTCGGATTCAAAGAAGACATCGAAGCAATTCAGAGGCGGGCTGCTAGATTTGTTACCGGTAGGTTCGAACAACACGAGTTACGGAGACTCTTCGGGAACTCAAATGGGAATCGCTGCAGGGATGGCGACGTTCTTTCCAAGAATCACTATTGAGAAAATGTAGAGAACCGGCATTTTAAGCTGGCTGCAGAACGATTCTACTGCCGCGAACATACATCGCACGTAAGGACCATGACGATACCAGAAATTAGGACTCATATGGAGGCATATAGAGCGTCGTTTTATTTGAGAGTGGAAAGGAAATGGCAGGTAGTGGTACAGGGCACAATCCGCCACGCACAGTAGGGTGGCTTGCGGAGTATCTATGTAGATGTGGATGCAGTTGTAGATATAGACGTAAAGAGCCGCTTAGAGCTGGCTATATTAAAAGCAACTGACACTAAGGTCGAAGCCTGCAGCGTACGGTGTTTGGAATTGTGCTGTGTTTATAGTCATGGTGCAACATAAGGTCACCGGGAATTGTACACGTAGAAAACGAAATGGTAAATTATTAAGAATAAGCGGGATTCAGAGCCTAAAACCTCACTCGCCTGCGCCACTTCCGGTCAAAATTTCAGCTTCTATGATTTTATATTGGGGAGAAGTAACTTCAAGCCTCTGTGAATCGAAATAATGCATGACGCTCTGATCAGAGTTTCGTTGCATCTCGCTTTCAGAATGAGACTCCAGAGAGAGGATTTAAGCCTGATGTTCGCTTCACTATCTAAACTGGATCTTTGAGACCATGTAGTCCTGAATCGTGTATTCAGTAGGACGCAACCGATTTTTAGGTATTTTTAGTCGCAAACAAAACGAAATCAAAAATTAATGAGTAGGCACCAAAACCGCAAAGCAAACAAATTTGCTTTTCGTAGCAAAGGATATATTCTTAAGACAACCACCGACGTCGTCCTTTGAAAATATATCTGTCCTTAAGGTAAAAAAAACTAGTAGCGCCACCTATTACTCGTTTTGTGTACTACGTAGCTAACAAAATGACGATTAAGCATCCGAACTACTAAGCTGAGCAGACGATTTTGGATAAATCTTTGTCCACGTTCTGATATTGGTGAAATAAAGCCTATGCACGCTGCTCAAAGCTACGCTCAAGTAACCAATGAAAACACCGAGAAAATTAGTGTAGTAGTGCTGTAGATTAGCGTGTTCAAACAGACAAACAGACGGACATCACGGTTTTATCATTTTCTTATTAATACGGGCATGTACGTGTATGCACATGAGTGCAAATTGAAGTAGCTTTCCACACTGACAGATTGAATTAACGCTATATTTTCCTTTGTACTGAAGTAATCTACCACACTGTGTAATTCATGATTATTGGACCACGCTGCAATCAAAACGTTTAGCTAGGTCATGTACTGTAGAAAATGATATAATCAATGAACACGTGTTGGTCAGCGCTCTGGAAGTGTTCAGCGAGGGACAAGCCGGACCCTCTGCAAAGCTAACAGTCTCACGGGAGAAGGAGGAGTGTGAGAGACAAAGCGAAACGGAACTGGAGCGTAGCAGGATTACGCCGACGGCTGGGGGAGAAATGTACTGCACTCGGCCGGATAGCACGCCTCCCGAAGAACAGCGGAAGTTATATGAAGACGTAATTCACCCAGACCTGGCCGACAGAGTGCTGATGAAACTACATTGACTGCGCAAACATTTGACCTTCATGCATTTAAATTATGGATGTCACGGTGGTTAGAAACACAGATGGACGGGCAAGAAGCATGTAAGGCGAACACTGCTTGAAAGGAAAATACAGAAGCAGAGAGTCACTGTCGGACAACAAAGCTCTAAGCCAGATTTATTCTCAGCTGACAGTCGCGGTGAAACACAAGGCTTTAGGCGATTTGCGATGGAAGTGAAGACAAATTTACAGTCGATGAAATTGTGGAGAGAATAGGTCATCGGAAAAGTTACTGATGTAACAGAAGGTGAGTCAGTGGTCACTGAATGCCTGAAGTGCCACATGATGGCTCTGTAAAATAACACATAAACTCGCTCGGCAGTGGCTATGGTACATCAAATAGCTGTGTAAGCGATTCTCATAGAAATAAATAAGAATCTATTGTAGAATGTCCAGAGCAAGAATCCAGGCATGAAGAAATTCTAAGAGAGTGGGATGAGGAATAATCAGATTAGCAGAGAAAATAGCGGTCCTCACAACAGTTACAGAATAGTTGTAATTAATAAATAAAATAGGTGGCGATCGGATCAGTCCAATGTGTGTGGCCGAGGCTGATGAAGTATAATCTCTGCTATGGTTTATGCAAAATCAAGCTGAAATAAATAGGAGAAACTGCTCCATTATAAGAACTGCGCCGATTAATAGTAGGCGGTGGGACAACGCCGGAGATAGGTAAAGACATGAACTGGGTAACCAAGGACAATCGAAAATGAAGACATGATGAGACAGAAGAGATGCGCGAACTTGAAGCAAGATGTCCGAAGACATAGCGATAACGACTGAATTTGACGGACGAAAGACGCAAGCATTTTGTCACAGTTCATAAACACCGGTTACTCTGAGAAACTACGCTTGATTTACCCCCAGAGGTCTCGATCGAGCAATTTGAGAATGCTTTACCATTTCCTGCAGCCCGTCGCTAAAGTCGTATTTTGTGTTCGGATACCTTCGGGAGCAGTGACGGCCTGGATGCCAATACTCATGAGAGATTGCAAGATTTACGTAGAGTTCAGGAAGGCATTTCTCGGTGAGTACTGGTCGAAAAGCAAGCAGCATCAAGTCAATCTCAGCATCCTGATGACAGAGGAATATAATGAATAGTGATATCAGAAACCTAATTGAATGGTACGGAAAAATCAGTACCTTGATCCGCCTTATGATCCCCCTGAATTGATCAAGATCTGTTTAAGCAAACTTTCAAACTGGCTTCAAAGAGAAATAACACTTGCAGGAACAAGCATGAGTGATATTAGATCATTTTAATCACTACTACAAGATTCGGAATAGGAAAGAAATGGTGAAGCGGTGAGGCACATGAACCCACACAATCAGAAATGCCTTTGAAAATCACAAATATTTCTAGAAGTAGAGAAATTGGGAACCATGGCACTACCCTCAACGAACAGGTTCTATAATGGAAGATTTGATAGAGAAAGCTCAGCATGAATTCACGAACCATCAGAGAGAATTCAAATGTTCAGATGTGTGTGAATTACTAAGGGACCAAACTGCTGAGGTCATCGGTCCCTAGACTTACACACTACTTAAAGTAACTTATGCTAAGAACAATACACACACACAACCATGCCCGAGGGAGGACTCGAACCTCCGTCGGGAGGGGCCGCGCAATCCGTGACATGACGCCTCAAACCACGCGGCCATACCGAGCGGCTCAGAGCTAATTACTGAAGTGAGAAGTGTGTACTCCAGTCAAAATGTACTGCACGAAGAAGTTGTCTGATAATGCCAGAAACTGAGTGACAGGGTCGAGGCAGGCTAGTGGCACTCATGAAAAGGCAGAAATGACGTCAATGTATATAAGTTATGAGGAAAGAAGGCGAAATTTCTCGAAAGAAATTGAGACAGAGACCCATAGTGGCTACCTAGTCTTATTTATAAATATAGGGGATAGGATTTTCCACTGTATACGTGTCACTAGCAGTCAGGTCTCGATGACCAATGAGAACGTTTTGGAGACATGTATAATAAACAATGCCTGGCCAGTCCTTCCCCTACAGAAGACAAAGGTTAGAGATGCTGTGAGTGGAAAGTGTATGGAATTGAAGAATCCGGTGGAAATTCAGTTCATGTGCCAGTTGCAGGAATGGAAGAAAACTTCCTGATGGTACCTTTAAGTTTGTAGATACTAGCATAATTGTAGGGTAGAATTCCTCAAATCATTACATGATGATAATAAAGTTGCAAGGAAAATTTGCTGAAGGAAACACTGGTGACAGGATGGAATGACTGACGTTTGATGACTGTTTAGCCAGAGAATAGATGGGACAGGTGCCATAGAAGTTGTGTGGAACTCTGTGAAGGAGTCGATGGTAGGGAAATGTACTAGGATATATACCAATATAAACACAGTGATAGAAGACAAACTCAAATATATGAATTCGGCTGAGGTATGAGAGCACTTAAGAGAAGTGACTTTGCTAGGAATGTGTTCTCTGAAGATACAGGCACTATAACTAATTTTGTTTATCATTTCAAAGTTAAGGAGTACTAGATGTTTTCATTGCACCCGTACCCTATTCCACTAATTTATAAGAAGAAGTTGAGGAAGAGATCTAGTCAATGATTACGAAGTGTGTACCTGAGCTAGTAGCTTCATCATATAACAGCTTGCTACTTTGTGTACCCAAGAAAGCCGTATCAGTTCTTTCAGATCAACATTATAATGTAGCCTGCAACAGATCAGTCCGTGATGACTCAGAAATCTGAGGGACTAAACAAGGCATTATGATATGCCCCTATTCTGGTCCATCTAAATCTAGATAAAAAAATTTGCCTCACTTCACACATTTCACGAGTAAGATTAGATGCACATGTATTGCAAGAACAGAAACGAGATGGCAAGATAGTGCATTGCTTTTGTATTCAGAATGTTGAATAAGGCAGAGACGAATTATTCAGTTACCGAATTGAACTCTCTCGTTATTCAGAATGCTGAATAAGGCAGAGACGAATTATTCAGTTACCGAATTGGAATCTCTCGTCATTGTGTAGGGGTTCTCCAAGTTCCATTATTGACTATTTGAGAGGGTGACCCTAGTATACAGTGATAAATAAGGCCTTACAGTTCTCAATGATGACCAAACTGACGCATTGGCGACTATCCCAGTGGTAGTTCTATCTGCAGAAATTTGGATTCATGATGCAATATTTGTCTGGAAACGATAACGTTATAGCAGATACGTTTTTGCAAACATCGACAAAGCTGACGCGAGGTAGTTGCAATGATCTACGTGAGAACTATTTCAATGTATTGAATGTGAGGGGACAGGATAAAGATCTGGTCTGGCAGGAGAAAACGAGGAGGAACAGAAAGGATGAGTTACATTATCCGTCAATTATAAAACCATCAGAAATGGAATAATTTGTCGTAGAAGAAGCCAAGGAGACGATAACTATGTAGTATGTATACCAGCGGATTTTGTAAGTAACTTAGTTTGGTATGTGCATCTGCGCCATTAACATTTTGACACTCTTAAGTGTTATAACAAGTTAAGCAAATCTGCATATTTCAGCAACATGAGAAAGAGAGTCTCAAGTGTGCTTGCGACATGTGAAGCATACCAATTAGCAAACCAAGGAATACCTCACTTGAGCCTGGAATGTATGCAATAGTACCACCAAAACTGAGGAAAACCACTGCCACATACTTGTTTGGCCCCTTTCCTTGAACTCGATGTGAATTAAGAAACGTATAATGGAGAAGATGGAACCGACTTTTAACACGTGACACACACACCCTTGCATAGCGAAATGGTTAGGTCCTCCACAAAAGCGTTCGTGGAGACCCTCTTGAAATGGGCTGGAAGAGTAGCCAGAGTCTCTCCGACGATAGTGTACAATTTGAATCCAGGAGGTGGAAGAATATGTCATGGCGCGGGAGAATTACATGTCTGTATGTCCAAATACCACCATGTACCACCTCCATTCCATAATTTATGCCTCTTTTTACGGGGCTGGCACTACCCAGAAGCATAACTTTCCGTGCCGCATGGGTTTGAGAATCATGATGATGAACCCAAGTTGATGTCCTGTCCAACAAATTTGTCTATTCTAAAACCGGTGGAATAGTTATGTGTAGCTATCTGTCGATAGCTCCGTGTCAACAAACCACAGTCCCGTAATTTATATAAACTGTGTGACCTGTCTCTAGATATATGGTGGCACATATCTCTAGAAACACGTGTGCAAAGATTGTAGGGTAAGGAGCGACACAGGAAAGTCGAAAAATACTCGGCTGAGAGTAGTATTGGTTTCCTCGTTCCAAGACTTTTTTCTATGCATAGTATCAGAGCATTTCAGTACCTGGAGTCTGTTGTGAGACGTATCAGTATTGGTACTCAGTGGTGCTAAGGATATAGTTTCTGAAAACTATTGGAAAAATATTTCTGATGACTCCTTTGAGATACAAGGCTACAATCCAACAAATATTTTTAAGTGTAGAGAATGTGCCTTTCAATACCAGAAAAACTTATATGCAATTTTCCATGGGTGTACAGGTATTACAATAGGCTGATAATTATGATAATTTGGTCTTTCGGGAAAGGGAAACTTAGAGGATATTCAAGAAGTACTTATATGTCCGGAAATAGTAGTGCTATGTAATCATATTTCCTTTGTGTTATGATACATAGATAATTAAAACAATGAAAAGCTGCAATTTACAATCGTATACGTAGTTAACAAGAACAAAATTTTCCAAATTTTGAGAAAAATGGAATGAAACACTACTGAGTCGAATAGACAGGCTGCTTATTTGGATAAGATACAAATTAAAGATGAACTATCTGAAGACGACACTCATAACGAACCCGAGAAAGTAAAGTAGTTAGAAGGCACGTGGAACAATGGAAGAATCATAGTAGAGTAAATGAAAGTATTTCGTTATCTAGGAAACAAGATTTCACGGGGCAGCTTAAGTCAGTAATGCATTACAAGCTAATTAGCACAGAAAAAATCTTCATTCGGACGAAAGGATTTTCAAGTAAAGACCAAGTGAAGTGCAACGCCTCTGTAAAAACAAAATCGTCTGCGCGTCGACAGTATGAGAAATTTTAGAGAATTGTCTCGATGTTTAAAGTCCATCAAGTAGGCTTGACAAAGGATCAGGTCGGCATAGCACATACGGAAGTGCAACAAAAATGATAGGAGAACTTGAATCGCAAGTCTTTGGCAGAAAGACGTAGTCCTCGCAAAACCCTGTGGCCTAAATTTACAAAATTTGTATTCCAAGAAGCCTGTGTGACAGTCCTGCTCCCACTATCACGTATCTCTTGTAGGAAACCATGAGAATAAGGTAGGAGAGATTAGGCCACGTACAGGGGCATATAGTCATATTTCCCTCGATACATGAATGGAATAGAACGTAACATCAAGAATATTGGTGTGAAATATGCTCTGCTGTGCACCACACAGTGGCTCCTGCAGTGAATACGTAGACAGGTAGACGTATAACAATGTCATACGTACGAGCATAACAAATGGTCGATTGCCGAGTAACGTGTAGCATTGATAACGGGAAGGTTTCTGAAGAAAATACCAATACCTCATCATCGAATATGCTACTACAGATGGGCATCACAACAAAGAGAATACATGAAGAACAAAGTGGAGAGGAACCTCGAAAATAGAAGAAGAAGAACAAGAAGAAGAGAAGTAGGAAAAGGTAGAAAATGGCTAGAGGCGTGTGATAAGGCTAGTACGAGAGGGCAGTAAAAGAGTCACTAGAGGAGAAAACTACAGGCTCAGATAAAAATGTATGAATGAATATGATATTACTACGTAGAATAGGCACAATAATTGTAAAAAATAGATTTCTTAGTTTTGTTTCCGATGAAAGCTTTCACGTTTCATTGTGGTGAAAAGCACGGTTATCACGTGTCGTTGTCCCATTTAAAGACGTCACTTTTTTCCTGGTTCCGAGAGTAAGGAACGGAAGAATTTTAAGAGTTCTCTAACAACTCTGGGAGAGCTGCTGAGCTGCTAACGCAAAAAAGCAAACAGAACGTCTGCTAAATGCAAAGTGCAACCAAAGTTTTATCAGACAAGACTCGCTGGAACCCCCGCTGGTCTTATCCCATGCAATTAAGGAAAGACAAATTGTTTTTTCTCTCTCCTTTCCTCTCATCTGATATCTTCACTAAGACTGGAGCAGAAGGTTTTTACTGAGAGTTAGATGGGTGCACATGCCTTGAAAAACGTAAAAGACAAACTTTATGTTATTTAGTGAACATTTGTAAATACATCAATATGCTACAATGATTTCGACTTATCCCGCAAGTATTCCTTTGCGGAATAATGACGGAAAAGTAATTTTTATAATTTGCTTACACGTTGTATAATTCGCTCTTACAGCTTCGGTTTCTTGTGTTGGCATATAAATGGTTGTTTTTAATTTTCTGCTGCAGTTTTTTCGTTTACTGATGTTTGCTGAGTTATTTCTGCCAACTATTATTGATTTGTAATTCGCTGAGGGCGATGCGAGTACAGTGTGTGTCTCTTCAATTCGTAATGAGTTTTTATTTAATACGATCCCAACTGGAATAAAACTTGCAAGCTTTGCTGACATTAATATAACTCAGTTTTACTAAGTTATTAAGAAGTCAGTCTTCGTTAAATGTAGGCTAAGTCCCTGAATCATCATTTGCAGTACCATCAATACGTTCGTGTCAAGCAGAGAAAATTACAAACGGGAAATCTTTCTAAATTTCTGATTATTTACTTAAGCAAATACAAGTTTCTTAGCCATTGTTTTAAAGTAAGACAGATCGTCAAGTGAAACCATTTCTGTTACGAATCCTATGGCATGTAATTTCAATAAGCAAGTTCTTCATAACCCTTCTCACTGAAATTTTAGCGAAAGGATTCCACCTTTGGTCTCGTTTATAACGGAAATAGTTGAAGATTAGTACCTTTCTTTTTAGTTTTTGAATATTGTTAATCATTTCAGACTTTAAAAAAAAAGTGCTTTTTAAGTTGTTAAATTATTATTCTTGAAACAGAACAGGGACACATGATTTTAGTATACTTGGCACGTTATTGTTATTGTTGTTGTACTCTTCAACTCTACATAATTATCGCAACCCACATCCATCTGAACATGCTTGTTGTATTCAAGCCTTGATCTCACTGTACAAGTTTTACCTCCTTACTCCCCCCCCTCCCCCACAAATTTCCGCCGTACTTCCTCCCATTACCATGGTGACAATTCCCTTATGCCTCTGAATGTGTCGTACGAACTACGCCCTTATTTTAGTCAAGTTGTGCCATAAATTTCCTTTCTCCCCAGTTAGATTCAGTACCTCCTCGCTTCTTATTCGATCTATCCATCTAGGCTTTAACATTTTTCTATAGCACCATGTTTCAAAAGCTTCTATTCTCTTTTGTGCGCACTGATATTCGTTCACGTTTCACTTGTGTTGAAAGATACACTCCAGACAAATACTTACAGAAAGGGCTTTCCAGTAGTTAAATTGGTGTTAGGTGTTTTTTTAAAGAAATGATTTTCTGCTATTGAGAGTTTGCATTTTAATTTTCTCGTAATTTGACCAGCATTAATTATTTTACTGTCCAGATAGAAAATATTCGTCTACTACTTTTAGTTTCTCATTTCCTAATCTAATTCCCTAAACATCACCTGATTTAATTCGATTACGCTCCATTACGTTTTAATTTCTTTCTCTGATTTTGATCTTATAACTTCTTTTCAATATAACATCCATTCCATTCAACTGTTCCTTCAAGTCCTTTGCCATTACTTATGGAATAACAATGTCTTTGACAAACCTTGAAGTTTTTATTTCTTCTCCTTCTGCTTAATTCCCTTTCCGAATTTCTCCTAAGTTTACTTCATATCATGCTCAACGAATAAATTGATAGTTTAGGGATTAGCCTAAAACTTGTCTCACTCCCTTCTCAAATATGGCTGCCTTTTTAAGCCTTCAACTCTTCTAACTATAATCTGATTTCTGTACAATCTGCATGCAACCTTTAACTCTCTGTGTTGTATACCTGTTACATTTGCAATTTCAGAGAATATACTCCCATCGACAATGTTAAAAGATTTATCTAAGTGTACAGACACTATAACCGTATCTTTGTCTTATTACAGTCTTCTAGGATAAGCTCTAGGGTCAGTTTTGTATTGCTTGTTCCTACATTTCTCATGAACCAAACTGATCTTTTCCGAGGTCGGGTTTACCACTTTTTCAATTTTTCTGTAAATAATCGATATTAATATTTTGCAGCATTTTTTTGGTCATCAGTCTACTGACTGGTTTGATGCGGCCCGCCACGAATTCCTTTCCTGTGCTAACCTCTTCATCTCAGAGTAGCACTTGCAACCTACGTCCTCAATTATTTGCTTGACGTATTCCAATCTCTGTCTTCCTCTACAGTTTTTGCCCTCTACAACTCCCTCTAGTACCATGGAAGTCATTCCCTCATGTCTTAGCAGATGTCCTATTATCCTTCCCTTCTCCTTATCAGTGTTTTCCACATATTCCTTTCCTCTCCGATTCTGCGCAGAACCTCCTCATTCCTTACCTTATCAGTCCACCTAATTTTCAACATTCGTCTATAGCACCACATCTCAAATGCTTCGATTCTCTTCTGTTCCGGTTTTCCCACAGTCCATGTTTCACTACCATACAATGCTGTACTCCAGACGTACATCCTCAGAAATTTCTTCCTCAAATTAAGGCCGGTATTTGATATTAGTAGACTTCTCTTGGCCAGAATTCCCTTTTTTGCCATAGCGAGCCTACTTTTGATGTCCTCCTTGCTCCGTCCGTCATTGGTTATTTTACTGCCTAGGTAGTAGAATTCCTTAACTTCATTGACTTCGTGACCATCAATCCTGATGTTAAGTTTCTCGCTGTTCTCATTTCTACTACTTCTCATTACCTTCGTCTTTCTCCGATTTACTCTCAAAGCATGCTGTGTACTCATTAGACTGTTCATTCCGTTCAGCAGATCATTTAATTCTTCTTCACTTTCACTCAGGATAGCAATGTCATCAGCGAATCGTATCATTGATATCCTTTCACCTTGTATTTTAATTCCACTCCTGAACCTTTCTTTTATTTCCATCAGATTGAAGAGTAGGGGCGAAAGGCTACAGCCTTGTCTTACACCCTTCTTAATACGAGCACTTCGTTCTTGATCGTCCACTCTTATTATTCCCTCTTGGTTGTTGTACATATTGTATATGACCCGTCTCTGCCTATAGCTTACCCCTACTTTTTTCAGAATCTGGAACAGCTTGCACCATTTTATATTGTCGAACGCTTTTTCCAGGTCAACAAATCCTATGAAAGTGTCTTGCGTTTTCTTTAGCCTTGCTTCCATTATTAGCCGTAACGTCAGAATTGCCTCTCTCGTCCCTTTACTTTTCCTAAAGCCAAACTGATCGTCACCTAGCGCATTCTCAATTTTCTTTCCCATTCTTCTGTGTATTATTCTTGTAAGCAGCTTCGATGCATGAGCTGTTAAGCTGATTGTGCGATAATTCTCGCACTTGTCAGCTCTTGCCGTCTTCGGAATTGTGTGGATGATGCTTTTCCGAAAGTCAGATGGTATATCGCCAGACTCATATATTCTACACACCAACGTGAATAGTCGTTTTGTTGCCACTTCCCCCAATGATTTTAGAAATTCTGATGGAATGTTATCAATCTCTTCTGCCTTATTTGACCGTAAGTCCTCCAAAGCTCTTTTAAATTCCGATCCTAATACTGGATCCTCTATCTCTTCTAAATCGGCTCCTGTTTCTTCTTCTATCACATCAGACAAATCTTCACCCTGATAGAGGCTTTCAATGTATTCTTTCCACCTATGTGCTCTCTCCTCTGCATTTAACAGTGGAATTCCCGTTGCACTCTTAATGTTACCACCGTTGCTTTTAATGTCACCAAAGGTTGTTTTGACTTTCCTGTATGCTGAGTCTGTCCTTTCGACAATCATATCTTTTTCGATGTCTTCACATTTTTCCTGCAGCCATTTCGTCTTAGCTTCCCTGCACTTCCTATTTATTTCATTCCTCAGCGACTTGTATTTCTGTATTCCTGAATTTCCCGGAACATGTTTGTACTTCCTCCTTTCATCAATCAACTGAAGTATTTCTTCTGTTACCCATGGTTTCTTCGCAGCTACCTTCTTTGTACCTATGTTTTCCTTCCCAACTTCTGTGAGGGCCCTTTTTAGAGATGTCCATTCCTCTTCAACTGTACTGCCTACTGCGCTTTTCCTTATTGCTGTATCTATAGCGTTAGAGAACTTCAAACGTATCTCGTCATTCCTTAGTACTTCCGTATCCCACTTCTTTGCGTATTGATTCTTCCTGACTAATGTCTTGAACTTCAGCCTATTCTTCATCACTACTATATTGTGATCTGAGTCTTTATCTGCTCCTGGGTACGCGTTACAATCCAGTATCTGATTTCGGAATCTCTGTCTGACCATGATATAATCTAATTGAAATCTTCCCGTATCTCCCGGCCTTTTCCAAGTATACCTCCTCCTCTTGTGATTCTTGAACAGGATATTCGCTTTTACTAGCTGAAGCTTGTTACAGAACTCAATTAGTCTTTCTCCTCTTTCATTCCTTGTCCCAAGCCCATATTCTCCTGTAACCTTTTCTTCTACTCCTTCCCCTACAACTGCATTCCAGTCACCCATGACTATTAGATGTTCGTCCCCCTTTACATACTGCATTACCCTTTCAATATCCTCATACACTTTCTCTACCTGTTCATCTTCAGCTTGCGACGTCACCGTGTATACCTGAACTATCGTTGTCGGTGTTGGTCTGCTGTCGATTCTGATTAGAACAACCTGGTCACTGAACTGTTCACAGTAACACACCCTCTGGCCTACCTTCCTATTTATAACGAATCCTACACCCGTTATACCATTTTCTGCTGCTGTTGATTTACCCGATACTCATCTGACCAGAAATCCTTGTCTTCCTACCGCTTCACTTCACTGACCCCTACTATATCTAGATTGAGCCTTTGCATTTCCCTTTTCAGATTTTCTAGTTTCCCTACCACGTTCAAGCTTCTGACATTCCACGGCCCGACTCGTAGAACGTTATCCTTTCGTTGATTATTCAATCTTTTTCTCATGGTAACCTCCCCCTTAGCAGTCCCCTCCCAGAGATCCGAATGGGGGACTATTCCGAAATCTTTTGCCAATGGAGAGATCATCATGACACTTCTTCAATTACAGGCCACATGTCCTGTGGATACACGTTACGTGTCTTTAATGCAGTGGTTTCCATTGCCTTCTGCATCCTCATGTCGTTGATCATTGCTGATTCTTCCGCCTTTAGGGGCAATTTCCCACCCCTAGGACAAGAGAGTGCTCTGAACCTCTATCCGCTCCTCCGCCCTCTTTGACAAGGCCGTTGGCAGAATGAGGCTGACTTCTTATGCCGGAAGTCTTCGGCCGTCAATGCTGATTATTTATCAAAATTTAGGCAGTGGCAGGGATTGAACCCGGGACCGAAGACGTTTTGATTATGAATCAAAGACGCTACCCCTTTTTTTTATTTTTTTATTTTTTTTTTAATCTCGTTTTTGTTCGTTGTAGCTCGTTGCATCTGCTCGGGGCGGAAGTCGCAAGACACCCGTTTCAGTTCGTCGTTAATCCATTAACTCAGTTTTTTTATTACAGAGGGCAGCTAACCCTCTGGCCGAACACGCTGAGCTACCGTGCCGGCGTACCCCTAGACCACGGGTACCTCCTGCTATGATTTAATAAACTGATGCTTTGGTATTATTCACAGCTGTCAGTATCTACTGTTTTTAGTATTGAAATTATTACATTCTTCCCAAAGTCTGAGAATATCTCGTTGTCTCACACATCTTGCACTTCAGGTGGAATAATTTAGTTGGGTTGGCTCTCCTAACGATATCACTAATTCTGAGAAAATGTTGTCTACTCCACAGGCTGTGTTTCGAGTGAGGTCTTTAAGTGCTCTGTCAATTTCTTCTCGCAGGATCATTTCACCCATTTCATCTTCATCTGCTTCCTCTTCCCTTTCTATAATACCGCTTAATGTTATGGTTAGGTGGTTTCTTATTCTATGATTGAACACAACTGTATAATCTGTAATAATACTGTTTAATATTGCAGTTTTGTCACCGAAATACAGTCTTTTACACAGTTTGAAAGGTGGCTACACTGAGTCACAGCGCCAGAGATTGCGCCAAAGAGTATTATTCAGCCGCCTCCACTGGCAGTGCTTGCTGAGAAGTCGTAGTGGAGACTTTGTTGAGAAGTGGTAGTGGGCAGTGCTTGTTCAGAAGTGGTGGTAGTTAGTGCTTTTGTTGAGAGGATGTTGATAGCTGTACTTTTTGAGGCCATGTCGTGTGCAGTTGTTTTGATGGGCTAGACAGCAGATGTTGTTCGAATGGAGATGTTGTAATGATCAGAGTGGATTTTTAGTCAAAATATATGAAGGTAAAAAAAAAACATTTTTTATTTTTTCATTTCAAATGTCCTAACTAACAATGTCTCTTGGTCACAGGTTCAGTCAACAAAGCATCTGGCTTGTGATCATGTATTAGAGTGTAATTCTGAATCCTATGTGCAATTATAGTATTTTTGGTTTTTTCTTTAATTAGTTCATTGTATATGGCGTTTAAAGCATCTTGTCGTATTGAGGAAGAACCGTGCCAGATGTGTATGTTGAATCACACTTCCACACACAGAACAGTTACATTTGTGCTTTGTTGTTTCGTAGCTTTTATAGTTGCTGGGGACTTAATTAATCAATTGTGTTAACGGAAGTTTTCTTTCATTCTTTGTTGTTATTCTATGCAGTCAGATTGCTGAGTAATACTAGTCAGGGCCAACCGGTTACGAGACTGCGTAACCGGACAGACAGCGACGAAAATTAAAATTATTTGCATTCAGTATATAATTAAGCCCCCATGCAAGTTTACAATGTGACAATGTTAAGACAGTTGTAAAAATGTTGCGTCTCGGCCTTTGAAAATGAACTAATCCTAAACACAACAGTATTAAATTTTAACTCTCAGAAAGTTTAATAATCCTAAACAGAATAATTAAATTTTAACTAGAAGTTTCTTTACAAAATTATTCTTGCGATTACATTATGATGTTGGCCAGTACCACGATAAATCATCTGATTACGGTTCAAAGATTGTTATTATTTTTAGGATGACAATCAAGTCTACAGAGGATGGTTAGTTTTGTGATAAGTCGAGCAAAATATTACCTAAGTTCGCTCGAGTTTACAGTGGATGAAAACTGGTGAACCAACAAGCTTATGCCTCTGCACATTGTATTTACCTTAGCTGCGATGAGTTGTCGTCTTCCTGGCTGCTCTCGCCCTCTGAAATTCCTATGAAACTAGTTAAACCTTCGCTGAATTTTCCAGCAGAAACTCTCCCTATGTTTCTAGATATTCGAGAAAACATGAACTCATCCCTAGTCTCAGACTATGGCGACATACACTCGCATGGCTAGAGCGGTGTGTATATTATAATGCCCTCTCAGTTCTTGCAAGAACAATTAACTAACTGGCTGATTTGTTTCTCCACAGTTGGAGCTCAACGACGCTACAACTAATTTCTAGCTGTAGGTCAGCTGCTGTGAATGCAGTGTTCACATAAATTTCTCATCTGCGTCATACAGAGCGTTATGCACTCCATTCTGCAGTAGACGCCAGTTCAGAGAAGAGTCCCTCAAAATTTCTGTCTTGCCTTTCTCATAGCCAAACTGTCTCCCCACCTGGGCTCTTTCGTTCTCCACGTCACGGCTTTTTTCGACCAATAGGAGCATTCCTCTTATTTTGTGGAAACTCTCTCTACCAATCTCAAGGGTCCTAGTATTAAACTGTATCGAAATCTCAGCACTTTACTCTTTCCTAGTTCGTTTCCGCCAATTGGACGTTTTGTGCCTGCTCCAGATGCCTAAAAAGTTACACGTGTCTATCACGTGTGTACCACTTCCAGTTCACATGATCGAATACGTCACTGGTTTTGTTCGTATGCATTTGGAATTCCGAAATGCAGTTTTCTTAAGCTTCTTTTTGTCCTACTTCTGGTGGCCCGTTACTCGCGCTGCAGTATGTGTCACCTGTCCAGTCGCTGACTCTCGCCATGGGACGCCCCCCATAAGACCATTCTGTAGTGCCTCCCGGGGTGCGGCCTCTGGCCTCTGCATTTGCCCGTGCTGGCTTCCACACGAAACGTTTCCTCTCGCTGCTTGTTTCATCTTCTGCTCATTGACATGCATTATATAGGTGTGGTTTGTTAGTAACGTCGATTGAGTGTCATCCCTTTTTTATATACTTGTAGGCGTATATGGTCATTACCGCCAAAGAAAGTTAAGTGTCACACTCACCTTCCCATTATGATGTTTAAAACTCTTATGTAAGGTGCGTAATTGACCTTCATTTATTCTTCCATCGCACAACTGTGTTCTTTTCTTGTTATTAATATTTTGCAGCTATCATTTATGAAACTTATGCTTTGGTAGTATTCACAGCTGTCAGCACCTACTGTTTTTAGTATTTAAATTATTACATTCTTCCCAAAGTCTTCCACCTTTCAACTTTTCTTTCAATGTTTAGTACTAGTTTCTGCTCTGAGCTCTTCATATTCATAGATTTGCTTCTCTTCTTTCCAAAGGTCTCTTTAATTTTCCGATGGATGGCATCTATCTTTCCCCTAGTTAAGCATGCTTCAACAGCCTTGTATTTGTGATTTAGTCATTTTGCACTTTTCTGTCGATCTACTGTTTTAGAGTCTGTATTTCCTTCGCTTGCTTCATGTAACAGAATTTTTCATTTTCTTCTTTCTACACTGAAATGCAATACATTCTGTACTATCCAAGAATTATCTATTCGACCTTGTCTTTCTACTTATTTGATCCTCTGCTGCCATCACTATTTCACCTCTCAAAGCTACATTCATCTTATGTTATATTCCTTCCCCGTTTCAATCAATTGTTATCTCATACGCCTTCTGAAACTCTCAGCGACTCCTGGTTCGTTTAACAAAGTCCTATTTCCTAAAGTTTTGTAATTTCTTGAGTTTTAACAACAACTCACTACTGATAAAGTATGATCAGAGGCCACATCTGCACCTGAATATGTCTCACAGTTTAAAATCTGGTATAGGAATTTCTGCTTACCATCATATAATCTGCTTGAAAACTTGCTGTGGCTCTAGGTCGCATCCACAAATACAACTTTTTTTTTGACTTTTAAGTCAAGTATTATTAACGATTAAATTATACTCTGTGCAGTGTTCTACCAGGCGGCTTCCTCTTTCGTTCCTTTCCCACTGTCCACGCTCTCCTCTTATTTTTTCTTCTGTTCCTTTCTCCACTACCGAATTACAGTCACCTGTCACAATTAAATTTTGTGTACTATCTGTATAGTTTTCTTTATCTCATAATACATTCTTTCCATCTCTTCAGCATTTCTGGACTTAATGGGCTACTATTGTAGTTGTCTTCGTGTCTATATTGGCTACGATAATGGGTTCACTTTTCTTTTTACTTATTTATTATTGAGCCGACTCTTGTATTACTCCTGTTTGATTCTGTGTTGATAACGCTGGAGTGACCTGACCAGATGTGTTTTCCTGTTTCCCCTGTTAAGAAATTCCCACTATATCTAACTTCACACCAAGTGAGGTGGTGCAGTGTCTGGCACCATGGACTCGCATTCGGGAAGACGACAGTTCATATCCCCGTCGGGACATCCAGATTTAGCTGTTCTGTGATTTAACTACATCGCTCCAGACAACTGGCGTTATGGTTCCTTTGAAAAGGACATGACCGATTTCTTTTCCCACTATTTTGGAATCGGAACTTGTGCTCTGTCCGATGACCGAGCTGCCGACGGGACGTTAAACCGTTATCCTCCTTCCTTCCTTATAAATTCATCCTATCCATCTCACTTTTTTAATTCAGTAATCTACCAACACGATTAGGAATCTATCTTCCCACTCTTCGTGATGACGACATCCTCTTGAATCCTCTCCGACATGTGATCTGTTGGGTGGACTATGTTTCCTGTGGCCATGTTGGCTAATCTGATCAGTCTGTCATCCATATTGTTGCCCCTACAACTACTGAAAAGGTTGCTGTCCCTCTTCTTGAACAGCGTGTTGATGTGGCCCCTTCACTGATACGCTACTGTAGTGGTTCCTCCTGAGGTAAGGTGAGGGCAGACAAGCCACACCACTTCGGCTAGGGTGGTTCAGGCTATACAGCTTTCAACTGGAAAACAGCAAGGAAAATTATGAACAATTAATGAGAGAATGAAAGAAAACATGTTTCGGCAGAAAACTAAAATTCACTGAACTTATAAATTTTTCTCCTTATTTGACGTTGTGTACTGTAAGTGACATTGATATACAGGAATCGCCATTCTTAAACTGATAAAAATATGCATGCTCATGAAGTAAAAGAATTTTTAAGAATTTTTGACAGAAGAGTGGCAGTTACAAGGAACAGAGGATATATACATTGATAGAAAAAAATCACAACACCAAAATTAATTAGTATAGATTAACGAAATTTTGGGAATATATTATTCTAGGTAACATATTTAAGTGATCAACGTTGCAAGAACACTGGTTAATATATTCGCGAGATAAGCCATTCAAAATGTGAAGTAATGACATATTAATAACCGGTGTAACCACCAGAATGTTGAATGCAAGCATTCAAACGCGAATGGATTGTGTTGTCGGTTTGTGGGCCGGAGTTCCATGCCTATTTCTCTCGGTCGGCCAATGCAGGAATGGTTCATGGTGGTTGTGGATGACGTCGGAGCTGCCGTCCGATGATGCCGCATACGTGCTCGACTGGAGAAAGATCTGGTGATCGAGCAAACCAAGGTAACATGTCGACACTCTGTAGAGTATGTTCGGTTACAACAGCAATTTGTGGGCGAGCGTTGTCCTGTTGGAGAACACCCCATGAAATGCCGTTCATGAATGGCAGCACAACCGGTCGAATCACTCTGTAGAGTATTTTCGATTACAACATCGATTTGTAAGCGAACGTTATCCTGTTGGAAAACACCCCATGAAATGCCGTTCATGCATGCGAGCACAAGAGGTCGAATCACCAGACTTGACGTACAGTTTTGCAGTCAGGGTGCTTGGGATAACCACGAGTGGTCCTGCTGTTGTACAAAATCGCGCCCCAGGCCATACCTTCAGGTGCAGTTTCAGTGTGTCTAGCATGCAGACAAGTTCGCTGTAGGCTCTCAAATGGCCTTCTTGTAACGAACGCACGATTTTTGAGCGAGCGTTATCCTGTTGGAAAACACAGCATGAAATGCCGTTCATGAATGGCAGCACAAGAGGACGAATCACCAGACTGACGTACAGTTTTGCAGTCAGGGTGCATGGGATAACCACGAGTGGTCCTGCTGTCATACAAAATGCGTCCCAGGCCATACCTTCAGCTGTAGTTTCAGTGAATCACTCTGTAGAGTATTTTCGGTTATAACATCGATTTGTGAGCGAGCGTTATCCTGTTGGAAAACACCCCATGAAATGCCGTTCATGCATGGGAGCACAAGAGGTCGAATCACCAGACTTGACGTACAGCTTTGCAGTCAGGGTGCTTGGGATAACCATGAGTGGTCCTGCTGTCATCCAAAATCGCGCCCCAGGCCATACCTTCAGGTGCAGTTTCAGTGTGTCTAGCACGCAGGCAAGTTCGGTGTAGGCTCTCAAATGGCCTTCTTGTAACCAACGAACGGTCATCACTGACGGCGAGGCAGAACCAGCTTTCATCAGAATATACAACAAATTTCACTCCTGTCCTCCAGTGAGCTCTCGCTTGACACAACTGCAGACGCAAATGATGGTGATTTGGCGCCAGAGGAATGCATGCTAGAGGCCTTCTGACTCGGAGCTGTCTTTGAAGTAACCGATTTGTAACAGTTCGTTGTGTCACTGTGGTGCTAACTGCTTGTCAGATTGATGCGGTACGATGCGCCAGCCTTCCTTCTCAGTAGTGTCATGTGGCCGTCTGGAGACCAGACCTGCCGGCCGGAGTGGCCGAGCGGTTCCAGGCGCTTCAGTCTGGAACCGCGCTGTTGCTACTGTCGCAGGTTAGAATCCTGCCTGGGGCATGGATGTGTGTGATGTCCTTAGGTTAGTTAGGTTTAATTAGTTCTAAGTTCTAGGGGACTGATTACCTCAGATGTTCAGTCCCATAGCACTCAGAGTCATTTTTGAGACCAGACCGGTCTTGTTGAGACCGTACATTCCCGTGACCACCGCTGCCAACAGTCATGTACAGTGGCTACATTTCTGTCAAGTTTTTTACAGTATTGCAGAAGGAATATCCAGCTTCTCGTAGCCCTATTACACGACCTCGTTCAAACTCAGTGGAGTATTGTTACTGGCGTCTTTGTAGTCGTGACTAACATCGACTCACGACGTCCTATCTATAAGTTAAGTTACGCTTCCGATCGTTATGTACCTGATTTCTCGGCTCATAGTGGCACTACTAGCGCCACTCCTATGTGACTGGCACGATTTTGAGTGGGGTTGATCTTTCAGATGTACAAACACTGATATCATCTTTCGTGTACGTCGCACTACTTATTGTTGTTGCGATTTCCTTTCTGACATTGTATTACAATGAATTCCTATACCTCACACTAATTTTACTTACGAAGTTCCGAAATTAATGCCTCCCAGTTATTTTCACTGAAACTACAACAGCTACAAATATCACAGTAACACAGTTTTATACAGTGAGGTTTCCGCTACGTACTGCAGTTGTGCAACGTAGTCACCATAGCTCGTTATGTACTTAGTGATGAACAAGAACCTGCAATCGACGAATACATGCTTCTACGAAGTATAACCAGTAAGTGCGAGCTCGAGGAGATCATAACCGAAATTTGATGAAAGCCACCATAGAAGAATGGATGTTCAACTGATCGAACTTCATTTTCAACAATGAATGATTTTAGTTTTTATTTTTATTAGTTTCTCTATGTTTGGAAAATGTTGCTCCACAACTGTACAGTGTGATTCAAAATTTCTATCACAGACTTCTAGGTCTTTTAGAGGGGACTTGACGAAGTTTTCATAAGGAACCTTTGTTGGGAAATGTACCATTCGGAAGTAAAATTAGTTTGAGGATCGGGCCACTTTCAAATCTGTCGCTTTACGGTAAGCACACAAGCTGAGAAGAGGAGACCGTCGTCATTCCCTGTTGTAATTATTACATCACATAAAATCTTCGTTCTAAGCAAAGAGGGGAAAGCAGAAAGGTGGAAGGAGTATATAGAGGGTCTATACAAGGGCGATGTACTTGAGGACAATATTATCGAAATGGAAGAGGATGTTGATGAAGATGAAATGGGAGATACCGCACTGCTTGAAGAGTTTGACAGAGCACTGAAAGACCTGAGTCGAAACAAGGCCCCCGGAGTAGACAGTATTCCATTGGAACTACTGACGGCCGTGGGAGAGCCAGTCCTGACAAAACTCTATCATCTGGTGAGCAAGATGTATGAAACAGGCGAAATACCCTCAGACTTCAAGAAGAATATAATAATCCCAATCCCAAAGAAAGCAGGTGTTGACAGATGTGAAAATTACCGAACTATCAGCTTAATAAGTCATGGCTGAAAAATACTAACGGGAATTCATTACAGACGAATGGAAAAACTGGTAGAAGCCGACCTCGGCGAAGATCAGTTTGGATTCCGTAGAAATATTTGAAAACGTGAGGCAATACTGACCCTACGACTTATCTTAGTAAATAGATTAAGGAAAGGCAAACCTACATTTCTAGCATTTGTAGACTTAGAGAAAGCTTTTGACAACGTTGACTGGAATATTCTCTTTCAAATTCTAGAGGTGGCAGGGGTAAAATACAGGGAGCGAAAGGCTATTTACAATTTGTACAGAAACCAGATGGCAGTTATAAGAGTCGAGGGGCATGAAAGGGAAGCAGTGGTTGGGAAGGGAGTGAGACAGGGTTGTAGCCTATCCCCGATGTTATTCAATCTGTATATTGAGCAAGCAGTAAAGGAAACAAAAGAAAAATTCGGAGTAGGTATTAAAGTCCATGGAGAAGAAATAAAAACTTTGAGGTTCGCCGATGACATTGTAATTCTGTCAGAGACAGCAAAGGACTTGGAAGAGCAGTTGAGCGGAATGGACAGTGTCTTGAGAGGAGGATATAAGATGAACATCAACAAAAGCAAAACGAGGATAATGGAATGTAGTAGAATTAAATTGGGTGATGCTGAGGGAATTTGATTAGGAAATGAGACACTTAAAGTAGTAAAGGAGTTTTGCTATTTGAGGAGGAAAATAACTGATGATGGTGGAAGTAGAGAGAATATAAAATGTAGACTGGCAATGGCAAGGAAAGCGTTTCTGAAGAAGAGAAATTTGTTAACATCGAGTATAGATTTAAGTGTCAGGAAGTCGTTTCTGAAAGTATTTGTATGGAGTGTAGCCATGTATGAAAGTGAAACATGGACGATAAATAGTTTAGACAAAAAGATAATAGAAGCTTTCGAAATGTGGTGCTACAGAAGAATGCTGAAGATTAGATGGGTAGATCACGTAACTGATGAGGAGGTATTGAATAGGATTGGGGAGAAGAGAAGTTTGTGGCACAACTTGACTAGAAGAAGGGACCGGTTGGTAGGACATGTCCTGAGGCATCAAGGGATCATAAATTTAGCATTGGAGGGCAGCGTGGAGGGTAAAAATCGTAGAGGGAGACAAAGAGATGAATACACTAAGCAGATTCAGAAGGATGTAGGTTGCAGTAGGTACTGGGAGATGAAGGAGCTTGCACAGAATAGATGAGCATGGAGAGCTGCATCAAACCAGTCTCAGGAATGAAGACCACAACAACAACAACAAAATCTTCGTCCGATTACAACAATGGCTACGAGAAATTAGTTCGTGCTAAACCAAGAGGGCTGACTGTGGTGCTCCACGAACGTGCAACACTCTCGGCTTTGAATAGGACGTCGTTCGTCACGGAGAGGAGAACCTGAGGACAAGTACTCGAAACACTGTCCATTTCATGTGCTGCTACAGCATACAGGTCACAGTCCACTGTCCATCTGTGTGCGTTTCGTGAAGCGGGAGATGTAAAGTGATGCCATCCCCAATCTAATTTTGCATGCAAATGTACATTTCCGGACATGGGTTCCTTATTAAACCCTCATATACTAAGTCCCCACTACAATGTTTAGAAGCCTGTAATAGAAATTTTGAATCATCCTGTGTTTTACGTTAATTAATTGTCGCTTCAGTTGCTAATATGCTCGCTGTTTAAGTCTACGACCGGGTTTGGCCTCCACATCGAGGCCATTTTCAATTATCTCTGAAACCGCCATTGTCACTAAGTCCCCACTACAATGTTTAGAAGCCTGTAATAGAAATTTTGAATCATCCTGTGTTTTACGTTAATTAATTGTCGCTTCAGTTGCTAATATGCTCGCTGTTTAAGTCTACGACCGGTTTTGGCCTCCACATCGAGGCCATTTTCAATTATCTCTGAAACCGCCATTGTAACGGCATAAATATATTTTACATAATGTGACACGAAAAACGAAGTTTACACATTTAAAATATAAGTACAAAAATAATCTTACACTGTGAGTGGTGAGGAAACATCAAATGATTGATGAAAAATTAAGTTCAGGGAGATTTAAAGGAATGTGCTCAATAATAGCGTAGCAAAAACGTAAGGATAGCTAAATTCGACAAGTGGAAAGGTACTTTAAAACGCTATTGAAGGAACACATGTGTTAGTAGGCTGTTTAGGTTTTTATGGTGGTAGCGCCACGTAGCGCTCTGTATAAATATCAAAGACTGTGCTGTGTGCAGTCTGTGGCTGGTTGGCATTGTTAGAATATTCACTATTGTAGTGTTGGGCAGTTGGATGTGAACAGCGCGTAGCGTTGCGCATTTGGAGGTGAGCCGCCAGCAGTGGTGGATGTGGGGAGAGAGATGGCAGAATTTTGAGAGCGGACGATCTGGACGTGTGTCCGTCAGAAAAAGGAAATTTGCAATACTGGATGTCACGAATATATATATATAATGAGTTTTGAACCCTATTAAGGTAAATACATTGTTTGTTCTCCATTATAGTTTTTCATTCGCTAACTATGCCTATCGGTAGTTAGTGCCTTCAGTAGTTAGAATCTTTCATTCGTGCTCGCTGTATTGCAGTAGTTCGAGTAACAAAGATTTTGTGAGGTAAGTGATTCATGAAAGGTATAGGTTATTGTTAGTCAGGGCCATTCTTTTGTAGGGATTATTGAAAGTCAGATTGCGTTTCGCTAAAAATACTGTGTGTCAGTTTAGTGTTGATCAGAATAAGTAAAGAGCGAAATGTCTGAGTACGTTCAGATTTGCTCAGCTGTTTGAAAATCAAGTAACGTAGAGGTTTTCCAGCACTGTCATTAAATTTTTTCAAAGGGGATGTTTCACGTGGAAGTGAAAAGGAATAATGTAGGAAGTAAATCCACCTTCGCAACGCAACATATACACTCCTGGAAATGGAAAAAAGAACACATTGACACCGGTGTGTCAGACCCACCATACTTGCTCCGGACACTGCGAGAGGGCTGTACAAGCAATGATCACACGCACGGCACAGCGGACACACCAGGAACCGCGGTGTTGGCCGTCGAATGGCGCTAGCTGCGCAGCATTTGTGCACCGCCGCCGTCAGTGTCAGCCAGTTTGCCGTGGCATACGGAGCTCCATCGCAGTCTTTAACACTGGTAGCATGCCGCGACAGCGTGGACGTGAACCGTATGTGCAGTTGAGGACTTTGAGCGAGGGCGTATAGTGGGCATGCGGGAGGCCGGGTGGACGTACCGCCGAATTGCTCAACACGTGGGGCGTGAGGTCTCCACAGTACATCGATGTTGTCGCCAGTGGTCGGCGGAAGGTGCACGTGCCCGTCAACCTGGGACCGGACCGCAGCGACGCAGGGATGCACGCCAAGACCGTAGGATCCTACGCAGTGCCGTAGGGGACCGCACCGCCACTTCCCAGCAAATTAGGGACACTGTTGCTCCTGGGGTATCGGCGAGGACCATTCGCAACCGTCTCCATGAAGCTGGGCTACGGTCCCGCACACCGTTAGGCCGTCTTCCGCTCACGCCCCAACATCGTGCAGCCCGCCTCCAGTGGTGTCGCGACAGGCGTGAATGGAGGGACGAATGGAGACGTGTCGTCTTCAGCGATGAGAGTCGCTTCTGCCTTGGTGCCAATGATGGTCGTATGAGTGTTTGGCGCCGTGCAGGTGAGCGCCACAATCAGGACTGCATACGACCGAGGCACACAGGGCCAACACCCGGCATCATGGTGTGGGGAGCGATCTCCTACACTGGCCGTACACCACTGGTGATCGTCGAGGGGACACTGAATAGTGCACGGTACATCCAAACCGTCATCGAACCCATCGTTCTACCATTCCTAGACCGGCAAGGGAACTTGCTGTTCCAACAGGACAATGCACGTCCGCATGTATCCCGTGCCACCCAACGTGCTCTAGAAGGTGTAAGTCAGCTACCCTGGCCAGCAAGATCTCCGGATCTGTCCCCCATTGAGCATGTTTGGGACTGGATGAAGCGTCGTCTCACGCGGTCTGCACGTCCAGCACGAACGCTGGTCCAACTGAGGCGCCTGGTGGAAATGGCATGGCAAGCCTTTCCACAGGACTACATCCAGCATCTCTACGATCGTCTCCATGGGAGAATAGCAGCCTGCATTGCTGCGAAAGGTGGATATACACTGTACTAGTGCCGACATTGTGCATGCTCTGTTGCCTGTGTCTATGTGCCTGTGGTTCTGTCAGTGTGATCATGTGATGTATCTGACCCCAGGAATGTGTCAATAAAGTTTCCCCTTCCTGGGACAATGAATTCACGGTGTTCTTATTTCAATTTCCAGGAGTGTACATTATCGTTACACGATGCACAGTATCAAAAGCAGCTTGGAAAATCTGCATACAATGAAGAAAGGTCGTTTTTGGACACACGAGATACGCTGATAAATTGGAACCTTCTTCTTGCAAACGTGATCGAATGAAGCGTCGATGACTTTCATCTGTGGAGGTATTATGGTGGCATTCATGATCAATCTTTAATCTCTTCCCACCAACAGAAATCGTCATTCGCTGGCAGATGGCCTAGGTGTGAGAACGTGTAGTGAGTGCTCATCAGTTTCCAGTGAGTTGTCAAATGACAGAAAAAGTTGGAACGGCAACGTTGCATCAGATTTTGCCAAAAACTTGATGATACACAAACGGAAAACTGTGAGCTTCAACAGGCCTTCTACGACGGTGCCGTCAGCAGTTCAGAGGTAAAGGAGCAGTACCACCACGTCAGAGATGACCGCACACCGATGGACAGCGAACTGTGTTCAGACATCCTCTGAATAAGGCAAAATGACAGTGTCATTGAGCAAGCTCGGTCTTTGGTCATAGATGACCATCTTATCAGATTAAGAGAACTTGCAGAGGAGATCGATCAGTACATTCGTATCAAAAGTAATTAGAAATGAGCAGAAGCAACGCCATTTGGAAATCAGAAATGACATGCTAAACAATGCAAAGAGTAGCCCCAGCTTTTGAGGTAATTATATCTGCAGATCAAGAGACGTGAGTTTATTGGTACGACCAAGAAACCAAGATGTAGTCGTCATAATGGGAACATCGATCACCCCCAAGGTCAAAGAAAGGATGGCAGCCCTGCAGCAATGTCAAGGCACGTTGACTTTTTTCGACTCTCATGGGTTAGAAGATCCTGAATATGAACTGTAAGGCCAAATCATCATGAAACGCCCCCTTAGAAAAATTATGAATTACTGTGCTGGTAAACCTCTTAAGTTATTTGATTTACAAACAGCTGAGCAAAACTCAACGTACTCAAACACTTTTCTCTTTACTTATTCTGATCATCACTAAAGTGACATACAATATTTTTTGCGCAACGCAATCTGACTCTCAATAATCCCTACAAAAGAATGGCCCTAACTAACAATAACCTATACCTTTCATGAATCACTTACCTCACAAAAATCTTCGTTACTCGAACTACTGCAATACAGCGAATGCCAATACTGCCAGCTAAATAAAAGATTCTAACTACTGATGGGACTAACTACTGATAGGCATAGTTGGCAAATGAAAGATTTTGATAGAGAACAAACAAGATATTTATCTTAATAATGCTCAAAAGCCATCATATATATCTATCAATTCATGACATCCACCTTCACAAATTTTCTTTTTCTGGCGGATACACGTCCAGATCGTCCGCTTATAGTAACCTCTCAAAACTCTGGCATCTCTCTCTCCCCACATCCACCACCACTAGCGGCTCACCTCCAACTGCACAACGCTACGCGGTGCTCACATCCAACTACTCAACATTACCATAGCGAATATTCCAACAATGCTAACGAGCCACAGACTGCACGCAGCACAGTCGGTGATTTTCATACAGACGGCTACGTGGCGTTACCAACATAAAAACCTAAACCAGCCTACTTACATTGCCCAAAACAATTTGTAAAATTTTTTGAGGGAAGCATCGGGGCTATGTAAGTAGGCTGTTTAGGTTCTTATGTCGGTAACGCCACGTAGCGCTCTGTATGAAAATCACTGACTGTGCTGTGTGCAACCTGAATATGGTGGTCCCTTCAAATAACAGACAGTACTTCATTTATAATACCATCGGATAAGTTATCAATTAATTTAATAATTATTACAGCACAACCCTGAATAAGGCACAAGTTTTTAACAATATTATCGCTTAACTAAGTTCACTAACGCCCAGGTATTAATACCATTGCACACAGCTTTCCAAATCCTAAGCGAATCATCAAGATCGGCGAAGCGGTATCCGCGGCGGCGCAGGCGGCGTGTTACTGCTGAGAGCAGGCTGTGAGCTCGTTACCAAACTCGCTTTGTTGCGGCAGTACGTGCTGTTTGTGGTGGGTTCAGTACGTACCAGAAGAGGACGTTGTGCGGCCTCCCAAACTAGCCGGGCGGGTATCTGACACGCACTGCAGTCGGATGCGGCGACCGGAGGTGTCGCTTTCAAAACATCTGGCTGCTGCACAAGAGAGGGGGCGTGGTTGCAGCTTCAGCATAGAGAGTCGGTTAGTAATGGCTCTACGCAGCGACTCTGCTACGACGTCATGCTGTTACAGAAAAAGGTTCAAATGGCGATAAGCACTATGGGACTTAACATCTGAGGTCATCAGTCCCCTACACTTACAGTTACTTAAACCTAACTAACCTAAGGACATCACACACATCCATCTCCCTGGCAAGATTCGAACCTGCGACCGTAGCAGCAGCGTGGTTCCGGACTGAAGCGCCTAGAACCGCTCGGCCACATCGGCCGGCATGTTGTTACATATACGATAATTTTTTAATATTTATTTTACAGTATAAATTAGACAAAATGGAGAAAGTGACTAGTAGCGTTCGAGAATGGCACGGCGTTTGGAATTTAAGAAAAGCTAAGTGAGAACCTGAAATCTCAGACATAAAGCAAGTAACAGAAGCTAGTGGTAGTCAACTAAAAGAAAAGATAAATATAAGGCACAAATGTAAGCTAGTTAGTGTGTTATGAGGGTGAGAGAGAAGCTAGACATAGAGACTGGTGGAATGGAAGGCTAAACGTAAAAAATTAAAACTTGGTCAATAGTATGAAGATTCTGAGAAAAGATAAACGTTGAAATCTTAGTACAGTAAAATGAGGGAGGTTTTAAAAACTAGAAGTGATCAATTGGAAAATAAATGTCACGTTAATTGCAAGGAGGTAACTGGGGTTAATGAGTAGGAAGTATATAATTTAATTAACAAGAATGAGAAATATGTTTTAACAATAGTAGAGCTGTAGGGATCCGTGGTGTATAAAAATAGAAGTAACCGGGGTGCATTTGCTAAGTACGGAAAGATAAACTTTGCAGAAGTTGTCGTAATGTCTAAGAAATGTGGAGCTGCATATTATTGCTGTTGAATCAGGAAATGATCAAATGAAAGTGGAGGACTGGTTATTAATTTGTTGAAGTTCATCAGTGGCTACTGGTTGATCGGTATACGGAAGGCTGCTTCACCCAGCTGACTGTGTGCGTGTGTGTGTGTGTGGTGGGGGGGGGGGGGGGGGGTTGCTACAGCAGAAACTGTAACGTGCTGCCGTGCTGCCCCAGACAACCTGAAACTCTCACCCTGAATCACTACACAGTCTTTGTGACATCTCTGCATACGGCTGATGACCAGTACCACATTTAACAACATGCAATATTGCTAATATTGTTTAAAAAGAACCGTGCCCCATCTTAAAAACTAACAGGTGCTATTTAACGCCAGACCTAAAACTTATAAGTGCAACGGGCCGCCATAATACAGCAAATTTATAACTAACCGGGCAACTTCAGACTGAGACAGTGATTATATCGGACCCAACTGTCATTGAACAGCTCAATTAAAACTATAATAATCAACCCTTAAAATAACCACAGTGGCCTTAACCATTAAAAAAGAAAGCCACAAAGAAAATACCCTAAGAAGGCAATAAAATAGACTAGAATATATAAAATATCTGAAATACGACCACCAGATCCGTTGAAGAACAGCATCGACAAACTCTAAGTAGTGGCAATGGCCTTAATATTAAGCTATGCGAAGTGCTTGAGTTCCGCGACCAAGCGCCACCACAATGCAGCCCAACCACCTACACACAGGCTGCTTAATATAGTAGAACGGCTATTCCGCCTTAGTAAACAACTTCACAGGGCTCTAAGTTTCACAATACGGCACTCATCCGCTACAAGTACCTTTCCACTATTAGCAGCTGCTACATAGCTTCATGTTAAGATTTTACAATGCGACTACGCTCAGATCAATAATTGCGGTCAAAAGATAAACTAAATAACTAATTACAGTGATGCACCACTACTAGTATACAGGAAACTACTCCTCAACAAGGTACCATTTAAGACCCCCGCAGAATATGGTACTGCTGAATTGTATTGCATCTGCATAGCAATTAACCAAACTAACGCCACACAGTGACAACCAAAATGCCCATTTTGCAAACCGCGTTCCCATTCCTGGAAACCTCAGAACATCCCAATCTGATTCAGACGCACAACGACCATTTCAGACCACGATGTCCACTGGCTCATCATAAACCCGAAACCAAAGGAAATACGCTCTGCAGAATGTACCCACATAACCAATAGAGAAAAGACCAGAAGCAATAAATCAAAAGGATAAAGCCCTTTTAACCTGCAGATGTTCGCAACACGGTACGGGCGCCCAACCACGTGGATCACACGTTCGAAGACACTCGGTAGAAGCAACCAACCAGGCACTAATAAATCCCTTAGGCACGTCTAGTCCTTACTGGAAATGCACTGTAGCGACACAAAGCAGACGCCTCATTGTGGCCGTGCGCCGTGCGGTGTTCATCTTCTTATAAAAGGAGTGTATAGTTGTTGAGTCGTAACTCGGCAATTAACACGCCCCCAACCACTTCGTCGACAATGATGTCATGGTCTACAACATCCTAGCAAACGTTCGGAACCGAAAACATCACTCAGCGATGATGGACGCCTTCTCTATAGTCGACAATGTAGGTGTCGCAAATAGTGGCACCTAAATCACACAAAAAGTGAAATCTTTCGTATATCTAGGGCTATCGGATTACGACCACCCGCAAAAGAGTCACAGTACACCGTCACGCCGGAACTCGAGATCGTCACTGCAGAGCCGCTAGACAACGGTGTCACTGCACCAGCGGCCGTCAGACACTGACAGTTCTCCAGGTAGTGCCTCTCGCCCCGTGATTACTCTCCCTGTCGACAGCGCAGTCGTTATCAGAGTGCATAACGTGGCCGACAAACGAACAGCGAAGCAGGGAGAGGAGCTATTTTCATCGAGGGCTAGGGAGATACTTAAAAAGTGCCGGAGCACAGACTGACACACTACGTTATGATGGCAGCTAATAAATATACTACTAAATGTATTCAACATTTACCCAGAACTGAGGTTTTGACGGACCACTGTTAATGACACATGTAAAGGAGGTATATCCCAAGGTATCTGATAAATGTAGACCTTTGGTTCAGAAGGAGACAGCGTTAGATGATGAATTAGCGTTACCTAAGTTGGTTGGGTATGATCCAACAGGCAAAATACAATCAGCAGCATTTTCAAAGTCATTGGAGGAAAGGTTTTCTAAATTTTCAACTTAAAATAATTAGAATTATTTTTGGCCATCTAAGAGGTCAATCTGTTGAATGGGATTTTAAATACCAAGATAACTTTAAAATATTGGCAATGTTTCAGATGGAGTTTAAGAGAGAATTTTTGTCACCTAGTGAGTATACTAGGATATGTGACGATCGTAAGCTGTGCTAAGAAAAATATTTGATCTATTATGCGTACACAGAAGAACATTTCAGTTTTGATTGCAGTGTGTGTCGAGAAAGTTTGCTTATTAGTGGAGATGCTAAAGTACGTAGTGGTTTTGAGCATTATTTAATAAGCATAAGGACATGAATAGTTATCTCAACAGACTGCTAAGCTATGAATAAGTTTTGCATAACTTATTATGTCAATTACTGTTTGTTAAAAGATCCTGTGCTGTGTCAGGCATTTTTCGTTACGTAGATGCACTGTATTTATTAGTAAAAAGCGTATTTTGTAAAGGAAACACGGAACGTACACACTTAAGGTGTATTTATTGTCCAGACGTGGGTGGAAGATGCGTTATTTTATGTCGGGGGCACCATGGATTATTGCAAATGTGGTACTCCACACATCAACCAGTTGTCGAGCACAATCTCTCATTTGTGGTACTAAGCTGCCGTTCCTGGACCGGCTCGGCTGCCCACGTTAACATATCTTTAGGAATGAGTTGTGGTTATTCATGACAGTTTGTAATCCAAAGTTGTCCTTGAGCCACTTACAGCGCGTATAATCATAGCTGGCTCGTACATTGATTTTGTGAGTCCGAGTAGCTGTTGGCAGTTGACAAAACTTTCACAGTTTAAATGGGCGTCTCAGTTGACGACTGGAATTTGTCTGATTGATGATGGCAGTTAACGATGTCTTCAACTAGAAATAAACGGCACGAGCAATCTTTGTTATGTGTGTTTGTTGGAATAGCTACGTCAGTCTGTAGCTCTGATATTTTACAATCTATGAATGCTTTTAATGCCCGAAAGAAGTACCATCCAAAAATAACATTATGACTTCATTCTGTTAAAACGACTAATTCGAAAGGCTGTGTTCTGTGATAGTTATTCTTGCAATACATCTTTCTGTCAGCTGAATGTAGTTTCTATTTTGCAACCCTCAGCACAGTTCGTGTCTCAGAACATAGCCATCTTCAGCTAACGACAAAAAGCATTCAACAATACAGAAAGTGGATTTCCTGAACCGACAAATGGCCAGAAAGGTTGGCCATCGATGATGACGTCATTGAGATTTCCTGCCATCTAGGTGACTGTCGTCCAAGGAGGATTTTCATCTATGGCGGTCTCAGCTTCATATACGGTTGCCTCGCTTGGTTTTCCTGAATTCGGCATTGGACGAGCTGCTTGTAACACTGCATAGGGACAAAAAAAGACTATGGCGTGCTGAGGAGTGACCTCGTCCAGGGTACGGCGGCTGGCTTCACCTCACAAGTCGGCTATAATCGCCTGCAGATGACTGGTGTGCAATGTTGTGATGGTTGACGACGTGTGGGCGTAATAGTGGTCCAACATCCGTGTTTTCACTGTGCAGTAGCATACTGCAGGCCATCCTCAACGAAAATACACCAGCGTGATTTTCTCCTTCCTCCATATATCTGTTCGTCTATGGGGCGTTGTACTTTGCAGATGAGTTGGCTGTATCTGCCTCTGTCGGATGCTGGGTTGTCGTTCGACAGTTGCGGCATAATTCCGATTTGTCCGAGTCCATTCTTCATGGCGTGTCTGGCTAGTGGCGGATATCTGTGCCAGGGATCTATACACATTCTCTGTTACTTCCTCGAGTTTGAGGTCGTCTCTCACGGCTATACTGTGTACTCGGTCCAACATTTATGGCTACTACACACAGCTGCATCTCTCATAGCTGCTAGTGCTCTCCCACAACTGCCATAGGGACAACATTCGGCAGTCGGTCATATCTTTTTTGTCCGACTCGAGTGTAAAATTTTGTTGGTTCCTGTCATATTGGGATTCATGATGTTGTAAGTAGGCTGTTTAGGTTTTTTATGTTGGTAACGCCACGTAGAAGTCTGTATGAAAATCACTACTGTGCTGCGTGTAGTCTGTGGCTGGTTTGCTTTTTAGGAATATTTGCTATCGTAGTGCTGGGTAGTTGGATGTGAAGAGCATGTAGCGTTGCGCAGTTGGAGGTGAGCCGCCAGCAGTGGTGGATGTGGGGGGAGAGATGGTAGAGTTTTGAGAGCGGACGATCTGGACGTGCGTCCGTCAGAAAAAAGGAAATTTGTAAGACTAGATGTCATGAACTGATATATATTATGACTTTTGAACACTATTAAGGTAGATACATTGTTTGTTCTCCATCAAAATCTTTAATTTGCTAACCATGCCTATCAGTAGTTAGTGTCTTCAGTAGTTAGAATATTTTATTTAGCTGGCAGTACTGGCGCTCGCTGTATTGCAGCAGATTGAGTAACGAAGATTTTTGTGAGGTAAGTGATTTATGTAAGGTATAGGTTATTGTTAGTCAGGGCCATTCTTTTGTAGGGATTACTGAAAATCAGATTGCGTTGCGCTAAAAATATTGTGTGTCACTTTAGTGTTGATCAGAATAAGTGAAGAGAGAAATGTCTGAGTACGTTCAGTTTTGCTCAGCTGTTTGAAAATCAAATAACATAGAGGTTTTCCAGCTCTGTCATTGATAAATTTTTCTGATGGGATGTTTCATAATGTGTGATAGGTTCAAAACATTCTACTTGTGGGACTGTGTCATTTCCCAATGACACTGGCCACTGTTGTTAAGTTATTCTTCCTCTAAGTGGATTTAAAATTTTGAACTTGTGGGGATCCACAGCCTCCAGATGTTTAATAAACGTAAAAATGGTCCATTTTGTGCTGTAATGTTATTTTTATTTAATCGTGCGAGATTAGCTAGTTTCGACTAATTGTCATTGTCAAGTACCTACAGTGCCTACATATAGACTAATACTTTACACACGTCACATTAACATAAAGCATTAAGATTTGAAGCTGGTCGTCGCCAATTTTTTTTTTTTCAGTTTGACGTGGAATTTATCACAGCTATTGAGCTTCTCTTCGTTTTTCTCGAGCCATTTTTGGGCTGTGCAATTCATGTAAAGGTACACGTTTGCGAAACACATAATGTCATCACACCTGTTGTATTTGACGACTTGGTCGATTCCTTTCAAACATTCCGCCTGGTTCTGACCAGCGTCCGCGTTAAACACTGATCGATCTCTGATGTCCAGCCGACTTTCTGCTGTTTTGGATTCATCTGTCTCCATAAATATACGAATCTTAGGAAAGATGTCCTACTTGTATTCCGGTTCCAGTGGGTGTAGGCGGCGGCTTCTACGTTGCGTAACCGGAGGCACGGTGATGTAAATGTTTTGGTGTACACAATGCCTCCACGAAACAATGCCACGCCGAAACCACAATCTAGTTCAAATCCGAAGGCAGGGTAGTCAGTGAAGCACAGTATTTATACTGAAAGCGCGTTTATTTCTGATATAAACATATAGACAGGAAACAACTGAACTCCGGCACGGAGAGTGCAGCTATTAATACAGCCATAGAATATTCTATAATGCTGGTATTGATACAGACACCGAATATTCCAGGATATACAAACATATGATACTTCACGAACACTGCAGTAGCGACAAATACGAAATACACTCCTGGTAATTGAAATAAGAACACCGTGAATTCATTGTCCCAAGAAGGGGAAACTTTATTGACACATTCCTGGGGTCAGTTACATCACATGATCACACTGACAGAACCACAGGCACATAGACACAGGCAACAGAGAATGCACAATGTCGGCACTAGTACAGTGTATATACACCTTTCGCAGCAATGCAGGCTGCTATTCTCCCATGGAGACGATCGTAGAGATGCTGGATGTAGTCCTGTGGAACGGCTTGCCATGCCATTTCCAGCTGGCGCCTCAGTTGGACCAGCGTTCGTGCTGGACGTGCAGACCGCGTGAGACGACGCTTCATCCAGTCCCAAACATGCTCAATGGGGGACAGATCCGGAGATCTTGCTGGCCAGGGTAGTTGACTTACACCTTCTAGAGCACGTTGGGTGGCACGGGATACATGCGGACGTGCATTGTCCTGTTGGAACAGCAAGTTCCCTTGCCGGTCTAGGAATGGTAGAACGATGGGTTCGATGACGGTTTGGATGTACCGTGCACTATTCAGTGTCCCCTCGACGATCACCAGTGGTGTACGGCCAGTGTAGGAGATCGCTCCCCACACCATGATGCCGGGTGTTGGCCCTGTGTGCCTCGGTCGTATGCAGTCCTGATTGTGGTGCTCACCTGCACGGCTCCAAACACGCATACGACCATCATTGGCACCAAGGCAGAAGCGACTCTCATCGCTGAAGGCGACACGTCTCCATTCGTCCCTCCATTCACGCCTATCGCAACACCACTGGAGGCGGGCTGCACGATGTTGGGGCGTGAGCGGAAGACGGCCTAACGGTGTGCGGGACCGTAGCCCAGCTTCATGGAGACGGTTGCGAATGGTCCTCGCCGATACCCCAGGAGCAACAGTGTCCCTAATTTGCTGGGAAGTGGCGGTGCGGTCCCCTACGGCACTGCGTAGGATCCTACGGTCTTGGCGTGCATCCGTGCGTCGCTGCGGTCCGGTCCCAGGTCGACGGGCACGTGCACCTTCCGCCGACCACTGGCGACAACATCGATGTACTGTGGAGACCTCACGCCCCACGTGTTGAGCAATTCGGCGGTACGTCCACCCGGCCTCCCGCATGCCCACTATACGCCCTCGCTCAAGGTCCGTCAACTGCACATACGGTTCACGTCCACGCTGTCGCGGCATGCTACCAGTGTTAAAGACTGCGATGGAGCTCCGTATGCCACGGCAAACTGGCTGACACTGACGGCGGCGGTGCACAAATGCTGCGCAGCTAGCGCCATTCGACGGCCAACACCGCGGTTCCTGGTGTGTCCGCTGTGCCGTGCGTGTGATCATTGCTTGTACAGCCCTCTCGTAGTGTCCGGAATAAGTATGGTGGGTCTGACACACCGGTGTCAATGTGTTCTTTTTTCCATTTGCAGGAGTGTAGCAAATAGTTCCTGGTGGTCGGTTTTAAACCGGTACTCTGCGTGTGCCGTAAACTCGCGGCTGAATTAGCAACTGGAACGTGTATTAATTAACTCAACTAGGGTCCAGTGTCATTACGTTTGTTACTTTACAGGGTGGCTATAATGAAGCTTTCACTACCGTAGATGGGAAATTATTTACCGTATGGGTACCCAATTTTATAGATATGATGTTCAGACTGTGCGTTGCAGGATTTGCGCTATTGATAACGTTAGTGTCATGACTGCCCATTAGGTGCCGGCATTGTACGGCAGCCTAGGGTTGAAACACAAACATCAATTTACATTACAGTTGTAGACAGTCAACATGGGTCTGTACCAGATGAGCTGCACTGTACTCATAAAACTCTTCTATTCAAACAGCGAAATGGTGCTGTTGTTCTCTGCCAGTAACGGCGCATTAAAGGAATAGAAAGAGGACCTCTTTATGCACAGGGGTTGAAGAACATGGTTCGGAAGTACAAATGAAATGGTGGTTTTTCCACAAAGATCACTAGATTTGAACCTGTGTTCTGTGTTCTGTTTCTGGCTGTGGTGTTACTTGAAGGATAGTAATTATCAACGGGAGACTAATACACGATGGAGGTTGAAGGGAAGCATAATGAGGGAGGCAGCCAACATCCCATCTGAGATGTTTCGGGCAACATCAGAGCAATCCCTTGTGTGATTCATAGCTGTCGTGGATAAAGACTGTAGTCACATTTGACAACGTTTGTAACCCGAAGCGTAGACATGATACGTAATTAAGAAATGTTACCATCTCATGTGGAAATTAGAATTTCTTTCAATAGTTCACTTATTACTTCTCCATGTCCTTAAAGAAGTTTCCATTGTCCTACGCTCACTTGCTTTTCATGAGGGCCCTCTCAAGTAGCGAAAGTTTAATATATTCCAAAGATAAAGATATATGACTAGTTGTAAGTTGTCGCTGTGTATAGCGTGCTTATTTTCAAATTCGTGAATTACCAAGTATTTGGTACGTTGTATAACGCCCACATTGACCACGAGCTCCAAAGAGGAATGAATTAATTTTGAATAACACGACAATATTCAGAGAGTGTCGTTTTTGTAATATGTGATCTAAAGTAGAATGGGTATGCAGGGCGAGTAGTGAAGTTTGAAAGTAATTTGTGTGATGCTGAGGCGTAAAATGTGCCAGCCCATCGGCATCTGTTGTTAATGGCTTTCGTCAAATACAGACATCAATCACGCCGATGATGAAGACTGAGGCCGCCAACTGGTAAGAGGGAGCGGCCAGGTCCGTCGAGCACAATTTGAAGTCTGATGGGCTCCCCTGATGGGCTACCCTCAGACTTCCAGAAGAATGTAATAATTCCAATCCCAAAGAAAGTATGTGTTGACAGATGTGAAAACTACCGAACTATCAGTTTAATAAGTTACAGCTGCAAAATACCAACACGAATTCTTTAAAGACGGATGGAAAAACTGGTAGAAGCCGACCTCGGGGAAGATCAGTTTGGATTCCGTAGAAATATTGGAACACGTGAGGCAATACTGACCTTACGACTTAGCTTAAAAGAAAGAGTAAGGAAAGGCAAACCTACGTTTCTAGCATTTGTAGACTTAAAGAAAGCTTTTGACAATGGTGACTGGAATACTCTCTTCCAAATTCTAAAGGTGGCAGGGTAAAATACAGGGAGCGAAAGGCTATTTACAATTTGTACAGAAACCAGATGGCAGTTATAAGAGTCGAGGGGCATGAAAGGGAAGCAGTGGTTGGGAAGGGAGTGAGACAGGGTTGTAGACTCTCCCCGATGTTATTCAATCTGTATATAGAGCAAGCAATAAAGGAAACAAAATAAAAATTCGGAGTAGGAATTAAAATCCACGGAGAAGAAATAAAAACTTTGAGGTTCACCGATGACATTGTAATTCTTTCAGAGACAGCAAAGGACTTGGAAGAGCAGTGTAACGGAATGGACAGTGTCTTGAAAGGAGGATATAAGATGAACATCAACAAAAGCAAAACGAGGATGATGGAATGTAGTCGATTTAAGTCGGGTGATGCTGAGGGAATTAGATTAGGAAATGAGACACTTAAAGTAGTAAAGGAGTTTTGCTATTTGGGGAGCAAAATAACTGATGATGGTCGAAGTAGAGATATAAAATGTAGACTGGCAATGGCAAGGAAAGCGTTTCTGAAGAAGAGAAATTTGTTAACATCGAGTATAGATTTAAGTGTCAGGAAGTCATTTCTGAAAGTATTTGTATGGAGTGTAGCCATGTATGGAAGTGAAACATGGACGATAAATAGTTTGGTCAGGAAGAGAATAGATGCTCCCGAAATGTGGTGCTACAGAAGAATGCTGAAGATTAGATGGGTAGATCACATAACTAATGAGGAGGTATTGAATAAAATTGGGGAGGAGTTTGTGGCACAACTTGACAAGAAGAAGGGACCGGTTGGTAGGACATGTTCTGAGGCATCAGGGGATCACAAATTTAGCATTGAAGGGCAGCGTAGAGGGTAAAAATCGTAGAGGGAGGCCAAGAGATGAATAGACTAACCAGACCACAACAACATGGGCTCCAAAGTCTAATACGGGATAAAACTAGAATAAACAGAAGAGAAGAAGATGTACACGAAGGCAGTACGGTACATTGTTTGAAATAAGATCAGAAAAGTCTCCCTTCGTGGCTTTGGTGGAACCATGCTGTCCTTTAACTAAAAAAAATTAGGGGAAATGTCGAAATCGTAAATATAGTCGAACAAAAAATTGCTTGTCGTGTATGTGTGCCCTTGAGAGAGAGAGAGAGAGAGAGAGAGAGAGAGAGAGAAAGAGAGAGAGAGAGAGAGAGAGAGAGAGAGAGCGAGGGAGGGAGAGCGCTGCTAGGCTGCTTTTCACCAACTAAAAATGGAGGAATAACATACTGTTTTCATCGTAACTTCTCTGCGGAAAATCAGCAAGAGAAGGTTTCATGAATGTCGAAGATAATAATCTACTCACTAAAAGCGACAAAAATACACTGCTCGAAAAATTTAGCACACTCTTTTAGAGGTGTCCAGTTCACTCAAAATTAATTGTTGCGGCAATGCGTATGGAGTACAGGAAATGATTTCATTTGCAGATTAATAGCACTAGCGGTTGTGAGGTACGAGGCATGTACCCATGCTGAAACACCCGTATTTGTACAAGGTGCAGTCTCAGTGGGCGGCAATGCACAGGCTGGCTGTGGCATCTAGTCGATCGTACAGATAACGATTATTGTCCTCGGATACGTTGCGCCACGCTTGCCCGATCTATTCACACGGTGATGTAAAAGTTGTTGGCTGTCGAATCGCACGAGTCAGTTCAGGCTGCGGCATATCCTACACGTTCTCGATTGGAGACAAGTCCAGAGATAGCGCTGGCCAGGAAAGTTGCTGAACGTCTTGCAGAGCAGGTTGAGCTTCACAGGCAGTGTGTGGGCGAGCATGATCTCTTTGGAACAACACATTGTCTTCCTACTGCAAGAATGCCAAAAGAACGGGTCTGCACATGCTGAGCTCTGGTTAGAGTCCCTCCAGAAACACCAAAGGTGAACGACTTTTGTAGCTTGTCGCGCCCCAGACCAAAGTGCCTGGGTTGGGGCCAGTGAGTTTTGGACAAATGCACTCTACGAGACAGCGCTTGCAAGGTCCACATCGTACACGAAAACGAATATTGCTAGCGTGCAGGCAGAATCTGCTTTCATCGCTCAACACGTAGCACCATTCTATCTTCCAAGTAACCCTCTGACGGAACCAGTCGAGTCGTGCACCTCGATACCGTGGTGTGAGTGGAAGACGGGCTAGATGTGTGCGTACCCGTAGTCCCACTGGTAATAACCGATTCGCAACAATTCGTATTGACACGTCTGGGCTCACAAGCCCTGTTACCTGTGCTGTGGTAGCCGTACCCGCCAGTGCTGCCCTTACAATGCAACGATCCTGGTTGACGTCTGTGCTGCGTGGACGTCCAGAACCTCGTCTACGGGTGTGAGAATGTTCACGTGATCACTGACAGCAGCATCGTTGCACAACAGACGCAGTACGCCCAACCTGTGTGGCAGTTCTCCGAAAGGACCATCCCGTCGCTCGGGAGGTCACAGTTTGACCCCTTCCAACTCGCTCATTTGGCTTAGGAAGCACATGGCATGGTTGCCTGCTTGATTGACACGTTTGCACCACACTGCCTTCTGGTTGTGAGCATTTCCTGTTAAAAGGTAGACACAGATGGCATGCTGGTAGGTATGCCACTACGATATCTATTGGCGGAAGTTTTTGAAACCATTCTTAATATATTTACCATGAGCCTGTGCCATATGCCATCATCAGATCAAACTCGACGCCATCTTACTGAGTGTACTATTTTTTTCTTTTCTGGCAGTGCGTATATGTGGATCCCCTGTACGGAATGTTTGTCAACTGCATGCTACCCATGTTGCACTGAATCTGGCATGACGGTCGAGTAAAAAGCTGAAGTATGTTATTATTTGTGTACTCTATCTTACGCCACAGAGTTGTTGTTTTCACTGTTTTATCTCACCTCTATTATAAAGTCAGGGCAACGGCCTTGCTGCAGTGGATACACCGGTTCTAGTCAGATCACCGAAGTTAAGCGCTGTCGGGCGTGGCCGGTACTTGGATGGGTGACCATCCGGGCTGCCATGTGTTGTTGCCATTTTTCGGGGTGCACTCAGCCTCGTGATGTCAATTGAGGAGCTACTCGACCGAATAGTAGCGGCTCCGGTCAAAGAAAACCATCGTAACGACTGGGAGAGCAGTGTGCTGCCAACACGGCTGTCGGATATTCCCGATGGGCCACTTGTGGCCTGAAGACTGAGTGTGTGGTAGTGTAGTGTAGTTATAAAGTCAGTGGACGAAAACCTTTTCCTAATATGCTGGTCATCTTTGGTGTTATTCCTGATGCCGCAGCATTGTGAGTCATCGTGTCAGCAAGGAATGCCTTCGGTTGAAAAGTGACTATACTAATTTCAAGAATTACGATTAACTAATTGTCTTGTATCAATTATTATTGTCCTCTAAAGCAACAAACAAATTTAAAACTGTTTTGAATATGCGCAGTAAAGGTGATCTACCTACTCTGAAAAGTTGACAGCATTAGCGCGAAACAACGCTTTGATCTCGCTCGAACGTCATTTCACGACTGTCAGCAGAGGTGGATTTTTTATTGAACAGTAAATGATTGACATACGAGTAATAATTACCTGGAAATTGAGAGTCCATTGATTGACATGCCGCTTTGCGGCTCTAATAATAATTATTTTAGACTTAAAACGTTGATCGAATAAGATTCACAGAATTACATCTATTGTGTACCATAATTATCCATTTCCATAAGAAAAAATGAAAAATTGTAGCTGCGAGCGTAATATACACCACACGCTTTATGACGTATAAGTTATTTGTTAGTGACAGTTCCCGATAACCCATTCGCCACTGATAAATACTTAAGGTATTTCATATTGTTTCTGATTGTTACTAACTGCTTAAAACAAAATGCCCGTATCGTGATGACACACAAAACATTAACATCTCAAGCATTTCATTTATGTTTGTCCACTTCCTACGTCGGATTGTTTTCTTTCTCTTCTTCATCTTGTCGCATTGTGGCTTTCACGTAGCATCTTATTGTGCAGAGAACAGTGGTTCATATTTTTCTCTAGATTTTACGTTTCATTTTGTACTCTGCGCACAAACAATTTTCATCCAGTGGTACAGCAGGTGCAAGTTCCTGCAACTTGAAGTTTTTTACGTTCTTGAATTCTTCTTGCACTCACTGGAAGCCAGTGAGGTCAGCTCTGTGACCGACGTAACCGATGTCCTGCGCTCAGTATGGTTTCTACTGTGCCCCAAAACAATCTACTGCTGTCGAACAGTATTAAATACGAATTTCAATGCAGTAACTTGCTCTAATAACACGGGGACTAATTTTCAAGGCGTTCTAGTCAGACGTACGGTATAAAACACACAAAAAACTATTTATATTAACCTCACATCGACATACACTTACTGAAAACAACTGTGATGCCTCTACAGATGAAATTGGCGCGATTTTAACGTAACTGCGTGATCCAAGTGCAGAGGCACTGAACTGAACTGAAGTTTGATAATTTCTTTAGCCTGGAATTTGTAAATAGATTAATACTAACATTTATATGGATGATTTCGTAGTTTTTTCCAAGGTGCGATAGTGCAAGAGAGACGGAAGATAAATAAAGCAGTTGGTTCGGTACAGCACTACTTCCAGAAGATTTCAGTTCTGATGTACTGTAACTCGTCCCACTTTGTCCCCCACCGTAACTGAGCGGTCAGCGTCGAGCAGTGCCATGAGGGGGGGGGGGGCAGGGGGGTGAGTACTGCTAACGATTTTTCCTTGACGGCAGGACAGAAAAGGGGTCCATGCAGTCGTGTGATTCCAGCTGAGTGAGACGTAGCGGCAGCATGTCTGTAACCCGACAACGGCCGGGAGACTGGTTTGCTGACCCTACGCCCTTCCAAACAGCATCCAGATGACACGGCGGTCGGTCGAACCCAGTTTGTCCCTCGGTCACCAGAACCGTGTTGCTTTCGTTTCTCCTCCTATTTCGTTAATTTTCAATAACATGGTGGTGATGGTCATCTAGGTCAGTTTGTATGGGGGAGGACGAGTGCTAAAACAGCTCTGCTGGCAGAAAGTTGGCTATTAGGACCACTCAGGTAACTAATATGTAACAGATCTGTACAGCTCGCTCTGAAATGACTTGTAAAGCTATTGGTTCTTCCGTTAGGGTGAGGGGTGCCAAAAAATTTTTCTTTTTTGCAGGGAAAAAGTCTTCAAAAAGGACCCAACACTTTGAACAGGATCCAACGCTATCGTTCAGCCTCACTCTTGTCAGTTCTCTGGCTCAGCGAACACGCCGGCTTCTCAGTGTGGACCTCGATATAAGCGCCATCTTGGCTTGTAATGAGAGCATCTTGTACTAAGAGCATGTAATATAGAACCTGTAGTTGCCTTTCGTGAAGAATGGATTACCTTCACAGTCTAAGCGATCGTTAGATGAACCATGCGCCTCAATCACTCTGCAGCTACATGCCGACATGCTGTCGCCTACATGCTGGCTCAGGTGCCTTCAAGATCCGCTGTCGCTTCTCACAGTCAACAACTTTTCTGTCTTTCGTCTATACCCTTCAGAGTTTTCTTTTTCTAAATGTTACATCTTTTTGGAACTTCTTCTAGATCCTGTGAAGCCTTGTGATATGTAATGGTATATTCGTTTCTTCAGATTACAGTACAAGATATTTGTTTACTTACGTATATGTAAATCTTTTGCGCATACTTTGCTTCTTTTATACTATAGCGTCCTGAAAAGTAATGACTCCGAATTCCTTATGTGGAACCTATTAAACCTTTTAAAATAAAACGAACTATATTATCACTCTGTTTTTATTCTTTACGTGTACAAATATATTTCGCAACATAATCAGCCTGGCGACGAAAATATCTTTCCCAGTTTTTTGATACCGTCAGTGTGGAAGGATTACCCTTGTTAACAGAGCCAAAAACTCATCTCTACTTATTCCGCTTCATAATTATCAAAGTGAAGTCCTCGAAGGTGTCCTTTAAGTTTGCGAAACAGATGAAAATTGGATGGAGGCATTCGGACTGTATGGAAGATGATCGATGAGGGGTGAATCCAAGTCGTCGGATTGTTGCAAATGTCGCAGAGTTGGCGTGTGGCATTTATCATTCTGTAGGAGAGGGTGCTGCATCTCTGGGCGAACTCTTCAAATTCGATCTCTCAGTCTTCTGTGGTTAGAAACTCCATTACAGCACACTGTTTCTCACGCAGCGACATAGTTACACACCGCCAGGCTACAAGCTACGATTCGGACCCTCCAGCGCCAGAGCATTGCAACTTGCGTCAGCTTAGCTGGAAACTCGACCAAGTAATACGTGTGACTTATAACAACTCAACCGATATTGAAAACTGAATAAAACATCCGGAGGCAATGCTTTTCAGCCCACCCTCGTAGCATGAAATTTGGACTCATGCTGATGTCATAATTGTAGTACGTCGCTCAGAGTTCACCTATATCACCATGATTAGCTTTGACGAAGCACTATAACAGTTTAGTACCTGCTTCACTCTTGAAACAAATACTCGAGCACAGCGCTTTCCAAGCCACTCGTAGCCGCATCTTTCTCCTTGAGTTCAATTTTTTAGGACTTAGAAGAACTGTTGGTCAGATAAAGTAAATCCATAAACATATGTTTGAAAGAGCAGTGACTATATTACTTCACATTATCTGAAATTATCGTTCTGTAATACGTACCACATGTTAATTATCATTATTATTGTTCTTTTTGTTTAAGTCAGTAGTGATATAAATTCTGTTCCTGGTGTGTTAGTATAATAATAAGGCGTTATGAGCAGCTTTCTTGTGAGACATAAATAGGGAAGCGCATATACACTATGTGATCAAAAGTATCCGGCCATCTGGCTGAAAATGACTTACAAGTTCGTGCCGCCCTCCATCGGTAATGCTGTAATTCAACATGGTGTTGGACCACCCTTAGCCTTGATGGTATCTTCCATTCTCGCAGGCTTACGCTCAATCAGGTGCTGTAAGGTTTCTTGGGGAATGGCAGCCCGTTCGTCACGGAGTGCTGCATGAGGAGAGGTATCGATGTCGGACGGTGAGGTCTGTCACGAAGTCGGCGTTCCAAAACATCCCAAAGGTGTTCTATAGGATTCAGGTCAGGACTCTGTGCAGACCAGTCCATTACAGTGATGTTATTGTCGTGTAACTATTCCGCCACAGGCCGTGCATTATGAACAGGTGCTCGATCGTGTTGAAAGATGCAATCGCCATCCCTAAATTGCTCTTCAACAGTGGGAAACCAGAAGGTGCTTAAAACATCAATGTAAGCCTGTCCTGTGATAGTGTCACACAAAACAACAAGGGGTGCAAGCCCCCTCCATGAAAAACTCCCCCACACCATAACACCACCGCCTCCGAAATTTACTGTTGGCACTACATACGCTGGCAGATGACGTTCACCGAGGCATTCACCGTACCCCCACCCTACCATCGGATCGCCACATTGTGTACCGCGTTTCGTCACTCAACATAACGTTTTTCCACCGTCCAATCGTCCAATATTTACGGTCCTTACACCAAACGAGGCGTCGTTTGGCATTTACCGGCGTAATGTGTGGCTTATGAGAGCCGCTCGACCATAAAATCCAAGTTCTCTCACCTCCCGCCTAGCTGTAACAGTACTTGCAGTAGATCCTGATGCAGTTTAGAATTCCTGTGTGATGGTTTGGATAGACGTTTGCCTATTACACATTACGACCCTCTTCAACTGTTGGCGGTCACTGTCAGTCAACAGACGAGATCGGCCTGTACGCTTTTGTGCCGTACGTGTCCCTTCACGTTTCCACTTCACTATCACATCGGAAACACTAGACCCAGGGATGTTTAGGAGTGTGGAAATCTCGCGCACAGACGTATGGCGCAAGTGACACCCAATCACCTGACCACATTCGAAGTCCGTGAGTTCCGCAGAGCGCCCCATTCTGTTGTCTCACGATGTCTAATGCCTACTGATGTCGCTGATAAGGAGTATCTGACAGTAGGTGGCAGCACAATGCACCTAATATGAAAACGTATGTTTTTAGGGGTGACCGGATACTTTCGATTACATAGTGTACAAAATCTTAAGCGACTTTTCAAACACCCGGGTGCTTAATAAATTTATATCACGGTTGAAAGACGACGGTTCAGAGAACGGACTACATCAAACTTTCAGTAATAATTTCTCAAGTAGGGGTGCTAGTGTCAGTGAGCTTACAGGACATGTATGAAGATCTGGAGCTGCGTGTGGGAAAAACGGAAAAAATCCGTGAAACGAAGATTTGTTAGATTGTAGGCACTCCTTTCTTAACTTGCTCATCATGTACCAAAAAGTTATTGATATGGTTCCTTAAATGGGTCTGGTTTTTTTACAGTAAATATCGTCGTCAACAAGAGATCTTTATCCGGAGGACATTATAGCGTGGATGCACTTTGGCATGTGCTAAGTTCTAACAGTCGTAATATCGAAGCAATTAACAACGACAACGGAAATCTGCAGGGGGAAGGTATATTGGATTCGTACAACTAAAATCAACATGATTACAGCTGGATTGAAGGACATACCAGAAATTAAGTTCACAATGATGGATAAAATTCCGATAATATTGACACATCCCAAACTACAGCAATGTCCCCTGACTTGCAAGTTTTCATAATGATCAAGAATTTACGTAAATGACCACAGTATTATTGTAGTTGGTCTGTCACTTTAAGTTTGATCTGCCAAAAACACAGCAGAATAGGCACACGCGAATTTCATTACCGATCCAGGTATGCGCTCTACTTGGCTTCGGTTACTGGTAGGGTGAAGATTTTATTGCTGAGATCACACACATACTTCGGAAAAAGAAAAGCAACAAATCTTACAAAAATCATGACTCCAAACGTCACTAAAGAACATTTATCCTCTTGGTGGTTTAATTTAAACAATGCAATGATTACCTACATTGAACTCGAATTAATTAACTGATCAAAGCCTAAAAGAACCTGATGTCGAATGATCTTGTAAGAACACGTCTTACTTATCACGATGACACAGCAAGAGTGATGTCTTCCAAACTCTTAGAAATCTACCTTAGCAGCCGTGTGACCAGCGCATCGTGACAGGAAAGCGGCAGAAGCAGTCCAGTCGGCAAGACGCTCAATTTCGTTCGTTTCATCTGCTCGGGGCGGACGTCACAAGACATCCGTTTCATTTCGTCGTTGATCCATTAACTCAGTTTTTTTATTACAGAGGGCAGGTAGCCCTCCGACCGAATACGTTGAGTTACCGTGCCGGTATCTGTTTGGTGGGAGCTAGCAAACCACAGGAAAGCTCCTTGCCTTATTCTTACTGAAGTCCACCAGATGCAGTCTGGTCTGGGAAAGCAATGTTAATTTCAAAAGCTTCCCACTTTTGGTTTTACTTGGTCAGTCGCAGCTTTACTTTTGAAAAGAACGAGAGCTCACCTTGTACGTGGCCACTCCAGGCTACAAACAAGGTTTGAAAACAAAATTCAACAGAAAATTGTCCAGCCTCTACAAATAAAGAATAAGACAAAACTACCCTGACTCTCCAGTTGCAGTTGTACAGCCCATTATTCACTCATTCACACGTTTAGAGCTTTTTCATGGTGGGAACATGTAGAATCGATAACACGGGTTGCTGATGCGAAACACAGAAAAATGAAGTCAATAAACAATGATTCCCTACTCAATATTTCTCTCAGCTGTGATTCGTACAAAATAAACAGCAGAAGAGTTATCTGCTAAACTTACTGTATATGAATTAAGTATTCCAGATAATAATCACATTAAGGATACTGAAGCAGTACCCTTTCAACCCTTACGCCACACCTAAGACCTCTAGGCATATCTTACACCAACTATTTTTCTCGTAGTAAGTCGTAAAATACCAAGTTTTAGGAAATTACTTCGGCGTTACGGCATCATGCTTACATGTCGCCCCTTTCCATTCTGACGCCGACGAACAGTGTTGCTAGGGATGTCTTATCCAGACGATAATAATTGTCGCCTGCTGCTTATTCATATACAGGGTGTTTCAAAAATGACCGGTATATTTGAAATGGCAGTAAAAACTAAACGAGCAGCGATAGAAATACACCGTTTGTTGCAATATGTTTGGGACAACAATACATTTTCAGGCGGACAAACTTTCGAAATTACAATAGTTACAATTTTCAACAACAGATGGCGCTGCGGTCTGGGAAACTCTATAGTACGATATTTTCCACATATCCACCATGCGTAGCAATAATATGGCGTAGTCTCTGAATGAAATTACCCGAAACCTTTGACAACGTGTCTGGCGGAATGGCTTCACATGCAGATGAGATGTACTGCTTCAGCTGTTCAATTGTTTCTGGATTCTGGCGGTACACCTGGTCTTTCAAGTGTCCCCACAGAAAGAAGTCACAAGGGTTCATGTTTGGCGAATAGGGAGGCCAATCCACACCGCCTCCTGTATGTTTCGGATAGCCCAAAGCAATCACACGATCATCGAAATATTCATTCAGGAAATTAAAGACGTCGGCCGTGCGATGTGGCCGGGCACCATCTTGCATAAACCACGAGGTGTTCGCAGTGTCGTCTAAGGCAGTTTGTACCGCCACAAATTCACGAAGAATGTCCAGATAGCGTGATGCAGTAATCGTTTCGGATCTGAAAAATAGGCCAATGATTCCTTTGGAAGAAATGGCGGCCCAGACCAGTACTTTTTGAGGATGCAGGGACGATGGGACTGCAACATGGGGCTTTTCGTTTCCCCATATGCACCAGTTCTGTTTTTTGACGAAGCCGTCCAGGTAAAAATAAGCTTCGTCAGTAAACCAAATGCTGCCCACATGCATATCGCCGTCATCAATCCTGTGCACTATATCGTTAGCGAATGTCTCTCGTGCAGCAATGGTAGCGGCGCTGAGGGGTTGCCGCGTTTGAATTTTGTATGGATAGAGGTGTAAACTCTGGCGCATGAGACGATACGTGGACGTTGGCGTCATTTGGACCGCAGCTGCAACACGGCGAACGGAAACCCGAGGCCGCTGTTGGATCACCTGCTGCACTAGCTGCGCGTTGCCCTCTGTGGTTGCCGTACGCGGTCGCCCTACCTTTCCAGCACGTTCATCCGTCACGTTCCCAGTCCGTTGAAATTTTTCAAACAGATCCTTTATTGTATCGCTTTTCGGTCCTTTGGTTACATTAAATCTCCGTTGAAAACTTCGTCTTGTTGCAACAACACTGTGTTCTAGGCGGTGGAATTCCAACACCAGAAAAATCCTCTGTTCTAAGGAATAAACCATGTTGTCTACAGCACACTTGCACGTTGTGAACAGCACACGCTTACAGCAGAAAGACGACGTACAGAATGGTGCACCCACAGACTGCGTTGTCTTCTATATCTTTCACATCACTTGCAGCGCCATCTGTTGTTGAAAATTGTAACTACTGTAATTTCGAAAGTTTGTCCGCCTGAAAATGTATTGTTGTCCCAAGCATATTGCAACAAACGGTGTATTTCTATCGCTGCTCGTTTAGTTTTAATTGCCGTTTCAAATATACCGGTCTTTTTGAAACACCCTGTACGTACAAAATTTAATTGTAATTCCTCCTCCCAGAACTACGCTGGATAACACACACACACACACACACACACACACACACAGAACACATGAAAACAGTCAAGCTTCGTACACACATGTTTTAATATCTGAGAAAAAAAGTATGGTGAGGCTACTCATAAGTCGAGGGGCATGAAAGGGAAGCAGTGGTTGAGAAGAGAGTGATACAGGGTTGTGGCCTGTTCCCATTGTTATTCAATCTGTACATTGAACAAGCAGTAGAGGAAAAAAAAAGAAAAATTTGGAACAGGAATTAAAGTTCGGGGAGAAGAAATAAAAACTTTGAGGTTTGCCGATGATATTGTAATTCTGTCAAAGACAATAAAGGACTTGGAGGAGCAGTTGACCGGAATAGACAATGTCTTGAAAGGACGATATAAGATGAATATCAACAGAAGCAAAACAAGGATAATGGTATGTAGTCGAATTAAATCAGGTGACGATAAGGGAGTTGGATTAGTTAACGAGACACTTAAAGTAGTAGATGAGTTTTGCTACTTGGACAGCAAAGGAACTGATGATGGCCGAAATAGAGAGGATAATAAAATGTAGACTGGCAATGCAAAGAAATACATTTCTGAATAGAAGACATTTGTTAACGTTGAATATAGATGTAGCCGTCAGGAAACTTTTACTGAAAATATTTGTCTGGAATGTAGGCACACACAGAAGTGAAACATGGACGATAAACACTATAGACAAAAAGAAATCAAAAGACATCGGAATGTGGTGCTACAGAAGAATGTTGAAGGTTAGATGTGCGATCACGTAACTAATGAGGAGGAACTGAATAGAACTGGTGGGGGGGGGGGGGGGAGAAATTTGTAACACAGCTTAACCAAAAGAAGGGATCGGCGGATAGAATACATTCCGGTACACCGCGGCATCTCCAATTTTGCATTGTAAGGAAGTGTGGGAGGTAAAAATCGTAGAGGGAGATGAAGAGCAAATTGAGATGAAGTAGGTTGCGGTGGTTATTAGGAGATGAAGAGTTTCGCACTGGATAGACTAGCAAGGAGAGCTGCATCAAACCAGTCTTCGAGCCGAAGATCACAAAAACAAATGATATGTGTATGAAATTTCGTTGAGATCGGTCCATTGGTTTAGGGGGAGATGTGGAGCATAAATACATACATACTTGCATACGTTTTTATGATATGTACGGGCTCTGTAACTGCATGTTGCGAAGTACTCGACTCCACATGTGCATTGCATGTAGTTCCTTTCGCAATATTCGATCGGAAGCTGGACGGAATAGACCGGAATGAAATGTTATCAGCAATTCCTTTTGAGTTTGAAATGTACTGTCATTGACAAGGCGTGACACACATCTCCGGTCATTGTCCAGAAGTTTCTTTTCGTTACCACTGTACGTATGCCGCGTTATACGGTTGTGAGTGATGCACCATTCATTGTAGACACGCCAGACAGTACACGTTGATACACCAACAAATCGGCATTTTGTTTGGTCACAGGCACGTTCTTCCTGTCACGTCTGCACAGCTTTCTGCGCTGATTCCACACTAGCTATTGGCGCTTACACACCATTTAATTGCGATGGCTTACGTAAGCAATGGAGGACCACATGAGTCCCTGGTATCACTTCTAAACCATGTACCATGTACCCAACACCTTCAGTGTGCTCTTTTATGGAGGTGACTTAAATTTTGTCCCCTGAGCCTACATTGATCAGCCAAAACCTTATCACCACCTACCTAATAGCCGCTATGTCCAAAGTTTGACACGGATGACAGCGACGAAGCGTCGTGGAATAGAAGCAATGAGTTCTTGGTAGATCGTTGGAGGGAGTTGCCACCAGATCTGCTCAATCACATCACTGATGCGTTCGATCCGTACAGATCTGGCGAGCTGGGGGGAGGGGGGGGGGGCAGCACATTAATTAGAACTCGCCACTGTGTTCCTCGAACCACTCCAACACAATACCGGCCTTGTGACATGGCGTATTATCGTGTTGAAAAACACCACTGCCGTCGGGGAATACTATCGTCATGAAGGGCTGTACGTGGTCTGCAACCAGTATACGACACTCCTTGGCAGTCACAGTGCCTTGCACGAGCTCCACTTGACCCATGGACGACCACGCTAATGTACCCGAGCTGGTTCCGTCCAGCAGGACAGGTATCAAGAAGATGTTCTCCTTCAGGATGACGGATTCTCGCCCTCTCATCGGCATGATGAAGAAGGCATCGGAATTTGTCAGACCATGCAACGCTCTGCCACTGCGCCGATGTCCTTGTCGATGACCACGTGCTCATTTTAGTCGTAGGAGTGTTCGGTGCACTGTGTGTTGAGACACACTTCTACTCTGCCCAGCATTTAAGTCTGATGTCACTTCCACCACAGTTCACCGCCTGTCCTGTTTTACCAGTCTGTCCAGCCTACGACGTCTGAAATCTGGATTGGGGGGTTACCGCCCAACCCCAAGACGTCTGGACGTGGTGTCACCTTGGTTTCTGCACGAAAGACACTCACCACAGCATGCTCGAACACCCAACAAGTCGTGCAGTTTCAGAAATGGTCGTGCCCAGTCTCCCGGCCATCACAATCTGCACTCAATCAAGCTGAGAGAGATCTCGGCCTTCCCTATTCTATAGACGGCACACTCACTGAAACTACATGAATTGTGCATGTGTCTGCCTAGCAGTCTTTCCTCACCAGTTGACGCTGCTATCACCTGGATGGGTTTATAGCGACAGTAGGGAGATGGTTGACAGGTGTATAAGCCGCCGCTGCAACAGCAAGAGGCGAGGCACGGCTTTGCAAACATTACAAGAACATAAGGTCATGTCCCTCACACACTTGGCACATTTGTTGCGAGAGGTGCAACTTACTAGCAGCATCAGGTGCCGGTGTTTAAAGTATTTTCACCGGCCGTTGGCGGGTGAAGACACAGCGCAAGTGTAAGTGAAGAACTGGTGCGGCCTTAATAAGCAAGGACATGTGAATTAAGGAGTAAATATAGATCAGAAAAAATTTAGTATTATAGTGACTGAAAAGGACTTCCAGTTAAATCTGCTGGATGATTCAGGAGAAAGAATAAATATTTTAGGGTATGGTAGTATGGACAAATTGAAGTAAAACGTCCCATGTAACATGCGTCCAAGTTTTACAGTTACAGAGATACAATTGGTTGCAGAGATGGGCTGGCATTTGACGAAACGTCTAAAACTTTTAATACTGACTCTTCCACTATAACTTGTTTTATATTATTTCTTAAAACTTGACATGTATTTAACATAATGCTATTTTGCTATTGTAACAAATAATTTTCTAAATAATCATATTTCTAACATTATTTGCATCTAGTTCGACATTGTGGAAACACAAAATAAAATAGTTTAAAATTTGTGATTAAATACATGCCAATATCAAAGTTGACATTCTTGTGTTACAAAAAAAAAAAAAAAAAAAAAAAATAGAGAGAAGTTTTTACTGGTATGAGTCCACAAGAGCGGAAAACAATTCCTCCTGTTATTTGTAAGCTATATGATGTCATTAGGAATACTCCTGCAACAAAGCTGTCGTTTACGTAACAAAATATAATTTCATATTATTATTGACTTGGTAAGGCCGATGACCTCCACCAAACCTAAGAGCACAATAACCATACCTGCTTCTTCTAGTTTCGCAACAATTGTTAGTGAAACCGACAGAATTTTCCTTTACAGACGTCGTATTACTGAATTGATAACTTTCAATTCACATTATGGTCATTACAATTTCAACAGCTTGAAGGTGGCATTCAACAAATGTATAACTAATATGGAATGTACTACACGCTTGGGTATTCAAATCCTAACGTTCCCAGCGCAACCGCACAAAGTAGCTAGGAGTACCGCCTTCTGAACATTCAAAACTCACAATTAAATGTGTCCTGACTGTCAAATTTATTGATGGCGAAGAGATCTCGAGCTTCCAGCCGGGTGGCGGTGTCTTCAAACTGCGACGTTTCGACGAGTGACATACTCATCATCTTCTGGCGAAGCGCCGAGACTTTGCGGATGCCGGTCCCTTTATACCTGCGGCGTGCCCCCCACCACCTGGCCGCGGGAGGCAGAGTCCAGAGGAGCCGGCGGTCGGGGAGGAGGGGGAAGCGTGTGCGCCGTTCGTGTCTCCGTCAGAGCATTCTGATCGCGTCTCGTGAGCTGGACGGTTCTTGTTGCGTTCCTGGCGTATTGCGGCTAATGCTGGATTCCAGGCCGCGCTCAGTTGATAGCCTTCGTCCCTGTTCACAAGATTCTCGTGGACCCGTATTTCTATTGATTCTTTAATGATGCTATCCCAATAGCTCCCGGCTCGGCACAGCACCCTGGTGTTTTCGAAATCAAAAGTGTGGTTTTCTTTGATGCTATGTTCAGCTATAGCAGATTTCTCTATCTGTCCAAGTCGAACATGCCTGATGTGTTCCTCGCACCTTTTAGAGATGCAGCGCTGCGTTTGTCCAATGTACTGTACACCACATTCGCAGGCAATGATGTATATACCAGGTGTGTTGAGCCCAGCAGCTCTTTCGTCTTCGGCGGTGGTCGTAAGACAGTATTTATGTTTGATTTTCTTAATAGCCTCCCGATTTTGGCTGATGTGGGCCCCAAATATGGAAGAAAGGTGAGTCTCTTGTTAACTTCCTCTTCCTCTTCCTGAAATTTGTCAGCCTGTCACCTCTTGAAGGCCCTGCCAATCTGTGTTTCACTGTACCCGTTTTTCCGAAATACCTCTCTTAGGTGGTGTAATTCGTCTGAGAGGCTTTCTTTATCACAAATGACGTTCGCCCTCTGTACCAAGGTGGTCAGTACTGACTGGTGTTGCGCCGGATGGTGGCAGCTGGTTGCATGGAGGTACAGGTCTGTGTGCGTCTTTTTTCTATATACTGAATGGCCCAGCGTGCCATCCGCTTTCTTCCTGATCAGTATGTCCAGGAATGGAATACAGCCATTCTCTTCTACTTCCTGGACATGCTGATGAGGAAGAAAGCGGATGGCGAGTATGTCACTCGTCGAAACGTCGCAGTTTGAAGACACCGCCACCCGACTGGAAGCCCGAGAACTCTTCACCAGCTGTATACGCCGGGAAAGCATACATTCAAATTTATTGATGTTAGACGTAAGGTCACGCGCTTTACTGACGCCACGAATGTTCCCCACTGTTACGTATTATACAGGAGCGGCAGAAAGTAGAGAAGACGAGTCAACTTAGAGGTGTCAAAGGGGGAAGTAGCTGACCCACGTCCTCAGTAAGGAAGTCACTGCACTGCGACACCATGCCTCTAGGCAATAGCAGATGAGCCGGCAGATAGACATGCTAGCAAGAAGGGAAAGTAGAAGCTACGTAACAAGACGCTCTGCGGACACGAAACTATTAGCCATTGGCATACCCCTCACAAGTACACTACTGGCCATTAAAATTGCTACACCACGAAAATGACGTGCTACAGACGCGAAATTTGACCGACAGGAAGAAGATGCTGTGATATGCAAATGATTAGCTTTTCAGAGCATTCACACAAGGTTGGCGCCGGTAGCGACACCTGCCTCGTGTAAGGACGAGAAATGCGTACCTCCACGTTTTCGACTTTGATAAAGGTCGGATTCTAGCCTATCGCGATTGCGGTTTATCGTATCGCAACATTGCTGCTCGCGTTGGCCGAGATCCAATGACTGTTAGCAGAATATGGAATCGGTGGGTTCAGGAGGGTAATACGGAACGCCGTGCTGGATCCCAATGGCCTCGTATCACTAGCAGTCGAGATGACAGGCATCTTATCCGCATAGCTATAACGGATCGTGCTGCCATGTCTCGATCCCTGAGTCAACAGATAGAGACGTTTGCTAGACAACAACCATCTGCACGAGCAGCTAGACGACGTTTGCAGCAGCAGGGACTATCAGCTCGGAGACCATGGCTGCGGTTTCCCTTGGCGCTGCATCACAGACAGGAGCGCCTGCGATGGTGTACTCAACGACGAACCTGGGTGCACGAATGGCAAAACGTAATTTTTTTCTGATGAATCCAGGTTCTGTTTACAGCATCATGATGGCGACATCGTGTTGAACGCACATTGGAAGCGTGTATTCGTCATCGCCATACTGGCGTATCACACGGCGTGATGATATGGGGTGCCATTGGTTACACGTTGCGGTCACCTCTTGTTCGCATTGAAGGCACTTTCAACAGTGGATGCTACATTTCAGATGTGTTACGACCCGTGGCTCTACCCTTCATTCGACCCCTGAGAAACCCTACAATGCACAACCGAATGTTGCAGGTCATGTACGGGCCTTTCTGGATACAGAAAATGTTCGACTGCTGCCCTGGCCAGCACATTCTCCAGATCTCTCTCCAAATGAAAACGTCTAGTGAATGGTGGCCGAGCAACTGGCTCGTCACAATACGCCAGTTACTACTCTTGATGAACTGTGGTATCGTGTTGAAGCTGCATGGGAAGCTGTACCTGTACACGCCATCCAAGCTCTGTTTGACTCAATGCCCAGGCGTATCAAGACCGTTATTACGGCGAGAGGTGGTTGTTCTGGGTACTGATTTGTCAGGATCTATGCACCCAAATTGCGTGAAAATGCAATCACACGTAAGTTCTAGTATAATATATTTGTCCAATGAATACCCGTTTATCATCTACATTTCTTCTTGGTGTAGCAATTTTAACGGTCAGTAGTGTACAAGTGGTCGTATCATAGCCTCGCTGAACAGGAGCAGTCGAATTTGGAAGGCGTTCATCAGCGAAACCTTGACGACACGTTGATGAGGGCCGCGCAACAGCAGACAATTTGTGATGAATACTCTGTTCCTTTTCAGAGAGCAGCTGACTTATATAACTATAGAGCAACAGAAATATTGGGTGTCTTTGTGTACATGTCAGGTAGTAGATGAACAAGAGCAGCGCTTGCCTATATTAGTGAACTGATATATGCGTGTTGTAATGAGTTGGAGTGAATTGTAGCATAGTACTCTTCTCTTACAAAGCTGAGTAATTAAGGGGTCAGAGTGTGATCTGTTTATTCTCTATAAGTAAGCATAACTAGCCATGGAACAACACTCGTTTCTGGTGACAAGGGACCTGTCTTGTTAGAGTAATCGGAACAATTTGCTATAACGCAGATGCCTGTCGATGGAATTAGCCAGAGAGCCGCAAGAATAAATTTATTGTGAGGCACCTCTCCCACCAATGTTACATATGTGAAATAAATCTTTGACCTTTTAAAATGATATCTGTGTGAAATTCAGAATGTTTCCTACTATGAAAATAATCCTCCAGGTTCTACTTACATGTCCTAAGTAACTGAAGGCGACTTTAGTCACTCTCACTTCTTACGACGTTACCAGCCAGGCCACAAGTCATTGTCGTTCAAGTCCTGTCCGCAACTAAAGGGGACGCTACAGTTGAACGTTAGCTTGTTATGTCTCGCATAAGAAGCAGAAACGTCAGGGTCAGAATTCGACAGCGTTAAGGTTGTGGCCGATCGAGACTACAGTTCATGGTTCCGCGGTCTTACTGCTCATGTTGGTTGGAAACTGCACGAACGTCGTGCGGAGTCAATAGATTCAGGAAGACCATACTCAGAGCAACATGGGATCCAAACGGACCCACGTGACTAGAGCCCGAGAGGAAGAATTATTGTTCACGCAGCCATGCAGGATCGTAAAGCCACGTAACATACATTGGGACAGGAAACAGGCTTGTCTGCAGCAAGACAAGTGTCCACACAGATAGTGTATAGACTTCTGGAGAGCCATGGACAGTGTACATGGCGTTAACTGGTGCGGCTTCCTATGTCAATACCAGGGCATAAAGCCTTTGTGAATTTCATTCCGGTACCCTGTTGGACAGTAACTACTCCCCGCACACAAGTGCATGTACGATATACGCAGATATTATCACTTGAGAGAGAACGTGTAGTTGGGTTCAAAGAAGGTGGTTGGAGTAATCGGTGGATAGCTCAATATTTGAATAGGGGCGATGGAACTATTTGACCATATCCGCAGGAATGCGTGAACTGTAGCCGAACGCAACTTCAAGAAGGAGGTGGTCAGCTTAGAGAGACGGCAGTACGTCAGGGTCCAGCAATCTTCAGATCGGCGCTAAGAGACTTGGGTCATCATTAATCATCGCATGTGGTGCCTCAGTGCCCACAACGACCATTAATAGGCGGCTCACAGTAAGGGGGCTGAGATCACAGTTCCCACTGCACCAACTACCGTTGACTTCGGTACACCAATAAACCCATTTAAGTGGTATCGGACACATTCGGCCTGGAATCTCGTTCACTGGAAGAGTCCCCCTTCGAACTGAACCCCGACGACGTTTCTGGAGACGGCCTGGACAATGGTGGGGTACCAACCTGACTGTCGCCAGACATACGGCCCAACAATCAGGAGGTATGGTTCATATCAGGACCTCTTTGGTTGTTATCCGCAACACCCTTACAGCAGAGCAGTACGTCAACGATATTCCGCACCCCTCCCTGATGCCTTTCATGACAAGCTATCTTGGGCTTAAATGTCAAAAGATGGTTCCCTTCCGCACTGGCTGAGAGGTCCTACCGCATGTCTTCGTCCAATGCAAACCTCACATTGGCCAGCAGAATCGCCAGTTATCTATTCAATTGAGAAAGTTTGGAGCATTATGTGTGGGGCCCTCCAGCCTGCTCGGAATTTTGACGATCGAACGTGCTAGTAAGACTGAATTTAGTATTACATCCCTCAGGAGGTACTTAAACAACTCAGTCAATCGTTGCCACGCCGAATAACCGCTTTCATAAGGGCCGGAGGTGTACCAGTGCGTTATTGACTTGCTTAATTTGTGGAGCTCTTCCTCCTGAATAAACTATCCAGGTTTTCTGAAATTGTAATAATTTGTTTATCTCCAACATGTACATCGCATTAACTGATTTCCGTCCCATTCGAATAATTCCTTTGTGGTGCGTCGTTTTCTTTCTTTTTTTTGTGTCAGTGTGTATACTAACAGTCAAGAGCATTAAGTCAATTACTCAATTACTAAAATTTCATACGTCCTTATACTCCAGGCACCGTTCCAAATATGAATTTCAAACCAACTAGACCTGCTACAAACAGCTGGAGTATACAAAATTAAATGCAAATGTAATGAAGCGTACAAAGAGGACGCAAGCCGTCCAGTTAAAACGTCCAAAAGAGCACAAAACGACACGTGAACCTTAAGCAATTCTGCAGCTCAGCTGTAGCTGAACGCAGTGAAACATGCGGTAAAGTTATTAACTTTGCTAATGTTCGCGTTTTATCAAAAGCCTGTGTCCATGCAGAGGAAAAGTGTGAGAGGCATTCCAGATAGCTAAGTACCCGAACAAATTTAATAATGGCGACTTCCTTAGGCTTCCACCAGATTGCGTGGATGGCCTCAGCGGCACAGCACGGAACCTGTGTATGTAAACAGGGCGCCTATCACGCACCGCCCTTCAGTCAATAGTACACAGATTAATCCTGCCTCCAGTCATCGAAACGTCACTGAACGGAGTCATGAACATTTACAGTGATAAACTCTGGAAATACTCTTCTCAAATCTATACAAGTCTGACAGTGCGCCGCACATTCTGGTCTCCTATTCAGACTCCTTGATACACACTTCCAATAAACTGACCCGGCCCAATTTGAACGTTTTGTGACTAAACGTCTATCTTACGTAACAACCAACAACACCTATCCCCGAAATTATCACGCAGCTGCAGGTGTACATCAAAGATCCGCCATATCATCAACTCTCTATCTCTTATACACAGCCTCCTTCGTAGATACTCCAAAATGATGACAACACCGTCTTCCTTACTGTCCATAATAACCCTCCCCTACTATCCCTTCAACTCCATCTAGACATCTTCTTCTGGTGTAATCAGTGCACATCGAATTTAAATTCGAAAAAATCTAGCAATAACTATAGGAAAATCCACCAGCGCATTCCCTCGCAGAGTTCTTTAGCTGACAATCCATTACCGTTAAATTCCACTCACTGAAACACTAAAATATTTTCTACTGGAACAAAAACTAACCTTGAACCATCACCTACCAACCATCCAAAAGTCAGCCCACAATAGACTAAAGTACTAACTAGTCGAACATGAGGATTACATTCTACGTCCGTCTCCCTAACATAGAGAACCAACACAGATACTGACTTCAGCTATGCCAGTTGTGAAGATACGCTTATAGTGCCCTTCCTGTTTTATTGACATTCCCTAGTGCTGGGTAAATAACCACGGTGGCTACGATAACTGCTGAGACATGGGCGAGCTGCCAGCGTGGGAAACTTCGTGAAGGCTAATGTGTGGTAAACATCCCTTGTAAAAACTACGCTGCCCTCACTAAGCAACTGATTGAGAAACTGGCTCATAAAGGCGTGATTAGCGACAGAAGTTTTGAAATGGGTCGACCATCATGGATCCCAAACAGAGCGCCGCTGAAGAAGTTAATACGAAAAACTTATTTTATTGTCATTTTGTCTTTTCTTTCCATGCGAAGTAATATTAATGTTATAGGCTGAAGGCCAGATCTTGTTATTGACACAGGGTGAACTTAATAATCATTCAAAACTAGCTACAGAAGAGCTGCGCTTAGATGTGCTATATACGAAATAAGTCGAAGTTCTGGTACAATTATTGGTGTTTATCATTGGTAGTTCGAAATAATTGATTTGTGTATCTTTATGATTGCAACTTACATTAAAAAGTTTACCAAGTAATATTAAAGAAAATTTTGAGTACGAACTACATGTTTTACTTCTGGGAATTTATATACACTCCTTTAGTTTGTTAATTTTGGAAATATCAACGAGATCAGGACCTTTCTCTAGCTTGATAAGGTCAGATTTTGAGGATAATTTACGGGCTAATTTATCAGTAAATGTTGATCTCCCTCAGTGGTTTAATTCAGGCTCCCTTAAGTGTGGGATCTCCCTGAAGTGACACTTAGATCCTGTAACTTCTTGAAGGCAAGGAAGGCCGTGGATAGACTGAAGAACGTTCCGCCAGTACATTCGAGTCTCCCTTGATAGGTGATCTGCCACGCAGTGTAGCATGGAGTTTTACTTCTCCCAAGTATTATGGCTCTGAGCACTATGCAACTTAACTGCTGAGGTCATCAGTCCCCTAGAACTTAGAACTACTTAAACCTAAGTCACCTAAAAACATCACACAGATCCAAGCCCGACGCAGGATTCGAACCTGCGACCGTAGCGGTCGCGCGGCTCCAGACTGTAGCGCCTAGAACCGCTCGGCCACCCAAGTATTATGACTCATTCCAAAACCTAGATTGACATACATTCCGTATCGTTTTCCACATGGTACTACCTTCTCCCGTTTCTCCTGCTCATAAAGGTCTCCCACCTCTTCGGATGCCTAAAGCAGCTTCGTCTCTCCTACAACCTGGTAAATTTTAGTTCCAGTGTCTACAGTCTAAGGCATCCTTGAGAACACTTGCAGTCTGCTGCGCCTCAGTCAACGCATTCCACTTTCTTTTAATCTACAAACTCACCGGATCCTGTCTCATCGTAATCCACATCATATACCTCCCTCAGACTCCTATCATGTACCCTCATCCAAACGTAGTCCATCACACCCTCCTACCACATCTCAAATGAAGACTCCAGTCCATTCTTTCAATAACCAGCTGACATCCTACCCATTTCCTAACACCCACATCTTTCTTTCTTTCTTTTGCTTGTGACGTTTTTCTCCCGGATGCGCAGGGTCGGCAAGGTTAATCGGAAGTGGCAATGTTAGTTGAAGGGGTGGCCGGATGCCCTTCCTGCCGCCACCCCGTACCCCCCTCCCCCCCCCCTGGCCCTGGGAAGAAATCAGTGTACCCCAACCGTCTGCGACCAGTGGAATCCATGGAATAGTGTGAAAGTGTTCAGATGTCTGCGAGCCGTGTAGCTGAGGCGGGACGTGGGGACCAGCCCGGTATTCACTTCGGAGGATGTGGAAAACCACCTAAAAACCACATCCAGGCTGGCCAGCACACCAGCCCTCGTCGTTAATTCGCCAGGTGGATTCAATCCGGGGCCGGCGTGCCTACCCGAGTTCAGGAAGCAGCGCGTTAGCGCGCGCGGCTAACCAGGCCGGTTTTCCTAACACCCACACCCCACCCATCAATTCCTTCTCACATCCTCTTCCATGTAACTTCATCTCCAATACTTCCAAGGCCCCTCCCTCTTCCCCCTTTTGTTAGAAGCCTGTATTATTTCTTAGTCATAATAAAGATACTTACACGAATAATGACCTCACGAACATCGTTACCTTGTATGTACTTTAAAACTTTTAATGCCAGTGTTATAAAAGCTACGACGAAGGCTGAAGAGTGGCAATTTGATCACTCTAGCTTACCCCACGTAGAGGGAGTGTAAATAACGGCAAATTAAAAGAGAAAAAGAAACAGTGTACTACAAGGGGCGCCTCCTGGAAGAAGTCCCGAAAAGTCGGATCGAAATGCGGAAGAGAGTGATTCGGCACGAAAACCCAAGGACTTTTAGCATTATCGGCAATGAGTGAGATAGCGAATGTTCTTATATGGTACGTTTCTTGTGACAGTGCTCTCCTTTGGGTATTGAATGTTTCTCCTCGTAGTTCGTCGTGCGGAAAAGCGTCTATTCCATGGGGAGACGGTCGCCAATGCATCTGCGAGCGCTCTACCGGCTGACGTTGCGTCACGGTCTGCACAGTGAGTGATACGATGGAGAGCGGCAGAACTCATAAGGAAGGGCGAGGCGAGGTAGCAGGCACCGGCGGCGATGCGGCTGCTGACCCAGCGGTGGCAGCGGACTGGAGGGCGCCTGGAGGCGCCTGGAAGATGGCCAGATCAGGGGGCGGGCGGCCACTGCGGACGCCCCGCCCACCATCTATTAATCTGGAGGCCCTCTCCAGTTCCCCGCAGTTATGGCACTTTTCCCTTCCCACATTTTCTACCACGCACTTCGAAAGCAAACAAACAAGGCGGAACTTTGCAACACACGCACGCTCGCACACGCCTCCTAACGCTTGGGAACGTCACACGAAGAAACACACTGCCGTAAATGGAAAGTGTTACACCGTGAACACCGTGATCGAACCTACCAAACTGACGCTAAAGCATTTATATGCCTGCGGTATGTTATGATTAACATTTCGTTCTTCCTTCTTATTTTCACTACAGAAAAACCCATTCCCATAGATGAAGAACATTTTGGGTACTATAACTATCCGTCTCCGACAGTGAAGAAGGAAATTATTTGTGAATAAAGGTATGTAGATTCATACTGCATTGCTGGGATAACAGGCTCGCAATTTCTAATTCGCGATCGCACGAATATTAATTATTATAGGTGCACCAATTTTATTCATGCTTGATTTTGTAGAGACCGTCCGTAGGCTCTCAGAAAGTTTGCTAACGTTACTAGCGGCTGCATGAGACGTGGAAAGTAGTTGATAATTGTTCGTCGGCAAGCCATTATTCTGGAAAGAGAAGCACTTCCTGAAACTGGAACCTCTGGTTCGTCAGCTGTGAAAAAGGTGATTATTACTCTTAAAATACATCTACATACCCTATTTCCAATTAATGCAATTATTATTAACTAAGAACCAAAATTTTTGCGCCGGTCGTTGTGGCCGAGCGGTTCTAGGCGCTTCAGTCCGGAACCGCGGTGCTGCTACGGTCGCGCGTTCGAATCCTGCCTCGGGCATGGATGTGTGTGATGTCCTTAGGTTAATCAGGTTTAAGTAGTTCTAAGTCTAGAGGACTGATGGCATCAGATGTTAAGTCCCACAGTGCTTAGAGCCATTTAACATTTTCAAAATTCGCTCGCCGCTCGGTCTGTGTGCGTCCTTGCGTCAGTCTGTTGGTAGACTGCTGCTGTCAGCAAGGCTGTCTGTGCCTGCCTACTTCGCAACGCCTCGGTCACCGGCGTGCCTCTGTTTTGCCATTCTCCAATGGGTGAAGCAACGCTTACTACATATGGCCGCCACAAAAGGCACAAGGAAAAAATCACTATACTGGACTTTAATTATTTGTGAATTAGCGATTATTTTGTGAACAGTTTTAACAGAAGGGGATTTGGTATTTTGCAAACCACAAGTGCTGAGTTAATTTTTCTAGGGAATTTTCTACCACATGTATACATACATTTGGGACCTTTACTGCAGTATTTTATTATGGTTGCTTTATTTGATGCTTGTATGAACAGGGTGATTTTTTCCACTGTGTACAAACTCTAGGGACTGATCGGAGAATCGATGAGAGGATACAGAACAAAAAAGGTATGATGAACTTATGGCCAGAAATGCACTGTTTTCCTACTAAGATCATTTATTCAGTCATACTTTGTTACAGAGATTGCGGCCTAAAATGTGCTGTACCATGCAGCAGGAGTTACAGTATGCATGGTTTCCTCCTAGAGGATGGTACTGTTCCTCATACGTCATGTCTTAGCACTCTCTCCTGCCACAATAATTAGTAATGTTATGTCCGATACAGTTCTCTTGCTGACTCACCTGTTAGTGGATGTGATACAGTTTAGTACACAATGGCTCCATATTCGAATCGAGTGCTTGCCGACATGGTGTTTACTTACTGAAAGGCAAATGTTAACAGGTGGCCAGCACCAAGGTTGTATCAGGAGATGTCTTCCCACTGACAACAACCACAGCATTCAAGCCGGCCACTGTGGCCGAGCGGTTCTAGGCGCTTCAGTCCGGAACCGCACGACTGCTACGGTCGCAGGTTCGAATCCTGCCTCGGGCATGGATGTGTGTGATGTCCTTAGGTTAGTTAGGTTTAAGTAGTTCTAAGTTCTAGGGGACTGACGACCGCAGATGTTAAGTCCCATAGTGCTCAGAGCCTTTTGAACCATTTGAACAGCATTTAATGTTTGCATCAGTTTGTCTGAGACTGCGGCGTTTCAGGAAGCAGCAAATCATGTAGGACGTACACGAATTTTTCGGACACCAGACCTGGAGAAAAATGTGAGTAACACTGTGGGAGGCGACCGACATGTCAGTACCAGGCGGTTGGCCCTCTGATACAGGGTAAGGCAAACGACTGTGTGGAACGTTCTCCATGACAGTTAGTACAACCTTTATCACTTAAAGCGTCTGCAGGACTTAATAGCGACAGACGTTTCACATCGGGAGCAGATTTGTCACTGGTTTCTTCATTGGGAAACCGTGATACTGGAATTTGTGTCATCTATCCTTTTCACTGATGAGGCCACCTTTACACAGAGTGGTACCTTCAACTTTCATAACAGTACTCTGTGGGATAGTATGCAAAACCCCCATTGTATGGTGACAGCGATTCAACAGCATCAGTGCAGCTGCAATGTGTGGGCTGGGATAATAGATGACCAGTCCTCCTTCCACATCACCTAACAGGCCTGAACTATTGGCGTTTCTTGGAGGTGACTTTTCCTCCCCTGCTGGAAGAAGTGGCACTGATGATTCGAAGGGTTATGTGGCTGCTATATGATGGTGCTACCGCTCATTTCACCAATAATGTCGGGGCACATCTCAATCGTGTCTTACTGGTCGACGGATCGGACGTTACGGTCCTTTTGCATGGCCTGGTCGTTCACCAGATCCCAACCCGTGCGATTTCTGGTTATGGTGCTGACTCAACAGTATCGTGTACGAGCAGCTCATTCCAGATGTTGAGACACAGGCGAAGCATATTCATGCTGTCTTTGACACTGTTCAGATACAGTCTGGCCAACGTGAACGTGTGAGACAGAACATGCGCTGAGGTACGTGGAAACATTTTCAACACGTACTGTAACTGTGGCTGCGTGGTACAGTGCATATTAGACCCCATTCTCTGTAACAGTTTTTATTGAACAAATGGTCTCTAGCACGGAAACTATGCATTTCCGGACACAGTTTTATTAGATCTTTATTGTTTCATATCCTATAATCAATCAATCCATAGAATTAGTACACGGTGAATAAAATCACCAAGTATATATGCAGAACCAGCGCTTTTATTAGCTGTGTGTTTTATCTAGATGAATATATCATCAGTTATTTAAAACTAAATCTTTGGTTCAACCATACATCATTTGTCTAAAAGGATACAACTTTTATCACTTTTATTATTATTCTAATTATCCATTTTGTACTTCAAATAATTTCGTAAATTTTATCAAACTTATACATTTTGTACTGGAGGTTCACAAGTTCATCAAATTGCAGCGAGTTTTGCTGCTTGGGTGTAAGGAAACCCATGCATGGCTCAGCGGTAAGACAATATCGAGCTACTATATAAAACACAGTTGTGCATTGGGCCAACAGCGCATGATGTTATTATCCCACACAGTCACAACCGTGGTCAGTAACTGCGAGTAGAGCAATTGTCGCTGAACTCAAGTGCCTGAGAAGATCGATAATAATGATGTGAGTTAGAGTCTGTAAAACAGAACCGTAACTCAGTTTATGACACTTGTCAGACGCAATCAAGAGAGGTTAATGGCCTAAGACATTTACATTCACATTCATTGAGATTATAAAATTGTATGACCTTTTCCCTTGTTGCCTACAGTAAGCTCGTTTCCTTGTACTTCAAGCAAGTTGCCCAGGCAAAAATTTGAACTTTTATTAAGGAAGGAGTCGTGGTTAATCGCAACAGCAGTTATTGGACTGTTGAAATTTCCAGCAAGCTAGAGTTCTGTAATTTTTTTGCATCTGCTACATCTAATAGTTATTGAACATTCTACGTTTCAGTTCCTTTACCAAAAAGTTATTTTTGCAGTCTTGCGCATTCAAAGTGTTACACTTACGTTCACCGCAAAAACTTTTGAAACGATATACATATAGTTTAATTTTATCCATTTCTGTCTTTGTTTCTTCAGTGGCTGTATTACTTTCGTAAATCAGAGAACAACTGCTTGCAGTCGCAATCGTGATTTTATTTCAATGCACGATCCATTTAGAGACCAGAGGGTTCATCTTAGGATGCTTTGAGAATCTAAATCGATTATTTTTTGCGATTTCGGTTACTTTTGGTCCTGGTGGCGTTACAGTGGTATATCGCAAAGAGGGCACATTGTGGATATAATTTTACAAAACTAGTAGAAATCGAAAAATAACATACTATTTAAAGTGGTGGATACATCGTTTTTGTAGCACGGTATAAGTAAACATGTTTATGTACATACACAAACTTTTTGTTTATCAGCACAAGTCAGAACCAGTCAAGGAATTTCAAGTGTAAATATGGTGGATTTCTACAGTTACTCAGGTGTTATTATTTCAAGATAATTATTTATAAAGTTTATCATTTACAAAACATTTATGAATATGTCGAATGTGGATTATGTTATCAAATGGTTGCACTATCAAATATTTCTTTCTTTACGAAAAAATTAACTTTTAAAATTACTGAAAAAGCTGTGGCTGCTGAACTCTCTTCATTCAACTGTCTTCATAACACTTTACGTTACGTAATATTTTTTCAAATTGTTCTAGTAGAGCAAGGTTTTCACCACGGTTTTTCTGTATGGAGCACATATAGATTGTTGTGGGTGTCACTTAGCCTGTGTCTGTTAAGGTATGTGTGGTTGGCTATTGTGAATTCGTCAAAATGGTTAAGTCTAAAAGCATCACCCCGTTCACTGTATCGTAAGTAGAAAGTTTTCTTGTTTTGCCTATGTAAAATATAGGGCAGCTGTCACATTGTAATTTATATATTCTACTATGTTCTGCTATTGATGTATTTGTGTGAGGTAAGTGATGTCTAAGATTGTGGTTCATGGAGAACGATATTTTAATATCGGTGTTTCTAAATAAGTTAGCAATTTTTTGTGACGCTGCGCCTAAATAGGGAATGTTTGTGAGGAAATATGTTGTGTCAGTTATTCTTGTAATGCTCCTGTTACTGATGTTGGACTGTTTTTTGTTGGATAGTTTGTAAATTGACTTTTATGAATACCCATTATTTACTGCAAATGCTTCGATCGTATCAGTTTCTTGTGTTAATGCTTTGGGTTTCAAAGGTAATGTGTGTGCCCTGTTCACATAGTTGATGTGTTTGAAAATAGGCAAATACCACAAAAAATTCGTAATAAAATGATCAAAAAGTTTTCGTGACATCAAAAGTAGTAAGTGTGTTCGTAAATGTCTTGTGATATTTGTGAAGGTGGAATCAGATCTTCAGCCAAGCGAAATTTACTTAACAATAAATAATTCATGTGGTTTCCATGACCCAGCTTCAAAATTTTACTACGGCGAGAAGATCTTAAGTCTGTGTTCTGAAACATTAGATATTTTGGCCAATGGGTAACCGTTATTTCTACAAAATGCAACAATCAGAGTTTTTATGGAAACTGTAGGAGCTGCAGCTGCTGTCTGTATTATTCATATCCTACACATTATTTTATCATAAGATTATTTGTACTTCATATGACTGATGTCTATATGGCTGATGAATCAGTTGAGTTAACTAAATATCGACAGACGCTGTACCCTGCCCAGCTACAGCTGTGACATGTTCCGCGCGCTGACTGCTCGATAATAAGTTTACGTACGCTCCCCTTCACTGCTGGCGTAATTTCGTTAGCTTTGTTGCCATAACAATTTCTGCGCTCCGTGGAGCTTTAAACGTGATTTTACTTCGATAAATGCTGACGCGAATTCATCATCGTTAATGGAGCTGCACGCAAAAGCAACCTTGAAAGGCCGCTGAATTAATTTTCTTTTTAGCTCAGCTATTATCATAAATGACAGGAGAAATGTTTGACATCACAATCCATTAAGTTTGTTATTATACGCTCATTCCATTTTTGCATATATTGCGAGTGCTCTAATACAAACTATTCTAAGCATCATTTACAGAATTTAGTTACCATTATTGTTCACATTTGCTGTCATTAACTGATAGAAGACACAGTGCGTTGCTTAGGCAATTGCGGATATTATGAACTGCAATGGGCTCATCTATATGTCAAGACTACTATTCTTTCTGTCTCGATTACACGCCTCAAAAGGCATAGCTTTTGCATTGAAGTCATACAATCGTGATCTATTCCATAAAAACATTCTTCTTTTTCTATATTATCCATCCATCTGTTAATGGCACGTTCTGTTTACTGAAACACGATGTTTCAGTGTGCGAAATTCTTTGTGTGCGCCGGCCGGAGTGGCGAGCGGTTCTAGGCGCTACAGTCTGGAAACGGAAGACCGCTACGGTCGCTGGTTCGAATCCTGCCTCGGACATGGATGTGTGTGATGTCCTTAGGTTAGTTAAGTTTAAGTAGTTCTAAGTTCTAGGGGACTGTGCATAGGGGCTTAATTATAATGCAATAATAATTTTAGTAGCTGTGTATCCGGTTACGAAGTAACAGTTGCACACGACATCCTCTGAACTAGTACTGCTCTCGACTTCCTCTCAACAAGTACTGCCCACGGCAACTCCTGAACTACTACTACACCAGTGGAATTGGCGGAATAATAATCTTTGGCGCAATCTCTGGCGCTGTGACTCAGTGTAGCTACCTTTCAACTGGTGACCTCAGATGTTAAGTCTCATAGTGCTCAGAGCCATTTGAACCATTTTTTTCTTTATGTGCGACCTGTCAGTTACTACGTTAAGTGAAAATAAAATTCAAGGTCCTTGTTTTAAGGTGTTAAAACGTACATGCGCTGTAAATGTATAATATTTATTGAAGATTCTCACGAATGTAGTATCTAACCACTTTTTTGACTGCTTGTTACAGTCCCATTTTTCTACGTTTTGTTCAAGTCGTAGAACTGGCATCACGTGGCTTATACTGTCCATTACAGGAATTTTCCGCCCACAGAAGAGTGTAAGACGAATTTCCACCGTTTAACAGGAGGCGCTTACTTCCTTCCTTTATTTGTGTATGGAAACAACAAAGAAAAAAACCAGAGATACACTATCTCATTTTTTCCTAGTATTTTCGTAATATCTTTTTAGTTTAACTGACTCCGGATACTGATGATACACTGCAATTATTAAGCAAGAAATCACACTTTTTTATCCGTTTCACAAAGTTTGATTTCAAACGACCTATACAGGTTTTGAATTCTAGCAAAGTATTGTAGTATTACTGTCTAAAAGATATTATTCATTCCCCCTGGTGTACCATATAACAAAGAATACATAACCAGCAACTTAAGTAGTATTTTTAGGAACATCGAGATATTACAATATACAGCAACGGAATGATGATTGTTTCTGTATTTCATGGACTTCATTGGACCACTCTAGTCAGTTATACAAACATTTATACAAGCTACTGCTATTCAGTGACACAACTCAGTTCGGTAATAAGTCATTGAGACAGTTCAATATTACAGCAGTTATAAAATGATTAGTATAATTTATTGTTACATGAAGGGGTTTGCTCTCCCAATACTTTTTTCACTCTTTCAGATATTTTCTTTCATACTTTGTCTGAGGTCACTCTTCCTGCAGTTCTTTTACTGATCTTCGTTTATAGTCTCCTTTGAATGTCTTGCAGTATTCTGTTTTTCTCTGTTTTCTTTTTTAGGTCACCTGCTGTAATTAGAAGTTCTCTTATATTCCTTAATTTCTGTGATCCATTTAATGTTGATCTTACTAGTTCACAATTTTTTATTGTTAACTTACTAACTCTGTTTTCTGATGCTTCATCACATGTCCAAAGAATGAGATGCATTTCTTCCTGATAGTGCTCATTACTGGTTCTATGTTCTTGTATATGGTTTGATTTAAAGCTATTCTGTAATGCTCATTTACTTGATATTATTTATTAAGCATGTCCAAACTATTACTCTTTCTGTCTTTAATATTTTGCCAATTTCTGCTGTATTACTTTTTTTTTTAAATTGGCTTCAGCTGCATAGGCCTATGTTATTTCTGGTTGCGTAACTGTTTTAAAATGATTTAATTTTGGAGCGGTAGATGGGCTTTTTTACTGTGTGATCTTTTGGTAATGCAATTTACTTTTTTCAGTTTTATTTTTTTATTTTGCTATGTTGTTCCTCATTTAGATTGTATGATTTATTTCATCTTTTCTTTGAGCCGTCAGTCTTCTGACTGATTAGATGCGGCCCGAATTCCTCTCCTGAACCAACTTTATCTTCTAAGAGTAGCAGTTGCAGGCTACATCGCCAACTGTTTGATGTACGTGTACAGATATCTGTCTTCCTCTACAGTTTCTATCCTCTACAGTTCCCTCTAGCACCTTCCAAGTTATTGCGTGATGCCTTAATAGGTATTACATCATCTTGTCCCGTCTTCTTGTCAGTGTTTTCCATATGTTCCTCTCCTCGCCGATTTTGCGGACAACCTCTTCATTCTTTACCCTATCAGTCCAACTAATTTTCAACACTTTTGTACTACACCACCTCTCAGATGCTGCATTTCTCTTCTGTTCCGGTTTACCCACAGTCCATGTTTCACTATCATACAAATGGGTCAAATGGCTCTGAGCACTATGGGACCTAACATCTATGGTCATCAGTCCCCTAGAACTTAGAACTACTTAAACCTAACTAACCTAAGGGCAGCACACAACACGCAGTCATCACGAGGCAGAGAAAATCCCTGACCCCGCCGGGACGCGAATCCGGGAACCCGGGCGTGGGAAGCGAGAGCGCTACCGCACGACCACGAGCTCCACTATCATACAAAGCTGTGCTCTAAACATATATTCTCAGAAATTTCTTCCTAAACTTAAGGTCAATGTCTGATACCAGTAGTCTTATATTGCACAGGAATGCCCTCTTTCCCAGTGTTAGTCTCATTTTTTCCATCTAAATGTTTAAATTTATCAACAATTTTGATTTCCTGTTCTTCTAGTGCAATTTAATTGCGAATGGTGAAATACTTAGCATAATCTCTCTTTTTCAAATAATATTCTAAGGACAACTTCCTTTGCTATTTCCTGTTGTTTGGTTTCTCCAACATTGTTGGCTGGGATACCTAGCTCACCAGCAAATCCCAAGAAGTTTGAACTTATGCCATTTTTTGCGCATCCAGTTCCTACGTTTTTTGGGTAATCTTTGTACAATTCTCTTATTACGTATTGCTGTGCACAGTTGGTGAGTAGTGGCTGTAGGCAGTCACATTGTCTTTAATCTGTTTTATTGAGGAATGGTTCAGAAATTTCGTCTCTAATCTGGTCTCGATTTGGAGTTGATTAGAGTAAGTACTATTAATTTAATTAGTTCTGGATGGAGTCCTAGATTACTTGAAAATCTTTTTACTGAAAGTGTATGGAGACAGTCGAATGCTTTCTTTAGGTCTACAAATGGTATTGGCAGAGTTTCGTTACGTTTCCTGTAGTATGTCACGGTCAATTTTAAACCAATGATCTGCTCTGCACAGCTTCTCCACATTCTGGAACATCTCTGGGCTTCTACTGACTCCTGTTCAAGGTGTTCCGTGATTCTTCCATATGGGATCTTGGATAAACTCTTGTGTGCGCAGTCTATGTGAGAGATTTCACCGTAGTTGCCTGGTTGCTCTTATCCTCATTCTTGTGGAGTGGGTGGGTGATGGCCAGTATCCAGTGTTTGGGTAACTGTTCTGTTATTCAGATTTTTGTTACAGAGCCCTGTGTAAGTGGGTCATAACTGTGTCATTTGAATATTTCTACATTTCAACAAAGGCCTGATCTTCTCAACGTGCCCTTTCACTCCTTTTGTCCTCTGAGTGGTTTTCCTATTTCTTGTAAATTTAAAGGATCTAATATATAGTTATTGGTTTTTATTGGAGCATTTACGTTGATTTTGTAGGAGCTCTTTGAGTTTTCGCAATTTAAAAATTTCTTAAATGCTTTTTCCATAGTATAGGCATTTTCTTTGTTACTTTGCTATTCTCCCATCTTCATCTTTCAGTAGGCGGTTCATACTGTAGTAGCTGTTTCCCAAATATTTTGCAGTAGTTTTTGGGTTTTTGTGGGTATTATCTCCTATCGAGTTTATTATGTTTTTATGGAATCCTTTCTTGATTCCCCTAATGTTTTGTGTGAAATGTTACCTTTCACTTTTCAGGTTGATGGAATTTTCTTGCTTTTCGTGCGTGTGGAACTTTCAACATGATTAATATATTTCTTCATGTAATTTGTCACATTCTGCCGTTCATCATGCATGTTTTCTGCGTAGGTTCAATGGAGCTACAATTCCGGCTTATTTTTTGAGAATTGGTACCAGTTATTCTAGGTCATCTGTTAAAAAATGGTTCAAATGGCTCTGAGCACTATGGGTCTTAAACATCTATGGTCATCAGTCCCCTAGAACTTAGAACTACTTAAACCTAACTAACCTAAGGACATCACACACATCAATGCCTCAGGCAGGATTCCAAACTGCGACCGTAACAGTCGCGCAGTTCCGGACTGAGCGCCTTGAACCGCTCGGCTACCTCTGCCGGCGGTCATCTTTTAATTTAATGGTTTGTATTATTTGTTGATATTTATGTTTTTAATTAGATGATGTGGGTCACGCCTCCTTCTTGTTTTATTAATTTTACCAGTCTTTTTCTTTAACAGAATGAATTTTATTTAAATTTTAAGTGTTTAATCGTCCGAGCCTGTTTGTATTTCTTTCAACTGCAGATTTCCTTGTCTATATGGACATGGTCTAGCTGTTACTCTCCCTTCCTCCCATCTGAATGTCTCCATGTTTTACGTTTATTTGGCTTCCTCTTGAAGTATGTTGATTTACATATAACGTTGTGTACAGTTTCTACAAGTCAATGACCGTTCTTGTTTGCAATGTTTTGTGGACTCCTTTTTCCAATTATGTCTTTATGTCTCCCAGTTATAAATTACGTCTCCCAATAAGAATTTACATTTCTTTTATTTATTCTGTTCACAGTTTGTTTGAGAAGGAGCCAAAATTTATCTACATCTTCCTTTGTTTCTGTCAATTGTTTTTTTTTTCCATTTATAGCAGGACGAGCATTAATTGTTGCGTAAATTTTATTCACTGTTCGTAAATTAGAGTTGCAATTCTTGGTGGTATTGCTCGAAATCAGTTATAAAGCGATGTCCCCAAACTGAATCCGAATTTATAGAGAATACAAAAATAATAACTTTCTGTCCCATTATGAATTCTATGTCCTTGTGATTCGAACGGGTCCCCTATCGTGCATCTCATTTCTTGGAGCCCTGCTACTAAAATTTTTTGTTATATGAGTCATGCCTGAAATTCTACAGTTTTCCAGTCTTAAGTAGTGAGTTTATGTTGCGTATCTTATTTTTGTGCATTAGTGTGTAATGGGATGATTGCAAACTCTCCGATTCGTTACTGTCTTCTAATTGGCTACCCATGATTTCACGTTTAACGTAGATAACAGAAATCAATCTCTGTACCTTACCGATCATCTTGACCTCCTGTGATGCAATAAATAGTTGCTGATGCCATGATCAAAAGTATTGTACCATGCGGAGAGCTCATGTGGCATTTCGGCAGAGAAATGGATATAACCTAGTCTTGGGAAGCCTGCTGCAGGATGTCCAACACATACGCGTTATGTAATGCTGTAGCGCTTCACCTTTTACCGATAGCATCGAACTTCCCGTCTTTACTTCTTATGATACAAGGGCATGACCAATATTATGGCCATTACCCATAGTGTAACGTATCGATAATCTCTTAAAAGAAATTTCATGCTTTCTTGCTCTGCTGTTTCTGTAAATTAATTGAAACCTCCATTTAATATAATGTAGTTATAATTCGCGAATGTGCTACGCGAAGTTTTCTTTTAACGTGTTTGATTAGTGTTTTAGATAATACAAACTGCTCGTTTAATATTAACATACTTCACAACAGTCTTGATGAATGTACACAAGCGTAAAATCTTTCGTAACATTTTGCTAGTAGTTTAATGTATTGGGGAACATGAACTTTAGTTCAGGACACAGATCGCCATTTCAGCACATTTCGTTTCGATCAAAGTTCATCTAAGTTCGAAGTGCAGTTACTGTCTTCTACGAGAAGCTGATCGTACTGAATGCGCATATTTTTTCTCGTTTTGTTCCTTGTTGCAAGTAAGTATCCTTGAAGATGTGTCAGCCCAATTGCAAATGTTCTTTTATGACCAACTAAAAAATTAATTTGTACTGTCGAAGAGAGAACAAGGAACGTAAAACTTTACCGAGTGATGGGAGAAGGACAACAAGTCGAGAAAAATCATTTAACTAATATTTTTTAAACTGTTGTATGTATACCGTAACGGACCACCGAGCCGCTACTAAGCTTCACGTTGCAGAAAATGCAGCAGCTGAGTATTTTATAGAGCCTTGGACATCAAGAAAAATGCGACGTTGTAATATAATCAGTCTTAGTGCGGAATTCATTCTGGATCGACCGGTTTATGGTAACTGCGATAGGGTACTGCTGTTATCATTAATAATTTTTGAAAGCCGTTAGGAAGTTACATTTACGACACGCACTGACCTCAACGTTATTGCAAAACACATAACGTATTAAACCAGTGATCGATGATTTACTTTTCAAACTAACCTAAGTGCACTCGATTTATTTTCCAATAACAGTGCTTCGATTGCAGCTTTTGAATGATGAGATGAGCTATATTTATTTCCTCTATTAACGGTTTGTGCTCAATTGTTTTGTCAGCGGCGCCCGTAGCTGCGGAATATTTTTAAATGCCTCAGGCAGGAATCCATGACCCCCTTATGACTTTTTTACTAGTAATTTAAATTTTTCAGAGGGTTGGAACTCATCAACAGCATTTCTATATTTTCTTCATTCCGCCACTCAGACTAATAAAGCAATAACCCATCTCACACGCTCTAATCAAGCAGCTCTAAAAATTCCGAATGATTTGAAGCATGCCATTTCGAGTACGGAACAAATAACTTTTTTGTCCCTCTAAATATAAATAGTATGCCTGCTGGACCGCTATGAAGCGAGAATGCAAATATGGGTTTGAGTGACCTTTCCAGGAAATCCCATATCCATATCAAGGCCTGAGCAATGTCCAATGCATATCGCGTTTCTCGTATTTGTATAATACGCAGACTGTACTCATTTGTCAACGTTGTTTTGAAAATTAATTCTGCCGGATGAATTATTATGGAGCTAAATTTTGCGAAGCGGCGTGTCAGCGACTATTATGAAACCGTTTTTGCGTTTAAAGTCCACGAGTTTAATTGCTCTGCCGTGCTGTGCTGGCGGTTGTGTTCGTTTTGACGGGGGTTATCGTAACGAATTAAATAATTCAAATTTATCGCTCGTTCAGGTCTTCAACGTATATTAATCGAGTTTATCGTAACGAATTAAATAATTGTGCATTCTAATTTCTCGCTCTTTCATGCCAGTAATACACAGCTTAGAAACTAAGACTATGGCACAATCCTTTTTCTTCTTATCTTCCCAGAACTTCTTCAGCCATTGGCTGATGGCCTACCTCCGTTCATTTGACATCACCCTCCTGCGCTGTGGTTTTTGTTGTTGGACACGAAATTTAGCACTACTGATCATCAGCTGAAGTGTTCCCGACCCTGTACGGTGTTTATGTCACACTAAATTTTCTGATACATCTTCTTATCTATTCCAGCTATCCTGCGATGTTTTTAATCTGGAAATGAAATTAGAATTTTCTTCGTTAGTCTATTGTCATTCATTCTGTTCATATGACCGCACAGCTTTGATCTCCTCTCCCTTCTTGTGTCAGTGAATGTTTCGATGTTTCTGTACAATTGTTCATTTCTCCTCTTCCTCCAGTTGTTATTTTTGTTCTTTTGTGGTTCTAAAAATTTTCTGAGTATTTTGCTTTCTTACTTTTCCAGTTCCTCTTGTTCACCTCCTTTATTCAGTATCAGGCATTCAGATATGCATAGTGTTTCAGTGCTTACTGTTGCGTTGTGTTTAATTTTTGTCTGGAACTAAGCTAATCTTTATTATATCGGTTTTTGGTGATTGATATGTAAATTCAATTTTCTTCGCTCTTTCTTTACTTCTGATGCTGTCTAATCCATTTGATTTTGTCCATGCTCCGCAGTATCCAAACCTATCAATTCCTTTAATCTTTTCGTGTTGTGTTTATATATAGTTTTCTCTGTGGCGGTTATGTTAAACGTATTCCGTTTTCTCATTCTATATCGGTAATCCAGTTGTTGCTACAATTTTTTAACTGTTTCTATCATTGTCTTTGCATATGTTTTGTCCTTAGAAATTGTTGCAATATCTTCTGCATGAACAAGACATTTCACCTCGAATCTTTCGCTCCGTTGTCGCAGATGGATTCATTGGATGTTTTCCTCTTGTAGTTCTTTGTCCAAAACTCATGACCTTGTCTGAGACCAGATTGAAGAGAATCGGTGAGAGCCCTTCGCCCTGCCGAACTCCTATGTTAATTCTGAAGAGTTCACAAACTTCTCTCAGGAATTTTGTTTTTGAAGTTGTCTGTGGGTGTCTGTTGGATTAAGTGCCTCATGTCCATTAAAATAAGTGGTAAACTTGGCGTTTACTGTGGAACACAGAAGAGTTGTCGGTTAATCAGGTTTCTTATAACACTGAGTGATGTGGCAAGCAATTTGCGAGCTGGGTTTCGTGAAACCTTATCTTACGCAGAACAACTGGAACAAGGAAATTACTTATTCGGTAATACAACATCGAAAGATATGATAGCAAGGGAACATTGTAGTGGAGTACGCTTCATGCCATCAATTCGGGAATGAAAGGAAACTCGGCACTTTACATCACTTCACATACCCGTATGTTGCGTTGGACACATAGTCTTACAGAGCCATTCCTACATCTCAGTGATAGACAAATAAAGCAAAAAATAAAAACTGAAATTGTAGGAGTGCATTTCATTAAAATCATATAAATATATAGACTGTAATTCGTGCTACTTTCACAGTTTTTTGCTTGATTTCGTTTATTTATTTGTCCCGTCAAGATTTGGACCCCTGTCATTTGCGGTTATTTCTGTATAGATAAACTTGGTATATATGTTACCATTTTAGGGAAATATTACGATGCTGACAGAAAAGGTGTTTCAGTCTTTTTTTAAAAAAGCGTGACAGGGCACTGGATTCTGCTCTGAGTGCAGGTTTGGTTGTTTCTTAAACGGACAGCAACAATACAGAAGGAGTCTGCAAATGTTTATGGTTGCGCACAGTCGCATACTCTCACCCTGTCGGTTATATGGACGGCTACGTCAGGCTGAATCTGAAGTGTAGCATACAATTATAAGCCGAAACATTATGACCACTACCTCTCGCTAGACAGAATACCGTCTGACATTCCGGCTTCCACTTGTTTCACCCAACGAATAATGTACTCCACGGGAAGCAGTACTTGGAAAATGGGGAGATTATTGATGCAGTAAGAAGTTGGTTCCGATGTCGACCAGTAGAGCAGTACCATGCCGGCATACAGGTCCTCCCATTAAGGTGGGGTAAGACCGTCGCATTGAACGGATATTATCTTGAAACCCTGAGTCTTGTAGCCAAAAGAGCAGGCAATAAAATGGTGAATTGGAATCCTGAATAAAACCAACGTGCTATAAAAAAATCTGTTGCATTACTTATTGAACGCCCCTCGTCCAGTCCTCCTCCTTTTATGCTGAAGTTGTTTCTCTGCTTTTGAATTTCTATAGTCTCTCTGTACAATCTAACTTACTAAGTATTAGATCTTGCTAAAACCACAATGTCAGAGAAAGGAATTCGGTTGCTTCCCGGTCCTAATGCGTGATCGGCTGCTGCTGATTTGTCCGTCTTGCCCAGCGACATTTGCTCTTGTGTGCCTTGAGGCGGGTTTTAATGCTCCTTTTTGTAGTTCCTACGTACATCTGACCGCACGTGCGAGGGATTTTATGTACTCCTGCTGTGGCAAGCGGCATCCATAGGTCCTTTGCAGTATTCAAATATTGGCACATTTTTCTTTTTGGTTTAAACACCGTATCAGTACCATGTTTTCTGAATACTTTGCTGATGGGATATGTGTTTTTACAAATGATAGGAAAACTTTCCTTTTATTTATTTCTTTTTTGTTAGAAACTCAAGATCTTTTACGACGTAGTGCCTTATTTCTCTTTCTGTCAGAGTAGCCATTGCTAGTGGAGCCTGTTCTTAAATGATCCCCTCCATGCAATGTGGTTCACAGATTCTTTCTGTCCGGTCTGCTAATGTTTTGATAACTCCTCTTAACTGCTAGAGTTTCTGACTGGAATTTTTGTGAGGGTATATATCGGAGTCAGTGGGCTCTGAACAGATTTTACACCCTAAAGTTCCATCGGAATTTCTAATTACCTGCATATCCAAAAATTAAATTTGGCTATCTTACTCTGTTTCCATCCCGATAGTGAAATTTATGTTAGTATTAATGTGATTCAGAAAATATAAAAATTCAGAGAGCTATTTTATGCCTGAGACTGTGGCGTTAGCTGTGTTATTCAGTGGTTTGGTACTTAACTAATTTGTAAATGAAAATGATAATCTTACTTTATTACATTGAGTAATTACTAAATAATTTTTCTCCCGGCTAAAGACTTGGTCAAGTTGATAAAGAACTCCTAGTTAACGTCGTGTTAAAGTGTTGTCTGTAAGTTGTGTAAGTGTCACTAAATCACAGTTCATACAACAGATTCTATACAACTATGGATTATGATGGAAACAGTTATCTTCAGCAAAATGATCATTACAACCACCGAATATCAGCGGCGCACAACACTGACGTATGTTACCTGAAACAATATTCTTCGCAACTCGTGCGTAATTAATTTCGGCTCCATACATCACCTAGAAAGGTTTGCTATAACGATAGTGCTATGAGCACCATTTTTAAAGAACCAATCTGATTCGAATTATTTTCATTAAAATGAGTTCGGGACCACCGGTGCACATTTATTTTTACACATTTGTATTACGTTCGTCATTCATGTCTGCAGAGTTGCGTAATTTGTGTTGCCGCTGAGATAATTGTTAAGATGGCGGCAGACATTTGATAGAGACTTCCTATTGTTAGACCAAATAAATAAGTATTTGAAATGCTTATCAAACTCTATAAACTCTACTTTCGTATTGTGCACTATTTAGACTTCATCAAGCAAACATTTGATTTGTTTCTAAGGAAAACACAGACAAAAACGCGATTCAAATCGCTGTCATCAATGGCTGCGCTCGTTGCAGCGGAAAGAAATAATTAACACAGATAATGCTTACTGAGAGAGGAGTTAAAGTTACAAATAATTATTCACTCATATTTATAATAATAACGAACTCTATTTTCAAGTAATAATTAACAAATAATTACAATTTCTTAAAAGACCTCAGTTTGATATGCGTCCGCAACCTATAAAAGCCAACCAACAAAAGGTAAAAACAAAAGAAGACAAACGCAGATCATAAAAGGAATTTACAATTATCATTGTCTTTGTATGATTCACATCGATATGTCAAATTACATCATAGAATATTATATAAATAATTAATATTTATCATCGTTTTCACTATTTTTTCATATGTCGAATAGATAATGTTTATAACTGTTAGAGGCATAATTTCCTCTCGTCGCACTGTAGCCAAAAATTTATCTCGTGGATGTTACAAGACGTTTTAATGACAGTATCTTCGACATACCGAGGCCGACATGAGGGTTTCTTCTTCATCATCTGAAGTGCTGCTTCTTCAAATTTCTGCATATAAAATTTCTCTACAGCTGCGCTGGGTGGGTTCCTCATAGCCACCGCATCAGTTTGCTTGCTGTCCCACTATAAGTGAATTGACGTGAAACAATATTTAGATACACCATATTCTTTGCGAAAATACTTTCCAACTGTGAAATAACCTCATTAAGAGGAAGCATGGTAAACGCGATACAACATCAATGCAATATCCCTTGGTCTCGGCCCAAAGGATATTAATTTTGCGGTAAAATGACCAGAATCTTTAATGTGTCAGCTTTTTTCATAAAAGGCTGTAGGTGGGTGGCTGAGTGTAAGGCAAGCCCATACATTACACTAAGAATGGTTCTAACAATCCAGCGGAGTGGAATGTTCTACTTGTAAACCATACAATACTTCTGATAATGCTTCTGATTCGATGACGACTTTCTTGTCAGTGGGAGAAATGGAAGAGGCCTTTATTAGCTTATTCGTTATCTTGAGAACAAAAACTATGGGATCTCCCTTAAGTTCTCTCTGTGTTTCTGATTCTGATAAATACGGAATTCTGTGCAGTAGTCATCTTTCTTCAGCACCACTATAGCATTGCCTTTATGCGCTGTAACAATTAGAATGTATTTATGAGAATATAAATCTCGAAGAGCTTCCATTTCAGCATTCGCTGCATTGCTGCCAGGTGGTTTGCTTCTAAGCAATATCCTGGCTGATTCTACGCATATTTCTAACTCAGGTAACGAGCGAATTCCAGCTCCGATATTAGCAACAGTGTTTTCAGTTGGTATTCTAGAAGGTACGGCGACATAGTTTTCTCCTTTGTCAAATACGTCTATTTCATTCTTAGATAAAACCCCGTCAGACTTACTAGTAACAGTGCGACTCATATCTGAAGATTGGAAGGGGACTCTCTTCTTAAGCAATATAAAAAATTTTTCATTCTCTCTATAAATGATACAATAGTATGTACTTCCATTGTTGGGTAAGTTAAACTATCGATACTGTCCCGAACATCGCGACACAACTTTTTATTGATGAAAATGCGTAGCTCCATTAATTTACAGTTGACAACCGCCATGTCCCATCGCGTGTGATCGATGTAACGCTGGAACCGCGCTGACTGTGCGATCGGGGTTCCGAATTTCAGCTTCCGAAATGAAGTTTCTCTTCACCTTCAGCAAAAAGGTGACGAAACTAAGTAATCGAGATCTCTTTTTCCGTGTGTCTCGCAAAAGTTTAATTTTTCTTCACACGTCCGCCCCATTAAGGCGTTTAATCATACGACGTAGGATTTCAAGGCAGTTATTTGCGATATTGTTGATGCTTGAAGGCTATAAGACCCCGGTTCAAGACATAATTCTCTGCCTAACGCTTCGTATTCCACTGCCGGAGACTTCATCAGAGGTTTTAACGACTCAGAAAACTGATGCAGACTCAAAACAAGCTCCGCAAGCCGAACTGTTTACAAGTATCCACGCAACGGTGGGTTTGTGACGTCATCAGACCGCTGCCTAAAGCCCAATTCACACAGAAATGGTGTAGCGCGAACACCTGGTAGCGGTGAGCCAGGGACGTGGCTAGGAACGGACGTGAACAATCACACTTAAGAGGCGGTGTCAGAGAGAAGCAGGACTGTCTTGCTACGACTGGATCACAGTATGTCGTGTTAATCATACGAAGATGTTGATGCATGGGAACTTTAGTAATTCGTAAACGCAGAACAGTGACACCATTCCAGGACGTTTGATTGGAAGAGGAAGAGCAGGAGATGAACCTCATCGCCGGTGATCTACCAAATTTCCAGACCCCTCACCTTGTGACTTTTATCTGTGGTGTTACGTCAGCCGCGTTTTTATCCCCCCTATGTCTGACACTCTTGAAAGTCTGCGACACTGCGTTGTTGAAGCTGTGAATTGGACAACGAGAGACCAGCTGCTTTGTCTGTGGCAGGAAATGAGCCAGCATTTTGATATTTGCAGTGTAACACACGGTGCTCACATTGAATGCATAAAAATTTGTACTTTCCCCTTTCCAGGAACATTGGAACTGTGTTTCTATGCCGGCCGAAGTGGCCGTGCGGTTAAAGGCGCTCCAGTCTGGAACTGCGAGACCGCTTCGGTCGCAGGTTCGAATCCTGCCTCGAGCATGGCAGTTTGTGATGTCCTTAGGTTAGTTAGGTTTAACTAGTTCTAAGTTCTAGGGGACTAATGACCTCAGCAGTTGAGTCCCATAGTGCTCAGAGCCATTTTTTTTTGTGTTTCTATCCTTTTTTAGTTTGGAAGCAATAAATGACTGAAATCTGTTCCTTCTTTTTGAACAGCCCTGTATGTAAGCATAGAATAGGTAAGCAAATTTGCACACGTAAAACATCCAGGACACAGAATATTTCAGTCATATAAATAGCAAAATCCCATTTCTCGTTCAAAGGTAGCTGTAACACACGCCATTTCTTCGACAATATATGAACGAAAACACAGGATAACCCGGCTAACGTGAACTCGCTTAAGACGAACTCGCGGCCCCGACAGGACGGTTAAGACGAATTACGAACTCTTTTTAAGTCCCTAGCGTAATTAAATTTCATTGTAACACAAACTTGCGATGTTACAGTACTTATAAGTGTTAATTTTTTCCGAAATGAATGCAAGAAATGTAATTACAAGTCTAACTACCCATTGCTGACTCGTTTCTAACGTACTCTAGGTCGGCAGCCGTGATAATCACCTCAGCAATCTACGTGTATGGTACATTTAAATAAAATCAACAATGTGTGCATTAACATTTAAAAACGTATTCGATGTCAGCTCTTCTTTTAGTCGTAGCCAAATCTAGTTAGACTATTGGATAAAAATCTGCAAACTGTAGCGTACGAAATATGGCAAAGAGGAAACGGACAGCCCTAAATGTACAGGTATAGCTTTAGATTCTAAATGAAGTTCACCGTAGTGAAAAGAAAACAGAAATTGCAGAGCAGTTTAAAATTCCCAAATCTACTTTATTTGCGACAATCAAGAATGGAGCAAAAATCATTAATGCTGCTGCATCAGGTTCCAGAAACAAAAATAAACGAAAATCCCTAGTTTGCTTTTGTTCTACAGTATAACAAATCCAAACTAGCGCTTTCTATTTATTATAATGTTGTTCTACCAAGAACCGACGGAAGATTCAGTTATCGTAAGTCTAAACGACTTCGTAGCGCTGAGTATGAAGATAAAGGGACGTTACTGCTATATTGGTTCAATCGTAGGCATTTGTGTAACATACCTCTAAGTGAACCTGTGATTCAGTTAAAAGCAAGTGGGGTAGCCAAAAATATAGGCATCGAAGATATCAGTTGCTCAGCTAGTTGAAAGTATCATTTCCAAAAGGAAATTCAGTTTCATCTGTACAAATCTGTGGTGGAGCAAATAGAGTTGATGAAGAAAGTGCGAACAGGTGGTTACATGGAATCGACCGAGCATGGGTTCATAGCAGCACTGAAGATGTCCACGAGTTAGACGACGCCACTTCACCTTGTGAATGGACCGTTTTGCAAGAAGTTACGAGCACTGGGATTAGTTTTGAGAAATTCGTTGTTGTAGAAATTCGTTGTTGTAGCGACGGTGTTGCCTTGCTTCTGTGGAATCTGAGGTGTCGAAAACTGTGCAATAAGAGTCATCCGAAGAAAGTGAGGAGGACGAGAATACAGATATCATTCCACCTACCTTGCAGGAGATGTTTACAGCCTTGTACAGTTTAGAACGATTTGCTTCAATATCCGACATCACTACTGGGCTTACGGAGGCTACAGTGACAATTGGTTGTGAAATAATACCCCGTGAACGTCAGCGAACCATGCAATTTTTTTTTCAATGAACTAGAGTAACTTTTGAGTGGTTGTACTTTTACTGTCGCTTTATAGTGTTATAAATCTACAATAATGTGAAGTGATTGATACTGTGTACCACCCCCCACCCCCCGCCTACATGTTTAGGTAATTAACCTGTATCGCTATTTAGACGCCCAATGAAGACTGCAAACTGTCATTTGTTATACAAGGATTTTTTTATTAACGCTAAATTATGCTCTTACAAACATCAAAGTGGTGGTGGAATAGTGACACTGTAATTCCGGGACCAGTTGAGATACGTATGTAATGAAAGTTAAAGTTACTATATGTCACATTGCTTATTATAAATCCACACACAAAACGAGTGCAGTAATTGCACTGTAGTATAACAAGGACGTGTTTAGCAACATCGCATTCGTCGAAAAATTTTTACAAGAACATGAAATATTTACAAGTAACTAAGGTTAGCGATGATTTAAGTCGAGGGACCGATCGGTCTGTTACTTCATTATTAGCAAACTCAACCGTTTCCGCTGGCGACAGTGATTGCCAAAATTTGAGTTCTTAAAATTATTCATGCCAGAAGGGCGTCTTTCTCCTCACTGACACTCTAACGCTTACTGTGTACATCGCGACTTGTACACACCTAAGCCGGTAGCAAATCTGACCATTTGTTTTATAACAGCATCGTTGTGTTGCCTGCCAATGCTACAGTCGGTGACCGCCGTGTCTGAGGATTCCTGTGAATCCCGAAAAGCTGCCTAAAGTAAACATTACATCAAGCTCCAGTTATAACTACAAGGTGAAATGACTACTTCTCATACCGAATTCTGAGAGCAGAACTCACAGTGATTCTCTCACTACCCACAGACAAAGTGCCCTTAGTTTCTCTTCCATTGTAACATTCACCCCTTCTTCGAGAGCCAGTCCTAGGCTCTCACGAACAGTCATCCAATGACAAATGTCAATTTTTCTGGAGCTTCTCCCACTTCTCAACAATTTTCCAAAACTACTACGTCAGACCTGGCTGACCAATAAATTTCCCACATTTTCGGGCCCAGAGGTATACCGTCCTGTCAGTGTCTCAGAGGGGCACGTTAGCACGTCGTTTCCTATGGACCTCCGCAGATTCCTATCGGCTTTATACACTGAAGAGCCAAAGAAACTGGTACACCTGCCTAATATCGTGGAGGGCCCCAGAGAGCACGCACAACTGCCTCACAATGACGTGGCATGGACTCGCCTAATGGCTGAAGTAGTACTGGAGAGAATTGACACCATGAATCCTGCAGGGCTGCCCATAAATCCGTAAGAGTACGAGGGTGTGGAGATCTCTTCTGAACAGCACGTTGTAAGCATCCCAGATATGCTCAATAATGTTCATGTTTTGGGAGTTTGGTGGCCAGCGGAAGTGTTTAAACTCAGAAGAGTGTTCATGGAGTCACTCTGTAGCAATTCTGGACGTGTGTGTTCTCGCGTTGTCCTGTTGGAAATCCCCAAGTCTGTCGGAATGCACAATGGCCGTGAATGGATGAAGGTGATCAGACAGGATGCTTACGTACGTGTCACCTGTCAGATCCGTAGCTAGACGTATCGGGGGTACCATATCACTCCAGCTGCACACGGCCCACACCATTACAGCCTCCACCAGCTTGAACAGTCCCCTGCTGAGATGCAGGGTCCAAGGATACATGACGTTGTATCCATACCCGTACAAGTCCATCTGCTCGATACAATTTGAAACGAGACTCGTCCGACGAGGCAACATGTTTCCAGTCATCAATAGTCCAATGTCGCTGATGACGGGCCCTGGTGAGGCGTAAAGCTTCGTGTCGTGCAGTCATCAAGGGTATACGAGTTGACCTACGGCCCCGAATGCCCATATCGATGATGTTTCGTTGAATTGTTCGCACGCTGCAACTTGTTGATGGCCCAGAATTGAAATCTGCAGCAGTTTGCGGAAGGGTTGCACTTCTGTCACGGTGAACAATTCTCTTCAATCGTCATTGGTCCCATTCTTGCAGAATCTTTATCCGGCCGCAGCGATGTCGCAATCTGATGTTTTACCGGACTCCTGATATTCACGGTACACTGGTGAAATGGTCATACGGGAAAATCCCCACTTCATCGCTACCTCGGAAATGCTGTGTCCCATCGTTCGTGCGCCGGCTATGACACCACGTTCAAACTCACTTAAATCTTGTTAATCTACCATTGCAGCAGCAGTAACCGATCTAACAACTGCGCCAGAAACTTGTTGTCTTATATAGGAGTTACCGACCGCAGTGCCGTCTTATGCCTGTTCACGTATCTCAGTACTTGAACTTGCATGCCTATACCAGTATCTTTGGCGCTTCAGTATATTGTCTTATTCTGCTGAGAGCATAGAGCCACAAATACCTGTAGCTTTCACAGAGCCTGCATAATGTGCACCGGTATATTGCTCTCCTATCGGCATACTGGCGCTGTCGTCTCTGCACTTGTCGCACAAGGATCATTGTTGTCACCTTCTGGGACCTTTACTGTACTCTACAAGACCCTAAACTCAGAAAACGCTTTAGGAACGTTGGAGCAGCGATCATCTCATGCAGGATTCCAACTTATCTGTGGCTGTCGGGACGATCGCGGCATTGCCTGCTGTGCACACTGTGTCGACTCGTGATGGGCATCCCTTCATCCCGTCCAGTACACACAACAGCCTTTGGCAGACACTATCCTACCTGGCGCTGGTGTTACCTTTTACAACCTGTGTTAAGTTAGTGGAGAGCTTCGGCTCAGTTTGATCTGCTGTCAGTCTGTAAAATTGCCAGTCCAGCTAAAAGTAATAGAAATAAAACCCCCATAAGTACTTCGTGTATTGGCAATCAGTATCAGATAATCTTTAAGAAAAATAAAGGAATACACAATATATCGATAATGTGAAAGTCGACGAAAACATCAGTTTCGTTGGCTTTCAACTTTAGAGTGCGTCTGTACATGTATACGTATTAAAATCTGTCTTTTTCACTTAACATGAAATAATGATTTTTCAATCTCTTGAGATTCATGTTGATGATGCTGCACTGTAGTTATTGAATGTTTCATGAATGAAACTGTTAGTGTAGAGGAGAAAAATTTACATATACGAGTATTGTATATGGCAAGCCCTGCCACTGGATCTGCAGTTATCTATTTTAATGTTAAAATGAAAATAACTTTTCACACAATATTAACTTAAAATGTGATTATAGCCGAGTGGTGCACCTCGTAGCTTGTCATGGCCAGATGTCAAAACACATCAGCTATTTACTCGGAAATGGAAAGAGGTGATATGTTAGCTCTAGTTTGTACGCAGCAAACTATGTTCCGAAACCCACCAGACGCAAACTAGCCAACGACTACATTGTTCACTGGCAACTTTCTAAAATATCCATGGTAGTTTACTTATTAGGGAAATATAACAATAACTATGGGCAGTGACGAAAATAAAACTAGTTCACTATCAAGCTGTGATGTCAGACTGTAATATGACAAAAATTTTTCTTTTTTGCCGAATAGCTTCCTCAAAGTCGAATGAGGGAGTCTGCGGAAATCACGTGCGAATCCCAAAATAGGGGTTTGTAATTTTTTACATGCAAAGTAATATTTTAAATTTTTATGCACCATTTTTTTTTGGGGGGGGGGGGGATGTATCTGGAGAGAGGGAAGGAAGGAATGAAGGAAATCGATGGCCACTAATGTCTTTCTCAAGGACTCTAAAAGTATGGAAATCGCATGGGCAGAGATCGAGACTCTGTGAGTGTATAAGGTCTCCCCAGCGGACCTGTGTCTACATGTTGCCAAGGTTGTTTCTAGTACGCTGCAGATGTTTCGCTGGGAGGCCCTTACACATCCTCCATGAAGTCCCGACCTCTGCCCATGCAACTTCCATATTTTTGAAGCCACGAAGAAATAATTCGTGACTGTCAGTTTACATAGGACGAGTAGGTGCGCGACTGGGTACAATCATAGTTCCTTAGGCAACAGCAAACATGTTGCCATGAATGCACTGACCGTCCTCTCACAGTAGGATGAATGTATTAAATAAGAAGCTATGACTCACATCAATTGTGTCGCTGCGTATCAGAAGTGTTTCTCACTTCCAGTGCATGGTAGTAATGCTGGTGATAATTTCAAAAATGAAATCTTGACTCATATGTAGAAAGCTAATAAGGTAAACACATGTAAAAAGTTCGATATGGAAAGTAGCGGATAATTTCAAGCTACGTATGGTTCAAATGGCTCTGAGCCCTATGGGACTTAACATCTGAGGTCATCAGTCCCCTAGAACTTAGAACTACTTAAACCTAACTAACCTAAGCACATAACATGCATCAATGCCTGAGGCAGGATTCGAACCTGCGACCGAAGCGCCTAGAACAGCTCGGCCACACCGGCTGGCAGATACGTATGTACTAGCCAAAGTTTCGGTTGCCTTACATCAGAATCTAGTTTTATAATGTGGAAATTTAGTTTATGGTGAACAAAAGGCCTTCTTTCTGAAACACTCGATTGGGAAAAAATCGATTGGCCGCAGTCAATGTCTCATTTATGAAAGGAGCGGAAAGTTGAATAGAGTTATATTACAAGTACTTCTTCGGCGTAATCCCTCTGTAAGGCAATATGATAGGTATTAGAAAAACTTCAAGAGGGGCCAGGTTTCTTTCAGACAGTGAAGACTCGCTGCCTTCAACCCAACCCGCTCCTTGAAGTACAAAATGAAGAAGCAAATAGCGCAGCTCTTGTTCGCTGGATACTGTTTGCTAATTGAATGGTAGCTGCCTGGCGCACAGACCAGTCAATAAGACCCCAGTCTGATTACCTCCATCCCACGCCCCACGTCTCATCTCCTAATTGGATTATCTGCTAATCTGAGCACAGCGGTTGTTATTCGTAGAGACAAGGAATGAAACCACAAGGCGACTCAATTACAGGATTGCATCTGGCTGTACTGTGGAAACAGTAGAGACGTACTTTATTATGAAAACGTAAGGGGGAAAAAAGTACTCTTACGGTCCTATGACATTGAACAGAACTGGAGAAGGTAGACAGAGATTTCGGCTGATTCGCAGCAAGCGACTGAAATTAAGGTTATACAAATTCTCTTAAATAAGAAACCTGCTAACACCTATCTAAACGTCATGATTTTTTGTCGTCGCAGAACGTTTTAACTATCTTCAGAATGTTAATAAATTCACTAAGGATTAGTTGAGAATAAGGAGTTGGTGACAGGAAACATTAACCCTTAATTTAGTGGTACTGGTCTGGTCACTTTATCTTTTGTGCTGTAGAATGTAGTGCATGATGGTAATAAATGGTCCAGTATGTATTACTACAAAGACCTGTCTACTTTTGTACCACGGGGGGTGTGGAGTGAGGTCTGGGTGAATAATTTGCACAATGCCAGTTTCAAATATTTATTAACTAAAAACATACATTTGATCAAAGGAAATAAAAGTTTATAATGAATTTTATCCGACCACAGATCAGCCTAAATTTATACAATTATAAATTAATACAACTAGCTAATAATGATTTTGGAATGAGACTGGTTTTAAAGTTTATGAAGTGATTTTAAGAACCAGCCTCACTTTTTTAATTTAAGAAAGTACGGTAATTACTAAAATAATCTCGAAGCGACAAGGTTCAATGACCCAATAATTGTACAATACTGTACTGCAACAAATGATTCGGTGTCGCACCAATATGGACCTATGTTTATTATTCCATGTGACTGCCCCCCATGGTACTGGTTATAATAACCAATGGCACCTCAGTATTATCATTATGTAGCAGGAGGCGTGTACCATCTCACACTAGGCAGGTTAATTTTTTTTCAGACCGTAGAACAACCATACGCCACCAAGTTACCACCGAATGGAATTTTATTTATCTTCTAAAATTACTTGGCACGTGATAAAAGGAAATCGCAATATTCCAACAGTAAAAAAAGAGAAAATGCTTTTTAGAATACGATCGGCAATGGGTGCAGTAAAAATCAAACTATGAGATTAATTACCTACTAGGCTTGACAACTTGTACATTAATGCCAAGTAACGTGACAAGATGTTCACAAATACAAGCCTCATAATTCAAGTGATTACGTGAATAACCAGCAATGTCAAAACTGAGGCACCGCCTGTAAGCGTTGTATCGATGCATCGATAATTTGTTTAACCGAAAAGTGAAATTCGTCAAGAAAGTTCAAATGCAGTCATTGAAGTCACGAAGTGGGAAGAGAGCACTCAAGCATAAATTGCACTTTAAGTTTCACGAGAAACGTATCGACAAAAAGACGATGTACCACAAAGGAATTCTGGGAATTATATGGAAATGAGTAGATCGGATGTGCATATACAACCAAACAAATGATTACAATTTCAGAGTAATTGGATGAGTCATTCAGCGGAAAGAACTTCGGAAATTGTGCAACTTAATAACGCGTTGATCCACTTCTGGTCCTTACGCAAGCAGCTATTCGGCTAGGCATTGACTTATAGAGTTGTGGGATGTCCTCCAGAGAAATATCGCGCCAACTTCTGTTCAATTGGCGTGTTAGATCGTCAGAACGCCGAGACGGTTCGAGGGCCCTTCCCATGTGCTCCAAACGTTCTCAATTAGGGAGAGATCCGGCGGCCAAGTTAGTGTTTAGCAAGCGCGAAGACAAGCAGTAGAAACTCTCGCCGTGTGTGGGCGTGCATTATCTTCCTGAAATGTAAGCTCATGATGACTAGCCGTGAAAGGCAACAAACGGCGCGTAGAATATCGCCGAGATACCGCTGTGCTGAAAGCATCCGCTCATGATACCCGAAGTGGTCCTGCTATGAATGAAATGGCACCCCAAATTATCACTGCTAGTGTCGGGCCGTATTGTGGATGACAGTCAGGTTGGTATCCCTCTGCTGTATGGGGTATCTCGCCGGCCGGTTGTGGCCGTGCGGTTCTAAGCGCGTCAGTTTGGAGCCGCGTGATCGCTACGGTCGCAGGTTCGAGTCCTGCCTCGGGCATGGATGTGTGTGATGTCCTTAGGTTAGTTAAGTTTAAGTAGTTCTAAGTTCTAGGGGACTTATGACCTCGGTAGTTGGGTCCCATAGTGCTCAGAGCCATTTGAACCATTTTTTGGGGTATCTCCAGACACGTCTTCGTTGGTCATCGAGGCTCATTTCGAAGCTGGACTCGCCACTGACAATTCTGCTCCAGTCAATGAGAGTCCGCGCCGAAGACGATATCGCTCAGCAGGAAGTCCAACAACTCTGTCGATCAATTCCAAGCTGAATAATTCCTTGCATAATGCTCACAGGTGGACCAACGCGTTATTGACTTGTCAATTTGTGAGGCTCTTTCTCTTGAATAAATCATTAATTTCTCTGAAATCGTAATCATTTGTTTGTGCGTATATGTATATCTACTGATTGCAGTCCTATTTTGATAATTCATTTGTTGTGCGTTGTATTTTGTCTGAATCTATATAATGTTCCTTATACATCTCCATTACTTTCAATTTTTTAACTGAGTGCAGAGCATTGACGAAATCTTCATTATCATTCCATTGTGTTGGTTCTGTCTTAAGGATTTTGTCACTCAAATCAAATTTGGTGGAAAACTTTATTTCCTTGAAAACAAATTGTTCAATTTAGTTATTAATCGTCTCTGGGATTTGATCAATTTGTAACTGAATCCTTTTAATACTTTGGTCTGTTCCAGATGCCTCATTATATCCAGTTCCATAATCGATTCGGAAGAGAAATCAGGAGATAGTTACCATAAATTATTTTTCAGTTTTTGTGGAAGCACTTGGGAAATGTTACGATCGACAACCTGGTGTTTTAGAAGTTTTGAAACAATAGTGTTCTCCAGATATGGTGCTTTGGTTGAAGAAATGGCACAGAACCAAACGCCTAAATACTCGCTGGAAACGAAAATGAAAGTATCACTAACTGCTTTCTCTTCTAGCAGCCTCAATTAAAATTCATCATACTCATTTTCAAGAACAAAAGTGCTTTTACCATCCGCGTTACATAATTAAAAGTCTTTGGAACTTCGAAAGATACTGCATAGAAAGGTGTGTCACCTAGAAAAATTGTGGTTAATTGGAAAAATTATGCACCTGTTTGCTGTAGCCTCGTTTGTTAATACATAGTTTCCAATTTTATTAGGTAGTTTCTGAGCTCCAGAATCGCAGTTCGTGTTTTTCTCAACAATCCGTCACTCCCTGCACAGCTAGTGAGGCAGTTCATCACGCATTTAGTTCACACAACTGCGAATTGTAAAAGCAGATTCTTAAGAAACTTGTAGCATGTTTTCTTTCTACTATGAGTAAAAGTGTCACGTGATCACTGCTAGGCTGATTTTTTTCAGTGTCGCAAGAACTCTTGACGAACATAGGCAACAGAATTAAAAGTTTCTATAGAAAATGTCTCTTTACCTACGTAAAACCTTGCCTGTAAACAGTCATACGCTGATCTACAGCAAGCTGTGTCATAATTAAATTACGCTCCTAATCGACAAGTAGTGTTACAAGTCTTCGAAACTTATACAACAGGTGAAGGTCTTGAAGTAGCTAAAGTTAACGAAATCTCTATGTCAGCACACCGTTCGTTCGACGAGCACGCAGCCTCTTTTGTCTCTAAGCCCTCTGAGTTCCGCAAAACTTGTCACAATAGGAAATAGAAAGTTCAGTTTTGAAATGTAATTCCTGTCCAAGCTGGTCTTCATGTGGCAGGAATTCGCAGTCTCTATCTTCTTGTTAGCGCTAGTCCTGTCTACCACAGAGTCCACCGCACTTAAGATTTGCAAATTTGTTTCACTAAACTTTGGGTCTGAATGTCCTTCCCGTCACTGCAGTTGTGAGTTAGCTGATGGAAAGATGACATGTGCCACCTGAGCCGGCCGCTGTGACCGAGCGGTTCTAGGCGCTTCAGTCCAGAACCACGCCGCTGCTACGGTCACAGGTTCGAATCCTGCATCGGGCATGGATGTGTGTGATGTCCTTAGGTTAGTTAGGTTTAAGTAGTTCTAAGTCTAGCGGACTGATGACCTCAGATGTTAAATCCCATAGTGCTTAGAGCCATTTGAACCACATTTTATGCCACCTATCTGTGAATTGCGTAGTACGTGTTTTTTATACAGTCGTATATTAACTGTTTGCGTATCGTACTTTCCGAGTCGGTAACTGGGGCACGCCCAGCATCTGACTAAATCAGTATGAGAAGCCGGATAAAATCGTCGCACAGTCTGGCCGGTACACAGACCACAGTCATTAATCTGCAGCATGGATTCGATACGGACTGGGCTTGCCTTCCTGTCTCGGAACTTCGCGCGCTGTGCTTGGGCTACATGAGCAGGTCCGACTGTTGGTCAGCGGACAGTGATACACGAGGCGTTTACAATAAGTAACGCAACGCTTTTTCTCTGAATGCAGGTTTCCTTTTTAATTACGACACCATTACACCCTATTGCGCCCCGTTTTTCTGCCAAAAGAATCCTATTTACAACATAATCTCCATTCAACGCGACAGCCTTACGCGACTTTTCTGGGAGGCCTGTAAGCCCCCATGGTACCACTCTACCGGTTGTCGTCAGAGCCAACGTCTTGCTGCTTCAATAGCCTACCCATTGCCCATGTACTGCTTCCCGCGGAGTGCATCCTTCATTGGGCCAAAGAGATGAAAGTCGGAAGGTGTGAGGTCCGGGCTGTAGGCTGGACGAGGAAGAGCAGTCCAATGAAGTTTTGTGAGCTCCTCTAGGGTACGCCGACTTGTGTGAGACCTTGTTTTTATTTATTTTTTTATTTATTTATTTATTGTTCCGTGGGACCAAATTAAGAAGAAGTCCCCATGGTCATGGAACGAGTCAATACATGAAATTATAACACGATATTAGAAACAGATAAAATGAAATATAAAAAAACATATTCAGGTGACAAGTCGTAAGTTTAAATGAAGAAAATCAACAATGTAACACTGGAATTTGCTTAATTTTATAGCTCTTCCAGGAGCTCCTCGACAGAATAGAAGGAGTGAGCCATGAGGAAACTCTTCAGTTTACACTTAAAAGAGTTTGGGCTACTGCTAAGATTTTTGAGTTTTTGTGATAGCTTATTGAAAATGGATGCAGCAGAATACTGCACTCCTTTCTGCACAAGAGTCAAGGAAGTGCATTCTACATGCAGATTTGATTTCTGCCTAGTATTAACTGAGTGAAAGCTGCTGACTCTCGGGAATAGGCTAATATTGCTAACAACAAACGACATTAAAGAAAATATATATTTTGTGAGGGTAATGTCAGAATTCCCACATTTTTTAATAAGGGTCGACAAGAGGTTCTCGAACTTACACCACATATAGCTCGAACAGCCCGTTTTTGAGCCAAAAATACCCTTTTTGAATCAGAAGAGTTACCCCAAAAAATAATACCATACGACATAAGCGTATGGAAAAATGCGAAGTAGACTACTTTTCGTGTTGAAGTGTCACTTATTTTAGATACTGTTCTAATGGTAAATAAAGCAGCATTTAGCTTCTGAACAAGATCCTGGACATGGGCTTTCCACAACAGCTTACTATCTAGCCGAACGCCTAGGAACTTGAAATGTTCTGTCTCGCTTATAATATGCCTATTCTGTCTGATCAAAATATCGGTTCTTGTCGAATTGTGAGTTAGAAACTGTAAAAACTGAGTCTTACTGTGATTTAGCATCAAATTATTTTCCACAAGCCACGAACTTATTTCATGAACTACATTATTTGTTACTGTTTCAATATTACACACAAGATCCTTCACTACCAAGCTGATGTCATCAGCAAACAGAAATATTTTTGAATCACCTGTAATACTAGAAGGCGGGTTTAGTGACATCTCTGAACAGTCAAAGGGACTTTGTCTGTGATACAATATCCACAGTCAACGTCTATCTTCAGGAGTTCTGGGAACTGGGGTGATGCAAAACTTGTTTTGATATGTGTATATCTCCAACTTCAAAAAATGGCTCTGAGCACTATGCGACTTAACTTCTGAAGTCATCAGTCGCCTAGATCTTAGAACTACTTAAACCTAACTAACCGAAAGACATCACACACATCCATGCCCAAGGCAGGATTCGAACCTGCGACCGTAGCAGCCTTGCGGTTTCGGACTGAAGTGCCTAGAACCGCTCGGCCACCACGGCCGGCTATAACGACTCACGTTCAAGATATCCTGTTTCCGTTTATAAGCAGTTTCCGTTGCCAGACAAAACAACGCTACACAAACGAAAGAAAGTCTGTTGCTCTCTGCACGATGTTTGGCACCAGAGAGGATAGAATATCTCTTGATCAGAGAGCTTAAACGTTGCTTGCCAGCATCAATGCTCATCGAACGACAAAACTTCACGTCCTGCAGAAAACAGTGTGGAATTTTAATTATGCTTCAGAACATTATTTCCAAATAAAGAGTTAAAAAGACTACCAGTCTAGATATTTTTGATCCTTTCAAACCACTTATCTTTTCCCCTGATGCCTCACAAATTGGTGCCAGACCGGCTTGATCCCACAACAGCCCTGTTGGGTATGAATAACCCACTGCTTATGCCACTAAAACTTTGACCCCGTCTCAGGTTAACTACAATCATTTACTTTTGGGATTCAAAAATTCTATATCTTCTTCACCTTGTTATACAGAACCGAATTTCACTTAACCACTGAACACAAACCACCACGTGCTCTTTTCAGACCTAAACCAGTTAGCGTATCCATGATACTCTGCGGTCCTTGTGGTTGGGCGCCAATAGTTCAAATCTCCTACTACACGGCAATAAACTTCTTCTCAGTAATATTTCCATTTCCTCAGATTTAGGCCATCCATCCTCCTGGCCTCCATGGCCATAAAACAGCCAAATAGCTTCAACGTTGCACACGCTTTTTAAGGAATTGACAGGTACGAGAGTCTCACGGCCACGATTGCGGCCTGCACCACCTTACATGCGTCTCCACTACTCAGCCTAGTACATGCCAAAATTTCTCTGAGAGTGCATTCTCGTTGACCCGCCGGATCTTTCCTTGACAACATGTGTATGACTGTTGTTGATGCTCTTTTAGAATTCCCGTATGTGGAGCATGTGCAGTCTACCAAAACTCGCGCTGCAGTTTTTGAACTCGAAGTTATTTTTTTCTGTTTAAGAGATCAATTCCTCCCTCATACCAGACAATGTCGTACAATTTGGTGAATTTTCTTTGTCTCCCATTTTACTAGTATTGATCACATATTCGAACTCTCGTTCTACCTGGCCTCAAATGACAAAGCGGAATGATTTGGACACACATTTCAAAAAATACCTTAAAAATCCAAAGTTTGCAGCCTGCAACAAAGAGGACGCCTGGTTGGAGATCTATCCATGTTCTCTATGTACCGGACCAATTCAGTTCATGGGCGCTCCTCGAACGAGATACTCCACGACCATCGCCAACGCACTATGTAAGTTCTCTTATGACCCACAACGCATGCATCAACTCAGTCAGCTTACCCATGGTACTCTGCGGTTCTTATGGCTGGGCGCCAATAGCTCAAACCTCCAACTACACGGCAATAAACTTCTTCTCAGCAACATTTCCAATCCCTTAGATTTAAGCCATCCTCCTTCCTGGCCTCCATGGTATAACCATACACCATGGCTTGAACATCCTCATCTGCAAACACTTCTCTCACTTTTCTTTCAGCAGGCACTGGGCAACCTGGATGTCGAACTTCTGCCACTTCCTTCTGTCGCCACTCCTGTACCTTCGCATACCCTGCCTGGACTGCATGCAATCATGACGTGTTCGACAACACGGATACTGACACCACAGAGGAAAAGTCTCCAGACGGTGAGATTGGTCCACTCCTGCAGTTGGAGCATGTTTACCTGTCACCATCTCCACCTTCACCATTGTTCTGTCACTGCACTGGCCAGGAAATTTTCAGGCGAAGTGGTCGAATGTTGCCGGGGTGGGGTGGGGAGGGGGGGGGGGGGGGGGGGGGAATTGGAGGCATCTTGTAACACACGTAACAGCAACTCTGGCTCCTATTCAGGCATCTTTATCGACACAGCATAATCACTGACGGACACCGCAGATCGTGCTTACAACATGTGGAACGGTGTCTTCAACTGTGGCGCATTATCTGTTTTTGAGGACCAACATCGGCCACTGAGGAGTATTTTGGCCTGTAGTGCATGGGTGTTTAGCTTTGGAGTCAAACGACTCTGACTCGGCATGTTGCTACGAACTAGTTCCCTTGTTATACTGTGACTATTATTTCAGTATGTTGAATAAATGAGAATATTCGTCAAATTCAGTGTCGAACACTTCAGGTACTCTAACGTTCATTCCATATGGCTCTTTCTTCTTCCAGTTATTACATGCGAGTAACATCTGAGTCAATAAATTCTCCCTTAAAAGAATTGAAGATGAAGAGATTGTTCTTGGTACGACCAACACTTTCCCTCAAATGTGAAAGACAGCTGGAGCAGTCTAGAATAGGTTGTAAAACGAAACGTGGCGGCTCGATTTTGTTCTCTCTTTCTCTTTCCCTCTACTTGACTTGGGGTCACTACCGCGCCGTGTCAGCTACAAATGTGAGCTGTAAAATTAGAACGCATTCGGTTACGGGAATCTAAATGAATTACCTACCTAATTTAGATAATGTTTGAATTTATTATTCGGTATTAACAATGTGGGAAACTGGTTGTTCTCCTATTTACTTTATTTTACGAGTTTGAAGGAGCTTAGACAATCCATCCCTTTATTCTACTGAGACCAAATATCACACACGTTGTTTTCTTATGGAATGGAACCACGTGTCATTTTTATATGGACTGGAACCAAACTGGGAGGCAGATTAAGAAAAAGTGTAATTATTTTTAAATGGTGCAGAACAAAAGCCACTTTAATCTACAGCGACACACGATCGATTGTCTTACATGCTGAACAGTCCCACAACTTCCGTGGCTGTGACAATCCTAGCCACCAGGTCCAGACTGATAAATTAGGCTCTGCCCGTGTCATCAGGCGAAGAAGTCTGTTGACATCATGTTTGGTGACCGAGCTGCCTGTGGAATAGATTAACGCGACCAATCCATTGTTGTCCCTGCAGTCATGGACTGTGCTGCTGGTCCCGGCGGAGGTTCGAGTCCTCCCTCGGGCATGGGTGTGTGTGTATGTCCTTAGAATAATTTAGGTTAAGTAGTGTGTAAGCTTAGGGAATGATGACCTTAGCAGTCAAGTCCCATAAGATTTCATACACATTTGAACATTTGAATATTGTTGTCCAAGCTGTACGTCAGTATTGTTCGTAACAAGTGAGCGAATGGAACAAGTTTGTTTCTTAACAAGGCAGAGAGCGCTTACTGGCGACAACTGGCCTATTGTGCAGATATTTTAAGTGCAATACGGATAGAAAAATAAATGGGAATAAGAAATCAAATTAATATCACAGACCGCGGGTCCCTTATACGGAAATAGAGAGAAAATATCTCGGAACGATCTCCGAAATTTTGTCGGTGGAGTTCGGGTACAACCTGCATGAACGTAATCGCTTGACAACCAAATATTAATTTATTTTTCCCAGCGGTGCACACGACTACCTCGTTCTCATGGCGTACTCTAATGAAGTAACATTTCTCTGTGGAAGTGTTCCAACCAGGTCTACGCGGAAGTTACAGGCACTCGTGTGGCGCTCGCCTCGAATCGATCCACGGACCTCGGAATGCGTGTCCGACTGGTACGACAGTAGCGCTACCCCGCATCCTGGCGTTGCAGTAACTCGTGTTTCACTGCACGGAATAGTCTCCGCTTGCAGATTGCCTGCCATTACTAGTAAAACGGTGAATTCGTGGTTAGCACGGAGATTACATAAGGGGAAATTATTTTATACACAGTGCGTTTCGAAGGCATATAAAATTTTATCTTTAAGATTTTGTTGTTATATTAAGTTCTTGTTTTCTGAAATGTGTTTATGCCTTTATTACAAGTCGTCTCCTGTTCCGTTCTGTGTACTCCTTTTTTTATTTTGTACAATATTTTTTCTTTGTGTTACGGATATATGTAATGCAGTTCAAGGAAAAATGCCAACGGATGATGTGTCACAATTCATTTCCCATGCGATACTTAAATTGAGATAAATGTTCATGTATTGTTCGAAGCATTATTTCTGCCAGGTCTTTTTAAATTAAACTATATTTCGTAATAGTGAATAAAAGCGTGTATTGTTATTCCTCAAACACAAACACTTTCTTTATACACCTAACATATTTTTTTTTATTGAATAATCAGCTTCCGTTTCATGGGCTGAAAGCACGGGTATAATAGTAATGTGTGAGACAGAGATATAAAGAAACTACTGCATTTATGAAAGTGTTACAGATTCCATACGAAAAGCCAATTCACTTTGCTGACAGTGAAATATTTCATCGTCTACAACCCTGTTTGGATAGCTGACTCAACTAATAGGAAACATGTGAAAAATCTAAATAAGGTAGTTTCCAAGTGTGGAACATAAAACAAATCCTCCGAAAAATTCCCGTTGTGAAAAGCTTAATGTTTGTTACTTAGTAATGCCTGTTAGTGAATATAGATCCACGTGATTTCTCTGCAATTGAAAATTTCGTGAGGGTTCATAAAAACAAATTCGGACTATTTCTCGAGCGTTTCACACTCTACGTGGAGAAAAAGATCTCACTGTGCGATCTCTGATTTCTCTTAATTCGTCACGATGGTCATCTTTCCTACGTAGGTGGGAGTTAAAAAAATATTTTATCATTTGTAGGCCCAAGTTGGTGATTGAAATTTCTTGAAATGATCTCGCCACAATGAAAAACGCCTTTGTTTTAACGATTCCCACTCAGACTCACTTATGATGTTCCTTACATTCCCTCCCTTATTTCGTGATAAAACAATCTACCATTCTTTGAACTTTCTAGATGTCCTCAGTTCCCTTGTCTAACTACGATCCTATGGTGCGCAGCAATACCAGAAGAGGACGGGCAAGCCTAAAGTAGGCAGTCTCCTAACGAGATTCGCTGCATCTTCTAAGCGTTCTACCAATAAGTCACAGTTTTTGGTTCGCCTTTCCCACAACATTTTCTGTGATGTTTCCAATTTTAGTTGTTCGCACTTGTAATCTATAGGTATTGAGTTGAACCAGCAGCCTATAAGTTTATATGATTTATCTTTGAGGAACATTTAGAAATAGTTATTATATATTCTGAAGCACTGCAGACAGTTAAACTGAAGGTATGTCCAACTGAAAATGAGATCCGAACAGTGAAATTCTGGTTTCACACAGGGTATATCAAAATGAGCCCAATAAACTTTGTTAGATTGTAGAGGTTTGCCTTGAGCAACAAACTGGGGATAGGAACCCTATCGATGACAGAAAGAGTCATAAAAGGTCAGTTGCTTGAAATACTACATAGAATAAATGTGCACAAAATACCATATTGTCCTTACCGAAGTAACTCATCAGGTCAGTTAAACGCAAGTCGTACTGAACGTCGTACTGACTCGTTCCATTAATATAGTTTGGTGACGCGAATGTTTGAGCAGCTTACGACCATAATTACAGATGTATCCGACAAATTCAGAAAAAGAAAAACAAAAACAGTAGTTAAGGCATGAGTCAGATGGATCTCTAAAGAACGGCTCGTTCCCTTCAATAATAAAAAATTATAAACAGCTTCCTGAAGTCAGCACGATGATGTGATCATTATTGATTTTGCGTGCTCCACAAATCAACAGTGTTAAACTTCACGAAACTTCTTCTCAAATGTAATTTATTAATGTTGATAGTATGCTAACAAATATAATAGTATAATGTTTACACGTCTTCTGTTTGTACTGCTTGTGATCAATAAAGTACTCTGTGAATTTGAAGTTAAAACTAAGCATGAAAACCTCATTCGAAATAAATGTATGGTTGAGATGTCACAACCTTTAAAAATAAATGTAGGTGTCAAGCGAGACGATGGTTTACTTCTTTTCAACTGTGTAATGGGTAAAATTGTAAAAATCTGGAATGAAAAACTGAAAGAATATAAAATATCGCCACTCATACTAGGGAGTAAGAACAAAGGTCTTGCAATAAACTGCTTCCCATCAGTGGATGATTTTGCCATTATCTCTGAAATGCTGACAGTTTCAGCAGTGAAAGTCAATCTTTTGGGAGAGGTAGCCAACATGATGGAATCTCAGTAGAGAACACAAAATTTATGGCAAATATGAAAAGTACTCCAAAACATTTAATAACAGATATTATGGAAATAGCAAAGATGTTGTTGCTGTCGTTCAACTGCTCCTCCAAGTCTTTGCTGTCACTGGCAGAATTTCAATGTCACTGGCAAACCTCAAAGTTTCTATTTCTTCTGCCTGGACTTAAATTCCTATTCAAAATTTTTCTCTTACTTTCTTCACTGGTAAAGAATGCGTGTATTTGGTGAGGCTGTGCAAGAAAAACCTATTTTAGAAGAAAGGATACAAAAGATGGAAAACCCTATGGTATAAATAAGAATTACTACAACAAAAAAACTTAAAACAAGGCAGTTCAACACAAATGAGTATGCCTGTATTCTAAAGAATGTCTGGTATTAAATCATAACCTTTATAAATTGGAAATATTAGAATGAACAGTTATACGAGAACATTAGGTCGTTAAAAAGGGTCACTTTGAAAATTAAGTACTGACGACGAAATTTTTCAGAACGTAGGAAAATATTAGAATCAATAAGGAAGACATATTTGCAGAATGGATAATAATAGCCTCACCAAGCAGATCGTCAAATATCTCAGGGAAAATAAATTAACAACCACTCGGATTCATGAGATTAAGAAGCATTTTGAAAAGAATAAAATAAGAGAAGTTTTGGAAACAGGAAAAAAGTGCTGAAGATATAAATTTTCAGTGGAAAAGTTTTAAAACTAGATGGACGAAGTATTCGAAGGGGAGGGACAAAAGAAAACTGGCGCAAAGTGGTAGCAAGCTAGTAAAAAGAAACACAGTCAAACAATGAAGGCACACTGGAAAAAAGGAAAGAACGACAGATGATTAAGAACCGAAATTGGAACGCGGTCCCCAGAAGGGCTTAAAGCAAGAAGAGGAACGCAAAGTACATAGAGCGTGTTTCTAAAAGGTCCGGATACAGAAATGTCCCATTACTTTTAACCCAGTCATTTAATTGTGAAGTAGTGCAGTTGGCTACTGCGAAAGGAGATGATGCACACGGAAAAAGCGGTAGCTGCGCTCGTGTGGCTCGCCAGAGGAATGGCGCGCCGCGCCTGCGGGTCGTCGCGGCCAGTGTAAACCGCTGGCGCCAGTGCCGGACGCCAGTGAAAACAAACAACGCCTTAAATCCCGCGCAGCCGCTTTAATTAAAATGCCGCGGCCCGTCAGTCAGCGAGGAGCTTTAACGCTGGCCAGGCACAGGACCACAGGCTGCTCTTTAATTTCAGGTCTCGACTCGTGCCTCTCATTTCAGAATCACAGGAGTTGCGCTCCCAGTGATGAAATCACATCACACACCCCATGAAAGTACGTCCATGTGTATCACTATATCCAAGAGAAGTCAGAGTAGCTAGTATCCATGGAGCGATCAAAATGCGAAAAACATAATTTTCGTCGTCAATTTAGTGTTCTTCCAAAGTCGCGTTACTGTGAGTATTGGGGCAAGGTCGGTATGGCCCCAAAGTACCGGAATCCAAGATGACGTCATTCAAGATGGCTTTTGGCAGGAAGTTTGAAATTTGGCAGGAAGTTTGGATTTTAGCGGGACATTTGAATTTTAGCGGAAAGATAGGTCAACTGGGCTACCTTCACTAACCTAACCCTCTTCCCCTACCCTCCCCTGGAAAAATTGTGGGAAGTTCAAATTCCAACAGGATAATACACCACACCTCAGTTATCTCTACCAACCTATGAAAATCGCTGCAAGATAGGTCACTTGGGCTACCTCCACTAACTTACGTCATGCAGTCACCACCTCTTCCCAGGAACTGGCACTAAGTTTGAATTTTGGTGGTAAAGGAATGTCATTTGCATGTCTCTACTAAGCTAAGAAAATGGCGTGAAAGCAAGGACACTTGGACTACCTCCACTAACTTAAGTCACCCGACCGACATCTCTTCCTAGGGATTGGTGGGAAAAGGACTCAACCTGCACTGGGCTGTTGTAGAGAGGAAGGAGTGTACTTTATTTATTTTGGAACAATTTACTTAGGGATGGAGTATATTTATCACAGTGATACAGAACACACGTTCTTACATGCCACACACCGTACTGACCTGAAAACTACTCCTAAATAACTCATGCATAACGATCTACACATACGTCTACTAATTGCAAACTGCCAAAACAAGGCACTGCACAGCCTACAGACACGCAAACCACTCGTAATTGTCAAAATAATAATCCATCTAAAAGACTCAGCAAACATGCTTGCTAATCATCAACTGTTGAAATCATGCACCAATAGCTCTGAGCACTATGGGACTTAACTGCTCTGGTCATCAGTCCCCTAGAACTTAGAACTACTTAAACCTAACTAACCTAAGGACATCACACACATCCATGCCCGAGGCAGGATTCGAACCTGCGACCATAGCAGTCGCGCGGCGCCAGACTGTAGCGCCTAGAACAGCATGGCCACTTGCCCGGTCGCACCAATGTTTGTTTAAACTAATAGAGACACCACAACCATCTGGTGGGTTTGCCAGGAGGTCCACACTCCAACTGACCTAGTAAACAACACCACCACCAGAGAGTGCTATCATCCATTTTGTGATGTAATCCAATCTGGTGAAGGGAAATGGTGGGAGAATGACTCTGCCTCTGCCTCTGCTTGACATAACTTTTTATTTTGCAGGCAATGTCTAGACTCCAACTGACCTAGTATACAACACTTTCACCAGAGGGTACTGCCATCTCTCCTGTGATGTAATCCAAGATCGTAGTCTTGAGGGGAGAAATGGCGCAAGAATGACTCAACCTGTGCTGGGCTGGTAAGGAGAGTAAGGAACGAGTGTACTCTGTTTATTTTGGAACATTTTATTTAGGGATGGAATATATTTATTGCACTGATGCAAACCACTCGCGCTGATGTGCTTGGGGTCACAATACACAGTCCTCAGACCGGTAAACTACTTCAAAATAATGCTCTCCAGACAATCGAGTAATTGCCAATTTACTGAAATAATATCAGCACAGACATGTAAACACCTCCTAAACAATGCAGTACACTGCTGTCAGGCACAAAATCGTAAACTGTCGAAATAACGCATAGCACAGCCTACAAAACTGCTTGCGAAATAATGCATCAGACACGGAATCAATAGGTGCAAGCACCCCCCCCCCCCCCACACCATATCCACTGGAGTGCCAAGAAGTTAGTGGCAACCTCCATGAAGTGGCCCAACTGTCAACTGTCAAACCACATACAGACTCCCATTAGGGTCCTGCATGCATGAGGCAATGGCATCCATCTCATACCTGACACCTGAGAAATTCCTCTCGAAATACATGTTCACCTAGACACACCATTGCTGATGTAACCAGACAGGAGGGCAGTTGCTCCAGGGGCACGCGTTCTGACGCTGCTGCTACATCTGACCCCGAACCCACCCAGGCCGTGTCTGCCACAGTATCACTCTGGCGTCGATGGACCAGCCTCCCTCAGGCTAGTGGGTTATGGCTGCAACAACCAGCTGGCTCACAGGGGCCCGATTCCACAGCGTCGCCTCCTCTGCTGTCAAATCCTCGGCGATCATGTGAGGTACAGCACCACAACCCTGTCATCCTCGCCACAGAACTCCTAGGTGCGCTCACACTGACCCCATCACGCCTGCTAATTGTAAACTGTCCAAATAAAGCATTCCACAGCCCATACACTTGAAAACTACTACTCTGAAAGAATTTCAGTACAGACCTGTAAACTGCTCCTAAATAGCTATATTTAGATATTCTTAGTACTAGTAAACTGTCCAAATAGGGCATAGCACAGCCTACAGGCCCACTCACAAAACAATGCAACAGACACACAATCAACATGCGCAAGCACTGTCCCCCTACACTCTGTCGATTGGAACGCACAGGAAATTAGTGGCAGCCCACATGAAGTGATGCATCCATCAGATATCAAAACACGCACACATGATCTCAACCATGAGGCGGTGGCATCCCTTTCACACTTGGTACTGAGACATTCCTCTCGAATTACGTGTTGAGCTAGATACTGTTGCTGACGTGACTGGATGGCAGCGCAGGCACTCCAGGGGCGCGCGAGTTGACTCCATCTAAAAGACTCCCCAAATAAGTAAAACTTTAAACATAGCTGCTAAGGTTCAGTGACCGTGTCAGAATTATATTGGAACAAATAAGCCTTCGGTCACAAATATTAAGTCAAAATTGACCTGGTTTCGACGCTACTATGAGCGTCGTCTTCATAATTAGACTAACTGAACAGTTAGTCTCAATTAGTCTAATTCTGAAGACCACCGTCTTGGATTACATCACAGGAGGGATGACAGTACCCTTTGGTGAAAGTGTTGTGTACTAGGTTAGTTGGAGTCTAGATCTCGTGGTGGAGACATTGCCTGCAAAATAAAGAGTTATGTCCAGCAGAGGCAGAGGCAGAGTCATTTTCCCACCATTTCGCCCTACCAGCTTCGATTACATCACAAAACGGACGACAGCGCTTTCTGGTGGTGTTATTGTGTACTAGGTCCAGACCTTGTGGTGAACACACTGTTTGCCGCCATCTTGGATAGCAGTACTTGCGTCATCATCTGACATCTTGGCTACCATCTTATATTACGTCACGGAATGGACGACAGCGCCATCTGGTAGTGGTACTGTGTACTAGGTCAGTTGTAGTGTGGACCTCCTGGCGAACACACTAGATGGTGGTCTCTATTTGTTTCAATAAAGACTGGTGCATGATTTCGACAGTTGATGATTAGCAAGCTTGTTTGCAGAGTCTTTTAGACGGATTATTATTTTGACAATTTACGAGTTGTTTGGCTCTCTGGACGTAAATGTATTGCATTATTTACGAGTGGTTTGCATGTCTGTAGGCTGTGCAGTGCCTTATTTTGACAGTTTACAATTAGCAGACAGGTCTGTATGGTGTGTGGCATGTAAGAACGTGTGTTCTGTATTACTGTGATAAATATACTCCATCCCTAAATAAATTGTTCCAAAATAAATAAAGTACACTCCTTCCTCTCTCCAGCAGCTCAGTGCAGGTTGAGTCCATTTCCCAGCAATCCCTAGGAATAGATGGCGGTTGGGTGACTTAAATTAGTGGAGATAGTCCAAGCGTCCTTTCTTTCATGTCATTTTCTTAGCTTAGCAGAGATATGTGAATTGACCTTTCTTTACCATCAAAATTCAAACTTGGCGCCAGTTCCTAGAAATAGGTGGTAATCGGATGACCTAGGTTAGTGGAGATAGCCCAAGTGATCTATCTTCCCGCGATTTTCATAGATTAGTAAAGATAATTGTGATGTGATGTATTATCCTGTTGGAATTTGAACTTCCCACCATTTTTCTGGAGGAGGGGATTGGGGGGGTTAGGTTAGTGGAGATAGCCCTATGGACCTATGTCCCTGCCAAAATTCTAACTTCCCAACAAAATTCAGACTTTCCACCAAAAGCCGCCATATTGAATTACGTCATGGCCGCTATCTTGGATGACGTCACGGACGCCATATTTGATGATGTCATCAACTGAAGTCATCGGCGCCATCTTGGATAATAGTACTTTGGGGCCACACTGCCGTTGCCCAATACTACTGTGGTACAGTGTAGGCTTGCCTGTAAGCGCTGTGCAGCTTTTGTATACCATTACATCGCTAGTACAGGCAGATTTCGTTGAAAGGTACTGTGGATTTAGTATAGCTGTCCAATGGGGATCTTAGTGAATTCATTCGACATTATTCGATACACGGAATGAAATTTTCTTAAGGCTGTGAATAGATAAGTGGTCATTTCGCTCGCTTCCGGCAAGTTGTGATGCGCTATTTTTTTTGTTATAGTGGAACAAGAAACAAGCCTCCTCTATTTTGTATGTGTCGCATTGCACTTAATCGTTTGGCCAAGTCTCTGGTTTAATAAATTCTAGCTGGCGACACTGCGAAGTGGCTTCTCAGTCCTACAAAACGGATGTGCTCCGAAATCTTCGAATAGGGAACAATGACGTGAATAAAATTAGAGTTTTAACACAGACAAGTATCTTCAGGAATGAAATTCATCTTTTTTTTAAAAAAAAATTGTGCTCTATGTTTAATTTAAGATTATTTTTAGAAAAATAGCAATATTTCTCAGCATGCGATGCGCACTTATTGCGCAGCGGGAACCGACATTTCATTCTGAAAATAATGGACCACACTATTTAAAATTTACAGCCTCTAAAGTTACAGTTTTTCCATTAAGTTACGTATCACTAACACTTTCTATGCATAATTTTTTACAGTTATTTATGTAATCGTGTTAACCTTCTATACACAGTTATCATGATTACAAAAATCACTTAATAAGGATTACCTACTATCACAGAAATTGGTAGATAGGAGGAACAAAACGAACATCTTGTATCTGCGTATGTATTAATAGCTTCGATGGCTCAAACACAGACCGCGATACACATCAACCTATTGAATAAAAGAATTATGTAGTTCAACAAGTATGGAATCTAAAAACATGAAACTGTGTTTCCAAATTTCACGTGTATTCCAAACTGAAGTCAGTCTGCAGAGCTCAACTACAGACAGCAATACTCTCTTGTTTATACACACACCTGCCGTTACCAAAAGCTGTTACCATTAACAAAAAATGATCAACAACTAGTTCATTACAAACATAAATAGATTGTCCAACTTATTACGAGTGCATTACCATCAAAGAAATGCTAATAAACCGATGCAGTTCTACATACATGCCATCACATTCGCCATATTGACAGCGACAATAGCCAATGCCGCCCGCTTTCCACTACGAATTCCAAACGATTGCTGTAACACTGATTGAAAGACACACCTGCCTAACATTGGGGCAACACTTTTGCAAGGCGTTGCCACAGAAACGTTAACAAAAACGCATTACGTGATTGGTTATGGTAGATACGCTAAGAAATTGCTTAAAACATTCTTTAACTGTAAAGGATTTTCTCTTGCGGTACGGCTACAGAAACTATCCAAGTAGTCTAAAACCCCATGTAAGAACATGCTAATATATGGTGCCTCTTGGACACTAAATGTATTAACCACTATTTGGCATGCCAGTCTCATACCAGCAGGCTCACGAGAGCTCGCACAGGCAACTACTTAAATATGCAGACGTGGTTGTGGCAGAATCTAAATATTGCCTTCCCTCTTTGAATGTGAATTAATTGTGAACAGTCAGCCAATATACTTCCAAACACAAAAGCCGTGTAGCCATATCGAAGATGGAGAGGTTAGCGACGTTTCTTGAATGGGCGTTGCTAAGCAACAGATATAGGCCTATGCCTGTGCTCTTTGGACGCCATAGATCTGTTAAGAACGACTTTGCCAATGACTTTCATGAGAATGTGAACAAGCTCACAGGAAATCAAGAAAGGCTGTCGTGGAAAAGGCTGGCATCAGTCACTGTTGTGAGTGTATCTAAATCTAAGCTTCTTGCACTGCATAGTTTTACTAAGCGAAGGCAATATCAGTGTCTCGTTAAGCTGGCAGTACATTGTGTATTGGCGATCTGAGGCGCACAGCGAGCGATAATTAACCATTTATCCTTTATATTCGTTAACACGCAAAATGCGTCTTTCTGCTGCGATAGTGCTATTTTCCACAACCAAATTTTGTCTTTTGTATGAAAGGTGTCAGCAGTGCGTGTTCTGCAGCTGTAAGTTGTTTTGTTTTTACATATATTTCTCATAGTTTTGAAACGATGCATGTAACAATTGTTTTACCTATGTTAATTGGTATTTGCAGCTAGTTTTTGTCAGTCGTGACGATTTCTGGGCTCTTGTGTGGTGACTAGCTGAAAGACGCAGTTCCTCTGCATTATAACAAATCGATACACATTCGTGCCGAAGTTTTCCGTTTCGTTTTTCTTCCAGATGATCTGACAATCAATTAGGAATTTTAAGACAAGAAATGTGGCAGCTTAAATGAAAAACTGTTTATTTAATCAGCACCATTTGTCTTCTTAGTCATAAAAGTGTTGTCATCACTGCCTTTTTGTTATGTTTCTCCCTTCCTGTTTATGTGAATAGTGAGAGTGTGAGCTTATATTGTGTGTGTGTGTGTGTGTGTGTGTGTGTGTGTGTGTGTGTGTGTGTGTGTGTGTGTGTGTGTTTGTTTGTGTGTCTTAAACTGTAGAATGTATATACAAAACTACAAAGCAAAAATAACAGTGTAAATGTTAGGAAATGTTACAGGAAAAAGGCTTTATCCTGTTCAGGAATCACAATGTACCTGCACATATTTCCTACGATGACAAAAGCACAATAGACCTCGTATTCATAAGAAGAGCAATCACGGACAATATAACATTTCTCTGGACAGTTAGACAAACTCCACTTCGAAAACATGTCCCATTGGAAATCAGCATCGAGGAGAAAGGCAAAAAACGCAAGAAAAAGAGGTACAAATACTTTGAAGAAAGATACACGTCGGGAAAGTGGAAGCAAAATCAGTCGGGATAAAACTAATTGAAACGCTAATATACAATGCACAGTTAGAGGGAGCAACTGTGACATTCTAACTGAGCCATCGACATACCTCTGCGGAGGTCACAAAGATATATACCAGATGACCTTACCGATAAACAGATCACTGCCCATAGGATCACAAGAATTTGATTACAGTTGTTACATACCGGATAACTTAATTAATTAGTTTTTAAAAATAGGTATGGCCATAGCATATGTCATAGTACGATCTTATTCTTGGTCCCTCGTTGTACACTCGCCTTTAATTAGTTTGTTCTCAATTACATTGTTTCCTCTTCCTTCTCAGGTGCGTTCAATAGCGCATCAACAAACTTCCTCAAATCAAAAGTATGAAACGCAGGACCGATATCGTCTATTACACTGTACCCAACTTGTTCCATTTGTCTGTCCTCAGATTCGCTGTCTTCCCATTGTTCGCCATCCTCACGTTCTTCTTCGTTATGCGCCTCACTTGTCTCTGTCGCTGAGTATGGAATAGATCCGTAACTGAACCGTGTTCTTGCACAATTGCTCCTCTTCGTGACTGCCTCCCTCGCCGCTCAAGTCATTGCTTCCTACGGATGATTCTTCCTTCTCGCCATCGGCGGCAATAATGTGTAGAGTGTCAAACCTTCTTTCTCGTGACTCTTTCACATCATCCTTTAATTTTGTTTCTCATCGTTCAGACACACCATACCAAACCTTTCCCTCAAGTGCGAAATAACTCTCTAATATTTTCGAAATAAAGTACTGACATCAGTTTTACTATTAGAGTGCGTATCACTGGAAAGTTGGCACTGAGCACGTGTGTTGGCAGTAAAACTCTGCTCTAATTTATTTCTTTATAGAATGAGATTTTCACTCTGCAGCGGAGTGTGCGCTGATATGAAACTTCCTGGCAGATTAAAACTGTGTGCCCGACCGAGACTCGAACTCGGGACCTTTGCCTTTCGCGGTCAAGTGCTCTACCATCTGAGCTACCGAAGCACGACTCACGCCCGGTACTCATAGCTTTACTTCTGCCAGTATCTCGTCTCCTACCTTCCAAACTTTACAGAAGCTCGCCTGCGAACCTTGCAGAACTAGCACTCCTGAAAGAAAGGATACTGCGGAGACATGGCTTAGCCACTACCTGGGGGATGTTTCCAGAATGAGATTTTCACTCTGCAGCGGAGTGTGCGCCGATATGAAACTTCCTGGCAGATTAAAACTGTGTGCCCGACCGAGACTCGAACTCGGAACCTTTGCCTTTTATTTCTTTATGTCTGTGAACTTGCCATTTACCAGGTCATGTAACTTCATGCTATTAATTTTGAACATTGGCAATTTCTTCTCTCTGTCATACATTTCATACATTTGTTTATCTGACACATGTCTCCCAGAGTTCAGTGCTCATGGTCTCCCATTGCTGCCCACTTTTACTTGTATGAAGGGCATTCGGTAAGCAAGGGAACACTTTTTTTCTGAAAGGAGACGGGTTGGTTCAGAATTCCAGTAAACCATATTATTCCCCACTCTTTTGGCTACGAAACGCAATTCTTCAATATAATTTCTATTCAACTCACAGCCTTTTGTCACCTTACTGAGAGGGCTCGTATGCCTGCGTGTTAACACTCCACTCGTCGATATCAGAGCCAACATCTTCCTGCATCATAACCTCCCCATCACCCACGTACTGCTTCCTGCAGAGTGTCGTTCGACCAAACAGGTGGAAGTCAGATGGTGCCATATCCGGGCTGCTAGGTGGCTGAGGAGGAACAGTCCAGTGAAGTTTTGTGAGCTCCACTCGGGTGCGCAACTTGTGTGATGCCCAGAGTTGTCATTGGAGAAGAAGAAGTTCGTTTGCATTTTAGTGGCGACGAACACGCTGAAGTCGTTTCTTCAGCTTCCTGAAGGTATCACAATACACTTCACATCTTCACATATTCTGGTCCAGACTGTATACCGATTAGGTTTCTTTCGGAGTATGCTGATGCAATAGATCCACACCCGTACCCAAAGACTGGAAAGTTGCACAGGTCACATCAGTATTCAAGAAAGGTAGTAGGAGTAATCCACTAAATTACAGGCCCATATCGTCAACGTCGATATGTAGTAGGATTTTAGAACATATTGTAAGAGGTCTATGAATAAGGACTTTGTTGCTAGCGCACTCTAGCAGATGTAATTTCGATGGATTGCTCTTGCGCTGCCTGCGATATGTATGCTATAAGAGAATCTCAGACCAAAGAGCAGTGTTGTATGCAGTAAGAGCAGTAGGAACTGTGTAGCAGTTGTAGTAGCAGTAGGGAGCAGTCGTGTGTGTGGAGTTGGCTGTGCCGGTTGTGGGGAGCGATGGCAGAGCTTGAGCATTGTAGTATAAGGTAAAAGCAGCCTCGCGCATATGTACTATTGTTATATCAAGCCCCCATGTAAATGTTTTTAAAAAATCTCTTAACAATAATCTTTCTTATAAAAAATTAACTTTTGATAATCATTCATCTCAATTCAAAGAACTTACTAATTTCTGCAATCTATGGCCATCCCGATTATTGTAAAGAAAAATCAGTTGTTTCTTTTTATACATGACAAATCTATCGGCCAGCATTGCACAGGGCTGTGCCAGAAAATTTCTTATAGGAGCAGATATATATGCGTTATCCGGCGACCTTATTGAGGTAAGAATTTTCAATTTATTCAGAATGATCTTTCAGGGCCATGACGGAGCAGTGCTGACGTCCAAAATTTACCAGTTCAATTTCACAGTCAATTACTGAAAGGTAATCTATGAGTCACATTTTTTTTATTAGGAGATTAGTGACATTTTATTGTTCCAAGATTACGGAATTTATCTGTAGGAGGTTACGCTGAATGTGAAGGATATAAATAATTAAATTTTTACTGTAGGGAGGTTTCGGAATTTTTTTGTTGGGAGGTTACAATATATTGTGTTCGAACATAATGAATTACCTCGAAGAAAACGGTCTATTGACACACAGTGAACACGGGTTTACAAAACATCGTTCAATGAAACACAACTGGTTTTTTATTCACATGAAGTGTTGAGTGCTATTGACAAAGGATTTCAGATCGATTCCGTATTTCTGGATTTCCGGAAGGCTTTTGACACTACCACACAAGTGGCTCATAGTGAAATTGCGTGCTTATTGAATATCGTCTAAGTTATGTGACTGGATGTGTGATTTCCTGTCAGAGAGGTCACGGAAAGGCATCGAGTAAAACAAAAGTGATTTCTAGCGTTCCCAAAGGTATTGTTATATGCCCTTTGCTGTTCCTTACCTATATAAACGATTTGGGAGACAATCTGAGCAGCCGTCTTCGGTTGTTTGCAGATGACGCTGTCGTTTATCGACAAATAAAGTCATCATAAGATCAAAACAAACTGCAAAACGATTTAGAAAAGATATGTGAAAAATGATTCAAATGGCTCTGAGCACTATGGGACGTAACATCTGAGGTCATCAGTTCCCTAGAACTTAGAACTAGTTTAACCTAACTAACCTAAGGACATCACACACATCCATGCCCGAGGCAGGATTCGAACCTGCGACCGTAGCAGTCTCGCTGTTCCGGACTGAAGCCCCTAGAACCGCACGGCCACCGCGGCCGGCAGAAGATATCTTAATGGTGCGAAAAGTGGCAGTTGACCCTACATAACGTAAAGTGTGAGGTCATCCACGTGAGTACTAAAAGGACCTCGTTAAACTTCGGTTACACGATAAATCAGTCTAACCTAAAAGCCGTAAATTCAACTAAATACGTAGGTGCTACAAATACGAACAACTTAAATTGGAAGGAACACACAGAAAATGTTGTGGGGAAGGTTAACCAAAGACTGAGTTTTATTGGCAAGGCACTTAGAAAATGTAACAGACCTACTAAGGAGACTGCCTACACTAGGTTGTCCGTCCTCTTTTAGAATACTGCTGCGCGGTGTGGGATCCTTACCAGGTAGGACTGACGGAGTACATCGAAAAAGTTCAAAGAAAGGCAGCACGTTTTGTATTATCGCGAAATATGGGAGAGTGTGTCTCAGAAATGATACAGGATTTGGGATGGAAATCATTAAAAGAAAGGCGTTTCTCGATACGACGGAATCTTCTCACGAAATTCCAATCACCAACTTTCTCCTCCGAATGTAAAAATATTTTGTTGACAGCGACCTACATAGGGAGGAACGATCACCACGATAAAATAATGGGAATCGGAGATCGTACAGAAAGATATAGGTGTTCATTCTTTCCGGATGCTATACGAGATTAGAATAACAGAGAATTGTGAAGGGGGTTCGATGAACCCTCTGCCAGGCACTTGAATGTGATTTGCAGAGTATTCATGTAGATGTAGATGTAGGTGATACATCTGCGTAAGCAGAAGAAACTAACGATCAAAGGCCGAAAACAATTTATTGGACTGTTCAATTAACCAAAACAAATTCTCCAAGTATAGCACCAACACAAAACAGTGATCCGTCTTCGAATTACAACTACATACAAGATAATACAGAAAACAACTGAAATAATTTCCTACTAGTCTCTACTAGAGACTTCTCCGATATACCAAGCCTAATCCAGAGATCAGAGAGAAAATCCAAGCCGGGCTGCTGGAGCGGCAGCTATCCATGTCTGCTGGCGGTCGATGAACTGCCGATTTGCGGCCGAGCGCCAGCCTTTATAGCGCTTCGGCGGATGAGTACCTTCGAACTATTTTCCATCACGTGGTTTGACCTGTGAAAATAGTTCCGGGATCTGCAGCGACCTCTTCCTTACGTTTATGTGGGCTGGTAGTGGCCCCTAGTGACCGCTGGTGTCTTTGCTGTGGTGTTGTTGTTGTGGTTGTTGTTGTGGCCGTTCATCAACATTGCCTGTCGGTTGTGTAGTGCTCCGATGTGTCTGCGAGGCGGGCAACCCGCGGCTGCAGGCTGTCAGTTTGGTTGCTGATACTCCAGTCGCTGTGATGTCTGGTGGAGAAGGCCACAGCAGTAGGTGTAACAGAATAATTCCTTCATAGTTCCTGGAGATTGTCTCCATGACTGTACAGGCAAAGGTTGCGGCTTCGAACGACTTCTTCGGAGGAGAGGTGGTGTGGCGCCACTTTGCGACTGCTGTTTTGTTTTCGGTCGAATTGATGAACCCATGTTTCATTGTCTGTGACCATGTTCGACAAATAGGTGTCACTGTCTGCCTTGTAACGCGCAAGCAGGCTCGCGCAGATGGTCGTTCTTTACTCTGTAGGGTGTTCTGCTGGGCGGTGAGGAACGCAGCGGACACCCATCTTTGAGTACACCAACTGGTGGACGAGTATGTCAACACTGCCAACAGAAGCTTCAAGTTGTGAAGTAAGGTATTTGATTGTGATCCGTCTGTCACCTCCATTAAGTGTCTCATCACTTTCCGGCATTGCAGGAGTCTCAGCTGTGTGAGGCCGGCTGCGCAGAAGATCGGATATGTATGCACGACCTTGTTGCGATGATGACAGACACTTCGCACAATGACTCACCGTGCTTTTATTCACTGCCAGATCTCCATACACATTCTGCAAGCGCTTATGAATATTTTCAATGCTCTGGTTTTCTTCCAAAACAAACTCAATGATAGATCCTTGCTTGGAACGCACCTCCATTACATATGCCATTTTGAAAGCTACGTATGGTGCCGCTACCTAACTTCATGAAACTATAGGAGCTGAAGCAGGAATATTTCAGCATGTCATACAACAAATTCTGCATTCTTTCAACCGAAACATGCCGAGAAAAAAAATGCGTTGCATTAATTATTGAACACCCCACGTATAATCGAGTATGCAATATCCTCCGTCCACTTGGCGAATTTCTTGACTCCTCGTGACAATGTTTTCTTTAGGTCCTCACAGTTTGCAACCAAGTTCCTGGTAAACATACACTATTGGCCATTAAAATTCCTACACCAAGAAGAAATGCAGATGATAAACGGATATTCATTGGACAAATATATTATACTAGAACTGACATGTGATTACATTTTCACGCAGTTTACGTGCATACATCCTGAGAAATCAGTACCCAGAACAACCACCTCTAGCTGTAATAATGGCTTTGAAACGCCTGGAAATTGAGTCAAACAGAGCTTCGATGGCATGTACAGGTACAGCTGCCCATGCAGCTTCAATACGATACCACAGTTCATCAAGAGTAGTGACTGGCGTATTGTGACGAGCCAGTTGCTTGGCCACCATTGACCAGGCGTTTTCAGTTAGTGAGAGATCTGGAGAATGTGCTGGCCAGGGCAGCAGTCGAACATTTTCTGTATCCAGAAAGGCCCGTACAGGACCTGCAACATGCAGTCGTGCATTATCGTGCTGAAATGTAGGGTTTCGCAGGGATCGAATGAAGGGTAGAGCCACGGGTCGTAACACATCTGAAATGTAACGTCCACTGTTCAAAGTGCCGTCAATGCGATTAAGAGGTCACCGAGACGTATAACCAGTGGCACCCCATCCCATCACGTCGGGTGATACGCCAGTATGGCGATGACGAATACACGCTTCCAATGTGTGTTCACCGCGATGTCGCCAAACACGGATGCGACCATCATGACGCTGTAAACAGAACCTGGATTCATCCGAGAAAATTACGTTTTGCTATTCGTGGACCCACGTTCGTCATTGAGTACACCATCGCAGGCGCTCCTATCTGTGATGCAACGTCAAGGGTAACCGCAGCCATGGTCTCCGAGCTGATAGTCCATGCTGCTGCAAACGTCGTCGAACTGTTCGTGCAGATGGTTGTTGTCTTGCAAAAGTCCCCATCCGCTGACTCAGGGATCGAGACGTGGCTTCACGATCCGTTACAGCCATGCGGATAAGATGCTTTTCATCTCGACTGCTAGAGATACGAGGCCGTTGGGATCCAGCATGGCGTCCCATATTACCCTCTTGAACCCACCGATTCCATATTCTGCTAACAGTCATTGGATCTCGATCAACGCGAGCAGCAGTGTCGCGATACGATAATGCGCAATCGCGATAGGCTACAATCCGACCTTTATCAGTCAGAAACGTGATGGTACGCCTTTCTCCTCGTTACACGAGGCATCAGAACAACGTTTCACCAGGCAACGCCGGTGAACTGCTGTTTGGGTATGAGAAATCGGTTGGAAACTTTCCTCGTGTCAGCGCGTTGTAAGTGTCACCACCGGCGCCAACCTTGTGTGAATGCTTTGAAAAGCTAATCATTTGCATATCACAGCGTCTTCTTCCTGTCGGTTAAATTTCGCGTGTGTAGCACGTCATCTTCGTAGTGTAGCAATTTTAATGGGTAGTAGTGTATTTATAACGGCGGAGTCGGAGCCTCAGCTGCCAGTCAAATTCTTTGATCATTTCTTTGCTCCACAGTCCGCTGACTGCTTCCAGAGTTTGGAAAGAGGATATCTACTATTTCAGCTCTGTGTGTGTGGTGGTCGTCTCTTCTCCAATTATTTCGTCGTTTATCCAGCCTATATCGCAGTCACCACTGACCGTGTTGGCTCTGACGGTTCCACCGCTTTCCGTTTCATTAAGGTGGATGTCTCGCTCTTCAACGTTGATGTTCCTGTACATATCTCTTTGGTTGGAAGTGAGCCTGTACAAGGTGAACTGGCTTCTGCGCACCTGCACCATGATCTTATCCAAGCTCCTAAAGTAAGAGCTGGAATGGTCTCACGTCTTGTGTATTTGCGCCTGATATCACAACCTCTGTTTATAGCCAATAGCGCAACTTAGTGAAACAGATCATAGTCAACTCTGTCGACTCGTAGAGTGCTTGTAGAAATTGATTGCGGTTATTCATTTTTCAAAAATATTGAATCGGCTCTGGCCATCTGAAATCTATGATTGCTTCCAGCATGATAATTCTTAAGTTTACATCTTGGTTTTCAATCGGTGTTCGTTCCAGAATGCATTCTTAAAACATTCATAAGTTTTAGATTCTCCCACGAGTACTCACTGCTTCACGAAAACACGTACAAATAAAATTTACTCTTAATGCATGTGACCGTGACATCAGCAGTGCATTCTGAAACTAATTTATCCAAAATTTGGGATGTTAGCTGTTTGAAGGATCTCGGAGCAAGGGGTATTTTGTACTGAAATGAATGGTTCCGGATTTCATTCTGGTTAACATCCTGATGTACTGTTTTTACCATTCCACCTCAATTTACGGGTGGAGGTGAATGCGTGGGCATGCCTGTAATACGACAATATCTCTCTGTGTTAGGTCTCGTAATTCTTCCTCTTCTTGCTCCTTCTTTGCTTCGCTCATGCTATCGTTGTCCTTTCCAATATGTTTTGAGTTGCCGCTCTTATCCTTTTCCTTGTGTAATGCAACCAACGCTTCCCACCTCCACCGGTTAATATGTTCCTGTGGTTTTATAAATTGCAGGAAGTTCCTGCAAATTGTTCTGGAAGGTTCTATCATACAATAGACCACTACGCAAAGACATCTGCCCCACGGCTGTGGCCAAAACTTCGCCTCGTTCATCTGCTTCCTTTATTGCTGCTTTATACGACTTTAAACTTTCTTTAACAACCTTTATCTCTTCCACGACTTCTCCTTTCCATTCAGTGATTGTTTCAACACTCTTCCCATTAACAACACAATATTCTCTTAAATTTTCGGTGGTTTCTTTTATATTTTGTGTTAGGATCTCTAATTTATTATCAATCCCGCACGCATGTTCCTTACATTCTGCGTTGACTGATCCTGCATCTGCTTCACTTGATCCTCAAGCCTCTTATTTCGCTCATGATTCCTTTTTGACTCTTCTTTGCTCTTCCACTCTCTCTTTGAAAGTGTTCTTTTCTACTTCGAACCGTTATATCAGAAAGGTTTGAAAATCAAATATCTCTGAAATCTGATGGTTTGCTTCACGATTTACGACTGCCTGCGCCACTTTTTCATGACCGGCGGCTTCGGATGCTTCCGTCGCCTGTAAAATTATCGCAATATCCTCGCCCATGAATTCTATTTATAGGGTATCCCCCCTATTCTGCATAATAATGTGATGACATTGTGAACTCAAACAGATGAATACTTTCTTACTGAATTTCCATGTCCAAGCCACTACCTACTGTTTCTTAATTACAGGACGGTTCTCTCGCGACCTTGCACATCTTTGCGAGACTTCTCGCTCGGCACGCGAGTATTTCAGCACAAGTCGATAAAACCAATCTTGTATATTCCTAACACTTTAACACACCTCCCAAGATCTCGACCAAATACGATAAACCTGCGTATACAATACAATACAACCCTCCAAAATACACAAAATCCCTCCAAAAGTCCAACGATGTTTTTCAAACTGTTCATTGACAGAGTGCTACAAACCACCTCTTCTTGATGGAAAAAATACTTGGATTAACAGTGCACCAGAAACTTAATAATATTTTAGATTCATTAGTTTAATAATTCTTACGTCTGCAGTAGTGATTCTCTCTTGTTCCTGTTGACTGTTAAGGAATAGGCAAAGTTTTAATACCTGAATCAGGATATCGCAAGTAATCGAAATCCTGGGCAGGCGTCGCCAATTATTTCATGTTACGGCTGAGCCATCAACCTACCTCTATCGACGTCAAACATCTGTACGGGGTGACCTTGTTGATAAACAGATCGCTACCCATACGACCACGTGAATTTAATTACACGGGTTACACAACAGATAACTTAAAAACTGAATTTATTTAACAGGGGCCCCTAGCATACATGAATCATGGGCGCTGTAGCTCACAAGATGATAAAAAGGAGTTCGTCAAACAACTGAATGAAAATATGGTCACTATTATCAGAACGCGTTGTAGACTTCAGGTGAAACGCAAGTGAACAATGACAGGAAACTGTTACGTTCATTAAGTCTTAATACAGGTTACAACTGGATTAATGATTAATGAAATGCAGATGATAAACGGGTATTCATTGGACAAATATATTACACTAGAACTGACATCTGATTACATTTTCACGAAATTTGGGTGCATAGATCCTGAGAAATCAGTACCCAGAACAACCACCTCTGGCCGTAATAACGGCCTTGATACGCCTGGGCACTGAGTCAAACATAGCTTGAATGGCGTGTACAGGGACAGCTGCCAATGCAGCTTCAACACAATACCACAGATCATCAAGAGTAGTGACTGGGGTATTGTGACGAGCCAGTTGCTCGGCCACCATTGACCACACTTTTTCATTTGGTGAAATACCTGGAGTATGTGCTGGCCAGGGCAGCAGTCGAACATTTTCTATATCCAGAAAGGTCCGTACAGGACCTGCAACATGCGGTCGTGCAATATCCTGCTGAAATGTAGGGTTACGTTGGGATCGAATGAAGGGTAGAGACACGGGTCTTAACACATCTGATATGTAACGTCCACTGTTCAAAGTGCGGTCAGTGCGAACAAGAGGTGACCGAGACGTGTATCCAATGGCACCCCATACCATCACGCCGGTTGATACGCCAGTATGGCGATGACGAATACACGCTTCCAATGTGAGTTCACCGCGATATTGCCAAACACGGATGCGACCATCATGATGCTGTAAACAGAACCTGGATTCATCCGAAAAAATTGACGTTTTGCCATTCGTGCACCCAGGTTCGTCGTTGAGTATACCATCGCAGGCGCTCCTGTGATGCAGTGTCAAGGGTAACCGCAGCCATGGTCTCCGAGCTGATAGTCCATGTTGCTGCAAACGTCGTCGAACTGTTCGTGCAGATAGTTGTTCCCTTGCAAACGTCCGCATCTGTTGACTCAGGTATTGAGACGTGGCTGCACGATCGGATAAGATTCCTGTCATATCGACTGCTAGTGATACGAGGCCGTTGGGATCCAGCACGGCGTTCCGTATTACCCTCCTGAACCCACCGATCCCATATTCTGCTAACAGTCATTGGATCTCGACCAACGCGAGCAGCAATGTCGCGATACGATAAACCGCAATCGCGATGGGCTACAATCCGACCTTTATCAAAGTCTGAAACGTGTTGGTATGCGTTCCCCTCCTTACACGAGGCGTCACAACAACGTTTGACCAGGCAACGCCGGTCAACTGCTGTTTGTGTATGAGAAATCGGTTGGAAACTTCCCTCATGTCAGCACGTTGTAGGTGTCGCCACCGGCGCCAACCTTGTCTGAATGCTCTGAAAAGCTAATCATTTGCATGTAACAGCATCTTCATCCTGTCGGTTAAATTTCACATCTGTAGCACGTCATCTTCGTGGTGTAGCAATTTTAAGGGCCAGTAGTGTATATCAGCACATTGACAGAGATCAGGTAATGAGCTTGAAGCGAATACTGTAAAGTCAACACAACTTTTAGGGAAATAACTAAGTTCACAAGGGACAGTAATTGCCGAATGTTAATCAGAGGGGAAACAAAGAATTACAAAAAGAATCATACATGCACCCACTATTTTGATTAAACAGATGTTAATCTCGGGATTACAGCTGAAATTAATTGAATTAGAAATGTGAAAATGCTAATGTCAATCTGAAGTCTTCACTTACAGTCTGTAACTTCGTTTGTGAATACTGCGGTTGGTCACGGTACTCGCCGTTACCGGTGCCCATGAACGGCAGCCGTGGTGGCAGAAAATTCTCTCATCTGACTTGGACCAGATGCTGCTCTCCCTCACAGCTCGAAACCAAAGACCGCCTCTCGTATGACGTGTCCCATGGCGAGTCTCAAATGGTACTAAGTTCTCGGAGCACTCTCAGTAAGAGGCAGAAATTTTGCCTTTATGAGAGTGTTGCTTGTGTCTGATGTTGGTCACCAATGACAGTGATTTTCCTGGGTACCAACCAAACCGATCCATTCTAACAGTGCAAACAATTTACCTCCCATACTCAATTTCAGTATACTCATAATTAACCAATCGTGGAAGTTTTTAGTGCTGAAGTTCAGAAACAGGCAATTTCTGACTCCCACCATCTGTCATATTTCGCGTTTCAGCCGTCCAAGCCTTTTCGGTGTACACACAAGCGAGTCCGGTTCCCCGCACCAGAATTTATTTATATTATCCTTGGAAGCTGCCTTCCTGTTTCCTAGCACATTCAACAAAAAATCAGTTAACTTTGCGTTTAGCATAAAAGAGCCAGAGTGTCTCTTGTCTCATTCCACTTCAGAGATCGTTGCACCATCCGGAGCCTAGCAGTTCCCAGAATACAGCGTTCCTGCATGGCACGGGGAATCACAGTACTGTGCTCTACGTCTTTGTTAGCTCGAGATTGCAGCTCCTTGGCGTTAGCAGATTCCCCACGTTAAAAAAGCACAGAATAGCTATCTGTCGCTTAGGCCGTAAAAACGGATGGCACCTCTCCAGCGCAATTTCTTCCCCACGCAATGTACTGATCTTTCTTGGCTTCCTCTTCCCCTTCCGTAAGGGTGGTGCAAGAGGACAGCGGCCCCTCTTAATGGCCGTATGGAGACTCGTTCGCCTCTGCTCCGTTGACTGATGTTCGGCATGTAGTCAGTAGGATTCCTAACTACACATTTAAACAATCTTCCATAATAAGAAATTACTATAGAAATTTGATAGTTAATGTAATTGCGTAGGCTTCCGCAGCCAGAGTCAGTCGACGTAAAAGATTTCGGGGTATGGTATCGCGTCATAATGTAAAAAACTACTGCTGCTAGAGAAAAACCAACGTTTCGGTCACGGTTGCGGCGGCCTTCTTCAGGAGAAGGCCACTGCAACCGTGGCCGAAAAGTTGACGTTGGTGTTTCTCCAGCAGCAGTAGTTTTACACGTTATGATGCGGTACCATACCCAGAAAACTTTTATGTCGATTGATAGTTAAGTTTGGCAATCACAGGCATTAAGCTTAACGTTGCTTGTAGTCACAATTTTAGCTGGGAATTAATTTAGATTGGTTGGGTTTATGCTGTAATGATGTTTGATTATGGTATGTGGTAGTTATGGCAAAAAGGTCGGTAACACGAGATAAGTAAGGAGAGGTGTCCTAAGATGAGCCGCCAACTCCAGTAACAGAAGAAAAGCAACGTAATGATTCCACATAGAGTGGTACAGACTGAAAGGAAAGGTACAATAAAGACTACACCAATTAAGACCGTGTGAAGAAAAGCCACACTTCCCACTGATTAACGCAGAAAATGACATAACTGCAATAAAGAAAACTAAATGGAGAGCAGAGAACATTGTGTGTGGAAGAAGAAAAGAAACAAGCAGGAGGAGTCATAAAATACCCATACCTTCCGGGAAACGAGACTAACCACAACACGTCGAGATGAAATAATGAGCCGGCCGGGGTGGCCGAGCGGTTCTAGGCGCTACAATCTGGAACCGCGCGACCGCTACGGTCGCAGGTTCGAATCCTGCCTCGGGCATGGATGTGTGTGATGTCCTTAGGTTAGTTAGGTTTAATTAGTTCTAAGTTCTAGGGGACTGATGACCTCAGAAGTTAAGTCCCATAGCGCTCAGAGCCATTTGAACAATTTTTTGAAATAAAGGGAGATGGACTTGGGCAATATACTTACCAAGGAGGGGTCAAAAGACAAACGGAAGGCATTGCCGCAAAAAGCTGGGGCTTAATGGGCCTCGTTGACCTTATAAGAAGTCACAGATGTTATTAAGAGCACCAAGAACCAAAAATTCGAAAGCTCTTACATACTATATAGGGAATATATAAGACAGACAGCTCAAATGCTAACACCCGCGTGGTGTCCATAGAAACAATCTCTGTTCTCGAACAGTGGAGACAATCAACACTAAAATTACTACGTAAAGGGAAAGGAGACCATATGGACCACAGCTACTACAGAGGCATAGCATCAGGAAACTTAATTTCCGAAATAATGAGAAAAATAATATCGGAAAGAATGAAAGAAAGACTCAATGACGGTTTCCTGAAAAACCAAATTGGATTGAAGAGAAGATCAGCTCTGACTGCAATGAAGCTCCAGCTAAAGAACGCATGGGAAGGCGCTGGAGAGAAGAAAAATTTTACGTAGGATTTACAGACTTTATAAAACCCTTTGACCTTATGCCGTGTCGAGCAGCGCGGCAGTTTTCCCAGTCTTCAGAGATTCCTTTTAGTGGAGTGTCGCACTGGAATTGCGAGAGGGCGGACATTTGAGCGCTACGAGTGCTACAGTGGCCGAGGTGATTGCAAGTGTGCGCGGTGGTATGGTCAGTCAGCTGTGGTAATAGGGACCAGCAGTGTCTTCCGGCATGATGATGAGGATGTTTGGTTTGTGGGGCGCTCAACTTCGGGGTCATCAACGCCCATACAGTGTCCCAATCTTTACACAGTCCAATTTTAGCCACCGTCACAAATCGTGATGATGAAATGATGGGGATAGCGCAAACACCTAGTCCCCGGTCAGAGAAATTTCCCAACCAAGCCAGGAATCGAACCCGGGACCCCGTGATCCAGAGGCAGCAACGCTAGCCAATAGACCACGGGCTGCGCACGGCATCTTCCGGGAGCTTGTGCCTTCACTGCGGCGGACAACTCTGCAGTGCGTCACCTGGAGTCGGACTGGCGTGGCAGCCACGGTGTCTGTAACGATGGGCTGGGCCCGAATGTGTTTCAGGCAGTCACTGCCCGGAGACCATCGAGCGGCTTCTGGGCACAGCTGTGAGGGAGGGGCTCGAGAATCTGGTGAGCTGCGCTTCTGTAAGCCGGACAGCACTACTGTCTGAGCGGCCGTCGTGTGGGCGCAGCAGCCTGGTGGAGCGGGGTGTTTCTTCCCTGCCAATCGAGGCAGGGAAAAGGACTTCTGCTTATCAAGAGGTGCACTACTTGAGCGATTTTGCTCTGGTGGTTATACAAGGTGGTTCATTGATAGTGACTGGGCCAAATATCTCACGAAATAAGCGACAAACGAAAAACTACAAAGAACGAAATTCGTGTAGCTTGAAGGGCGAAACCAAATGGCGCTGTGGTTGGCCCGCTATATGGCGCTGCCATAGGTCAAAACGGATATCAACTGCGTTTTTTTTAAATAGGAACCCCCATTTTTATTACATATTCGTGTAGTACGTAAAGAAATATGAATGTTTTAGTTGGACCACTTTTTTCGCTTTGTGATAGATGGCGCTGTAATAGTCACAAACGTATAAGTACGTGGTATCACGTAACATTTCGCCAGTGCGGACGGTATTTGTTTCGTAACACATTACCCGTCTTAAAATGGACCGTTTACCAATTGCGGAAAGGTCGATATTGTGTTGATGTATGGCTATTGTGATCAAAATGCCCAACAGGCGTGTGCTGTGTATGCTGCTCGGTATCCTGGACGACATCATCCAAGTGTCCGGGCCGTTCGCCGGATAGTTACGTTATTTAAGGAAACAGGAAGTGTTCAGCCACACGTGAAACGTCAACCACGACCTGCAACAAATGATGATGCCCAAGTAGGTGTTTTAGCTGCTGTCGCGGCTAATCCGCACATCAGTAGCAGACAAATTGGGCGAGAGTCAGGAATCTCAAAAATGTCGGTGTTGAGAATGCTACATCAACATCGATAGCACCCGTACCGTATTTCTATGCACCAGGAATTGCATGCCGACGGCTTTGAACGTCGTGTACAGTTCTGCCACTGGGCACAGGAGAACTTACGGGACGATGACAGATTTTTTGCACGCGCTCTATTTAGCTACGAAGCGTCATTCACCAACAGTGGTAACGTAAACCGGCATAATATGCACTATTGGGCAATGGAAAGTCCACGATGGCCACGACAAGTGCTACATCAACGACCTTGGCTTGTTAATGTATGGTGTGGCATTATGGGAGGAAGGATAATTGGCCCCCATTTTATCGATGGCAATCTAAATGGTGCAATGTATGCTGATTTCCTACGTAATGTTCTACCGATGTTACTACAAGGTGTTTCACTGCATGACAGAATAGCGATGTACTTCCAGCATATTGTATGTCCGGCACATACCTCGAGTCCGGTTGAAGTGGTCACGAATAGCATATTTCATGACAGGTGAATTGGTCGTCGAAGCACCATACCATGGCCTGCGTGTTCACCTCATCTGACGTCCCCAGATTTCTTTCTGTGGGAAATGTTGAAGGATATTTGCTATCGTGATCCACCGACAACGCCTGACAACTTGCGTCAGCGCATTGTCAATGCATGTGGGAAGATTACGGAAGGCGAACTACTCGCTGTTGAGAAGAATGTCGTTACACGTATTGCCAAATGCATTGAGGTTGACGGACATCATATCGAGCATTTATTGCATTAATGTGGTATTTACAGGTAATCACGCTGTAACAGCATGCGTTCTTAGAAATGATAAGTTCACAAATGTACATGTATCACATTGGAACAACTATAATAAAATGTTCAAATGTACCTAAATGCTGTATTTTAATTTAAAAAGCCTACCTGTTACCAACTGTTCGTCTAAAATTGTGAGCCATACGTTTGTGACTATTACAGCGCCGTCTGTCACAAAGCGAAAAAAGTGGTCCAACTAAAACATTCATATTTCTTTACGTACTACACGAATATGAAATAAAAATTGGGGGTTCCTATTTTAAAAAAAAACGCAGTTGAAATCCGTTTCACCTATGACAGCGCCATCTAGCGGGCCAACCATAGCGCCATCTGCTTTCCCCCTTCAAGCTAGACAAGTTTCGTTCTTTGTAGTTTTTTCGTTTGTCGCTTATTTCGTGAGATATTTGGTCCGGTCACGATCAATGGACCACCCTGTATAGTTGATACTGTGTGTAGTGGGGTATTCGAATGGTGGTCTCAGTGTGTTCGCTAGCCAGAAGTTCTGTGTTGAAGTCTGCAGCTGTTATGTGACACGTTGTGTTGTTTATTGATGTCACATAGGAAGGCGAGTGTGTGCACTGTGATCGAGAGAAGTTCAGTATGTTAAAACACACTGTAAGCACGGTTAACAGTATTAATCCTAAAGCGTTTTGTTTCAACTGCACCATGAGCGTGACTCAGTTATTCACAAAAGTCTGCTGAGAATTCATCTTGTTACATGTTCTTCGTGAGTGATCAGTTGTTTGTGTTATAGTGCATTTATTAAGATGTATATGTAGGTAATTTGGTATAGGTCTGTGTTTAGTTTGTTTTGGTAGCTATCTGGTGACGGTAGTAGTAATAGCAGGCCATAAGTTGTGATATGAACCTAGTTACATCTAAAATTCGTTTTGCCGTCTTACATTTTGCCGCCGAAGTTTTCTCAGATATGATGATTGGTTATGGCCGAGGGCCAGGCATTTAGAATTTTTAGTGTTGTTGCACGATTATGTATATTAGGGTAGAGGTTGGTTCAAAAATGGCTCTGAGCACTATGGGACTTAACTTCTGAGGTCATCAGTCCCCTAGAACTTAGAGCTACTTAAGCCTAACTAACCTGAGGACATCACACACATCCATGCCCGAGGCAGGATTCTAACCTGCGACCGTAGCGGTCGCGTGGTTCCAGACTGTAGCGCCTAGAACCGCTCGGCCACTCCGGCCGGCGGTAGAGGTTGACTTTCATTCTATTATTTAATCGAAAACATTTTTGTGTTGATTCGGTTGAGACATACTTAAAACATTTTGATTAGATTACAACAGAGACATCTCGCAAATTTCAAGCTTATTTCCATTTCCCTCCACCTGAGTCAACCAATATACGCTTCCTCCTGTGTAAATATTGTCAAAAGACAGTAAAGGTAAAAATGATAGAGAACAGTGCTCACACGAAGGGTTACCAGCAATCGTTCTTATCTCAAATCATTCTCAGATAAAATTTGCAACTAACAGAAAAACAGATAAGAAAGCTATCTGACAAAATTATTGACAATGTATTTCTGTGCTGCTAATGATAAATAAAATACCTGTTAAATTGCGCCCCATGTCTACTCAACCCCCAGTCCGAACACTACTCCACCTACATTCTACGCTAAACCTTATAAACATAAAGCTAGTGACATAAAAACTAGAGAAATTCCTCACCAAAAACAACACGAACCATAAGTGAAACACCGCGACGGAACGAAAAAGAATCACAGGCAACTTCTCTCTATCAGTGCCGGTACTCCAATAAAAACCGACTACTCCAGGGATACCTACTAATTTTATTGCTTATCCTAGCAGCGGCAGACATTATAATAATATACGAAAAGGAATGTGCTCTAATACGCATATTCGGACGACATTGTAATAGGCTCAAAAGACATTGCAAAGATATGAGAAACAATAAACGATATGAAAGATCGAAACAAATGCGGCAAAAACAGAAATGAAGTTGCTCTGGAAGAAGGATTATCGGCAGACGTCTTCATAGGGTAGAGAAAACTAAATATAATATTTCAATTACCCGGATATCACGATACAAACACGTAAAAATGTATCACAAAAAATAGTACAGAGAAAGTAATGCAAGCAAAGTAGCTATTCATGAAACAGAACACATCAGATTCCTCAGCCAGGAGATGGCAGTGGGACTGTTCAGAGCCCGAATCTCATCACTGCTCTTGTATGCCATAGAAATCTTCGGACAACATCTCACAGTGAAAAAAGTAGCAAGAGTAGGAAGAGTAAAAGCGAGTAACGAAAAGAACACGATGGGGGGGTATCCGAAACTACGCGATCCGTACTTGAACACCTCCTGGCGAGGGAATCCTCCCTCACCGAGACCTACAACCAACCCTGATGCTACCCAAAAACAGCGCTTTGGGAAGACAATTACAAACATGATTGGAAAAAAAGGGAAGCCATTCCTCTATAATTTTATGGCACAGAGGTTATGAATCACCGAAAACGGACGAATGAAAACTTCGAAATGATACAGATGATTAGGGGAACGGCAGTCTATGGTTTCCACCGCCTCATCTGCAACAACACATCATGAACCAAACGCATGTATCATTATCAAATGTGCAGCCACAAATGCGATTGTTGCCGTACGAAACTCCACACTGAAAGGACTCAACCAGTAAGCGACTTTGCAAATCACTATTGTATGGTACTGGTTCAAAATACGACTGATGTACCGTCCTGCTATATCTGTGTTACTGAGACGTGTATTCGTACCTCGTCGACTCTATAGCTGTTCTGCGTGTCAGACAAATCCTGCACTGTCGTTGAAGAGAATCACACGTCATTGATATAGGTCCAATTACATGTGTTCGCCTGCCGACTTTAGATCACCACAGTGCTGGGGATTATATACCGTCTGGAACCGCGCGACCGCTACGGTCGCAGGTTGGAGTCCTGCCTCGGGCATGGATGTGTGTGATGTCCTTAGGTTAGTTAGGTTTAAGTAGTTCTAGGGGACTGATGTCCTCAGATGTTAAGTTCCATAGTGCTCAGAGCCATTTTATTATATACTGTGGTTCGCTATCGATGCCTAGAAGTCAAACTGATCGAGTGGAGACTACTTTTTAGCGTCTAGTTCGACCTATCGTTTCTCACTGCCTCCAAAAACGCAGTGCACACATCCGTTGCATTCGTTTTGGGTACGTACGAGTCATTATTTATAGGTCGTGTTACTGATCCCAGCCCAGTACTATGAGGCAATTCTTTAATATATTGTGTTTCACGACAGCGGTTGAATTTTCCAAATCCTTTTTGCCTATAGTGACAACGCGGGCATTGTGTTTGACACCACCCTTCGAGACTTGTTGATAGACTGAACAGCTTTCGTAAGCCGAACTGTTTCGTTCATGATTATAGACACAGCGCAATCGATTGATTTCTGTTGAAAATTCAGTTTGATTTTAGGCTCAGTTACACAGCTGACTTTTTGTAGCGATTACCTGTGAACAAAAGAGTATCGAGGAAGATATTTCTCAAAAAGAAAAGAAGAAAAGCACTAATTTATATAATTAGAAGCCGAGATTGCTTAATGTGAAATAGTACTCATCAAGCTTCCAATATTATAAACCACAAAATTAGATATCCCCAACAACATGTGCAAAAGGAGACTGTTTTCGACGTACTGAGAAGTCTTCAGGCTTTCATTGTACTTGCGGTGTCGACACTGTGCTGATCGATGCACGCGGCACGTCGCGCGCCGCTCCCATCTCCGCCGCTGTTACAGGGGACTCGCTCTAAGCCTCCTGGTGGTCCCACGCATTCCACCAGAGGATCCAGGATAACTGCCTGTTGTTTTGATTGGACCGCACGTCTTTTTAAAGCCGCCGGTCTCAGAGCTCCGCCTCGGATTATCCTCAGATTATTCTCAGACCAAGCCGAGCTTACCGAAGACGTGCAGTGAGACCCTTACGAACCAAGCACGATGCTTTTGCTACTCGAATTTCTTGTGAGCACCAGTGGAATGAAGAGAGAGACTGCAGAGAGAATCAAGGCTACGAAGTTTATACTCTTATTAACACTGTATGTATTGTGCCGAAACACATTTACGTTTTAATCATTCTATAGTGTTTTATGAATGCCGCTGTGTTCATTCTTCTCGTTACACTGACACAACAGTATTTATCCTGAGTTCCTCATTCATGCAGAACCAGCAGCAGAAAATGGCTGGCTCAGTTCTCGACAAGCTTGCTGTTAACGGAAAATCGTCAAGCGTTAATGATACCCTAAAAACCGGTTCACCGTACGCAACATCAAGCGACCTTGACTGACGGAGGTGTCGTGGTTATGTGGTCACGGACTGCAAAGGGGAGATCCGGGTTCAAATCTCCCTTATGCCTACCGTAGTGTCTGTTCTCTATATTCAAATTTGTGTCTGTACCGTAGTGTAACATATATCTGCCAGGTTAGCCGAGAGCACTAATGCGCTGCTTCTCGGACTCGGGTAGGCGCGGCGGCCCAGGATGGAATCCGCCCGGCGGATAAATGACGAAGGCCAGTGTGCCGGCTATCCTGGATGTGGTTTTTAGGCAGTTTTTCACATATCGATAGGTGAATACTAGTCTGGTCACCACGTTCCGCCTCAGTTACACGACGCGCGAACATTTGAAACACATTCGCACCATTCCATGCTTTACACTAGACGCAGGCAGCTGGGGTACACACATTCCATCATGACGGGCATGAAGGCGGCAGGGAGGGCATCCAGCCACCCTTATCATTAACCTTGCCAAATCCGTAGTTAGCCCTGCCGACCCTGCGCACGATGTGGGATAACGACAGTAGCGAAAGAGGAAGAAGAAAATCGTGATGTAACATCCATTTGGAACAGCGACGTATAACGAAGGTATCTCCTAATTGTTGTACACAATTACCGCATGCTATGCCTTTTACGTTCCATTTTGAGAGTTCTAACTCTTGAATTCCTTCTTTGTAATATAATTTACACCCGTTTATTTGTTGTTTTCATTTCTGTGTAAGGTCTCTTTGGCTGCTCTCCTGGTCTCAATATTCTTCACACTTACTTGCGACGGTAATACATTCTTACCAGTTGCCTCATATTCTACAACCAAAGTACAGTATGATAATTTCTAAGACTACAGAAGGAAAACAGACACATCAATGACCGGACGGACAGTTCATAAATTTTTGAAAAACAAATGAATCACGAGGCAGGTCTGAACACGGATCTGCCGCTTTGCAGTCCAACACTAGGACCACACAACCACGACGCCTTCGTTTTTGCGAGTGGCCTAATGTTGCACTGTTTATATTTTGCTTCTTTATTCACAGTTCAGTACACCTTTTTCTTGTTTTCATGCTTGATCTGTGTGCGGTTTTTGACGGGCTGTCCACTGGGCCATTTTACCACTTCCGAGGGGTGTGCGATGGGGAATTACCCTTGTCAGTACATCACAACCAACGATTTAGCATTAGTCTGTTTTTATTTTCATATGCGATCTGATACTCATCAATTGCACGTATGATGCAGAAACCTGCCCTGCAACACATTCACTTGCCAGAATACCTTGGAGTTTCCTTAGTTCTCACTCTTTCATTCAAGAAACACCTGAAGAATACTGCCGGTAATAACATTAGTCTACCTTGGAGTCCACGGCCTGTACTCTACGTATCAGCTGTGTTACCCTTGACCAATCCCATGCGGACTACTGTGTTCCCCCCTGGTTAAACAGTCACCACGTAAAACCGATTGACATTCAACGTGACCAGCAAATGTTGATGACGGTAACTCTCAGACTTACTCCGACTTAGTGCTTTCCATACTGTCGGGACTCGCTCCAACCGATGAACCAAAACAGTTATGAGAGGATATGAAAGAATTTCCATCAAACCAGAACCTCCAGTCGCTCAAGACCAGCTACCACTCAGAAAGGAGATGTGCAAATCTTGAAGACCACCAATTGGGGAAACTGAAGCACGAAATCAAAGCATCTACTGCTCCTTGCTGCCGTTGCACTACAAGAGGAACACGTTTGCAAAATCTCATCTTCAAGGTAGCTGCCGGCCGGGGTGGCCGTGCGGTTCTAGGCGCTACAGTCTGGAACCGCGCGACCGCTACGGTCGCAGGTTGGAGTCCTGCCTCGGGCATGGATGTGTGTGATGTCCTTAGGTTAGTTAGGTTTAAGTAGTTCTAAGTTCTAGGAGACCGATGACCACAGAAGTTAAGTCCCATAGTGCTCAGAGCCATTCAAGGTAGATTTTCACATGGAACTCTCGCAACATGTTAAGAACTGTAGCGCCATTAAATGGATAGACTGGAGACAGTCCCCAAAACTATCAACTATATTGTGAAGCAATGTGTGGACTTTGAAAGTATCAAGAGGAGATGAATTACTTTCAAAAGGGCACATCAGCACCTCTTGTTATGTATGAGGATCAATGAACTATACTTGACGGGATGTATCTGGAACATCTTAGGTGATTAGCACGTCGATCTTGACATTGTACAATAATAATTACAAGTGCAGTTATAGACTGAACTACGAATACTGCTTTACAATTCTGATTGCTTCAGACATATAGATCAATTGTCAATGCATAAACTGTATGTGGCGCCTAGCTAGGTCGTAGCTACTGACTTAGCTGAAGGCTATGATAACTAGCGTCTCTGCAAATGAGATTTCTCAAGCTATAACAAGTGGACCATTCCTGTTAAAGTCGGCTGTAGAACTGGGGCAGTGCGCTAGCTTGTCTCGTAAGACCAGCCGAGTGGCGGCGCTTGGTCTGCTATCGTTGACAGTGGCGACTCGCGGGTCCGATGTGTACTGACGGACCGCGGCCGATTTCAAGCCTACACCAAACCTCTGAACTTGAAAATACTTTAAAATTTTATTTACTCTTTGCTGTTAGTATAACATGTTCTATTCAGATACTTTTAAATTTCCGTTTGACACCTGACATGTCTAAATATTCATGTAATACGTACATGTTCGTATTAACATACAAGGACAGCTACTACTCACAAATGAGATGGGCAAATCATGGCATACAACAAAGTCATACATATTATACAAACTCATGTACAGTATGTATGTATGCATGTGTATGTATGTGTGTGTTTGTTCCACATCTCCTACTAAACCACCGGACCGATTTTAACCAAACGAACGACCGAACAAGCATAGTTCAGGTCAAAAACAGTGAGGTGCGTGTAAACTGCCACATTGTGCATGACGTTTAAAATTATTAATTCTTTGATACTAAATCTATTCGCTACATATTTTGCAGACGGTATACGCATATTCCGCTGAATGCACCTCCACGAATATATCACTGTACGATACATAGTACAAGAGATATGATGTAATACACACTGAGATTCGTGAAAAAATAACGCATCACGCATGAAATTTTAATAATTTTAATCTTTAATGCTAAGACACTCCTGAAGTCAGGTCAGCTTATGGAAATCCCTGATAACTAATAGCCCTTTTCTCAGCTTTCATCTGCGAAGCGTTATCGGCTGTAAGCGAAAACAACATTCGTTTATAGAGCTATGAAGAGGCGTTGCTGTAGAGATGTTTACAAATTGGCGTTGTAGACACGCAAAGCAGCTGCGCCCAGGGCACAGAAACTGTCCGGGATACTATATTTATACGTTTGTACATTATACGTATTTCTTTCAGTACGACTGTTTCATAATTGCAAAGACGTTTTCACCAATACATGGAAATGAAGTTTTTTTCGATATTACACTACAAACACTATACATTATTTGTTTTCATTTCTAATAGGAATTTGACAAAATGAATACCCAGGCAATGCGAGGTTTGTCGGATAGTAAACAGACAAATGACCACTCTTGCACAGAACCATATGAGAAACTGGGTCCTTTAAGTGAAACTGACTGTCATTGGTTTCATTAGTTGAAGGCATTGGTGCGATAGCTATATACGTTCACGGTTGGCCGAAAATGATATTTTACTTGCGTTGCATAGATTGAAAGCTGATCGATCTTATGGAGCAAGATGAGACTTCTCCATGGGACCACTTTAGAATGAAATAGAAAATGGATTTTTCGACGGCGACTGTTTGAGGTAAGAATCAGACTTGAGCGAGACTTGCCTTGTCATTGCACCAAACAGTAGGCACCAAACATTAGGCATACATAGGCGAGGAGTGGAATGTAACCCAGGTACTTCTGCAGTGACATCTCGGTGTACAGAATATTAGCCTTATACAAAAGACGTTACTTATTTTACGGAGTTTACGCAATATACCAATTTATAAAAAGTATTTCACTTCCGTTATCGGACTTTGTATAAGTGAAAGACTATGTATTTTAATGGACCATTTAGTGTTTGCTGTATCTGCTTGTTTTAATGCAGTTTTGATGCGTTTTCGTAATCTCTGTCATATGCCATTGTAATAGAAACATATGGCCGCGCGGGGTAGCCGAGCGGTCTATGGCACCTGGTCACGGTCCGCGCTACTCTCCCTCCCCCCCCCCCCCCCCCCCCCTCGGAGGTTCGAGTCCTCCCTCGGGCATGGGTGTGTGTGTTGTCCTTAGCGTAAGTTCCTTTAAGACAGATTAAGTAATGTGTAAGCTTAGGGACCGATGATCTCTGCAGTATAGTCCCATAAGGTCTTTTAAAATAAAAAATAAGCATATGGGAATACTGTCGACAATGAAATCTGAGAAATATAAAGATGCCACTAAGCATGCGAAAAAGTATGTGCCAGCATCAGACATGGAAATTTATAACATGATCAGTTACAGAGCTGTTGCGGTTACTACATCCAGTTCATCAAAAGGAGCAGCACAACGAACTTCTTATTAACCTTCCGCAGCTGTAACTTTTATTGTGGTATCCTTCTGTTTTTCGTAATTTCCGGATTCCTCATAACATTCAATAACTTGTAAAGAGCTAACAGCTGTTGATTTTTTTGTTACTTGTTTATTCATTTGATATCATATTCTAAAACTAAGTTGTTTCATACGAGAGAGAGAGAGAGAGAAAGTTCTCTTTTTTATTCAATAAATATGGTAACGAATTTTTGTTTGACTCGTAATAAGCTTTGACGGTGTGTTAATGGCCCGAATAAATGTCGAGAAAAGTCGAGACAGATTAATTTCTTTTCCAATTTGAGGACAGGTTTCGTCTTTTACCCGAAAGTATGTACACACGAGCTTCCTTGTTATTGCCCCAATATCTTAACCTATTGATATCATATTTAAGTTATTCGATCATTAGTTCCGTACTCATATTACTCACTTTAAGATACCCTACTATTTGTATAACGCTCGCTGTAACGCCTGCAGACACGCTGTATGAAAGAAACATGGTCCAATACTCCAATACACTGAAGCGCCAAAGAAAATGGTACAGGCATGCGTATTCAGATACAGAGATATGTAAACATGTAGAATACGGCGCTGCGATCGGCCACGTCTATATAAGACAACAAGTGTCTGGCGCTGTTGTTGGATCGGTTACTGCTGCTACAACGGCAGGTTATTGAGATTTAAGTGAGTTTGAAAGTGGTGATACAGCCGATGATCGAGAGATGGGACACAGCATCTCCGAGACAGCGATGAAGTGCAGATTTTCCCGTACGACGAGTGTCAACGAGTGTACCGTGAATATCAGGAATCCGGTAAAACATCAGATCTCCGACATCGCTGCGACCTGAAAAAGATCCTACAAGAACGGGACCAACGAGGACTGAAGAGAATCGCCCAACGTGACAGTAATGCAGCCCTTCCGCAAATTACTGCAGATTCCAATCCTGGGCCATTAACAAGTGTCAGCGTACGAATCATTCAATCGAACATCATCGATATGGGCTTTCGGAGCCTAAGGTCCATTCATGTACCCTTGATGACGGCACGACACAAAGCTTTACGCCTCGCCTTGGCCCGTCAACACCGACAATGGACTGTTTGGACTGTTGATGACTGGAAACACGTTGCTCGGTCGGACGAGACTCATTTCAAATTGTATCGAGCGGATGGGCGTGTACAGGTATGGAGACAACCTCTGGAGTCCAAGGAAACTGCATGTCGGCAGGGGACTTTTCTAGCTAGTGGAGGCTCAGTAAGTGTGTGGGATGTGTGCAGTTGAGGTGATATGGGACCACCGATACGTCTAGGTACGACTCTGAGAGGTTGCACGTACGTAAGCATCCTGTCTGATCACCTGCACCTATTCATGTCCGTAGTGCATTCCGACGGACTTTGGCAATTCTAGTAGGACAACGCGTCACCGCACACGTCCAGAATTGCTACAGAGTGGCTCCAGGGACACTCTTCTGAGTTTAAACACTTCCGCAGGCCACCAAGCTCCCCAGATATGAACAATACTGAGTATGTCTGGGATGCCTTGAAATGTGCTGTTCAGAAGAAATCTCCATCCACTCGTAGTCTTACGGGACAACCCTGCAGGATTCATGGTGTCAGTTCCCTCCAGCATCTGCACAGTTTGCAAGATTATATCGTGAATTAAACGCAGGACGTGGAAACAGCGGTTTGTTGCTTTAATTTTGATTACTAGTTGTAACGCCCCAACGACCACCTTGAAGTCAATTAAGAAAGAACATGAAGTAAGGAAAGTTATCTTGGCAGTTGCGACATCTTTGCCGATGAGCTAACACGAAAGAGTTTTGTCAACGACTACATTGTACACCACTGAGCATATTTGTTAGCGAAAGAGAAAGAAGAAACATCGTATTTCAACAATGGACAAATATCCATGTGACAAGTGAGAAATTAATATCTCAAAAATTAAGTCCAAAGTAATGTCATCAGAGATTTATGTGGAACAGAGTCGTGAGCGCAACGAAGAAATTCAATGCGCCTACAATGCTCTTCCACAGAAGACGTCGCTTGCTAGAACTCATCCAGTGCAGACGTACGAGACCAGTTCTGATCTGAATTATTGAGATTGCGAATCGTGACGAGAGTGTTTTCGAGTTTAGAAGTGTTTGTTGCGTGACGGAATACACGGCTTAAGAAACTGATTTTTTGAACTGAGACAGGAACAGATAGACTCATTTAACCGTGCACTACGGGTTAATTGAAATCTAATAACGGAATTAGTGAACATTGGACTTGACTTTAAATTAGTTCGACCTTAAGGAGAAGTGAACATTCTATGAAAGAATACACGCAATTAGTCTTGACTAGGACCCCAAGTACACGACAGCATGAAGATAAAACAATTGCGCTAAAGTGATGAGTTGTGGTAATTGCCAAGAAACTATAACTCAATCGGACTGACTTAACTAAACTATTCCGTGTGCTTGTGGTGCGGGAGTTGTAAGTATTTAGTGACAAAATAACAATAAACTGTTCGTTACCAGTTAAATACCCGGTGTGGACTACATCATTAAATAGTTTCATAAATGACTAAATCAACGACTACTCATGAAAGACTATTTCATTGAAGCGCAAATATTCACGTAATTAGTTGAGAAGTGAACTTTAAAATATTTTCGTATTACGACGCAATCTTACAAAGACTGAAGCAAAGAGTATCGCTGGATCTCGCTGCATACCAGCACAACATTTCCATAGCAACGAGACAACAGATTAAGAAAAAACTGTTAACTAAAATATTTCCCCGCAATCAGTGGTGTGTGCTATGCGAACGAGAGAAGAATCAATAACTACTGCAAATCCGGGCAATTAACAATACAATATTAATAATAAAAAGCATCAGTTATACGAGTTCGCATAAGTGGAAACGCTGCCGACTTGTAATGGAGATACAACGACTACGCGAGAAACGCCTTTTCGGAAGTTTTTCAGGGATTTTTTCTCCCGTTAATCTACAGGGACTGATGTTATATCGCATCATGTCTCTACTCTGCCGCGAGAGCTGTGCCAGTCGCAGCTCTGCGGCGTCGACGATATCAGCACGCTGTTGGAGTCCGAGGGCACGCGACACACACACCATTTTGGCGCCCCAACGTGGGGCTCGAAGACGCCAGCTGTCGTCTCATCTGGGAGACAACGCAGCGCCTAACGACGCCAGTCGACGCCTCAACGAGAAGACGAAGCTAGACGGATCGTTGCAAGGACGAAGTGCTAGTTGTGAGCAACAACTACACATTGTTTGTTTACAGGACTTAACTGGACATAACGACGCCGGACATCACACCGTCCGACGTTTCTTCTCAACGACAACTGCGGAGACGATGTGGGGGGGCTGACTCCTCCACAACGCAGACGACGCTCCACGACGTCGAGTGAGCTACAAGCAGAACGACGTCCACACCCACGCCACGACAATCCATCACGACAGAGAAAAGTAAGCAATCCACAAAATAAGTGATCGTTTGAGTATGTTATAATGGATTTTGTACTGTAGTGCTAATTGAGATTTCATTGTGGTTGTGTTCAATAGTTATCACGATGCCTAAAAGAAGTTTAAAACTCCGTAGTGATGTAGATAAGAGAAATCCTGAATCAGAAGAGGAGATTAGTGATTTGCCAGAACAGGAAGAAAGTAATAGGAATATTGTCAATGAAGGAGGTGACACGTTTACTGAACAACAGAAGGAAGCGATACCAAGTTTATCGGGGATTAGAACAAATGATAAAGTCGTAGAATTACCAGACAATAATTCTGATGTTAGAGAAGGTACCGATCGAGAATGTAGAGTGAATGTCGCACCGAACATCTCTGGAGGTGTAGACATACTTAGTACTATGTTATCAAAATTAAATATGATGAGTGAGCAATTTTCAGAACAGCAGGCAATACAGGAGGCATTTTTCAATAATAAATTTTCTGAAGTAATCGAACAGCAAGCTATTAAATTCTCAGAACAGCAAGCATCGTTTAATAGTAAATTTTCCGAATTATCCGAACAACAGGCAATATTACAGGCAACCGTAAATAGTAAAATTTCAGAAGTAGAGAGTCGGGTAGAGGATGTTGAAGCTAGATTTGAGGATCAAAAAGTTAAAGTAGATAACAAATTTGAGGATGTTGAATCCAGGTTAACCAAACAAGAAAAACAGGATGATAAAATTATCGATTGTATCGATAAATTGCAAGAAAATCTGAGTAATTTATCGGAACAATGCGATGTGGTATCCATAAGGGTTAATTCATTAACACATAATTATAGTAATATCAAGGACCACCTGAATGAAATTGAACAAAAGACGGTTAAAAGGATCGATAATTATTTAATTATGCTAGCAGAGACGTGTGTTGCGACAAATAAGCATACTCTGGTACTGCGATCATATTCAGTGGGATTATTGCTCATGCTTTGAAGCTAAATTTAATTGCGCTCGATCTTTCGCACGTTACACAAGTGGCACATCAATCGCAATAACACTGGTCCATCTCTCCCGATTGCCCGGTGGAGAAGACCCACCGCGACTTCTATCTGCAAGTAGCGAACTCGATGGTCATTTTATGTTAGTTTCATGCCTACACATTTGTCAAGCTCGCTGCATCAACATTGTACAAACTAAGCCTAACTACCAACATTGTGTAACCACACGAAAAAACTTCCCGGCATATCAACATTTTTTCTCCAGAACTAACATGAAAATAAGAGCAATATTTTTGCACCATGTTTGTTCACGAAAGAGCTTCCTCACAGGTAGCAGGTGCTGCTCTCTAGCTGCCCGTTTCTAAAATACGTCACTGGTCAATCTCACCCAGTGGTCCAACTCTCCCGAACATACCATACCGTCCACAAATGTTCAGTGTCTCCTCAACCGGACACACGACAACGAGAGATCCCGAGAGGTCCTTTACGATGAATATGACGTTATGGTAGCTGATAGTTAAGAAACGCTCTGACCTGCAGGGGCCAGAGTGGTGGAGCCACGAATTGAAATTTTTCGACATGTTCTCGCAACTGTGGGAGAATCGAGACATCCGATTTTTATGGTAGCTGATAGTTAAGAAACGCTCTGACCTGCAGGGGCCAGAGTGGTGGGGCCACGAATAGAAATTTTTCGACATGTTCTCGCAACTGTGGGAGAATCGAGACATCCGATATATCTAGCCTGTTATATGAATCCCATAACCGAGCTGGCCGCGGACCTACTGGCAACCGCATGAACCGGGAACTTGGAGCTGGCGCCAAGGCGAACGTGCGGTTTTGAGGTGTAAATTAAAATTCACTCTGGCTTCTATCTTCATTCACGTACACTATCTGATCAACAGCATCATAAAAGATGTTAAGTCCCATAGTGCTCAGAGCCAATAGTATCATGACACCTATTATTGATAGGGGTGCGTCCACCGTTAGGGTTTATTGCGGCTTGAACTCTCCTGGTTTTCATTGCGGTGTCTGGATGTCTGTGTAGGAATGGCAGTCTTCAAGAGCTGAAACCATAAATGGTTGTGATACTGGGCGCTGTGTGGTGTGTTCTGGAGAAGTCTACATTCTAACTGATTCCAAAGGTGTTCAGTTGGGTTCATGTAGGCATTCTGCGAAGGCCGGTACGTTTCATAAATGCTGCTGCCCATAGGCCGTTGCCTCACAGATGTTGCTTTATGACAGCGTGCGTTGCCATGTTGATTCAACAGTCATCGCCTCCGAAACGTTCCTCGATTGTATACCGAACGCAAGTCTGCACAATATCTTCATATCCTTCCGCACTTAGCGTTTATTAAAGCGCATTAGCAAGACCAAATCCTGTCCAGACATTCGTCAAACCCAAACACTTTAATCGGATTGGCATAGAGTATAGAGTGACTCATCACTCCAAAAACATTCGTTCCCAATAATGCACTGTCCAGTGACGTCCCTCTTTACACCACTCTACGTGTCTCTTAGCGTTGACTACAGAAATATAAAACGCGTGGGTGGCTTCTGAGGAGCTGCTCGACCAATACACATGATTTCCTTTCAACTCTGTACGCAGAGTATTGTTCTAGCTGGACTGCTGGTTGCACATCGGAACTCACGACTCATTCCTTCCGCTGATTTTATGCGCGTTTTACAACGACACTCCGCAACGTTCAATGGCCCCTGTCCGTTAGAACATAAAATCTTGGTTTGGCTGAGATTGTTCGCATTTAGACTACACAATAACATCACCAATATTCGACTTGGGCAGTTTTAGATGGGTTGAAATGTTCCTGAAGGATCTGTTACCAACGTGACACTCAATGACTAGTCCACGTTCAAAGTTACCGAGGTCTCCTGATCGACCCACTCTACTGTTACTACTTCCCTACTGACAACAAAATACCCCCCCCCCCTCCCTCCAGCCACCTCTTATACTGGCGAGTTCGCGTCTCGTCACTTCTCGTAGCCAATACCACATTACATACGGGTGTCCAGATACTTCTGATAAGATAGAGTAAAAGATACAGTCCAGTTAATACTTATCAATGTTTCTGAAACAACATGTACATTGTTTAGGATCCCGCACCGTCCATATAACCATGAACCTTAAGGTTTGGAACACCCTTCATTTGTTGGTAGCCAAAGTTCCCGCGTCCATCCTCGTGTATTCTTTCAAGGAAAAGCCAGAGGCAACTCGGCGCATGGAACTGTATATCCCTCGCGCAACGAAGTTTGAAGTGATGCTAATTGTTACAGACTTTTGGAGAGGCGGAAGATGGAAGGGAGCAGGAGAACATCCCCGTCTGGGGAAGGGTGTGACGGGTGTCCATTAGGGAGGTTAGCGACCAGCAGGGAGCGTAACGCTGTAGCCCCAGCAGGCTGTCTGCTTTGGCCGACCTCTGTCTTTTGTGTGCCGAGTCCTTTATTTCTGGAATAGCAGAACTAATTACAGGCTAACTGTTTTCCCTGGATGAAATTACATTCTGCAATATAAAATGGTACCTCCAACTTTCTTGAGTGCACATTGCATGTGTGATATTCATTCCTGACGTTATATATCGTGTCGTTTATTCGGGTATTTTTGAACTATTTTTCTGTACTACTGAACTCATATTGCGGTTACCCAGTCATCTAATCCCAGTTGCAGGTTGCCTGTCTAACAGCTTCCAGAGACAACAAAGTATTTAGTTTCCAGTATTTCATATAATCATTCCCAGAAGTGTAAAATCTTAAATCCTGTCTCAATCCTATCATTAAAAGGTATAATCTTACGATAATGGTCTAACACAATAATGTAACTATTACAGATTCAAACTGGGTACAGTAGTGGAAATCAGTATACAGTATTTGCAGGAAAATTAACATTGTCAGCCGGAATAGGAGTCGTTGTGCACAGTGTATATGGAATAGTAAGAGATCCAGTACACCGACAAACGCAGTCTAATGGTATCGCAGTTGATGTCAAAAGTACAACGTATAATAAGAAATCAACGATTCAGGTGGTGGAGGGTGGAACTCAGTATAAAGGCTCCATAGGTGTTGGTGCGTACGTGCCTTTATTGCAGGCAGGAAAAGGCCTTTTGTGACAGTGCGTCTTGTGTACATAAACGATGATTGTGATACTGACGTGCAGAAAACAGTTATCACGTGATGAAAAAGCTAAAATTCGTGCACAAGGAAATGGGTCTCTTTAATCGTTAAATCGTCAAGACGTTGAATAGTTCAACTGCGGTGACTGAAAATTTCGTTAGACTGGGCGCACGATACGCTCAGAAAGGAAAATATGGACAAAGTGCAAAATTATCTGACACATCAGAACGATTCCTTTTGCGCATAACAAGATCGGCAAAAGGTTATTCTTCCCAACTTGCTGATTTGCAGTTGCCAGTAACTGTCAGACGCGTACGGCAAATTTTGTCTCATAACAAATATCTTGCATTCAGGAAACGACTGCAAAAACCAAACAGAAACAGGCTGGATTGGAGTTTGCTGAAAACTGTATGTCATGGACTTCAGTACGGGATAAAGTGATCTTCAATGATGAGACTGGCATGATCTGCGAAGACAGCAGCAGGTAAGAATGAGTAGAAACTTTGGTGGTGGAACTATTATGATATGAGCAGCCTTCTGCCCTAAAGATGAAACACATATTGCTTAGCTGAACACTAGGATGAACTCTAACATGTAAACTGAGGCGCTAGAGACAGAATTGATTAAAATATACACTCCTGGAAATGGAAAAACGAACACATTGACACCGGTGTGTCAGACCCACCATACTTGCTCCGGACACTGCGAGAGGGCTGTACAAGCAATGATCACACGCACGGCACAGCGGACACACCAGGAACCGCGGTGTTGGCCGTCGAATGGCGCTAGCTGCGCAGCATTTGTGCACCGCCGCCGTCAGTGTCAGCCAGTTTGCCGTGGCATACGGAGCTCCATCGCAGTCTTTAACACTGGTAGCATGCCGCGACAGCGTGGACGTGAACCGTATGTGCAGTTGACGGACTTCGAGCGAGGGCGTATAGTGGGCATGCGGGAGGCCGGGTGGACGTACCGCCGAATTGCTCAACACGTGGGGCGTGAGGTCTCCACAGTACATCGATGTTGTCGCCAGTGGTCGGCGGTAGGTGCACGTGCCCGTCGACCTGGGACCGGACCGCAGCGACGCACGAATGCACGCCAAGACCGTAGGATCCTACGCAGTGCCGTAGGGGACCGCACCGCCACTTCCCAGCAAATTAGGGACACTGTTGCTCCTGGGGTATCGGCGAGGACCATTCGCAACCGTCTCCATGAAGCTGGGCTACGGTCCCGCACACCGTTAGGCCGTCTTCCGCTTACGCCCCAACATCGTGCAGCCCGCCTCCAGTGGTGTCGCGACAGGCGTGAATGGAGGGACGAATGGAGACGTGTCGTCTTCAGCGATGAGAGTCGCTTCTGCCTTGGTGCCAATGATGGTCGTATGCGTGTTTGGCGCCGTGCAGGTGAGCGCCACAATCAGGACTGCATACGACCGAGGCACACAGGGCCAACACCCGGCATCATGGTGTGGGGAGCGATCTCCTACACTGGCCGTACACCACTGGTGATCGTCGAGGGGACACTGAATAGTGCACGGTACATCCAAACCGTCATCGAACCCATCGTTCTACCATTCCTAGACCGGCAAGGGAACTTGCTGTTCCAACAGGACAATGCACGTCCGCATGTATCCCGTGCCACCCAACGTGCTCTAGAAGGTGTAAGTCAACTACCCTGGCCAGCAAGATCTCCGGATCTGTCCCCCATTGAGCATGTTTGGGACTGGATGAAGCGTCGTCTCACGCGGTCTGCACGTCCAGCACGAACGCTGGTCCAACTGAGGCGCCAGGTGGAAATGGCATGGCAAGCCGTTCCACAGGACTACATCCAGCATCTCTACGATCGTCTCCACGGGAGAATAGCAGCCTGCACTGCTGCGAAAGGTGGATATACACTGTACTAGTGCCGACATTGTGCATGCTCTGTTGCCTGTGTCTATGTGCGTGTGGTTCTGTCAGTGTGATCATGTGATGTATCTGACCCCAGGAATGTGTCAATAAAGTTTCCCCTTCCTGGGACAATGAATTCACGGTGTTCTTATTTCAATTTCCAGGAGTGTATTAAGTCAAGGGGACGAGAGTCTAATGTTGCAACAAGATAACGCAACTGTGGGTGTTTCTGCTACAACCAAAAAGTGGTCTGAAGTAAAAGATATCGATGTGTAGCCCTGGTCTGCACGTAGTCCGGATTTGAACACAATGAAAGACCTTTGGGGAATACTCGCAAGGCGAGTTTATCGCAGTGGAAAACAATTTTGGCCGCATGTTAGCTGGAAAGTGCAATACGAGAACAGTGAGTGACAATTTCACTGTAAGAACTACAAAGCTTAACAAAATGAATGCCGTAGAGAATTTTTGGGACAATTAGGAAGAACGAAGGTTGTGCAGAGTACTGACAGTGCAATAACGCAACACGACGGTGAGTACCTTTACACCAGTTTCGTTCCAGGAAATGCAGACTCCTTATTTTGTTAAGCGTGTTACGAAAGAAACTATTAATTTCGTCATGATTGTGTATGACTTATATGTATCTATTACTTTCATAATAATTCGATACATATAACCTTTAGATACCAAACTTTTACTTAGCCGGCCAGAGTGGCCTAGCGGTTTTAGGCGCTACAGTCTGGAACTGCGCGACCGCTACGGTCGCGGGTTCGAATCCTGCCTCGGGAATGGATGTGTGCGATGTCCTTAGGTTAGTTAGGTTTAAGTAGTTCTAAGTTCTAGGGGACTGATGACCTCAGCAGTTAAGTCCCGTAGTGCTCAGAGCCGAGCCAAACTTTTACTGCCTGCTTTTATGCTTTTATACTAGTTTGCACTACTGTTAAGTTTTGAGGCAACGTAATTCACGGTGCGCAAATTACTTTGACTATATTGATCTGCCCCTCCGCCACTAGCCACTACCGTCCCAAACACAAACACACACACACACACACACACACACACACACACACACACACACACACACACACAAAATGGCGAAAGAAAAAATGTTCAAGGCTTACTACATTATCGCTGTCCATGCCGTAAAAATGTCAGTATCAGGCATGATATTTTGAATTATTCCATCTTTACTACTAACTCTATCTGCAACACAATTTGTAAACAGTATCCAATTCTACTACGGAATGGACGTACCTGCAAAATAATATCACTGCACGACACTTCGGGAGAGATGACTTCATAAACATTGAGAAACGTGAAAAATTAGCTTTTCTTAAAACGGGGCACAGACTACCCAGGCTACACTCATCCAGTTTTAGTTTCGACATTTTCATTAGTCTGTGGCTGAATAATCCGACATTAATAAAACCAAGATAATTATGGTTTCGCGTCTTTAACCATACAGATTTACCTTGCGTAACGTCAAATATTTAACACACTAACTGATTTATAAAGGGATAAGACATTTGAAGCTGCTTTGTATGCACTAGTTCGATTCTTTAAACAATCGAAGTTGGAGGGAGGAGGCTGTTACTAGTGTGGATCTAACTGATAAAACAAGGCTTTGCTACACGGCTGCTAGAAGTGGCAACTGAATCTGAACAGAATCTGAAGAGGAAGTTGGTAACGAAACAATTATATTCATAATCTAGAATCTATTTTCCTAATGATTGCCGTTTCTCTGTAATTAAGTTACGTACAATTGTGCATTACTTCTTCTTCTTGTGGCTTCACAACCCCTCGTGGGTCTTTGCCTTCGAAACAACTTCTTTCTATTCTGCCCTCTCGTTTAGTTTCCTTCTCCATACACTGATTCGAAGAACTCTCATGGTTTCTTTCACGTCGTCCGTCCATTGCTAAAGTGGTCTTCCTTTTAATCTCCTTCCTGTCGGTTTCCATTGGAAGACTTCTTAGGACATCTCCCAGGTAGGCTATTCTTTTACTTTTATTAACCTTACAATATCAGCTCCATCTATGATATAATCTAACTCATATCTGATCCTTCCTATCCAGGTATCATCACTACTTCGGATCCCTTCATAAATTTTCCGTAGTATTTTTCTTTCAAATAGACTACTCTGAGTTGTTGTTTATCACTGCTGGTGAGCGTCCATGCTTCACATAACCTTAGATACAGTCATTCTGATCCGTCGATTTACCATCCTAGATGTCATTAGCCTTTTAAATGTGTGGTAAAATGCGGGTTTTTATTTCAGTGGATACGGAATTTGCTTTATTAATATTAGCTCATAGGCATTCAAAATCGTCTATATGCTGAAAATTAAACCTGATGCTGACAGCTTATCCAGGTGCATTTCTTCTTCTGTTCCCCTGTTCAGTGGAAATTGGAATATTTGGTTTAGATTCGCTAATTTCTAGTACCCTATGCTGTGCGGCTTCTTCCAGTTCCACGACTACTCTCTCCAACGATATCCTTCGTCTGCTAATAGCTGAAATGTCCTCAACATTACGCAGCAAACTGTGCGGTTCTTATGCCTACGTGCCCACCTATTTGCAGTACATATTTGCAGTCTCCGTATAATTGCTTCTAAGGTCAAATGGCACTGCGGAAAGATCATCACCTTGTCTGACTCCTTTACTGATCTCGACACAGTCGGTTAATTCCCGATCCACTCTCTCTCCCCACTGTCTTGAAACCTGGCAATGTTGTCTTAGTAACCGAAATATGTTTGGATGGTATGCCAAGCAATTTTATATCTTCTAACATCTCTTCTCTAAGTAGACAGTCAAAGGACTACTCGAAGCCACGGAGATAGTGCTGAGTCCTACATTATCTTCATATGCTTTTTCCAGTATTTGTCTCTGGATAAATGTGTGGTCCATAGTTGGTCTATTAGACCTAAAGCCATACTTTATATCTTCCACGTATGAGACTAATCTATTGGATAGGATTCCGGATAAAACCTTATATGCCGCATTCAGCAGAGTGATACGTCTGCAATTATAGCAATATGTCTTTTCACCTTTCTTTCAGTTGTACATTTATTTGTAAAAAATGAGCTATAGTTTTTTAGCAAAAGATAACGAACAGAATACTGTATCTATCGAATTTAAATCGTTATTCTAAAGACGTCTGGAAGAGGAACCAAGTCAGTTACGTAAACTGATAAAGGACACAAACAGATCCATACCGGACACCGCCAGGAGAATAATCAAACAGGCTGACAATTGACTCACAGTAAAAAGTTTATCCTTGATTCAGCAAAGACTCATATTATGTAACTGCAATCAAGTAAAAATGACTAACAATTATCAGAAGCTAAAATTAATGTTCACATACTGCATGAGGCTACATGTGTAAATTTCATAGGCATCCATATGGACAACACATTCAGCTGTCACCAATACATGGATACGGTAACTACAATGATTACTTCTGCCTGCTTTACACTCGACATACATCCCACTTCCTTGACATCTATATGGGATTGCATACTTGCAGTCAATACCGATCTGTGGCATAATAATTTGTGGCTATGTGGCTGAGGCAAAGAAGCATTTATTCTACAGACGCGTTCAGAAAGTATATCATGTTAAGTCAATAACCAAACATCTTTCTGGAGCCTATTCAGGGACCTTGTAAATTCTTGTAATCACGTTCATATACATCCATCACCTATAGGCAATTGTCGTTAATAATAATAGTGTACTTAAGGTGAACTGTGGATTTTACTTTTGTAAAGCTAGAAGCTAGAATAATTTCCTTATAGACTGTCTAGGGTAGATAATTAAATTTTGTATTCTAGTACAAAAGTCCAGTCGTGGACTGTGCGGCTGGTCCCGGCGGAGGTTCGAGTCCTCCCTCGGGCATGGGTGTGTGTGTTTGTCCTTAGGATAATTTAGGTTAAGTAATGTGTAAGCTTAGGGACTGATGACCTTAGCAATTAAGTCCCATAAGATTTCACACACATTTACACACACAATAGTCCACAAAAGGTTGTTCGCAGACACCAGAAAGGAAATTCCTCTTCTACAATGTAGCAGAATATTTTAACTTGAGGATGTAAATTAGGTTAATAATAATACGCTTTTTAAAAAGGTTTTTGATGCTTCCAATATACTGTATAAGTAACTACCGTAGTCTCAAAAGTAAGTAGGAGGTAACAAGATGACTAACTAGTGTAGGAGAAGCAGCAGTGGCTTACTCGAAGTACGATAGTGGATTGGGAAGTTCTCGGCCTGATAGTGAAAAGTCCTCCCTTGGGCATGGATGTGTGTGTTTGTCCTTAGGATAATTTTGGTTGAGTAGTTGTAAGTTTAGGAACTGATGACCTTAGCAGTTAAGTCCCATAAGATTTCACACACATTTGAACATTTTTTTATAGTGAAAATGAGGATTAGAGTGTTCATCATAACCTCTTGAACATTTATAAATTTCATTCGTTGCTGTTCCAGTGACATTATTCCATCTCTCTGGAGTTTCTGCGGTAGTGCAGTAAAACACCTGTCTACAGCTGCAAGTGTGTTTTAGTTGTACGAAAATTGCTGACCAGTCAGGAGGACGTAGGGTTTTGGGTGGAGGTGTATGTTTGAGGGAGATGGGTAATACATGATTGTTCCAATGTGACATAGCGCACATCCATGGTTTTCCTATTGCCTAGACACCTGATCAAAATGACTTTTTTCTGCAAGTCAGGTCTCTTTTCTCCAACTTTTGGATCAGATACCTTAGAAAGATAGGATAATTTTTCCCAGTTCTTGTAATACCTTTTTGATGGTAATTGGTGGTCGTAATTGTTTCCGAGCGCAAAAACGCCGCAGCCGTGACTTTCCCTACTGAGGACAATGTCTTCGCCTTCTTTGGAGATAAAGAAGTGATTACTGCTGATATGTAATGCTGAATCTATGTTTCATCCGTTGTCCCATACCGGTGCAGAAAATCAGTCTTTGTTTTTACGAAAACATGTCAGATGGTTCAAATGGCTCTGAGCACTATGCGACTTAACTTCTGAGGTCATCAGTCGCCTGGAACTTAGAACTACTTAAACCTAGCTAACATAAGGACATCACACACATCCATGCCCGAGGCAGGATTCGAACCTGCGACCGTAGCGGTTGCTCGGCTGCAGACTGTAGCGCCTAGAACCGCACGGCCACTCCAGCCGGCGAAAACATGTCCGATATTGCAACGTCGACTGGGAGAAAACCACGCACCTATTGTTGCGATTTATTGGCGAGACCGGGATCTTTCCAGAACACCCTCCTAACTGCTTTTCTACTAATTTACATACACACTTAGAATGCAGAACTGTACCTGCTGAAAGGTGTCTGGGCCTCCTTCGGAAAGCACTACAGCAGGGATTATCTGTGGCATGGCTTGCACAAGCAGTTGGTAAGTTCCAGGAGGCAAGTAACACCAGATGTGTACGCACAGGTCGTGCAATTCCTGTAAATTACAGGCCGGTGGTTCCAAGCATGAAGATGTGAGCAGATGGTTCACAAAAAATTTCACGTAGTCCACAGCTGTCGTGGCGGTTTTGGTTATTACCACAAGTCCCTTGTAAGTCCAGGTAAGTGTTTGCCATTACATTATACTACCCTCATCAGCTCGCGATGCTAGTTTACGCCTGGATTATGAAATATCCGGCACGACCTTCAACCTGTTGTAACAGTAAACGTGACTCATCTGAACGTGCCACGCATTTCAATCGATCCACAGTCAAACCTCCGTGATCTCGAGGGCACTGCACTGCTAACTGACTACCCTGTTGAACCATCATGGGTACAAACAGCGGACGACCGCTGCGGGGGCCCATGTTCGACCAAGTGCGATAAAGAATGCGCTCTCTTGTGCCTGCACCAGCATTCTATTCTGTCTCCAGATCTGCGCAGATCGTGCAACCGTCCTACTCCAGGTCCTGTGATGAGCAGTGGACTTCCAACCCGTTATCACCTATTCGTGGCTTCACCATTCTTCTACTGTGTGTTGCCGCTGAACGACGGAGGTCATTCATAAAATCAATGTCCAAACAGCGGACAGTCGTGGCCACACTTACAGGAGCGACATATCTCTCAGGTAGACCCTCGCCAATGAGCAGAACCTTCGATATGGAACTGCCCGATGCCTCCTCATATGTCGCCACCCAAGTCAGAGCCGCGCGAACTTCGTCTTCATTGCGGAGGTAGAGGACTAGATCGTCAGGATGGGCTGTACAACAGAAGCGGTTTCCATGCAATGTCAAGCCCACTGGCGTTGGCAAAGACCCTGCAGTAGGGGCTCTAATGCCAAAGCATACAGTATCGTGGAAAGTGGGCAACTCTGTCGGACAGAGCGCTGGATCGCTAGAGGCGCGGTGAGGCGACCATTACAATTCTTTAAGTCACTCCACACAAGAGCCGCATTACCACTGTTACTATACGAGCCGGAAAACCCATGTGTTGGAGGACAGATTTCAGAAAGGTATGGTCGACACGGTCGAATGCCTGACTGAAGTCAAGCGATGCTAATGTGCCAGGTAATGTTGTGACCGCGCGAGCGCGATCATGTCCTGTAAAGGCAAAGAGCTGTATGGATGTTGTTGCCATCGCAGAGCAAAGTCTGATCTTGCTGCCTTCTTGAGTCGTGAGGACAACAAACGGGTAAAAATTATCTTGTCACTGTTGAGTAGAGCGATGGACCGGTAGCCACAGATCCGTGATCGCAAATATGGCGTAGGGACCAGGATGATGACCCGATCAAGGAAGATGGCTGGGATCGTCGTTGTGGGTTACATCAGTTCAAGACAAATGGACATCCAAGTAGGTACCAGAAGATAGCTAAAACACTTGAAAAATTCGAGAGAGAGGCCGTCAGGCCCAGAGGACTTGTTGGAAGCTCCCACTTGGATAGCATCTAGGACTTCATTGGAGGTCACTTATTCTTGAAGTTCTTGAGCCACGTCCTCTGGCAAGGTGTTAGCAGTAAGTGCTCAATGGCGCACTGTGTAGTGTATCGTCGTCCTGTGAGGAGGTGGTACTTTGGTGGCGTTTCGTGAGGCATATGGTCACGAGTGCAGGTTTTGACAAGGGTCCCTTCCAAGCATCATCGCATGAGTTAAGTTATCTGCGCTTTAGCACGATGCACTATCGTCTGACCGACAGCAGAGAGTGCCATCAAAGTGAAGTCACGAAGCACTGCACAATAAAAGTCCATGGTGCTCGCTTGCCAAGCTTTGAAGTCTTTGCCATATCCCATCAATGTTCTGCGTAGAGCTGGTTACGGGCAGGATAGCCACCAGGGTAAGGTGGATGTGTATGCGGGGCGACGTTGGCAACAGAGGGCCAATGCATCCTCAAAGATCCGTCGGCATTGGGGGATATACAGGTGGGAAACGTTTAATTTCCACAGGCCGCGACTGTGATACACCTGTTGACAGGTGAGGACGACATTGCAGATGAAGGCTTCGTGGTCAGAGAAAGCCAGACGCCATACTTCGACATCTCGAGTGTCGGCAGCAAGGAAACGTGTGAGGTATATACGGACGAGGCAACTGGACCAGTGCACCGTACAATAAGTGAAACCTGTGCAGGTGCCATGAACCTTTGTCCACGTGTCAACAAGCTGGTCTGTCTATGATGACGAAGAAGGCCGCACACAGAGAATGACGTGGAAGTTGGTCATCAGGCCCTTGCGTGGAGCTGAAATCGCCACCGAGGACCATTTCATTCAGGGGACTCTAAAAACGGCGTTACCTCGTCAGCAAAGAAGATGTATCTGTTACGACGTTGACTGGAGCCGGAGGGCGCATATACAATACCGGCCATTAACATTGCTACACCAAGAAGAAATACAGATGATAAACGGGTATTCATTGGAGAAATATATTATACTATAACTAACATGTGATCACATTTTCACGCAGTTTGGGTGCACAGTCCCTGACAAATCAGTACTCAGAACAACCACCTCTGGCCGTAATAACGGCCTTGATACGCCTGGGCATTGAGTCAAACAGAGCTTGGATGGCGTGTGCGGGTACAGCTGCCCATGCAGCTTCAACACGATACCACAGTTCATCAAGAGTAGTGACTGGCGTATTGTGAAGAGCCAGTTGCTCGGCCCCCATTGACCAGACGTTTTCAATTGGTGAGAGATCTGGAGAATGTGCTGGCCAGCGGAGCAGTCGAACATTTTCTGTATCGAGAAAGACTCGTACAGGACCTGCAACATGCGGTCGTGCATTATCCTGCTGAAATATAGGGTTTCGCACTGATCGAATGAAGGGTAGAGCCACGGGTCGTAGCTCATCTGAAATGTAACGTCCACTGTTCAAAGTGCCGTCAATGCGAACAAGACGTGACCGAGACGTGTAACCAATAGCACCCCATACGCAGGTTCGAATCCTGCCTCAGGCATGGATGCGTATGATGTCCTTAGGTTAGTTAGGTTTAAGTGGTTCTGAGTTCTAGGGGACTGATGACCACAGCTGTTAAGTCCCATAGTGCTCAGAGCCATTTGAACCATAAGATGCCTGTTATCTCGACTGCTAGTGATGCGAGGTCGTTGGAATCCAGCACGGCATTCCGTATTACCTTCCTGAACTCATCGATTCCACACTCTGTTAACAGTCATTGGATCTCGACCAACGTGAGCAGCAATGTCGTGATACGATAAACCGCAATCGCGATAGGCGACCTTTATAAAAGTTGGAAACGTGATGGTATTCGTTTCTCCTCCTTACATGAGGCATCACAACATCGTTTCACCAGGCAACGCGGGTCAACTGCTGATTGTGTATGAGAAAACGGTTGGAAACTTTCTTCATGTCAGCACGTTGTAGGTGTCGCCAACGGCGCCAACCTTTTGTGAATGCTCTGAAAAGCTAACCATTTGCATATCACAGCATCTTCTTCCTGTCGGTTAAATTTCGCGTCTGTAGCACGTCATCTTTGTTGAGTAGCAATTTTAATGGCGAGTAGTGTACATTGAGGATGCGGACGCCGAACAGCGTGAGAGTCATACCTCTAGCATTATGATGGTACACTATATCTTTAGCAGGGAGTACAGAGCGGAGGAGGATGGCGACTCCACTACCCAATGGTCAGAAGCATGGGAGATGTGTGCCGTGTAGCCATTGGAAACGTAGAAATCAGCGACGATCACTTCTTGGAGGAGGTCTATTTCGACATCAGCAGCATAATGGCATCTCTGAACATTGCCAGTTTGTGTGAAGCCCGAATGGTGGCCGGATTCATAGTCGCGACTATGGGCGTGGGCGTGATCCCATGATTGGCACAGAGATGTCCGGCTGGCGCGTAACATCTGGCGCAGTCACGGCGGCCGCAATCATGGGTGGAAGGTGGGTCAGGCACCTCAAAGTGGCACTGTCTGGCAGGAGAGCCATCATCTCGATCTGGTCCATCGTCAACATCATCAGCCCAGGAGACTGGAACAGGTGGCAAGGACTTTCGTACTCACTGAGGGCGAGGTGTTGTGACGCTGGTATAGCGCGATTCAAGGAGTCTCCCTCTATGGGATACATCATTGTCGGGTGGGATTGTTCGTCAGATGGCACATCAGGACCGACCACTCCTGTCGTCAGGGTGCTCGAAGGGAGGTCACTGTCTTGTATCCACTCCAATGCCTGTGATGCCACATGAAGCAGTATGTCGTCGGATGGCGTTTGACTTCTCTTCTTCCGTTTTGGGGGCGACTGCTGCTTCGGAGGTGCTGTTCTCTGTCAGAATGTGGACGTTCAATGTTCGTGGTCGCGCCCGTCTGAAGAAAGCAGAGGTAGGCACCACACTCGCATCGAAGTCCATCGCAGTGGGCGGGGTGGTCATCAAGCCCACTCATTTCCAGTGGGGAGTGCCGGGGGGAGAACAGGCGCTTCCTGAAGTGACGCATCGGGGCATCGTACAGCTGTGGCATAGCTTTCTGGTAAAAAAGTGATCGTCGCTTTGAGAACTGAGTCACTGGTCGAGAGCTGGAGCATACATCGACGGAGAAAATCTGACCGAACATGGTCCTTTTGTCCGCAACCGGCAACGTCTGCGGCTAGCCATAGTCCATAACGATGGCTCGCAGCAACCTATCAGTAGATAGGATGGTACATGGTTTGGGGAGTTTGATCTTGACTTGGCGGACAGCATTCAACACGTGGTATGTCGTGAACGTCTGGCATTTTTCCGCGATGTGGCCCACAACATTGCCGTAGGGTCGGAAAGCTTCGACGGCCACGTCTTGTGGCATCTCGAAAGGGTGCTCGAAGACCCGAATTGTTCGAAGACCGAAACCAGTGTGATCTATCGTTGCATTACCAATATGCCCATCAGAATGCTTAAACTTGAGTCCGTGTGCGTGTTGTCCGACTACCTTAGCACATGCTCCCTCCGTCGTTATTTTACTACAGACGATACTGCCAGTAATAGAGAAGTGAATACCTATCACTTCCTGGGGGTCAAGACGTAGCTCTTCACGAGTGAATTGTTCAATTTCAAAAGCGGGTGGTCGTGAATGTTCGACTTGGACTGTTACTTTAAGTGTCGCTCGGCGGTAACAGTGCGATACGAGGTGCAGTGGTAACGGACGCCACACAATACGAAATACCCCGACGCGGAAGTAAACAACTGTGATGTGCTGTACAGCGCGCGGAGCCGGTCCGCACGTTACCACGGCCCAAAGTCGACTGAATCTTCTTGGCAGATTAAAACTGTATACTGGACCGAGACTCGAACTCGGTACCTTTGCCTTTCGCGGGCAAGTGCTCCACCAATTGAGCTACCCAAGCACGACTCAGGACTCGTCCCCACAGTTTCAATTCTACCAGTACCTCGCCTTCTACCTCCCAAGCTTCACAGTAGCTCTCCTGCGGAACTTGCAGAACAAGCGCTCCAGGAAGGAAGGATATTGCGGGGACATGACTTTGCCGCAGCCTGGGGGATGTTTCCAGAATGAAATTTTCACTCGGCAGCGGAGTGTGCGCTGATTTGGAAAAGTTTGGAAGGTGGGAGGCGAAATACTGTGGGGACGGTCTGTGAGTCGTGCTTGGGCAGCTCAGTTCGCTTTCAGCAGCGGTGGGGCGTGGACGTAACACTGCGTCCCGCCGTGCGCGACCATGAGCGCTTGCTTGTGTTTACCTTCTCGCGGCGAGAGTTGTATTTGTTCCAAGTACAGTGTGACTATGGCACACAAATGACGCCACGATGCGATCAGAATTACTTTCCAACCAGATCACGCACGTGCTCGAGTCTATGAAATAGAACAGTTCATACGCGACAATCTACGTTTAGATATGGCGACTGTCGTCGGAAAACATTTTTCTATAACGGCGAGCGCGGTTTATGTTAAAATGATCAGTGCAGAGGTCTGCATGACAGTGTGTCTAAATATGCGAACTCTCCCAGATTTAAACATTCTACATCTACATCTACATACATAACCCGCAATCCACTATACGGTGCGTGGCGGAGGGTACCTCGTACCACAACTAGCATCTTCTCTCCCTGTTCCACTCCCAAACAGAACGAGGGAAAAATGACTGCCTATATGCCTCTGTACGAGCCCTAATCTCCCTTATCTTATCTTTGTGGTCTTTCCGCGAAATATAAGTTGGCAGCAATAAAATTGTACTGCAGTCAGCCTCAAATGCTGGTTCTCTAAATTTCCTCAGTAGCAATTCACGAAAAGAAAGCCTCCTTTCCTCTAGAGACTCCAACCCGACTTCCTGAAGCATTTCCGTAACACTCGCGTGATGATCAAACCTACCAGTAACAAATCTAGCAGCCCGCCTCTGAATTGCTTCTATGTCCTCCCTCAATCTGACCTGATAGGGATCCCAAACGTTCGAGCAGTACTGAAGTATAGATCGTATTAGTGTTTTATAAGCGGCCTCCTTTACAGATGAACCACATCTTCCCAAAATTCTACCAATGAACCGAAGACGACTATCCACCTTCCCCACAACTGCCATTACATGCTTGTCCCACTTCATATCGCTCTGCAATGTTACTCCCAAATATTTAATCGCCGTGACTTTGTCAAGCGCTACACTACTAATGGAGTATTCAAACATTACGGGATTCTTTTTCCTATTCATCTGCAGTAATTTACATTTATCTATATTAGCTGTCATTCTTTACACCAATCACAAATCCTGTCCAAGTCATCTTGTATCCTCCTACAGTCACTCAAGGACGACACCTTCCCGTACACCACAGCATCATCAGCAAACAGCCGCACACTGCTATCCACCCTATCCAAAAGATCATGTATTTAGATAGAAAACAACAGCGGACCTACCACACTTCCCTGGGGCGCTCCAGATGATACCCTCATCCCCGATGAACACTCACTATGGAGGACAACGTACTGGGTTCTATTACTAAAGAAGTCTTCTTGCATATCGGTGCAATGACACTGGATCGTGCAGGCATGGGCCTGTGGACTTTAAGGGTTTTTGAGCTAGGTCCCAGAGGAAGCTGTCAAGGACGCCTTCCGACCATATGGCAATGTCATCAGCCACGTTGCAAAAAAGTGGCAAACTTTTTCGACATATAAAGTCTACAATGGTGTGCGCCAAATTAAACTTGAGCTCAAGAAACATGTGCCGTCCTATTTGAACATCGGTGGCTGTCGTGCAGTCATAATGTACGACGGTCAACCGCATACCTGTGCTGGATGTGGGCAGGAAGGATATGTTCGTTCGGGCTGCTTACAACGTAGACTTACGCACACACCAGTGGGAGACTCAGTTTCTCCGACAGGGACGACAATCCTGTCCCTCACATACCCTCAGACGACGATGCGCACCATAGATGAGGAAAAAACGTGCGGTCGGGCACATTCGTTGACGTCAGAAGGACCAAGGGAGGAAGAGAAAGGACCCACGATGCCAACCCATATGTCGCCCCATCCACAACAACAACAACAGCAGCAGCGACAGTCCCACGGACTCCAGACGCAACATAACATCCAGGACGCGATGGACGTGGACGCGTACATTGTCCCGACCCCGGCTTTCCTAGCTGAAGGTGAAACGACGCTGGATTGCCTCTCACATTCGGGTACGGATGTCCACGTTCGAAAGCAACGTTCGCCTCGATGACGCAAGCGACGTAGGCGGATCCCTTCTGACGATTGCCTCTTACACACGGCCGGTCAAGAAGGTGACATCTCGTCAGACGGCATGGATGCTGCGCCTGGTGAAGATCTAAGTGGTATAGATGGTTCACTTGCCCATACCACGAGTGCCCAGTTACTTCTTGCACCACAGATGCAGCAGGTCGCGTCGATGGATGGCGCTCCGTCCACCTCTTCCAAAGACGACGTGGGTGAAAGAGATGTAGGTGTCGATCAGCTACAGAGCATCGTGTTCAACCCACAGTGGTCTGACGACGTTGAGGAACTTCCTGGAGAGGGCGCGGGTGACAGGGAAGGGATTGGCTACTCCAAGACGGTAACGGTGTAACGGGTTCGGTGAGTCCGGCATCTCTTGCAGTTATCTTCGGTTGCCATGGTGTCTACCCTAGGTGAAGAGGCTAGGCAGCACACCTTTCACCTTGCTACAATCAATATCAATGGGATAAGGGTACAACACAAACTGACAATGCTACAACGCATGCTCGACGCGGCACTCTTACAGTAAGTATGTGTCGCTAGTTCCCCAGACTTCTACGGATATACAACCCACATCTCCCACGCCTCCTCTACCGATTGTGGTGTGGCTGTCCTGCTACGGGAAGGCTTGGTGGCTACGGACGTACTGTACCTACCGAGTGCAAGAGCCATGGCCGTAACTGTCAACGGTGAACGACTCATCGATGTATATACCCCTTCAGGATCAGGGATACGGAGATATCGAGCCCGCTTTTTTTCGGAAGATGTTACGCGTCTCTGTATGAGCCGCATAGACGATATGGTGATCGGAAGCGATTTTAACTGTACTTTATCTCCGTCTGATCAGCAGCCACATCACGTCCCGTGTGTGGAATCGGATATGCTAGTGCGTGACCTCCATCTGCTCGACACGTGGCGCCACATCCATGGCCCAGCTCCTGGTTACACCCATCATACAAGTCATTCGTCAAGTCGGTTAGACAGGAGTTGCGTCACAAGCACCCTTTCGACGGCGACGAGAGGAGCAGAGCTCTGTCCCACTGCATTCACCGACCACACACCCTATATTTGCACCATTGCCCTCCAACCTGCACGTGTGTGGCGCAGTAGACCCCCCTGGAAACTGAACGTCGCCCATCTGGACGAGCCGTCATGTAACTGTGCTATCGAAGAGTCGTGGACCGCGTCCTTACAGCTTCGTGGCCGTTACTTATCGACCCTCAGTTGGTGGATTGAATGTGCGAAGCCTGATCTTACTTAGGCGCACCTTCATGGTTTACGGCCGGGAAGCGGCGGCGTAGAGGAGGAGCACGGAAAACTTTTATTACACCGTCCTAAGGAAATGTCTTGCTATGGAGCCCTCACCTGACAGGCATATCATTGTCAATCGCGCGAAAGCGCAGCTTGTCTCCTTAGCACGCCATCATTTACAGGGCGCTGTTATACGGTCGCGTGCTCCAGACAGGCTACAATCAGAAAGGCCATCTATGCACCACGAGCTCTTAGAGCGCAGGAGGCGCCGTAGGGCGCTGATTACCGACGTTATAACGGACGACGGTCGACACCTGGTAGAACAAGCAGATATAGCAGAAGCCTTCTACGGGCATTACGCTCATCTTTATTCAGCAGTGCTCCCTGATTTGGCGACGGTAGACACCGTTTCTGCACATGTCCACGGTACAGTTCCACCAGACGTGGTACCGACTTTACTGGGAGAAATGACAGAAGCGGAAGTGCTCGACGCCATTCGTAAAGGTGCTCCCCATACATCACCAGGAATCGACGGACTATCATTAGAGTTGTATCGAGCCTTTAAACAACTGTTGGTACCGTGTTGGGTTTGTAATTTGTCAGGAATTGATGTCCGCAGGTATACCGTTGTCTGAACCGTTCTTGGAAAGACTGATAGCACCCATCTATAAGCCGAAGGGATGGAATAATGTCCGCGATTATCGCCTCTTAACGTTGTTGAACAGCGACTTCAAGATCTTTTCGAGGCACACTATTGCACGTCCTGTCCAGCGATCATACGTCCTTGGGGGCCCCAACAATATCAGAACTGCGTTATGTCGTTACAGAGATCTCATCTCCCTTGCACGGGTGAGACGTTTTCCAGCAGCCATGGCGTCTATCGACTTAAGCCAGGCTTTTGATCGTGTGGGCCACACTTTCCTCACGGCCGTTCTACGCCGCATGGAATACCCCGACCTCTTTATCACAGTGTTGACACGCCTTCTGCATGGTGCTACATCTCGAGTTCTTGTTAATGGAAGACTGACGGCACCCATGCCGATCAGTGCGACAGGGATGTCCACTACGTACATTGTTATTTGCATTGGCCTTTGAACCTCACTGAGCCGGCCGAGGTGGCCGAGCGGTTCTAGGAGCTTCAGTCTGGAACCGCGTGACCGCTACGGTCGCAGGTTCGAATCCTGCCTCGGGCATGGATGTGTGTGATGTTCTTAGGTTAGTTAGTTTTAAGTAGTTCTAAGTTCTAGGGGACTGATGACCTCAGCTGTTAAGTCCCATAGTGCTCAGAGCCATTTGCATTTGAACCTCACTGAGATACAGTTTGGCATTGCATCTATCGCTGCACCGCGTATGCGGATGATTTGATGATCGTCATATGTGGAGCTGCCAATATGGCTGTGGCTTTGGACTGCATTGCAACCTACGGTACAGCTTCTGGTAGCCAAATCAACGTTGACAAGTCCGTCGCCTTGAGCGTCGGGATGGGGCTACCGCCGGAACACATTCCCCCCTTATGCTTCAGTGATACTGTCCGCTGCTTGGGCTTAGATTTCATGAAAGACATGCGACGCCTTCTTAACCAAATTCGGGCCGGAATTGCAAATCAGTGCTTGCTGTCCATCAACATCGTTCAGCGGGCGCATTATGCCAATGTATACCTTGCGTCCCGCATACCGCATGCCGCTCAAACGCTACCAATTCCGAACCCCTTGGCGCGTAGCATTATGGTAGCGCTGGGATACTTCGTCAGCGCTGGTATGTTACTGAAGATCAGATACGTATCTCTTACTCTCCCCAAGGAAAAAGGTGGTCTCGGCCTAGTTAATGTAATTGACATTGCTGTTGCCCTCTGTGTCTGCTGCGCCCTTGTCCTACAAGCCTCACGAGTTTGCTTCTCACGGCGCTACGACTTGCTTCACTAAGAGCGCCGGTGCCGCTACAGGACATCCCAGCGTCCCTCTTTTACATAGGACGTTTCTCTTTAGAACAAAGTTACTTCAGTGCAGCGCTCACGACACCCCGAATGGCCACAACTCGACGCCTCTATCACGACATGCTGCAACGCCACTCCTTAGTGTAGTCGAACTAAAATATCCTGATGTACGGTGGCATGTGGTGTGGAAGACTGTACACGATGTCATGCTTGATTCCGATGTTGTCTCCCAATGGAACGTAGTCGTTAATGGGAAGCTGGTGACACAAGAACGTCTCTACAGTATCCACATGGCAGAATCTCCAAATTTTGTGGGTTGTAATACAGTAGATTCTGACGAGCACCGCCTTAGCTGTGTTTGGCACCTTGTGCGGCAGATGCTGGCTTATCTCTTGCGAGTTACGCCGGAGCATATATCTGCAAGCACGTTATTGTTTCCGGATGAGACATTTCACCCCAAGACTCGGACCAACTCCGTGACCTGGATACGTGGACATGCGGTCCATTACCTCTATCGTGAGGGACACAAGAATTTACTTGACTTCTGGCTCTATTTGCAAACAGAACATCATGCTATTGCCGGCGTACCGGATATCGACGATGCTTCGCAAACTACCCATTGAGTGCCTTACACAGCCCACCGTGTAGTTGGAATGTTCCAGGTAGTGGTAGATGAGGTCAGAACGAAGTGCAGACGACCATTTTTTGAACTATCTGTATCAGTGGGCGCAGTTGCTTAAAAGCCTGACTACGAAGTCGTAGCTTTATTTTCATGTTATTTATGTTTACTATCTTCGATGGTGTCTTTATTCTGTTTTAGTTTTCCAGGCTTGACTATCCATGACTGTTCGCACATTGATATCTGTATGTCCATGCTGTACATAACGAAAAAAGTTGGTAGAGCACTTGCGCGCGAGAAGAAAAGGTCCCGAGTTCGAGTCTCGCTCCGGCACACAGTTTTAATCTGCCAGGAAGTTTCAAATCAGCGCACACTCCGCAGCAGTGAATTTGGCAAAAAAACACCAAAATCTGCAAAAAATTACAAAGAAATTAGCAAAGGATAATATTGAAGTTGACCACAAAAAAAAGTTTTTCCCTGTCCCTATCAATAAGTGACTCCAGCTGGTTCTGGCGTAACTGAAGAACCTTGTGAACTATCTTCCTCGCCTTATCGAGACCATTTTATTAGAGTTATAGACCGTGTTACGCCGTATTAGCCTCATGCATCGTAGGAGGGGAGAATAACATTTTTTGCCGGCCGCGGTGGTCTAGCGGTTCTAGGCACGCAGTCCGGAACCGCGCGACTGCTACGGTCGCAGGTTCGAATCCTGCCTCGGGCATGGATGTGTGTGATGTCCTTCGCTTAGTTAGGTTTAAGTAGTTCTAAGTTCTAGGGGACTGATGACCACAGTAGTTAAGTCCCATAGTGCTCAGAGTCATTTGAACCAATAACATTTTTGGCCGGTGTGCTTATTATGTTAATCATTTTACAGCTTGTAGCTGTTTTCCATAAAGACACAAAATAAATTACTACATACAGCATAGATGTGTTCATATTCATGTCGCAATATTTATTGCATCTGTTGCTAAAAATTAAAATTTGCGATTTTTATTCAATCGTTGGCGCACAGCATTAGTTTCCCAGCGGCAAACCCAATTATCCGTGCTCTGGAATCCGCCTGTAATTGGCGGGCTATCAGATAAATTATATAAATTTATGTTTTAATGCATCCCATGCATAGCTGCTGTTCGTCGCTGAAGTTAGAAGACTCGTGTACTCATATCCAATATAATTTATACGCACTATCGTTGAAAACAAAATTAAAATGTAGCAAGTTACGCGTAAGCCACTACTGAGGTTTCTTGCTAAAGACTTTATAGAGAAATCGCTCCAAGGGAGATTGGGTAAAAATGCATTCTTTAATTCTGCATCAGTGTACTGCACCTTCTTTCAAAGGAATGATCAAATCTGAGTGGTTTGCACTGAAGTTGATCGAAGGCAGAACAATCTTTTTAAATTTAACTGAACTGTGTTTACCGATATCGCTTCTGGGAAATCGGTATGCCTGCAAGGCAGTAGCTTTCATTAGGTGTACTTGGTACTCTACAAATTTGTGTGTCCGTTGCTTCTGATTCAAGTAGCATCTGGAATTCGGTTATAGCACAGCAAGGTATGCAAGTGATACCGAGTAAATGATTATATAATCTAACCTGTAACAAACGAAGTACGGATTTTAAGAAGTGCACGGTAATGATTGATTTATTAATGGAACTACCACAGTGAAACTCAGTATTTTTGAATTACTTTGCATGGCATATGCTATTTAACGATATTCTGTAAACAAATATCGTGTGACTAGGGCCTCCCGTCGGGTAGACCGATCGCCGGGTGCAAGCTTTTCGATTTGACGCCACTTCGGGGACTTGCGCGCCGATGGGGATGAAATGATGATTATTAGGACAACACAATACCCAGTCCAGAACCGGAGAAAATCTCCGATCCAGCCGGGAATCGAACCCGGGCCCTTAAGATTGACATACTGTCACACTGACCACTCAGCTACCGGGGGCGGACACTATATCGTATACAATGAAAGCGACAAAAAATTCCCTCATGCAGGGTTTTCACTTGAACCACCTGCTTGGCAGCTGTAAACCTTACCCCCGTCCACTAAGCTAGCTCTGTCGAAACGTACACTACTGGCCATTAAAATTGATACACCACGATGATGACATGCTACAGACGTAAAATTTAACCGACGAAGAAGATGCTGTGATATGAATATGATAAGCTTTTCAGAGCATTCACACAAGGTTAGCGGCGGTGACAACACCTACAACGTGCTGACATGAGGAAAGTTTCCAACCGATTTCTCATACACAAATAGCAGTTGACCCGCGTTGCCTGGTGAAATGTTGTTGTGATGCCTCATGTAAGGAGGAGAAACGAATACCATCACGTTTCCAACTTTGATAAAGGTCGGGTTGTAGCCTATCGCGATTGCGGTTTATCGTATCACGACATTGCTGCTCGCATTGGTCGAGATCCAATGACTGTTAGCAGAATATGGAATCGGTGGCTTCAGGAGGGTAATACGGAACGCCGTGCTGGATCCCAACGGCCTCGTATCACTAGATGTCGAGATGACAGGCATCTTATCCGCATGGCTGTAACGGATCGTGCAGCCACGTCACGATCCCTGAGTCAACAAATGGGGACGTTTGAAACACAAAAACCATCTGCACGAACAGTACGACGAAGTTTGCCGCAGCATGGACTATCAGCTCGGAGACCATGGCTGCGATTACCCTTGACGCTGCATCACAGACAGGAGCGCCTGCGATGGTGTACTCAACGATGAACCTGGGGTGCACGAATGGCAAAACGTGATTTTTTCGAATGAATCCAGGTTCTGTTTACAGCATCATGATGGTCGCATCCGTGTTTGGTGACATTGCGGTGAACGCATGTAATCTCCCTACGGAAAATTACCCTCTACCACGCAATAATTAGTAATGGTCAATCAAATCATCCACATTTATTTACGTTTGAAAAGTATCTGATCAGATTTTCTAGTAACATATGCGCCGACAGCTCGTCGACGCCAAGGTATTTTTCTAGTACGTTTATTCTTTGGAACAACAGAGGTACAGATATGTATGCTCCATGGTTATTATAGAGAGAGAGAGGAACAGCTTCGGAAGTATCGGTTGGAAGATTTTCGGACTGCTAAAAGAGATTTATTTACTCTTCTTCGCGCTAAAGCGAGCTAGGAAAGTTTGTGCCGCTAGCGTGATAGATAAAGAGAAAGATAACCCTGTAAAAGAAAATTACATGAGACTTGGAACCAACAGAAAACGGAACATGCACGAAAATGGATTCAACATACAATTTTCCTCAGAACTAAGGTTTGAGACCATTTTATTCTAGAGTGAATGATGAATGAGTTCTCTGTCTGAATCACTGATGATTGTCTGGGCCCTGTAATTAATTGGGAAGTTTCAGCTGTGACGAAGAGAGCCTGCAATCTCTGAGTTTTTATAAATCGTCCAAAAAGGCTGCGTCCACATCTGAAATTTTAGATCTGTCGTAAACTGAACGAATTGTTCAAACGATCGATTTTCCCAACTGAATGCAGCGCTTAATAATAATAACAAATGTAAAGATCTTTTCTAGCAAGCCAGCCGCTGAATATTAAGACGAAGGGCTCCACCAGAGATTCTACTAGGCTGATTTCACGTAAATAATATATTTAAACTGTACACAGATAAAGGACAGAGAGAGAGAAAGAGAGAGAGAGAGTGAGAGAATCCTCCATTAGCATAATTGTTTCTCTGTCTTTTCACGGATCAGCCTAACTAGAAAACGCGAAGCCCTGACTTTATTGTACCGATTTATGTGTGAGAGGGAAAGAGCGATAAAGGCGACAGATACACTTCTGTACAGACAAAACATTACACCAAGTTAGCGGCAAGCTGCATTCACATAGACTTTCATCCATTACAAAAACAGAGTAGAATTCATTATATGCACATTGGAAGCGTGTATTCGTCATCGCCATACTGGCGTATCAACCGGCGTGATGGTATGGGGTGCCATTGGATACACGTCTCGGTCACCTCTTGTTCGCACTGACCGCACTTTGAACAGTGGACGTTACATATCAGATGTGTTAAGACCCGTGTCTCTACCCTTCATTCGATCCCAACGTAACCCTACATTTCAGCAGGATATTGCACGACTGCATGTTGCAGTTCCTGTACGGGCCTTACTGGATACAGAAAATGTTCGACTGCTGCCCTGGCCAGCACAGTCTCCAGGTTTCTAACCTACTGCAAATGTCTGGTCAATGGTGGCCGAGCAACTGGCTCTTCACAATACGCCAGCCACTACTCTTGATGAACTGTGGTATCGTGTTGAAGCTGCATGGGCAGCTGTACCTGTACATGCCATCGAAGCTCTGTTTGACTCAATTTCCAAGCGTATCAAAGCCATTATTACAGCTAGAGGTGGTTGTTCTGGGTACTCATTTCTCAGGACGTATGCACGTAAACTGCGTGAAAATGTAAATACATGTCAGTACTAGTATAATATATTTGTCCAATGAATACCCGTTTATCATCTGCATTTCTTCTTGGTGTAGCAATTTTAATTGCCAGTAGTGTATTTAACGTTAAAGAGGATACAGTAGGTACGTATAACACGTCAACATCGATTTCCTCTGAAGCTAGGAGCCGTCGCATGATCAACCACTAGCCAGTTATTCACGGGAAATTCATCAAAATCCGTGATCAGCAGGTTAGTCATACACATATAAAGTCGGATAATGTTGCGGTAACGTCCAATATTTTCTGGTTTGTAGGATGCCACTAACGCTGAGGACATCGCAAATGAGTTCGTTGTGATTGAGGTCGTGGCTTTTAGAAGTTTTTCCTCGAAGCGTCGTTCTTCCGCCGAGTGACAAGATACCAGGTTATCCAAAAGTATCATAGACTATGTTATCTCGATTGAACGTTTCACTTAACTGAGAAACGTCAAGTGCAGGCGGATTAATTTTATAATTGACGGAATTCGATCGTCACGCAGATTTTCATTGCTTAATGTACGGAGTCACGCGAAGTGTGGGAATTATCAGTTAGAAAATCTGTTCAGGTTACGATCGACAGCAGATCCAGGGGCGGGAAAGCGCCACCTTGCAGCAGGGCCGGTTTGCTCTCTCACTATCCTTTAAACAATCAGTCCACCTACCTGTATAGGTTTCAGGTTGTCTGCCCCTTCACTATGCGATAGTAGATACTCGTTTACCCGATAAAAGCAGCCTTGACTAAAAGTCAGATAAATACCTACCACCCAAAGGCCATGGAACTCCAGTCCATGGGCAGCATCTGAAAGGTATATGAATTATCGGGCGTTCGGGATCCTTGCATGAAAATCTCTAACATTTCCTGTAAGCTGGTTTATTGTCTTTAAAACACAGAGAATGGCTAACAAGTCCTTATTTAATATTCCGACACTAATTATGCAATGTTAGTGACTGTTTCTGTAACAAGCTGACACCCAAAAGCAGCCAGAAGATATATAGTCCGACCCGATATTTTAAACGTCCTAAACAGTCTCTGACTGACGACAGCTTGCAAATTAACACAATCAGTCTATCAATAGTCCTCTTCCACAGACGTTCTCGGCGCAGTCTTCCGTAATTTCAACAAAACACGCTATGGGCAGTTTACTTTTGACTTTAAGTCTCCTAAAATAAATCACTCACAAACTTTCTCAAAATACTCAGCACTGTACTCCCTTTTGATCATCTACACAAAAACCAATCAACGCGCGGAGTTCTTCATTTTGGTGCAAATTTGATCAGAGCGATACAAAATAAGTGTTAACAAATGACGGCTCCCGAGCGACCACTCATAGTGGTTTTCTAAGCTAACCTTCTGATTTTTAGTTTCCCCAATTTTGAGTTTCGCTCCCACTGCTACTGATTTCCAGTTTGGTTTTTTTTGCCTTTCCCTAAGCTACAGACCGGGCGCTAATGACCGTAGCAGTTTTGCGCACTAAAACCATAATAAAAAAAATCCGTATTCAAACGCGCGGAAAATGCTGAACTATTGGCTAGTATGTTAAGCAGCCAATCAAATCATGTCGCGCACTTGTATACTCCCGGTATTTCTAATGTTAGCCAATCAGATTGCCACACGTAAATTGAACTAGAAATCTCGTAATTTCGAAACCAGATAAAATTTAGGGAAAACAAAATATTGTACCTTTCCACAAAATAAATTACTAATAAATTTAATACCCAACGCTCCTTCTAGCTGCCTTTTACGAAATCAATCTCACTCGGACATACGTCACAAATTCCTTTATTGCACAACAATTTTCTCTCGCTTACATTTACATTTTTAATTAAATCTCGCATTCTCACTCTACGTATATTCTTCATTCACTCTCTCAGCCTCTCCAAAAGACTCATACAACCAAAACAGAATGAAATAATAATTTTCGAATGCACTGTTAATTATGTCAAGAAGCTGTGGCAATGAAACTAAAGGAAATTGCAGGAAATTGGATTATATAAACCTACCCTCGTGGTTGTATTTTCAGTTAATACTATAGATAAATACATTACTGTAGCTAACGCGATTTCACAATGCCAGAACGGTTACTGTGTGTTTTAGGTAAAACTTTTTATCTCCGAAAGTAGTGAAGTTACTGATTTGGAATTTTAATACTGTGGTTGTGTTATCCATAGAATTTGGAATATAAAGTATGAAAAATATCGATTAATATTTAATAGTACTTCTTCAGATTGATAGAGAGTGTGTGTAACGTATTGAAAGCAGCATTAGTCAATTACACCGCTCGCGCGGTCAGATGTGCGAGAGTGAGAACCAACGCCTCTTCTCCTCTCCTCCCGATTCCATGGCAAGCTACGTTTCCAACGCAAGGTGACAACTCATAATAAATTTCTACGTTTCAACCTGTCGACGAAAAAAATGTAACAAACCAGTTATTTAAAATTTTTCATAACTATTGTAAGGCCGTTATGTTAGTTGGATATAATAGTGAGATCGATCTTAGGAGAAAAGAGATATAATTTCTTTGCTCATTCTAAGAACGGTAGCCATAAATCATCCTCGGTTTCGTTCAGAAGAATCTTATCGTCTGGGCACGTTATCAATTGCACCTGTCCCCGTTGCAGTACAATTCTCACCTGAACATAAATTCCGCGCCCTTCCCTAATTCTTTCCTTACATAAGCCGCCCCCCCCCCCCTCAAATCCTCCACCGCCCACCAACCTTCAATTAAGCCGTCAAGGGAGTGAACCTCGAGATCATGGCGGAAATAAATTCTACCCCGATCTGCATGTCTACACCGCCATCCGTATCAGCAATATTTATTGTGACGTTTACCTTGTCCACCTGTTTATCGAATGTCGATCCATCATCGACCACTTCATCAATAACGGAGCGTTTATTTACCTCAAGCACCATGAAGCTAAATCCTCCAAATAAGAGCCCCAAGTCATCCCATGGCTCCGCTACCCCCGTCACGACTATCAAACCATTGAATTCAAAACTCACCGACCTGTCATAACTACAAGTCTCTCCATAAAACAACACACATCATCACCTTATCAAGCATTTCACATTTATCTACCAAACTTTTTCCATGCACGTTGGAACGGTGCACGCCATACATGGCAATGAGGGACGACGGTATTGAATAACAGTAAAGAGAAAAAAAACAGTTGTTCCGTCCAAAAATCTGCACGGATTTAGACAGTATCACTTGTGCGAAACTCATCTGCCCTTCTCTCACAGAATATCCTGCGAACCGCTGATGGAGGGCAACAGGCAGATTCCATATTCCTAGTTTTGGGGGAAGCGTTTGACACGGTGCCCCACTTCAGACTGTTAATTAAGACCCGAGTGTACGGAATACGTTCTCAATGTAAGTAGCTCGAACACTTCTTAAATAACTCAATACGTTGTCCTGCAGGGCGAGTGTTGATACGAGACAAGGGTACAGTAGGAGTGCCCTTGGGAAGTGTGATAGAATGACTCTTTGTTGTGCGTAAAGTGGCAATTAGCACTAAACAAAGAAAAGTGCGAGGTCATCCACATGGGTATACGATAAGTCGCACTAATCTAAGGGCTGCCAATTCGACTAAATACCTAGAAATTACAATTACGAGCAACTTAATTGGAAAGACCACATAGATAGTATAGTGGGGAAGGCGAAACAAAAACTGCGCGTTGTTGGCAGAACACTTAGAAGATGCGACAAACCCACTAAAGAGACAGCCTACATTACACTTGTCCGTCCTCTGCTGGAATATTGCTGCGCGGTATGGGATCCTTACCAGATAGAATTGACGGAGAACATCGAAAAAGTGCAAAGTAGGGCAGCTCGTTATGCGTTATCGTGCAATAAGGGTGAGAGTGTCACTGATATGATATGCGAGTTGGGGTGGCAGTCACTGAAACAAAGGCGGTTTTCTTTGCGGCGAGATCTATTTACGAAATTTCAATCACCAACTCTCTCTTCCGAATGCGTAAATATTTTTTCGACTGCCACCTACGTAGGAAGAAATGGTCATCATAATAAAATAACAGAAATCAGAGCTCGAACGGAAAGATTTAGGTGTTCCTTTTTCCCACGTGCCATTCGAGAGTGGAATGGTAGAGAAGTAGTATGAAAATGGTTCGATGAACCCTCTGCCAGGTACTTAAGTGTGAATTGCAGAGTAACCATGTAGATGTAAATGTTCTCTGTATTCACAATCGATCTGACCGTTAGTGTCATTGTTGAGTGACTGCAGGAATATACAGGGTAACTTAGAATTTCTATTCAGCGTGACGAATGTTAGGTTAAATGTAAGCAAAGGCCTCCGCGGCCTTTGTCACAGTCAATAAAATTCTTCTGGGTTTGTGACCGCAGTGTCAACGTGTAAAACTGTCCGACGTTTCGGGCACTGTTGAAAGTGGACTTCGTCAGGGGTTTTTCAGCAAAAATACCCTGAGGAAGGCCGTCTGCAACAGTGGGCGAAACGTCGAAGAATTTTACGCGTTGACAATGTGCTCACACACTCTGAAGAACTTTATTGAGAATAATAGATTGCCCTAGCTGTAGAAAAACGTAAGTTAATGCAGATGACTAGGAAAAGGAATCTCGTAATGATCGAATACAGTATTAGTGGTGTGACACAGTCACGAAGATTAATTATCTATGTTTAACATTGCAAATTGATATGAAATGGTACGAGCACTTAAGGTCGTTAGTAAGGAAGGCGAAACGACTTCGCTTTGTTGGGAGAATTGTAGAAACGTGTAGCTCATCCACAAAGAAGATCGCGTACAGAACACTTGTTTGACCCATCCTTCGGTGCTGGTGAGTGTTTAAGATCCCCACCAAGTGGAAGTAGAGGAAGACGTCGAAGTAGCTCAGACTCGTGCTGCTAGATTTGTTACCTGTAGATTCGATTGACACGCGGGTATTACGCAGGTGCTTCGTGAACCCAAATGGTAATCCGTTGAAAGAAGACGACGTTCTTTTCGCGAAATTCTGTTGAGAAAATTGGAAAAACAAACTGACAGAAACTCCAAAAAGATTCATCTGCCCCATTTCCCTTAAGGACGGCGAAGCCAAGATAAGAGAAATTAGGGCTCGTAAAGTGACATATCGATATCGCTTTTCCCTCGCTCCATTTGCGAGTGCAACAGGAAAGATATTGACTAGTAGTGGAACGAGGTACCCTCCGCCAGGCGCCATATGTTAGCGTCTGGCCTCTGTATGTAGGGTAAATCAGGTAGTCACACGACGGAAATTGAATTTACTACACACACGAACAGTTACACAAACATACATTACACAAACATACACTACACATACACCCACGAGGCCTTCTTGGTTTTGGCTGGGATATGTTGTCCCAGAAATACAGAGCTATTCTAAATTATGGACCCATTTCAAAACTTCATATTTATTCAAGTACAAATTCAAAGGGAACAAGTTTTATACCAATGAAAAGAGAAAGTTTTTAAGTCCTTTTCATAATGTTTGGTATCAATTTAATGAATGTAATAATTTGTAATTAATAACTATTTAATAATTATATAATAATTAAAAATGTGACAAATGATATAAATGTTCAATGTGGCCACCGTTCGCTGCACGGCAAAAATCGACGCGGCAGCCAAACTTGTCCCACACAAGCGAAAGCTTGTCTGCTGTTACTGAGTGCATGGCAGCAGTGATTCGGTTCTGCAGATCGTTCAGAGTGGTTGGTAGAAGCGGGACGTAAACAGCTTTCTTCACATTAACTCATACGAAATATTCGCAGGGTGTGAGATCAGATCTCGGTGGGCAGAAGCGCAAGGCCAGGTCCTCAAGTCCCATGCGGTCGACCCAGTGCTGAGGAAGGGAGTCATTCAAAAAGCATCGTACACCACTGTGCCAATGGGGTTGAGCTCTATCCTGCTGGAAAATGAAGTTCTGGAAATCTTACATAACCTGAGGGAACAGCCATTGTTCCAAACATGTCCAGGTACGTGATTCCTGTTACAGTTCTTTCCACAAAGAAAAATGGTCCATAAACCTTTGTACGGGATACGGCACAGAACGCGTTGATCTTCGGTGAGTCTCCTTCGTGTGGAATGGTGAATGTGGATTTTCCAAAACCCATTTGCGAACATTGTGGCGGTTACTTTTGCACTAAGGTGAAACGACATTTCATCGCTAAAAATTACACGCTGTAGAAATGCGTCATCCTCCATGTTTGACGGCACATAACCACAAAATGCGAGACGCTTCGCTTTGTCACTGGCGTTGAGAGCCTGCACTGGTTGTAATCGGTAGGGCTTGTGCAGCAAACACCGTCTCAGAACTTTCCATACTGTTTGCTGGGGTACTCCAAGTTCTCGACTGTCTCTGTTGGTAGACTTACTGGGAGTGTGCACAAAACTTTCTTGAATCCGTCGGACATCACCCTCTGACACACGCGGTCGGCCTGTGGTTTTTCCTTTGCACACACTTCCTGTCTGTTTAAGCTGCTTAAACCAACGGCTAACGCTTTTGCGAGTTGGTGGTTGAATACCGAATTTGGTACGAAAAACCCGTTGCACTGCAATTTACGACTCACTTTTCGCGAACTCAAGAACGCAGAAAACCTTGTGCTCCACACTCGCCATCTCACTCACAACTGACAGTGAAACGGAATGACGGCCCTGTTGCTGCGCGAACTCTACCGGCCTCTTCTGAAACAATCACCACCAGCCCACCGCCGCCAGCCAAAAACTTTGAAACTTCCTCTTTTCATTGGTATAAAGTTAGTCCATTTTGGATTTGTACTTGAATACATACAAATTTTTGAAAATGGGTCCCGGTGTGACCAGGAGGTTTCCCTTGGGCCTGAAGCACACCCCCTAACTGGAAATCTCCTCCTAAATGTCGCAGAGTGAGACCTCGTCTTCCCCACTACCAGCTCGCCTGATCTTTGGTTGAAAATGCTTGGGCTCTAGAATGAACCGAAACTCGAATAACCCACTCTGAACTGCTCGGGAGGAAAAAGAAAATAGATACAGCCTTTACGAGGTAGAAATTAATCAGTTATGGAGATTGTTGACCGTTATTTGTTTTATAACGGACGGATGTGGCTAATGCGCTGAATCAAGACTTGTACATGCCACAGGCGTCACAGCGAACTTGAGTTGGCAACATGAGGTCACTTACATTACACCGTCTGCCCCGAAAGTCCGGAACTTTGTTTTATTTCTGGCGTGTAAGCGACGTCAGCGCAGTAACTACGGTGGCATTCAGTTCACATCTGTAAAAAACGGATGTGCATTCGACCGTTCATTTGTGAGCAGGTAGTGTTAAGTAGTGGGCATGCGGCAGTAATATGTCACAGATATTGAGTCACAAATCGAAATACAGCAACTTCTCTTTTGTAAATCAAGTGAAAAGAGAAAAGTGTGTCCAAAGTTCGTCATGCACACACCTTGACCCCACTCAAAAACAACGACGCGTTGACGCCTGCCGCGGTTTAACAGTAAAAAAAATCATCACGTGTGACAAGACTTGGTGTTATCAGTATGAACCTATCACAAAGCGACGAATTGCAGAAATTCAGGTGAAGGCTCAAAACTTTGACGGCATAACCGACGTTCGAGCCAATATGATCCGCAAGTTGAACAACATTCAAAAGAAGGACTTTTCTGGAAGTTTCGCACGATCTGTGCATTTTTCTCAGGTGTGAGGTGGAAGTGGCGGGGGAGAGGAGGAGAAGGGCACTGACATCATGCATTAAAACCGTCTCTTACCTTTTCTCTATTTTTTACTAATTCAGATTGGAAATACACTCCTGGAAATGGAAAAAAGAACACATTGACACCGGTGTGTCAGACCCACCATACTTGCTCCGGACACTGCGAGAGGGCTGTACAAGCAATGATCACACGCACGGCACAGCGGACACGCCAGGAACCGCGGTGTTGGCCGTCGAATGGCGCTAGCTGCGCAGCATTTGTGCACCGCCGCCGTCAGTGTCAGCCAGTTTGCCGTGGCATACGGAGCTCCATCACAGTCTTTAACACTGGTAGCATGCCGCGACAGCGTGGACGTGAACCGTATGTGCAGTTGACGGACTTTGAGCGAGGGCGTATATTGGGCATGCGGGAGGCCGGGTGGACGTACCGCCGAATTGCTCAACACGTGGGGCGTGAGGTCTCCACAGTACATCGATGTTGTCGCCAGTGGTCGGCGGAAGGTGCACGTGCCCGTCAACCTGGGACCGGACCGCAGTTACGCATGGATGCACGCCAAGACCGTAGGATCCTACGCAGTGCCGTAGGGGACCGCACCGCCACTTCCCAGCAAATTAGGGACACTGTTGCTCCTGGGGTATCGGCGAGGACCATTCGCAACCGTCTCCATGAAGCTGGGCTACGGTCCCGCACACCGTTAGGCCGTCTTCCGCTCACGCCCCAACATCGTGCAGCCCTCCTCCAGTGGTGTCGCGACAGGCGTGAATGGAGGGACGAATGGAGACGTGTCGTCTTCAGCGATGAGAGTCGCTTCTACCTTGGTGCCAATGATGGTCGTATGCGTGTTTGGCGCCGTGCAGGTGAGCGCCACAATCAGGACTGCATACGACCGAGGCACACAGGGCCAACACCCGGCATCATGGTGTGGGGAGCGATCTCCTACACTGGCCGTACACCACTGGTGATCGTCGAGGGGACACTGAATAGTGCACGGTACATCCAAACCGTCATCGAACCCATCGTTCTACCATTCCTAGACCGGCAAGGGAACTTGCTGTTCCAACAGGACAATGCACGTCCGCATGTATCCCGTGCCACCCAACGTGCTCTAGAAGGTGTAAGTCAACTACCCTGGCCAGCAAGATCTCCGGATCTGTCCCCCATTGAGCATGTTTGGGACTGGATGAAGCGTCGTCTCACGCGGTCTGCACGTCCAGCACGAACGCTGGTCCAACTGAGGCGCCAGGTGGAAATGGCATGACAAGCCGTTCCACAGGACTACATCCAGCATCTCTACGATCGTCTCCATGGGAGAATAGCAGCCTGCATTGCTGCGAAAGGTGGATATACACTGTACTAGTGCCGACATTGTGCATGCTCTGTTGCCTGTGTCTATGTGCCTGTGGTTCTGTCAGTGTGATCATGTGATGTATCTGACCCCAGGAATGTGTCAATAAAGTTTCCCCCTCCTGGGAGAATGAATTCACGGTGTTCTTATTTCAATTTCCAGGAGTGTATTTTGAACTGAGCTGTAGACACGTTGAATTAAGAGAGAACGAGTGCTCCTGCCGGTAAAATTCAAAGTTATTAATACTGCCAACGTTAGCTACGGTAGTTTGCTGAGGGATGTGTGCACTGATTAATACATGAATAACTGCAAGGAAATTTAGTACTCAGTGTAAAATAGTAATCAGTGTAAAGCTGCATTGAATTTACAACTGGAAGGAAGGAAGAAATATTACAGTTTGGTCTTCCGTCGATAGCGAGGTGAATTAGGAGCGGTTTATAGCTGGTAACGTGAACATATTTGTTCGATTTCCTCGTTATTTCAATTTGCACACGGTTTACAAAATGGTTTTCACATTGGCTGCACTTACCAGTTAAGAACTTCTGGCTTTTTTTTGTTTGAATTACAGCCGAACGTTGTGGTCGAGCGGTTCTAGGCGCTTCAGTCCGGAACCACGAGGCTGCCATGGTCGAGGTTCGAATCCTGCCTCGGTCATGGATGTGTGTGATGTCCTTAGGTTAGTTAGATTTAAGTAGTTCTAAGTCTAGGGGACTGATGACCTCAGATGTTAAGTCTCATAGTGCTTAGAGCCATTTGAACCATTTTTTGTTTGCATTACAATGCTCAGATCGAACGAAATAATACTGGAAAAAAGAAAATTAAATCAGAATTAATTTTGTACCTAGTCCACAGGAAGTTCAAATTGGGAAAAGTGCAAGTACAGAGGAAAAAAGGAATATTACGGTTTAATTTTCCATTGATGTCTAGATCATTAGAGAAGCAATACAAATTCTGATTGGACAAGGATGAGGAATGGAATCAGCTGTGTACTGTCCGAAAGGAATCACTCCATATTTCATATTATGCAATTCAGGTGAACTATGGAAAACGTAGATCGAAGTTAAGTGCTGATATAGCAGGTCTCAGAGCATAGTAGTCACCGACATAAGGCAACGGGATACGTGGCAGTGGTAATTTTTTTTCCCCGCCCACACTCATTATCTACTCTATACTACGAAATTACGGAAGTTTAAAGAAGAAATTACGTAACAGGCTTGAAATCATGCTGCGTAACATCTCCACTTCAATGATACAGTCAGCATAGGTATCAGCAATGTGCTTTTATTGAAGGCCTACCCCTTGGATCTGGAATAATGGACTCGTCCATGTCCTTGAAGTTGAAGGAGACACAAAATTGTATGTCACTGTATTCTGTGGAAGAGAATTATACATAGTAAAATTCTCGTAATAGTTGATCCGAGTGAAAATAGGGATTTATCACAGGCGGTACTAACAAATACATTTTGGTTATCTTACCTAAAAAAAAATGGCCTACCTGACAACGCCGACAGGAAAGTTCGTGATGCGAGTTTAACGAGAGCAATTTACATCGCCGGCGACTGTCGAACGGCAGAGTACTTCAATTGATATTGCCAAGTGAAACATATAAAGCCACAATGGACGTGACACTGAATGGTGAACAAATGCTTTATATTTAATAGTGACAATTATTACAGAAGTAGGCAATGATGAACGAAGCTTACACCGCACCACTGCGTCACAGCTCGATGCGGCAACGGCAAGTAGGGATATGCAGCCATCATGCTGAATGATATTGTCTGTGTTGTTCGGATAACCACGGATGGTCTTATGGTTGCGACTGACAAGGGAATGGTCCCGTCCATCTATGCAGCCATCATGCTGAATGATATTGTCTGTTTGTTCGGATAACCACGGATGGTCTTATGGTCGCGACTGACAAGGGAATGGTCCCGTCCGTCATGTCGAAACATACCATGAAATTTTTCACAAAGGAAGAATACACGGAAAGAAGTGCATTGTCAAAATTTTAGCTGCCACCATGCACTGCGAGTATTTAAAAAAATGTAAAAGTTACTCGTTTTAGCTGCACAGAGAAAAGCTTATAATAGCGGTTTTTACGGTACTTCCTGCCTGGTGATCGAATCGGCTAGTTATCAGATGCAGCCGTGACAGGAGGGAATAGCGACGAGTAACGCGAATTTCAAACCATATCGAAAATGTCTCATATCATTAATTTTCGAATAAATTGCAGTTGATATCGACAGACTTGAGAGTCAGCGCAGAATACGGTGGCCGATGTGCAGTGACCAATTTTCGTCCATAGCGCTGGGCGAATTCACTAGTCTGTTCAGAAGTGGACGCCTTCAGTGTTTGTCACCTTTCCGCCCGTCAGCGATGACAGACTCGAGGAACACGCCCTGCAGTCTTTCTCAAACAATTTTACGGAAAAAGTATGGGAAAAAATGTCATTTCTGCATCACTTATAGCTTTATATGTCGGGTTCATAATGATGTGACCATCCTTTCGTTAATGGTCATAGTTACTGTGATAGTTACATGGAAGTAAGACACTGCGAGAAATTCGAGGAAGTTTGCAGTGAAAAATAGGGGTCGCTATGAATTTGCGTCTGGTGCATACTACATAATATGTCGCTGCCTATGAATTGTATCTGTTGTTGTTGTGGTCTTCAGTACAGCTGGTTTGATGCAGCTCTCCATGCTACTCTATCCTGTGCAAGCTCCTTCAACTTCCAGTACCTACTGCAACCTACATCCTTCTGAATCTGCTTAGTGTATTCATCTCTTGGTCTCCCTATACGATTTTTACCCTCCATGCCGCATTCCAATACTAAATTGGTGATCCCTTGATGCCTCAGAATATGCCCTACCATCGATTTCTTCTTCTAGTCAAGTTGTGCCACAAATTTCTCTTCTCTTCAATTCTATTCAGTACCACCTCATTAGTTATTTGATCTACCCATCTAATCTTCAGCATTCTTCTGTACCACCACATTTCGAAAGCTTCTATTCTCTTCTTGTCTAAACTATTTATCGTCCATGTTTCACTTCCATTCATGGCTATACTCCATACAAATACTTTCAGAAACGACTTCCCGACACTTAAATCTATACTCGATGTTAACAAATTTCTCTTCTTCAGAACGCTTTCCTTGCCATTGCCAGTCTACATTTTATATCCACTCTACTTCGAACATCATCAGTTACTTTGCTCCCGAAATAGCAAAACTCATTTACTACTTTAAGTGTCTCATTTCCTAATGTAATTCCCTCAGCATCACCCGACTTAATTCGACTATATTCCATTATCCTAGTTCTGCTTCTGTTGGTGTTCATCTCATATCCTCCATTCAAGACACTGTCCATTCCGTTCAGCTGCTCTTCCAAATCCTTTGCTGTCTCTGAGATAATTACAATGTCATCGGTGAACCTCAAAGTTTTTATTCCTTCTCCATGGATTTTAATACCTGCTCCGAATTTTTCTTTTGTTTCCTTTGCTGCTTCCTCAATATACAGATTGAACATCGGGGATAGGTTACAACCCTGTCTGACTCCTTTGCCAGCCACTGCTTCCCCTCGACTCTTATGACTGCAATTTGGTTTCTGTACAAATTGTAAATAGCCTTTCGCTCCCTGTATTTTACCCCTGCCACCTTCAGAATTTGAAAGATAGTATTCCAGTCAACATTATTTTCATTATTGTTTAATAATATGCAAATCTCTGCTATTTGTCAATTTTAATAAATACAAAGACGTTCTTCTCCACTGTCAAAAGCATTCTCTAAGTCTACAAATGCTAGAAACGTAAGTTTACCTTTCCTTAATCTATTTTCTAAGGTAAGTGGTGCCCGCATCTCGTGGTCGTGCGGTAGCGTTCTCGCTTCCCACGCCCGGGTTCCCGGGTTCGATTCCGGCGGTGTCAGGGATTTTCTCTGCCTCGTGATGGCTGGGTGTTGTGCGCTGTCCTTAGGTTAGTTAGGTTTAAGTAGTTCTAAGTTCTAGGGGACTGATGACCATAGATGTTAAGTCCCATAGTGCTCAGAGCCATTTGAACCATTTTGAAGGTAAGTGGTAGGGTCAGTATTGCCTCACGTGTTCCAACATTTCTACGGAATCCAAACTGATCTTCCACGAGGTCGGCTTCCATCAGTTTTTTTTCCATTCGTCTGAAAAGAATTCGTATTAGTATATTGCATCCATGGCTTATTAAACTGATAGTTCGGTAATTTTCACATCTGTCAACACCTTCTTTCTTTGGGATTGGAATTATTATTTTCTTCTTGAAGTCTGAGGGTATTTTGCCTGTCTCATACATCTTGCTCACCAGATGATAGAGTTTTGTTAGGCCTGGCTCTCCAAAGGCTGTCAGTAGTTCTAATGCAATGTTGTCTTCTCCCGGGGCCTTGTTTCGACTTAGGTCTTTCAGTGCTCTGTCAAACTCTTCCCGCAGTATCATATCTTCTATTTCGTCTTCATCTACATTCTCTTCCATTTCTATAATATTGTCCTCAAGAACATCGCCCTTGTATAGACCCTGTATAAACTCCTTCCACCTTTCTGCTTTCCCTTCTTTGCTTAGAACTGGGTTTCCATCTGAGCTCTTGATATTCATACAAGTGGTTCTCTTTTCTCCAAAGGTCTCTTTAATTTTCCTGTAGGCAGTATCTATCTTACCCCTAGTGGTATGTGCCTCTACATCCTTACATTTGTCCTCTAGCCATCTCTGCTTAGCCATTTTGCACTTCCTGTCGATCTCATTTTTGAGACGTTTGTATTCCTTTTTACCTCCTCCTATCGTATCGAATTATTCTTCAGACTTGGGTGGAGGTCTCAGTCTATCACCAATCTCGAGAAAATTGATCTGATGTAGTACACTCATTTGCGGTCGCCCCGCACGAACGATGAAGCCCGAGCGAAATATCCACAACATTTCTCATATTTCATAGCAGATTTGAGATATCGAAAGAAGATATTGGCAAATAACAGGACGCAAAGAGTATTTTGCGTATGTTTATTATGCAAAACGTCATTGTCTACAGTGTTATTCCAATAACTATGGGCTTTTTTAATGAAAGAATTTAATTCTTAAGGGCCATCGATAGCTGGTGAAACAACAATTGGTTTGGGAACAACATAACCGAAGACATTACACGTTTATTTTGTATCGAGGATGTGCTTTTTATAAGCTACTGATCTTACTTTTCCTCAGTTCCTGATTTAATAAACTTAATAAACCGCTATTTAAGAATCCTCTCGCACTTATATCTACCGAACGTGTTAGTGAGGTGCCATTGTGTAAACTCCTCTGTGTTTTGTTAAAAGAAGCAGATTTTAACATGGCATCAAGAGGTATGTGTAGATTGTACTCAAAATTTGCCGCTCACGACGCTTCTCTGAATATTAGTAATAGTTAATAAGCCAAGCGAGAATGAATCGCTGCGTTTTCAGTAGAACTCTTTATAGATACTAACCAAAGCAGAGGTGATAGTGTCTGTAGTAGTAGTAGTAGTAGTAGTAACAGTAGTAGCTCGCTGTCGGGCGGTGGGATCAGATCGCTCGTAGAGAGCAGTTGTCTGGTTGTATAGCTCACACAGAGTACTTGTGTCCTATATGGAATTACCGGGGCCGATCGTGGAGAGCGATGGTGGTGCCTGAGCGATGTAGTATAAGGTAAAATAATAAAAAATAAAAGAAAATTAATATTTATTGCCGCCCGAATATGTAATTTGTAACAAATGATTTTGTACTATTGTTATATCAAGTCCCATGTAAATGTTTTTTAAAAAAAAACTTTTAATAATAATCTTTCTTATAAAATAACTTTTGTCAGTCATTCATCTGAATTTAAAGATTTTACTAATTTCTCCCATCCACGCTCATCCCGATTATCGTACAGAAAAATCAGTTGTTTCTTTTTATACATGATAAATCTAGGGGCCAGCATTGCATTGGGCTGTGCCAGAAAAATTTCTTATAGGAGCAGATATATACGCGTTATCTGGCGACATCATTGAGGTAAGAATTTGCAATTTATTTAGAATGATTTTTCAGGGCCACGACGCTGCATTGCTGACGTCCAGATTTACCAGTTTAGGTTCACAGTCAGTTAATTATTGAAAGGTTATATATGAGTCACAATTTTTGTGGTGTCACCGCCAGACACCACACTTGCTAGTTGGTAGCCTTTAAATCGGCCGCGTTCCGTTAGTATACGTCGGACCCGTGTGTCGCCACTATAAGTAATTGCAGACCGAGCGCCGCCACACGGCAGGTCTAGTTTAGAGAGACTCCCTACCACCCCCGCTGTACAGTCGACTTTGCTAGCGATGGTTCACTGTCTACGTACGCTCTCATTTGCAGAGACGATAGTTAACATAGCCTTCAGCTACGTCATTTGCTACGACCTAGCAAGGCGCCATATTCTTCAAGAATGTATTCTGAACAGATAATATTGTGAATCATGTACCGTCAAGAGCGACGTTCATCATTAATGGATTAAAGTTAAGTATCAAACTAATTACGTCTGCTTTCTGACTTCTCATTCCTTGTCATGATCCAGACCTCACGTCAGTATAGTTCTTCCCTCCTCAGGCCAGTTTGCGTGAGCTAAAACGCGCGCATTTCGGCCTCCACTAGTGACACGGTGTTGGCTCTTCTGCTAACACAAAAATTTTATTGAGAGGTTAGTAACCAATTTATTCCGAGGTTGGGAGGTTACAAAGTGTGGGCGCAGAGTGGCTCCACCTAATGTTTACAAAAACTGTGAGCTTCAGTTTGGAACGGCACTTCCCCGCCAGCACTCGGCATTTCCCCTACAGCGACTGCCCGTAACACCCACCACTAACGTGCTCACATGTGCCCTGCCGACTGCATATCTACCGGCCATGATATATTTTATGTGGTCTCAACACAAGTGACTAGCAGGGGAGTGAAAATCGATGTAGCGTAGAATGTCACATTCCTGACACCATTCATAAATCAGGACTTTAATTTTTAACGAAATGTCGACATCATTGGATTTAATGTCCAAGAAATTAATTAATAAATAACAGAGTTCGGGTCTCGGTCGGGCACACAGTTTTAATCTGCCAGAAAGTTTCATATCAGCGCACACTCCGCTTCAGAGTGAAAATCTCATTCTGGAAACATCCCCCAGGCTGTGGCTAAGCCACGTCTCCGCAATATCCTTTCTTTCAGGAGTGCTAGTTCTGCAAGGTTCGCAGGAGAGCTTCTGTAAAGTTTGGAAGGTAGGAGACGAGATACTGGCAGAAGTAAAGCTGTGAGGACCGGGCGTGATTCGTGCTTCGGTAGCTCAGATGGTAGAGCACTTGCCCGCCAAAGGCAAAGGTCCCGAGTTCGAGTCTCGGTCGGGTACACAGTTTTAATCTGCCAGGAAGTTTCATATCAGCGCACACTCCGCTGGAGAGTGAAAATCTCATTCTGGAAACAGATATATAGATTTTCAGGTGAAGTAGGTGATTTCGATTCCATATAACGTTCTTCGTATACATCTTTGAAAGACTGAACACATTAACTGGACTTCACATTACTGTCAAACTCCAAAAATGTGTGCGAATTCCTATGGGACCAAACTGATGAGGTCATTGGTCCCTAGAATTACACAATATTTAAACGAACTTTAACCTGTGCTAAGAACAACACACACACACCCATGCCCGAGAGAGGACTCGAACTTCCTCCGGGAGGGGCCGCGCAGCCCGTGACAGGACGCCTCAAACCATGCGGCCACTCCGCGCGCTCTCAAACTCCGGAACTTGAACAAAGATGGATGCTATTAGCGAGCATGTACGAAGAAATAACAAGGAAAATTAATTTAATTTTATCTCTGTAATTAACACTTAGCGATACCACAAAGGCAACTGCTAATTATTATGGATATTAAATAAATTACAAAATTGAGTGAATGGTAACTGTGAACAATTGTGTTATAGTAGCTACCGGTGGAAACTGAAATTGGCTTTACGAACTATGGTCACGTTGTGCCGTATTGCCGCGTGGGATTGGCCGAGCGGTGTAGGGCACTGCAGTCATGAACTGTGCGGCTGGTCCCGGCGGAGGTTCGAGTCCTCCCTCGGGCATGGGTGTGTGTGTTTGTCCTTAGGATAATTTAGGTGAAGTAGTGTGTAAGCTTAGGGACTGATGACCTTAACAGTCAAGTCCCATAAGATTTCACACACATTTGAACATTTGTGCCGTGTTACCTGTTTACCACTGTGCCATCGAGCAAGGATGTGTGCCCGATGTGTTGAGCATGCACTGTCTGCTACAGCTAAGACAGGGGTGTACATTTCTCTATCTGCCTGGCGAGCTACAAATTAGGCAATTTTGAGCATTTTTAAAAATGCTTGCAGTATGATTTAGTAGCCAAAGTATTGACATTGTGTTCCTTTCAGTGTACTCTCCCTGGATCAAAATTTCGTGGTAGGTTTCAAGTTGTCGGACTGCACCATTCCCTTGTGAATGGGTGAATGTGACAGTCCCAGTGGAGAACCGTTGTTGAATGGGTGCCAAACAGTATTTCAACATACGGGCGATTAGTGAGGTTCCACGCAACAGAATATTATAACAGGCGTCGTTAACCCTGCCTGATTAGCGCTCGCTTGTGTGTTTATTTCCCATGGGTGTTACAAATTCGTAGAGCGAACGCTGTGAAGACAATTACGGTCAATTAGCGGCCTCCGTGAAGGCTATTTGAATTCTGGTGTTACACGCGTACCGCTTTGATTCGAAATACGACACATACACCAACTTAACCGGAGGACACAGGTCCTCAACAATATAATTTATTGTTATCAGACTAGTGTAGTATTTATTTTCTGGCCATTCAACTCTTATGTGGCCTATTCTTTTGTTCAGAGAACACGCGAATGTGTCACCAGAACGGGCGCAACGCCGGGGGAACTCGTGCAGGTGCATTTTTCAGCTTACAGTGCCGATAGCTCGGATACCGTTTCAAGGCAACGGAGCATTGAAAATTTTTCAGAAACACCTCACCACAGTCTTTAAACATCAGTTGATAACGCATCAACGATATAAGACTTCAACAGATAATATGATAGCCAAGACAGGAGACAAATACTACATGATTAAGTGTCAGTCTGCTTCAGCTATGGCTTGGAGAGGACGTTTGCTGCGTTCCACCAGAGTAGTTTGTGTTTACTTCCTCGACGCATACGGGTTAGTTTTCTTCTTATATTAAGAGCGCTATGGCACATTCGTACTTGCAGAACACGATAAAAATCACTTATCAATCAGACCACACCCTACCACGTGCTTATGAAGTTGAGCAGTTCTTTCGAAACCAGCTCAGACTGGATCCAGCGCTCATGGTGAGATTATATTTTTCCAATAACTGCAAGAATTTTTATATAAAGATGACATTTGCAGCCACATGCACTGACGTGGTCAATAAGTAGGTCGACGCCCCTGCGTTCGAACACTCCAGTTGTCACATTGGAGCAGTCACGGTAGACCACGCAGGACTTGGCCAGCGGATGCTTCCACTTGAGGTGCCGGAAGATGTTATCACGTTAGTTCGCTAAAGTATATAATTAATAATTTCTCTCGCTGGAGACTTTCCATCTGCTCCTATTGTGACTGGCAAACGATAGAGCCGCTCTTGGGATTGTCACACAGAGACACTTTACGCCCTTGCCGCAAATACACCAGACTGCATTCGTCCGAGCCCTGAGGTAGAACGTTTCATCCGGTAGAAGAGTCATGTGAGCACCGATATGGTGGGGCGTTACATATAGGATATACACTAAAATCTGGCGTACAAGATACCACATCTCCCCTGTGCGCTCTTTTTTGGTGTCCGCTTCGTGGAGCGTAGGGCAAGTGGTTGAATCGGGCAAGTGGATCTTATAAAGACATTCGTGTGTAATATTGCATTTGTTGTATGCGAACCGGGGTCCTAGAAACGACGGAGAGGCTCCATCCCCGCCGCAGCCGCAGTGGTCCGCAACCCCACGACAACTACCGCAGTCCACCCATCCGCCGCCCCACACCGAACCATTCCGTCAGGGTTATTGTGCGGTTCGTCCCCCGGTGGACATCCCCCCTTCTTCCCCCAGTGAACGTCTCACACCAGACGAGTGTAAACCCTATGTTTGTGTGGTAGAGTAACGGTTGTGTACACGTACGTGGAGAACTTGTTTTCGCAGCAATCGCCGACATAGCAATCACCGGACCTCGACACAAGTCCGCTGGGCGGATTCGGGTCGGGGACCAGGCGCTCCTTCCCAATCCGGAAATCTGTGCATTAGGCCACACGGCTAACTGGGCGGGCTTGCGTAATATACTTCCTCTTGACAGCCACATGCCACACAGGTCGTACGACAGAGTCAAGTAAGGAACGGTGTACCGTTCTCCACATAACTCTTGACCGTGTGTTTGGATATTTCAATTCGATCACATTAGGCTGGCAACACTGCTGTAGTCACCGCTGTAGTTCATCGTAGAGCCGGTTCTCCATCTGCAAAAGTGGGGACTGGATCACTTAGCGGAGGTCATTGTGGCTCAAATAGAATCACCTTAGATGACTGAAGGGAGCCGGGAGGTCACTCAACATAATCGAAGGACCGAGAGAGGCCGGTTCAATAGCGATCACTAACGAACTCGTAAGGCTCAACGCGCATCTACGCTGCAGCTTAAATGGGCACTGATATAGAGGGCCACCACCCTACCATAGACGTTGACGAGCCCCCCCCCCCCCCCCTTTGTCCACGGGTAGGGTGAAGGAGTCGTATTTAAACGGCCATAATGCTACAAGCCGGTGAGTGCGTGATGGGTAGAGTTTGTGCGACGTGTGGACGCCACGATGCTAAGTAGACAATGACAATGTGCTCGCTGTACAATATTGGGGGACCGTGAGCGTTGATCCACAACGCAGACCCCTTTCTGCTGCAATACATCTACATCTACATGACTACTCTGCAATTCACATTTAAGTACTTGGCAGAGGGTTCGTCGAACCACAATCATACTATCTCTCTACCATTCCACTCCCGAACAGCGCGCGGGAAAAACGAACACCTAAACCTTTCTGTTCGAGCTCTGATTTCTCTTATTTTATTTTGATGATCATTCCTACCTATGTAGGTTGGGCTCAACAAAATATTTTCGCATTCGGAAGAGAAAGTTGGTGACTGAAATTTCGTAAATAGATCTCGCCGCGACGAAAAACGTCTTTGCTGTAATGACTTCCATCCCAATTCGCGTATCATATCTGCCACACTCTCTCCCCTACTACGTGATAATACAAAACGAGCTGCCCTTTTTGGCACCCTTTCGATGTCCTCCGTCAATCCCACCTGGTAAGGATCCTACACCGCGCAGCAATATTCTAACAGAGTACGAACGAGTGTAGTGTAAGCTGTCTCTTTAGTGGACTTGTTGCATCTTCTAAGTGTCCTGCCAATGAAATGCAACCTTTGGCTCGCCTTCCCCACAATATGATCTATGTGGTCTTTCCAACTGAAGTTGTTCGTAATTTTAACACCCAGGTACTTAGTTGAATTGACAGCCTTGAGAATTGCGCTATTTATCGAGTAATCGAATTCCAACGGATTTCTTTTGGAACTCATGTGGGTCACCTCACACTTTTCTTATTTAGCGTCAACTGCCACCCGCCACACCATACAGCAATCTTTTCTAAATCGCTTTGCAACTGATACTGGTCTTCGGATGACCTTACTAGACGGTACATTACAGCATCATCTGCGAACAACCTAAGAGAACTGCTCAGATTGTCACCCAGGTCATTTATATAGATCAGGAACAGCAGATGTCCCAGGACGGTTCCCTGGGGAACACCTGATATCACTTCAGTTTTACTCGACGATTTGCCGTCTATTACTACGAACTGTGTTCAACGTTATCGTGCGCCAGATGTCGGCTGTGAAATGTAGTCGTAAACATCGTAGCGTCTCAGTAAGCCGAAAAGGAGCAACGAACTCTCGAGACAATCCGTAGACAATCCCTACCCTTTAGGTGGTTCGAGCGACTTGTTGACTTTACTACCTGATGGCGCTCCGTATGTTGCAATCCAGGACATGGCCTCTGTCATGCCATCGGCAAAGCTGACGACGAGCGTCACATCATTGGCGTGCATCGTGCCTTTGTAAGCTCGACCGACAAACTGGAGTTCTGTTGAAACTTCCTGGCAGATTAAAACTGTGTGCCCGAGTTCTGTTGAAACAGCTTGTCTTGAATATAAAAAATATTTTTTGTGATGTTTTTTTGAATGGTTTTCAACAATTAAAACAGATCGCCGTTCAGTATTCTGATAATGAGAAAATTGAGTCAAATAGTTCAGGTATATGCCATGTGGTCACTGATACTTCAACACAACATACCGCCACCATTAGCGCACGTGTGACGTAAAACCAATCTATCCTGCTCAACAAGCTTCAGCTATGATCGGTGCATCCGTGGACGTCATCATCTTTATGCCACCATGTACTGACCAGATGAAGAACCCATATAAGGGTCTCGAGTTCCTCCCAAGGTGAATGGTGTGGCAGCTGCTCGATAGTCGCCTGCATACAACTGCATACACCTATCACCATGTTATCCAGTCTACTCTGGCAGAGCTGCGCTTTATCCTGCGTGAAGAAACGCGAGTGTTCTCTCCATAGTTCAGAGACAGAAGGAGTGTAGCTGTTAACAAGCTACACAGTGTTGACCATAACGTCCATATCCCTCCTCTTCAGGAAGTACTGCACATCAGTGACTGTCGAACCTTCACAGGGAGGGATGGCAATCCCATTATCTTCAGGATATGCATGGGAGACACAAGCCGTATATCCAGAGAAGTGGACGAAGCTTGCTGCACATACTACCCGTAAGAAGACAACGTCAGAATCTCCTGCAATGAGCATTTGTGACAACAATGATAGATTACGTCACGTCTCTATTGAACTTATGCTAATAGTAGCTACGCTTAAGGTCTTTTGTCTAGGTCGATGGGCTGGGGGTGTCTTCGTAGCACACAATTTGAGAGAGAGAGGAAATCCCTGAACGTTACAGCCCGCAACCATGTTTATGGCGGCTGGTGGTCAGGGGTGGCACACGACATGCCATGTCCCTCCACCTCCCCCATCGCCACATCATCGGCACCCCCAAAGTCATCAGCCCACAGGGCAGGAGCTGGTGTCAGTCTGAGGGATGACTCACCATTCCCTTCATAGCAGATTGCCGTGTCATTGGTCAGTGCTGCGATGTCATTGTCCTGACAGTCAGATGCTGGTATTGTAAGACGTCGTGGTCTCCTGACCTTCATTGCTTACATATTCCGCCCTCACAATCATATTCCGCACATCAAGACCCTTCATTCGAACCCAAACTCGATAAGATAAAGTCAGTGTTGTATGAATTCGTGTAAACGATATGCAAATAACTAATAAATCGCAACTGCGCACTGTGGTTGAAATACTCGAGGCTAGCGTACACACATACATTCTAGACACGACGGTCACAGGAGCTTTTAGTTCGAGAGAGGCAACCGCACACCAGGAGGCCGGTCCCAACATATCTACGTCGGCCGGTGGACGCCCGTGGAGCGGACAGCGTTCGCCCGAGGGAAAGGAGGAACGACCCCATGTTCGGATTAAAAGCAAATTCCGCTACATTGTGTGGGAGCGGCCAGCCTACGCATTCTTTACACATAGCACGCAGTTTCAGAGATTTTCACAGGGAGACAGCAAACGCCAAACGCCGATACTACAGATTTCCAGATTGGTCGCCTTAAACGAAACGTCATTCTCCCATTTTAGAAGAGCAATGCTGATTGGCAGACCATATTTCTGACGCCTTGAGCTGAAGGAGTAATGGAAGAGACCGAAAGATATACCCCTTCACGTCTGGCGTGGAGGGGCGCCGTTCCGTTGTCGCTCTTGGAACGAGGAACAAGAGGTGCTCTCCTCAGTACTTCACTGGGAGAGCACCTCTGTCGAGAGCGAATCGAAGTGCGACTCTCTATATTGAGTCCTTGCGATTAAGCGTTGTTCACTGTGTTGGCCGACACACTTATTGTGCTGTGTGAGCGGACAGAGTTATAGTTAAACGCCTGTGAGCGAATGTTTGAGTGGCATCACGGTGGACTGGTTATCTGACCGGTGTACCACGCCAATAGTTGGACTAGGGGGGAATAGGAATCGTTGACTTCATCAAGGCGTAGGGAGAGTTTGATTGGCGAAGGTCAATCCAGATAGAACGAGGGTTATTTGTCAGCAGCGAGCGGCGCAGACAGCAGTCATCGCAGCTTATGGTATTGTGCGCTACAGCTATTGCGAGCCCCATATTTCCTCCACAACAGTACACTTCACTGCATTTCACACGCGACAGCCTCGACCGCACCTAGCAACGTTCTAAAGGATAATTATTCAACTTGAGTAGGCACACCTCTCAGCCATTCTGCCAAGTCAACAACAATTTTAAACTTTGTGTAGAAATTTCATTAGCGAATCCTATCCTTGAGAGGTAACTTCACATTCCGAAAAGAACCAGGATGTAACTTGTTCAATTCATAACTAAAAGTGCCATTGTCATTTCTCAGAATTTTTGCAAAATAAATAATAACTTTCGTTAGTTTCATGTTTTTCTTACACTAACTAGCATTACTCCAGTAACCAAGTATCCCACTAGTTACGTAAGAAATTTTGTGAATTTTTGTGTCATTTCCTTACAGCGGACGACTCCAGAAGATATTTATTGCTGAAATTTTTTCAGGCGTTTCTCTTTAGAACGTTAGGAGCGTCTGTCTGACTTCTATAGTACTGTAGGGGTGGAAATTGCATCTTGCAGGAGCCACAGGGTAAAGGGTACATCTCAGATTAATCCGTTGCGCAGAATAACAGAATCTCAGATCAACCCCAGGCTCACAGTATCTGGCTGGGGAGTGAAGTGATACCGATATCATGGCTGAGGTGGGGAACCAATCGTCTAGTATCATCATGACGCATATCTACCAAATCACAATCAGTATCATAGTCCTCTTCCAGGCCAGATGTACAGAGGAAGCGTACTTCAAAAGGAGCCCACCACCGTTTCTTGTGACGCCGAGGTTGTTTACAGACATGGACGTCCGTATTGGTGTGTGGTGGATGTTCCGTTGGCATTCCGTGGGATACAGCCACGGGTGGCTGGTGGTCTATGGTAGCAGTAGATGTCGTCCGATCGTCGAAAGCTCTGACACTGCAGCGTCCTGCCCTCCTACAGCTACTGTATCCTGCAGGACATCGCCTCTTTCGTTGCCCAATAAGGGCAGTGTGGGAGGCTTGAAATAGTGTAGGGGGAGAATAGCAGTCTCCATGGGTACAACATCATCTTGTGTTGTAGAATGCGTAACACGACGCTGAAGGCCGAACTGTCTGACATGGTCTTCTTGTGCGGGAAAAATTTCGAAGTTGGCTATCATACATGATGATGGCACATCCTGTTCAGGTACAATGGGACAAGTTATGAGAGGTCGAACGTCACCCGGCGTACTCCGTTGTGGACTTTGTAGGTTTGGAAAGTTCACCATTTTTCCGCCATATGGTGCGTCACTTCTGCCGTGTGTGTTACCACTTTGTTTTTCATTTTTCCTCTCAATGTCCATCACGCGCTAGAAGCATCATTTAGTTCACCGCCTCCGACTTAGCACGGCGTATCATAGGTCTTCCCCTTTGCGTCTTCTGTAGATTACGATATTTGTCTTCGGTTTTGGTTTGCCGCATACTTCCCCTTCTCTACTTGCATCTCGACAGATCCAATTTTTTTTTTCCATGTTAGCGTTGTTGACACATTCTGAGGTTTTTTTATGAATCCAATACAAGGATTTTCTGCAATATACGATGTTATTTACATTTCCGTCTGATTAGAGAACTAAGGATGAAACAAATATTTAGCGATTTCCGAGTCTGTGGTTAGGCAGGAACCTATGACGGCAGCTGAAATTGCTGTGAGTGACTCGAGGAGCAATAACATTCATATTCTTCCTTGTAAACTCGACAGCAGATAATGCGATTGTCGATAATGCGCGAGACGTCAAAATGACGTCACTTTTGCAGCAAGAGTTGTGGTGTGAATGTTATCCACTCTAAAGCCTTCCTCACACGAGACTAGGCTGTTAACGTTGACGTGAACGCGGACGGGAAATCCAACTTCACGATACAGCTCCCACGACACACGAGACGTGCACGTAAATGTGTTTCGTGGACATATCGCTCCCCAGTGGCAGCTGTCGGCTGCATATGGCTCTGAAGCCACAAACTTTGTTAACGAAAATGGACTCGCATATAGTTCCTACGTTAACTGTAGTAAAACGCACAATTCCTGCCTGGTCCACAAGCTAGTCATGTTGTTCTGTTTGTAGTGCAGATGAAGAAAAACGTCAATAGCCATAAACATGTTGTAAGGTAAAAACGAAAATTCTATATCCAGTCAATAAGGATATCAGCTTGTAAAACTTCACAAAATTGGACAAACTCTGTCCTGAGGGAGAGCACACCTATATCTATATAACATCAAATACTACAGGAAATATTTCTATTAATTCAATAAGAAAAAGTGGAAGCAAAAAAGAGATATTTGGATACAGCAAAAGATGAACCCCCTAAACATTGTTTCGCAAATTGGTGCTTCTGCTCAGTTCGTAACGGTGAATTTCTACAACAAATGACATATTTTATGTTATGATATTCTGAAGGGTTTTAATCGCCGATATGTTATTAACTGATATTTAATTGTAACATATATTATAATACACTTTCATCACACGTGAGTTATAACACGACAATAACTGAACATGAAATTTCTTTAACCACGATATGACATTTCCAGTCATTTTGCTTCAACAAATCATACCAACAATGACGCATTTTCGAGAGATCCTCAGTGTCGTGGTTCTTAGAACCAGCATATATTCATAGGGTATAAATTACAATAGAAAACCGACCAAATATTGTCTTCAGCTGAAAACGACGAGTACAGTACCCCGTCTCAGAAGTTCTGCTGGTGACGTAGACAGCGCTGTTACCTCTTATGGGTCCAAAAGTTCGTATCACGTTGACCAAATATTTTAGGTGACTGCACAAAACTGATGCAGCTCCACGTCCACCTTAGCTAATTCGTCCCGTGTGAGGACAGGTCAAGGTATCTGAACCCGAGTCAGGAAATGTGAATGTTGGCCATAGTTTGGTCGCTCCGCCACGCACTTCGGGGCACGCAAAGCTCTACTTTTTGTCTGACTTTCGTTCGGTGGGGCAGACGTGCTGACATGGATGATGATGATGATGATGATTGGTTTATGGGGCACTCAACTGCGTGGTTATCAGCGCCCGTGCAAATTCCCAACCTTTGCTCAGTCCAGTCTCCGCACTTTCATGAATGATGATAAAATGATGAGGACAACACAAACACCTAGTCATCTCGAGACAGGTGAAAATCCATGACCCCGCCGGGAATCGAACCCGGGGCCCCGTGCCTGACATGGAGCACGCCATATTAAGCAGTTATCCTGACCCTTGTCTAGTGTACAAGACAGAAGCCTTTGCGCAGCACACTTCACTGTAATACGGTGAGATGCCCATAGCCATATGCATCTCATTAAGCTTCCTTTCAGATGAGCTTCAAAGGATTATCGGGTTTGTGATATGTACTAAATGTGGGTCTTTGTTGTACCACATGTGATCTGAAATCCATTTCAGTGACAGGCGTCCTAACCCTCAAGTGATTTAAACGCAGCTTATACTATTCAAATGAGGTATTTATTGCATGTGCAATATTATTTTTAATATGGTTTTGAAATATTGTACAGAAGGCATTTAAAGTTAGTGCATCTCAATACCTGGACACATCCACCAGGGCTTTATTGTGCACTTCACTGTATGTTTGGTTATAGTTTGAGTTAATTTAATATGATTACAACTTTCATTAACTTATTTCGCCTTTTCCTGTGTCACAAGCTTGCCATGCGGTGTGATGTCCGTGTTAGAACTGAAAGAGAAATGGCTCTACGAGCTCAAACATTTCATAAAACCTGGTAACTTATCTTTCGTAAGTGATTCACCGAGTAATAACTTTAACACTGATATAGTTTTCTCAGAGATCTTCAGGCAGTGGAGAAGAACGTCTTTGTACACTCCTGGAAATTGAAATAAGAACACCGTGAATTCATTGTCCCAGGAAGGGGAAACTTTATTGACACATTCCTGGGGTCAGATACATCACATGATCACACTGACAGAACCACAGGCACATAGACACAGGCAACAGAGCATGCACAATGTCGGCACTAGGTCAGTGTATATCCACCTTTCGCAGCAATGCAGGCTGCTATTCTCCCATGGAGACGATCGTAGAGATGCTGGATGTAGTCCTGTGGAACGGCTTGCCATGCCATTTCCACCTGGCGCCTCAGTTGGACCAGCGTTCGTGCTGGACGTGCAGACCGCGTGAGACGACGCTTCATCCAGTCCCAAACATGCTCAGTGGGGGACAGATCCGGAGATCTTGCTGGCCAGGGTAGTTGAGTTACACCTTCTAGAGCACGTTGGGTGGCACGGGATACATGCGGACGTGCATTGTCCTGTTGGAACAGCAAGTTCCCTTGCCGGTCTAGGAATGGTAGAACGATGGGTTCGATGACGGTTTGGATGTACCGTGCACTATTCAGTGTCCCCTCGACGATCACCAGTGGTGTACGGCCAGTGTAGGAGATCGCTCCCCACACCATGATGCCGGGTGTTGGCCCTGTGTGCCTCGGTCGTATGCAGTCCTGATTGTGGTGCTCACCTGCACGGCGCCAAACACGCATACGACCATCATTGGCACCAAGGCAGAAGCGACTCTCATCGCTGAAGACGACACGTCTCCATTCGTCCCTCCATTCACGCCTGTCGCGACACCACTGGAGGCGGGCTGCACGATGTTGGGGCGTGAGTGGAAGACGGCCTAACGGTGTGCGGGACCATAGCAAAGCTTCATGGAGACGGTTGCGAATGATCCTCGCCGATACCCCAGGAGCAACAGTGTCCCTAATTTGCTGGGAAGTGGCGGTGCGGTCCCCTACCACACTGCGTAGGATCCTACGGTCTTGGCGTGCATCCGTGCGTCGCTGCGGTCCGGTCCCAGGTCGACGGGCACGTGCACCTTCCGCCGACCACTGGCGACAACATCGATGTACTGTGGAGAACTCACGCCCCTTGTGTTGAGCAATTCGGCGGTACGTCCACCCGGCCTCCCGCATGCTCACTATACGCCCTCGCTCAAAGTCCGTCAACTGCACATACGGTTCACGTCCACGCTGTCGCGGCATGCTACCAGTGTTAAAGACTGCGATGGAGCTCCGTATGCCACGGCAAACTGGCTGACACTGACGGCGGCGGTACACAAATGCTGCGCAGCTAGCGCCATTCGACGGCCAACACCGCGGTTCCTGGTGTGTCCGCTGTGCCGTGCGTGTGATCATTGCTTGTACAGCCCTCTCGCAGTGTCCGGAGCAAGTATGGTGGGTCTGACACACCGGTGTCAATGTGTTCTTTTTTCCATTTCCAGGAGTGTATTTATTAAAATTGACAAATAGCAGAGATTTGCATATTATTAAACAATAATGAAAATAATGTTGACTGGAATACTCTCTTTCAAATTCTAGAGGTGGCAGGGGTAAAATACAGGGAGCGAAAGGCTACTTACAATTTGTACAGAAACCAGATGGCAGTTATAAGAGTCGAGGGGCATGAAAGGGAAGCAGTGGTTGGGAAGGGAGTGAGACAGGGGTGTAGCCTGTCACCGATGTTATTCAATCTGTATATTGAGAAAGCAGCAAAGGAAACAAAAGAAAAATTCGGAGTAGGTATTAAAGTCCATGGAGAAGAAATAAAAAGGTTGAGGTTCTCCGATGACATTGTAATTCTGTCAGAGACAGCAAAGGACTTGGAAGAGCAGTTGAACGGAATTGACAGTGTCTTGAAAGGAGGATATACGATGAACATCAACAAAAGCAAAACGAGGATAATGGAATGTAGTCGAATTAAGTCGGGTGATGCTGAGGGAATTAGATTGGGAAATGAGACACTTAAAGTAGTAAAGGAGTTTTGCTATTTGGGGAGCAAAATAACTGATGAGGGTCGAAGTAGAGAGGATATAAAATGTAGACAGGCAATGGCAAGGAAAGCGTTTCTGAAGAAGAGAAATTTGTTAACACCGAGTATAGATTTAAGTGTCAGGAAGTCGTTTCTGAAAGTATTTGTATGGCGTGTAGCCATGTATGGAAGTGAAACATGGACGATAAATAGTTTGGACAAGAAGAGAATAGAAGCTTTCGAAATGTGGTGCTACAGAAGAATGCTGAAGATTAGATGGGTAGATCACATAACTAATGAGGAGGTATTGAATAGAATTGGGGAGAAGAGGAGTTTGTGGCACAATTTGACAAGAAGAAGGGACCGGTTGGTAGGACATGTTCTGAGGCATCAAGCGATCACAAATTTAGCATTGGAGGGCAGCGTGGAGGGTAAAAGTCGTAGAGGGAGACCAAGAGATGAATACACTAAGCAGATTCAGAAGGATGTAGGTTGCAGTAGGTACTGGGAGATGAAGAAGCTTGCACAGGATAGAGTAGCATGGAGAGCTGCATCAAACCAGTCTCAGGACTGAAGACAACAACAACAACAATGAAAAGCTCATACTAGCAAGGGAACCTCCCCATCGCACTCCCCTCAGATTTAGTTATAAGTTGGCACAGTGGATAGGCCTTGATAAACTGAACACAGATCAATTGAGGAAACGGGAAGAAGTTGTGTGGAACTGTGAAAGAATAAGCAAAATATACAAACTGAGTAGTCCATGGGCCACATAAGCAACATCATGGACGAAGTGTGCTTAGAAGCGCCGTGGTCCCGTGGTAGCATGAGCAGCTGCTGAACGAGACATCCTTAGTACAAGTCTTCCCTCGACTGAAAATTTTACTTTCTTTATTTTTGCATAGTTATTATCTGTGCGTTCGTTCATTGACATCTCTGTTCACTGTAATAAGTTTAGTGTCTGTGTTTTGCGACCGCACTGCAAAACCGTGCGATTAGTAGACGAAAGGATGTGCCTCTGCAATGGGAACAGAAAACATTTGATCGTAAGGTCATAGGTCAACCGATTCCTCCACAGGAAAACACATCTGATATATTCTATACGATACTGGTGACGGCATGTGCGTCACATGACAGGAATATGTTGTCGACCCACCTAACTTGTACACTTGGCGAATGGGTAAAAAGATTCTTCTACCTTGCCCGATTTAGGTTTTCTTGTGGTTGTGATAATCACTACCAAAAAAGTGATGAAAACATAAGAGTTTGTCACATAAACTGATATAAAAAATTAAAATTTACGCTTGATGGAAGATTTGAACCAAGGACCTCTCGTTCCGCAGCTGCTCACGTTACCACGAGACCACGGCGCTCCTGCGTTACTATCGTCCTTATTGTTGCTTATCTTCCCTTGAACTACTCAGTTTGTATATTTTGCTTATTTTTTCACAGTTCTACACAACTTCTCCCTGTTTTCTCAGTTGATCTGTGTTCACTTTTTCAAGGCCTATCCACTGTGCCAACTTATAACTAAATCTGAGGAGGGTGCGATGGGGAGGTTCCCTTGTAAGACACATTTACTAAGTTGGCAGTACCAATAACGTACAAGCCCGCCCAGCTAGCCGCGCGGTCTAACGCGCTGCTTCCCGAGTGGGAAGGCGTGCCGGTCCCCAGCACGAATCCGCCCGGCTATTTAGTGTCGAGGTCCGGTGTGCCGGCCAGCCTGTGGATGGTTTTTAAGGTGGTTTTCCATCTGCCTCGGCGAATGCCTGCTGGTTCCCCTTATTCTGCCTCGGTTACACTATGTCGGGGATTGCTGCGCAAACACTGTTCCCACGTACGTGTACACCATAATTACTCTACCACGCAAACATTTGGAGTTACACTCGCGGCGGTCAGTGGTCCGGGGGGGAGGGGCAGGTCGTCCACTTGGGGGCCGAACCGCACAATAACCCTAGGTTCGGTGTGGGGTGGCGATGGGGTGTGTGGACTGCTATGGCCTGTTGTGGGGTTGTGAAGCACTGAGGGATACCGTGGGACGAAGCTTCTCCGTCGTTTCTAGGTCCCCAGTTCAATACACAATACACCAATGACGTACAATTCATTACCCTGTGAGGAATAAAAACTGGAAGTTCCTAGTTCAGAGTTCATATTTCGTCTTGAGGGAAACTTTACTACGAAATGTTTTCAATTCTCCTGTTATTGTGCCTTTGCGTTAGCTTTCTCTCCCTACCGACATTCGACACTGGTTGCATTATTCTTTAATCGTTTGCCCTGTTTGGGTACATATTTCAGGCAGCAAATAATTGTTTTAAACTTGTATTAATACGCAAATTCTAGATTAAAAAAATAGGTTGAAGCTTACAATGCGTGTGTGAATTTAAAATGGATGTCTTTCTGAAAGAACTCGTGCTGTTCTAGGCTAAACTACAAATTATACTGGATATTACTTTTTAGCTTGTACATTTGCTGCTGTTTCATAAGCCGTCTGTACAAGGGCGTACCCAGGATCTGAACTGGAGAGGGGGGGGGGGCAGGTCATAGTAGTCTCAGGAAACAAGGACTCGAGACAACATACAGCACTTCTTATTAAATAAAACAGTAAACCATAGAAAAACTGCTTTTAATAAACATTTTAAATACAAGACTACACTTGTTTAAAGATACAACTTTTTAATTCAGTAATAATCTTCTAGGATTTGCCGCAAATTTCTCAATTACTTTCTTCTCTAACATGTCGCAGTTTTCTTTTACATAATGGCGGTGTACGCTCATCAGGCACAATCCTGTGAGCCTTTCTTCTCCCACAGTGCTTCTGAGTCACGTCTTCAATCTTCGTAGTGTGCTGAAGCATCGTCCCACAGTCGCTGTTGTGCATGGAATAGTGCTCAACATTTTTAGGGCTTTTTTCATGCTAGGGAAAAAAATATTGGTCTCGTTAAACAGGTCAACGACTTCCATATCCTTTAATTTAGCTTCAGTTATATTCTTTTTTCTCCACAAATTGTGACATAGTTCCAGTTCTCCGGCAATATCATCAAATCCATAACATCTTTTAAACAGTTCTGGACTTTTAAGAAAGTCTGTTACACTATAATTGCTCGGTGATGGCCAGTTTTGTGGAACACTCTAAAAATTATTTTCTAAATCACTTGCACTAAATGTCTCGCCATCTACTGCTTGTCATAACCTGCACGTCAACTGCTATTAATCTACAGTTAGCGTCAGCTGTAACTAAAAAATTAATAGTTTAGGAGCAGAAAAGCATTTTACATTTAAATATGGTAGGAGAAACGATGTTGTTCGTTAGAAACTTCGCATAGTCATGATCCCTTACTGCCTACAAGTGAATACGCTGTTCCTTGGCGACGTAAAATGCCTGCGGATAGCAGAGCGGATTGCTTATTGCTAAATTTATTATTTCTATAAACTTCCCTGCCGACAGTAACGTGCTGAAGACGAAAAAATTACTCCCGGATCTGCGCGAACGAGTTCGAATGTCTTCTGGGGGGGGGGGGGGGGGGCAGCTCCCCCCCCACTTCCCTGCCCCTCGCTGGGTACGCCCTTGCGTCTGCAGTTCATGATAAGTTATTAACACGAAGCCGATCACTACAGCCTAAATCTACCTCATACAATTACTACATTTTTAACGACGTCTCTGTGAAGGAACTATAAATTTGATAATATAAGACGACAAACTACTAAGCATTTATCGCACAAATGTTTAATTTTCCCGTCAAAATAGAAAGGTTCTTATCTTCACTTAACAATAGTGCATAAAGTAGGAAAAATGCATATTTTATAAACGTTTCATTACAAAATGTGTGACGGAACTGAGAAAGAGGGAGCATATCTCGTGGCAATCAAGTAACGCTTTTGACAGCGCTTAAATTTGACTTATCTCATTACTTTTAGACCACCCGGTAGAGCTGCTGGTGGGTCGTGGAAAAGACGGCGGCGACCCCCGGTGTGCTAAATAAGGCACGAGGCCGCAATCGCGCAGAAAGTGCATTCCGCGGTAGGTGCGGCGTTCGATCGATACCGCTGCCGGATACGGGGCTCCTAGGCAGCTGTGGGCGGTGTTTCCTCATAGCACGAGCAAGGGACGAGGGCGTCTCAGAGCCTTTTGCTTTACATCTCTGTGAGCAGTTTTTCTTTCTTGTCCTCTTCAATGTCCACTGAAAAAAAAAGCCACCTCTCTCTCTCTCTCTCTCTCTCTCTCTCTCTCTCTCTCTCTCACACACACACACACACACACACACACACACACACACACACCGTACAGTGTGTGTGTGTGTGTGTGTGTATGAGAGAGAGAGAGAGAGAGAGAGAGAGAGAGAGAGAGAGAGAGAGAGAAAGAGACAGTAATGAAAGAGAGAGATAGGAAGAGAGTACTGAAATTGGATGACAGGTGTAGGATAATGAGTCCCCGTACTACGCAAAAGGCAAAACGCGTTTGAGAATTAAAGCAGGGAGCTGGTCCGGATTACAGAGCGCCCGTTAAACAAACAGTCGTTTCTGTCCTTTTGTCTGCCAAGTCTTGTTTTTGCCGTTTTACTTTTGTCTGAAAACATTAGACACCTGCAGCTCCTTCTACAAAATGACTTAATTGGTCTATAGCAGCGAACGGAACGGATTTCAGCATCGTAGCTGGCAGTTTGTAGGATTCCACTGGCATCCGTAACTCGACACTAAATTCATGTCAAACGACACCAAACACTGCTCCGCCTACTCGAAACATTTTGAGTTTGTGTCACATTAGACGTGTATTCTCCTCGGGAGTTAACTCGTGAAAGGAAGATCCGATAGTGCTGAGTGTCTCATCGACATCATTACAGATGAAGCAGAAGTCTGGATGGAGGAAGGAAATCGACCTTACCCTTTCAAAGAAACAGACCTGAAATTTGCCTTACGCGATTTTCGAAGGTATGATTGTTTTGGCAGAAACATTGGCTGAGGAGGGGAAGAGTCTGAGCGTTATGGGGGCTCACACACACTTTAGCTCAATGCACAATTTATTAACAACGCTTGTACTGGACCGAAATACCAGAAGGAATACAAAACAAAAATAGTATTTTACAATGAGCTAACAACTGGACCGAAATATCAAAAGGAATTCCAAACAAAACTAGTGTTTTAAAACGAGTTCTGACATTACAACAATCTTAATGGAGGCGCCTATTAATAAATTGTACAAATAGAGTAAAAATTTCTGATAGTGAAAATTCAATGCCTGCAATCCAAATAACAAAATTAAATTACAGATCAAACCAATATTACAAAATCCTTGGGGTAATAGTTCTCAAAACCCTCACAAAAGTGTACAGAACGGAAGCAATAGCACAAGAACTTAAAACTGATAACACAGCCTACTAAATTAGGATTTAAATTATACAAAACAATTTAAGTCCCAGGTGCGGGTGCATAACAAAGCACACACACACTAATTGCTGGACCACAAACTCTTCCAGGAAATTCATGAAATTTTGCTAGACAAGAAGTTCATAATTCAAAATGTACACACAAAATCAGTCAAGGTCATAATAATCCTTCTTGTTATCAGTCGGCCATATAGAGGTCAAACCTATAAACAAACTCGCACTGCTCCCTTAGGAGCGCTATGCACAGGGCACACAGTACAAGAAGCCACTAATGTTCATGAAATCAAGTAACAGACTTCTCGGACACCAAGTCATTACCAGTCGGCTCGTCCTCTTCCCATTCGGCAGCGCAACTGATGTGTTGTCAGCCATCAGACAACAAACGTCTCCAAAGCGCACGCCCCTAGTTTCACCCACTCCACACCCGCCCGACAGACTGTCCAGGGTTGCTGGGTCGCTTGCATGTTGACATGACTGGCACCGACTTGACCACCTCCGTTGATCCTCGGCTTGAGCACCTCCATTGATGCTCGCGACCTCTAGGCCTTGGCGTCACCTCCTGAGCGGTGTCAGACTGTGACGCCGAATCACAGCATATGAATATTGTGGAAAACCTAAATGATAGTGGCCTGACAGGTATCTGAGCCAGAGTATTCGATGCCGTAGTCAGCATAAGATTATGGCCAACATTACTTGATAGCCAGCCGAAAATCCTGACAAGGGAACCTCCCCATCGCACCCCCCTCAGATTTAGTTATAAATTGGCACAGTGGATAGGCCTTGAAAAACTAAACACAGATCAATCGAGAAAACAGGAAGAAGTTGTCCCGTGGTTAGCGTGAGTAGCTGCGAAATGAGAGGTCCTAGGTTCAAGTCTTCCCTCGACTCAAAATTTTAGTATCTTTATTTTCGCAAAGTTATGGTCTGTCCGTTCGTTCATTGACGTCTCTGTTCACTGTAATAAATTTAGTGTCTGTGTTTTGCGACCGTACCGCAAAACCGTGCGATTAGTAGACGAAAGGACATGCCTCTCCAATGGGAACCGAAAACATTTGATCGCAAGGTTATAGGTCAACCGATTCCTCCACAGGAAACCACGTCTGATATATTCTATACGACACTGGTGACGGCATGTGTGTCACATGACAGGAATATGTTGTCTACCCACCTAACTTGTACACTTGGCGAATGGGTAAAAAGATTCTTCTACCTTGCCCGATTTAGATTTTCTTGTGGATGTGATAATCACTCCCAAAAATTGATGAAAATATAAGCGTTTGTTACATAAACTGAAAATAAAAAGTTAAAATTTTCACCCGACGGTAGGCTTCAACCAAGGACCTCTCGCTCCGGAGCTGCTCACGCTAACCACGGGACCAGGGAGCTCCTGAACCCACGTGAGCCTTGATATTGAATGTCATAACTATGGACTACTCAGTTGGTATATTTTGCTTATTTTTTCATAGTTCCACACAACTTCTTCCTGTTTTCTCGATTGATCTGTGTTCAGTTTTTCAAGGCCTATCCACTGTACCACCTTATAACTAAATCTGAGGGGGGTGCGATGGGGAGGTTCCCTTGTTAGAAAAAAGCTTCAGTCAGCAACTAAGGTAAGTGTTTCACTTCTGCAGGTTAACAAATCAAAGAAAAATTGTTCCTGTATTCTTCTTTTTCCCTCAATACACTTTAGAAGAGTTAAGAACAGTTTGTGGACTTTACATTAAAAAAAAAAATTATTTTTAATGTCTCGTCAGCGACTAAAGTATCGAAGATGTAGATGTAGAACAAGCGTAGACAGTGCAGTTAACAGGATGTAAATTATCCGTCTTTAATGCTACCGTCAAGACATACGTCTGGATGGGTTCTTCGAAAGTGCTACTCCCGAATGGGCCCAGTGCTTCCAGAAATTGTTTTACTGTCTGGCATCATCTCATGGGAGAAATCGTTTTATTCACTGGCATGAGCTTATGAGGTTTAACAGCCTGTTACATTTGATTTAAGAACTGACAGACTGTTATTACATGTGTTCCATTACTTACTGTTGATGAAATGAAAGTATTACACTATAAACTCATTGACAGAGATTAAACTATGAGATATGTTGATTAAAATTGCATCCTTTTGTGACCTTATTTTCATCACCAAAAACAGGTGAAGAATGAGGGTCTTCATAATTGCTGTTTGGTTTGTCTAAAGTTAATAGAACTTCTAATGTGAAGAACACAATGCAGCAAGCCCAGAGGACCCCACGTATACATCTTTCCACCACATTCTCTACTTTGCGAAAGATCGAATCACGGCAGCATCCTATCGTCATAGTGTGTATTACTGCTGTTGTATACTCCATTCTTGTCATCAAACATATACCACCGAAAGTAGTTGCTGATATCAGATGACTTTCTTGCACACAACAGCTGTACAGTCTTGCTGCTATGCCAGACAAGATGAGGCAGCAGCTATAGCAAAATGGTGGCAGTACAGATTAAAATGGTCAAAATGGCTCTAAGCACTAAGGGACTTAACATCTAAGGTCATCAGTCCCCTAGACTTAGAACTACTTAAACCTAACTAACCTAAGGACATCACACACATCCATTCTCGAGTCAGGATTCGAACCTGCGACCGTAGCAGCAGCGCGGTTCCGGACTCAAGCGCCAAGAACCGCTCGGTCACAGTGGCCTGGCTAGTACAGATTAGCAACAACTTGCAATAATTTACTAACATAAACCTAACGAATACTTAACCAAAGTGTGAAGATGGTGCATGGTACTAGATTAGTGTTCATTTAAACTGATCTGTCTTTAACTCTGACCTAATATTGAATCTAGTGAACGATCATTTCGACCACTAGTAGGATATGCAGTTGAGCTCTCCTAGGCATCTATTCTGGACACAGCCCTGGTGCTGTCTTGAGGTTCGCTTTATATTCCGCTGATATCGTTGGAACTGGCTGATGATTGGAGCCATGTACCTGCTTAGATCTTCATTTGGTGGATGTATGCCCACTTCGGATTTTTGAGTAACGTAAGGCAACAGATAAAAACAAGTCTTCAGTAGCACATTTTTAGCCACGTACTTCGCACATTAATGACGTTTAAAACTGCCATTGGGCCGATTCCCTATAGCTCTGCCACCCATGACATCACAAACCACGTCTTCCTAATTAATGACATCATCATCATTACATGAGAAGCAGACAGGAAATTCAAAAATGCAGCATTATGGAAGTTAAAAAATATAAAAAAATCAAAAATTAAAAAACGTGCTGGAGGGTAGAAGATTAATTCTAGAAACATATCCCACGCCTTAAGCCATGTCTCCGCAGCGTCCTTTCTTCCTGAAGTTTCGTCACCCAGTTTTCGTAGGAGAAGAAGATTGCAAGGCGGGAGATGTAATGGCAGAAGTAGGTCTGTGACACGGATCACGAGTCGTGCTTGGGTTTGCTCTGTTGGTAGAGCGCTTGCCTGCGAATGACAAAGATCACCATTCAGTGTATCGGTATCTGCCATGAAGTTTCTTAGCCTTGTTGTGCTTTATAAAATCTATACATAATGAGTGTTGATGTTTTAAGCTGAGGCTATGTTGTTGGTGATTCATGAACAAAAGGTTATTACCTGCCAGTAGCAAGGGTAGTTGAATCATTACACCCTTTCTTAATACCAAGCAATAAAATCATCAAAATACATAAAAATTGGTTCTGTAACATCGAAAAACACACATGATTACTGCTGATCTAAACAACAGTTCATAGTCCGTTTGTTGACGAAGTAATGTTCTCACACCATTGACGTTGACAACATCTAGCTAGAAGCAGTTTCAAAAAGTTCATTATACATTAATTGATCTTCTCAAGCACGGAATAAAGTTAATCAGATTGACTACTACCAGCAAATGCTTTTTGTTCGTCGTCAAAAGGCAACTGTCCATGCCATTAATAAAAACCTGTGGGACTATACAGATGTTGAAACATGTTTCCCCCAGTATCATTATACGTCTAGGTTCAACTGGTAACATAAAAACGATCTTGTTCAGTTGCATAGGTTCATCATTATTTATCTAAGCACTTTTTCTCTAAGAAATATTTCAGCGAAACTGCATATTGGACAGTAGTAAGAAAAATTCGTATAGGTGTGAAATGAGGGTTGCTATGCTTTCAGAGAGACTAACACCTAATAGCAACTGCACCCTAGTGTATTAACTTTATCCTGCAGTACAAAACGTTTGCCATATTCTTCTGGTAAAGTCAAACATTACAGTAAGCCTGAGACTGCCCAGTAACGCCAACCAAAAATCTGGGCAGTGGGCATTCACCCAGATTCAGAGGCAGAGCAGCAAACGAAGACATGTCGAAGACGGAAGAGGGACTGAAGCCACATGTGGGACAGCCACCACAAAGAGGAGCCCATCCCCAGACGATGGTGGCTGTTGAGACAGCGATGACAGTGAAGGGGCGTCGACTTCCATCTTCTCCGGGACCAGTGCAGACATACGGATTCTGGAAGAGCTGGATGCATCAAAGGCTGCTCTGTCCAAGCAGGCACGGAATATGAAGAGCAAAGCCGGCAGCAGGATCATGCAATTCACATGCTCGAATTTCATTCTAGTAGCGACTCAGCAATCCTCTCAGTCCCTGCAGAAGAAACACCGAATGTCCAAGAAATCGTACAATGGTGTTTCGCTCCCAGCGATTCCGTCCACCATACAATCTCTAAAAGACCAAATCGTTAGTGTGATACTTTGTCTGTTCGGGTAGAGGGTGTAACAACACCACCAGCGATGATCTGTCGGGTGGCTGGGGGCAGTAGGAAGACAAGAAAAGCGACAGAACTTGATCCCATGTATGGGAAGCATGAAGGCTGTCCATCTGTTCTTTAAATGTTCGTACAAAGCTTTCAGTTTCACCGTTGAATTGTGGGTGGAATGGTGCACTTGTGGTGAGGTTGATGTTGGAGGCATTGCGAAACTACTGTAAATCGGCGGCAGCAAATTGAGATCTGTAACCAGCCACATTCTGTTGAGGCAATTCCTCTACACAAAAGATCGACGACGAAGCCTGGATTGTGGAACGAGCCATAGTAGAGTGCACAGGAACCATGAAATGAAATTTACTGAAAGTGTCAACAATGACGGGCTATCTGTATTCCAGCAAGGACCCATTATATCCAAGTGCAAAAGTTGCCAAGCTGTTTGAGGTTTGGACCATTCAAGGAACCACTCAGGTAGCGTTGACTGATGTCCCGGCCAGGCTTGGCACTGACAAGTCAAATTTCAATTTGTGCATCCAGACGGTGCCAAGTGCAATTACATCACACCAACAGCGTGGTGTGAACGACGCCCCAGTGGCCTTGGTGTAGTGAATGAAGCACATCGGGCTGCAGGTCCTGGGGAATCACAACATGTAACTGGTCATCATCGGTGGTAAGCAGAATGACACCTCAGTGAACTGCAAGGACGTGCCGACGGGGAAAATATTGGTGAATAACAGCGTTACGAATCTGTATGTCTGAAGGTGGCCAACCACAGCAGATGTAGTGCAACAGAATCAACAAATTATGATCCGCTGCTGTGGCCTGGGCAATTTTCCGGTGATTAAACTGAAAGCTATGCAATATATCTATATCTTGTGCGTCAGTGTAGCAACAAGAAGCTGAGGACTCGTCGAATGCGGAATCTGGACCAACAGGGAAGTGAGACAGGGCATCTGTGTTGGCTTGCTCAGAAATGGGCAATACACAATCTCCTGGCAGTAATTTGATAAAAGAAAAGGCCAACATTGCAGCTTCTGCGCTATGTGAGTTGGAACTGACTGAGAAGGGCTAAACAAAGAGATTCGTGATAAGTCACCAAGCAAATTTTCTGCAAAAAAAAAAAAAAAAAAAAAAAAAAAAAAAAAAAAAAAAAAAAAAAAAAGAAACTTTGTGACGCCAAAGGCAATGGCTAGAGCCATCTTTTAAATTTGTGAATATTACATTGAGCTTTATTCAACAACTTCGAAGCAAAGGCAATTGGCCTGTCAAAAGGACCAAAATTATGTGACAAAACTGCATCGATGCCGTAAGGGGAATCATCCACAGGTTTGCACTAAGCAACGCATCTTTCAACTTCTGGACAAACAGACTGATAGTCTTGCGACGAAACAAAAGAAATATTTTCCTGGCGCAAGCGACGCAACGGAGCTGCGATTTGAGTGGCGTTAGGAATAAATGGGATGTAATATGTGAGTTTCTCTAACACAGACTGCCATTCCCGCACATTGTGGAGGATAGCAAGCAAATGTGACTGCAGTGGGTGAATACCATGGCTATTAATGACGTTACCTAACAAGGGAACCTCCCCATCGCACCCCCCTCAGATTTAGTTATAAGTTGGCACAGTGGATAGGCCTTGAAAAACTGAACACAGATCAATTGAGAAAACAGGAAGAAGTTGTGTAGAACTGTGAAAAAATAAGCAAAATATACAAACTGAGTAGTTCAAGGGAAGATAAGCAACAATAAGGACGGTATCAACGTAGGAGCGCCGTGGTCTCGTGGTAACGTGAGCAAGTGCGGAACGAAAGGTCCTAGGTTCAAATCTTCCATCAAGTGTAGATTTTAATTTTTTATTTTCAGTTTATGTGACAAACTCTTATGTTTTCATCACTTTTTTGGGAGTGATTATCACATCCACAAGAAAACCTAAATCGGGCAAGGTAGAAGAATCTTTTTACCCATTCGCCAAGTGTACAAGTTAGGAGGGTCGACAACATATTCCTGTCATGTGACGCACATGCTGTCACCAGTGTCGTATAGAATATATCAGACGTGTTTTCCTGTGGAGGAATCGGTTGACCTATGACCGTACGATCAAAAGTTTTCGGTTCCCATTGGAGAGGCACGTCCTTTCGTCTACTAATCGCACGGTTTTGCAGTGCGGTCGCAAAACACAGACACTAAACTTATTACAGTGAACAGAGATGTCAATGAACGAACGGACAGATAATAACTATGCAAAAATAAAGAAAGTAAAATTTTCAATGGAGGGAAGACTTGAACCAAGGATATCTTGTTCAGGAGCTGCCCACGCTACCACGGGACCACGGGGCTTCTGAGCACACTTCGTCCATGATGTTGCTTATGTGGCCCATGGACTACTCAGTTTGTATATTTTGCTTATTTTTTCACAGTTCCACACAACTTCTTCCTGTTTTCTCAATTGATCTGTGTTCAGTTTATCAAGGCCTATCCACTGTGCCAACTTATAACTAAATCTGAGGGGGGTGCGATGGGGAGGTTCCCTTGTAAGTACGCAAGTTCAGTCTGAAAAAGCACACATTTACCTCCGTTATATTTGAGACGAGTTGCTGACGACACTTACAGAAGCACTGCCAGTCAGCAGTCTGGAACCGCGCTTCTGCTACGGTTGCAGATTCGAGGCATGGATGTGTGTGCTGTCCTTAGGTTAGTTAGGTTTAAGTAGTTCTAAGTCTAGGGAACTGATGACCTCATATGTTAAGTCCCATAGTGCTCAGAGCCGTTTCAACCATTTTGACGGTATGTCTGTCCTTGTTGCTTACGCAACCGAAAGAATTTGTAAATGGCACCCGCCACTTTTACCCTATTCTCATAATACTTTGTAAGCGCCTGCAATAGTTCCGCATATTGTACTAGATTAGGGCGGGGCGTGGAAAATAGCTTGCCACAGAGCCTAAAATAGTAGCTCCCATACGAATGCTTCTTGGTACGATGTATGTGATGCGCTGCGATGTGCACGTTGAACTGTGTCAGCTACACTGTCCAGTCTTTCTTCACCTCGTCAAATTCACGAAATGCCGGCAGGTACGCAGGCGCTGCAGATGATGACGCTGCCGTTGGGTTCGGCGTCTTGTGTGACGTCATCTGCCCCATCAAGAAGTGATTGGTCACTTGAAGCAGTTGCGCCATTTTTTGACTCTGAAACTGAATAAACTGAGTTGGATCAACTGAAGGCGGCGTAGCAGGTTATTGCGGCTTATCGGCCGTAGTAACTAAGCACCGCATAAAATAAAAAAACAAATAAGCAGAGAGAACGCAAAAGGGGGTGCACAAGCAGCAACCTTGGAGCCTAGAACATAAAGAGTACGAGCAAGGAAAACACTGGGGACACAAAAATAAGTAAGAACAATAAAAATGAGTCAAAAGACGACAGAACACAAAGGATATACTTATATGGATATGGTGTCTGTTCTTCAGACCATGTCCGAAAGAACACACACCATTGAAGACCTGCATCCGTCTAGTGCGAAATTAGAATTATATATTAATACCTTCAGCTGTTGACGGGCGTTGATATATATCAACGGGGATAGGTGGAAATCTGTGCCCCGACCGCGACTCGAACCCGGGATCTCTTGCTTACATGGCAGAAGCTCTCTATCCATCTTTTTTTTTTTTGTCGATCTCATTTTGTTCATTATATTTCGGTCCATTTGTTCGGGGCGTTTGTCCTATGACGTCCGTTTAAGTTCTTCGTTGGTCCATTCACTCAGTTTTTTTTTTTTTTTTTTTAATTGCAAAGGGCAGATAACCCTCTGAACGAGCACGCTGAGTTACCGTACCGGCAGCTGGGATCTCCTGCTTACATGGCAGACGCTTTATCCATCTGAGCCACGGAGGGCACAAAGGATAGTGCGACTGCATGGACTATCTCGCGCACGCCTCCGGCGACCCACATTCTCACCCGATATGTCCACACACTACATTCGTAGTGTACCTGCCCAATGTGGGTCTCGTGGGAGTTCTGCGCGTCATAGTCCCTACAGTCGCACTATCCTCTGTGCCCTCGGTAGCTCAGAAGGATAGAGCGTCTGCCATGTAAGCAATAGATCCCAAGTTCGAGTCGCGGTCAGGGCACACATTTTCACCTGTCCCCGTTGATGTATATCAACGCCCATCAGCAGCTGAAGGTATTAATATTTAATTCTAAATTCGTTCTAGACGGCTACAGGGCATCGATGGTGTCTGTTCTTTCGGACATGACGTAATGAACAGACACCATATCCATATGAGTATGTACACTCCTGGAAATTGAAATAAGAACACCGTGAATTCATTGTCCCAGGAAGGGGAAACTTTATTGACACATTCCTGGGGTCAGATACATCACATGATCACACTGACAGAACCACAGGCACATAGACACAGGCAACAGAGCATGCACAATGTCGGCACTAGTACAGTGTATATCCACCTTTCGCAGCAATGCAGGCTGCTATTCTCCCATGGAGACGATCGTAGAGATGCTGGATGTAGTCCTGTGGAACGGCTTGCCATGCCATTTCCACCTGGCGCCTCAGTTGGACCAGCGTTCGTGCTGGACGTGCAGACCGCGTGAGACGACGCTTCATCCAGTCCCAAACATGCTCTATGAGGGACAGATCCGGAGATCTTGCTGGCCAGGGTAGTTGACGTACACCTTCTAGAGCACGTTGGGTGGCACGGGATACATGCGGACGTGCATTGTCCTGTTGGAACAGCAAGTTCCCTTGCCGGTCTAGCAATGGTAGAACGATGGGTTCGATGACGGTTTGGATGTACCGTGCACTATTCAGTGTTCCCTCGACGATCACCAGTGGTGTACGGCCAGTGTAGGAGATCGCTCCCCACACCATGATGCCGGGTGTTGGCCCTGTGTGCCTCGGTCGTATGCAGTCCTGATTGTGGCGCTCACCTGCACGGCGCCAAACACGCATACGACCATCATTGGCACCAAGGCAGAAGCGACTCTCATCGCTGAAGACGACACGTCTCCATTCGTCCCTCCATTCACGCCTGTCGCGACACCACTGGAGGCGGGCTGCACGATGTTGGGACGTGAGCGGAAGACGGCCTAACGGTGTGCGGAACCGTAGCCCAGCTTCATGGAGACGGTTGCGAATGGTCCTCGCCGATACCCCAGGAGCAACAGTGTCCCTAATTTGCTGGGAAGTGGCGGTGCGGTCCCCTACGGCACTGCGTAGGATCCTACGGTCTTGGCGTGCATCCGTGCGTCGCTGCGGTCCGGTCCCAGGTCGACGGGCACGTGCACCTTCCGCCGACCACTGGCGACAACATCGATGTACTGTGGAGACCTCACGCCCCACGTGTTGAGCAATTCGGTGGTACGTCCACCCGGCCTCCCGCATGCCCACTATACGCCCTCGCTCAAAGTCCGTCAACTGCACATACGGTTCACGTCCACGCTGTCGCGGCATGCTACCAGTGTTAAAGACTGCGATGGAGCTCCGTATGCCACGGCAAACTGGCTGACACTGACGGCGGCGGTGCACAAATGCTGCGCAGCTAGCGCCATTCGACGGCAACACCGCGGTTCTTGGTGTGTCCGCTGTGCCGTGCGTGTGATCATTGCTTGTACAGCCCTCTCGCAGTATCCGGAGCAAGTATGGTGGGTCTGACACACCGGTGTCAATGTGTTCTTTTTTCCATTTCCAGGAGTGTAGTTCTGACAATACCGGCCATGACCTTCTTCTTCTGTGCAGATGCACACATATTACCTGAACTCTTATGGGACTTGGTAAGAATGTCTTCCACAACTAATGAGTGTGTTGGGTAGGGGCACTAGGAATGTAGTGTGTGGACATACAAGGTGAGAATGTGGGTCTCGCGGGAGGCGTGCGCGAGAGAGTCCATGCAGTCGCATTATCCTCTGTGCCCTCGGTGGCTCAGATGGATAGAGCCTTTGCCATGTAAGCAGGAGATCACGGGTTCGAGTCCCGGTCGGGGCCTGGACTGGACTTAACTAGCAGGCGTCAAATGTTGCGATCATTTATTCCATTTTTCACCCGCGTTAGGGAAAATTTTCATGAATATGAAAAGCAAGATAGGATCTTAAGTGAGCATGCGTATCAAGAACATAGCGACGAAAGGAAACGCAAAAGAAGAAGATTCCATCATGGAGAAAAATCGGAAAAATTGAGTGGATATAAGAAATTTCGTGTGGCTATTACTGCAGTTATTGATAAACTACAAGCAGAATTAAAAATGCCAGAAGAAGAGTATTGCGAACTAGTTAATCATTTCTTAATTTTAACAAACAATTTGGTAAAGCAAGAAACCGAAGAACTCTCAAAAATACCGAGGTTATCTCGATGAAGAAAGTTTTGAAACGAAATTATCCATTTTTGCAAATATCTGAAGTATTACCTCAAAGAAGATGCTGTTAAAATTTCACTAGTCTAATTATATGAGTTAATGGTTGAAAATCCTGGCAGCTCAGTGGTCAGCGCGACGGTATGTCATACCTAACGGCCCAGGTTCGATTCCCAGCTGGGTCGGAGATTTTCTCCGCTGAGGGACTGGATGTTGTGATGTCCTCATCATCATTTCATCTCCATCGACACGCAAGTCACCGAAGTGGCGTCAACTCGAAAGACTTGCACCAGGCGAACGGTCTATCCGACGGGAGGCCCTAGCCACACGGCGTTATAATGGTTGAAAATGAACTTGGTGATGTTTCTTCAAATGTGGTGATTGCTTACCGAATTTTCCTCTCAATACCAGTTGCAACTTGTGAAGCTGAGATAGGATTCTCCAAACTAACCCTTACCAAGAAAAACAATGGAAGAAGAACGTATTTCTGCTCTAATCTTGTTATCAATTCGACATGAGGTGACCAGTTCTCTTCACTTCCAGGAGCTTGAAGACTTCACTAGGAGGCAAACATGGAAAAGACGTGTTCTAGATACTCCTTTTTTATTTATTGCATTTATATAACAGAGTGACCTTGTATATTGCAAAGTTAAGTTAGGTATAATATCTTCCAATGCATGACATGGTTGATGTCTTCGAATTACATGTATACTCTACACGTATACCCTTACACAGAAATGTATCAGGCCTACATGAAGTAAGCAGGGGCCATACATTTTTTCTAGCCCTGGGCCTCCACGTGGGTTAACCTGGCCTTGAGGGAGATCAATATTGTGGAGGCACAGAAATTCATTAGTTATATTGGAAATTGTTTTGGATATTTCTACTCTGGACTTAATAGAAAGTTAGGGTTTTTGTCACCCTGGGTACGTTCCGTTTATATTAACTGTTTATGACCAAAATGTTTCCACAGACCATACAGTCTTACATGGAAAATGTCAGCAACATCCAGCATGGCCTTTAGCCGCATATTCAGCAATAAAGTACATATATCAAGATCTGTTGGGATCCCTGAGAATGTTTGTATGTTGGGTATTGGTTGGTTATGCCTCATATTTCTTATGGTTGCCAAAGTTGTCCCCTTACTCTTCTTTTCAGATTAAGCGATGTGCAGTTAATCATGAAGTTCGAAATTTTTCTTGTTCATGCCCCACTATCATGATTTAAGTGCAATATGCCTCATATAAAAATGTAATGCGAGTGGAGGGTTGTGAAAATTATACTTTATTTAGTCAGGTGGTAAAGCATAATGAGGGCATCTTCATTAGGAAGGCTGTATCCTTAATGATGCTCAATGCAGAGGGTTGAAAGTGATTGTCATACTGAGTCCAATATCAGCTAGTTGCATGAAGGCATTACAGGTGGGGGAAGAGAATGCATGTGTTGTCGGACAGTCACAGCTGCTGCTGGGCCACTTTATGTGTGCCAGTTCAGAGAAGCAGAAGAGACACGGCAACAGATATATCGGCCTACCCAAGTGAGGCTTGGGCTAGCTCTTTCACGCAAAGGAATGCAAGGTGGAAGGCAAGGCCGGAACCGCAGGGAGTCCACGAGGGAAAGGTAGAGAAAAGGACATAGGGAGCTCCTTTAGCCAACTCGTGATGGACTGGTGCCCGGACAACTGTTCTTAGCCGAAGAAGGTGCATTCCTACGATTCTGCAGGTGTTCTCATGACGTTCCCTGTGGTCTTTCCTGTGAGATCCATATCTATTAGACTTGTGAAAACATTTTGTCTCCGTGGCCGAAACGGGCCAGTACTCTAACAGGTCTGACACTATGTCATCAGTGAGCTGTTGTGTCTTTTCAGGATCGCGTAGGCACCCAAAACGCACTGCTCCCTGTACACACAAAAAACACTGTTTTTATTGGGACACCAGCTCTTACGTCAGAAAGTGTAGTGTTGAATGTTTGTTCTGTTGTGACTAGGCAAGACAGCCAAGCCACTAGGAGGTGAAGCCGAAAGGCACGCGTTTAAGCTCACGCAGGCTGGCGTGAGGTCTGGAACAGTTAAAGGATTTGAAGAAGAAGCTGTTGGAATACTTAACTTTAATCCATAATTGGTGAACATCGTTCTGACGGTACATGCATCACAATATAAATAGCAATTGATAATGGTGCCTTGCTAGGTCGTAGCAAATGACGTAGCTGAAGGCTATGCTAACTATCGTCTCGGCAAATGAGAGCGTAATTTGTCAGTGAACCATCGCTAGCAAAGTCGGCTGTACAACTGGGGCGAGTGCTAGGAAGTCTCTCTAGACCCGCCGTGTGGCGGCGCTCGGTCTGCAATCACTGACAGTGGCGACACGCGGGTCCGACGTATACTAACGGACAGCGGCCGATTTAAAGGCTACCACCTAGCAAGTGTGGTGTCTGGCGGTGACACCACATGTTCAATGCCATGAGATGTGTTGGGAAGGGACTTTGCCCATCTGCTGGAGGAAGGCTGTACAGTATGCAGAGGTATATTCGAGTGACGCACGAGAACGCTACTGTATCTGATTGGTGATTTTTATCTTTTTGGCTGATACTCCACGTGAAGCGTTTTATGGAACTGGGTGGAGTAAGAGTAGGCTGAATTCACACGGTGGCTGTGAAGGAGGGGGGAGCGTTGGTGAATAGATTCGGCGGTGGCGGCGAAGGAGGAGAGATCAATTTGGATTGGGGGCGCGAATGTGGATCCGGACAGTAGCCAACACAGAGACATACTGGTCTTCACTTTCTAGCCAGCTACATGCATACAGTGAGAATTTTGCAGCATTGGGATTAGGAATGTTTAACGTGAATTTCACCAACCGTAGCGTGCTCTTTTACAGCAGTCAACACTGTCTGATTTAAGTGTACAGTGGCAGATTTCCGATTAGCAATTCACAGTCACTGCCAACCGAATCAGTTACACGCAGATCACGTTATCTATAATTAAAGTCAGTCAGTTGTCCACCCTTTTTCCGACTTCACCTACTGTACATCCGTATATATTTCATTTTGTTAAACAGGAGCATGGATGCAATAGATGTGCTGTGTTGACCTATGTCCCATGTCATTTACGTCTTTTGGAAATATATTGTTATAATAAATTTTATCTGTTATTCAATTACACAACATTTCTTTGATCGATTTTTTTTTTAATTTCATTAACTTATGTGGGGAATAATCGGAGTAACCTTGAAGTATAATACACTCCTGGAAATGGAAAAGAGAACACATTGACACCGGTGTGTCAGACCCACCATACTTGCTCCGGACACTGCGAGAGGGCTGTACAAGCAATGATCACACGCACGGCACAGCGGACACACCAGGAACCGCGGTGTTGGCCGTCGAATGGCGCTAGCTGCGCAGAATTTGTGCACCGCCGCCGTCAGTGTCAGCCAGTTTGCCGTGGCATACGGAGCTCCATCGCAGTCTTTAACACTGGTAGCATGCCGCGACAGCGTGGACGTGAACCGTATGTGCAGTTGACGGACTTTGAGCGAGGGCATATAGTGGGCATGCGGGAGGCCGGGTGGACGTACCGCCGAATTGCTCAACACGTGGGGCGTGAGGTCTCCACAGTACATCGATGTTGTCGCCAGTGGTCGGCGGAAGGTGCACGTGCCCGTCGACCCGGGACCGGACCGCAGCGACGCACGGATGCACGCCAAGACCGTAGGATCCTACGCAGTGCCGTAGGGGACCGCACCGCCACTTCCCAGCAAATTAGTTGCTCCTGGGGTATCGGCGAGGACCATTCGCAACCGTCTCCATGAAGCTGGGCTACGGTCCCGCACACCGTTAGGCCGTCTTCCGCTCACGCCCCAACATCGTGCAGCCCGCCTACAGTGGTGTCGCGACAGGCGTAAATGGAGGGACGAATGGAGACGTGTCGTCTTCAGCGATGAGAGTCGCTTCTGCCTTGGTGCCAATGATGGTCGTATGCGTGTTTGGCGCCGTGCAGGTGAGCGCCACAATCAGGACTGCATACGAGGCACACAGGGCCAACACCCGGCATCATGGTGTGGAGAGCGATCTCCTACACTGGCCGTACACCACTGGTGATCGTCGAGGGGACACTGAATAGTGCACGGTACATCCAAACCGTCATCGAACCCATCGTTCTACCATTCCTAGACCGGCAAGGGAACTTGCTGTTCCAACAGGACAACGCACGTCTGCATGTATCCCGTGCACCCAACGTGCTCTAGAAGGTGTAAGTCAACTACCCTGGCCAGCAAGATCTCCGGATCTGTCCCCCATTGAGCATGTTTGGGACTGGATGAAGCGTCGTCTCACGCGGTCTGCACGTCCAGCACGAACGCTGGTCCAACTGAGGCGCCAGGTGGAAATGGCATGGCAAGCCGTTCCACAGGACTACATCCAGCATCTCTACGATCGTCTCCATGGGAGAATAGCAGCCTGCATTGCTGCGAAAGGTGGATATACACTGTACTAGTGCCGACATTGTGCATGCTCTGTTGCCTGTGTCTATGTGCCTGTGGTTCTGTCAGTGTGATCATGTGATGTACCTGACCCCAGGAATGTGTCAATAAAGTTTCCCCTTCCTGGGACAATGAATTCACGGTGTTCTTATTTCAATTTCCAGGAGTGTACATCATGTCAACTTTAGTTCAGATCAAATAAGACAGAAGTGATAGATAAAATTCCATCGGAATTACTAAGCCGGCCGTGGTAGCCGAGCGGTTCTAGGCGCTTCAGTCTGGAACCGCGAGACCGCTACGGTCGCAGGTTCGAATCCCGCCTCGGGCTTGGATGTGTGTGACGTCCTTAGGTTAGTTAGGTTTAAGTAGTTCTAAGTTCTAGGGGACTGATGACCTCAGAAGTTAAGTTCCATAGTGCTCAGAGCCATTTGAACCATTTGAACCAGCCAGTGATGAGGCATGCACGCCTTGTTTGCGTCTCGCCTATCGTGCTGCCTGCAAGCGAACACGCGTTTGTTTACTTCTATATAGCTGCTTGTCTTCGTGTCCGAATTCACCGACCATCACGGCGATTTCCTATCACCAGATCACAATTGAATTAACGTTTCCTTTGGATCACGAACGACTCAAAGCGTATGCAGTTGAACGATTTATACAGGACAAAATGCGTCTCCCACAGTACGATATTCTCGGAATTAATTTTTCGATGAACTACTGTGTACATGAAGCTGGAGAATGAAGAGCTGTGCACCGAAGATGTGCTAACGATCTTAAGTTACGATACTATGACGACCATGAAGGAGCTGTCGTGGTTAATCCTCCGGTTTTGGCCTCCGAAGTTGCGAGTTTTCGAATAACCGTGTGAGGTGCTGTCGGACGTTGTCGTGGCCGCCTTTAAACCTTACGGCAACATCGTCAGTCACGTTACTGAAACTGGAAGACGTTCGAAACATACCGTGTCCTCATTGATATCGGTAGATAAGAACTTAAATGAGGAAGCACGTGCCTTCCCACCTGGCAATTGCCGGCTGCAGAGCTGTCGTCATGTACGATGGTCAGCCGTGCACTTGTTCAGGTTTTGGCCAGGAAGGGCATGTCCGTTCTGAACGTAACTGACACAGGCTGGTTCAGACGCCGACTGGAGACGTCAGCCTCGCTACGGTGCCCACTGTGTTACCTCTGTCTTATGCGGCCGCGCCGTGGCTGCCTGCTGCTCCCCGTCTGGATGAGTTGGCTCCGGCGTCGATTCCTCTCGACAACGATATGGACGTTTCGCCTGTCTCTACTACACTGCCATAAGAGAGAGTACCAACGAACGATGGCGATCAGCAGAGACAAGCCGTCCGTCCCGACCCCATGGTTGTTGATCCTGGAGTCGCACTGAACTCCGCTTTACTGCAGTCTGACCACATGTCGGACGATAGCTGCCTGCCCTCCGACATGGAACAACATGTTAGGAAGCAACGGTCGCCGAGGAAACGGAAGAGACAACGCTGTACTCCTTCTAATGACTGCCTCCATAGGATGTGTGCATAGGATCACGACCCTCCTACAGATGACGCACTGTCCTCTGATGCTACCTGAAGATGTGGCGTCTTTCCCCACTCCGTCTCCAGTCAGTATCCACCCACGGACATCGACCGTCCCCACCTGCGTCTGATGGGGTTGCCTGCCTTCCTGTGTTCTCTGGTAGTGTTCCACTGAACTGGCCCAGTAAGACGTCTGTCTCCTGGGTGGACGATGTCGATGCTGATGATGGACGATCTGGAGGTATACAGCGCGCTGTATAACCCTTGGTGGGGTCGTCTCCCTACCCATCAAAGTTATGTGCCCCTCCATGGGGGCCTAACAGGGAGTTCCCTGTGTTTCCCACATGTTGAATCGCGCGTCCTCCCCACGATGGCTGCTTTTCAGAGTTATTGCATAGACATAGTGTCAATAGCATTCACGTACACCATTAATTGGCCTTACTCCATGACATGCTGTATGCTGTGGATGGTGACGTGGCCCTCTTTCAGGACGAGCACGTTGCATGCTCCCCATGGTTTTACGTCACCCATGCGTCCCCTACTGTAATGGGGTGGCGATCCCCCGTGACAGTATACTAGCTGATACAGTTGCCTATATCCTTGATGTCAGAGGTGTGGCACTGACGTCGAGTGGCTTCAGGGTCATCAACGTCTATGTGCCATCTGGTTCGTGTCGCCACCGCGAACATTCCACTTTCTTCTCAGCCATGCCTCTTTTTCTGGATCGGCAGGATACATTGATCATGGGAGGCGCTTTCAACTTCACCCAGGCGCCCAAAGACCAATTACCACGTCACTCACTAGCACTCCAGCACCTCAACCTTGTGAATTCTTGGGAGCATGTTCACGGTGATTCTCTGGCGTTCACACATTTCACTAGCCGTTCTTCCAGCCACCTCGATCGTGTCTACATCTCCCGAAATATTGTCAGTGGGGTGCAGGCTGCTGAAGTCTGACCCACTTTGTTCCCTATGACACATACATCTGCACCATCAATCTCTGCCACCAGAGGGTATAGCGTGGCCATGGACCATGGAAACTGAACACGATACATCTTACTTCATCCAACTGCTGACAGCGCATCGATACTACGTGTACAGCTTGTCGTCGACGCCACGTTGTGAACCAGTCTGCCCTCTTATGGTGGATGCTCTGCGCAGAGCCTGCCCTCTTGATTGGTTACGAAAGGGAATTCGCAGCATGACGGCGACGAACCCAGGGTTTCTGTTTCACCTTTCTCCTTGAATGAACTATGATGGAGTATTCGCCAGGGCCGCAAGTGGTAGCGAATCGTGTGAAGGCACAACTCTCTCCCCTCTCTCGCTGTCACCTTGAAGGGGCTTCCTGTGGACAGTGCTGCTCCATTGTGTGTAGTTGCTACTATCTGATGCTTAGGACTTGGTTTTTGCAAGTGCTTCGGCACACGTTTGCTCTCAGCTGTCGGCGTCTACTGTCCCAACTATAAGCTGGACTCCTAGATCATCGTTTACGGGCCCTTGATCTTTTGCACTGGACACAGTATACAAATGTATATCTGGCGTCATGTATACCCCACGTGGACAACTTCCTATTCCACCATCAAAGGCCAGTTGTATGCTAGCAGCTTTGGGTCCATATGTTTACCACGGCGTGCTGTTCGAGATAAGGTACGTGATCGTCACCCTCCCACGGTGCAGAGGCGATTTAAGTCTCTGTCTTGTGCCTGACAGAGTGATAGTCGTTATCGTCAACTTTCACATGGCGATGTGGCGCCGTTGTTCTATGCGTCTTACCAGCCTATTGCTGGAGGCCGTTGCACCATACTCTCTCTCAACACCTATCTAGCTTTCGGACGTCCCGCCGCCCTTGTTTTACTTCCGCCCCTTTTTCCTGAGCTACGTCCGCATTGCGATACTGCAAACGCGCTAGACATCCACGAAGGCAACCTATGGCTTTCTTCAGCAGCAAATTCACCGAATGTGGTTGAGGGGAAGCGTCTCCATGTCAACTGGCGTGCCATTTGGTGATCGGTGTGCGCTCCTTACCTTGACACTGACGTCCATCTGGCTTGGTACCTTACTGTCAACGGGAAGAAAGTATGCCGGTCATGCCTTCACGGGATTCACCCTGCAGGGACTCTGTTGTGTCGCCTGTGATGTTTTGGACATGGACGAGCATTACCTGGAGCGTGAATCGATGAGAGGTATCTGGTTCTTGGTGTGACGGATGCTGGCTCTAATTACCCATACGACTCCTTATCAGATACCTAGTCACCTACTCCTCTTTCCGGGACCGGGATATTTTCTGCAAGCAGAGACGAATTCTGTGAAGTGCGTTCGAGGACACACTTGCTGCTGGCGAAAAAAATATCCTCCATTGTTGGCATTTCTTTAATCAACGCCACTGTACAGTTGTCCGCAATTCCAAATACAGACAATTTTTCTCCAATATCCTTTTTAGTTTCTTTCTTAAACCACCACATAGTTGTGGTGTTGCTGCATGAGGAGATGATCCACGCCTTTTCCTCTCTTAGAACCGGTTATTCCCTGTTCATCGGAATGTTCTTCTCCACAAGCATAAATAAGTCATTGATGTTATTTTTACCTCTACTCCACGTTTCCTACACTTTTCTTGGTTCCTGGACGGAGGGAAAGGGACATGGTGGGCTGGCCTCGGGTCGTTACTGCCGCCCACTTTGCCGCCACCCCTCAATCACCAGGAAGGTAAGACTGCTTCAAAAAAGCGAACGACCTTATCAAACAGGACAGAGGAGCGGACAGAGGTCCAGGACGCTCTCATATCCTCGGGGTGGGAAACTGCACTTAAAGATGGAAGAACCAGCAATGATAAACGGTATGAGGATGCAGAAGGCAATAGAAACCAATGCATGCGTATCCACGGGACATATGGCTGGTAATTTAAAAAGTAAAATGACGATCTCTCCATTATCAAAGGTTCCGGAGTGGTACCCCATTCAGATCTCTGGGAGGGGTTTGCCAAGGGGCAGGTGACCAAGGAAAGAATAACGTTCTCTGAACTGGGGCGTGGCAGGGAAACTAGAAAATCTGAAAAGAAAAATGCAGAGGCTCAATCTAGATGTAGTGGAATGGAAAGAAGGCAAGGATTCCAGGTCAGAGGAGTATAGGTAATATCAACAGTAGCAGAAAATCTTATAGCAGGACTAGGATTCGTTATGAATAGGAGGATAGGGCAGAAAGCGTGTTACTGAGGATAGTTAAGTGAAAGGGTTGTTCTCATCAGAATCGCAGCAAACCAATACCGACAACGATGGTTCCGGTATATATGCCGGCGTCATAAGCTGAAGCTGAAGAGATAAAGTATATAAGGACACTGAATGAGAAATTCAGCTCGTTAGCCGGCCGAAATGGCCGTGCGGTTAAAGGCGCTGCAGTCTGGAACCGCAAGACCGCTACGGTCGCAGGTTCGAATCCTGCCTCGGGCATGGATGTTTGTGATGTCCTTAGGTTAGTTAGGTTTAACTAGTTCTAAGTTCTAGGGGACTAATGACCTCAGAAGTTGAGTCCCATAGTGCTCAGAGCCATTTGAACCATTTTTTCAGCTCGTTATGGGTGATTCAAATCTAGTAGTCATGGGGGACTGGAATGCGGTTATAGGGAGGGTGTAGAAGAAAGGGTTATGGTACTATGAATGAGAGAGGAGTAAGACTAATTCAGTTCTGCAATAAATTTCAGCTAGTAATATTGAATACTCTGTTCAAAAATCGCAAGAGGAGGAGGTATACTTGGAAAAGGCCAGGAGATACGGGCAGATTTCTGTTAGATTCCATCACGATCAGGCAGAGCGTTCGAAATCAGATTCTGGTTTGTAAGGAGTAGCCTGGAGCAGATGTAGACTCAGATCACAATTTACTAGTGATAAAGAGTAGGCTGGGAATTTAAGAGACTAGTCAGGATGAATCAATACGCAAAGAAGTGTGATATGGTAGTGCTAAGTGATGAAGAGATACATTTGAAAGCCCCAAGGCTAGAACTACAGCTAAAAGGAATAACTGAGTAGGCAGCTCAGTTGAAGAGGAATGGGTATGTCTAAAAAGGGGAGTCACAGAAGATAGAAAAAAACGTGAGTACAAAGAAAAAACTGAGAAGAAACGATGGGCAACATAAGAAATATTTCAGTTGATCGATAAAAGCAGGAAATACGAAAATGTTCAGCGAAATTTAGGAACACAGAAATAGCAGTCCTTTGGGAATGAAACAAATAGGAAGAGCAGGGAAGTTAAGGCGAAAAGACTGCATGGAAAAGTGAAGAAATCGAAAAGCAAATGATTCTCGGAAGGGATAACTCAGAGTAAAGAAAAGTCAAAACAGCCTTCGGTGAAATTAAAAGCAACGGTGATAACATTACGAAGGTAATGGAAATTACACTGTTAAGTGCAGAGGAGGGAGTGAATTGTTTGAGAGAGCACATTGAAGGCCTCTGTGATGTGAAGACTTGACTGATGTAACAGAAGAAGAAACAAGAAACAGCAGGTACGAGATAAAGGATCCAGTATTACAATCAGAATTTAAAAGAGCTTCGCAAGAGTTTAGATAAAGTAATGTGGAAGGGATAGATAACAGTCCTTCAGAATTTCTAAAGTATTGTGGGAAGCGGCAACTGAACGGTTATTCGCATTGGTGTGAAGAATGTATGAGTCTGGCGATTCACCATCTGACTTTCGGAAAAAGATCAGCCACACAATTCCGAAGACTGCAAGCGATGACAAGTGCTAGAATTATAGCACAATCCGCTTAACAGCTTATGCATCCTAACTGCTGACAAGAATAATATACAGGAAAATGGAAAAGAAAACTTGATGATGTGTTAGATAAAGACCAGTTTTGCTTTAGGTAATGTTGATAACGGAAGCACGACTAAAGAAAAATCAAGGTATGTTCATAGGATTGCTCGACCTGGTTAAAGCAATCGACAATGTCAAATAGTGCAAGATGTTCCAAATTCTGACGAAAATGTAAGCTACAGGGAGAGACGGGTAATATACAACATGTACAAAAGCCAAGATGGAATAAGAAGAATGGAAGACCAAGAACGAAGTGCTCGTATTATAAAGGATGTAAGGCAGGGATGTACTAAGTAGTCTCTCGGACCTGCTGTTCAATCTATACATCAAAGAATCAATTATGGAAATAAAAAAAAAGGTTCAAGAGTGGAATCAAAATTCATGGTGGAAGGATATCACTAATAAGATTCGATAATGACATTACTATCCTTAGTGTAACTAAAGAAGAATTATAGGATATGTTAAATGGAATGAACAGTCTAGTGAGACAGAGTCCGAATTAAGAGTAAACCGAAAAAGACATAGTAATGAGATTTAGCGGAACTGAGAACAGCGAGAAACTTAACATCACTCTGGGGGTTCACGAAGTAGATGATGTCAAGAAATTCTGCAACTTTGGAAGTTAAATAACACATGACGGTAGAGGTAAAAGAAAGCTTAGAATAGGCGAAGTGGTCTGTTATTAGTGCAGAGAAATCTGCTGGTCTGATATATCGGCCTTAATGTGAGGAAGAAATTTCTAATAAAGAATATTTAGAGTCTAACATTACATGGTAGTTTATCATAGAATGTGTGAAGGCAGAAACAGGAAAATACGACAATCGAAGCATTTTACGTGTGATGGTATAGAAAGATTAGGTACACTGAAAGCATAAGGAATGAGGAGGTTCTCCGCAGAATCAGCAGAGAGAAGATCACTTGGTAAACACTGACAAGAAGAAGCCACAGGATGAGAGGACATATGTTATGACGCCAGGGAAGGATATCCGTGGTACAAGAGAGAGTTGCAGAGTGTAAAAGCTATAGCGGAAGATATGAATTGAAATATATCTGTGTGTGAACCTCAGATTAATAATAAAAAAACATTTGTCATAGCATCTGTGAGACATTGCAACGAATTGGTTTAAAGTTGGCAGCTATTTGTTTATTTTGTTTTGTATAACGGTATATACGGTAAAAACATTCATTTCAGTCATTCAAGTTCAAGTTGGAATAAAGTTAAAGGAGGCAGAATTAGTAGATTTTTCCTCTGAATCGTTTTAGACTGTATTGTTTAGTAACAATTATTTGGTTCTTTTATTTTACGGAAATTTGGTGAGCATTTGTACCGAATCAGATTCAAAGTGATTTTCGCTGTTATTATCAAAAATACGTAATTCTAGGAGACTGTCATTTCAGAAATGATTGTGCACTGTCGCATCTCGTTTCTATTGTCCTTCGGAACTGACTGCTTTATTTCAGAACTGACAGGCTTGCGGTTACACGATCATCGTGATTTATACCAACGGGCTGTGGTGATGTTACAAGAAGAAGCAGATTTTTTTAAGTTTGCAATAATTGCTTTATATTCATCGGTGCAACTCCGGCGGCTAAACCAATTATATTGCGTGGTAGCAGTTTTCGGGTAGCCCCTCCGCGTTTATGGTGCGTGTTCGAGGCTGGACTACCCGTCTGACGAACGCAGTTGGATGTCCTCCAAACTCGCCTGTGTCAGCTATCGGAGCCGCGCCACCGCGGTAAGCACCGGACCCTCCTACCCCCTCGGTGTTGTGTGTTTCGGCCCTTTTTGTAAGCTGCTGTCCACCGGACTCTCAAAGCCCTCGAGCGTAAAACTGAGCCATGCAGCGCGGGCGGCGATATAACCGCAGCACATAAAATCCGACGCCGCACAACGAATCTCTCATATTGATCTCTCTCCTCCAAAGTGGCACTCTGCCAATGGTGCGTTAGTGCTGACGTATATCCCCGGCAGTGTGTTTATACGCGAACGTGTGTGGGCGGTACGTGCGTGTGTGTCAGTGAGAGAAAAAGTGGGTTAAGCTTTAGCAAAAACGCAGTACAGCACCAGAAATATTCCACAGGCCTCTATAACGTTTTCTAACACCGCGTAGTATCGGGCTACAGCAGGTAATCTCTTTTTGCATCACACCATTTCGGCAAAATTAAACGTTTTACAAAAACGTTAAATTAGCACTCTTATAAAAAGAGAATTATATATTAAAACTTTTAACCAGTATTGGTGTGGCACGCTGCCATTGTAATGAACAAAGATTTCACGAATGTGGTGTTTACGAAAGTCATTCCAAAAGAAATGTACAACTTTTTTATTTTCAAAAATACAAATTTTGTTCTCTGAGGTCGCAGAAACAGGAGTTCGGCTTGTATTAGGTCGCAGAAACAGGAGTTCGGCTTGTATTCAAATTAATTCAACCCGTTTCTGCCAGTCACGCAATCACGTAACTCTGTCAAAATGGCTGCTACACTTGTTGCCCATCTGATGCAACGTGTTTTCATAGAGCTCCTGTTTTGCGAGAATGAGACAGTCAACAAACATTCACAAGGGGTTGAAGAGGATGCACGGCGACGACGGTGTTGATTACATTACTCTTACTCGTTGGCCCAGCTGATTATCTGGTAAAACTCGACCTCACCCACACCGGCAGACCGAGCACTGCACAACTCTTGACAATATACAGAGTATTCCTCACAACATTTTCAAATGCGAGGGTTGATCAAAAAAATTGTCTGCTCCAACGAAAATTCTTTGAACATTAACTTAAGTTACACGCTTAAAACACTTGAGACCCGTTACCTGCGGCAAAGTTTGTGCAACACTGTGTAATCGACGTAGCTGGAAAATATGAACTACCTTTTCCAAAGTGGTTTCTATATCAAGATTAATCTCACTGATACAAATAACTGTAAGTAATATCATCAAATTGACACTGTGCTGTAAAATAGTTCCAGACATTTTGTCGCCTTCAGTTATTACTTATTTCGACATTTTTTGTCTTGTCACAACTACACTACGGCCCCCCAGTGCTACAGACAGTGACTAACAAATGTGTACAGTGTAATGAGGAGGCGCTACGTACTTGCAAAATAAAATATATCTTCCTTCAGAAAGTGCTTCTGGTTGCGACCTTTTCTGAAAAGCAGATTCTAAAACTAGAAACTTCACCGGCATAGGAAAGACACAAATATTTTTTTATTATTGCTCTTCTTCTTGTTCTTTTTCTTACGTTAAAACGTTCTACGGACTACGTTCCATTTTCAATTCTTAATACTCTGTTGTTCTTTGCTTTCCCTTCCAGTATCCCATCGTTGTTCCATTAGTTTTCATTTTCCTGTCTTCAGACCACGTTGTGCCTCGTTTTTTTTCCCCCCTCCCGCCTTACAATACTTCCCGTTATTGAACTTTCTCGCTAATAATCTCTCTCTCCAATACTTCTTCTTGTCCTACGTTATTCCTTTCCAAGTTTTTGCTAATCTCATGAATCAAAGGTGCTCCGTCTTCAGGCCACGAGTGGTCCACCGGGACCATCCGACCGCCGTGTCATCCTCAGTTGAGGATGCGGATAGGAGGTGCGTGGGGTCAGCACACCGCTCTCCCGGTCGCTATGATGGCATTCTTGACCGAAGCCGCTACTATTCGGTCGAGTAGCTCCTCAATTGGCATCATGAGGCTGAGTGCACCCCGAAAAATGGCAACAGCGCACGGCGGCCTGGATGGTCACCCATCCAAGTGCCGACCACGCCCGACAGTGCTTAACTTCAGTCATCTCACGGGAACCGGTGTACCCACTGCGGCAACGCCGTTGTCTCTCATGAATCAAGATTGTCGTTAATTTCATTTCTCAAAGATATTGAAGATCTGCTTCGTGAGTCTGCTGTTATCCATTCTGAAAATACGTATAATAAATAATAATTTTCCCTTCTTTATTGTTTTCGACATTTATTCTGTGTTACAATAAACATCATCTTTACTTAATAATTTCCAAAATACTGCTCTTTCTTGAAGACCTAATACTTTCCTTACAATTCTTCCTTCTACTATTTCTAATTTATCAAGTTTATAGTTTCATATTAGACCTTAACGTATAGGCATTCTGGCTTCACTACTGTGTTGCAGTGCTTCGTTTTATGTCTTCTACATAGTCGCTCTTTGATGTAGGTATTCTTAGATATACCATAAACTTTCTGCATCCTGTGTACCCTTTCCCCTAAAACAGATGTTTCTACACAGTCTTCCCCAAATATTTGATTTCCTTTTCTCTTTCCTAGTTGCCCCATATCTGTTACTAAATTTTTCGAAGCACGTTTAATATTTTAGTTTTTTTTTCTGCAGTGGTTACTAAGCCAGTCATTCTGGCTCTGTCTTCCACATGATAACTTTCAACTGTAGCATGTGTCAGGCTTTCAGAAAGTATGCCAAAATCATCCACAAGCACTTCGCAGTTTATTGCAGGACTTCCTTAAAACTGTATGTCTAGCCTCGGGTTACACAAGTAGCATCGTTACCGATTTCCAGTTATTGCCAAATCCTCGTCGAATTATCTGTTTGAAATGAAAAAATTGGTATTGAAATACTAGGAAACTAAATTCTTACATAGTATTAAATGGATGTATGTGTGCTTGTATATATGTACAGTGGTAAGTCAAAACTGCAAAACTGTATGACCACGGCCCTTCGTGATGTTGGATGTACGAGGTGCATTCAAGTTCTAAGGCCTCCGATTTTTTTTCTCCGGACTGGAAAGAGATAGAAACATGCGCATTGTTTTAAAATGAGGCCGCGTTCATTGTCAATACGTCCCAGAGATGGCAGCACTGTACGGCAGATGGAATTTTACCGCCAGCGGCGAGAATGAGAACTGTTTTAAATACTTAAAATGGCGACGTTTTCCTTACATGAACAGCGTGCAATCATGCGTTTTCTGAATTTGCGTGGTGTGAAACCAACTGAAATTCATCGACAGTTGAAGGAGACATGTGGTGATGGAGTTATGGATGTGTCGAAAGTGCGTTCGTGGGTGCGACAGTTTAATGAAGGCAGAACATCGTGTGACAACAAACCGAAACAACCTCGGGCTCGCACAAGCCGGTCTGACGACATGATTGAGAAAGTGGAGAGAATTGTTTTGGGGGATCGCCGAATGACTGTTGAACAGATCGCCTCCAGAGTTGGCATTTCTTTGGGTTCTGTGCACACAATCCTGCATGACGACCTGAAAATGCGAAAAGTGTCATCCAGGTGGGTGCCACGAATGCTGACGGACGACCTCATGCCTGCACGTGTTGCATGTTGTCAAGCAATGTTGACGCGCAACGACCACATGAATGGGACTTTCTTTTCGTCGGTTGTGACGATGGATGAGACGTGGATGCCATTTTTCAATCCAGAAACAAAGAGCCAGTCAGCTCAATGGAAGCACACAAATTCACCAGCACCAAAAAAATTTCGGGTATCCGCCAGAGCTGAAAAAATGATGGTGTCCATGTTTTGGGACAGCGAGGGCGTAATCCTTACCCATTGCGTTCCAAAGGGCACTACGGTAACAGGTGCATCCTACGAAAATGTTTTGAAGAACAAATTCCTTCCTGCACTGCAACAAAAACGTCCGGGAAGGGCTGTGTGTGTGCTGTTTTACCAAGACAACGCACCCGCACGTCGAGCTAACGTTACGCAACAGTTTCTTCGTGATAACAACTTTGAAGTGATTCCTCATGCTCCCTACTCACTTGACCTGGCTCCTAGTGACTTTTGGCTTTTTCCAACAATGAAAGACACTCTCCGTGGCCGCACATTCACCAGCCGTGCTGCTATTGCCTCAGCGATTTTCCAGTGGTCAAAACAGACTCCTAAAGAAGCCTTCGCTGCTGCCATGGAATCATGACGTCAGCTTTGTGAAAAATGTGTACGTCTGCAGGGCGATTACGTCGAGAGGTAACGCCAGTTTCATCGATTTCGAGTGAGTAGTTAATTAGAAAAAAAAATCGGAGGCCTTAGAACTTGAATGCACCTCTTAGCTTGGCGGCGTTGCGGGCACATGACGTGGTAACAAAAGTATGTAAGAGGAGCAAACATGGACGGGGAATCACCATAGCGAAGATGTGGGCTGCAAATGGGGAAATCTATTGAGATAATCGACTTTGACAAAGGGCAGATTATTATTAAGCATAGCCTGTGAACGAGTATCTCGAAAAGCTGGTCGAATGTTCACGTGCTACTGTCGTGAGCATCTACGGAAAGAGGTGGAAGAACAGTGAAACTACCGCCAAGCGCTAAAGATTGGATGTTCACGAGTCATCACAGAACGTGGGTTTCAGAGGCTTTTCTGCTACATAAAGTAGGCCTGATGTCATTTGTGGTATCTCTACCGAAAGAGCACAATGCTGGTCCACACACAAGGGTTTTGGAGCACGTTGTTCATCGTAAATTGTTGAATGTGTAGCTCCGCAACATACCACCCCTGAGTGTTCACATGTTGACAAAACCTCATCGTCAATTACGATTGCAGTGGGACGAGACCATCGGGATTCGACAGTCGATCAATGGAAACGTGTCGGCTCTTCCGGTGAATCGCATTTTTGCGTAGGTCAACGGTGGTCTCCCACAAACGCCGTCATCGAGGTGAAGGGCGGCTGGAAACGTGCAGTGCGCCACGGACGCAGGCTGGTGGGAACAATATTGTGCTATGGAAGAGATTCTCGTGCGCTGTCGTGGGACCTGTGGTAGTAATCGAGGACGCGATGAGAACTGCGAACCACCTGCATCCCTTCATGCGTGATGTCTTCTCCGACGGCGTTGTCATCTTTCAGCAGGATAACTGTCCGTGTGTCACAGCCAGAACCGTGCCACAGTGGTTTAAGGAGCATTATAGTGAGCTCACGTTGATGTTTCGGTGACCAATTCATCTGACATAAATCGCTATCGGCACCATCACCGCTTACACAAATTAGCGGCCCGTTATTTACGCGAATTACATGACGTGTGCCTAGACATCGAATGTCACATACCTCCAAAATCCTATCAACAAACTGTCGAATTCCTTATACGCAGAATCAGTGATTTAATTCGTTCCAAACATAGACCAACAAGCTATTAAGCAGGTGGTCACGTAGTTGTGTCTCATCTGTGTTTGTTCCACATCTCTCCTAAACCAGTGGACCGATTTCAACCAAACTTGCTAAACGTATCCCTTAATGTCAGGCAACAATCGCTGTGGGCGTAAGAGTCACCTACTAATATAGGTCAGGAGATATGACGTTATAATCAATGAAATGTATGAAAAACTGACGCATCATGTATGACATTTAAATGTATTACTTCCGTACTACTAACTATACACGCAATAAATTTCGCATACAGTATCCACATACAATACTAAATGTACGTACAAAAGTAGACCATGGTATCACAGATAGCCCAAGAGATATTACGTCATAAACATTGAGATGCGTGAAAAAATGCCGCATCATACATCATGTTTTAACACATTTATTTTTTACTACTAAGGCACCCTACAATCGAGTCAATTTAAGGAAATCCGTGACACGTGGCAACGCTTTTTACATCTTTGAACTGCAAAGTGCAAACGGCTGTAGGCGAAAACGATAGCCGTCTATAGAGGCATGAAGAGGCACTGCCATAAAAATGTTTATATAATCGCGTTTAGAAACATGAAGGAGCTGTGCCCAGCGTATAGAGACTGTCCGGCTCATGTTTCTTAATTTAGATTCTGAACTTATATATTTGTACATGATGTATATTCCTTTATACGAATGTTTCATGATTCAAATGGTGTTTTCACGAAGACATAGAAATGTAATTTTCTCAATACTTCACTTCAAACATAGTTCATTTTTTTTGTTTTCTTTTCTGTAGTAAATTTGCACAATGAATATTACCCAGGCAATGCCGGCTATTTCATCTGGTTACTAATAAAACTAATCCAACCCTACTATACTTATCTGAATTCTTTACAAAGCAACTTCTTTGCTGAATGGGCAAGAGAGGTGCTAAAAATGTAGACTTATCTGTGCTCTGATTTTACTGTTTGGAAAGATATTTCTTTACATTTGTAGGGTACACAGCTTTGCAAAAGTTAAGGACGAGATAGGTAAAGTAACATAGCATATTAAGTGCTCCGTGAAAAGAATGAACGTGCTACAGCCACAAGTCTCCCACAGAAATCTGGATGCCACATAGCGTGAGGTCAGCGTAACTGTAGCGTTAAATGGGGCTTTCCCCGCAACAAGAGGCAGTTGAAGGAACAGGAAAAGACCGTGTGTGTCGATAATCGAGTAGTTACGGTGCACTGTGATGGTGGTGTTCATTACAACACGGCCTGGAGACAGCATTTGAATGACGTCATAAGTAGAAGAAACATCGGGAAACTGGAAGGACGAAATGTGACGACTGTAGCTCAAGAGTTTGGTGTTCCTCAAAGTATTGTTTCACGTACCTGGGAAGCGCTCCGAACCGCAAGTAATTGCAGCCCGAAGTAGAGGCTGTGGTCGGCTATTTCTCCATTGATCTTTATTTTACGATTACCATTGCCAACTTTGGCCCATATAAAAAGATATTCGCCGCGCGGGATTAGCCGAGCGGTCTTAGGCGCTGCAGTCATTGACTGTACGGCTGATCCCGGCGGAGGTTCGAGTCCTCCCTCGGGCATGGGTGTGTGTGGTTGTCCTTAGGATAATTTAGGTTAAGTAGTGTGTAAGCTTAGGATCTGATGACCTTAGCAGTTAAGTCCTATAAGATTTCACACACATATTTTTTTAGAAAGATATTCGTCGGAACTGAGCTTCTTCTTTCTGCTTGTAGACAAAGTAAATGGCTTACCTGGAAAAAGCGTTCCGTAGGGAACCTTAGCAAGTAATCCTGTAGTCTCTGCTATACTCCAAGTCTTCCAAGCCAATATGTTAGCATCAGGGAAAGCCTCAAGGCCTCCATAATCAGCATGATTACTCCTAACAACGGCCAACGTCAACCATGTACTGCCTCTAAAAACAGCTTGTATATCACAGGTGAACTCCATTCGTAGTCCACGAAAAACAGTAGGACCACCTAATGTTTATTAAATTGTCTAGTCAAATCAATATCTATTGCTCTCAGTGTCTTATACACTGGAGCACTGCGCCGCCAGCGACGACGATACGTGCGACAGTAATGCCTTTGCCTCAGCAATAGATATTGATTTGACTGGAAAATTTAATAAACAGCAGCTTACTGTTTTTCATGGACTACGAATGGAGTTCACCTGTGATATACAAGCTGTTTTTGGAGGCAGTACATGGCTGACTTTGGTCGTTGTTAGGGGTAATCATGCTGATTATGGAGGCCTTTAAGCTTTCCCTGATGCTAACATACTGGCTTGGAAGACTTGGGAGTATAGCAGAGACTACAGGATTACTTGCTAAGGTTCCCTAGGGTACGCTTGTTCCAGTAAGTCATTTACTTTGTCTACAAGAAGAAAGAAGAAGCTCAATTCCGGCGAATATCTTTTTATATGGGCCAAAGTTGGCAATGGTAATTGTAAAATGAAGGTCAATGGAGACTGTATGTTCTATTACAGACAGTAAATTTCCTTTTCCAGCTGGCCGGAGTGGCAGAGCGGTTCTAGGCTCTTCAGTCTGGAACCTCGCGACCGTTGCGGTCGCAGGTTCGAATCCTGCCTCGGGCATGGATGTGTGTGGTGTCCTTAGGTTAGTTAGGTTGAATCTGTTCTAAGTTCTAAGGGAATGATGACCTCAGATGTTAAGTCCCATAGTGCTCAGAGCCATTTGAACCATTTTTTTCCTTTTCCTACACCTTAATCCTCCCTTTCTCAAAAAAAAAAATTCTTATATATCTTTATTACACGTAGTTCTGTCGCCTTGCTTTGGCGCTTGTTCAACTGCAGCATCAGATTGCCTCTACAGTGAGAAACAGGCAAGAAAGGACCCAAATCAAACAGCGGGTGCAACCGCATTCAACAGAACAGCGAGTCTCGCAGTCTCACGAACCACAATAAAGCGGCGACCACAAGGGGGTGGTATCTGTGCCCGATGATCCGTACGCTGTGTTCCGTTGACACCTGCACGTAAATGGCATCGTTTGCTTGGTCCAAAGAGCATAGGAACTAGCCCAACGAGAAGTGGGGTCTTGCGCTCTTCTCGGATGAGGGCAGATTCAGTCTGAGCAGCTGTTCTGAAGGTGCCCCGTTTGCTCGGTCCAAAAAGCATAGGAACTGGACCAACGAGAAGTGTGGTCGTGTGCTCTTCTCGGATGAGGCCAGATGCAGTCTGAGTAGCGGTTCTGAGCGTGCCTTTTTATGGCGAGAGGTGTGAACACACAGTGCATCCAGGAACGTTGTGGAACATGATCATTTAGTTGATCCAGGTGTTATAGCGTGGGAAGGCATGACGTTTCATGGGTGTGCTGAGTTTCAGATTTTTGAAGACGGTGCACTGTACTCTTTCCCAAGGTGCGTGTTTTAAAAGTGCCTTCGGTCTTGACTTCATTTTTATGGGTAACAATGTGCGACCGAATCGAGTAACTCAAATGGGGGAGCTCTTGGAATAAGTATCTACTCGGCGAATGGATTGGTCTGCCAGTTCCTCCAACGCAAGTCCCATGGAACATGTGTGCGATGCGTTGGGAACACGCATTGCAACACTTCTACATGCGCCAACGACCATTGAGCAGTGTCAAACACCCTGACGGAGGAGTGGAGCCCCTATCACAAGAACTCCAACCTTGTGTCCAGCATGGGAGCACGCTCCAGAGCATACAGTTTTGTCTGTGGTGATCACACACCATATTAAGAACCATGATCCGCCTTTTGTAACGTTCAGGGACCATCACGCATCGCTGAGGCTACAGTGTAATTATTGTTTTGAATAAAGATATCATTATTGTCCTCTCCATTGCATGTTTCCTTTCATTACCTTCTGTGCTACACTGCAATAGATCTTTACAGGTATGGTTCATGTTTCATCGAGTTATATTGCTTGGCAGCGACACATCATATGAAAATTACTTTCGTCCTAAAATTTTGCACACCTTTTTAGATTTACTGAGCAACAGAGTAAAGTATAGGGTTATTACAAATGACTGAAGCGATTTCACAGCTCTACAATAACTTTATTATTTGAGATATTTTCACAATGCTTTGCACACACGTACAAAAACTCAAAAAGTTTTTTAGGCATTCACAAATGTTCGATATGTGCCCCTTTAGTGATTCGGCAGACATCAAGCCGATAATCAAGTTCCTCCCACACTCGGCGTAGCATGTCCCCATCAATGAGTTCGAAAGCATCGTTGATGCGAGCTCGCAGTTCTGGCACGTTTCTTGGTAGAGGAGGTTTAAACACTGAATCTTTCACATAACCCCACAGAAAGAAATCGCATGGGGTTAAGTCGGGAGAGCGTGGAGGCCATGACATGAGTTGCTGATCATGATCTCCACCACGACCGATCCATCGGTTTTCCAATCTCCTGTTTAAGAAATGCCGAACATTGTGATGGAAGTTCGGTGGAGCACCATCCTGTTGAAAGATGAAGTCGGCGCTGTCGGTCTCCAGTTGTGGCATGATCCAATTTGCCAGCATGCCCAGATACACGTGTCCTGTAACGTTTTTTTTCGCAGAAGAAAAAGGGGCCGTAAACTTTGAACCGTGAGATTGCACAAAACACGTTAACTTTTGGTGAACTGCGAATTTGCTGCACGAATGCGTGAGGATTCTCTACCGCCCAGATTCGCACATTGTGTCTGTTCACTTCACCATGAAGAAAAAATGTTGCTTCATCACTGAAAACAAGTTTCGCACTGAATGCATCCTCTTCCATGAGCTGTTGCAACCACGCCGAACATTCAAAGCGTTTGACTTTGTCATCGGGTGTCAGGGATTGTAGCAATTGTAAACGGTAAGGCTTCTGCTTTAGCCTTTTCCGTAAGATTTTCCAAACCGTCGGCTGTGGTACGTTTAGCTCCCTGCTTGCTTTATTCGTCGATTTCCGCCGGCTACGCGTGAAACTTGCCCGGACGCGTTCAACCGTTTCTTCGCTCACTGCAGGCCGACCCGTTGATTTCCCTTACAGAGGCATCCAGAAGCTTTAAACTGCGCATACCATCGCCGAATGGAGTTAGCAGTTGGTGGACCTTTGTTGAACTTCGTCCTGAAGTGTCGTTGCACTGTTATGACTGACTGATGTGAGTGCATTTCAAGCATGACATACGCTTTCTCGGCTCCTGTCGCCATTTTGTCTCACTGCGCTCTCGTGCGCTCTGGCGGCAGATACCTGAAGTGCGGCTTCAGCCGAACAAAACTTTATGAGTTTTTCTACGTATCTGTAGTGTGTCGTGACCATATGTCAATGAATGGAGCTACAGTGAATTTATGAAATCGCTTCAATCATTTGTAATAGCCATGTAGACGTTATGCCAGTATTGCATACATTCCTTATCGTTTTCTGCCAAAACTGTAAGTTTAACGAGCAACGTTGTACTGATTTTCCGTTTATTAAGCAAATTTACTTCTGTTAAATATAGATGACTGAGTGGAGAGAGAGAGAGAGAGAGAGAGAGAGAGAGAGAGAGAGAGACTGTGATAGGAATAGAGTGAGTGAATGTGTGTGAGAGAGATAGAGGAGCAGGGATACAATGAATGAGTGAGAGAGAGTGCAGTTGCATTCTCTTATTCGAGCCTTATTGAAACTTTTAGGATTGGATATATTCAATTTAAAAGCTTCCAGTATTTCCTGTCCTTCCTCATGGTGGTACAGTAACCAACTGCGAAGACCAGTCATAAACATGGAATTATCATGCCTGTTTAAGGAAAATTCTATCTCGAAAATCAGCTGGTTGTAATTCTGGAAATGAATGCTACGCAATCGAGTCTTATCTGACGATAGACGAAGAATTCACGTAGTGCTATGTCAGGAGAGTACAGGTGGTGAGGCAAAAATTTGGTAGTTCAAAGATGCAGCATCTGAGACTCTCCTGTGCAGAAAGAACTGGACCGTTGTCGTGAAGCAGAACACCCCATTCCACAGCTTTTCATTGCGATTCGTCTCCCGGATCATTGTTAGCAGATTTTGGTAGTATGCTCATGTGCGAGTTTGCTCCATACGAGCGTAATACGTTAGCACTACACATTGACAGCCGCAATAAAGAATCAGCGTCACCTAGTCCGGTGACGGTTCTTCGCCTTTCCGGGGATGGTGAACCCATATATTTCCATTGCTGATTTTACTCCCTTGTCTCGGGCTCATAGCGACATATCCAGTCCTCGCACATGACGATTATTTGGCTGAAGAAGTCACCTGGGTTAGCCTAACAAAACTGCAACATCGATGCTGCTGCTTCAGTTCGGCAGGAGCACAGAATCAGTGCCAGCAATAGCAGGACCCAGCGGGTGGTTACCCTTGCTGTGTTCAAAAATTAATCCACCATTGATTTTTCAGTTTTTCCGCTGTCGATTCGATTGGAACAGGCCTTTAGGTCTCCAGGGAATTCTGATTTTTCAGTGTCTGCCACTTCTTCCTTCGACGTTAAAACTTGTATGCCCGCCCTTTTAGTATTTGCGTCACCTAACCATATGGTAGAGCACTCTTGCTGTATACATCCATAAACGTATCATGGATGGTTCCAGCGGTGTTCCCCTCCAAATGAATAAAACGAATTACCGCACATTATTTCATCTGATCAATGAACTGTGCCATTTTCCTTTGCCTCCTCTGCCAGCGTGTTAGAATGATGTAGTGCTGGGATTTGGATGCGTACCAGTAGTAATATTTCTGGTTCTGGGAGTCATAAGATTCATCCCCAACTTTCATATCTCAACTGAGTGAAGATGCATTAGCCGTTGCATGACCTCATGAAGTGGAATGAAGTACGAACAACGAATGGTAGTACGATAACGCCTACAGTTAGAAATTGTGATTACTCAGCAGTCTTATAATGTGATTGGTTGCTGTTCTAGAAGAGAGAGGCATTACCATCCTGCCAGAGTTACAAACCTGATATCTTAATTCCTTAGTAATTACTAAAGTATAATTCAAATTTTGTTTACATTAATAGAGGAAAATCTCTCAAAGTCCATCATCACACAGTTAAAATTTCGTTGTAGTATCAGTTCTTCCCAGAATATTTAAACCAGTGGAAAAATGCTCTCATCGGAGCACATAAAAGTGATTTTGCTGCTGTTTAAAGGCCTCAAGCTTCTGACTGAAAAGTGGGGTACCAGCTGGCTCGTTATACCTTCATCACCTTTAAAAAGTTTCCCAATACCGTTGACTGTCTCTTGAGTACCGATAATGTCACAGAACCGAATCACTTCTTATCTCATTGGCTTCGGCCGGATGACTGCCCGATGAAGTGGTCCGTGCTAACCTGTTTAGTCGTAGTAAAGGGACGGAGTCGTACAGTTGTTAGTGAGAAGTCAAATAGTAAAGTTGCTACGATCTCATTGCGCGTCCAGAATCGCGACTCTGCGAGTCAGGAAGGGAGGATTCAGGTTAGGATGTGTAATTAGGGGTTTGAAATACTAACATCTGTGTCTACCATATTAATTAGTATACAAGGGTTATATCCCTGAATAATAAGAATAATTACTGGTTTAACGTCTGAATCCTATAGGGGAACATTATTTTTTGCTTTACACATAGTGTCTGTGATCAGTTTTCAGCTTTTTCAGATGAAATGACAAGTGAAAAAATCGATGGTGTCTCGTAAATTTCTGGATCTTGAAACATCCCCTTTGAAAAATTAATGAATTACTGAATTACTGTGCTGGTAAACCTCTTACGTCAGTAGATTTTCAAACAGCTGAGCAGAACTAAACGTACTCAGACAATTCTCACTTTACTTATTCTGATCAACACTAAACTGACACAGAATATTTCTAGCGCAACGCAGTCTGACTTTCAAAAATCCCTACAAAAGAATGGCCCTGACTAACAATAACCTACACCTTTCATGAATCACTTACCTCACGAAAGTCTTCGTTACTCGAACTACTGCAATACAGCGAGCGCCAATACTGCCAGCTAAATTAAAGATTCTAACTACTGATAGGCATGGTTAGGAAATGAAAGATTTTGATAGAGAACAAACAATATATTTACCTTAATAATGTTCAAAAGTCATCATATATATATATATATATATATATATATATATATATATAGTATTACAAATTTACTCTTTCTGATGGACACACGTCCAGATCGTCCGCTCTCAAAATTCTGCCATTTCTCTCCCCACATCCACCACCGCTGGCGGCTCACCTCCAACTACGCAACGCTACGCGCTGTTCACATCCAACTGCCCAACACTACAATAGCGAATATTCCAACAATGCTAACCAGCCACAGACTGCACACAGCACAGTCAGTGATTTTCACACAGAGCGCTACGTGGCGTTGCCAACATAGAAACCTAAACGACCTACTCACAATTTTCATTTCAGTAGCAATGAGCATTAGCCAGTTTATAAGTACTTATTTTATAGCCCCACAGTGAGAACAGCGGACTCACATTTAGCGCAGTACCTCTGCGCCGGGATGTGAACATCACTTAAAGATGTAATCAAATGGAACATCTGCAGCCCTCTTTTCGATGTTAGGTAGCTACAGAACACTGGTAGCTACATAATAAAGAATCCAACGACCTTGCCGCAGTGAAACACCGGTTCTCGTCAGATCACTGAAGTTAAGCGCCGTCTGGCTTTGCTACCACTTGCATGGGTAACTATCCGGTCTGCCGGCCACTGTTGGCAAGTGGGGTGCACTCAGCCCTTGTGAGACGAATTGAGGAGGAACTTTATTGAAAAGTTGTGTCTCCGGTCACAAAATCTGACAATAGTTGGGAGGACGGTGTGTTGACCACACGCCCCCCCAATATCCGCTTGTGGGCAAGGATTACACGGCGGTCGGTCTGTACCTTTGGGCCTTCAAGGCCTGTTCGGACGGAGTTTAGTTTAGATAACAAATAACATCGAAAGGACGGCTGCCAGTGTTCCATTTTATTACATAAGTGAACGGCTGAAGTACCAGGTGATCAAAAAGTCAGTATAAATTTGAAAACTGAAAAAATCACGGAATAATGTAGATAGAGAGGTACAAATTGACACAGGCTTGGAATGATATGGGGTTTTATTCGAACCAAAAAAATACAAAAGTTCAAAAAATTTCCGACAGATGATGCTTCATCTGATCAGAATAGCAATAATTAGCATAACAAAGTAAAACAAAGCAAAGATGATGTTCTTTACAGGAAATTCTCAATATGTCCACCATCATTCCTCAACAATAGCTGTAGTCGAGAAATAATGTTGTGAACAGCACTGTAAAGCATGTCCGGAGTTGTGGTGAGGCATTGGCGTCGGATGTTGTCTTTCAGCATCCCTAGAGATGTCGGTCGATCACGATACACTTGCGACTTCAGGTAACCCCAAAGCCAATAATCGCACGGACTGAGGTCTGGGGACCTGGGAGCCCAAGCATGACGAAAGTGGCGGTTGAGCACACGATCATCACAAAGCGACGCGCGCAATAGATCTTTCACGCGTCTAGCAATATGGGGTGGAGCGCCATCATACGTTCCAGCAGGTGTTTATCAGCCAGGCTTGGGATGATGCGATTCTGTGACATATCGGCGTACCTCACACCCGTCACGGTAGCAGTTACAAAACCAGAATCACGCAGTTCCTCGAAGAAAAAAGGCCCGTTAACGGTAGATGTGGTAAACCCAACCCATACCGTGACTTTCTCGTCGTGCAATGAGTTTCCACGACAGTTCTAGGATTTTCGGTAGCCGAAATTTTGTAGTTGTGGGCGTTGACAGACCCTCGGAGCGTGAAATGAGCTTCGTCCACAACACGTTACTCAACCAATCGTCATCTTCCGCCATCTTTTGAAACACCCACACCCCAAATGTCCTCCGCTTCACTAAATCGCCAGGTAACAGTTCATGATGCCGATGGATTTTGTACGGATAGCATCGTAAGGTAGGCCTAAATGCCGACGAAACAGTAGTGTATGGAATGCCGGTGCGACGTGCTACTGCACGAGCGCTGACTTCCCTGTGCATAGACGAACCCGCCACAGCCTCTATTTCTTCCTGAACTGTCTCAGCAGCATTACGTCTTGTGCTCGGTCGGCCACTACGGGGTCTATCGTCTAAACAACCCGTGGCTTCGAACTTCGAAATCATTCTCGCCACAGCTGCATTTGTCAACGGACCTTTACCCGTTCAAATCCCCTTCCTATGGCGATACGATCGTAACGCTGAACTGGCACATTCCCCGTTCTGATAATACAGCTTCACTAAAAGCGCCTTTTGAGGTAACGTCAACATGCTGCGACTGCTGGCACATCCGATTCTCTCTCTCTCCCTTTTTCTTTCATTTTTGTTATTTTAAAACCTGTACAACAGGCTGGCCGGCAGCAGCATTCTCTGCTGCTCTTCAGCCATAGAGTAGACAATGAGATAACAACAGAAAGAACATACGTAAGTTACATAACGGTGGGTAATAAAACAGTGGACACATAAATACAAACACGGAGCCGTTCACACTCGGCGATAATCCACACTACAAACTGGTGACACGACGCACAAACACTGAAGATGTCGATGCCACAGGTCAACGATGGAGTGTGACGGTGAACACTAAACACGACGGCACATAGAAGACACTGATGGCGATGATCTCCGGCGCGCGAATGTCCACGTAGTGGGACCTGCCATGAGGGGAAGACGGGTGAGGGGAAGGGGGGGGGGGAGAGTGGAGAACAAAGATGCCAATGGCTGAGGAGATGGGAGGAGGAGTAGAGGGACAGGGGAGGGGAAGCCTGGGGGAGGAGTGGGGGGAAATGGTGGAGGGAGGGAATGGGGAGAGAAGGGAGGGAGGGTGCCCAAAGGAACAAACACAGGAAGAGGGAGGGAGGATCAAAGTTGGTAGGAGGGGTAGATGGATGGGAGGAGGGCATCATTAGGGAGGGAGAGCTGGCGGAAGCCACCTTGGGAGACGGTAAGGAGTGTGGAGAGATGGAGAGCAGGTGGGACATGGGAATACAGGTGCGGCAGCGGGTGGGGGTGGGAGAGGATGGGGGAGAGAAGCGAGTGAGGAGGATCGAGTTTACAGGAGGTGTAGAAGATCCGTATCCTTTCAAGGAAAAGGAGGAGGTGGGGGAACGGAATGAGCTCGTACAGGATCCGCGTGGGGGAGGGGAGACGGATGTGATAGGCGAGGCGGAGAGCATGGTGTTCAAGGATCTGAAGGGATTTGTAAAAGGTAGGCGGGGGGGGGGGGCTGGCGGAGAGCCAGGCAGGATAGGCGTAACAGAGGATAGGGCGGATGAGGGATTTATAGGTGTGGAGGATGGTGGAGTTGTCCAGACCCCACGTACGGCCGGAAAGGAGTTTGAGGAGACAGAGTCGGGAGCGTGCCTTGGCTTGGATTGTCCGGAGGTGGGGTTTCCAGGAGAGGCGACGGTCGAGGGTGACGCCAAGGTACTTAAGGGTGGGGGTGAGGGCGATAGGACGCCCATAGATGGTTAGATAGAAATCAAGGAGGCGGACGGAAGGGGTGGTTTTGCCTACAATGATCGCCTGGGTTTTGGAAGGATTGACCTTGAGCAACCACTGGTTGCACCAAGCGGTGAACCGGTCAAGATGTGATTGGAGAAGGTGTTGGGAACGCTCCAGGGTGGGGGCGAGGGCAAGGAAGGCGGTGTCATCGGCAAACTGGAGAAGGTGGACGGGGGGTGACGGCGGCGGCATGTCCGCCGTATACAAAAGGTACAGAAGGGGGGAGAGGGCGGAGCCTTGATTCTCTCTCTCATTACAGTTCCTTTTATACACTTTTGTCACGCGCAGTCTCTGACGTTTTGCTGTCCAGTGCCATCTGTTGGACATTTTGTAAACTTTGCTTTTTTTGGTTCTAATAAAACCCCATGTCATTCCAAGCGTGTGTGTCAATTTTTACCTCTCTATCTACATTATTCCATGGTTTATTAAGTTTTCTAATTTACACTGACTTTTTGATCACCCGGTACCCTAAAAAAAACATGAAGATGCCAGACTGTTCGACATTTTCAGAGTAACAATGTTTTTCTTTGCGGCAAGACACAACTATGCCCCTTAAACGTTCTGCCAGTCTATTATAAATGGAGACAGTTACGCGCCATCTGTGGTAGCACAGAGAAGGTTGAAATGGTTCAAATGGCCCTGAGCACTATGGGACTTAACATCTGAGGTCATCAGTCCCCTAGAACTTAGAACTACTTAAACCTGACTAACCTAAGGACATCACACACATCCATGCCCGAGGCAGGATTCGAACCTGCGACCGTAGCTGTCACGCGGTTCCAAACTGAAGAGCCTAGAACCGCACGGCCACACCGGACGGCCACAGAGAAGGGAGCCGCAAACCAATTGTGCGTCATATTCAATAGCGACGATTGTGTATACTAATAACGCATTCAAACAGCTGCGGATCGCCGTACGGGAATACAAATTTATACGTACAAACAAACAAAAAATTAATTACGTAACTTTTTTTTGGGCGATAGCTAAGACTTCATGGCAAACACTCTTAAAGCGCAGGTATTCTATCTGAAACTCCCGGTATATCGAGATTAAATGATTAGAGTAAGGTCGGACTGTACCAAATCAAACGAAAGACTGGCAACCGACGAGAAACGAAAACTAAAAAGGAACGTTAATTGGAAGGGCATCCCGCGGTCGGACCGAGCCGCTCGTGTGGCAGCTGAAACGCTGTGAAAGGGCGATTTGCGGCCCTACGCCGGCTGCTCGTTACGGAGAGCCGTGGAGCAGAATAACTCGGCGCTGTTTGGGCGCAATTAGCGGGCCGGCGCTCGTGGCTCGGGCCCCGCATTACGTTCAGTATGGAGGGATGACTCTGTCCTGCTCTACACGCTTCGTCCCTGCTTTCCCTGGCTGGAGTCGTCTGCTCCTCCACACCGTCCCACCACCCCCGCCCCCACCCACACTCCCGCGCGTCGTGTTGTTATACCTGACAGTAGCCAGGCGCGCCCCCAACTTCCAGCAACGCTGAGCTGACAGCTGTCTGCGGGCGGGAGGTCACGTGCTCAGGTTGGCGCAGTTCGTGTTTCGTGTTTCTGGGAATTTCAGCACGTAAGTCTCATCTCTGAGAGTGTCTGCAAAACGACGCAGCACGTGCACTAAATACAGAATGACGCACGTAAGAAACAGAAAACAGGAATAACACAGCTCCTTTTAGTGATAAAAAATGCTTCACACAAAGTTCAGGGCTGCGAAAAAAAATCTGGTCCAGAAAATATTGCACGCACCTCAAGATAGGCAATTTAACTTAAAACGTGTAAACGATTTAAATTGGGTAGCCTATCTTCAGGTGCGTGAAATACACTGCGCGACACAGTTGGTTGGTCGATTGGTTAGTTGATCTTGGGGAAGGACTAAAAAGCTAGGTCATTGGTCCCTTTGTATTAGGGAAGGATGGGGAACGAAATAGGACTTCTCTGTGAAATGAACCATCCCAGCATTTTCCTGCAGCAATTTAGGGTAATTACGGAAAATCTAAATCAGGTTAGCAGGACGCGCGTTTAAACCATCGCGTCTCCCTCTCCAACCCGAGTCCAGTGTGTTAATCGTTGCGCCACCTCGCTGGGAGACATAACTAGTCACTTTGTCGAAACCTCATACTTCAAATGGTTCAAATGGCTCTGAGCACTATGGGACTTAACTTCTGAGGTCATCAGTCCCCTAGAACTTAGAATTACTTAAACTTAACTAACCTAAGGACATCACAAACATCCATGCCCGAGGCAGGATTCGAACCTGCGACCGTAGCGGTCACGCAGTTCCAAACTGTAGCGCCTAGAACCGCTCGGCCACCCCGGTCGGCGAAATCCCATATTTGTATCTCGCTGTCCCGAAGATTGCAATTTGGCTCAGTGATGAAATGATCGTGTGGCAATGATGGCTGGGAGACCCCACCTGGAGAAGTTCGGCCACCGAGTGCAAATCTTTTCAGGTGACGCCACACTTGCTGACTTGCGTGTCAATGTTGATGAATCATGATGAGGAAAACACAAAACCCACTCCCCGACGGCCCGACCCGGTCGGGAATCGAACTCGCGTCTACGGCATGGCAGCAACATGCGCTGGCCACACAGGTGAGTAGGTGGACGGCTGAATGCTAGACACCAACGGTGCAAAATCGTGGCGCCCTGGGACGTTCGTGCTCTGCAACGGTTGAGACAGCAAGGTGTCGACATATGTGGGAAAAAAGGCCGGCGCTCTTCATGTAAGGTGTAAGGTGGGTTAAGCCCGATCGGTTAGCCGAGCGGTCTAACGCACGGATTTCCAGAGTGGGAAGGAGCGCCTGGTCCCCGGCACGAATCCGCCCGGCGGATTTGTGTCGAGGTCCGGTGAGCCGGCCAGTCTGTGGACGGTTTTTAGGAGGTTTTCCGTCTGCCTCGGTAAATGCGGGGTGGTTCCCCTTATTCCGCTTCAGCTACACTATGTCGGCGATTGCTGAGCAAACAAGGTCTCCACGTACGCGTGCACCACCATTACTCTACCACACAAACATGTGGGTTACATTCGTCTGGGGGGTGCACCGGGGGCCGAACCGCACAATAACCCTGGGTTCGGTGTGGGGCGGCAGAGGGGTGAAGTGGACTGCGGTAGTCGTCGTGGGGTTGTGGACCACTGCGTCTGGGGCGGGGACGGGGCCTCTCCGTCGTTTCTAGGTCCCCGGTTAACATACAACATACATACAAGGTGGGTTAATGATGTCGCATTGGCACTAAAATTCGCCACATTCGCCACCGCGGATATGTAACACGCTGAGAAATTCCTTACTGCACCTCTTACCCACGTATGAACCCTTCTTTCAACGCCGAAACGATGGAGGACAGAACCGCAATGCCCAGTGTAGAAATCACGAGGTTTTCTTATGGATGGCAAAGGAAAACATTTCAGTCACACAGACGCTCAGAATAGACATGAAATTGCCTGAGAGGTTGGGATAGAGTAAATGAAACCACCCCTTCCCTCGAAGCGTTGATTCCCTCAAATCTCGCGGTCGGAAACGACAGTTCAAAGTGCGATGAGCGACAGGAATACATTCTTGACAACCTTTGACACTGCTGATACACCCTAGATAACTCAGACCTTCTCTAAGAGCACCGTGAGCCTGCAACGGACAGCGCAGTGTAGCCGCGCGGTCTGTGGTGCCTTGCCACGGTTCGCGTGGCTTCCCCCGTCGGAGTTTCGAGTCCTCTCTCGGGCATGGGTGTGTGTGTTGTCCTTAGTGTAAGTTAGTTTAAGTTACATTAAGTAGTTTGTAAGCCTAGAGACCGATGACCTCAGCGCCGGCCGGTGTGGCCGAGCGGTTCTAGGCGCTTCAGTCTGGAACTGTGCGACCGCTACGGTCGCTGGTTCGAATCCTGCCTCGGGCATGGATGTGTGTGATGTCCTTAGGTTAGTTATGTTCAAGTAGTTCTAAGTTCTAGGGGACTGATGACTTCAAATGTTAAGTCCCATAGTGCTCAGAGCCATTTGAACCGATGACCTCAGCAGTTTGGTCCCATAGGAACTTATCACAAATTTCCAAATTTCCAAGTCTGCAAGGTAATTGAATGCGATGGCACCCCTCTGGAGTGTAGCGCAACCAGCAGTTTTCTCCGTTACACGGAATGGAAGCACCAGAGACCGTAGAACGTGATCAGAAGCAGCAAGGAGCGTGTGCTTTTTCAACTATACTGTTCCCGCCTCCTGTAGTGTCGTCACGTGGGGGTGCGACACTGAAATATGCGGGAATAAAAGGGCATCAGTTCCATCTAAGACCACGAAATACGGCAAAACCCTCGGTGCCACATGTGGGAAGACCACTTTGAAAATACACTCCTGGAAATTGAAATAAGAACACCGTGAATTCATTGTCCCAGGAAGGGGAAACTTTATTGACACATTCCTGGGGTCAGATACATCACATGATCACACTGACAGAACCACAGGCACATAGACACAGGCAACAGAGCATGCACAATGTCGGCACTAGCACAGTGTATATCCACCTTTCGCAGCAATGCAGGCTGCTATTCTCCCATGGAGACGATCGTAGAGATGCTGGATGTAGTCCTGTGGAACGGCTTGCCATGCCATTTCCACCTGGCGCCTCAGTTGGACCAGCGTTCGTGCTGGACGTGCAGACCGCGTGAGACGACGCTTCATCCAGTCCCAAACATGCTCAATGGGGGACAGATCCGGAGATCTTGCTGGCCAGGGTAGTTGACTTACACCTTCTAGAGCACGTTGGGTGGCACGGGATACATGCGGACGTGCATTGTCCTGTTGGAACAGCAAGTTCCCTTGCCGGTCTAGGAATGGTAGAACGATGGGTTCGATGACGGTTTGGATGTACCGTGCACTATTCAGTGTCCCCTCGACGATCACCAGTGGTGTACGGGCCAGTGTAGGAGATCGCTCCCCACACCTGCACGGCGCCAAACACGCATACGACCATCATTGGCACCAAGGCAGAAGCGACTCTCATCGCTGAAGACGACACGTCTCCATTCGTCCCTCCATTCACGCCTGTCGCGACACCACTGGAGGCGGGCTGCACGATGTTGGGGCGTGAGCGGAAGACGGCCTAACGGTGTGCGGGATCGTAGGCCAGGTTCATGGAGACGGTTGCGAATGGTCCTCGCCGATACCCCAGGAGCAACAGTGTCCCTAATTTGCTGGGAAGTGGCGGTGCGGTCCCCTACGGCACTGCGTAGGATCCTACGGTCTTGGCGTGCATCCGTGCGACGCTGCGGTCCGGTCCCAGGTCGACGGGCACGTGCACCTTCCGCCGGCCACTGGCGACAACATCGATGTACTGTGGAGACGTCACGCCCCACGTGTTGAGCAATTCGGCGGTACGTCCACCCGGCCTCCCGCATGCCCACTATACGCCCTCGCTCAAAGTCCGTCAACTGCACATACGGTTCACGTCCACGCTGTCGCGGCATGCTACCAGTGTTAAAGACTGCGATGGAGCTCCGTATGCCACGGCAAACCGGCTGACACTGACGGCGGCGGTGCACAAATGCTGCGCAGCTAGCGCCATTCGACGGCCAACACCGCGGTTCCTGGTGTGTCCGCTGTGCCGTGCGTGTGATCATTGCTTGTGCAGCCCTCTCGCAGTGTTCGGAGCAAGTATGGTGGGTCTGACACACCGGTGTCAATGTGTTCTTTTTTCCATTTCCAGGAGTTTATATCTATACGTAGACAGCCAGTCACTGATTACTAAGCGCTGTTGTGGCAGGCAACCCTTTCGACACCCCTCAGCTGAGAGTCTTTGCGCTGTGGTATTAGTACCTGTTGGCCTAATACGATCTACTACACTTCAAAGGGGTGCAATCAAGTTCAGTAGAGGTGCAGGCTCCAAATGACCTTAGAAAAGGCCTGAATCAGCCGTGGGGTATCAGCAGTATCAAAGGTTGTCAACAACATTGGGGTATTGCTCATCGCACTGTGAACTGTCGTTTTTTAGCTCGAAATGTGCGGAAATCAATTCGCGAAACGAATGGGTGGTTTCAAAAATGGTTCAAATGGCTCTGAGCACTATGGGACTTAACATCGATGGTCATCAGTGCCCTAGAACTTAGAACTACTTAAACGTAACTAACCTAAGGACATCACACAACACCCAGTCATCATGAGGCAGAGAAAATCCCTGACCCCGCCGGGAATCGAACCCAGGAACCCGGTCGCGGGAAGCGAGAACGGTACCGCACGACGGGGTGGTTTCATTGACGCCTTTTTTGCCACCTTCTGAGGCAATTTTGTGTCGATTCTGACGTGGGTGTGTCTGAAATATTTTCCTCGACAACCCATAAGAAAACTACAGGATTTCCAAGCTGGGAAGCGCGGTTCTGACCTTCGCCGCAGTAGCGTCAAAAGAATGCGCGAAATAAGGGTAAGAGTTTGGTGTACCGACCTTCCCGTCGTGTGACACGACCACGTTGGTGTTAGATTGAATTGTGGTGAATTTTGGTGCCGATCTGATATCATTAACCCACCTTCTACCTCACATGAACTTCTGAGCGATGCCCTTTTTGTCTGCATGTGTTGACGCCTGGCTGTTTAAGGGGGCGTAGGACGTCAATCGAGCCGACTTGGAGCAGGAGAGGTACCACAGGACATTTTAATTTCCACTGTCTATACTTTTACAAATAAATTCATAAAACTTTGTCAGCATGACCAGAAAGGATTCAGGATTCACACTCATCAATTTTTTTTTACACGTGAAATTTCATCATATTTTCGCTTAATTTTGGCTGCATTTGTTGCTGTATGTACACCTTTCTTTATACGTAAGCGAGATTCTTCGATGAATTTTGCGCAGGATACAAACCATACTTACAGGTGTAAGAAACTATAGAATTTTCCAAATCTATTAAAAACTGTGTTAAAAACTGAGGTAATTAACTATAAAATTTGAGTTTTTTCTAAACATGAAGTATAAAATTTAAAATGTAGCAGTTAATTCACTTTCTCATAAATTAAATGAGTATTAGAGATTCATACACCTGTAAGTATGGTTTGCATTCTGTGCAAAATTCATCGAAGAATCTATCTTACTTATGAAGGAAAGGGTACTTACAATTGCAGCCAACAGTAAGTGACAAAAACGACGAAATTTCACATATAAAAAAAATTATTTTTTATTGTTTTGAACTTCCACGACTATGACTGTGATTCCTGAATACTTCCTGGTCATGCTGAAAGGAAGTGGAAGAGTCGAGGGACATGAAAGGGAAGCAGTCGTTGGGAAGGGAGTGAGACAGGGTTGTTATTCGATCTGAATATTGAGCAAGCAGTGAAGGAAACAAAAGAAAAATTCGGAGTAGGTATTAAAATCCATGAAGAAGAAATAAAAACTTTGAGGTTCGCCGATGACATTGTAATTCTGTCAGAGACAACAAAGGACTTGGAAGAGCAGGTGAACGGAATGGATAGTGTCTTGAAAGGAGGATATAAGATGAACATCAACAAAAGCAAAACGAGGATAATGGAATGTAGTCGAATTAAGTCGGGTGATACTGAGGCAATTAGATTAGGAAATGAGACACTTAAAGTAGTAAAGGGGTTTTGCTATTTGAGGAGCAAAATAACCGATGATGGTCGAAGTAGAGAAGATATAAAATGTAGACTGGCAATGGCAAGGAAAGCGTTTCTGAAGAAGAGAAATTTGTTAACATCGAGTATAGATTTAAGTGTCAGAAAGTCATTTCTGAAAGTATTTGTATGGAGTGTAGCCATGTATGGAAGTGAAACATGGACGATAGTTTGGACAAGAAAAGAATAGAAGCTTTCGAAACGTGGTGCTACAGAAGAATGCTGAAGGTTAGATGGGTAGATCACATAACTAATGAGCAGGTATTGAATAGAATTGGGGAGAAGAGGAGTTTGTGGCACAACTTGACCAGAAGAAGGGATCGGTTGGTAGGACATGTTCTGAGGGATCAGGGAATCACAAATTTGGAATTGGAGGGCAGCGTGGAGGGTAAAAATCGTAAAGGGAGACCAAGAGATGAATACACTAAACAGATTCAGAAGGATGTAGGTTGCTGTAGGTACTGGGAGATGAAGCTTGCACAGGATGGAGTAGCATGGAGAGCTGCATCAAACCAGTCTCGGGACTGAAGGCCACAACAACAACAGACAGTGGGAATTAAAATGTCCTGTGGTCTCTCTTCTGTGCCAAGCTGGTCTGTTTGACGTCCAGGGCAACACGCTTTTGCACTGTTACAGAAGAAAGTTGTAGGGACCGTGAGCCAAATTTCAAACTTCTGGGTCGCAACGGGGGATAATTAAGGGGTTTCGATAAAGTGTCCCTTTAACTGAGATGCGTGTTGTAGTTACTGGGCCAGTTTAATTATGCCCATCCTGTATAAGCACACCACACAAAAACATTAGTCACTTTCGGGAGACATCAGGCTAATACCGTGAAAGACCGCCCGCAAACCTTGATAATGGCGAGGAAAGCAAGTCATAAGTTTATTTATGTATGATACATGAAGCTGAAGTCAGTCGCTGATCACTAGCAGAGCTACTACCTTGCACGGATGTAGATTTCTGCGTTTCATCCGCTGTTCCAAGTAGTTCAATAGGGATTAACATCAGGTGATTTAGTGAGTCAGCAGAGGTGGAGCAGTGCGGACGAGTTTTCGTGAAACCGAGAAAATACGAGAACACCCCTGTGAACACGTTGTTGACGACAGGAGTATCCACAGCCTACTAATCACGAAGATGTGTTAAAAGGGCAGCCGTTGCTCAGAAATAACGTTGAAATAAATATTGTTCATGATAATGGAAAACTAAGCGAGAAAGTCAACGTCTTAGTACGAAAAAGACCGAGAAGACAACACAGATCGCTGGCCGCGGTGGCCGAGCAGTTCTAGGCGCTTCAGTCCGGAACCGCGCTGCTGCTATGGTCGCAGGTTCGAATCCTGCATCGGGCATGGATGTGTGTGACGTCCTTAGGTTAGTTAGGTTTAACTAGTTCTCAGTGTAAGCCAGAGCCATTTGAACCATTTTCAGCAACGCAGATCGACTTCCGTCCTGAACAACACCCTCCACGCACTGCGGATTAAACGCCTTATGAGCTTATTTTGTGCTATTGGGATTTATTCAGTACTGTTACGAAGTGACCTCGATGGTTGCGTAAAACAGTGCCACGTACGGAGGAACCCCATAAAAAAATAAGGGTAGCCGTGTTTAATTGTCCTTTTGTTAACTTATTAATCGCTTTGTTATGAAAGTTTCCTACTGTGTAGTTACCAACGACCCACAGCTAAGCAAATTAAACTTAAAAAATAACATTCAAATCCGCCATGAGTCAGACCAAAGAACGTACATATTCTTGTTGTCTTGGCTGCGAGGATAGAAGTCTCTGATCGAATAATATAACGTTATCTGTATTTTGAACTTAAGTGAAAGGGCTTCTACACTATTACGGATACCTGGAGTTTAAAATCATACCACTTTCCACTGCGTGAAGAGAGTAATTAATATTCTCACTTAAAAATGTCGTAGTAATTTCAGTCTCCCTTTTCATATGACGCGATCAAAATTAGCGTTAAGCACATGAGAAATGAGCATCTCAGCGTCATCTATAGGCATCTCAGGGTCGTTAATACTTATGAAATTAATTCTTATGAATTATTAATTCTTAATTAATTCTTATGAATTATTAATTAATTCTTAATTCATTATTAATTCTTTTTAAAAATGAAACAAAGTCCTTTGCATATATATGTTTTTTCATTTTAAAAGAATCATTACTTATAAGACAAGTCATCTAAAGAAGATGTACAAACGCAAATAGGTACAAGACACTTCTAAGTTATGGCATATACAGGGTGTAAATGTTGGGTTGACAAATCAGAGTAACTCGAAAAATAAGGTTCACAAGAAAAAATGTGTAGAATCCAAAGTTGATTACTTTCGACGGGGGCATCTGCTGGTGCTAAAATTAGCCCGCCAACCGATCCCCCAGGGGGTGGGGTGGGAGACAACCCTAAAATTTCAAATGGGAACCCCCTTTTTTTATTGCAGTATCAGACTCTACATAAAAAACTAATTACATTTTGTCTTAAACATTTGTTTTGATCCTTGGTAGTTGGCGCTGTAATTCAATAAAATCCATGTTCTCAATTTTGCGTGGAAAATGTTTACAGATAAATAAAAAATACTTATTTACTTCGTAAATTTTGATTCGCTAAAACGAAAACTCTCCCTCTCTCCCCATAGGGTGGCGTTTGAGAGTGAGAAATTAAAGTTTTACACATGTTGACAGAAATATTATCCGAATCCCCGAAAAAAATTAATATTTGGGTTAAAATTTGTAAAACTCAAGTTTCTCTCTCTCAAACCCCGCCCTATAGGGAGAGAGGGAGAGTTTTAGTTTTAGCGAATCAAAATTTACGAAGTAAATAAGTATTTTGTTTATCAATAACCATTTTCCACACAAAAATGAGAACATGGATTTTCTTGAATTACAACGCCAACTACTAAGAATCAAAACAAATGTTTAAGACAAAAGGTAAGTAGTTTTTTATGTAGAATCTGATTATACAATAAAAATGGGGGTTCCTATTTTAAATTTTAAAGTTGACTTGAAAAACTAGTTATTTCTAAGTCTGAAATTACTTAATTCTATGTGTATGTCTATTTACATAATGTTTCACTTACAGTTTCCTTTTAATCATCTTCATCTGTCAAACACTATATATTGAGTTGTCAATGCTACTGTCACTGTAAGTGTTTCACTGCTTTACCAGCTGTAAAAACAAACATGGCGGGCAGTGGAACAACTGAAGGTGTAAAAACAAGATGGCTGACAGTGGAACAGTTGAAGGTGTTCCTGGTGGTTGTTCTGAATCTTTCAGAGGTGTTTGTGATTTTTTTTCTCGTTTTGTGTGTGTGTGTGTGTGTGTGTGTGTGTGTGTGTGTGTGTGTGTGTGTGTGTGAAAATGGAGAGAGAGAGAGAGAGAGAGAGAGTGAGTGAGTGACTGAGGGTGGCAGTAGGTTTAGGGATTTATTTCATTTAATTTTTATTTTGTGTGTGTGTGTGTGTGTGTGTGTGTGTGTGTGTGTGTGTGTGTGTGTGTGCGTGTGTGTGTTTCTGTGTGTGTGGGGGGGATGGTGGGGGGGGGGGGGGTGAGAGCTCTATTGGTTGATCTTTTCTAATAATTCCTTGAGGGCAGAGAATCTCAATCACATCGAAAATAAAATATTCGAAACAATAGTAAGACTCAAACAGTACTGGATAATATATTGGTACCGTTATGTAGATGACATCATATGCCTTATAGATGAAACACCAAGTCCTATCCAACAACTCCACAGTGATACAAACAAAGTACACCCCAAAAATAAAATTAGCCATAGAAATAGAACACGACAAAAGTTTAAACTTCCTTGACCTCACAATATACAGACACAACAACCAACACCAATTCTCTATATTCTGGAAAGTGAACACCACCAGTACAGCCATTCTCAAATACTCTAATCATCCAATATATGCTACACAGACTGAATAAAACCCCACTCACTGAAAACAACTACAAGGATGAATTGCAGACAATCATACAAATAGCAGCAGAGAATGGATATGACACAAACACTATAGATAAACTGAACCACAAAATTAAAAAGGGCACCCAACACACAATAACAAAAGCCTCCTTATCAACTTACAAACACACAGAACCCACTCATGAGCACACATGAACAGGAAACACCCACAATGACAAACAGGTGGTTCACTCTCACCTACAACAAAAAAGCAGTCCACAGAATAGGCAACATACTCAAAAAACAAGGGGTAAAAATAGCCTACAGGACAGACAACTCAACACAGAGAAAACTAAGGACAACCAACACAAGCACAGACAAACACAACACATCTGGTATTTACCAACTAACATGCCAGGACTGCAAAGCTGTTTATACAGGGCAGACAGCAGAAACTTTAATACCAGATACACAGAACACAGAAGAGCATTAAAGAGTAACAGCTGTCATTCCACATTTGCTGAACACCTCATGGACAAGAAACATAACCCAACAAACATCAATTCATATTTGAAAATTCTCAAATACAGCAACAGCCCCCCAAAAGAACTAAGAATTGAAGAAAATTATCAGATACAAAAAGCCATAGTGGAAGGCAAACAAGTGATACATGAATACACAGCTCTCTGCAATGGCACTCTGTTCTCTGCCCTCAAGGAATTATTAGATAAGACCAACTAATAGAGTTCTCAACCCCCCCCCCCACCACCACCACCCAACCCACCCCCACACACAGAAACACACACGCACACACACACACACACACACACACACACACACACACACACACACACACACACACACCCACACACAAAATAAATTTTAAATAAAATAAATCCCGGAACCTACTGTCACCCTCACTCTCTCTTTCTCTGTCTGAAGAGACATGGCACTCCTGGTCACGCCGGACAAGTTCTCGACTGACCGTCGTACATAACAATCGGTCTCACGATACAAATTATCAAATAAGAAGACGCGTGCTTCGTCAGTTCTGGTTTCATTTGACACACGTCATTTAAAATGTGGTATGTCTCGTAGGTCTGCCATTTTTCCGCGAAGTGGCTGTTGATGTTGCTAAGGTCGAAAGGCAGATTGACCACGCCTTGTGGAAGGAAGCTCGAAAACACGCAGGGTGCGGAGGCCGAGGCATGCGTGATCAATCGAAACAGCTCTGAAGTGGCTATCAGCGTGCCTGAATTTCAGTCCCTGGCTGAAAAGTTGCACAACATTAGCGCTGCTTCTTCAGTCTGCAGTTTGATGTACATAAAATTTGTTCAGAGATGTACGATTTTTAAAAAAGAATTTATTTTCATCTGTTCTACGTTAATTATCTGGTTTGTTTCTTAGTACGTCTTCTTGCTTCCCAATACTTTGAAACGTCCCCTTTGAACAATTATACACGACTGTCCTTAACCTGACACACAATATTTTGTTAGCGCAACGCAATCTGACTTTCAAAATTCCCTACAAAAGAATGGTCCTGACTAACATTAAACTATACCTTTCACAAATCACTTACCTCACAAAAATCTTCGCTGCTCAAGCTACTGCAATACAGCAAGCGCAACTACTGCCAGCTAAATAAAAGATTCAAACCATGGAAGGCACTAACTACTGATAGGGATAGTTAGCAAATGAAAGATATTAATAGAGAACAAACAATGTATTTACCTTGATATCATCATATATAAATATAGCAGTTCATGACAAATTTCAAAACTCCGCCATCTCTCTCCCCACATCCACCACTGCTGGCGGCTCACCTCCAACTGCGCAACGCTACGCGCTGTTCACATCCAGCTGCCTAACACTACAATGGCGAGTATTACAACAATGCAAAGCAGCCACAGACTGCACACAGCACAGCCAGTGATTTTCATACAGAGGTGGCGTTACCATAAAAAAAACCTAAACAGCCTACTTACATAGCCCCCATGCTCCCCACAAAAAAATTTTTACAAATTGGATTGGGCAGTGGCCAATACAGATTTGAAAAAAATTTTTCATTATTACAATAACAAAGAAATCAAATGCACACACTTATTGATACAATGTTGGTCAAAAGCTAAAAATTTCTCACAGTCCATAAAGACAGTCCTCATCATTCGTCACAGTAAAATTGCAGTGTTTTTCTCAAAGTCTGAGCAGTAAAAGAAAATGCACACGGAAGTAGTGGATTTCCATGCAGTCTTGAAGAAGTAGTGTTGTCCTTCCAACGGAAAGACAGTGCTGACTCTCGACATGCAGACAAGTATTGGGTCACAACAGAGCAAACCCACTGCAGAGTCAGTCGAAGTTTTGATGAATATTGGTAGGTAGGTCATCACAGAGCAGACCCACCGTAGTCCTGGCAGAGATTACGGTATTGGTGTGTCATCAAAGGTGTAGACCCACTTCAGTCCTTGTAGAGACGGCCAGCAGCCATCTGTTGCGACTGCGCAGGTGCACAATCACCATTGAAGAGTCTTGCGGATAATATAGCAAGTCCATAAACCACCACTTGTGCACTCACAAAGTTTTTGAAATTGTCCTTAGAACCAGCAATGCTGTTATCCAGTCCCTTGCTGAATCATTAACACACGTGCAAACACTATCAGTCCCTACTTCTCACATATTGTTCATATACTATGACCAACAGAAATGTGTGCAGTGAAATGTAACTAACAAGTTAATAATATCATGAACTGGTGACAATTACAATTTTATAACATAAGAATACAATAACAAAGGTACAAAACACATCATTACAAACATAATAATACAGATAACGTTTGTAGTAATAGGGGCTTTACAAAAGAATAGAAATAAACATATACATCAGTGTTACAGGAATTATGACATAAGTAAATACATAAAAGATCAGAATAACTTTTGAAACATCAACTTTACACATGAGCATTAAAACAAAACAGAATTAATAATGTCTAACATCTTTACAAAGTAAATAACATATTATTAACGCAAATTATATTTGAGGATAACAGTATTCCTCATCATAGTTCATGTAGCTGAGTATGAGAAAAATTCTACAACAAAAGTCTGATGAGGTAAACATATAAAGTCAGCAAGAACGTATATACACAAGGGTACCCAAACACATAGTGGGATAACACAAAAGGAAAGGACAGGGTTTGTTTCATTGCAGTATTTTGCAAACAAAACTTTCTTTGCTTCTTGGAGATCTCCCTTCATTCATCATTATTCCCAAAAGTCCTATCTAAGCCTGCCTTCTGTATTTCGTTCACATCCTCTGTCAAAAATAGTTTTTCTCTCTGCTTTCTGTATTCTGTTCACATCCTCAGTCAATAATAGTTTTTCTCCACTGTACAGTATCCTTTTTATTTTGCCAGACCATTTTCTGATAGCTTCTCAATGCATTTCTTATAAATTTATAATAGTTAGTTTCTTATATAGTCTCCTCTTCAGCTAACTTAAATCTACTGAGCTCAGATACTAAACTAAGGGACGAGGCAATGCAGCAGCACATAACAAATTAACACAAACAGCAATGCAAAAAAAAAATGGAAAATTGCAAAGCAAGCTACAGTAAATATAAATTACCAAGCAATGCAACATTACAACTAATATGAGCCAATGTACAGTAGCAAGAAAAATAAGTCAGTAGTAAAATTAGCTTAACAGAGTAACACAATTTGAAATTCAGTAGCACTATGCCTGGCAAACAGCAGCTTATATCGAAACATGACATAGCTCAAGCAGAAAAAATATTACAGTAAAGATAACAATGCAGATAAGGGAAATGTATAATCACATCTTAATGTCTAAGTAATTAAAGTGGTGCACCACAACAACTTATTGTAAAAAGAAATATTACCATGTACTTGAAAAGAAAATTACGTGTTACTGTTACTAGTTCCTTCTTATTGTTCTTTCCTTTCCAAGTGCTCCTTTTTTTTTAAAGAATGTGAATCATAAAATAATTATTTAATAGATCTGTTGACAGAAAGTGTTCACATTAGCAAATGCATTTCATTTTATAGAAGCAATGCTGCAACACAGCTGGAAACCAGATATCAAACGAAATAAGCAACTATGAAAAGCAAAGCATAAAAATATCATTCAGTAGTCATGTGACATTTCATAAGTTAGTAGAAATTCTCTCAACTCTCATAGAAAGACGCTTGTCGTAATCAGGTGTGCAGATGTAAAAATATTTCTCGTCATTTCATTAGGCATTTCAGTAAATATCATAAATTACGAGCTCCACAGTATGCTTTCAACAAGGAAATGTCAATAGCGAGTATAATGGAAGTAATGAGGGTGTCGCATTTGCAATATTTTCCCTAAAGGAATGTCAATGGCGAGGATAAAGGCCTGCCTTTTCTCTTTTTTTTTTTTTTCTACCTGTGCTTCCGGAAAGGCACACCCTAATGGCTTGTTCTCCAGGTGTTTGACACAGCTGCGTGCCCATGACGCATTATGTGCAGGTGGTCACTTCACTTTCTTACGGAAATATTTACGACACCAGTTTCCGCTACAGTGACAGTCTCACATAAAAATATTTCACAGGTCAAGAATTAGCGTTGCAAATCTGTAGAAAGAAAATCCTATGAATATAACGTTGTCCAAAAAATTTTCGCCGGCATTGTGATACATTCACGCATTTACACACATTTCATAACTCCTAAAGTACGATTCTTGGTTTCCAACATCCTTTTTCACAAGTCAAGAGTCCCTACCCACTATTCTTTACTCCTTACCTTATTACACATATACGTATCCATCGACACTCGTCAATATTTCATCATTATAAATATGAAGCATAATCAAATAACTCGTATAGCCTCAGCCTATTAATCGTAAACATATCTCAGCAGCATAATACACATCGTCGTCGTAAAAATAACATCATAACACCTCAGTCAAATCTCAAAATCGTCGTAGCTTCCTCCAATAATTAAAAAAATTCTCTGCTCATGTCATCTGCCTCAAACGTACTTTAAAAATCATGATCTCATACCAAATACATCATTCAAAGCTCTCATAGTATCACAATGATTCCGAACAAATATGAACAGTTTACAAAGTACAGACAAAATACAGTTTCATAAGTGTGAAGTTATCCAACTGTGTAATTACGTAAACATCTGTCACTGACGTAGTAAAAAAGTTTATCTCTCAGTTACATGATCAGATAGCTGTGTAATTTGTGTGTTAGAGAAATATGGTACCGATGTGTAAAGCTGTATAAGCAAATACCATATTAGCTAGGGTTCCTTGTGGTTGCCACACACATGGTACACAAAGTAAGCGTGTACCCCCCTGAGGATTAATGTAATTATACCCTCAGGTGTTACAGATTACAGCAATGGAATGAAATGTATCACGGAAAACTTTCTTTGTAATTCAAAAAATCTTTAAAAATAAATGTTTTAAGTACAAAATTAATCACTCAAATACGTGTACTGTAGCGCTAAATGTGCGTCTTGTTGCAACATAATCTCTGTGGAAGTGTCGTAGTTATCGTCCTCCGAAAGCTAAGTTCTGCAGAAGTCAATGTACTCATAATACACAAAAGTGAAATGCTTTGCGTATAAATGTCTTAGTTATTACGCTTATTGCCGTGATGAAGAAAGTACTGTACTGTAACGTATTGTTGTGCTACGGAAAAGGCAGTCTCATTGTTGCTATACCACAAAAGTTACTACTAAAACATGTTTTTCTTTCCAGAATAAAACAGAAAACTGTGGAGATATAAAACAGATACACCGCAAAAGCAACATTGTAAATTGTCACTCATTAGTAGCGTCGTGATAAAACCGTGTAGTTGTCACATAAACTAACCACTGTGTCGTCTGGTATCTCACAGAAAGTACTGTAAACCCAGAATGTATTTTCAAGTAAACCAAAATGTTGCATTAAAATCTCATTAGCAGTACCAGTATAGGTTCTAAGTATGTAAGCCTGATAGTCGTTACGTAATCGTGCAACTAACAAACAAGAATGTACACACACAATAACACTGTGACGTCTGTTCACTATAACAATCCATTCGTCATTTCTGTTCAAATAAGTTCTCTTGGTTCTTGATTGGATATTTAACTTCAAACATTGTTGTATGTTAACAGATTCTAAGTCTGACAACGCTTACTAGCAATGTAAAGTGAAAAGTTATATGGCAAAGACAAAGTTAAAAAGCAGATTATCGTTCAATAAACGGTTTTACATGTGAAATGTGGTGTAAACCTTTACTCTTCCTAGTACGCAGAGTTTCAACTTCAACGCAATTATCATGTGGTATACGTCGGATTCTGTAAGGTCCATTGTAAACTAGAAAGAATTTGTGACTCAAGTGTTTCTTCTTATGTGACAATGAATGAGCTTTAATGAGAACTTTCTGACCAATATATAATTTCTTTGCATTTGCTTTACCGTGTAGTTCTCTCCTTTTGTCTGCTGCAGATTTTATATTTTTAAGAGCCAAATCAATTATGTCTTTGTGTCGAAGTTTACGTGTATTCGGGAAAGGTACAAGCTCTCTGATTCTGTTCGGTGGTTCTTCATTCTTCAGTACAAGAGTAGGTGGTAAAGCAGTGGAATCATGAGGCATTTCATTCAGCACATTTTGAAATAATTGTAGATATCTGTCCCAATGCTGATGCTTTCTGTGTCAATAAAGTCTGGAAAGCTTATTGATTTCTTTCATAATCCGTTCAGACGGGTTGCAATGTGGTGAGTACAATGAAATAAAAACAGGTTTGATTTTATGATTCCGAAGCGTGCGTAACCAAACAGCAGATCTAAATTGCGGTCCGTTATCTGAAATGATTTTAGCAACGTGGCCAACTTCACGTAAGAAATTTTTAACAAAGGCGTTGGATACAGATCGTCCAGTGGCTTTACGTAACGGAGTGAAAGAAACAAATTTTGAAGTAAGTTCAACAGCGACTAGAACGTACGAAAATCCATTGGATGTTCTGACAAGCGGTCCCAAGAGATCAACAGCAGCAAATTCTTTTAATTTAGAAGGAATAATAGGAAACAACGGAGCACGATGTGAGACAGTAGATGGTTTCGCCTTTTGACAAAGTTTACAAATAGACAAGACTCTTTGAATTCTTTTTTCCATATTGTTAAAATAACAAGTCGTTCGAAGAATATGATAACATTTTCGTGGACCAAAATGTGCGTAGCTGAAATGAATGTACCAAATGAGCTTATTAACAAAATCGTCAGGAATGCAAAGTACCCATAGCTTGTCATCAACAGTGCAGCGTTTGAACAGTATGTTGTTTCTAACCAGATAATAATGCCGAATCTGTGTGTGTGTCTTTTCATGCCATTTGCTCTTGATGTCTTTCCAAATCGGATCTTTATCTTGTTCATGAGCAATGTCCTTTAAAGATGTGGTGATGAAGTTTTCCAAGGCGACTTTCTGAATATAAAGAATACTGAAATTTTTCTCGAGGTTGCCTTCTGTGGTACTTTTCTCAAGCCCAGCCGGTGCGCGAGACAGTGCGTCCGCAACAATGTTCTCCTTGCCGGGAATGTAGACTATTGTGAAGCGGAATTCTTGCAGAAACAATGCCCAACGTTTTAACCTGTCATGATTTAATTTTGAAGACATAAGAAATTGTAATGCACGATGATCACTGTATACTTTTACGTGCTTACCAGAAAGAAAGAAACGGAATTTGTTAAATGCCCAAACGATAGCTAAAGCTTCTAATTCAGTAACGGAATAATTTTTTTCAGATTTTGTTAGTACTCGGCTAGCAAAAGCAATGGTTTTCTGAACGGTAGTGTCATTTTCTATGGCTTCTTGAAATAAATGGGCACCAAGACCGACTTTAGAAGAATCCGTGCTAAGGCAGAAATCTTGTGACAGATCTGGATGAGCTAAGATTGGCGCGTGAAGTAACGCTTCTTTCAAAGAATTGAATTCCATTTGTGCTTGTTCGTCCCAGTTCCAAATAGTGTTTTTTCCAGTGAGAGAACAAAGTTTTGGTGTAACAAGAATTTGCATATTCAGAAAACGACGGTAAAAATTTACGAGACCTAGAAAACTGCGGACTTGTCTTTTTGTGGATGGAACTGGAATGGCTCTGATTGCTTCTAACTTTTCAGGATCCGGCTGAATGCCTTCAGAAGAAATAATATGTCCCAAAAACTTCACCTTTGTCCTACCGAATTCAGACTTTTCCAAGTTAACTGTAATTCCAGATTCTGCAAAAATACGTAACAGACTGTTGAGGATGCGATTATGTAGTTCCCATGAAGCTTCTGCTATTAGAATATCGTCCACATATAAGGTGATGTGACGTTTTAAGAACTCAGGTAATATGGAATTTAGCCCGCGAATGAATGCTGCTGAAGAAATGTTCAAACCAAAGGGAAGTTTCCGAAACTGATAACAAACGCCGAAACAAAGGAAAGCTGTGTATTTTCTACATTCTGGATGAAGTTCGATCTGATAAAAGCTGGATCTGAGATCAATGGAAGACAACACTTTTACACCATTAAAATTTTGAAGAAGTTCTTCCAACGTTTGCGGCCTGTCTGTTTCAGGAATAATGATAGTATTGATTTGTCTCGAATCTAAGACAAGTCTGATCGATCCATTTTTCTTTTCAACAACATGTAATGGATTGTTGTATGAGCTTACTGCAGGCTCAATAATGCCCTCGTCAAGCATAGATTGTATTTCTGTTCTAACATGGTCCCTATAATGTGCTGGAATTACATATGGTCTAACACAAAATTTAGTATGCTCACGAACACGAAATTGGTATTGAAATCCCTTGATTGTTCCTGTTTTATGAGTAAAAACTGTGGAATGTGCTTGTAAAATCTCAAAAAGGTCCTGCCTATCAGTGTCATTACAATTCTCAATTGTTTGAATTTTATTCTGAATTAACTTATTAGTGTCAAATGCGCCGTCGATATCATCCCTGTCAGTACTTGCAGAGTGATTGTTAGTGTCTAGTTCCGTAGAAAATTCCGAACTGTTGTCTAACAGAAGGTAAAGCCGATTAATTTCCTCGTCATGGTTTGAGAGCCAATCTTCAAATTTCAAAGCTACTGACTTACCTTCTTTTTCTAAACTTATTTCAGCATCGTGAAAGCTTAAGATTGCTTTGTATTCATTTAAAAAGTCTACTCCCAGTATAATTTCCGTCGACAATAATGGAACAATAAGAAAGTTCATAGAGAAGCTGTGGCTTTGACAAAAGAATTCTAAGTTGGTTTGTTGGCGTACATCTACACTTTTTCCAAAGATTGCACCTTGCAATTTAATCTTACGTAACGGAAGTGTGGGCAATCGTTCGATTTGTTGCATTTGCTAAAGGCTGTTTCACTGATTACTGAAATGGGACTGCCAGAGTCAAGTACTGCCGTAAATTTTACATCATTTACTGTAATGTGAATCATAGTATATGCAATGTTGTTATGTTTTATGTCGTGTTCCTGGAGTAAGATGTCCCTAATGTCTTCCATTTTTGCGTAATTACTAGCTACGGCAGCTGCGTCGTCAGTTTCATAAGTATGTTTTGTGGCTGCCAGCGGTGTGAGTCATTGCCTATTGTCTCTTTGTTGGCGCGCGTCGTTATTGGGGTTTGGAGACCTAACTTCTACAAATTCACCGTGACGAGAGGGCCCTGCTCTGTATGAATCCCGCCAGTTCTGATGCAATTCAGGTCTGTCGTTACGATCACATCGTCTGTCGTCATGTCGGTAGTTCCTATAGTTTCTTTCTTGTCGGTTAAGTGGTGGAGAATTTCTCCCTGAATCGTAACTGCGCGCTGGACCGTTGCGTCTAAAGTTATTCTGTCTCCCCTGATAATATTTATTTTGGTTCCCATATTGTCTGTTTCTCTGATTGTCTCTGTGATAGTCATTACCACGGAGAGGTGATCTTTCCCTGTAGTTATTACTACTCTGCCAACGGTTGTCATACGGGTGGTGTCTGTTTTGGTCACGATTTGTGTTGTGAGAATAGCCTTGTCGTGTCCAGTTATTATCGAGGAATTGTGACGGATGTGACCTGTAATTGCTGTGTTCCTGTTTCCGCATTCCGCGATTGTCAGTGTCAATTTCCAATTCATGTAACAGTGCCTGAAAAGCTTCAATGTCGTCTTTGCAACGTCCTGCCAAAATAATGTGTCGTAAATGTTCAGGCAATTTGATTAAGCAAATGCGGATAAGTTCTGAGGGGCTGTATGGGTTTGACAGGTACTGATTCTTGTGCAACATGTCTTCAAAATATTTCATAAGACTGGAAAATTCAGATTGTTCGAAACGTTTCATCATTATGATGCTTTGTTTTACTCGGTCTTGTGTGGCCTGAGACCAATATGCTGAGAGGAAGGCATGGTAAAACTCTCCTTCACTGTGGCAATCGTGAATGACCGACCGCATTCTTACAGCTGGTTCATTCTCTAAGTAGCCACACATAAATTCTAATCTGTGCTCTAATGACCAGTTGGGAGGAAAACAATGAGAGAATTGATGCAGCCATGCTTGTGGATGAATGTCGTTCCCAGAATTCTTAAATGTTTTGAATTTACGTATAGTAATGAACAGCTTATAGTCAAAGTCATCATGTCGGCAAGTCGCATATCGGTCATTGTTACGTCGTTTCGGCGGTTCCATTTCAAAATTCGGTGCACCTTGCCAATTTCTTTAATAACTTCCGAAGTGACCTGTGTTATTATTTTGTGGTTGTTCCGTATTTCTAAGTCCCTCTTCCTGTATTGGAGCGCGAGTGGCCTCTGAAATACGTAATTCTTGTATTACCTGAGTCAGCTGATCTTGTACTTCCCGGATTTCTCTTTGGTGTTGCGTATTAATTTGATTCTGATTTTGTTTGAATTTCCTAATTTGTTCGCACTCTTCTGTGTCATTAAAGACTACCGGTTTTGTGTCGTTCAGATTATCATCTACCTTCGTAGATAAGTTAGTGAACTGATCCGAAAGTTCGGCTACTTTCTCCGATAGTGAACGCATTTCCTCAATGTGTTTTTCTGAACCAAGTTTCAGAGTGTCCATTTGTGTTGAAATCGAATCTACTGTGTTCTTTAAGTTTTCCTGAGTTTTTGCAAGTTGCGTAACCGAATCGGTAGATGCAACTGAGTCAAATTTAGCTTGCAAGGTCTCATGATTTTCATGAACAATAGTTTGCAGTTCTTTTATGGCTGCTTCGTGATTCTGTAGTGCATTTTCATGATGCGAAAAAATAGGTTGGAAATGCTCACATATTTGAGTTTTTACGTCATTACAGACTTTTTGACATTTCGAATCAATGTTATGTAACTCAGTAGTTAAATCTTCACGCGTTTGTTCAAGAGTTTGTTCCAATGAGTCTAACTTTTGAAGCTGTTGCTGTGTTTGTCTCTGATTTTGTTCCAGTGTGTCTAACTGTTGCTGTGTTTGTCTCTGATTTTGTTCCATTGTGTCTAACTTTTTAAGATTTTGTTCCACTGTGTCTAACTTTTTGAGATTTTGTTCCACTGTGTCTAACTTTTGAAGCTTTTGCTGTGTTTGTCCCATTTGTTGTATTAATTGTAATAACAATGCATTGGTGTCTGAAACATGTTCCTCAGTGCTTTTCGGCAGCGAATTTACACCGGAAACATTCACATTTTGACAAGCAGAAAATGTGTCTTGACTTATTTGAGAAAACGGTGAGGATCCAAAACCTGAATCTACAGTATTTGCAATATTGTGTTCTGTCATTCCCGATTCCTGAGGCGAGCTGTTGCCGACCAATCGATCGATAACGCTTCCCTGTTCACTACCTGTTTCACTGTCTACACCATTGTTTGACGCCCGCTCCATTTCCCTGTGCACAGTTACCAAATTATTACTTTGAACATTAGTTAATTCATTACTCTGCGGCGCTGATAAGCTACGCTCGTCGTCACTATTATTTCTCAGTTTAGTTTGGAGCCTAGTGTTACGTTTTTCACACGCCATAATTGTCACAATATTTCACACGATAACACAGAAAAGCACAATTTGAAGTGCAAAAATAGGAGAACACATTAACATAGCACTGAAAATAATATCTAGTTAATTGCAAGCGTAGCTGCGAAATACTTGGTGCAAATCTACATGCATGCCACAACTGTTTTACTGTACAACAATGAAAGGCTACAACTACAAAGGAGATTCTCTCTACAATTACGCGCTAGCAATGAACAAAAGCTACACTAAATACATAAACTACAAGAAAAAATCAGAAGATTCCGGTGAGGTATCCTAGGCTAAGGGTCAACATATGAAACGTCCCCTTTGAACAATTATACACGACTGTCCTTACCCTGACACACAATATTTTGTCAGCGCAACGCAATCTGACTTTCAAAATTCCCTACAAAAGAATGGCCCTGACTAACATTAAACTATACCTTTCACAAATCACTTACCTCACAAAAATCTTCGCTGCTCAAGCTACTGCAATACAGCGAGCGCAACTACTGCCAGCTAAATAAAAGATTCAAACTATGGAAGGCACTAACTACTGATAGGGATAGTTAGCAAATGAAAGATATTAATAGAGAACAAACAATGTATTTACCTTGATATCATCATATATAAATATAGCAGTTCATGACAAATTTCAAAACTCCGCCATCTCTCTCCCCACATCCACCACTGCTGGCGGCTCACCTCCAACTGCGCAACGCTACGCGCTGTTCACATCCAGCTGCCTAACACTACAATGGCGAGTATTACAACAATGCAAAGCAGCCACAGACTGCACACAGCACAGCCAGTGATTTTCATACAGAGGTGGCGTTACCATAAAAAAAACCTAAACAGCCTACTTACAACTTTTTCCCTCTCTCTGCCGCTGTGATCATACTTTAATTATGGTATCAGTTCACCATCCACTGTACTCCTGAGCTGAGTCTACCGTAAGCTGTTATGTATGCATTCTTTCACGTCTTCTATTAGTTTTCCAATCCATCCTGACTTCTTTTATCCAGTTGTTCCCTGTTAAGCACGTTGTGTTCCATATCGTCTTGCTCAATTAGTTGCCCTCCATCATCATGATATCCACAGCAAATCTCAGTCTTTTCTTCTGCAGCATGTTTGAAATTAATTCAACACTCCCGCACACTTCGTGCCTTGAACTACGTATATAGACTTCACCTTGGTTTTTCGTTCCCCAGATATTTCTCAAGATCTCGATTTCCTCCTTCTCCAGTTGGATGCAAGCTTTTTTGCCGAAAATCGTTGTCTCCATTGCGTTAGCTCAACTTGGAATTATTCATGGAGCGCATCTGCTTTAAATATATTGAAACTTTGTTGAAAATGTAAAAAATCCAACGGAATAGTGGTTTTACCCACTGTCTACTTCCTTCCCCACCCTTAAGCGTATCGAAAAAGCAATAAAGGAAAAAATCAACTGTGCACCGAGGCGTGCAGCCAGTCCTCAGAAGAATTTTTCAGCAAAGACGACTGGAACATGGACTGGAAGATTCTGCAAGAATGACACGTTACGAATACTGACAATCTATACAAATTAACTTTGGTATTAGATGAGAGCTGGGACATCACTGAGTACATTTTAATCACTTAGTTTTCATAAACTCAAATGTCCCGATTACAGTTACTAGCGACTCTTTAGATATCATGTCACAAACATTCTTCACTAAGCAAGCAATAATTGTTTTCCATCTCAAAGAATGTCCACACAACGTTACTCTGGAGTATTTGTCACGACCATCCACATTTTACAGGTGCACACTTCATTGCCAGATTCAAGGAAGTTGTTGGTAAACCAATTCCACAAGAATACAGCTGACATGAAAAAATGTCTGCTCTGCCTGAATATTTCTATCCTGTATCAATCTCATTTTTATCTTTATTATTTTATATAAGTTAAATATGTAGAACAATTACTTGACTAATTTTTGAATATGTTCATTATATCAGCATCAGTAATTAGACTTAAATCCTTATATATATATATATATATATATATATATATATATATATATATAATGTATCCATGTATGTATATATGCGTGTATATCTAGCGTCCCTTCCTGAAGCTCAGGATTAATTGCAGCCGAATTTGGCAAGCATCTTGCTTGCTGTTTGACAATCAGCTCTATGGGATTAGAACCTCCTAACTCCCATAGGACTGTAGATCTGGCCAAAAGACGTGTTTGTCAACCCCTTAAGTGTACGCTGCCCTGCACAACAGGGTTTTGTGTGGATGGCATATGGATAGTAAGGGAAAGCGTGATGTGAGCAGAGAAAGAGGGGGAGGAAGAGATGATGGTCAGAAAGGGATGAAAGAGGAGGTGATGGGAGAAAGGGAGCAGGAGCGGATGGATGGAGAGAGAGAGAGAGAGAGAGAGAGAGAGAGAGAGAGGGAGGGAGGGAGAGAGAGGATGAGATGAGCAGATAGAGCGAGAAGGAGGAACTGGACAGAGAGAAGCAGGAGGAGTATATGGGCAGAGGTAGGGTGAGAAAGATATGTCAAAGAGAGGCAGTGGACGAAATGGACCAAGAGAGGAGAGGAGGAGTGACTGAGAGAGGGGAGAGGAGAGGAGCAAATAGAGGTAGGAGGATGAAGTGGACAGAGAGACGGGGGGAGGCAGAGGTGAATACAGAGAGGGGGAAGGAGGCGATTTCTGCAACATATGTGTCGAACGCGCGCACCAGCGAAGCTTCTGGCACAAGTTTAATGTTAACAATATGTGTAAAAGATATAGTGGATGACTTTGAAAGCCCTGTTTGTAGATCATGCTGCTGCCTACTGGTAGGTTTCGTCACCGGAAGATTGGAGTGAAATACAGAACAACCTATGGAGCATCCATGATTGGTGCAGAGATGGGCAGTTTGCCCAGAACGAAAATAAATGAAAAGTGCTGCGATAAATAGATAGAGAGATCCCATACTCTTCGATTAAACTATCGGCGGTATATCACTGGAAAATATAAAAACAGAAAGACATCTAGGAGAAATGTGAAATCATCACATAAACTAAGCTGCAAGAAAAGCGAATGGCAGGGTTAAGATTCGTTAGAAGAGTCACAAGGAAATTTAATTCAGCCACGAAAGAAACTCATTCAACCGATTCTTGCGCATTGTCCGGTAGTCTCAGATGCTTACTATGTACAATAAACCGAGATGCAGAAGACGCATGACGAGGAAAATCAGAGAAATTAGAGCTCATGCTGAATATGAGATTTTCAACAGTCATACTTCCCATGCTGCGTTCGCAGACAGGACAATTGACGGAGGGGTTGACAGCGGGGAAATAGTACCCTACGCTACACACTGAAACACTGCTGGTGCAGCTGTACATTACAGCTGTGCTGAAAAAAATCGTTTTTGTAGCGAATAACTTCATATGCGGTCTTAAGCTGCGATTGCGTGAGAGTATTAATGATTGCCACTAACCGCGAGAAAGTAAGATTACGTTTAAAGTCTCAAGAGCCTCAATGATTGCGTTAATGGGGTTTGGCTTAAAACAGCTCAGACACGAGAGGTGATTAGCATGGATACACAAATCTCAAAGCCCTAACAGGCTTGTAATCTTAAGATGTCAAGAGTTTTCAAAACGGTGCACACTCTGAAAAGTGACTAATATATTTCAAGAACACCATTAGTCTCAACAAGAATTTTAACACTTTGTTGCAGTAATGACGATCGTTAGTAAATTCCAACAACACAATTTGGTGGCTACTAGTGGGAATTAAATTAAATTTTCATCGGATCTCATGTCTCACAGTTTTCGAATTATGAGAGCAAACACGTGAAACAATACATTCCTCTGAGCCACGTCTGCTAGATGAACAAATACAGTAATTTACAGCGACTAATGTAATTGTATTTGTGCTAAGCGATAAACGGAAAACAAAGTATCCTCGCGTGACGTAACACAGCCTGTGTTTCTCCACAGACCGATGATAAGCATCCTTCTCCATCATGAAACAGTATTCACTACCGTGCTTTGTTCCCAGGTTAGTACGTTACAAACACAACAATTAAATCACAGTAAATTGCTGTCACAGAATCGGCAGAGTGCAACACATTGTGTTTCATATTTCCCGTCCTAGCTGAAAACAATGGTTCCGGATATGAGATCGTATTCAAAAGATACGTTCTCAGCCGTGAATACAACCCACGTGTGTTTGTAACGTAAACTTAGAAATATATGCGTATGTTGTGAGTGTGAACTCTACTGATGGACATTCGCCCTACTCTCTGTAATGTTGGATGAACATTGGTATAATTAACTCATAATCTGGAGTTTCTCGTGCGGGAATTCGGTAACGAAGAATTCATAGAACTATATTGAGATATTGTTGCCACGAATTACAGGTTCTATTGATGAGCTTACACAGAGAATAATAACAGAGTACGTTACACCAAAGCGTGCAACAACGTACCATACAGCAAACAGTAAAAGCAAGATAACGGTGTGTATAAATATTCATGCTTCTTCATTGATTGTATTACTGATCAAAAGTCGATGTTGATTTCATTAATCTATGACACACATTCGCTCCCGTACAATTTCATTTGTCGAGACTCTTAATAGAGACGTTTACAAAACTCTTTAGTGATTACGGCACTCCACACTCTGAACAGTTATAAAAAAAGTCATTTTTGTCAAGTAAGAAAATGAGTATTGTTAAGTATGGCGACAGAGGTCTACTTGTTTTTCTTGATAGTTATTAAATTATTTATTTAACTATCCTGGCGAAATTAGGGCCGTAAAGACATTTCTTACATCCAGTTGAGCTTTATGTTTTACATTAAATTCATTATGACATGCGTATTACAGTAGATGTTACATTTTGTATGGGATACAACCTAGTTCTGAAAAAAGTAATACAACAGTTACAGATACAGTATATTAGAAAACCTACAATTTACAGACCAAAACAACAAAAATAATTTATCGTCAGTTAGACCATAAGAACAGAAGATGCGAAAAAATAAATTGGAGAAGCAGAGAAAGGGGAACGTACAGCTTGATATATCATGAAGCCAGGAGAAAAAATATACGACCTTAACAAAAAACGAAAAGGAGAGAAGTGTAACCAAGAGGAGGAATGAGTAATTGATCCACTGTAGTTTCTTAGTTACTTAAGTAGCTGGTTACCCAGTTGCACCTCAGACTGGTTGGTTGTTTGGGGAAGGAGACCAGACAGCGTGGTCATCGGTCTCATCGGATTAGGGAAGGATGGGGATGGAAGTCGACCGTGCCCTTTCAGAGGAACCATCTCGGCATTTGCCTGGAGTGATTTAGGGAAATCACGGGAAACCTAAATCAGGGTGGCCGGACGCGGGATGGAACCGTCGTCCTCCCGAATGCGGGTCCAGTGTGCTAACCGCTGCGCCACCTCGCTCGGTGCGCACCTCAGATATGCCAAATAATACAGCAATAAAATATAATTATAGGTATCAGTTATGGAAACATACTATTACTTTAACAAGTCATAGTTACAAAATATTAACACAAATTATTTACGAAGAATAGAAAAGCTGGTAGAAGCTGACCTTAGGGAAGGTCAGATTGGATTCCGAAGAAATGTAGGAACATGTGAGGCAATACTAACGCTAAGACAGGCTAAAGACAGGCTAAAGAAAGCTATACCGACAAACCAATAGTATTTGTTGGTCTAGAGAAAGCTTTTGTAAATATTGACTAGACTACACTCTATCTGAAGGTAGCAGGCGCAAAACATACTGGAAGTGGCAGACGCGTTTCGGTATTTGAGCAGTAAAATAACTATTGATGGTCCGAGTAAAGAAGGTTTAAAATTCAGACCGGCACTAGCAAGAAAAGTATTGACGGGAATTAGGAATTTTTCTCATGTAACATTAAGTCAAGATTAAAGAAGTCTTTCTGAAGGTATTTGTGTGGTGCGTAGCCCTGTATGGATATTAAATGTGTATGATATGCAAGCCAGACAAGAATAAAAGCTTTTGAAATGTGGTGCTAAAGAAGAATGGTGGAGATATGTTGGGTAGATCGAATAACAAATCCAGAAGTACTAAATTCAGCTGGAGAAAAAAGAAATTTATTGTACAACTTGACTATAAGAAGAAAACAGTTGACAGCAAACACACCATGGCATCAAGAAGCTTTCAATACAATACTGGCGGTAAGTATTGAGGGGGGGGGGGGGGGGGGAGGCGGGGGGAATTGCATAGAAACACGGACTCGCTCATACAGTAAGAATGTTCAAATGTATGCACACTATGTGATTAAAAGTATGTGGACACCCCCAAAAACATACGTTTTTCATGTTACGTGCATTGTGCTGCCAGGTACTCCATATCAGCGACCTCAGTAGTCATTAGACATCGTGAGAGAGCAGAATGGGACGCTCCGCGGAACTCAGGGACTTCGAACGTAGTTATGAGATTGGGTGTCGCTTGTGTCATGTGTCTGTACTTGAGATTTACACACTTCTAAACATCCCTAGTTCCATTGTATTCGATGTGATAGTGAAGTGGAAACGTGAAGGGACCCGTACAGCATAAAAGCGTACAGGCCGACCCTGTCTGTTGACTGACAGAGGCCGCCGACAGTTGAAGAGGGTCGTAATGTGTAATAGGCATACATCTATTCAGACCATCACACAGGAGTTCCAAAATGCATCTGGATCCACTGCAAGTACTATGACAGTTAGCCGGGAAGTGAGAAAACTTGGATTTCATAGTCGAGTGGCTGCTCCTAAGCCACACATCACGCCAGTAAAAGCCAAACGACGCCTCGCTTGGTGTAATGAGAGTAAAAACAGGATGATTGAAAAGTGGAAAAACGTGCTGTGGAGTGACGAATCACAACAGACAATGTGGGGATCCGATGGTAGGGTGTGGGTAAGGCGAATGACTGGTGAAGGTCATCTGCCAGCGTGTGTAGTGCCAACAGTAATATTCGAGGGCGGTGGCGTCATGGAGGGGGCTTGCACCCTTTGTTGTTTTGCGTAGCACTATCACAGCACAGGCCTACATTGATGTTTTAAGCAACTTCTTGCTTCCCACTGTTGAAGACCAATACGGGGATGGCGATTGCATCTTTCAATACGATCGAGCATCGGTTCATAAGGCACGACCTTTGGCGGAGTGGTTACACGACAATAACATCAGTGTAATGGACTGGCCTGCACGGAGTCCTGACCTGAACCCCAGCTTCTTGCTTCCCACTATTGAAGACCAATACGGGGATGGCGATTGCACCTTGGCGGAGTGGTTACACGACAATAACATCAGTGTAACGGACTGGCCTGTACAGAGTCCTGACCTGAACCCCAGCTTCTTGCTTCCCACTGTTGAAGACCAATGCGGGGATGGCGATTGCATCTTTCAATACGATCGAGCATCGGTTCATAAGGCACGACCTTTGGCGGAGTGGTTACACGACAATAACATCAGTGTAATGGACTGGCCTGCACAGAGTCCTGACCTGAACCCCATAGACCACCTTTGAGATGTTTTGGAACGCCGACTTCGTGGCAGGCCTCTCCGAGAGACATCGATACCTCTCCTCAGTGCAGCACTCTGTGAAGAATGGGCGGCCATTCCCCAAGAAACGTTCCAGCACCTGATGGAATGTATGACTGCGAGAATGAAAGCCGTCATCAAGGCTAAGGATAGGCCAACACCATATTGATTCCAGCATTACCGATGGAGGGCGCCACGAATTTGTAACTCATTTTCAGCCAGGTGCCCGGATACTTTTGCTTATATGGTGTAGGTTGTGGTAGTTATGCTATCACAAGAGCGGCTAGCATTGAGAGTTGCATCAGACCAGTGTCTGAACTGAAGATCATAACAACATAGTTACTTACATGCCTAGTTAATAAGAAAACTTATCTTTCACTATTTATTCACGTCTTATCACGCGTCATTGCACACACTGCACCCAGCGTGCGCACTACAAACAAATCCGTAATGCTCTCAGAACCATGATGAAACCCCTATTCCTCGTTTACATTGTTTGCGCATCCACATCTATATCTGACTCCACATCCCTCTATAGCGAAGAAGTTGAGCTCAGACAGGTGAAAGGAGTTCAGCGTATTTCATCACAGACCTTAAGCATACAATTTTGCCGTAATTCGTTACACTCTGAAAATTGAAAGACGTTAAGTTCTTAGGGCTTGTCTGCTTTCATTTTAATTACAGTTATGAGGTTTAGTAAAGTGGGTTGTCATTGGTGGCATATTTCTTGCCTAGGTATGTAGTTGCACTGGGTAATTGAAGGGTATTCCTTTTATTGATTAAAATTTTTCTAATCTGTTGTATTGCTGTTTATGGGAAGAGATATGCTGCTCGGACAGGTACTGCAGGATGTGTCTTAATGGGCTGGAATTCGGAGACGGCGAAAGCACCTGGCTTCAGGTACAATGGCAGAGATGGCGCGTGAGCTGGTGGGCATTTTCACGTCGTGGGAGAGGGTTTTGCAAGGCTCGGGGTGACGGGGAGTCACAAAGCCACCACCAGCGTCCTGCTGTTAACGAAGTATCATGTATTGTTCCCAATGCTAGCCAGAGAGATTTTTTTTTTTTTTTTTTACAGCTTATGGCTCTTTGGAACAATGGGCCACTGCCCGCAGGGAGAGAAACATATTTGAAACCTATAGGTATTTGCATGCAAGTTGGCTTAAGTCTTTCTATTAGAGAACCTTATCTACTAGCAATGTAACACGTTTCTCCTCAGAATCCCAGATAGCCCTACGATGCTGAGTGCTCAACTACATAGGTGTACTTTTTGGGATGTTTGGTTTCCAGCGCCAAGCGATTTCCTGCGCGTGTTGAAAAAAATCATCGTGATTGGGAACCAGACATGAAGTCTGAAGACGCACTGAGGGCTGTCAGTATTTTTTGGCGGCAAGGCACTCTACTGGAGGAGTGACTTAGGTTCGTCTCCTGGAGGGAGAACGTGCGTCATTTTTTTGATTACGGGACTTGTGGAGAAATGCATGGGATTGTCAGTTTGAATTTTTCGAGGTGCTGCGTGCAGTGCGTTTTCAGAAGTGTTTTTGGAGAGGAGTTTCGGAGAATTCGTCCGGAGGCGACGTATCGTGAAGATTGGAGAGTTCACACAGGGGCAGCGATTGAGGAGGTGTTTTACGCCCTCATGGGTCTGTTCTTTCGGCTGGTAGCAGGAGTTGTTCAATTGGTGCATGGATCTCAGTCTCACCGGTTAATGGTTCACAATGACTGTCACTGAAGACAGATAGCGCTAATGTTCAAACTCGGAGAGGGCGGCGTTGTGCAGAGAATTCCAATCCTTCACGCCAAAATTGACAATCGACCATTAGTACTTTTTTTGAGATGAAGTTTTGTATTGTTGTTTTGGAAAAACATACTCCATGCACATTTATTTTGCAATAAATTAATCTTATCGATGAACAACCTTTTTCATTTCGATTAAGAATGTACATTGAGAATATACCATTTGAGACTACACCTTCTTTATTTAATAATTTATTGGTCTTTCTGTGAGATATTTGATATTATTTGTTATTTTAGCACATATGTAAGGAGTCATTATGCAGCAGAAATTAATCACAAGAAATTCCCACATTATTATACCACCATGTCATCATACCAACATGGCATGTGAATGACAAAAAAATTTATCAACCCTTCTCTTTTTATCACACTTTACTTTCCGGTACTTAAGTAATACTTTTCTAAATAGTTTGTATTTCCCAAAGCCTTTTGATACCATTACTCACAAGAGGTTTCTAGTCAAATGCGTGCCTATGGAGTATACTCTCACTTGTGCGACTGGATTCGCGATTTACTGCCGGAAAAGTCACACCTCGTAGTAACTGACGGAAAGCCATCTAGTAAAACAGAAGTCCCCATTAGAGGTGTTACAGGCCTTCTGCTGCTTCTAATCTATACATATGATTTGGAAGGCAGTCTGAGCAGCCATCTTAGTTGTTTGCAGATGACGATGTCATTGTCTGTCTAGAAAAGTCAACAGAATATCAAAACCGATTGCAAAAGGATTTATACGAGATATCAGTATGATATAAAAAGAGGCAGTTGATCCTAAATATTGAGATGTTTGAGGTCATCCACATGAGTATTAAAAGGAACCCATTAAATAACGGTTACACGATAGATCACACAAACCTAAAAGCTGTTAATTGAACTAAATACCTAAGAATAAGAATTAGGAACAATTAAAAATGAAACGATCATTTAAATAACGTGGTGAATAAGGTGAATCAAAGTCTGCGTTTTATTGGTAGAATACTTAGGTGATGCAATAAATGTATTAAAAAGACTTCCTACATTACGCTTGTGCGTCCTTTGCTAGAGTGTTGTTGTGCGGTATGAGGTCCTTACCAGATAGGATTTAGGAACACATCGAAAAAGTTCAAAGAAGGGCAGCTTGTGTTGTATTATCGAGAAATAGGGGAGAGAAAGTCATGGACATGATACGTGAGTGGGGGTGGCAGTCATTAAAAAAAATTGTTTTCGTTTGCAGCAGACCTTTTCACGAAATTTCAATCTTCAACTTTCTCCTTCGAATGCTCAAATATCTTTTTCATACCCACCTATATAAGGAAAACTGATCATTGTAATAAACATGTGAGAAATTAGAGGTCGTACGGAAAGATTCAAGTACCCTTGTGTCCCGCGCGTTGTTCGAGAGCTGAACGGTAGAGGAATAGAGTGAAAGTGGTTCGATGAACTCTCTGCCAGCCACTGAAGTTTGAATTGCAGAGTAGTCACGTAGCTGTCGATGTAGATGTCTTATTTGAGATGTATGCTGAAACTACATTTCTTAAACATATTTATTTTAGGTATCTCTTTTGTTTCCTTGGTGAATATCTTGTAGAGATTGATTGCCTCACAGATCATACCCATTTGATCTAATTCTTTAAGTTTTCTTCGTACGTTACGTCTGACTATCTTCACCACGATTACTATTATAGCTGATAACGATTACAGATAATGTTTTCTATGTGGATAATGGCCTGACATATAGAAATGATTCTACATGTTATTGTTTCATAGTAAAATTGTAAAGAGGACAAACTTAAGCGTTTCGGAAGTTTCGTAAAGCAATTAGGCATTGAATATTGGTTAGTAGGTTAACTTATTCCAGAGGCTGACAGCAGTAACGGACAAATAGTTGGAGAAAGTTCATGTTTTCCGTTGGGTACAGTTGTGGTACGAGGTAAGACAGACATTGTGCCGCAATTATGATCACATTGTAAGTACTTAACCTGCGGTTCGAGGTACGTGTGGGTGAGGAGAGAGCAAACTGAGAAACTGACTCACTAAATAATGCTTAGGTCAGTCATGTATCTTGAGTGGTGAATTCACTGGGAAAAATATTAGTGATCTCAAGAAAAATCATTACAATTATCAGTTAGTACCGTTTAATTCCGCTCCTTGGCTTGAAAGCCGTCTGGATTCGGTTAGGAAGTAAGTTAACAAGGTTTTGTGCAGGTACGTCGTATCCACGTTAAGTCACTATCTGAGAATTTGATCGCACAGCTCCACAAAATTGTATTTTTGTTAAAGTAGCTGCAAGAGTACTCTTTCTCATGAATTGGAAGGTACGCAACAGATTTGCACTTGCGACTTATTCTGTTAATTAATACATGTCATCTTCGTCATTCGTGAACCAAATGATAACACGACTCTTAAAAAATTTTCATTCAGACTTGTTGATTTACTTTGAACTATGTACTACAGTATAAGATCACTACCTTTAGGTTACATTTCTTTTGCCGTCGATGCCGTGTTTGTGGAAGCCTGTGTAGACAGCATACTTTAAAAAATTGCCATGATACCACTATACACATATACCTCAAGCAACACATTATTTCTTCTGGTAAACCTTGCGGGATGTAAGGTCGTGGTCCATGAAACTCTTCAGCTCCTAACGTTTCGTCCAGTGCTTCGCTGGACATCTTCAGAGGAGATGTCCAGCGAAGCACTGGACGAAACGTTAGGAGCTGAAGAGTTTCATGGACCACGACCTTACATCCCGCAAGGTTTACCAGAAGATATGTCATCCGGTCGTGAAAGCCTTCATACTATGAACACATTATTTCCCTCGCAATATTCCTGCTACCCCTTCTGTACTAACGAATAAAACTATGCATTCTGGGCAGTGAACAATAGCAGTACGCATGATATCCTTAGTCTATCACAGTTATCGACTGTTATATGTTATCTAATTCACTTAAAAAAATGACTCCATTTTTCTACTGCTTTGAGACAGGATCAAATATCGTCAAACGAGAGACAGCACTTCAAGGAGTTACGGCATATAGAAAAAGAAAATGAGAGACTGGGAAAGAAATATATAGCAGACCAAGAAATGCAAAAAGTACTATTCAAAGAAGAAATACAGATAATGAAAAGACAATAAAGTCCCAGTGAATTAATGAAGTATAAACATTTTCAAACAAAAGAAGAAAAGTATAAAATAATGCAATAAACAATGAAGGAGAAAAATGTGTACACAGTAGAGAGTGCGAATGCTGCGACCACGGTGGAAAATAAAAAGACAAGACTAACTGAATTAAGTACATGAGTACTATGCTACTGAACTATCTGGAGTCTGTTCTGTTGAAACAAAAATGTACACAAAACGACCAACAGATGATACAAAAGCAATAACAAATGGTCAACATGTCAGCTTCCATTCATCAACAAGATCCGTCGACAAGAGACAATGTTGTGAACAGTAATGCACAGCATTTCAGTAGGTACGGTGAGAAATTGCCGTCGGATGTAGTCTTTTAGCATCCCTAATGAGATCGAACGATCGCAGTAGACATGCGAATTCAGGTAACCTCACAACCAAGAGTCGCACGGATTGTGGTCCGGGGAGTTGGGAGGCCAAGCATGACGGACGTGGTGGCTCAGCACGTGATCCTCACAAAAGGATGTGCGCTAAACATCTTTCTTACGTGTAGCAATATGGGATGGAACGCCATCCTGGATACAAGTCGTGCTTTCCGGCAGGTGTTTATCAGCCTTGCTAGGGATAATCTGACTCCCTTTGTAACTACAGCTCGTTTTAATACACGATTTTCATGCGGCGTCACTGACATGTTGCTGTCCAGAGCCATCTGTGGGCCAGTTTTTGCACTCTTTTTCGGTTTCAATAAAACCTCATATCCTTTCGGGCGTGTGCGTCAATTCTTACCTCTCTACCTACATTATTCCGCAATTTAGTGCACTGGAGTTTTAAGTCACCCTGTATATAAACTCAAGGGAAAGAATCTCTCGGTATTGAATTCTACCTGTTAAAAAACTACTTTCTTGATATCATATGCTGCAAAGTGTACAGTAAAACTCTTGTGCTGTTGAGGAAGCAATGGTAACATCGACAACAGGCTTTCTATTTGCAACCGATAAACAAGGCTGTTTTAGATGAAGTATGGCATGTCATACCATGGTCTTTCCTCTTTTGAAAGCATTGCATTTTCACATTCTTCTTTTGCACAGTAAGAAGTTTCAAACAGCTATTTGAAATGGATGAGTATAGAATACTTCGATCATACTGCATTTGGAGATCTTACACGCCTTCATTGAAAGCAATGTTTCAGCAACATTTTCCAAATGAAAAAACTCGGTTGTATATATTGGAATTAGATGGAACGGATGGATAACTTCAGCTGATTCAACAATTGTGTGTGAATCTTGCGGAACAATGGCTTTGCTTACCTGTGTAATTGCAAAATCTCTGTCCCAGTTTCAAAAGCAAAACTCACCAAAAATTTGTATGTTACGTCTTCAAAGCCTCCCAACCTTCATGGAGCAGATCTTGATGCATACCACTTGTCACTCGACTGGTTAACACTGCTTGGCACAAAGACCATGCGTCATCCAGTAATAAATGTTTGAAACATTTTCTCCATGATTTGGCACTTATAAGAAATCAAGGAACGTTTTCCATTTCCAATCTGCCGTTGGTTTATTATAATTAACTTTAGTAACTAAAACTTATATATAACTGAATACTGTAATTAACTGTAATTTTCACAAGAATGTGTTGTATATAATAATTTTGACAATAACATGTTTCACAGGTTGTAAACAAGATTTTCTAAAATTAATTGGCTACGTCACGTGTAGGGATGACTGACAGAAGAAAAAAACCTACAAAAAGTTGATTTGGTGTGATGCAAAACCTTTTGAAAATAACCTAGAAGAGTATGTTGGACGACAAAGCTGGTAAATGGTAGATTGTGGCCGCGCGGGATTAGCCGAGCGGTCTCAGGCGCTGCAGTCATGGACTGAGCGGCTGGTCCCGGCGGAGGTTCGAGTCCTCCCTCGGGCACGGGTGTGTGTGTTTGTCCTTAGGATAATTTAGGGACTGATGACCTTAGCAGTTAAGTCCCATAGGATTTCACACACATTTGAACATTTTTTTTTTTTTTTTTTGTAGATTGTGCCCGAACATCTCTCGTTGATTACTTTATTTCGTTGCACTATTTTCTGCAGCGGAGTTGTACGAGTGGGAGACAGAACACGGCAGACATAGGATAAGACATTAAGCTCTAAGTGAACATATTACTGTCTTAGAAAGAGAATTCCTGTTTCCTTGTGACATAGGTAAGTGTAATAAACTAACATGCAAACTATCTACGAATGGAAAACACTAACAGAGACTGTTCTAGTGAGGTTGCTGCAACTGCAGACAAGTTTAAGTAATTGCAAGTAGATAATAACTGTTTTGAGAAAGAAATACCTTCAGGCTTTTAAAAAAAAAGTAAAAATTCCAACTACGAAGCAAGAAGTTGCTGTCAGGTGTGAATAATAAATCGTGTGAATAATAAATCGTGGTTGCAGAATACTAATACGACTTCTTTACAGAAGAATGGAAAAACTGGTAGAAGTCGACTCATGGAAGATCAGTTTTGACTCCGGGGAAATGTAGGAACACGCAAGGCAATATAGGAACACGCAAGGCAATACTGATCCTGCGGCTTAGCTTAGAATATAGGTTAAAGGAAGACAGACCTAAGTTTATAGTGTTTGTAGTCTTGGAGAACGCTTTTGACAGTGCTCAGCCGAATACCCTCTTCTAAATTCTGGAGATAGCAGGAGTAAAATAGAGGAAGCGAACGGTTGTTTACATATTGTGCACAAGCCAAACATCAGGTGTAAGAGTGGAAGGGCGCCATGGGGAGGGAGTGGTTGAGAAGAGAGTAAGACAGGGTAATAGCTTATCCCCCACGTTATTCAATCTATACATTGAACAAGTAGTAGAGCAAACCAAAGAAAAATTTGGAGTAGGAATTAAAGCTTGGGGAGAAGAAATAAAAACTTTGAAGTTTTCCGATGACATTGTAATTCTGTCCGAGACAACAAAGGACTTAGAAGAGCAGTTGAACAGAATGGACGCTGTCTTGGAACGAGGATATAAGATGAACATCGACAAAAGCAAGACAAAGATAATGGAATGTGGTCGAATTGAATCATGTGATGCTGACAGAATTAGACAAGGAAACGAGACACTGAAAGTCGCACTGTCCCAGGGAAGCGTCCTGGGACCTCTGCTGTTCCTGATCTATATACACTCCTGAAAATGGAAAAATGAACACATTGACACCGGTGTGTCAGACACACCATACTTGCTCCGGACACTGCGAGAGGGCTGTACAAGCAATGATCACACGCACGGCACAGCGGACACACCAGGAACCGCGGTGTTGGCCGTCGAATGACGCTAGCTGCGCAGCATTTGTGCACCGCCGCCGTCAGTGTCAGCCAGTTTGCCGTGGCATACGGAGCTCCATCGCAGTCTTTAACACTGGTAGCATGCCGCGACAGCGTGGACGTGAACCGTATGTGCAGTTGACGGACTTTGAGCGAGGGCGTATAGTGGGCATGCGGGAGGCCGGGTGGACGTACCGCCGAATTGCTCAACACGTGGGGCGTGAGGTCTCCACAGTACATCGATGTTGTCGCCAGTGGTCGGCGGAAGGTGCACGTGCCCGTCGACCTGGGACCGGACCGCAGCGACGCACGGATGCACGCCAAGACCGTAGGATCCTACGCAGTGCCGTAGGGGACCGCACCGCCACTTCCCAGCAAATTAGGGACACTGTTGCTCCTGGGGTATCGGCGAGGACCATTCGCAACCGTCTCCATGAAGCTGGGCTACGGTCTCGCACACCGTTAGGCCGTCTTCCGCTCACGCCCCAACATCGTGCAGCCCGCCTCCAGTGGTGTCGCGACAGGCGTGAATGGAGGGACGAATGGAGACGTGTCGTCTTCAGCGATGAGAGTCGCTTCTGCCTTGGTGCCAATGATGGTCGTATGCGTGTTTGGCGCCGTGCAGGTGAGCGCCACAATCAGGACTGCATACGACCAAGGCACACAGGGCCAACACCCAGCATCATGGTGTGGGGAGCGATCTCCTACACTGGCCGTACACCACTGGTGATCGTCGAGGGGACACTGAATAGTGCACGGTACATTCAAACCATCATCGAACCCATCGTTCTACCATTCCTAGACCGGCAAGGGAACTTGCTGTTCCAACAGGACAATGCACGTCCGCATGTATCCCGTGCCACCCAAACGTGCTCTAGAAGGTGTAAGTCAACTACCCTGGCCAGCAAGATCTCCGGATCTGTCCCCCATTGAGCATGTTTGGGACTGGATGAAGCGTCGTCTCAGGCGGTCTGCACGTCCAGCACGAACGCTGGTCCAACTGAGGCGCCAGGTGGAAATGGCATGGCAAGGCGTTCCACAGGACTACATCCAGCATCTCTACGATCGTCTCCATGGGAGAATAGCAGCCTGCATTGCTGCGAAAGGTGGATATACACTGTACTAGTGACGACATTGTGCATGCTCTGTTGCCTGTTCCTATGTGCCTGTGGTTCTGTCAGTGTGATCATGTGATGTATCTGACCCCAGGATTGTGTCAATAAAGTTTCCCCTTCCTGGGACAATGAATTCACGGTGTTCTTATTTCAATTTCCAGGAGTGTAAATGACCTGGGTGACAATCTGAGCAGTTCTCAGGTTGTTCGCAGATGATGCTGTAATTTACCGTCTAGTAAGGTCATCCGAAGACCAGTATCAGTTGCAAAGCGATTTAGAAAAGACTGGTGTGGCGGGTGGCAGTTGACGCTAAATAACGAAAAGTGTGAGGTGATTCACATGAGCTCCAAAAGAAATCCGTTGGAATTCGATTACTCGATAAATAGTACAATTCTCAAGGCTGTCAATTCAACTAAGTACCTGGGTGTTTAAATTACGAACAACTTCAGTTGGAAAGACCACATAGATAATATTGTGGGGAAGGCGAGCCAAAGGTTGCGTTTCATTGGCAGGACACTTAGAAGATGCAACAAGTCCACTAAAGAGACAGCTTACACTACACTCGTTCGTCCTCTGTTAGAATATTGCTGCGCGGTGTGGGATCCTTACCAGGTGGGATTGACGGAGGACATCGAAAGGGTGCAAAAAAGGGCAGCTCGTTTTGTATTATCACGTAATAGGGGAGAGCGTGTGGCAGATATGATACGCGAGTTGGGATGGAAGTCATTAAAGCAAAGACGTTTTCCGTCGCGGCGAGATCTATTTACCAAATTTCTCTTCCGAATGCGAAAATATTTTGGTGAGCCCAACCTACATAGGTAGGAATGATCATCAAAATAAAATAAGAGAAATCAGAGCTCGAACAGAAAGGTTTAGGTGTTAATTTTTCCCGCGCGCTTTTCGGGAGTGGGATGGTAGAGAGATAGTATGATTGTGGTTCGATGAACCCTCTGCCAAACACTTAAATGTGAATTGCAGAGTAATCATGTAGATGCAGATGAATTTTGGTATTAGGGCAGCAAAATAATTGATGGTGGCCAAAGTAGAGAGGATATAAAATGTAGGCTGTCAATGGCAAGGAAAGCATTTCTGAAGAAAAGAAATTTGATAACATCGAATATAGATTTAATTGTTAGGAAGTATTTTCTCAAGGTATTTGTCTGGAGTGTAGTAAGGCATGGAAGATAAGCAGTTTAGACAAGAAGAGAACAGAAGCGTTTGAAATGTTGTGCTACAGAAGAATGCTGAAGATTAGATGATAAGATCATGTAACGAATGAGGGGCTAATAAATAGAATTGGGGAGAAAAGAAATTTGTGTGCCCCAAACCGACAAGAAGATCGAATCGGTTTATAGGACACATTCTGAGACATCAAAGAATTACCAGTTTAGAACTGTGGGAAAGGGAGGGGGGGAGTAAAAATCGGTGGAGAAGAGATGAATACAGTAAGCAGATTCAGATGTATGTAGATTGCAGTAGTTATTTGGAGATGTAGGAGCATGCACAGGATAGAGTAGCGGGGAGAGCTGCATCAAACAAGTCTGGACTGAAGATGCCAACTACAACAACAACAAGCAGAAACATAGAATAGGTCTTTATTCAGTTATCAGATAACAGATGGGAGAAGCTAGGTGGCTAACGATGGTCGTGAATAAGACACTACGCTGCGTGACAATAAAAGTGAAGCACTCACAAGATATAATCGGATGTCAATCTAACTTCGTACATGTCCACACCATCGACTGATATTTAAATGATTACAGTTGCACTTGTGTGTAACAGGTAGAACGGCCATCAGTATGCGACAGTGTTGTTCGTGTTTAGTGTTGTTACGAGGCCTGGATAGATGACGAGCGGTCACTGTGAAGAACACGGGGATGCCGTGTAGACTTGTGTGACAGCGTTGCAAGCACTGTCAGAATTTGAAAGGGGCCTCATTGTTGATCTCCATTTGGCTGGCTGGTTGACTTGTGCACTGTTCATATTTTTGGGGAATACGAATGTGGCGGTGGCCTGATGTTGGACTACATGGGAACGTGAGGCCATGGATACTCGTCATGGCTCCGGTCGAGACCTCACCACCACCGTATTGCGGTCAAAGCATATCGTAACCTCGTAACCCCTACAAAAAAACGGCTCTGAGCACTATGGGACTTAACATCTCAGGTCATCAGTCCCCTAGAACTTAGAACTACTTAAACCTAACTAATCTAAGGACATCACACACATCCATGCCCGGGGCAGGATTCGAACCTGCGACCGTAGCAGTCGCGCGGGTCCGGACTGAGCGCCTAGAACCGCGAGACCACCGCGGCCGGCGTAACCCCTACACATCTGCGCTTACCATCCGAGAACAAGTAATGGACTTCCTGCACCAATCTGCCTCATCTTGGGCCATACGCCATAGACTAACAGCAACCGGACTAAGAAATTACCGTCCGATGTATACGGTGCCGTTAACACCACGACACAAACGGCTGCGTTTCTATTGGTACTACGACCGGAAGCATGGAGTGCTGACGAATGACGTAGCATTGCGTTTGACGCCGAATGGCGGTTATGCACTACGCTGGACCACCACCGTCGGCGAGTGTGGTGGCGACATAAAGAGTAATTTGTGAAAGGCACTGCGATGTTGCTCCAGAAGTCATGGTGTGGGGAGCCATTGGGTATGACGTCTGGTCACAACTGGTAGTGATGGAGGTGGGGGAGGGGGGGCATCGGGTATGACGTCAGGTCACAACTGGTAGTGATGGAGCGAAATATTTATTTATTTATTTATTTATGCATTTATTTTACCTGGCAAGATTAGGGCCTTCAGGCCCTCTCTTACACCTAACCAGGCATACTCAGATTCAACAAATTTCAGTTTCTACAGAACATTAAAGATATATAACATGTTATACAGTATTAATGTTAAAGAAAAAAAATAGAGATCGTAAAAGTAGTACAATGATAATTATAACAATCAAAAAATAATTATAACAATCAAGAATAATAATAATAATAATAATAATAATAGTAATGACTATGCATATGAAAGTAAACATATTTTTCTTTTATGAATGTCAGTCCTATTGCTAGTTGGGAATTTTCTCGTTATATTCTTGCAGCTTGTGAATTATTCTCATCAAGCAGAGACATAAGAAGATAGAATGGGGTGAAAGAGATATAGAAGAGGTAGATAGGTTAGAGGAAGAGAAATAGAATGGTAATAATTCGAAGCTATGATGGAGAGGAGAAAGAAAGAGATGAGGGGGGCACAACAATGGTGGCTATACCGTCCCTAATATGTAAGTCTTGAGTTCCCTTTTGAATGTTGAGTGGTTCTGGATAAGACGCAGATCACAGGGGAGCGCGTTCCATAGTCGTGTGGCTGAGATGGAGAATGACACGGAGAAAGATTTTGTGTTATGTAAAGGTACAGCCAAGATGCTAGACGTATCCGATCTGGTATTGCGGTTGTGGAATGATGATAGGTGTTTAATGTGAGAAGATAAGTATTGGAGGCACCAGTGGCTAAGAAATCGATGAAGTAAGCACATCGTGTGGAGATCGCGTGCCTTATGTGGCCGTATCCAACCTAGCTGGGTGTATGAAGGACTGATATGATCACACAACCGTATGTTGCATACGTATCTAACGCAAGCATTCATCACTAGCTCGAGGCATCTCGAGTTTTCACTATTTGTGCCGTGTTGAACTACATCACAGTAGTAAAGATTAGGCAAGACTAGTGTTTGGACTAATTTTTGTTTAACATGGGTTGGAAATATTTTTCTAAATTTTTGAATTGCATGTAGGGAGGAGAGCGAGTTCCGGCAAACTGTGACTCTTTGTTCTTCCCAGTTTAGGTGTTCATCCAAGATTATTCCAAGGTCTTTTACTGTTTTTTGGTATGGTAGTTGGGTACCATTGAGGAGTATTTGAGGGACTGTTTCGCGAAAGTACCGGCTGATTAACTTTGGATGAGATATAAGTATGACCGGGGATTTCTTGGGGTGTAGTTTCAGACCTAGGTTCTGTGCCCACCAAGAAACAGAGCAAAGATCTGCGTTCATACTCGCTACTGCGTCAGCGATGTTCTTGGGGCTTGCACTTATGTACAGTTGGATGTCGTCGGCATAAAGATGGTAGTTGCAGGAGTTAATCACTGAAGAAATATCATTAACGTACAGTGAGAAGAGTAATGGACCAAGAACGAAGCCTTGGGGAACTCCAGAGCGCACGTTTTTCCATGATGACTTTTCCGACCCACGAATGACTTGTTGACTTCTGTTTTTGAGGTAGCTGTCGAACCAGTGTATTGCGCTGTTTTTTGGAGATATTCAGCTGCTTCATTTTAATTAGTTATATATCAAAGTAAACTGTATCAAAAGCCTTGCTAAAGTCAGGAAGTGTTAGGATGGTAGCTTCACGTCTGTCCATAGCATGTTTAATGTCATCAGTTACTTTGATTAATGCAGTTGCTGTACTATGGTGCTTTCGAAAGCCTGACTGATATTTGTCGTGGATGTTATGAGTTTTGAGGTAATCCGTCAGCTGTTCATGGACGATGTATTCTAGGGCTTTAGATATTGCATATAGTATGCTGATCGGCCTGTAGTCACCTGGCGACTTAGGGTTGTCAGTCTTGGGTATAGGTTGAATTAAACTTTGCTTCCACTCAGTAGGATATGTACTACTGACAAGAGACAGGTTGAAGATGTCTGTGATAACTAGAGTAATAGTGTCTACGAAGTTCTTAATCATGCCAATGCTCACTCCATCATTTCCTACTGCCTCGGAAGAGATTCTCATAATTGCCTTGTGTACTGTCCCGGTAGTGACATGTTTTAGGAAAAACTTGTCTCTCGAGAGATTGATATCTTGGGGCTGGTAATTTGTCGCTGCGTGGCAGTTTACAGCTGTTGAGAAGAAATCGTTTAATTCTTCTGCAGACGCTTGATAAACAGCGTCAGATCTTCGCTTCCCTAAACCGAAACTGCGCAGCTTTATCCACAGTGCAGCAGATTTCGATATGCTGCATACGACAGAGCGGGCATGCCTGATTTTGGCATTCCTCACGCTTTGCTTGGTTCTATTTCGGAGTTTCCTATAAGCTTCGTACGCCTCGGGAGTTGGGTTACGCTTGAAGGCCCTATGTGCACCGAGCGAGGTGGCGCAGTGGTTAGCACACTGGACTCGCATTCGGGAGGACGACGGTTCAATCCCGTCTCCGGCCATCCTGATTTAGGTTTTCTGTGATTTCCCTAAATCGTTTCAGGCAAATGCCGGGATGGTTCCTTTGACAGGGCACGGCCGATTTCCTTCCCAATCCTTCCCTAACCCGAGCTTGCGCTCCGTCTCTAATGACCTCGTTGTCGACGGGACGTTAAACACTAACCACCACCACCACCACCCTATGTGCAGCATCACGTTTATTCATTAACTGGCGCAATGCAGTGGTGAGCCACGGAGCGGGAGCTCTCTTTACCTTGACAGTACGTTGAGGAGCATGTTTATCATACAGTGCAATAATTTTGCGACATAATTCCCGAATTTTTCCGTCTAAAGTAGGTTCATTGCTTATATCATGCCAAGGGATGTCTGAGCAATATGGCGGCACAACGGATATTCTATATCTACATCTACATGGTTGCTCTGCAATTCACACTTAAGTACCTGGCAGAGGGTTCATCGAACCATTTTCATACTACTTCTCTACTACTCCACTCTCGAATGGCGCGTGCGATAAAGGAGCACCAAAATCTTTCCGTTCGAGCTCTGATTTCTCTTATTTTGTTACGATGATCATTTCTCCGTACGTAGATGGGTGTCAACAAAATATTTTTGCATTCGGAAGAGAAAGTTGGTGATTGAATTTTCGTAAATAGATCTCGCCGCAAAGAAAACAGCCTTTGTTTCAGTGATTGCCACCCCAACTCGCGTATCATGTCAGTGACACCCTCACCCCTATTGCGCGATAACACGAAACGAGCTGCCCTTCTTTGCACTTTCTCGATGTCATCCGTCAATCCGACCTGGTAAGGATCCCACACCGCGCAGCAATATTCCAGCAGAGGACGGACAAGTGTAATGTAGGCTGTCTCTTTAGTGGGTTTGTCGCATCTTCTAAGTGTTCTGCCAACAAAGCGCAGCCTTTGTTTCGCCTTCCCCACAATATTATCTATGTGGTCTTTCCAATTCAAGTTGTTCGTAATTGTAATTCCTAGGTATTTAGTCGAGTTGACAGTCATTAGATTTGTGCAATTTATCGTATACCCAAAATTTATTGGATTTCTTTTAGTACGCATGTGGATGACCTCGCACTTCTCTTTGTTTAGTGCCAGTTGCCACTTTTCGCACCATACAGAAATTCTCTCTAGATCATGTTGTAGTTGGAATTGATCGTCTGATGATTTTACTAGACGGTAAATTGCGGCGGCATCTGCAAACAATCTAAGGGGGCTGCTCAGACTATCACCTAGCTCATTTATGTAAATCAGGAACAGCGGAGGGCCTATGACACTACCTTGCGGAACGCCAGATATCACTTCTGTTCTACTCGATGATTTACGTCTATCACTAGGAACTGTGACCTCTCTGAGAGTAAATCACGAATCCAGTCACATAACTGAGACAATGCTCTATATGCACACAATTTGATTAATAGTCGCTTGTGAGGAACGGTATCAAAAGCCTTCTGGAAATCTAGGAATATGGAATCGATCTGAGATCCCTAGTGGACAGCACTCATTACTTCATGGGAATAGAGAGATAGCTGTGTTGCACAAGAACGATATTTTCTGATAAGTCATTTTCTTCAAGGTGATTCATAATGTTCGAGTACAGTATATGCTCCAAAATCCTACTGCTAATTGAGGTCAATGAGATGTGTCTGTAATTCAATGGGTTACTCCTGTTTCCTTTCTTGAATATTGGAACCTGCGCTACTTTCCAGTCTTTAGAAACAGACCTTTCGTCAAGTGATCGGTTGTATATGATTGCTAAGAAAGGCGCTGTTGTGTCTGCATACTCTGAAAGTAACCTTCTTGGTATAACATCTGGACCGGAAGACTTGCCTTTCTTAAATGATTTGAGTTGTTTCGCAATGCCTCAGATTTCTACTTTTATGTCACTCGTGCTGACAGCTGTTCTGGTTTCGAATTCTGGAATATTCACTTAGTCTTCTTTCGCGAAGGAATTACGGAAAACTGTATTTAGTAACTCCACTTTGGTGGTACCATCATCGGTAACATTTCCAACGCTATCGCGCAGTGACGGTGTTGACTGTTTTCCCCACCGGTGTACTTTACATACGACCAGAATCTCTTTGGGTTTTGTACCATATCTTGAGACAATGTTTCATTGTGGAACCTATTAGAAGCATCTCGCACTGACGTCCGCACTAAATTTCGAGCTTCCGTGAAACTTAGCCAGACTTTGGGATTTTGCGTTCTTCTGAATTTGGCATGCTCTTTTCGTTGCTTCTGCAACAGTATTCTGACGTGTTTTGTGTACCATGGTGGATCAGTCCCATCTCTTATTAACTTATGCGGCATGAATCTATCTATTGCTGTTGATATTGTATCTCTGAATTTGAGCCATATCTGGTCTACACTTACATACTTAGTTTGGAAGGAATGGAGACTCTCTCTTAAGAAGGCATCAAGCGAATTTTTATCTGCTGCATTAAATAGATATATTTTGCGTTTATTTTTAGTGGTTTTGGTTGATATGGTTTTGAGCCTCGCTACAGTGACCTTGGGTTCACTAATCCCTGTATCTGTCAAGGCGTTCTCTATTAGATCAAGATTATTTGTGGCTAAGAGGTCAAGTATGTTTTCGCAACCATTTACAATTCGTGTGGGCTCATGAACTAACTGTTCAAAGTTATTCTTAGAGAAAGCATTTAGTACAATTTCAGAAGATGTTTTCTATCTACCACGGGCTTTGAACATCTATTTTCGGCAACAAATCGAGGGTAGATTGAAGCCTCTACCAATTATGCGTCATCATGTGTTACCTCTACAACTATATGTACATATAATCCGAAAACGCACCGTACGGTGTGTGGTGGAGGGTACCCCGTACCTCTACTAATGATTTCCTTTCCTGTTCCACACGCAAGTAGAGCGAGGGAGAAACACTGCGTTTATGCCTCCGTATGAGCCCTAATTTCTCGTATAATCTTCGCGGTTCTTGCGCTCAATGTGTGTTGACGGTAGCAGAATTGTTTGGCAGTCACCTTAAAATGCCAGTTCTCTAAATTTTATCAACAGTATTCCTCGAAAACAATGTTACTGTCCCTGCATTGATTCCCATCTGAGTTTCCGAAGCATCTCCGTAACACTTACGTGTTGTTAGGACTTATGGGTAACAAATACAGCAGCCCGCCTCTGAATTGCTTCAATATGTTCCTTCAGTCCGACCTGGTATCGTTCCCAGAAAATTGAGCAGTACTCAAGGGTATGTCGCACTAGAGTCCTCTATGCAGTCTCCTTTACAGGTGAACCACTCTTTCCTAAAATTCTCCCAATAAACTTAAGTCGACCATTCGCCTTCCCTACCACTGTTCTCACATGCTCGTACCATTTCATATCGCTTTACAACGTTATGCCCAGAAATTTAAACGACTTGACCGTGTCAAGAAGGTCACTAGTAATATTGTATCCGAATATTACAGTTTTGTTCTTCCTACTCATCTGCATTAACTTACATTTTACCGCATTTAGAGCTACCTGCCATTCCTTACACCAAATAGAAATTTTGCCTAAATATTTTTGTATCTTCCTATAATGACTCAACTTCGATACCTTACAATACATTACAGCATCATCAGGAAACAACAGCAGGTTCCCGCCAACTTATCCACAAAATCGTTTATGTATATAGAAAACAACAGCGGACCTATTACAATTCCGTGGGGAGATCATGCCGATACCTGCGTCTCTGATGAACACTCACCGTCGATGACATACTGGGTTCTTCTACTTAGGAAGTCTTCAGGCGGTGTGGTTCAGATGCTTCAAATGGCTCTAAGCACTATGGGACTTAACATCTGAGGTCATCAGACCCCTGGACTAACCTAACTAACCTAAGGACATCACACACATCCATACCCGAGGCAGGATTCGAACCTGCGAGCCTAGCAGCAGCGCGCTTCTAGACTGAAGCGCCTAGAACCGCTCGGCCACAGCGGCCGGCGAACACGTTGTTGACGACAGGAGTGTCCACAGCGTATTAATCACGAAGAAGTATTTAAAGGGCAAAAGCTGCTCAGAAAGAACGTTGAAACAAATATTGTGGTTCATGTTCATGGAAAACCAAGCGAGGAAGTCAACGTCGTAGTACGAAAAAGAGCGACAAGACATCACAGATCGACTTCCGTCCTGACAACACCCTTCACACACTGCGGATTAAACGCCTTATGAGCTTATCTTGTGCTGTTGGGACTTATTCAGTAAGCGGTGTGAAATTATTCCATGTGATCGTACGTTCGTTAATAGCATGCAACTGGGAACCGTGCCAAATGCCTCCACGAAATCTAGAAATATGCCATCTGCCTGTTTCCGTTCATCCGTAGTTCACAGTATACCACGTGAGAAAAGTGAAAGCTGAGCTATGCTTTATAAAACCATGCTGATTCGTTGACATAAACTACTCAGTCTCAAGAAAGTTTATAATTTCCAAACAGATAATACGTTCAAGCGTTCTGCAGCAAACGGAAGTTAGGGATATTGGTCTGTCATTTTGCTGGTCCGTTGTTCTCCACTTCTTATACAGGGTTATTACAAATGATTGAAGCGATTTCACAGCTCTACAATAACTTTATTATTTGAGATATTTTCACAATGCTTTGCACACACATACAAAAACTCAAAAAGTATTTTTAGGCATTCACAAATGTTCGATATGTGCCCCTGTAGTTCGGCAGACATCAAGCCGATATGGCCGGCCGGAGTGGCCGAGCGGTTAAAGGCGCTACAGTCTGGAACCGCACGACCGCTCCGGTCGCAGGTTCGAATCCTGCCTCGGGCATGGATGTGTGTGAGGTCCTTAGGTTAGTTAGGTTTAAGTAGTTCTAAGTTCTAGGGGACTTATGACCACAGCAGTTGAGTCCCATAGTGCTCAGAGCCATTTGAACCATCAAGCCGATAATCAAGTTCCTCCCACACTCGGCGCAGCATGTCCCCATCAATGAGTTCGAAAGCATCCTTGATGCGAGCTCGCAGTTCTGGCACGTTTCTTGGTAGAGGAGGTTTAAACATTGGATCTTTCACATAACCCCACAGAAAGAAATCGCATGGGGTTAAGTCGGGAGAGCGTGGAGGCCATGACATGAATTGCTGATCATGATCTCCACCACGACAGATCCATCGGTTTTCCAATCTCCTGTTTAAGAAATGCCGAACATCATGATGGAAGTGCGGTGGAGTACCATCTTATTGAAAGATGAAGTCAGCGCTGTCGGCCTCCAGTTGTGGCATGAGCCAATTTTCCAGCATGTCCAGATACACGTGTCCTGTAACGTTTTTTTTCGCAGAAGAAAAAGGGGCCGTAAACTTTAAACCGTGAGATTGCACAAAACACGTTAACTTTTGGTGAATTGCGAATTTGCTGCACGAATGCGTGAGGATTCTCTACCGCCCAGATTCGCACATTGTGTCTGTTACTTCACCATTAAGAAAAAATGTTGTTTCATCACTGAAAACAAGTTTCGCACTGAACGCATCCTCTTCCATGAGCTGTTGCAACCGCGCCGAAAATTCAAAGCGTTTGACTTTGTCATCGGGTGTCAGGGCTTGTAGCAGTTGTAAACGGTAAGGCTTCTGCTTTAGCCTTTTCCGTAAGATTTTCCAAACCGTCGGCTGTGGTACGTTTAGTTCCCTGCTTGCTTTATTCGTCGACTTCCGCGGGCTACGCGTGAAACTTGCCCGCACGCGTTCAACCGTTTCTTCGCTCACTGCAGGCCGACCCCTTGATTTCCCCTTACAGAGGCATCCAGAAGCTTTAAACTGCGCATACCATCGCCGAATGGAGTTAGCAGTTGGTGGATCTTTGTTGAACTTCGTCCTGAAGTGTCGTTGCACTGTTATGACTGACTGATGTGAGTGCATTTCAAGCACGACATACGCTTTCTCGGCTCCTGTCGCCATTTTGTCTCACTGCGCTCTCGAGCGCTCTGGCGGCAGAAACCTGAAGTGCGGCTTCAGGCGAACTAAACTTTATGAGTTTTTCTACGTATCTGTAGTGTGACGTGACCATATGTCAATGAATGGAGCTACAGTGAATTTATGAAATCGCTTCAATCATTTCTAATAGCCCTGTATAAAGGGGTCACTACACTTTTTTCCAGTCGCTTGGGACTTCCTGCAGGGCGAGAGATTCACTATAAGTGCGCGTTAGGTAAGGGGCCAGTGCTGTAAAGTGATGGTGATGAGTCCCATACTCCGAGGAGTGTAGAGAGACCAGCACCGTCGATTAGGCAAGGTCCTAGCGGAGGTGATTTGCCGTTGCCTTCCTCCGACCGTAATGGGGATGAATGATGACGATGAAAACAACACAACAACACTCAGTCATCTCGAGGCAGGGAAAGTCCCTGACCCCGACGGGAATCGAACCCGGGACCCCGTGCGTGGGAAGCGAGGACGCTACCGCAAGACCACCGCAAAACCGCATTGGGAGTCTCTATTGTGGTGCCATTTTTCAAAAACGACAGCGCCTGCCCTCGTATGGAACAGGTCTCTATGAAGACTCTGCGTACGTTAAGGAACTCCCGTGGCCAAGAGGATTCCCAGACCTGCCTCAGGCAGTTCACATATGGAACTCGCTCGGATATCAACTCCGTCCCAACGCCAGAATCCAGGATATCATGGACCAGTTACAACAACTCTGTGGCAGCTTGACTCAAGCGAGGGTACAACGGCTTCATAACACTCTTCCAACAGCATTAGTGCATGCATCCAGACCAGGAGGGGATCACTGATAAGTGCGTTCATGCTGCCAAGTATTTGCAAATTCAACTAGGTTTTGGAATCACTGAAATAACGTTACATACTTCAACCGTGTAGATTTATTTAGTTTCTTCTTTCCCTTTCGAGTGCTTCACTTTCTGCCGGCAATGTATAAATCCGGCCTATTCCACAATCGTGGTTCTTTTCAACCTATCACATGGCAAGCTCACACGTCTACTTGTGCACACTGCAGACTTCTGCGTCGGACACAACTGCAATCAGTTGGAAAAATTCTTTATAGAACCGTGGCCCTATTAGGAATTTGTTTCCCACACCTTTTACAAAAACGTATTATCTTAGAATGTCTCTCCCTCAAACATTTGATAACATAATCCCAAAATCTGCGCCAGTTTTTGTTATGTTAAGAGTACGACAAAGCTGCAACAAGAATCATGTTTTCGAACAGTCATGCCCCTTAACAAAATTTCCCGCTATTTCATAGAGGTTACGAAACTTCCAGAACGAGATTTTCACTCTGCAGCGGAGTGTGCGCTGATATGAAACTTCCTAGCAGATTAAAACTGTGTGCCCGACCGAGACTCGAACTCGGGACCTTTGCCTTTCGCGGGCAAGTGCTCTATCATCTTTTTTTTTGTATTATAGATTTATTTTTGTTTCATTACAAAGAAAGATCCTACAACTGCCGTAGCCGAGCGTCCGAGTCGTCTTCTCGTCTGTTGGGAGGGGTTCCCCCCTATTCCGTCCGTAGAGGATCAATATGCTCCAGGATTCTTCTTCATTTTCAGCGTCTCATACCCGGAACGCCCCAGTGAGCAGGAGGATCCGCAAATAATGAACCTAAATAATTTGCGAAACGAGTTCTGTACTTCGGGTGGCTGCTGAAAGCTGCATGTGTCGTCATCAATAGGGACCAAAAGTCGAGTGTGCCTTTGGGAGCATCGCAAAATATGTAGTAAACGGCCATGCCTTTTAGCCAGTTAACGGCGTTCGTTCTGGTTGATGAAAAGTATACGACGTCGGGGCGCAATACATCATCGGGGTAGATAGACTTCGGCAATCGCCGCAAGAGTAATGCCAGCATGCGCTGCGTCAGTAGCCAGCACTCGCTGGTCGCGGCACACGTCAGACGGTGTGCATCCGAGTCAGCGACTGAGCATGTCGGACACAAGGGGTCGTCCGTCAGATGCATGGAATGTAACCTCTGACGAGTAGCGAACTTCCCATTCACAACCACCTACCACAATGAACGCACCGTCGTAGGCAGAAAAGGCGTGTGTACCGCTCGCCACACCGTGTTCCAGGCAACTTCAGGATGTCTGTGGGTGACCGTATTTACAGGTTGCCGCTGCTGATAGAGGCGATAATAGTCTTTTGTGCTGGGCTTCCGTGTCGTCGGAAGTTCTGACCGTAAGTAGCTGAAGTCAATAAAGAAGTCTCTGATGTGGGTGAGTGCCGGTGAAATGTGTCCTACAGAAACCGGGGGATGCAGAGAGTGTGGTGCCACTTCCGCTATCAGGGTGCCAGTGAGAGTGGCGTGGGCAGAGGTCCACGTGCGACGCATAGTGTTGAGATAAAGTGATCGCGCACGGTTTATACGTGAATTAAACCGATACCGCCCGCCCGCTGCGGCAGTGTCAGGGTGGCGTATCGGACTTTAATAACCAGACCGGTGCTTACGAAATGTCCATATGCTGCTTGAAATCTGTCGGCCATCGTAGCTGTCAAGGGAAGGATATGCGCAAAATAGTTCAGTTTTGAGACAAGATAGGTGTTGACATAACGTGTTCTGAGGAGCATATCCAAGCGACGCAGTTTGTTGTCCTGCAGCAGAGCACGTGTCTGGTGTAGGAGCCGGCGGTACGTAGCCGCCGCCGTGCGGCGGACATTGCTATAGAATTGCACTCCTAAACACTTGAGTACGGGCACCTTGTCAAAGGGCACCGCCGTTGTGTGGGAAATCCCCCCTCCGACATCCATGTATTTTGTCTTCTTCACGTTGATGACGCTCCCAGCGACCGCCCCGTACTGGCGTAGCCACTGTAGCGCCATATGCATTTCATCCTCTGATCTGGCCAGGAACACCACGTCATCGGCGAATTCACCACAACAAAAGGTCACGTCCCGCAAGGAGATCCCAGTTAATCGCTGCCGTAGACCATGTAAAGCTGGTTCAAGCGCTGCAGCAAATAATATGCCCGACAGGGGGCACCCTTGTCGCACTGACCGTCCAACAACAATGTGACCAGACTGATAACCGTTGACCATCATGCGGGAGCGCGCTCCGTGGACCAGTCGAAGGACCACCTGTGCAGACTCCGGAGAGAGGCCCATGTGTTGCAAAACTGCGCGTAAGAAGCCGTGATCGACGCGGTCGAATGCGTGGTCAAAATCTACGGCGACAAGGGCGCCTCGTATTTTGCAGGCCGCCGTCAAAGCAATTACGTCGCGGTATGCTCCTAACGCCGTATGAATGTTGCTGACACCACCTAAACATGTCTGATCGGTGTGGATGGCTTTCCCGATAGCGGTGTGGAGACGCGCGCGGAGGATACGGGCGAAGATCTTGTAGTCGTTGTTGAGGAGCGTGAGTGGGCGAAAATCCTGCCACCTACAACCACCATTCGGTTTCGGAACTGGGATCAAGATGCCTTCTGTGAATCCTGTGGGGACAGTGAAATCAGGGCGGATAAGGTCTTGAAACATTTGGAGCCACTTGTCACCCATAAGGTGGTAAAAAGTGCGGTAGAATTCCAGGGGTAAACCGTCCGGTCCAGTCGACTTGTTCGGTGCTCCACCTGCCAAGGCCGATGTCAGCTCGTCGGGTGTAATGGGCAACAGCAAACTATCATCGGGTGCCACGTCCCGAGGGGCGGGAAAATCGTGCAACAGCTCGTCATAATCACGTACATTTCGCGGATCTTCCATGTACAAGGTCCCATAGTGTCTGGCGAACGTGTGCGCGATGTCCGTTTGTGTCACTGCGCGCCCGCCGTCCTCCGTGTTTACCGCCGTAATGAGCTGACGTTTGCGGTGGCGCCTCTCGCGCACAATGTGATACACTGACGCTGTTTCGTTGGGGATACAGTCTTGCACTCGCGCACGGATGCGGACACCGTCTAGCTGCTCTGTCCTGATGCGAAGTAGACGAGCTTTGATGCGTTGTACGGACATCTGACGTTCGGGAGACGGCGGTTGCGTCGCCAGCTCACGTAACGCTGTATAGTAAAATTCCGATGTTGCCCTTTGCCAGTTCAATCTGTCACGCCCGTAGGCCATCAAGGTCTTTCGGAGGGCAGGTTTGACACATCCCAGCCACCACAGCAACGTGGAAGCATACATGGGCAGGCGCCTGATACATCGACGCCACGTGTCACTGACTGCTCGCCGACACGCTTCCTCGCGAAGGAGGGAGACGTTCAGCGTCCACGGGCCCCTGCTGCGTCTTGTGAGTTGTCGGGGCAAGGTGACAGTGCAGATGTACGCGAGATGGTCCGTGAAGGCCGTCGGCCAGAGTTCTGCATCACGGGTTGCTGTGCGGAGGGTACGCGAGACGTATATCCGGTCCAGACGACTGGCAGAATGGCTGGTAAAGTGCGTATATCCACTCTGGGTCCCATGATGTAAGAGCCATGTGTCGTGGAGCGCGAGGTCACGTATCAATGCTTGTAGAGCCGGGCATGGGACATAATGCGGTATCTGGTCCTCGGGCCGCAGAACACTGTTAAAATCGCCGCCCACTATGTAATGGTCCATATTTCCTTGCAAAAGTGGGACCAACTCCTCCGAATAGAAGACATGCCCGTCACCACGGTGCGAATTACCGGAGGGAGTGTAGACGTTAATGAGGCGCACTGCGCCAAGTGTGAGTGCGATGCCTCGCCCGTTCGGCAAGTACGTCGCGTCCGTCGCGTCTATGCCATCTCGGAGAAGGGTGGCCGTTCCTCCTGCGCCATCACCTACGGGTAGGCTGTACGTGGTGTAGCCATATAGGTCTAAACACAGCTCGGGACGGACCTCCTGGAGAAGGGCAATGTCCAAGTCTGCCGCTCTGATCATGTCGTGTAACATGCGGGTCTTGACAGTGGAGTGGACACCATTTACGTTGACTGTTCCCACACGGTATGACTGAGACTTATCAAGTGGCGGAGGCAGTGTGCCGGTGCAATCCCACAGTGATCTCACACACCACACACCACACAGCCATCCATCTGCATGCTGTGCATTACTGTGCCGTAGGAGTCCCTGACTGGCAGAGCCCTCCGGGCTCAATGTCAGCCATTGGCTCTGGTGGAGATATCGATGTTTGCTGTGCATCATCTGCCTCCATATCGTCTGCCCAATCACCAACAGACGATTGTGATGTCATTGGGGGCTGGACGTTTTCACAGGAGCCCACATTTTGGGAGTCGACGCAGTGCGCCTCGTTTTCTGGGCCACCAGATTTAGGAGAGTGTTCCTTGTCTTCAGGCACCTTCTGGTGAATGATGCCACTGGAGTCCGTTGCAATTGTGGGCGAGTCAACGAAGTCGATGTCTTCCGCCGGCTTCACATTCCTGTCCTGTTCGTCAGCTGACAATCGCCTCTTCTTGTGTCGCTTGGGTAATTTTTGCTTTCGGGTCCGAGATTCGACATCCACTGGAGGGCGGGGCTCGACACGGTCTCGGTCGCTAGGAACCCCTGTATCTGATCCAGACCGTGACGGTGGCTGGGTGCCCACGACGCTGCGGTGGGCGGAGGCTGTAGGAACCTCTGCACCGTTGGGCTGCGGCGTCGTCGACGGCGCTGACTCTCCAACGGAGCTGGCAGCGGCTTGAGGAGGTAGCAGGTTTTGATCATCCATCACATCATGTCGTGCCGCCTCCACATATGTTAGCGGGAGAGAGGTCATAGTGGATCGTTGGGGAATTTCATTGCGGGGCACCTGAACGAGGCGGCGCTGCAGACACTCAGTTTTAACATGGCCCTCCTGGCCGCAGCCCGTGCAGGTCCTCGGTTGTCCATCATATATAACAATTGCGCGGCAGCCACCAACGAGAACATACGATGGAACGTGCTTCTTAAGTTCTATGCGCACTTGTCGTACCCCGTTAAGGACAGGGTACGTTTCGAATGTGTTCCATTTCTCCTCTGTGTGGCTCAGAACTGTGCCGTATGGCCGCAGCGCATCAACGACTAGGTTGGCAGGAACTTCGAACGGTAGTTCAAAGATGCGCACGGTACGCACCCCCAGACCAGCATGGTCAACTCCTACCACGCTCACGTTACCGTCTGCGTGACAGAAGCGAAAGCCGTATGCAGATCGTTGGAGTAATCTGTCGCAGGCCGCTTCGTCAATCAGTTTGAGGTACACTGTTCTGGTTACAATAGACAGATGAATTCCTATCAGTTCTTGTGGTTCGATGTGCATGATGTCTCGTAGAAACCGTTCAATTTCATGGGCCTTCGGTCTCGTGTACGATGCGTTGAACGTTAGTTTGATTGTAGCTTTTCGATATGAGAACGCCATGTCGGGTCGGTACAGGTACTACACGGCAAGACAACGACGCGACCGCGCGCTAGCGGGTAAACAACACCACCTGCGGAGCACTGCCCGGCGCGCCGAGCCCGTCCGCACGGTAACACGGCTGAAAGCCGACTGCGAGACTCGAACTCGGGACCTTTGCCTTTCGCGGGCAAGTGCTCTACCATCTGAGCTACCGAAGCACGACTCAACGCCCAGTCCTCACAGCTGTACTTGGAAGGTAGGAGACGAGATACTGGCAGAAGTAAAACTGCGAGGACCGGGCGTGAGTCGTGCTTCGGTAGCTCAGATGGTAGAGCACTTGCCCGCGAAAGGCAGATGTCCCGAGTTCGAGTCTCGGTCGGACGTTACGAAATTTGTCTATCCATCCTAACAGCAATACAGGGTGCCCATAAAGTCTGGGTACATATGAAATTCTAATAAGCATTAGTAAAGCACCTTTCAGTCACTTTAATGTTAATAAATAATATTTTCAACGTGATCTCTGTGCCTCTCTAAGAATAATTTGATTCGCTTTACAAGATAAAGGTCATGAACTCGATGAAACAGGTCTGAATTGCCGTCAATGTCAGCACACTGACTGATAATGCGTTCTGTCAGGCGGTTTAAATTCGTAATCTTCATCCCTTTCTCTTTCAGCACACTGCAGAAAAAGATATCATGGGGAGAAAGGTCTGGCGAAGGAGGGGACCATTCCACATGCCCTCTTCTCCGAATCCAGTGAACAAAATTGTCATTCAACCAATCACTAACAGCTGCAGAAAAATGAGCATTGGCCGCATCCTGCTGAAACAAGTCTGGAATCTCTCACCCAAACGCTCAATTTGAGGCATCAACTTATCTCTCAGTCTGTTCAGATATGTCACACCCATTACAAGTTCATCAAAGAAGAAAGGACCTAACACATGAGCTTTCCGCAAACTACACCACCACGTTTTGGCAGCCCTATTGTTTAGAAAGACTCATCTAATGTGGATTGCCTTGAGGCCAGTATCAAAGATTTTGTCTGTTCACTTCACCACTGACATAAAACACAGCTTCATCACTGAACAACACACAGTCTTTCGTAAAATGGATATTTTCACCCAGTTTATCTGCAAACCATTCATACATGTGCAGGCGTCTATCGAGGTCACTTTCATTTAAGTGATACAATATCTATAGCTCGCACGGATGAAACCTCACCTCTGCCAGGATTTTGTGGATGGTTGGTCTTGGAACACGTAACTTTGTGGATGTACGACGAAGCGATTTATTTGCACTAGTGTAAACCTTGCCGAAGACAGCTCCTTTCATTTCATCAGAAGCCTTTGGTCGTCCAGAGCGGGGTTTGTCCAAAACAGTGCCTGTATTTTTCAAAAATCTGTGATTAATTTCCCCGACGGCAGTAAAACAAATGTGACGGTGTCTAAAGTTAAATTCTTCCGCAATTTTGCAATACGACCATCCTTCTCGTCCACTTAAGAGTAGAAACTCCACACGTTCTTCTTTAGACAGAGCCACCAATCAATCCGAAAGAAATTATTAGAATTTATCCCTTAATCATTTATTTGTTACTATTTATTAATGTTTATAGAATATAGAATATTTATTAGTATTTATTAGAATCCTCTATACCCAGACTTTGTGAAGAACCTGTGTATTTGCTTGCGTACCACCTTCTGCAGCAGCTGCTATAAGCTATTACTACTGATTTTTCTGTAGTAAACTTACTGCGAAGCCGAAAGAAAACCGCAACTTAGTTATACGCAAAGACGTTCTGAGAACATATTCAATACACCCGGAATGTTGTTGCTAGGCGTTTGAAATTGTCATTTAAATACACACTGACGATACGCCATAAATCAGCGTGCAGCTGCAAGCTTCGTAACTTACCCGTGAAATAAGAATTACGTACGCAGTCCACTGGCTGAGACATTTCCGTTTCCAAAAACAATTACGATTTGCGCCACGTGAATTTAAAGTTCAGTTTAATTGATGTCGCTTGTCTCGGCGCCCTAATTACAAACAGTTCGAAAATGTGTTCCATTCGGCCTGATTACTTTTTAATTACAACTCCCGTGAATGTGTAAATAGTTGCTCGAGCAATTATTTCAAACTTCGCAAAACAGTAAATTGCCAATTGCCCATGTTTAGTTACACTCAAAGCCCGATGTTGGCAATGAAACATGGAAAACATGGAATAGCTCGTCAACAAGATGGTGGTACCTCCTGTCACAGTGTCACAGAGGTCCTACTAGTATTTATTTTTTATTTTCATGCACTCTTCTGAAGTGACAACGCCACTTGCTTCAGTTCTCCTTTATTCTGGTTGTGCCATATTTGATTTTACAGGTTTGGGTGATTGCCTTGCTATACGTAGAATAAATATGCACTATGACGCTATCACTTAAATAATTAGATTTTTATCATTGCTAGTTGGTATGTTTCCTCCTGCTTTTCGTAGCTATTCGTCATTAGCTTCAATTAACATTCATCTTTACGCATATATTGTAATGTTACATGTTCCTGATGAGATGTTTTTTCAGTAATCACTGCAATAGAGCTAAAAATAGGTCATTTACCTGTTTCCACAGAGATTTTCAAATTTTCACATTATTCTTCAGGTAAGTTTATGTGTTTCATAATACTTTACGAACGCTTGTAATAAAAACTGGATCGTTGTTAATTAAGTTTCTTTAAAACTGATTTGCATATGTAACTACTGTTAATGTAATATGAAAACTGTCCCTTTCTGTAATATTGCATATAATATCTTTCAATAATTTAATAACAACTGTTAAATATTTATTCTTTACATGCGTAAGTAATAATAGCTTCAGTAGGAATTCCAGTGATCACTTGTGGCTCATATGGTATTTCTAATGCAGCATAAGTGTTTGAGGATTTTTAATGTCTGTATTGTAAACCTTCCTCTAGTGTGGTAAGTATGGTAGAGAAAGGTCCTACCAGGAGACTGCCCTTACAAGATAAGTGTAATTAGCAGAAGGGGTGACCATGGCAGTAAAACATATGGTGGGTTATAGCTTTGAGTAGGCACATGTGGTGGGGGCATATACTGCAGCTACACACCATTGGAGGCATAAGAGAAGTTTTGCAATTTTTCAACGCCATAAAGACAATTCAGCTCTGAGGCAAAGACGAACAAATTTGAAACTACAGAGCTCATTGGCTGGGAAGCTGACAGTTGAATTATATCTGGAAGCTGTTCACGATTCCATGAACCTAGGAGGTATGCTACAGAGATTAGCGGAAAGTAATGGATAGGGTTAACACTTCGTGGGGACAGGTGGAGGGGTTCTAGCGAGTATAGGTTCAGAAAGTCCCCTCGTGGATAGGATACATGGAAGGGGCCACTGTAAGTTCAGATTAAGATTTAGCCTAGGGTCAAGTTACTAGGACCCATGATTGTTTCATAAAGCACTATGGGACAACTTCCTTACTGTCCAATAATAGTTCGGTCATTCGTTTTAGAGCAAACTGGGAAAAGGATGAAATCAGGATGAAACACTTGAAAGTGTTTCTGAAAGTGAACTAGATATTTTGTACTCAGTAGATCAAAAGATGTAGATCAGCATCTGTGAGCAGCGAAGGGCAGGTGGAAAAATGATGTGCATAATTTTGTGTAGTAGTCAAATAACGAGTGTACTGGTCACAGGAAGATACTGTAACTACACATTCTCCCATTTATAATGATGGATTTTTTGTTTTATTTTCATGATACATAACGACTTAACGTTCTCCATAGTTTTTATGCATTTGCCTCATCTATCACAGTTGATGTCGCAAACTTCCGAACCTGGTTTGCGACGACGTGTAAACGAAAGTACCTGGAAGTCGGACAAGAGTGAGTGTAATGAGCGTGTGGCGTCTGAGCTCCATATACAGTTCCGTGATTGTTAAGTTTATTAGCAGATCAACGTCCCAGAGCAGTCATGTAGACTGTACACGATTGGGTGATATACGATCGTGTCAACCCATCGTATCCGTCGTCAGTCCATATCAGTGTTGTTACGTATTTTTGGACTCCGCTGTACTCGTTTACCATAGGATAAGGTGCTATTGAGGTGGATTTGACGTCCAGCTAAGCATTTCATTAAGTAATGATGGGATATGGGAAGGTATGTTCTTTCTTCTTCTAGGCTGTCTTCTTTCTTCCCTCTCTTCTACGATGTCTCTTCTGTATTTGCCGCTTCTCCCTTTGTTCTTGCTTATATCTTGTTTTTTTTTTTCCTTTTTTTTCCTCTGGGCTGTGATACAGTAATTAGCATTTCTGGGATTTGTAACTGTTGTTTTCCAGGAATTCCTGATGTGAATAATGTGTTAAGGGAATAATGTGATTTGTTTTTAACACATTTGCCCCCAACGCAGCTTCCAGCAGTACTTTTATTTACACTTCTGATACGTGGTACTGACTTTAACTAGCATGGCGTTTCTGGAGATGCTAGTCTTACAACAGCACTCTTCTGTCGTAGTTTCGTCTCTCATCGTGGTGACTAATCCTCATAGTGATCTTTTTTATAGCTCCAGCTGCCTTGTTGGACAGGAATATTGCTGACCAGCTCTTATAAATTGCATCTGCCGCTCCGGCGTCTGTCTGTCGCCTAGTTCCACCTTCGTAAATGAACATTCGACTAATTTGCTCAGTACAGTCTTTTAAACTGTCTGCTATTGTAGCAATAGGAGCAGTAAGCCCAAAGGCCTCCCCTCTCACTCTGCGCGCCTTTCCCCCTCGCCATTGCTCCGCCATCTCACCTTATGCGAGACATTCATGTTGACCCTATGGGCTGTAGTCTACCTGTGACGTCGTGCTGCGGTACTCCATGTCCACTCGTATTACAAAAATCTGTGATAAAAAATTCCAGTTTGTTTTACATAGCTACCCTACAAATTTACAATGGACCCTGGCCTTGTCTAACAATTATTTTAATCAAATTCCATTTTACTTTACACAGACGCTGTTTGTCCTTGATCTAACCAAGTTCCCTCAACTTCTTAGAGAAAGTCAAAGTATAGAATAATGGTGATGTACGTTGAAAACATTAGTTATCACACGCAGTTAGTATTTTTTTCTTGGATTCCAAAACTCGTTAGTTTTTTCGGACGGATAAAGATAAGAATTAGACAAAAACCTGTTTTTCCTGTTTGCCCTACCTACTCTCTTTTCTGCTGTTGACTCCTGCAACATAAACTCTCAAAAAAATGTTCAAATGTATGTGAAATCTTATGGGACTTAACTGCTAAGGCCATCAGTCCCTAAGCTTACACACTAGTTAAACTAAATTATGCCAAGGACAAACACACACACACCCATGCCCGAGGGAGGACTCGAACCTCCGCCGGGACCAGCCGCACAGTCCATGACTGCAGCGCCTTACACCGCTCGGGTAATCCCATGCGGCAACGTAAACTCTAGTACCAGAATTGTTCCCCTACTGATTAACTCATATATGTTCATCATGTCACCTTAACAATCTACTACCAAATTATTCGAATACTTGTAGTCTTGCTGTACCTCTAAGACATCTTTCTGGTCTCATTTATCTTTCATTTCCCATCACCTTTTCGGATGAGAAAGTAAGCCAATATATAGGCAATAATTTTCAGTCCTCTTCTATTAGTTCAAAGATTCTTTTTCTTTTTGTATACCTATAATTTGGATTACTGGCGACCTGGAGGTGAAAATTCTGTTAGTATCATATAAACTGGAACATCACTAATATGCCTTTGCTCAGGCACTTTTTTGAACTTTATATCTCACTATGTATCCTTCGTATGCTTTTTAAGTGGGTTATATGGTGCATCCTCAATGACTCTCCTGGTTTTACCTTGCATTTATGCTTGATCCCTGAAACCTCCGGATCCTGACCGCCAATTGGTCCTTTAACTTTTCGCGTCTTCAGCACCGGAAGTACACCTTCAGAGTTGCATTGACTGAACAGATCTTCCGAACTGGCTGTCATCTCACTCCCGCTGACATTTACTGCATTTATAATTATATCTCCAATTCGTGCCCTAATTATTGGGTGTACTGCAGGTAGTAAATTTCGTTCATCTTCTTTCATGACCACTTCTTCAATCGTGTCATACACAAGTCTGTTAGTCTTTGTATTGTTAAGCATCAACCTTTGTGGTGTTTTTTTTCTGGATGGCTTCCCCAATTTTTTGCTGGTATAATTTCGTCATACTGCCCGCACTGTCGTGTCATAATCCCCTGAATTGTATATATCGGATTTGCTATAAGGCTGTACTCCAACTGCCGGCCGTTGTGGCCGAGCGCTTCTAGGCGCTTCAGTCTGGAACCGCGCGGCCGCTAAGGTCGCGGGTTCGAATCCTGCCTCGGGCATAGACGTGTGTGATGTCCTTAGGTTCGTTAGGTTTAAGTTGTTCTAAGTTCTAGGGGACTGATGACCTCAGATGTTAAGTCCCATAGTGCTCAGAGCCATTTGAACCATTTTGTACTCAAACTTGGGCTTCGCCCGACTGCTTGTTATTCTCATGAACTGTATCCAACATTACGTTTAAATACTGTAATGTTTCATCATCCTCCGTTTGTATTACTTCGATATTACCTCAGGTAATTCGTTTTCCTTTGCTGATTCGATGTACTAGGATTCTGTGATTTTTTACTGGTCCCGGAGGGATGTTCGAATTCGATTAGTTCTTATTATGTGGCTGAAACCAATTTGGTCTATTGTCACCAGTTCACCAGTTCCCATTTCTATTACTATTACTGTTTCGTTAAAATCGACAGTTGTAGCCGTTACTGTTTTGACGTGATTCCGATTTCCTTGATTTCGTCCATTATTTCGGCCTTGATGCATTACTATTGCCACTGTTCCCATTTCCTGTCCTCAGCCTATATCCTTGTTGGTTTCTTTGCTTTCGTGCGTCATCCTCACTGAATATAAAGCTAACTCACGAACGATTCCCTTGAAAGTCTGCACGTGATCTCCTTCTCTACCTATTAATGATTGTTGGTATCTTAATGGGAGTTTAATTGTAAATAATCGGATTAGTTCTCCATCACTGTACGGATTATCTAAGCACTGATTCTTCTTTACCATTTTCTCCAAGAATTTAACAGGATTGTTTTCTTTCGAATTCTGTCACAGCGTCTTCTGAAGAAATTCATATTTGATTCTATTTTGTGCTTCAGGCGACCAATATCGTGACAGAAGTGACAATTTAAAATCTTCACACAATCGACAAGTTGGAGCTATCTTTTGCAACGCTTCTGCAATCGCATCGTCCACGTGTGCACTAATGAAATCTAACTTTTATGGTGATGGCCAACATTCAGGTAAACCTATCTGAAACTGACTGATAAAGGTCCTTGAATGCAAGGACTTTCCGTCTTCTTTGTAATGCTGAAATTTCCTTAGAGTGAGAAAGTGGTCACTGTCAAATTTAGTGTTGGCACAATGTGGTGTTTGTTACAAACGACCGCTCCTCCCTCTAATTATACCTCTGTCATTCACCTCTGTGCGTTGTACTGCTATTGGGTACTGCACGCTTCCGCTAACCTCTACGTGTTGCAACGTACGGGGGTTTATTGTAAAATTATCGATATATTGAAAAATATCTATTGGTAGTCTTAGAAGACCTTGAGTTCCTATCTGACTTAAGTTGGCTCTGTTTAAACGCGCGGTTATGCCCCCAGTATCATTTGCACCGAAATTATCATTACACTCTAATTATTAAACAAAAATATGGTGATTGCTAGCTACGAAATCAATAATGCGGTGATTAGCATATGATACCAAATTAAGATTTATTCAGAACAGAATGAGCAATATTTCTACCCTAACATGACAATCCAATACACTCGCTAACCGAGCTAGCCTATCATTGGCACAATGCATCCTCTTTTCCTAACTACTTAAGTCAACACTGAACCCGTAAGCGACTCTATTGAAGTTCTGCCTGAACGGACACAGACTCAGAGAGCGCCAGTCAAAGAGCTAGCGGAATACGAACTCATTTATAATTACAGTGCCCTGCTTTGGCTGATGATTGCTCATATCACCGTAATTCTCCGTGATGATTACGACGGTCGGCCCAGCGAACGTCGTGATGCCGTCTTTCCAGTGAGCGAGCTTGGCTTTAATCTCCAACGTGGACGTGGTTTGCGTCCGTAAACTTCTGTACGCAAGTGTTCAATTGCGGAGTCCGTCACTAGTCAATGCTCAAGCTACTTGCACATGTGCCACGAGTAGTTGGCCGACTCAAGTGCGCGGCAGCAAAGGTACACTTCAGATTGCATATGAACACCACAAGTTAGTGCAAATCTGATTCTCTCCTCAGAGGAACAGATAATGCTACGTATGTGGAGTCGTATGCTCTAAACTACTCAGACTTGGAGAGTAACCACTGGACTCAATGCCGGTAACTTCTCTCCACGCTCTCCAAGCAGGGCAGCCAGACACCGCGACTGCTCTCCTCCACAGCCAACCCCAGAGTCTTCCTTCCTAGTGTTTGCAAACCTGGCCGCTCTTCGCCGCGTGGATCCGTTCGCGTTGGTAGCCAATCACGACACAGACTTCCATGTATCCGTGCGCGTTTGTACCCAACCACGACACAGAATTCTCCCGCGGTTACTGTTGCCGCCAAACTTTTAACACGTATCTCTACGCGCTCTGCGCCAATCCCGTCACAGACTTCCGCCAATTTTCCACTGTGGAGCGAAATCGTCTTTCTCTTTTCGCATATAGCTCCTTCTCGCTTCTTGTTGTGATTGCCCAGCCTCCCCGAACGTCTTTGGTGGTCTGAAGTGCCAGCCGACAAAGGGGTCCGGCCGCGGCCATCCCGTTGTTTCACATGACATAAACACCTTTCTTAGGGGTTCCGGCCGTGTTCCAACCTCTGAGCCCATCTCGTTAGCCTCACATGACACAAACAACTTCCTTTTCTGTTTCCATTCTCTCCTACCGGTGGGCCAATTATCAATTATTATGCGGTGTATTAGTACTGATTTAGCACCATGTAAGGTGATAAATGTGCTACCTTACAGTGTGTATTAAACCGTTGTAACGGTACGCAGTTATTCGTCTCAAGTTGCGCCACACCTCCTATATTCTGTCATCGTTATTGATAGTCGATTTTGGCAGTTGCTGTCCATAACAGGATCGGTATCCATTCTTGCCAGTGGCATCAGACTCTGGTAGGATCGGTACTGTTTCATATAGCAACTTGTTATAACCTGATCTACTTGTTGCGGTGCTGGATTCTGCTCTCGTGAACGTTGGTCAACGAACGTTACATTTTGCATTAGTATCGGATTTTGTTGTGCTCCCCGAAATTCTGTCTGTACATGAGGCATCCTCTGCCTCTGATCAATTGATACGTTCATTTGCAGCTTGCCAGTAGCTACTGTGTTGTGGCGTAACAAGACAGCTACGCCACACTGAAGTAGCCGAAAGGCACGCGTAATCTCACTTAGGCTAGAGAAAGGCCTGAAACAGGATACGTAATGAATGGTAGCAAGAAAAGTACGTAGCTGCTTTAATACTTAACTTTTAATCCTTCATGTGAATACAGCATTCCTTGATGATACAAGTGAGACTCTATCTTAAAATGGTTAATGGCGCCTTGCTAGGTCGTAGCCATTGACTTAGCTGAAGGTTATTCTAACTGTCTCTCGGCAAATGAGAGAAAGGCTTCGTCAGTGTAGTCGCTAGCAAAGTCGTCGTACAACTGGGGCGAGTGCTATTCCGTATCTCGAGACCTGCCTTGTGGTGGCGCTCGGTCTGCGATCACACGCGGGTCCGACATGTACTAAATGGACCGCGGCCGATTTAAAGCTACCACCTAGCAAGTGTGGTGTCTGTCGGTGACACCACATACTGTTCTCATCGGCATACTCGCGTTTTCCCTTGTTTTATTCTTTTGCACAATTGTGCTCTCAGATATGCAGCTGCGTTCGCGTCTCTCCACATTTCCGCGATCTTTTTGCGTCTTGTTATCCCCTGTAGATGACTTTGTTACGAACTTTACAGTGTCTGTTTGAATTTACAGTGGATTCAGACGTCATAATCGACTCTGAACACACGCTGTCGTTGTAACTTCGACATTCTATACTTCGAAATAATTCCATTCTGAGTTTCAGGTATTGCTCCTTGTTTTTTTGACTCGATCTTGAAAATAAAACTATCATTTTTTTTTCAAAGCTGCTTTCGAAACCCTTCTGTGAACGGTTGTCTCTTCGATGATCTGTTGTGCCTTACGAGTTGTTTTCTTTGCAAAGATATCTACCCGTTGCTTGACCTCTTTGACACTGTTGAATCTCGTCACGCAACTTGGTCATATCTTTTTGCACATCGTCAACATCTGTTCACATTTGTTTACGACCTACCTTAAGTGCTTCAGTCACGTCTCGTGATTCTTTTACATCTTTTCGAATTGGATCTAACTGACGATTGAGATCAGCTTCCCCTTGTTCTAAATTTCGTATGCCTGTATTAGTCTGGGCAAACCCCTTTGGATTTGACGTCTTTACGTCACCAAACTCTCTTGCACACTTTGCATTTGACATCCTTATGTCAGTCCGCAGCTCGTGGTCGTGCGGTAGCGTTCTCGCTTCCTGCGCCCGGGTTCCCGGGTTCGATTCCCGGCTGGGTCAGGGATTTTCTCTGCCCCGTGATGACTGGGTGTTGTGTGCTGTCCTTAGGTTAGTTAGGTTTAAGTAGTTCTAAGTTCTAGGGGACTGATGACCGTAGCTGTTAAGTCCCATAGTGCTCAGAGCCAGAGCCACATCCTTATGTCAACAACTTTGGCACACTTTGCATGGTTTGCCCCAAATATTGCAATATTGCAAACATATTGTTTGGTACGTTTTTATCTTTCCCGGTAGTCATTTGAAGCGATATTTCTCTCTTTTGTCTCTCCTGTACAGTTTCCTTGCTTTTCCTTAAGTCAAGCAAGGTAAACACTTGAAAATGTACCAGGACATTCCTTACACTAGCGTAATCTCAAGAGAAAAATAAATACTAACGTAACTTCAAGTACAATGACACACGAAAATGCATCCCAAAAATATTACACTGACAGTGTTATAAAATCATACAACTGACTGTGCATCGCCTAGTGTATTGTACCTGCCAATATGATCCATCTGCCTAATGCCTTCCTCGAATTTAAGCCCCAAGAACACAAGTGCAATATGTGGTTAATATGGACATGAGGGAATGAGGAAAAGCGACACACTCCAACTCCAGTCTAAAGCAGATCTGAACACACTCTTGTGACTCTCACACTTTACCGAGCAAGGTGGCGCAGTGGTTAGACACTGGACTCGCATTCGGGAGGACGACGGTTCACTCCCGCGTCCGGCCATCATGATTTAGGTTTTCCGTGATTTCCCTAAATCGCTCCAGGCAAATGCCGGGATGGTTCCTCTGAACGGGCACGGCCGACTTCCTTCCCTAATCCGATGAGACCGATGACCACGCTGTCTGGTCTCCTTCCCCAAACCAACCAACCAACCTCGCTGTCTGGTCTCCTTCCCCAAACCAACCAACCAACCAACTCTCACACTTAGCGCCTGAGTAATGCGGTGTTTACATTGTGCAGACTGCGGTGATAAGGGCGGCCGTTTACGGCTTTGGCATGTGTCGGCAGTGATCGGTTCGACGTTTTGCGAACCTGTTGACCTTACAGTTCTACTCTGTCATTGACTGGATATGCAGTCATAAACTGCCCCAAGTTTTTGTAAGGTGGAAAACTATGGCTAATTCGACAAGCTGTGTGCACTCGCTAAGGCTGAGTGACATGTACACTGTTGCCCTCAAATGTTCGTAGAACTTAACCAGCACACCTTATAGATCGTACGGTCCAATCCAGAGATATTACGAGGTGTCTGGTCCTCGTTAACCCACATAGGTGTTCACAACAAAATGCCCCTTCCGGAGCCGGGGCAGAGCAGGTGGCACTCTGTTCAGCACACGGGCGTTCTAGGAAGAGAGTCCCTCCCCCCTGAATTACTCACTCATAATTGCCTATATTGTTGCAGTCTCTCCCCACCGTATTGCGGGTTCGCCTTTTGCCACACCTAGTGTGAGCCGATGAGAGCTCTTGCTGCAACTTTCGTCGTTTCTTTACCCACTGGGGTTTCAGCAACGAACTGGAGTGTACGCTAGTTTCATCTGGTCGAATGAGCATTCGCCCTTCTTCATCCAGTAATACGCTCCACCCAAAGAGAAGCTGATCAAGTGAACATCATGCGTCGTCCTCCACGGCATCACACGATTTTCGAATATTTACCAAAACATCAGTGACACACACTGTTGGCCTTCGTTCTGCGTCTCAAAAATGGCCTCCCACTTTGTTCCTCAGTGCTTTCTTAAGATAAAAGGCTTTCACAGACCAGGCATGGGTCTCGCGCCATATACGTGTGAGTGTCACGCGAATTTTGTTTATGTCAAGCTGATGAAGCACTTTCTGCGCTCTTAACGTTTCTGCGTAAATGGAAGGGCTGTATTCTCCTTTGAGAGCACCGCAAATGAATCCTTTGCTCCGTTAAAATGTTTTCTTTAGTACAAGTGTGAGTCAGAAGTCTCGTCCAACGTTGACTCATTGTTGTGCTGTTATCTGTGCCGAAACTGCCAGGTATGGTCCGTGCGACAATCCCTAATTGATCTTCCGTGACGACGATTCGCTGGTTCATGGCTTTCCTAAGTCTAATGGCTGGTTCAAATGGCTCTGAGCACTATGGGACTTAACAGCTGTGGTCATCAGTCCCCTAGAACTTAGAACTACTTAAACCTAGGACATCACACACATCCATGCCCGAGGCAGGATTCGAACCTGCGACCGTAGCAGTCGCGCGGTTCCGGACTGCGTGCCTAGAACCGCGAGACCACCGCGGCCGGCTCCTAAGTCGAGTGCCATGTCATAGTACCTTGGTCGGCTTGGAAGTCTCGCTTACACTTCAGTTCACTGCTAGAGATATGCTACTTGTCTATCAGCTTGCAAATTACGTGGATATTGTTAGTATCGAGTTCATGTGAGCCACGGATGAATTAATTACTCTCTGTACTATGCAAATAACGTGGTTCTAAGTAAAGTATGAGTTGTGGGGTGTCAAATTCATCTGCTTCATGCGTGCGATCGATTTCTTGACATAAAAGTATGCTGGTTGGTAAAAATTACCCTGACACCTTACACATCAAAGAAGCGTTGACAGAAGTAAAAGACAAGTTCAAAAGTGGGATTACAATTCGAGGTGAAACGATATCAATAATAAGAGTCACCGTTAACATTGCTATCCTCAGCAAAAGTGAAAAGAACTACAGAATGCATTAAAAGGAGTGAACAGTGTAATAGATACAAAATGTGGATTGAGAGTAAAACGCAGAAAGACAAATGTAATTAGATGTAACAGTAATTAGGTTGGTGGTAAACTTAACATCAAATCTGGGGTCCATGAGGTAGATGAAACGTATCGATTCTGCTATTCTGCAGTCAAAGTAACCCATTACAGGTAAGGCAAGATGAAAGTAAAAATAATCAGATTAGCACAGAAAAGAGGGGTATACCTGGCTAAGAGATGTCTGCTAGTATCAAATGTCGTCCTTAACCTGAGGAAGAAATTTCTGATAATACACATTTGCAGCACAACATTGTATGGTAGTGAAACATGGACTGTGGAAAAACTGGAAAAGTTGTCAATCGAAGCGTTTGAAATGTAGTGCTATGGAAGATGTTGTGAACTGTGTGAACTTTACGGATAATAAATGAGGAATCAACAAAGAAAGGAGAGTATTGAAAACACTGACAAGAAGAAGGCAACACAAGACGACAGGACGTGATAAGACATCATGGGATAATTTCCGTGGTGCTACGGGAGCTGTAGAGGGTAAAAACTGTATCAGAGGGCGGGGGTTGGAATACATTGAGGAGGTAAGAACTATGCGACTTAACTTCTGAGGTCATCAGTCCCCTAGAACTTAGAACTAATTAAACCTAACTAACCTAAGGACATCACACACATCCTTGCCCGACGCAGGATTCAAACCTGCGACCGTAGCGGTCGCTCGGCTCGAGACTGTAGCGCCTAGAACCGCACGGCCACTCCGGCCGGCGAGGAGGTAAGATGCAAGTGGCAGTCTCAGCTGAAGAGGTTGGCACAGAGGAGTAATTCGTGACGGGCCACATCGAAGACGTCATTTTTCTTGATTTTTTTCTCACACATAGATGTGTCATCGGAAGGGTAATTAACCGATTTGGTCCGTTTGAAGGTGGCTGGATGCCCTTCCTGTTCGTTATCCCCAGGATGGAATATGCATGCCGCAACAGTCTCCATTTACTGGGATTCATGTGAAAGTGAGCGGAAGTTTCTCAAATGTTTGTGAATCATGTAACTGAAGAGAGAATTGGGTAGCAGCCCTATATTCACCTAGGTATGGGGGAGAGGGGAAACCGCATAAAAACCGCAGCACCCCAACTCTCGCCGTTAGTCCGCTGGGCAGATTCGATGCGGCCCGGAGCACCACTCCGTTCTGAAGTGTCACTTTAATACACATGTCTAACTGAGCGAGTAGTCAGAGAACTGATGACTCCACAAAGAAAAGAAAATTTGATGAGATTGCTATTTCAAACTTTATTTTTGGACATCTCATATTTTAGATAAAAACAACTTTCTGGGGAGGCCAACCACAGCTCAGAGACAATGCATATAACAATAAAAACACTCAACATTCATTAAACTTTCAGATTATAATAATTAAAAAACTGAGAATTATGACGTGTTTCCAAAAGTCGCGTAGCTGTATGAGAGTGCATAATTCGCAACTATCGGTTTCAGTCATCTCCAGATTTTATCTGCCAAGAGTACAAACCTCTGACTGAAATTTATGAAATGGTAGAGAAACAGAACCACAGAGAGTGTCTGTATTCAACAAAAAACAATGACAAGTACTGAAATGGTTATATTTTCATAATGTAGATTGCAGATGAACAATAACCGTGTCCTAGCATTCGGGAAGTTATCTACGTTAAGAGTCACATTGATGGGTTGTCGTAGTAAAATCGCGTACACCCAAAAGATATTCGTCAAAAATTTACAAAGAATAACTGCTGAATTAGCCAGGCCTAGAAAAATGTGTGGAAGAAAAAGTTAATAATGAATGGGACGCTTACTTGAACGGGGATAAAATGCCAGGAAAGAACTAACGTCTAGGGAAAGTACTATACGCACACGGGAAGATATCATCCAAAAATCAGTATTATAGTGTGGAACCGAAACGTCGAGAGTGGAAGAAATACGAAAAGAGCTTACCGGACAACACTCCATAGGTTATGTTGCAGGAATCGGTAGACACTAGCTGTAACACTTAAAATACTGTATGATGTGCGTACATTATCCTTAAAATACGGTTCTATATTTCTACCAATTCATAAATTTCACGCAGTGTTTTCTATTATTGAAAGATAAAACACGAAAATGCGTACATACGGACGTGAAACTGGTAGTTGCTAGTAAAGCATCTCCATACAGCTATACGGCTTGGAAACAGATCATTCTCCTTCAGTTTTTAATTTTTGTAATTTTTATGACACTCTGAATGGTTATCGACTGTTAAATGTTTTTTACTGTCGTATTTTAGAGTCGTTGACTAAATACTGTACACTGAGGTAACAAAAGCCATGGGATAGGGATATGCATATATACAGATCGAGCTAATATCATGCACAAGAGGTATAAAAATGCAGAACATTGGCGCTACCGTCATTTGTACTTAGGCGATTCACGTGAAAAGGTTTCCGACGTTATTATGAGTTCGGCTAACTGGAGACCATTTGCGGCCGATCATGGTCTTCATGTTCCTAAACGACGATGAAACCTCTATGGAGTACAACCCGCCATGTCACTGAGCCGTAATTGTTCGCGATTAATTTCATTTACATCTCCATCTACATGGTTACTTTGTAGTTCACATTTAAGTGCCTGGCAGAGGGTTCATCGATCCATTTTTATACTACTGCTCTATCATTCTACTCTCGTTGGCGCGTGGGGAAAAGAAATACCTAAATCTTTCCATTCGAGCTCTGATTTCTATATTTTATTTTGATGATCATTTCTCCCTACGTAGGTGGGTGTCAACAAAACAATTTCGCATTCTGAAGAGAAAGTTGGTGATTTAAATTTCGTAAACAGATCTCACCACAAAGAAAACCGCCTTTGTTTCAGTGACTGCAACCCCAACTCGCGTATCATATCAGTTACACTATCACCCCTATTGCGCGATAACACGAAACAAGCTGCCCTTCTTTGCAGTTTTTCGATGTCGTCCATCAATGCTACCTGGTAAGAATCCCATACCGCGCAGCAATATTCCAGTAGAGGACGGACAAGTGTAATGTAGGCTGTCTCGTTAATGGGTATGGCACATCTTGTAAGTGTTCTGCCAACAAAGCCCAGTCTTTGTTTCGCCTTACCCACAATATTATCTATGTGGTCTTTCTAATTCAACTTGCTCGCAAATGAAATTCCTAGGTATTTAGTCGAATTGACGGCCCTTAGTTTTGTGCGATTTATCGTATACCCGAAATTTATCGGATTTCTTTTTGTACCCATGTGGGTGACCTTGCACTTTTCTTTGTTTAGTGCCAATTGCCAGTTTTCGCACCGCACAGAAATTCTCTCTAGATCATTTTGTAATTGAAATTGCCGGCCGCGGTGGTCTCGCAGTTCTAGGCGCGCAGTCCGGAACCGTGCGACTGCTACGGTCGCAGGTTCGAATCCTGCCTCGGGCATGGATATGTGTGATGTCCTTAGGTTAGCTAGGTTTAAGTAGTTCTAAGTTCTAGGGGACTGATTACCACAGCAGTTGAGTCCCATAGTGCTCAGAGCCATTTGTAATTGGTCGTCTGATGATTTTACTAGACGGTAAATTACAGTGTCATCTGCAAACAATCTAAGGGGGCTGCTCAGATTATCACCTAGAATTCTGAATAGTTCGAGCGAATTATTTGGCCACACAGATTGTCCGACATGAATCTAATCGAACGTCTATGGAACATAATGAAACGTCACTTGGAGCACAAAATCCTGCACAAGCAACACCTTCGCAATTACTGACGGCTGTAGAGGCAGCGTGGCCCAGTATTTCAGCACGGGGCCTCCAACGACGTGTTCAGTCTAAGCTACGTCGAGTTACTGGACTATTCCAGGCAAAAGGAAGTACGATACGACATTAGGAGGTATCCCACGACTTTTGACTCCTCAGTATAGTTTCTTATTATGTAATGCCATCACAGGACTATTACTTTACGTGCCTTAGTTGCGTGAGCTGTACCCGCCAGGTTAGCCGAGAGCGCTAATGCGCCGCATCCTGGACGCAGGTAGTCGCACTGGGCCCGGATCTAACCCACCTGGTGGATTAACGACGAGGGTTGGTGTACCGATCAGTCTGGATGAGGTTTCTAGGAGGTTTTTCACATCCCACTAGATGAATACCGGGCTGGCCCACATCGTCCCGCCTCAGAGACATTTGAAACATGTTCGCACTATTTCATGATTTACGCTAGACACAGACATCTGGGGAACACTGATTCCGTCCCAGGGGGTACGGGGTGGTGGCAGGAAGAGCATCCGGCCACCCCTTTCAATTAACATTGCCAAATCCGATTGTAACCACACCGACCCTGCGAAAACTGTGGGACAAAGGCGTAAGCAAAAGAAGTTGCGTGAGCTGTAGTAGAGCTTCAGTGTACTGGGGTGTAGCCTGTTTTCGTCATTTTTATCGCTCCAGACGAGTGACTCCCCATGCACGACACATGTATGACAGTCTCCTGCTCAGAAGGGTGCGACTCGGCGGCCGACCTTCGGCGCCGCCTGCGCCTTCGCCTACGCCGTGCAGCGAATGGCTTAATCGGCGTCGGGGGCGTGCTGTGCTGTCGCGACGGCGAAGCGTCACCCCGTCTGCATAAAACATGGCGGCGTAAACCGCTTAGGGTCGCGGCTTGATGGGTCTTCAGGCGTGTGACGGCCGGGGCCAAAGGCGTTGCCCTCGCGTCGGCTTGTTGCTGAGGCGAGGGTAACAACACTCTGCTGCCAAGTCTGCAGACGCCCCGCCCAGCGAGTCGTGCTGCGTACCTCAGAACATGTATTACGAACTGGTAACCCGGCTGTAACAGGAAAAATCTTGGTCACGCGATACAGTCTGACTGTGTCTCATTACAGTCCAAAGCAGAGGGCCACGAAAAGTTATCGCCTACTTTGGCGAGAAGACGCAAGAAACTGAAGTTAACGCCATTACTTTTACTGATAAGAGAACTAGAAAGTTGAGAGAGTATCGGCAGAAAAGGCCACGGAAAATGAAAGGAAGTGTTGCCAAGTGAAAGTTACGTAAGTCAGTGGTGTGCAAACTACGGGAGAAGAGACACAGAACCGAGGGATACATAGTTCACGTATTTGCCACAAAGCACAACAAGTAAAATGCACACTATAAATATGTCACTGGTGTAGGTAAACATACAATTAGACAGTAATTTCTGCGGTATTATGAACAATACAAGGAAATACCAGCTTTTTAAAAACGTCACAGCATTTGTCGCACAGATCTGCACTTTCGGGATAGCAAAGCAACTGAGGGGCAAGCAGATCCAGCTATGGGATCTGATTATAGAAGTTGCCTAAATCAACGAGTCATTATTTGAAGACGAGAGAACGTACTTGCAAAAAGGGCATAGTACACTAGCAAAAATGGACCCTCAGGAATGAAGTAGCCAGCGATTTATTTATTATTGACACACACTGCACTGTGAGTAAATGTCGCAAAGTGAGAATGTCTGATAAATACTGTCAAATAACAGTGAAAGGTAACGTTTCATTGTTGTTAATGCATAGTTTCATTCCGTAGTCGCTTCGTTGGCCATAACAGAAAAACTTCGGACTGTCATGTAGAAACGAAAAAAAAATGAATAAAAATACTTAGAGATGAGGAAAGTTGATTAATAGGCAACAATCTTCTCCTGTTTATTTCACTGACAAATTTATCCCTATCTCCTGCTGCCATATGATCTAGAGCTAAATTTTATTCAGCTGGCCTAGAACCTTGCAAAGAAAAGCTCCTTAGTCGTAACGCGCCAAGCATCTTACTCTGTAACCTGAGGAAATAATGGCTGATGCTTTTGCTGCGAATAAATAAAGGTCACGTGTGACCTTGCCTGGGTCTAGCCTTTTCACGTACTGCTACTTCAGTCTCTTAACGCGTCAATTTAGCTGCTTGTTTTTCCAGTAGCTTGCCTGTAGAATGCAGAATTGGCCCATCTTACAGATCTGTCCACGAGGTAACGATGTTTTGAAGTTGTCGCCAGGAATGAAACCCGGGTGTTCGACGTTGGCCGGCTGGAGTGGCCGAGCGGTTCTAGGCGCTACAGTCTGGAACCGCGGGACCGCTACGGTCGCAGGTTCGAATCCTGCCTCGGGCATGGATGTGTGTGATGTCCTTAGGTTAGTTAGGCTTAAGTAGTGCTAAGTTCTAGGGGACTGATGACCTCAGAAGTTAAGTCCCATAGTGTTCAGAGCCATTTGAACCATTTGTTCGACGTTGACAGCCAAAAACACTAAACACTACTCTGTCCTGCGAGATTGCTATTGCTGTTGTCATATTAGATTACAGTATTGAGATGTTGAACAGCTTGAAAGTCTAACCATCACGCCAAAAAATGTATCTTACGACTAGTGAAGGAGATATGCAATGAGCATCGAGGAAGATGAAATTATAACAAAATCGTTTGGCGTAGATTCGAACAAAAAGACGGCAGCATCATCAGCTACTGAAGCAGCAGATGACCAATTATCAGCTGCTATTGTGTAAAACAGCGACATTACCTGCAAAGGGATTTTAACGAATTCTGCCAGCAAAGGTGAGAAAACTGCATTTTTTTATCGTCTTGTTTTAAATGGAAACTTCATTCTATGGCGCATGAAGAAGGGTAGCGTGTTAGAATGCCCCACTAGCAAGAATTCTGGGGAGTAGATTCCTTGCCTCTCGGCCGTACACAAGCTAGTGTTGCCACCCTGGACATGTACCGCTTTCTTTTGCAGGGTAATACTGACACATTTAGTCAATACCACGGACATGTTTTCTGCTCAGAATTAGCCTATTGACCAAAACAATGGAATCTCTCCTGAACTAATGAATGTGATTTTAGGATTGAAAACTCTTATAGTGACAATATATATCTACACATGTTGTCATCGTTGGTTTCATTGTGAAGACTGATCTGACCTTGCGCAAACCTTTTCGTTTCTACACAACTACTGCAATGTAAACCTACTTACAAAAATGGTTCAAATGGCTCTGAGCACTATGGGACTTAACATCTTAGGTCATCAGTCCCCTAGAACTTAGAACTACTTAAACCTAACTAACCTAAGGACATCACACACATCCATGCCCAAGGCAGGATTCGAACCTGCGACCATAGCAATCGCGCGGTTCCTGACTGAGCGCCTAGAACCGCGAGACCACCGCGGCCGGCACCTACTTACATGGACTCACTCTATTCAGTGATCGGTCTGCTTTTATCTTCCCTTCTTCAATCCCCCTGCGCCCCCTCCCCCTCGCCCAAACACACACACTCACACATACACATACACGCTACCTGCTGAAGTGGTGGGGTTAGACACGCCCACAGAAGCACACAAGAATGTACCCAGGATCTGAGGCAGGGACGGCCAAGAACACAGCTTGCGTGTACCGCTCGTGCATGCGTGCCCGTCTCTCTCGCCTGAATGCGCTCTTTCCCCCCCCCCCCCCCTCCCTCCTACGTCAAACCGTCTGAGCTGGAAGAGGGGGAAGGGGGCGGGTACTGCGTGCAGCTATTTCTCAACTATAGTCTTCAAAAACAAGTGTCGAATACTTTGAGAGGTGGCAGTACTCTTCGAAACAAGAAAATTAAGTCCAATAAACATCGGTCCTGAAATGCATACTTTCTGGGATAAACACGTGTTTACGGGAGGTCAATTCAGGACAATGCACCCTTCTCCCCTCCGACGTAGGAAATGAAGCAAACTTTGAAGTATACCCGGTTGTTGTACCTGCTGGCAAGCATCGAAGACGCCACCTTTAGTGTCCGCACATCTTTGATTCGCCTGGTGTAGACAATTCCTTCAATTGTCTGCATAACCAAAAGTCTAGGGGCCTGAGGTCTGGGGAGCGAGGAGCCCAATGTGTGGAGCCGTCCCCACCAATCCAGCGGTCATGAAATGTCTGCGTCAGATGTTCACGCACATTGTGACGAAAGTGTGCTGGTGCGCCATCACGCATGAACCACATTTGTATTCCTCCAGCAAGGTAGGCAATGCACTAATGATGAAGTCCAAATGAAGTGCCGCAGTTAACCTTTCTGGTAGCACGTATGGACCAGATACACCTACACATACATTGATTGAGAACTGGTGTTGCCCTCTTTTTTGAGTTGCTTGGGTGTTTACATCTGCCCATTCATGCCGGTTACAGAAATTCACAAAAACATATCTTGTGAACCCTGCATCACCAGTACATAAAATCTCGGTTGCGAACGGTCGATCTGAGGCACACTCCTGCAACAACTATTGACAGAACCGCCGTCTCCCATGATGATGCTATGGCCTTAGGGCCTGAACATGCTGTGGATAATACGGGCATAGTAATTGCTCATGAAGTACCTCCCAGACAACAGAGTGAGACACGCCTTCTGCTGTTGCTAACCGTCGCACACTGGTCCCACAGGTTTCTACCACCGAACGTACCACACGCTCCTCCATGTCAGGCGTGTGGACTGTGCGGCGCCTTCCACCGACTGTCTTCCGAGATACAAGGAAACCTGCGTCCCTCAGACGCTATAACAGTCTGTCGAACATCTTCTCGGAGGGCACTCTGCACTGTGGATATTTTTCAGCAACCATAGCAGGATATCACATCCGCCATTTGACTTGTCGAGTAGTAGGCTTCCATTGTTAACAGGTGATGGAAGAGAGAAAATGTAAACGTACTACACCATTTGTACGTACAAACAGCGTGCCCGCCCGGCATACCACGCATTCTAACGCGCTGCTTCCCGAGCGCGCCGGCACGGTAGCTCAGCGTGTTCGGTCAGAGGGTTAGCTGCCCTCTGCAATAAAAAAAAACTGAGTTAATCGATCAAGAACGAGCTTAAACGGATGTATTACGACGTCCGCCCAGAGCAGATGCAACGAATAAAAGCGAACAAAATGAGATAAAAAAAAAGAGCGGGAAGGCTTGCCGGTCGCGGACACGAATCCACCCGGCTGATTATTGTCGACGTCCAGTATGCCAGCCAGCTTGTGGATGATTTTTATAAGGCGCTGCAGTCATGGACGGTGCGGCTGGTCCCGGCGGAGGTTCGAGTCCTCCCTCGGGCATGGGTGTGTGTGTGTTTGTTCTTAGGATAATTTAGGTTAAGTAGTGTGTAAGCTTAGGGGCTGATGACCTTAGCAGTTAAGTCCCATAAGATTTCACACGCATCTGAACATTTTTGATGATTTTTAAGACGGTTTTCCATCTCCCCCGGCGAATGCGGACTGGTTCCCCCTATTCCTCCTCACACTATGTCGGCGATTGCTGCGCAAACACTGTCTCCACATACGCGTACACCATAATTACTTTACCACGCAAACATTTGGGGTTACACTCGTCTGGTATGAGACGTTCCCTAAGGGGGTCCACTGGTGGTCGAACCGCACAATAAGCCTGGGAGCGGCGATGGGGTGGGTGGACTGCTGTGGCCTGTTGTGGTGTTGTGAAACACTGAGGGCTACGGCGGGACGAAGCCTCTCCGTCGTTTCTAGGTCCCCAGTTCAATACACAATACACACACATGTAGAAACAGCGCAATAACAGTAAACACATAAGTGAATCCGCGTTTGGAAGAAGGCAGAAAACACCATGACACATACCCATGACTGGCAGCGCTGTACGATAAGGCACACAGACATGACGAAAACTAATGTAGCCTACAACACGACTTGAGCCACACAACTGACTGCACACCACCTACTGGTAGGCAGACTACTGTGAGAAAGGCATCATAACACCCTTCAGACACATTTAACGGAGCGCCAATGCAACGACTGTGCTAATGTTCGCCGGCCGGTATGGCCGTGCGGTTCTAGGCGCTTCAGTCTGGAACCGCGTGACCGCTACGGTCGCAGGTTCGAATCCTGCCTCTGGCATGGATGTGTGTGATGTCCTTAGGTTAGTTAGGTTTAAGTAGTTATAAAGTACTAGGGGACTGATGACGACAGGTGTTAAGTCCCATGGTACTCAGAGCCATTTTGCTAATGTTCGCAACAAGCGTTTCGGAGTCCTTCCTATGAACACATGTTTATCTCGGAAGATATGCGCTTCGGACCCACGTTTCGAAGAGTCTACCACTTCCCAAAATACTCGACACTTTTTTTGTGCACCCTTTATATATACAATATTATTTGATTACATTTGGCACACTGACGACGTGATAAAATTTATATCTGTCACAAGCACGGACAGACAGAAAGTTTTTCAGATTTTCGTCACGTAATTTTCCCACGTAATAGCAACTTATTTAGTCTCATAATCGATAAAAGCCTTCCACACATGTATGTTGATCTAAACTCTGATATTATGTTTGCAACCTCTCAGTACAGAGACATGGAAATTCTTCCCAAGAAAAACAATGTAGAGCTCGTCGAGAGTTTTAACATAAATGAATTTGTCTTAAACGGGACCGCGGGACTGCTACGGTCGCAGGTTCGAATCCTGCCTCGGGCATGGGTGTGTGTGATGTCCTTAGGTTAGTTAGGATTAAGTAGTTCTAAGTTCTAGGGGACTTATGACCTAAGATGTTGAGTCCCATAGTGCTCAGAGCCATTTGAACCATTTGAATCTAAAACGGGAATAACACTGCATATTGACAAACTCCAGCAGCAGATGCACAGGGCCGCTTTCAAATAAAATGAGCAGTGATCTCGAAAACAGCTCAAAAACAATCGTAAGAGTGACAGTGTCCTCAAACGTTTAGATACGTTTTCCTGTGATATTTATAAAGCCATAATGGATTGTTCCAAATCCGCGTTTCTTTACCGCCATTGAGGTTAGGGTAATGGAGGTGCTCCTTGTCAGAAGCTTTCCCTTCTACAAAACTTGCTTTTCACCTAGCAGTGTGTTACTGAGGACTGTCTGCAGCTCACTCTGTCTAAAATGCAAGATCTAGAATCCATTCCGCAGCTTCTAATTTTCATTCTTGCCTTCCTTTTTACTTCAGAAATTCAGCAATAGAGAAATCTTAAGTCGGAAACCCGTCCCAGGCATGTCGTTTTATTTAACGGTCGTACGTCGTAGTAATATATGACGTCTCCATACTTTTCATTCAGTTCCATTGCAACTGATGATTTAATAATACGTGCAACTTCAGAAAATTTGCCATTTGCACCACCATTTCCATCACGTGTCCACACCTACATATTTCCCATAAGGTACTTCTTAATGTACTGAACAATGAACTCCGTACAAATCTTGTGCCGATCGTTATAATTTTTAGCTAACTACATTTTAAAATTCTTTCTGCTTGGCGTTGTAGTGACGTTGCAAAAAAAATTGTGGATTATGTGCCTTAATAAAAGATACTTTTATGCCTTCTACTCTGTGATTTTCATTCATTTTTAAAGGTTTGCGACGTTAGATTGGTAGGCTGCATCTTTTTGCGCAAACAGCCACTGGATCATTGAACTTCCTTTGTGTCACGAACAAACAGCGTAGGTTAAACGCCACTTACATCACGATTCTGCCACGTGGGGTAGCCGCGTGGTCTCAGGCATCTTGCCACGGTTCGCGCGGCTTCTCCTGTCGGTGGTTCGAGTCCTCCCTTGGGCATGTGTGTGTTTGCTGTCCTTAGCGTAAGTTAGTTTAAGTTAGAGTAAGTAGTGTGTATGCCTAGGGACCGATGACCTCAGCAGTTTGGTCCCATAGAACAGCACAAATTTCCAAAATTTTCACGCTTCTGCCGAATTGAGGAATGGCGTGCATACCAAACTGAGCGATATTAAATTATGGAAGAGAGTGCCGCATCGCACTGCTAAGTGAAATTTCACGCTGAGAGAAGCCAAGCCTCGGACCGCACGCGGGCAGCACACTGTGCAAGCATGAAATTTTCACGCCGCGGCCGTCCTCCGTCCAAGGTGTGCAGGGACGAGGAGAGTTGGGGGAAGCCGCACGCAAGAGCATCCCAAGTATCTACAGAACGTAGCAGCAGAGGAGGGGGCTGGAGGAGGGGCGAAAGGGCGACTGTTATTACGTTCGCGGTGAATGAAAAATATTTCTAGCTTTGTTCAAACTGATACCGGATCCATACGCCTGCCTGGCGGTGCAGGTTGCGATTTCGGCATGCGGATTCTTTTTGCTATCGTGAGACGGGGAGGAGCTGTGGGAGTAACTGCCCTTCTCTGCTCTCTGTACTTTGCACCGTTCGTCCTTGTGTTCAGACATGACGAGCTGGTAGGTTCGCGGACGAGATCGATTTTGCAAATACTGAGCCGCCGTCTTATTTCGCCACAGCGCAGTGATAAGACATGGCAGCAAGGTGATTCAAATCCCCATCCCTTCCCTTGTAAGTGATTCTGGGGTAATCAGTTTCATTAGAAGAGAATCTACCTACAGCTACAGTTCCTAAAGTAAGAAGTCACTTCGAAATCAGTGTCTGACGCTTCATTGCATATAATGACACCGAGAAATACAACGTAGTATTTGCAGCGTAAATGAATAAATCAATTAAATTTAGATATTTTTAATGGCATTATAAAGACAGGTATCAACGAAAATGTAAATCTTCTTGACAGTGTTCAGGTAACAAGTTAGCTGTTGGGTTCCTCGCTCTGGTGTTCAACAATTACAGCGTAGACCGTGAAAAAAGCTGTATGTATCCCCTTCTGTTGTTTTGTTTACTCGATTACTGCTGAATCCTGCCTAGTTATCGAATATAGCGTGTCTACGAAACCTGCTTTCTCGGATCGCTAGACAACAATTCAACCAAATCGTATTAATGAGTTTTATTACGAAAAATAAATGATAATGCTTAACTTTGAGGAATACATAAGTGTGTCGCAAGCAAAGGACGACATGCAAAATAATTATGTTCTTCACTGTAACAATTCCACGATTGAGCTACACAGAATGTACAAAGAAAGTAATGAGCTTTGACGCTTGTATCTAGCTGCTAGTCTTGAAGCTGCTGTAGAACTGGGTCGCGACCAGTCGGAGCGTCGCTTATGTCCTCATCGCATAGAGGCCGCTGCTGTCGCGATGTTGTCCTGGAAAGGGATCGGTGAGCGTGCAATTGGTTGACGTCCTCTCACATAGAGATGGGTCGAACTCGTTCATTCCCGTGAACTACTTCATTCGTTTCACTCTTTGCCGTGAAGCGTTCAAATGAGGTAGTTCATTCATGAAGTATGGAAGCCTCGCAAATTTGCCCAGTTCGCAGCTCAGCCGCGGCTACGCTCGCTTCGCCTCGCTCGTACAATAAAGCTTCGTAATACTTCATAATTTTATCAACAGATGGCCGAGTTATGCAGCAACGTGCACGCAACGTTTTACGCTCTTACAGCGTCTGAGTTAACTTAAATAGAGCATGGTCGAAGGGGACAAAGGAAAGATAAACAGAGAAGCATGTCACATATAAAGAAGGTGATACATTTAATCTTGCTCGACATTTTTTCATGAAGCGCCCAAAAAAGCCTTTATCTGCCAAGTGAAACATTATTTGTTGTATTCATGGACTGAAAACTAGGGCTACCAACAAAATGCAGTCCAATTTTATGTTCCTTTTGAAATTTAATGCAAAATAGAATGAGTATGTTTACCACTGTCACAAAGTCTATACACCTACGTTAAATAATTATTCAGAAGTTTTCCTGTAGATTTTATTGTTGTTAAGAATAATAACACTCCACATTCAAAATGTAAACTGTCACCTGTAGTCATTGGTACGATTTCAAGTAAAATCCCTCTTTCAGTGTTATTAACAAACCTTTTATTTTCATGTTGGCTGCTCGTGCTCACACAGCCAGCCTCTTCGTTTGGATCTTTAATATTCATTTGTCTGCAAGCGCTGCCAACGGTAGGCTACTCGTAGACGCGAAGTATAACTGCACAAATGGTCACGGGTAATGATGCCAGCACTGCAGGAAGCAGATGACGCTGCCTTCCCCTCTCCCCTCACCTCCCCAACAACTCGTAAACCTATCGTTCCCCACAAACACCGCGCGATTCGTCGACAGGCAGTAGAGGAAGGACTGAAGTGAAGGGAGGATGAGTGAAGTAGCGCTGATGTAGTGGGAGAGGGAGAGGGGAAGAGAGTGAGTGAACTAGAAAAAAGTGTGGAGTACGCTATCTCTGAAGAGTTTGAAGTACCAGTTCATTGAAATTGAGCGGTTAGTTCACACTTCACTGGAGTGAAGCGTTCATTTGAACGACTCATTCACGAGCTCCCCATCACTACTCTCACAGCCCCCTCTGCTCTAACGTTGCCGAGTGGCGTGCCGGCGCTTGATTTTACGCCGTAACAATTACTAAACTATTTGTCAATTCATGAACAGCAGCTTCTGTCCTTTAACTATAGAATTCTCACTGGCTTAACTGTGTCCATTCTGAGAACGGAGTTGAAAAAAAAATAAAGAGAAAGATCGAGAGAGAGAGAGAGACAGAGAGAGAGAGAGGGAAGGGAGGGCGAACTACCACCTGTAAATATGTACAGTATATTCACGTAGCGGTAACACTGTTCTGCATAGGTGATCATCCCCCGATGCGGATTTCCGCACTAACGTCTTATTTCGACTGCTTTCGTGCAGGCACTGCTCACTAATATGTAGCAGATTGCGTTCGAGGAGGTAATTACGGAGCGCACCCCTTAAACGCCTCAGACACCACACAGCTCGGCGCTCTGTAGGGTACTGCCACACAGTATACACCACGTCAAATGCGGCAGTCCATCGTTGCTGCTTTCTACGCTTAGCTGGACTTCCCTGTAAGGCCCTCCATACAGTAATCAAACCAACTGAAAGACGTTGACTACGCGAGTCGGTATCTAGTCGCCTGCGCATCATTTCCTGTGTGGTTGAACAGGATTCTGCAGATGGCGCGACTTCAGAGTGAGTCAAGTGACTCATCAGTACATCGCTCCCCACCTGTTACCGGCCAGTTGCCAGTGACCTGGCTTCGAGTTACCATGTGATATGAGTTGCATCGCCTCGACGAACACAGCTATGTGTTGTTTTATTATGGAAACAAACGAGCATGTTTTGAACATAAGCTCTGTGAAGTAAGTGGCAAACACCCAATTTTGTACAACTATAAGCTCCTAGGTTTCTACAGAAAGGATTTGTCAGAGAAAGCTGTTTTCTGAATTGGAAAAAGAAGTTCAAATAACAGGTGCGCAAGTTGGACTTCATAAAATATGTTACACATGTCATCCAAGGCTAAGACAAGTGCGCAACAAATGGTTTATTGCCAGAACAGAGCAAATGATCCAGATTTCCTGCAGAGACAGTTCTGCCGCAGTACGGATAGCAGCATATCACAGTGCCCGACTGAAATAGTTTGGCTACGCTGGTGTATGCGAGACAGTATGATTGAAGATGTTGTTGTGGTATTCAGTCCGAAGACTGGATTTACGTACTCTTTTTGCTACTATGCCCTCTGCAAGCTTCCTCATCCCCAAATAACTCCTGCAGTATACATCCTCCTGAATGAGTATACTGTGTTCACCTCCCAGTCTTCCTCTACGATCCCTCCCCCTCCCCGCCCCCACTTCCATACACGTACACTTCCATCCAGTATTAAATTGGTAATCCCTTGATGTCTCAGAATGCATCCTGTCAACCGATATCTTCTTCTAGTCAGGTCGTGCCACAATTTATTTCTCCCCAATTCTACTCAGTACCTCCTCATTAGTTATTTGATCTGCCGATCTAATCTTCAGCGTAGTTCTGTAGTACCACATTTCAAATCTTCTATTCTCTTCATATTACGGCGTAAAGTGAGTGCCAGCACCACAGTCGGGAACGACAGAGAAGAGAAGGCTGACTGACATCCCTCCTGGACGACGACCCGACAGCAGCGGGCCCTTAGATGAAGACGACATAAGATCCGCGTCCGAATGGTGGCAGTCACTTCGATAGCAACTTCAAAGTTAGGCACTTCGTTAGCAGACGCATTGTAGCCTCTTCATTAGCAATCTCTACGTAGCAGAGATCAGCAGTCACTGCGTGTTACTTGTGTTTGTCTATTCTGAAGAAGACTGAATTTTTTGTATGTCGCCCTTTGCTTATGACACATCTGTGTAATTGCACTTGTGGATGATCGTGTATAAAGGACTACAAGAATTCTCAGACCCAAGTTAAGTATTTGTACTTGGCTTGTTGTCATAAAACTCGTGAATACGAGTTGTCTGAGTGGTTGTCTAGCGAACCGAGTATGCAGGATTCCTAGACACAACACTTCTTGGCTAGGCGTTTTATTGTCCATTCTTCGCTTCCATACATGGCTACACTCCGTACAAATACTTTCAGAAAAGTTGTTGTAACACTTAAATCTGTATTCGATGTTGATAGATTTCTCTTCTTCAGATAAAATTTTCTTGCCATTATTACTCTATATTTTGTATCCTGTCAACTTCGACGCTCATCAGTTATTTTGCTGCCCTAATATTAAAACTCATCTACTACTTTAAGTGCCTCGTTACGTAATCTAATTCCCTCAGCACCGCCTGATTTAATTCTACCACATTTCTTTATCCTTGTTTTGCTTTTGTTGGTGTTCATCGTACATCCTCCTTTCAAGACATGCTCTTCCAACTCCTTTGCCTTCTCTGACAGAATTACAACGTCATCGGCAACCCCCAAAGTTTTCATTTCTTCTCCCTGGGCTTTAAATCCTACTCCAAATTTTTCTTTGGCTTCCTTTACTACTTGCTCAGTGTACAGATTGAATAACATTGAGGATTGACTACAACCCTCTCTCACACCCTTCTGAAGCACGGCTCTACTTTCATGTCTCTCGGCTCTTATAACTGCCGTCTGTTTTCTGCACAGGTTGAAACAGCCTTCCCGTCCCTGTATTCTACTCTTTCCACCTTCAGAATTTCAAAGAGAGTATTCAAGTTAACGTTGTCAGAAGCTTCCTGTAAGTCTACAAATGCTACAAGTTGGTTTGCCTTTCCTTAATCTATCTTCTAAGATAAGTGGTAGTACAAAATTGGTAAGGCTTTCGTGGCCACTTGTTGACATACCGCCAGTTGGTTTCTGTCTCGGCTTCTCTGGCCGACGTTTGTTTGATTACCATCAAACAAACGTCGGCCGAAGATACCGAGACGGAAGCCAACAGGCAGTTTGTTATAAGTCGCAGTGTCAGTATTGCCTCGCGTATTTGTACATTTCTCCGGAATCCACATTGATCTTCCACGAGGTCGGCTTCTACCAGTTTTTTCATTCTTCTATAAAGAATTCGTGTCAGAGATTTGCAAACGTGATTTAATAAACTAATAGTTCGTTAATATTCACACTGTCAGTTCTTGATTTCTTTGGAATTGGAATTATTATATTCCTCTTTGAGTATGAGGGTATTTCTCCTGTCTCATACATCTTGCACATGAGATGGAAGTGAGGTTTCATGTGTGGCTCTCCCAGGACTGTCAGTAGTTACGACAGAATGTCGTCTGCTCTGCATTTTTTCGACCTAGGTCTTTCAGTGTTCTGATAAATTCTTCCTGCAGTATCATACCTCCCATCTCATGTTCGTTACGTCTTCTTCCATTTTTATAATATTCCCTTCAAGGACATCTCCTTGTATAGATCCTCAATATACTCCTTTCATCTTTCAGCTTCCTCTTCTTTGGTTAAGACTGTTTCTTTTTCTTCCAAAGACTTCTTTAATTTTCCTGTTGGCGGTATTGATTTTTCCCCTAGTGATATATGCTTTTAAACCATTACGTTTGTCCTCTGGCCATTCCTGCTTAGTCATTTTGCACTTCCTCTCAGTCTCATTCTTTGGACGTTTGTATTTCCTTTCACCTTGTTCGTTTACTGCATTTTTACATTTTCCACTTTCATCAATTAAATTCAATACTAGGAGGTATTTACCGTCTATGCAACCAACTAGACTTGGCCACTGTTTCTATGTTTCGATACAGTGTATCGATACGTGGAACTGTTTCAGTGTTTCGGAACGGCTGTGGTTCACTGTTTCGAAACAGTGGTGTTTCATTCCGCCCCTGTCTCGGATATCCGGACCAAATTCGATCTCGAGCCAGACACAGAAACTGTATCGTTGTTTCAAAATAAGGCTGTTTCAGTCCACCTGTGCTTGGAACGGACTGATTGTATCGAAACAGTGATGTTTCATTCCGCTCTGTGTCGGACGAGATTCGGGCTCGGCACAGGTACTGAAACACAACATACCACTTCGTGAAACACTTTCAAGAGTGTCGAAATCGTTTTGACAAGCAATAGCATGAAGCTTAAGATATCCGAAAATAAAGCTTCGTTTCTAGATGACTGTCCTATTCCGAAATGGCGTAACATTTGCTTTATAAACATTAACCAGACAATAAAACAACGCATACTATTCACATTCAAAATATGTGAAAATCATTCAGTTAAATTACACTTTTTTTATAACATACGTGTCTCTGTTCAAGTACAGCAATCATGTTAAGAAACGCAAGTAAACCTAGAACATTTTGAATAAAAAAAGGCGTGGAGTGACAGTTATTATACATATACATAAATTTAATGTAGGTATAATTGCAAGCAATCTGTTTGACATATCACTGATAGTGTAATGGTGAACGGGAAGGGCTGGGAAGCATGGTGAATTTGCAGTAACGGTTCGAAACACCTTGAGAGACAAAATTTTTCTGTTATATTTTGTTATTTATTCGAATTATTTGTGATCTATAGTCACTGTGCCTATTATCCACAATGATTCCCTTTGTGTGCATGGGAATTAGCAGGATGGGTATATTCCCATACTAGCGGAATGTGGGATTCCCAGTACCATATCCGTTGTTTCTGCAGTTCGCTCCCACCTCCAGTTCCGTTCGTGGTGGTTCTTCTGTCTTCAGCTATGGCTGTCCTCAGCCAATTGAAAAGTATGAAAGTCACACGACACGAAAGCAGCGCATTTGCTGCATGAAATACGAAACTGCCAAACGCCTAAGTGATAGGTTCATACTTTCTGCGATATGATTAGCGCTCTCGCACCTCATTTGTGTTTATATGGACATACCTATACAGTAGACATTCAAGATGATAAAATGTCTAGGTTTATTAGATTACGAAACACAAACTGTTTCACTGTTTCGAAACAGCGTATCGAAACATGACATCGCACTGTTTCAATTGTTTCGAAACAGTTACGTGTTTCTCTACAACCAACTGAAGGCAGTTTGTTTGTTGCCGTACGCGTTTCGCGTCATTTGCCTTCAGTTGGTTGCATAGACAGTATATACCTCCAAGAATTTAAAGCAACTGAGGGAAAGACGGAAAACAGAAAAAATGGCAATAAATTCAATACCTCCACGGATTTCTACTAGGCCTGGCTTTTTATCTATTTGATTCTCTGCTTCCTTCACTATTTGCAGCACGAGTCTCGTTAGGTAAAATCCCAAATTAAACAAAGATTCTCGCTGAAATTCTGGCAATATAGAGACCAAATGCAATGTACCATCCAGCCATGATGAAATGGTGCCAATAATTTGACCAAAGCCGCACAGACGTGGGTGGTGCTACCCTGGAAGTTCACAACTTAGACCATGCGATTTCCATCTTTTTGGCAGACTGGAAGAACAGCTTGACGACGTTCAAGCAGCATGGATCCGCGACCAAGCAACGGGCTTCTGTCGTCGAGGAACTGAATGGCAGGTACAAAGTTCCGACCGTTATTTACACAGACGTAGTAACTACTCTGAAAAATAGTCAGGTATCACTGTCACTTTGAAATGCATTACAGCATTCGATAAAAGTTACTTGTGGTGCTATAATAATGTGTGACTTACTTTTTGAAGTTCTCTCATAGTATACTGTACACTTGTTGTTTGAAGAGAAGAATTACTTGAATGGATGTAAACATACGAAGGAAAGGAAATCTGTTGTGTGGCTAATAGCGCACGTGTCGTTATGTAAGATTACATTATCGCGGGTAAACAGTGAAAACGTTGGGAAAATTTCCAGAAGAGACACAAATCTTCGACAAGGGAAGAAATAACGGCGTTCACGTACAAGTGATCGTGTAAAAACCAGTCTGTTCAAGCTCCGTGGTTGCTACAAACAGTCTGCAGTTTGTCTTTCTGGATATACTGAGGAACAGAGAATTGCCTTCGTTTTCTCATTTATCTGTATTAATTGAGTGGCACATGTTCCTCTGAGGTTGCATTTGTACTCAACGTACCTAGTGTAACACGTTTTCTCATTTATCTGTATTAATTGAGTGGCACATGTTCCTCTGAGTTTGCATTTGTACTCAACGTACCTAGTGTAACAGAACGATACTGGAGTATTGCTGTTGCATATTGTATGTATTCGGTACTGTTTAACGCATATACCGAGACACTAGAAGTACCGTTTATTTGCTCCCTGAAACGTTTCGTTACTCGCCTTCCCAACATACAGATCGTGCCAACTTGACAGTTCATGTTCTCAGCGGGCAACGTACCGAATACGTCACTGGCACGTTTTCTTTCCCGCATGCAGCTCGTGTCTCACTCGGGCCGAGTCGGTAGCATTCGTAAGCCTCCAAATCCTTCCCTTCCGCCAGATCGCCGGCTTTTCGATCGCCCACGTCGTCAAATGCGGGTCTCCACACGCTGCGGCGAGTGCCCGGAACACAGCAACTGCCGTCCCGCGACCATTCGTCGTCCTGCCCCTCTCACTGCAGAGTTCGATCACTGTACAGGCGGTCGTTTCAGTCTGACCACCCGACAGCCGATCACCCACTACTACATCCAACAAACTGTGCCAAACAAGGCACTGTCCTGCCTACTAGGGCTGCTGATATTTTTAAAAATATCGGCAATTAGATATATCAATATTTTAAAACATTTCATTATGGGCTCTTGATATATCTAAAACGCAATCAATACATCGATATGTCGACGAAGAAAATATTAACATACCGACCAACAAAAATATCGGCTGCATATTGTAAATATACCGTCAGTTTTAGAGATATATACTTGCGTACTGATTTATTATTAGATATTCTGTACACCAACAAGCCAGTATTCCGCCTATCCCGCCTAGAGCAAGAATTGAAAGGAAAACGATGCACGTTCACGCTTGGCGATAACCACTCTGCTATCAATGGTAATAACTACATGTAAGTGGCACAACAAAAGATGTCCGATGGGTCTGTAGTTCGGCTTCGTCACATATTAGATTCGTCCGGAACACCTCATGTCGACTTCCATGTTTTTTTCATTTCTGTCAACGCCAGCGAGTTAGCAGTTGCAGTGTTAAAATTGCATGGTGAACCTAAACGTTGCAGTTTCTGTTGGAAACTCTAAGCACCGACTACGTCGGTATTTCCTTTCACAAGTCTCCATCCACAGCAAACCAATACCGTTGTCATTTAGTTTATCATTTTCAGAAACTGTTTCTGAAGAATACCGATGTCAAGAAATAGCACACTAGTTGCGTTAAAAATTATTTTTTTTATTTCATTCACACCGCCCCCCCCCCCCCCCCAGTCCGACTTCTTCTTGTGTGCCACACAGTGTGCTTCACACAGTCAAAGATAAAGACTGGACGTGATGAAAATCCAAAAAGTAATAACACTTCTTCACACAGTGATTTGTCCTACTGCTATAATTGCAAAAGAGCAACTTCAAATATTTACCGAAAATTGTGAAAAAATATAATCTAAAGTGAAAATTTTTGATATCGATATACTGTCGGAAAAAACATCGCTGACATATATCGACATTTTTGGAAAATGTACGTAATATCCATTTTTTATCAACAGCCCTAGTGCCAACTGCCAGATTGAAGTTCGTCTTTTGTCATTGGGCGAGAGAAAAACGCTGTTAAAAATGGCTAGCATGACAGAGCTCTAAGATTAAAGATCACCTTACTCGCCTTGTCGGACCATTCGGTGCCGACCGACCGCCATGTCATCCTCCCTCAGTGACGTAATTCAAATGGGGTGTGGATGGGCATGGGGTCAGTACACCGCCATCCCGGCAGTCGTCGGCTTCCGAACTACTTGTCACTCCAGTAGCTCCTCAACTGGCAATAGGAGGCTGAGTAGATCCCACTCCAGCCTCCCATCAAGAAAAACCCCTGGCAGTGCTGAGAAACGAATCCAGGCCCTCCGCATAGCAGTGAGACGAGCTAAACATTCAGCTACAGAGGTATACAAGACAGATGAACAAGTTTTTCCGGAAAAAATTGACGACTGTAATTGTTGTAGTACACGTCTTACCGAGGGGTGCAGCAATAGAGATGCAAGTAATGAAGTATGTCGGCTATTTTTTTTTTCAAGGTCCGATATGTCGCGAAATTAAAACCACACTGGAAATTTGATGAGGATTTGCTCTGATGGGTCGTGCAATGTCCCTAGTACGCCTGGCGACCGGGTCACGTCGCATTTTTTACTATTGAGCGCGCTGTGAGCACGCAAAAATCCTTAGGGCAATTCAATCTCCCGTTTTGTGCGAAGTGCGTGCTGTCATTTGATTTCTTCATCCTCATGGTTCAAATGGTTCAAATGGCTCTGAGCACTATGGCACTCAACTGCTGTGGTCATAAGTCCCCTAGAACTTAGAACTACTTAAACCTAACTAACCTAAGGACATCACACACATCCATGCCCGAGGCAGGATTCGAAGCTGCGACCGTAGCGGTCGTGCGGTTCTAGACTGAAGCGCCTTTAACCGCGCGGCCACTCCGGCCGGCTTCCATCCTCATGGGTTCCATCTGATTTCATGCAGTAAATATAACGTAACTGACATGCGTGACAGCAATGTGCGGTGACGGTGCAGGAGCTATGAAGCAGGACGTACGAGCATTCATGATGCAGGCGGTCAGGGAAGATAAGCGTCGACTAATGATCCTGTTAAGTGAGTGGATCAAGCGATTCGAGAAAATCGAAGGGCACTTCAGAACAAGGCCGAAGAGGAATGTAGTGGTCAGACACTGTCCTTCTTCATGACAATGCTCAGACGCACTCTGCAGCTGCAACGAAGATGCTCCTGTCGCGTTTTCGATGGGAAGTGTTTGATCACCTGCGACCTGACTCTCTCTGATTTTCGTGTCTTTGCTCACATGATGCGCTGGCTGTGAGAACAGCATTTTTGCACAAACAATGAGCTGTAGACCATTCTAAAGAATTGGCGGAAAGCAGAGGCGGACGCCTTCTGTGATGAAGGTATTGGAAAGTTGGTACAACGCTACAGCAAATGTCTAAATCGGAGGGGCGATTCTGTTGAGAAGTAGCTGGAAGATGCAGCTAAACGTTGAAAATATTTTTTTCTGCTGAGATTTCCATTTCGCGACCGATCTAACCGTCAAAAAAAGGCCCTCGTACATCTTTTTTTGGTGAAAAAGAAAAACTAACACCACGTTATATGTTATGAAAAGAAACAGTGAAGGACACAGTTTTTTTACCGCTGTAACAGAAGCTAAAGGCTTCATTTCTCGTGTATCTCTTGGTGAATTTATTTCATGCGACGTTGCTCAACTACCTGTAGATTTTACATCTATTAAATGAGTTTCTTAAATGATAGAGTATATCTTTTATACTACATAAATAAAACGTAAGTCTACATGACCACAATTTGCTCTATTATGATGCTCATGTAAATGACGCTGCAGGTTTCAGGAATCATTTTACATAGTAACTGTGGAGATAAAGCTGCGCTGAATTGGAGGTCTTCATGAGTTCTATCAGCAGCTAGAAGCCTTGCTCATAGGTAGGTTCTGTCATCACACTACTTCTTTTCGTACCTAGCGCCGAGCGAGAAGGTCCTTCCATACCTCACTTGCCGAAGTGTCGCTTGTGTGAAGTTATCCTCGGTAGTGTTCTGTTTGTCGAGTGGGTCGTAGCGCCTCCGCTCCACCGTGCTATTTGTGTTCGTCTACTTGCAGCGGCGTCGGCCGCTCCGCTATGGCTACCATGGTTTCCACGTGTATTCCACGGAAAGATACTGTGAACTTTACCTTCGATAAAACAACGCGACACGTGCAGCCCGGGTCTCTAGCAATCCGCGATTGTCTTGTTGATACAATTCATGTGAACTCTGATTAGATCCACAGCGCTTATTTTTACGCAGACGAGTACGTATTTTACGTGAAATTTATGGATGCCCTTCACGTTAAAAGGTTACTGTCGAGACATTGTTCTCAAGATCCGTTCAAGCATCTCGATAATTCCGATAGCATGGTTTCACTCGCAGATGCTGCAATTGACTAAACCAATCTTCCAGTGTTCAACCTCCTGCCGTGTGGATGACAACTATCTAAAGAGCGTATTGACTCCTTATGGTAACATGCAAAACGTCCGTTGTAAACGTTGGTCTACTCAACACAGACTACAGTCTTATAGTGGAATTCATTATGTGGAAATGCATGTCATTTACAATGTGTGGTTACCGCGTTCGTGTCATGTATACTGGTCAAGAGGGAATCTGCTTCCTATGTAATGAAAGTGGACACATTCGGTCTGATAACCAGCCAAGGGTGTTTGTATTAAAGCAGCCACCAGTGCAGTGTCGCAAATAAATCGGCTCTGAGCACTATGGGACTTAACTGCTGAGGTCATCAGTCCCCTAGAACTTAGAACTACTTAAACCTAACTAACCTAAGGACATCACACACATCCATGCTCGAGGCAGGATTCGAACCTGCGACCGTAGCGGACGCGCGGTTCCAGACTGTAGCACCTAGAACCGCTCGGCCGGTGAAATGTCCTTATCGATTCGTTAAAACCATAAGATTCTATCTGATGTAATGTAATAATCAATGGCTGGCACATTGCCCTGTCCATTTTTTCACTGTGATGTGTAAGTCATTTTTGCAGTGAAAGATTTACTATACAGGTCTGATCACTTCAGATACTTAACATTCCATTAACGTACAGAAAGTGTAGTTGCAAGGTTAGTCAACTGTATCTCATCTCTTTTTCGCCATTCTCAAGTACTTCAGAAATTGTCTAATAACATTATTAAATTGTTTTTATGTGCGATGGGCATAAATCTTCCATACTCTGTATTTGGTGAGTTCCATGCATTTGTGTGAAATGTTCATATCTAATCTGACTGAGCTGAGAAGGTTAAAGGTCAGTTTCTACCCTTAACCTGTCTCTCACGGAGATGATTTCCTTGTGTACATTAATATATTAAAAATTATCCCACCAACTTGCTGATATCCTTCATAAAGAGATATTTATGATTCCGTAAAGATTAGAGCCCATGTAATTCAAAATGCAGTTTTTATTTAGTCATGTTTGAATGTCTTTTAAAAAAAAGTTTTCTTGATGTTTAAATTGAGTCTTTCTGGTTAATTTAGTCTGTAACACAATATTCTGTTGTATTTCTTTAACATCAGCATGAGTGCAAAGATCAAACTGTTTTTGTTTAAATCATTTCACGTATAACATGTGTACATGGTTAGTATATGTACTTAGTATGTATTTGGAATGTGTAACACTGTGCTTTTGTTCGCCTTTCAAGACTCGCTAAAAGCCATATTTTTAATTCTTTTGCAGCAGAGCTACAAGCAGGCAGATAGAAACTCAAACTCAATAAGGGAATCGTAAGACAACGCTCGAGCAAAATTCGTCTTGTTACTTTCAGTACCACTTAGTGTCAGAGCGAAAACCTTATGGTACTGTAGAATTCATAATGACACTTTTCTTTTCTGCTGACGTATTTTTTGTTGTTGTGAATGTATAATTTTATCTATGAACTGCCACATTTTCATAACACCTGAGTAGGATATAGGACGTGAAGTAAATACAGACCTTTTCGAAATCAAAAGTCGGTAATATCCTACTAATTCGTGTTAAAATAGGCACAACTATCTTATAGGCATTTAATGCTTTATTAAGACAGACTGAAGTCATGATGTTTCTGTAGTAAGTTGAATTTAATTTGTATTAGTACAGTGAATATTTTAACTGCGCTTTCTACTAGTTTATTGAACCCAAGAGTAGTCATAAAGAGAAGTTAATCACCAACAGTGTATTCTTTAGCAATATCTAAAACAATCTGAAAATGCTGAAGTAGTTTACAAATTCTACGCCTGTAGAAACCTACTGGTTTTAACGATGCCATTAAACCAGTGTCGTTTGAAGAGTATTATCGCCTAGAAATGAACTGCCTTGATGGTTGACCGATCCAGGGTGGGAAAGGTAAACGTTTACGAGTATATGATCAGAGGGACAAGTGCCTGAGAGATGACTTCCCTATCAATACAAGTGCCTGGGAGATGACTTCCCTGTCAATCTCCTGGATATTTTTGTTTCTCAGATCAGCAGGTTTCGTTATCATGCAGCAGTTGCCGGTCGATTTTCTTACTCTTCGACCGAAATGTGTCTCTATTCTCAGCAATGATTTCCAGCTGTGATGGACACGCCCTTGGGGAAGAATTCGTAGTGCAAAACAAACTTTTGGAGCTATCAGATGGAAAATATTATGTGTTACAGTACTCTTTGCTCCAGTTTACGCCTTTTGGTAGGGCTCAGCCTTTCATTTCTTCTTAGGAAGTTAACGATAAAGGCATCATAACACGTCACCAGTAACAGTATTGCGTAGGAATGCTCAGTGAGCGATCTGATGACACTCAAGCAAAACTGCAGAAATAGTCACTCCGCTGAATTTTGTTGTTTCGAATTAGAGCTTGCAGTACTCCTACAACAGACGTCTGAGCCTTGCCTGTTGAATGTAAATGTCGCATGATGGATAAATGGTAATTCGTCACTTATATCAGTAGTCGAGACTTCCTTAATGTGAAAAATCATTCATGCCAGAACGATCTTTGTTGAAACAAGAATATATTTTTCTGGCGTATTTTTCCCAAAAGCACTCGCTCCCCACACAGTTCAAATCTTACGAGCTGCCTCCTATGCACTCACCTCTCCATTATACCAAAAGTAAATACTGTGTTGCAGATGTTAGACATTTTTCCACTTGCGACCCAGTTTTACAACGCTTAACCATAGTTTCTGATTTTCAAGTATGCAGAGCACTACGTGGCATTACCAGCATAAAAAACTAAGCAGCCTACTTACATAGAATGGCTGTTTAGGTTTTTATGTTGGTAATGCCACGTAGTGCTCTGTGTGAAAATCGCTGACTGCACTATGTGCAGTCTGTGGCTGGTTGGACTCATTGTTGGAATATTCGCTTGTGTAGTGTTGGGCAGTTGGATGTGAACAGCGCGTAGCATTGTGCAGTTGGAGGTGAGCTGCCATCAGTGGTGGATGTGGGGAGAGAGATGCCAGAGTCTTGAGAGGACGATGTGGATGCGTGTCCGTTAGAAAAAGGAAATTTGTTTAATCGGATGTCACAATATTATATATATATTATGACTTTTGAACGCTATTTAGGTAAATCCATTGTTAGTTCACTATCAATATCTTTCATTTGCTAACTATGCCTATCAGTAGTTATTGCCTTCAGTAGTTATAATCTTTTATTTAACTCACAGTACTGGTGCTCGCTGTATTGCAGTAGGTCGAGATTTTTGTGAGGTAAGTGATTCGTGAAATGTATGGTTAGTCAGGGCCATTCTTTTGTAGGGATTATTGAAAGTCAGATTGCGTTGCGCTAAAAAATATTGTGAGTCAGTTTAGTGATAATCAGAATAAGTAAAAATACCGGCTCCATGGCCATTGTTCGGTCTTCACAGCTGAGCTATTTGGCCTCTGTCAGGCTGTTCTTTACATCCACCGCCACCGACATTCTGCTTATGTCTTCTGCTCTGATTCCCCGAGCGCCATCCAGAGCCTCAGTGATCCGTATCCGGTTCACCCTTTCGTGCACCGGATTCAACGCTCTCTTCAGCAGCTGGCGGACGACGGTTCTCCGGTTACCTTTATGTGGGTTCCTGGCCATGTCGGTATCCCTGGGAACGAAGCTGCAGATGCCGCGGCCAAGGCCGCGGTCCTCCAGCTTCGGACAGCTTCTTGTTGTGTGCCTTCATCTGATTTTAGCAGGGTCATTTGTCTGAGCATTTTATCGCTGTGGCATGCCGATTGGTCCACACTTACTGAAAACAAGCTTCGGGCCTGGAAACCTCTCCCCACGGCTTGGACGACCTCTTCACGCCCTTCTCGGCGGGAGGAGGTCGTTTTGGCCCGGTTACGGATTGGACACTGCCGGTTCAGCCATCGCCATCTGCTGACGACTGCGCCTGCGCCGTTCTGCCCATGTGGGCAATTGCTAACGATACGCCACATTTTAACGCCCTGTCCGAATTTCAATACACTGCGCATTGATCTTGGCCTGCCATGTACTCTGGATGACATTTTAGAGGATGACCCAGGAGCAGCTGCTCGCGTTCTTCGTTTTATCCACTTGACAGACCTGTCTAAGGATATTTGATTATGCTGTTTTCTTTTAATCCCTTGCCTGTTAATGTGCCTTTTATAGTGTTGTCCTTTTTAGTTGCTATTTTAACACTATGCCTCGCAGTCCATTCCTAATTTAGTCTTGGCGCTAATGACCACTGTAGTTGTGCGCCCTAAAACCACAAAAAAAAAGAATAAGTAAAGAGAAAACTGTCTGAGTACGATCAGTTTTGCTCAACTGTTTGAAAATCAAATAACGTAAGAGTTTTCCCAGCACTGTCATTCTTAATTTTTCCAAGGGGGCGTTTCATGATGAAACGCAAACAATCACAGACGAACTTTGGAATGAGGTGAATGGAGCATGGATGGTTACACCATGCCGGAGACAAGAATGGCATCAGATAGTGGTTTTTTTACGAATGCAGGCTCTATGTGTTTGAAAATGACGGCCGCGTTTCAGTACGCAGCAGACAGGGGGATCGGCATGGTAGTGACTGCATTCGTCCAATACATACAGCGCCAAATCAAAGCCTTACGGTGTAGGGTGCTATTGGGTACAACCCTAAATCACACTTGGTGCGTGTCCACGGCACTGTGACTTGTGTGACCTACATGAATGACATCCTGCTACCTTTAGCCATAACCTTTCTGGAAAGCACCCCAGACGCCATTTTTCAGCAAGACGATGCTAGACCACATGTCGCTGCGCGAACACATGTCCTCTTGGCGTCACAGGATGTCAGCCTTTTGCCCTGGCCCGCCATATCACCAGACTTGTCTCACTCGAGAATGTGCGGAATGTGGTGAAATCATGGGTGCAGCGCCGTGATTCAGTGCCAACAACCACAGATGAACTTTGCAACAGTGCCAATCTGGGCACTGACACGAATGATGACGAGGACAACACAAACATCCAGTCCACGGGCAGGCGCTTGCCAGGTAAACCAGACTGGAATGGCAACATTTTTACAAGAGCTGCAAGAAATGTAACCTTTTCTAAATGAGTGAGACCCACAGCGTCTTTTACATAACGTACAGTAACTGCAAAACTCAACAACTCAAAAGATACTGCTACTGAACCTACAAACCTATCCACATATACATCGGCTTCTGCATCTGTTACCTCTACAGCAGTTTGCATTACTTTCGACGGTGGCTTCTGAGCGCTACAGTGGTATTCAAACTTTCATTTATTTCATTGAAGGTGTTAGTTATTTGAATTTTGTAACAGCTTTATCGATACCATTACTTACCTTTCTGCAGTCGCCAGCATTTCAGAAATCTGGATATAGTTCATTTAGCAATTTATCAGTTGTAGACGTCTCTTCAGCCTAGAGCTCAATTTGCCGAAGCTTTCCCGTAACACTGAATTGAAATTTAAAAGTATTGTCTTGGTTGCACCTTAGTTATTCACACATGGTCCGAAAAACTCCGATGCTGTTGCCGATGTATGATGCACAAAGCATTTAAACGCTTGATATTTATCTTCATTGAACGCTTGACTACGTTTCTCACAAAACACAAATGGTTGTGCTCAGCAGAAGCCCACAGTCGTTCAGCAGCTGTCGTTGCTCACTTAGCAGTGCCACGACCGACTTACACTACGTGCATAAAAGTATCCGGACACCTGGCTCAAAATGACTTACAAGTTCGTGGCGCCCTCCATCGGTAATTGTGGAATTCAGTATGGTGTTGGCCCAACCTTAGCACTGATGACAGCTTCCAGTCTCGCAGGCATACGTTCAATCAGGTGCTGGAAGGTTTCTTGGGGAATGGCAGCCCATTCTTCACGGAGTGCTGCACTGGGGAGAGGTATCGATGTCGGTCGGTGAGGCCCGGCACGAAGTTGGCGTTCCAAAACATCCAGAAGGTGTTCTATATGATTCAGGCCAGGACTCTGTGCAGGCCAGTCCATTACAGGGATGTTATTCTCGTGTAACTACTCCGCCGCAGGCCGCACATTACGAACAGGTATTCGATCGTGTTGAAAGATGCAATCGCCATCCTCGAATTGCCTTCAACATTGGGAAGCAAGAAGGTGCTTAAAACATCAATGTAGCCCTGTGCTGGGATAGTGCCACGCAAAACAACAAGGGGTGCAAGCCCCCTCCATGAAAAACACGACCACACCATAACACACCCGTCTCCGAATTTTATTGTTGGCACTACATACGCCGGCAGATGACGTTCACTAGGCATTCGCCATACCCACACCCTGCCATTGGATCGCCACATTGTGTACCGAGATTCGTCACTCCACACAACGTTTTTCCTCTGTTCAGTCGTCCAACGTTTACGCTCCTTACACCAAGCGAGGCATCGTTTGCCATTTAAGGGCGTGATTTGTGGCTTATGAGTAGCCGTTCGACCATGAAATCCCAAGCTTTCTCTCCTCCCGCCTAACTGTCATAGTACTTGAAGAGAATATCCTGATGCAGTTTTGAATTCCCCTGTGATGGTTTGGACAGATGTGTGCCTATTACACATTATCACCCTCTTCAACTGTCGGCGATCTCTGTCAGTCAACAGACGAGTTCGGCTGTACGCTTTTGTGCTGTAAGGGTTCCTTCATGTTTCCACTTCACTATCACATCAGAAACAGTGGACCTAGGGATGTTTAGGAGTGTGGAAACCTCGCGTACAGACGTATGACACATGTGACACCCAATCACCTGACCACGTTCGATGTCCGCGGAGCGTCCCATTCTGCTCTCTCACGATGTCTAACGAGTACTGAGGTCGCTGATATGGAGCACCTGGCAGTAGGTGGCACCACAATGCACGTAATATGAAAAACGTATGTTTTTGGATGTCCGGATACTTTTGATCACATAGTGTATGATAGCGTTACATTCCAACAGTCACAGGGATCAGTATCAGTATCTTTTCAAGAGTAAACTGTTTTACAAACGTTCAGGTACATTTCATGAGCTATGATGTTTTTAATGTAAGAAACTGCAAATTAAACATAATTATTTTTTGCTATACAGCATTCGTGGATCAGGTGTGCAAGGTTAACTAATAGCGAGATTTCACAAAAACCATTGTAAACAATGATGAGATAGGGTGTCAGTTATGAAACTAAGAGTTCATCCTATCTCATGTGAAATATTCAGGTACTCTTAACGGATACTTCTTTCAAAATCGAGTGAGAAACGACTCGTAGGGAAAAATTCTGGGAAATTAGAAACACCAGTTTTCTTTTTCCAGTTATTAATATATTTCATAAAAACTAAGTCCATTGTCAGATTGGGCATACTATCACTTACATAAAAATATTTTTATAGCAGCAAAACAGGACAAGAAGGCCACTCTAGTAACCTCGGTAAAGACACTTTGGGCTATGGCGGATACCCTCTGTGGTTATGAAATTGCAATGGTGTAGCCGATGTATTTATATGAGTGATTGCTTTGTGTTCTTCTTCTTCATCATCATCATCATCATTATTATTATTATTTCTTTCCTTTCTCAGACTTCATGTCTGGTTAAAAATGGGAAGTGACGCGAACCTTGATCAAGCATGACTTCCTTTTAACTGTACGGTATATGTTACATTGCATTTAGGAACTTTCGGGTAATTGAACATGTATCAATAATTACAGATTTCTGTAGTTGTGTATATATGTTTGGATGTAGCTGTATTGCGTTGATGTACTGGTGGATATTGTGCGGTATGACTCCTGTAGTTGATAGTATAATTGGTATAATGTGAACTTTATCTTGATGCCACATGTCCTTGACTTCCTCAGCCAGTTGGATGTATTTTTCAATATTTTCTCCTGTTTTCCTCTGTATATTTGTTGTATTGGGTATGGATATTTTAATTAGTTGTGTTAATTTCTTCCTTTTATTGGTGAGTATGATGTCAGGTTTGTTATGTGGTGTTGTTTTATCTGTTATAATGGTTCTGTTCCAGTATAATTTGTATTCATCATTCTCCAGCACATTTTGTGGAGCATACTTGTATGTGGGAACGTGTTGTTTTATTAGTTTATGTTGTATGGCAAGTTGTTGATGTATTATTTTTGCTACATTGTCATGTCTTCTGGGGTATTCTGTATTTGCTAGTACTGTACATCCGCTTGTGATGTGATCTACTGTTTCTATTTGTTGTTTGCAAAATCTGCATTTATCTGTTGTGGTGTTGGGACCTTTAATAATATGCTTGCTGTAATATCTGGTGTTTATTGTTTGATCCTGTATTGCAATCATGAATCCTTCCGTCTCACTGTATATATTGCCTTTTCTTAGCCATGTGTTGGATGCGTCTTGATCGATGTGTGGCTGTGTTAGATGATATGGCTGCTTGCCATGTAGTGTTTTCTTATTCCAATTTACTTTCTTCGTATCTGTTGATGTTATGTGATCTAAAGGGTTGTAGAAGTGGTTATGAAATTGCAATGGTGTAGCCGATGTATTTATATGAGTGATTGCTTTGTGTATTTTGCTAGTTTCTGCTCGTTCTATAAAGAATTTTCTTAAATTGTCAACCTGTCCATAATTTAGGTTTTTTACGTCAATAAATCCCCTTCCTCCTTCCTATCTGCTTAATGTGAATCTTTCTGTTGCTGAATGTATGTGATATATTCTATATTTGTGGCATTGTGATCGTGTAAGTGTATTGAGTGCTTTTAGGTCTGTGTTACTTCATTTCACTACTCCAAATGAGTAGGTCAATATTGGTATAGCATAAGAATTTATAGCTTTTGTCTTGTTTCTTGCTGTCAATTCTGTTTTCAGTATTTTTGTTAGTCTTTGTCTATATTTTTCTTTTAGTTCTTCTTTAATATTTGTATTATCTATTCCTATTTTTTGTCTGTATCCTAGATATTTATAGGCATCTGTTTTTTCCATCGCTTCTATGCAGTCGCTGTGATTATCCAATATGTAATCATCTTGTTCAGTGTGTTTTCCCTTGACTATGCTATTTTTCTTGCATTTGTCTGTTCCAAAAGCCATATTTATATCATTGCTGAATACTTCTGTTACCTTTAGTAATTGATTGAGTTGTTGATTTGTTGCTGCCAGTAGTTTTAGATCATCCACGTATAGCAAATGTGTGATTTTGTGTGGGTATGTTCTAGTAATATTATATCCATAATTTGTATTATTTGGCATGTTTGATAGTGGGTTCAGAGCAAGGCAGAACCAGAAAGAACTTAATGAGTCTCCTTGGTATATTCCACGCTTAATCTGTATTGACTGTGATGTGATATTATTTGAATTTGTTTGGATATTAAGTGTGGTTTTCCAATTTTTCATTACTATGTTTAGGAACTGTATTAATTTAGGATCTACTTTGTATATTTCCAATATCTGTAGTAACCATGAGTGGGGTACACTATCAAAAGCTTTTTGGTAATCAATGTATGCGTAGTGCAGCGACCTTTGTTTAGTTTTAGCTTGATATGTCACCTCTGTATCTATTATCAGTTGATCTTTACATCCTCGTGCTTCTTTGCAGCAGCCTTTTTGTTCTTCATTTATAATTTTGTTCTGTGTTGTATGTGTCATTAATTTCTGTGGAATGACTGAAGTTAATATTTTTTATTGTTGGTAGGCATGTTATGGGGCGGTATTTAGCTGGGTTTGCTGTGTCTGCTTGATCTTTAGGTTTCAGATAAGTTATTCCATGTGTAAGTGTATCAGGGAATATGTATGGGTCTGCAATGTAACTGTTAAATAGTTTAGTTAGATGTGAATGTGTTGAGGTGAACTTCTTTAGCCAGAAATTTGCTATTTTATCTTTTCCAGGGGCTTTCCAATTGTGAGTAGAATTAATTGCTTAGGTGATTTAATGTTCCAAAATTATCACTTCAGGCATTTGTGGTATCATCTTGTATGTATCTGTTTCTGCTTGTATCCACTGTGCATGCCTGTTATGTTGTACCGGGTTTGACCATATGTTGCTCCAGAAGTGTTCCATGTCTGTTATGTTTGGTGGATTGTGTATTTTAATGTGTGTCTTATCTATTGTCTGGTAAAATTTCTTTGGGTTTGAGTTGAATGTTTGGTTTTGTTTCCTTCTATTTTCACTTTTTTGTATCTTCTAAGTCGTTTGGCCAATGCTTGTAATTTCTGCTTCTTTTCATCTAATTGCTCTATCGCCTCTTGTTGTGAGATTTTACCAAACCTTTTTCGTTTTTTTTTCTGACATTTCATTTCTTATAAATTGTGTTAGCTGTCCGATGTCCTTTCTCAGTTTTTCTATTCTGATCTGTAGCCTGTGTTGCCATGCTGGTTTTGTGGGTTTCTTCTGTGTGTTGGTTGGTTCTGATCTCTGCCTAGTGTGTATATTTTGTGTAGTGAGTGCTCCTATATAAACCAGAGTTGTAACTCTTCCATAGTTGTGTTTTCATTTATTTTGTTGTGTATGATTGTGTTGATAGTTTTTATTGTCGTTCGACTTGTGGGTTATTTGGTGGTCTATGCAAGAATGGTCTAATGTCTGTATTTGTGTCTTTGTATTCTATATATGTCAGCTGAAATTTTTCTTCTATATCTAACATGTGTGTTACTTCGAGTTCTATTTGTGCTTGTTCTGGTGGCTGTCTTAAGATTTCGTTTTCATCTGATTGTTTAATTGATGCGTGTTGTCCTTTGTTTGTATGCTCTGGGATGTTTGAGTCCATTACTGTATTTTCTTCTTCTTTTGATTGCACATTATTTTGTTCCAGTATTTGTTGTACTTGTTGTTTGATGTTTTCTAATTCTGACTGGGGTATCCTGTTATTTTTGATTATTACACGGATCTGATCAGCTAGACGTTGTTCTGTTAAAAATTTTAATTCTGGGTATCTGATAATAAATGTTGTGTATACTTGTGATCTGTATCCAGTTGTGTTTGTTCTGACCATCTCATCCTGTGTCTTTGTTTTCCTTCCAGGGTGGTTGCAGGAAGCATATCCTGCAAAACACCTCTATTTGGATTTAAATCATTTTCCAGTTGACCAGCAGTGTCGTTACCATTGTGGGCGGTCATAGGGTTCAAGCGTCGTCCCCGACCATGACGGCGCTTGTCCGAGGCTTCTTTAGTTCTGTCCTGAACCAACAAATCACACTAAAAGGAGGGTTAGCCCTATTAGTGATTTGTTCTTTTCGTCGCCTTTTACGACTGGCAGAACATACCGGAGGCCTATTCTTTTCCCGGGCCTCCACGGGGTTTATTGTTATTATTATTATTACTGAGACTATTACTATTACTATTCTCGTTAGCGTTTACCCTGGTTTTAATTACGGTCTACGTTGTACTCACGTTTCGGTAAAGTTCTTTTGCAGAACTTTGCCGCCGGATGCTCTTCCTGTTGCCGCAGTTGTCAGTTACCTAAGGGAAGAAAATCGTGTGCGTCACCTGTCTGTGAACTGTGTAAACTTCGCTCTGTGTGTTTTCGTATTTCAACTGCCTTGTGTATTGTATTTTCTGAGGCGGAAATTGATGATCATCCCAAAACGTGCCTAAAAGAGCGCGGAAAACCGCCTAAAATCCACACTCAGACTGTCCAACGCATCGGACATTGTCGTTAATCAACCGCGCGGATGCTGTCTTGGTCTAATTTACTTTTCTCTTTGCGAGCTAGTGAGCTGCTCGTTACGCAGGACGAGTAGGTAGCGTTTGAGCTGGCCTAATACCGCTGAGCCTAGAAACGCCACTCGAGCGATAGATGCCGTGAATCATGTGCTCTGGAACTTTATGTCCTCGACACAAATTTGTTAGATATACTTCTGTTTCTTACAAAGTTTGAACGGTGGGAGGGAACCAGTTAATTGGCATGTGGAGAGTGCTGATGGATCTTCTCACCAAAAATAACATTTATTTCAAAGCAAAATTTTATTTTCCAAGATACTCTAACTGGCGTTTCACATTCAGAAGTAAGAGTACTCACAATCTCAACTACATTTAGAAAATAGAAAAACTGAGAAAGTGACTTTGTGACATGTGTAATTCGCAGTAACAATTACTGAATATTGTAGCACTTAAACTCAATAAAAACATTAAATCCTTAAATCACAGCAAAAACATTGAAGCGCTAAGATTAAAAACAAATAGCATTCTTTGAAACTTCACTAAAAGAGATTTTATCTTAACCTTTCAGCTTAACGATATTCACGTAATATATAAAACAACTAAGCGCCCTGTTCTCGTATCTTCTAGTCACTATGAACTTCCAGATTACTGTTTTGAGAACTTTCGTCTTCTGTCAGAAACTTAAACACTGTAGCATAAATGAAGATTAATTTAACTGCATACAAATTTCTTATAATAATATAATTATCCTAAAACCAGCCCCATTCCCTTAGGCCATATAATCAGTGTAAAGTACTGTCTAATGATTAGAAAATGACTCGAAGAATAGCTCTTAAATAATAGCAGTACTTGAAGAGCTCATATACGCACTATCCTTTAAAGCACAGTTCCAAGGCGCTACCCACAGCAACCTACATCATAGTTATTGAGTACGGCTAATTTCAGATAGCTACCATTACACGAACGAAGATAAATTATTTCAGTTGTAATCCAAAAATTTTGTAAAGCTCTTCGTGACGCACGGCGCTGACGCTCCGCCGACCGCTTGTTTACTTCGGCGGTACTACTACAACAGTACACAGCTGTATTCCGCGTACTAGAGTCTTGTCATCCGGCCGCTGAGGCCGAGCGGTTCTAGGCGCTTCAGTCCGGAACCGCACTGCTGCTACGGTCGCAGTTTCGAATCCTGCCTCGGGCATGGATGTGTGTGTTGTCATTGGTTAGTTAGGTTTAAGCAGTTCTAAGTCTAGGGCACTGATGACCTCAGATGTTAAGGCCCATAGTGCTCAGAGCCATTTGAACCATTTTTTAACTAAAGTCGTCTCCAAGGCTACTGTTTACCGAGCTGTCGCCGCAGACTCGGCCATCGACAACTGGTCACGTTTACGTTCTTGTCCCACTCTCCAACATTCCGCTCCCACACACGAAGCGACACCCACAGTCGGTTTTCTGAAGGGGTTATTCTGTTTGATGTCCTCCCCCATCGTGGAACGATCAACTACGAAGTGTATCGTGCTTTCCTCAGCAAACTGAAGAAAAGACTCCAGCGTGTTCGTCGGCACCAAAATGCAAATGACTTCTCCACGTCAATGCAGGGCCTCATGAAGGTCTGCGCATCAGAGAGTAGTTCACGACTGGACTGTTCTTCCTCATGCATCCTACAGTACGAATCTCGCACCTTCTGACTTCCATCTGTTTGGCACAATGAAGGATGTACTCCGCGGGAAGCAGGGGAGGTTGTTGGTGCAGCAAGCCGTCGACTGCGATGTCGACCAGTTAAGTGGTGCCATGAGTGCAATACAGGCCCTCACAGTAAGGTAGCGAAAGGGCGTCCCATTGAACGAAGAATGTTTTGGAAAGTAGAGCATCTTAGCCAAAAGGGTTGAGAATAATACGGTGTAATGGAGTCCCGACTAAAACCGCCCTGTTTCAGAAAAAAAAATGTGTCATGTTTGTAACCTCCCCACAAAATTTTAAAGACAGAAATAATAAATGAATAGGAGCCAAACGTCCAAACGTAACCTCCCTGCAATTAAATTTAATGACAATAAAACTGATAATCGCAATCTGACTCAAATATAAATTCCTCATGAAAAATTAAAGTCCATTCAGTGATAAGAAAATTTAATTAAACCGAAATATCGGTCTTTGGCCCTGTGTAAAACAATCAGAATTAAAGTCTTACCTCAGAATAAATGGATGTCACATTTCTGCTCTTGTTGTTGCGCACCGCTTGGAGGAACTGCATTGCAAATAATAATATTCTCTTTTTTTGTGATTTTAGTGAAATTTTTCTTCAAAAGAAGTGGAATGAAATGGGAAGTGCAACGAAATCTTTAGTTCAATAAAAAATTAAATTTTTGAGAAAATGCTTTTCAAAAAATTATTATTGGGGGACTTGTTGGAGAATAATTACAATAAATAAATTTTTACATTATCTAATGATTATATTAATTAATAGTATACCTTATTCACCATCTTGACCAGTGTTACCGACCCCCTACATCACACAACCGCACTGGGCTGCTACTACTGACCGACCGCTCTGCATGACGACTATTAGCGTACTGCACGCGACGACTACTGACAGAGTACTGCCCTCAACTAGACAGAGCTACAGACTCGCAACGACTAACTGACTGACTGAGAACCGCTCGCAACACTCGCGCGGTCAAGCGCAAACTCTCTGGTCACAGATGCTACAATGCCTCGCCATCGCTGCTATGTTACATACGTGTTTCATAACCCTCCACTGGGGGGGGCAAAAATTTGGCAGCGATGGTGAGTCATTTGGACTTGCCAAGCGCGGCAAAATTTTTCTTTAATTAACAAAATCCTACAACTTACAGAATATTTAAATGTTGTGCACACGCACTAAGTGCAAAATATATCAGACAAAGACAAAATGTGAATACAAAACATAGTAGCAAATCAGAAAAATGTATATACAAATTTTTTTGACAGATAACAAAGTGCACAGGCACTGAAAAAATTCTTTAGCATATTCAGAACAAATAAACAGACTGGCAAAAAAAAAAAAATATTATGTTGACAAGTGACATGAGTGTACTCGCACTGGAGTTTAGCGAATCGAAAAATGTATAACCTATGAACATAAATGATGTTACCAAAAAATTTTTTCTTTATGTGACAAGAATCAGGATAGGAAAGGGAAGGATTGCATCATGGTTGTAGCACTTTAGATTGCACACAGCTGCTCTGAAAGTCCATATCTTTCCACAGAAGTACAACACCAAGTGACACAACTTGAAGTTCTTTTCCCATCAGAATTTATCAGTGTAGCCAAGACACTGAACTGTCGTAGTAATGTTCCATGTTTTCATTTTGGCAGTACATTACGTACACCAAACAGTGGGACCATAATAATGTCTTCATCGCTCATGGTGGTGGACAGCATGTCGTGTCAACACCACACTCTTACAAGGCACACCAACGTAGAATTAGTGCAAAACCAAATATAGTGCTCCATGATCACTGGGATAAACAGGACAAATGGACATTGCAGTAATTCAGGGTAGTCAGCTTATGAGGTGAAGGACATCAAGTCACATAATATTGACAATTACAGACTTAATTAGTAGTTTGTGGCATTCATAGCCCAGTTATTGAACATTTCTGTACCAAGTATGTAGTATTACAGAAAAATGTTCATTAATTGTTGTACATAGAATCAGTAGCCTTCTTTTCCTGGTTACAAAGCATTATGAAATAATTGCATTCTTTTCAGTTACAGAGTATAATTAAGAATCATTAACCTTCTCCTAATTACAGTTAATTAATCATTTTCATTCCAATAATCATTAGCCTTTTCCTAATTACAGTTAATTAATCATTTGTCGTTAATTAATCATTTGTCTAATTACAGTTAATTAATCATTTGTCTAATTACAGTTAATTAATCATTTGTCGTTAATTAATCATTTGTCTAATTACAGTTAATTAATCATTTGTCGTTAATTAATCATTTGTCTAATTACAGTTAATTAATTAATCATTTGTCATTTCAATATAGTAAGAATTATTAGCCTTAATTAATTACAAAGCATTATTAAACAGTACCATAGTTAATTAATTATGTGTCATTACAATCTATTAAGAATCACTAGCTGGCATCATGGGTAATCGTATTACAATAAACAGTGGCGGTCCTTGGCCAGTTACAAAGTATATTTAGTAAGACAGAATAATGTTCATCAGAAGTCTTAGTTAAAAAGGAGAGTCAATTATTGGCCTAGCATTAACATAATACATTGAGTGATACAAATTATTGGCACTCATTGGCTATTAACCAAAACATGAAAAGTCAACATGGGAAAAAAAAGGGCTAATTAATGGCATAATTAATAACAATTCTTCAAGTGACAATTATTGGCACTCAGTGGCCAGCAAGTATTGAATAGAATCATCATTCAGTATTATTCAGATTATTACGAAGTCATTATTAAAAATCAGTTAATTACAGTCATAGCATTAATAATCATGGGCATTACAAGTACTCATTACAATAAACAGTGTTCCTCATTCAGTAATATTCCGATCATTACAAAGTCATTATTAAAATCAGTTAATTACAGTCAAATCATTAATAATCACGGGCATTGTAAGTAGTATCATTACAATAAACAGTGGCAGTTATTAGCTAGTGACAAAGCATTATTTTGAATATAGTCTCATTAAGACATCATTACTCAAGTGACATGCTATTCAGAGTTGATCAGTATTATTCAGAATTATCATAAACTAGTGACATTATGTGGGACTGGTAATACATTTTTTTGGTAGCAATGCATTGCGTTGGGATCGATAATTAATTGCTGAAACATAACACTATTTGCTTTTGACCTATTGCAGCAAATGAGGATAGGTAACGTCATTCGTCATGAGTCAGCTGTAGCAAGATTATGTAACAAGGCAGTACATGTGATCACATTTATAAACGATAGACACAAATGGGTAAAAATATAAAAATGCAAGTACTAGAACAGGTATAATAACTAACAGGTTTAGTAAGTATCATGAAAAGCTTCTCCTGGAAAAAATACAAAAACGGATTATTGACCTGAAAGGAGAAACGCACACTATGCTGAAAAGTAGTGAACTTCGAATTAACAGGCAGTGAAATGTGTATAAAATGTGTTCCATAGCTGTCCTTTCCAAAACTTTCCGTCATCCTACTATGCAATGTAACACCTGCTGTCAAAGCAAACTGCAACAAATACTTAAATAACTACATAACATAAATACATAACTTCAACATTATCCTCATCTGTAAAGAAAACTTCATTATCCATATCATCATAACTTCATTATCATCATCACCTGTAAAGAAAAACTTCATTATTCATAATACCATTTCCCTCATCATTATTCATCAGTATTCATTATCATCTGCAAAAAATCACTTCATTACTCATTACATAACTATTCCTTATCTCTAGCATATTTCATCACTAAAACTAAGATGTGTAGTTCTCTCTGACAGCCTGCATCAATCACCTTGTATTCTGAAAGAAAAAATTAGTTAAGACTGCTATTCTGTGATGAGTATAGTATATTCTTGTTAATGCTTGTTAATCCTGATCCATTTACTCTTCCTCATAAAGTTATTGCATCTCCTTTCGTTTATTCCCTAGGTGAAATTCCCATTTATGCTAAATTTATTTCTTAGAATCATCATTCCTTTCTGAAATTCATGAACAAAGATTAATGTCTTGCATTTAAATCATATACCCACTAAATAATGACTGGTTTATGGTGACACAATTAACCATACAGCATAACATGACAGAAAACGTAATATGTTAAAGACGTTGACAGTGTTCAGATGCAAAAATGTACACAGAATAATACAATGCAGCAGCAAAAAAAAAAAAAAATGTGAAACAGTCACGATGTTGAGATGTCATAAGGCAAAAAAAATGTCAAAGTCGACTGGTGTGTGTTATATCTTAACTATTTCATAGTGCATACAAACAAAACTGGAGTACAATCATACACACAAAAAAAGTGGAAAATGTGCACAGTCTGATGTGTAACGACAAGAAAAGCGACCTGCTAACCTTACCTTGCCGGGCACTTGCCAAGAAAAAATACGATAATCATCAGTAATTAGTCACGTGAAATAATTGCATTAGTAAATGGCATCATAGTGTGTTGAATCATACAGTGGTTTCACTCAATAAACGGTTTAATGTTTGAGATATGGTGATTGCCTTTCGATTTTCTGGTTCTCAAAGTTTCGACGTGTACAACATTGGGGTGAGGGATGCTGCGAATCCGATATGGACCTGCGTATAGAAGTTCAAATTTACTGCACTTACCTTTTAATTTGCTGGATAAATAGTGTGTACGTACTAATATCTTCTGTCCAACGTGAAAGTCGCGGCGTGTACAAACCTGTTTTTGCTGTCTTCTCCGGCGCTCTGCGGCACGTTTGATGTTGTTCAGCGCGATGTCAATTATTTCGTGGTGTCGTAATCGACGAGATGTAGGAAATGTTATTAATTCTTTAATTTTGTTAGGTGGTTCAGCATTTTTCAGTATAACAGACGGAGATAGCATAGTGGATTCATTTGGTATGGAATTAATTACATCTTGGAATGAGAGTATGTGTGTATCCCAATCAATATGTCTTTTGTGGCAGTATATTCTACACAGTTTACCAATTTCTTTCATTAACCTTTCACAGGGGTTCGAAGAAGCGTGGTACTTGGATATATAGATCGGAGAAATGTTTCTAGCTCGTAACATGCGTGTCCATACGCTACTACGAAATTGAGATCCATTGTCAGAAATTACTTTCATCACATGCCCTACATGAGATAGAAAATGTTTTACAAATGCTTTCGAAACAGTTTTAGCAGTAGCTTTGCGTAATGGAGTGAAAGTAACAAATTTTGAAGTGAGCTCAACAGCGACAAATATGTAGCAAAAACCTCTGTTAGTTCTGGGAATCGGACCAAAAATATCTACAGCGGCCATATGTCTTAATTTAACAGGTATAATGGGATATAATGGAGGAATATGTGAAGTGGTGTCTGATTTAGCTTTCTGGCAAATTTTACAAGACGCTAAAACTCGTCGTATACGTTTCTCCATGTTGGTAAAATAACAGTTCTGTCTCAGTATAAGAAAACATTTTCGTGCTCCGTAATGTGCGTAACTTAAATGAGTGTACCAGATTAGTTTGTTGACCAGTTCGTCAGGAATGCATAATAACCAATTGTTGCTGTCAGGATGAGAGCGGCGAAACAGAATGTCATTGCGTACAGTGTAATGGTTTCTAATCGTAACATTTTTTTCTATCTTGCCAAAGGTGTTTAATTTCTTTCCATACATTGTCCTTATTTTGCTCTTGTGCTATGTCCTGTAATGACGATGAAATAAAGTTTTCAAATGCAACTTGCTGAATGTACATGACACTGAAATTTGTTTTGCAGAAGTTGGTTGCTACGTCTTGCTGATTGTTGCCGAGAGAACGCGATAGTGCGTCTGCTATAACATTTTGCGTACCGGGAATGTGAACTATTGTAAAATTAAATTCCTGTAAATATAGTTTCCATCTGCTTAATCTGTCGTGCGTGAATTTGGCCGAAAGTAAAAATTGTATCGCTCTATGGTCTGTGTAAACGGTGGTATGTCTGCCATAAAGAAAGTGCCGAAATCTCGTAAAAGCCCATACAACACATAATGTTTCAAGTTCTGTAACGGAGTAATTTCGCTCAGCAGGTGACAAAATGCGGCTTGCAAATGCGATGTTTTTGATTACTATTGAACCATCTTCTTCAATTTCCTGAAAAATATGTACGCCTAAGGCGGTGTTGGAAATGTCGGTGGCAATGGAAAAATTTCTAGTAAGATCCGGGTGCGATAATAGTGGTGCATTCAACAAAGCATGTTTCAGGTTCATGAATTCAGAGTGTGCTTGCTTATCCCAAGACCAAATACTGTTTTTACCTGTTAATTGGCATAGTCTAGGCGTGTCTAAAGCAGAGTGATGAATAAATTTGCGAAAAAAGTTAATTAAGCCCAAAAAACTGCGTAATTGCTTTTTTGTTGTAGGAACAGTAATGTCACGTAGAGCCTGAAGTTTTTCCGGATCAGGTGCAATGCCTTCTGCTGAAATTACGTGTCCAAGAAATTTTATGGAAGTTTTGCCAAAGTGCGATTTACTAAGATTAACTGTGAGTCCTTGTGCATGAAAAGTTTGTAACAGTTGTTCAAGAATCAGATTGTGTTCGGACCAGTTAGCTTCTGCGATAAGAATGTCGTCTACATACGTCGTAATTCTGTCTTTAATGCAAACGTGTGTCGGATGGCGTCAAAATTAATAACATTTTCGTGAACAAAATTCTGCGTGTCTAAATTATTGCTTACGTTACTGGAATATGCAGTCTGTGCTGTATCTGGTTAAATTCTATCGTACGTCCTGTAATTTACGGGAGGATGCTGTGGCATATCCACTATATGAACTGTTCTGTTATTTCTTACTGACGTATTACGCTATCGATGACACCTATTGTCTGTTTCATTCATGATTATTTGTTGTTGCTGATGTTGTTGCTGCTCATAAGATCGACTGTTATTAAATGTACGCTGAAAATTGTGCTCGTTATTTTTACGTCTGTCATGATAGTAATTTCTATACGGCGCATTGCGATAGGAATTGAAATGGTGTGTTGTCTGTACGTAGTTATTTTTTTGCTGCCATGCGTTACTATTTGTTATACCAGGGACTATACGTGCACGCGGCGAAACATTAAAGTTTGGTTGACCTTGTAGACTACATTGTTGGTTAGGTATGCTAAGCGGTTGACTTTCATGTTGTTGCGGTGAAAAGGTCTATTGTTACCAAAAAATGCGTTTGCTGTTAATTTTACACATACTGATGATTACGATTTTTATCTGTTATTTAAGTTCTCGTGATTCTGGAGTGCCTAATGAAAATTGTCACATTCGGTAAAAATTTGTCTTATCGGGTTTTCATTACATATTCTTAATACTAGGTAGAGCAATAGTTAAAGAGCAGTTTTGATAGATATAAAGGATAGTAGAAGAGAAGGCAGCAGTGCAGAAAACTAAAGATGAAACAGCACTACTACAGCTCGGGGCCCTATGCTCGCTACGGCACATATTCATTAAAGCGTAATGAATCCCCTGAGGTCTTTTACGCACTGCAAATAAATTTTGGCTTTTGCGTTACAGGCAATTGCGGTATAAATCCAAAAGCAAATAGTTGTATCCATGTTAATTCAAGTTTCCTCATTACAGGCAATGCTGTTGTAAATACAAAAATAAATTGTCGCATCTGGTTCAAAGCTAGTTTCTGCATTACACGCAATAGCGGTGAAAGCATAAAAACAAATTGTCGTATACACCTCAAAGCGTGTACCTGCGTTCTGTCATTATTAAATTCTTTACATTTTCTTACAAATACAAATTGCTTATTATCAACGCTCTCGTCACTGAATTTGAGAACACGTTCAGGTTTGTGTGAAAGTCTGTTCGTCTGTGTAATTACGGATTTCAAGTTGCGTAGCTTTTCATATTTTAAGTCGCGTGGCTTTTCGGATTTTAAGTCGCGTAGTCTCTGTAAATTGCTCACATTATACGTGTTGCGCGAGTCTGACGGATGTTCGCGAAGTGGCGTCTGCTGTGATGTGTTATTAACTGAAGTGTTTTTCATCTCTGTTACTTCTTGTTGTAAATTTGATAACTTCCTACGTAACGTGTTGTTAGATGAATCGATCTCATTAATCGTCTGCTGTAAATTTTGAAATTCAGGTGTTTGGTTAAATGAAACCGGTGCAGTATCGTCTGATTTATTGTCATTAGTATTTTCGATAACATCAATACGACTGGCCAATTCATCATATTTTTCAGTCAGTATTTTAACCTGATCATCGGTTTTAGAATCAGACGCATTAATCTGTTTTTGCAACTTGCGCGTAGTTTCGCTCAGTTTTTTAACATCAGCTTTGATAACATCACAATCCTGTGTTAGATCTAATTGTTCGAATCTATCTGTCACTGTTTGAATATTTACTGTGTGTGTATCTGTTTTTGATTTAAGGTCAGAAATTTCATCCCGTAATTCCGCGTTCAATTGTTCTATGGTATTAATTTTGTCAGACACTGTAGTAATATTATTGTCTACATACGTCTTCGCTTTCGCGAATATTTTACGTTTGTCCTCTTGTCTTTGTGCAGTGATTGTTTCCATAACCTGACGTTTGACTTTATTTTGATCTAGAATAAATTTGCGGAAACGCGTATCACTGTTCTGTATGTGCTGATTAAAGCGCTCGTTAATCTGAGTGTTCTGCTGTTCGAATTTCGCGTCTATCTTTGCGTCCATTGTGCGCGAAAGTTCTACCGTTATTGCTTTAAACTCGTCCCGTAATTGTGTAGCTTTTTCAGAGCATTGTTTAGCGACTTCGCTAATTTCGTCTCTGAGTGTTTCTGTTGCGGCTGTCTGCATTTCCCTTAATTCTTGCGCAACAGACTTAATTTCTTCGCTATTTTTTTGTGAACAAGCCTCAATTTCCACGCGCAACTGTTCCTTAGTGTCATGGCACTGCGCGGCAACAGCTCTAATTTGTTCACTAAGCTGTCTGGAATTGTCGTCTAATTTTTCATTCTGTTGTCTGACCTGTTCACTAAGTTGTTTGAGATTTTCGTCATTATTGTCAAGTTTCTCATTTAAGTGTTTGTTATCTTCCCTAAGTTGTCTGAAATTGTTGTCTGTTTTCTCACTCTGTTGTTTGATATCTGCACTAAGTTGTTGTTTGAGATCTTTACTACTGTTGTCTATTTTCTCACTTTGCTGTTGTAGCAAACTTCTCATAATTCGTACCAAGTCAAAACTAGCGTTTATATTCTCTGTGCTGTTTAGTGGTGGATCTGGAATTTTCTCGTTTTGCGTGACCATTTGGTCATTCTGTAATTTACAGAAAGGTTTATCAGTCGGACCTACACTGTCACTCACTATTTCGGAATTAAATAAATCCGTCGTACTTTGTGTATCCTGTTCATTTTCATTACACAAATTCGTCTGTACGTTACTTGAGTTTTCCAAATCGGGTGTGTTAAGCTCGGCAGCGCTCATTATAATAGGGCGTCCCGCGTCATCAATTGTCGTCAAATTAACAGACGAGACAATTGGGTTCGTTTGTTCATCATCAGGGTAAAAGTCATCACTAGTGGTTGGAATGCACTGATTGTTAGTGAACGCAGGATTGTCATCATTACTCTGCGTGTCACAATTATTATCAGTCACGTTGTTTGAGTCGGTAAATTCATTCACAATACCTCGCGATACACTATTCATAGTCTTTCGCGGCATTTTTACAACAGTCACAAATATTCACAAAACAGTAAGCACAAATGCAAAAACAACACACAAATACAACAGAGCAACGAATTGCCGTTGACCTGTAGAAAGAAAGTCACAAGATTAATAAAAGCGTTGCGCCAAATTCTAATTATACTTAAGCAAATAAGAGCAGATATCTGACTGTTGCTCAAAAGACTCTCAACGAAATACGATCCTGGACTGGGTGTCGCCAAGTGTAACCTCCCCACAAAATTTTAAAGACAGAAATAATAAATGAATAGGAGCCAAACGTCCAAACGTAACCTCCCTGCAATTAAATTTAATGACAATAAAACTGATAATCGCAATCTGACTCAAATATAAATTCCTCATGAAAAATTAAAGTCCATTCAGTGATAAGAAAATTTAATTAAACCGAAATATCGGTCTTTGGCCCTGTGTAAAACAATCAGAATTAAAGTCTTACCTCAGAATAAATGGATGTCACATTTCTGCTCTTGTTGTTGCGCACCGCTTGGAGGAACTGCATTGCAAATAATAATATTCTCTTTTTTTGTGATTTTAGTGAAATTTTTCTTCAAAAGAAGTGGAATGAAATGGGAAGTGCAACGAAATCTTTAGTTCAATAAAAAATTAAATTTTTGAGAAAATGCTTTTGAAATAAAAATTATTATTGGGGGACTTGTTGGAGAATAATTACAATAAATAAATTTTTACATTATCTAATGATTATATTAATTAATAGTATACCTTATTCACCATCTTGACCAGTGTTACCGACCCCCTACATCACACAACCGCACTGGGCTGCTACTACTGACCGACCGCTCTGCATGACGACTATTAGCGTACTGCACGCGACGACTACTGACAGAGTACTGCCCTCAACTAGACAGAGCTACAGACTCGCAACGACTAACTGACTGACTGAGAACCGCTCGCAACACTCGCGCGGTCAAGCGCTAACTCTCTGGTCACAGATGCTACAATGCCTCGCCATCGCTGCTATGTTACATACGTGTTTCATGTTACTTACTGGAAGCCCCTCGTAACTTCTAGTCTGCACTGTTTTATCACATTGCTCTTAGAGCGCGACTTCGTCTAATCAATGCATCTTTCCACATCCCATGCCCACATAGTTACATATTAAACAAAAACGTAATTTTAGATAAGCCCGAGAGGGGGTGCGAGTGGTACGACGGCAACGCGTGAGGCAGTGGAATGTAGAGGGGGTGCCAAGCTGAGAAAAGGGAAGGCACTTAGGAACTTGGAGTGGATGCGGCGAGTGGCCTGTCGGAGCGGAGCAGAGGCACCGTGCCCTGGTCGGTGGGATTGAGGTCTTATTTTTGGCGTGTGTGCTGTTTGGGCACCGATATAACCACTGGGAGGACTGAATTCCACCCAGGACGTCTAGCCAACCCATGTGGCTAATTCCAGTTTCTGGATCTGGTTAGACATTTCGTCTGGTAAGTGCATGTTTACATGTAAAGAAAAACGTCCTGCGCTACTTTAACGTCCTTGAGAAGCCTATGAGGAAGAATTCTACAATTTTTAGGCATAATAAGCCACCACTTAAGACAGTCTATGTTCGGAAGTAATGAAATATGTGACAGTCAAAATGTGACATGGTCGTAACAGTTAGACAGATGGCTGTACTCTCATAAACCTGATATTCTACCTTGAGTTTGCTGGCTGTCATTGATGTTCAGGGAATAATATTAACAGCCTGACTTCTGTTTTACTTCCCAGTTTCTTGTAACCTAAATTCAAAGCCACTGCTAATGTACATAGACACTGTTTCTGCGAACCGATGTACGAACGTCATTATCACTTCCCTTAAGTGGAACTGCTTTAATCCCCCCATTTGTAATTGTTCATCCTTGTGTTTAAAAATTTGTTGATTTTGAATTTTAGTCTTGTTTTTCAGTCTATCCGTGGGTCTGTGTCATCGCCCCAGCTAACCGGCGAGAGCTTTCGGCTGCGCTGCGCTGGTTGACCAACCGACCGACTCGCCCACCCACGTGCCGGTGTTAGAAAAGGCCGAGCCGTCTCATGTCGGCCTGCTGGCGGTTCGAGGCCGGAGTTGTAAGGTTTTGTAAATAAGAGATTTCAGCTATCAGTCGACCTATTTAAATTTTATTGGCACATCTAAATTGCAGCTAGAAACTAGCCATTCTCAATGCACTATCATTTTTGATCAATGCATGTAATGCCTGTTGGTCGGGCTTCATCCACAGTTTATTGAATTCAGTATAACAGTCGCTAAGTGCAACAGCCTTCTGAATGGAAGGTAATTTGATGAATAATAGCGTTATTGTATGTATCTTGCTTTCAAAAGTACATTTGCCTTTATTCTTATGGCTGTCTACATTTAAATTCAGAGCTAACTTCGCATTGACCTGTTTATATTTAATTAGTCATTAGTTGAGAGCTGTGGCGCGTTTTGATCTTAAATCTCTTGTAACCTGAACCGCCATCAGTTAAAGGCTTAGTGAGCGCTGTGCTGTATGTTTCTTAATTACAGTTGTTAATTTTAAGGTTACTGACAGAGTTTGGTACGCACCAGGCGTGCGTTTTTCTGAAATTCCAAATATTATTCAAATTGTTTGAAAAGATAAATTCTTATTGACAATGGTTTAGTAAGTGGCAGGCGCACATTTTTCCAAAATTGCAAAAAAGATAAATTGTTATTGACAGACTGTTTAGTAAGCGTTAGGCACATATTTTCTTTAATCTAAAATTTGTTGAAATTATTACTTTACTGAGTGTTGTCATGTATTTTTCCTTACTACGAATTGTTTACTATCTTATCAGCATTTCATTCCAGTATTTCTTACAGGAAGAAATTTCCTTAACTGTGTCCGTGCACTGAGTGGCTAAACTTGTACAAATACGTTGTCATCATGCAAACTGTGAATGATGTTGCTGTTGCTGGGCTAACCCTCCCACTCCACAGCCTTCTGTGCTGACCCTTGTGACCTAACGCTGTGACCACCATTTCAATGACAGTTTTAGAGCGTCGTTGTTTTGTTCTGCGTGGTATTAGTTTAGCATCATTCACAGTTTTATTAGCGTGTTATTCTTAAGTAAATATATTTACGTTTCTTGCCAACTGTTCATTCATTATGTTACAGGCAACTGGAATTGTGCCCACGGAGGTACGAAGGTGTTTGGGAGCAAATTATTTAAAGAACAAACAGCTTGCTTATGAATTGAACGTAAGACGGCAACCAACTGAGAATACGGTGTCGGAGCTTGGCGCGCGGTTACGCAGTATGTTGGAAAATCCGCTACAGTGGAGTCCAGAGTGCGTTGGAGGAGCGAAGTCCAACCATATCTTATTGTTATGCGTGATAGTATTCAAATTTTGCAAGATAGCAGACCTCCACATACTCAGGTTAATAGTATTCAGGCCCAGATTAACCATTTGCTGAATAGGCTTCGTAATTTAAAACAACTAGATATCAATAAGGAACATATGCTCACCCTTGAAAAGCTCATACGTCAGTCCATGGAGTGACCACTGATTGTTAATAGGTTGGGGTGGCATCAAGAGGGCATGTTGGTTGAACAATCTAACTCTGCTGGTGCAACAAGTGGTTATATACTGAAGCACCAAAGAAAAATGGCAGGTTATCAAGAATTAAGTGAGTTTCAACGTGGCATTATAGTCGGCGCACAAGCGATGGGGCACAGTATCTCCGAGGTAGCGACGAATTGGGGATTTTCCATTACAACCATTTCACGAGTGTACTGTGAATATCAGGAATCCGGCAAAATATCAAATCTCCGACATCAATGCTGCCGGAAAAATGTCCTACATGAACGGGATCACCGACCACTGAAGAGAATCGTTCAACGTGACAGAAGTGCAATCCTTCCGCAAATCGCTGCAGATTTCAGTGTTGGGTGATCAACAAGTGTCGTCCTGTGGAACATTCAACGAAACATCAACGACTCGGGCTTTCGGAGCAGAAGGCCCACTCGTGTACCGTTGATGACTGCACGACACACTGCTTTACGCCTCAAAATGGTTCAAATGGCTGTAAGCACTACGGGACTTGACATCTGAGGTCATCAGTCCCCTAACTAATCTAAGGACATCACACACATCCATGCTCGAGGCAGGATTCGAACCTGCGACCGTAGCAGCAGCGCGGTTTCAAACTGAAGCTCCTACAACCGCTCGGCAACAGCGGCCGGCCTTTACGCCTCGCCTCGCCAACGACATTGGACTGTCGAAGAGTGAAAACACGTTGCCTCGTCGGACGAGTCTTGTTTCAAATTGTATAGAGCGGATGGACGTGTATAGGTGTGGAGTGAACCTCACGAATCCATGGACCCTGCATGTCAGCATTGGACTGTTGATGCTGGTGGGGGCTCTGTAATGGTGTTGGGCGTGTGCAGTTGGAGTGATATGGGACCCCTGATACGTCTAGATTCGGCTCTGACAAGTGAAACGTACGTAAGCATCCTGTCTGATCACCTGCATTCATTAATGTCTAATGTTCATTTCGACGGACTTGGGCCATTTCAGCAAGACAAAGCGAAACCCGACACGTCCAGAATTGCTAGAGAGTAGCTCCAGAAACTCTCTTCTCAGTTTAAGCATTTCCGCTGGCCACCAAACTCCCTAGACAAGAACATTATTGAGCGTATCTGGGATGCCTTGCTATGTGTTGTTCAGAAGAGATCACCACTCCTTCGTACCCTTACGGATTTATGGACAACCCTGCAGGATTCATGATGTCAGTTCTCTCCGGTGCTACTTCAGACATTAGTCGAATCCAGGCCAAGTTGTGTTGATGCACTTCTGCGTTCTCGGGGGCCCCTACACGATATCAGACAGGTGTACCAGTTTCTTTGCTCTTCAGTACAGTTCCCCTGTTAGGAACCGAGAAAAGGAGCAAGCAGTATCAGAACTCTTTCCTAAATTACCGAGGCCGATTCTCTACTTACTCGAGGGCTCGTGTGTCTTACAGATTAAAGAATTACAACAATCCATCGAAGTACTGCGGTTTTTAGTTCGTTTAGAGAGGCAGGCTTAATCTCTAGGCGCCACACACCGACTTATTCTTGAATTATTATATCCTCTGACCAGAGGACGATTAAGTTCTAATCTTGTGAAGGTAATACAGGATCAAGGGATACTGAGCGATCTGAGGAAGAGCGCTGTTAGGGATAGAATGTCTCCCCCTATCAAAAATGTATTGACTAGCAGGAACTACTTCGCGTTGCAGGAATCTATAGAAGGGGCACGAATCGCCATTATTGCTTTAGAGCTTGATGGGAGTTAGGAAGAGGCGATCGAATTTATTCGGAATACATAAAGCCCGGAGATCGATCGCGCTTGATGTTTTGTAATAAGCTGCTGACTTTTGCGGAAAAAGACAGATTAGTGCTTAAGACTGATTATTTTCGTTTTGCCATTAGTAAGTGGGAGCGTACGAGCAGCTTGTCAGAACAACCGACTGTGAGGCAGGGAGAGAAGAACAGTCGGGATGCCGGGTTGATTAAGCCCAAACGTTGTTTTCGTAGAGGCAATCCTGGGTGTCCCGCACCGTGTATCACGCGTCCGGCTAACTAACGCAAGGATGCGAGCGGGCTAATTGCAATTTATGTCTGCTATTAAACGCTGTCACCGCGTTAGAGCTTCTGCCAATTCATTTTTACCCCGTATTTGTGCGATACTAAATCATTATCCTGTATGTGCCTCAATTGATTCACGCGGTAGCGTTTCATTGGTTGATTATGATTGGTATATTCACAGTTGTACTGCCCAATGGGCAGGTGTTGCCTCTGATTGGTCTTCGTAAGGTGAATATTTCTCTACAAATGTTTTCTTCACCTGTTCAATTCGCCATTGTCAAGCAACTTTGCGTTTAGGCTCCTTTGGGTTGCGATTTGATAGCTTAGTGGTATGATCTTGATTGTTATGTGAACAGGACGTTTTCTTTTCAAATTTACCCCGAAAAAAATTCATATTGTGCCACTGTATTTCGGTCACAGGGAAGAACTCTTGTACTGTGCATGATCATAAATTTAAGGTACAGGGTGTTTCAAAACTGACCGGTATACTTGAAACGGTAATAAAAACTAAACGAGCAGCGATAGAAATACACCGTTTGTTGCAATATGCTTGGGACAACAGTACATTTTCAGGCGGACAAACTTTCGAAATTACAGTAGTTACAATTGTCAACAACAGATGGCGCTGCGGTCTGGGAAACTCTATAGTACGATATTTTCCACATATCCACCATGCGTAGCAATAATATGGCGTAGTCTCTGAATGAAATTACCCGAAACCTTTGACAACGTGTCTGGCGGAATGGCTTCACATGCAGATGAGATGTACTGCTTCAGCTGTTCAATTGTTTCTGGATTCTGGCGGTACACCTGGTCTTTCAAGTGTCCCCACAGAAAGAAGTCACAGGGGTTCATGTCTGGCGAATAGGGAGGCCAATCCACGCCGCCTCCTGTATGTTTCGGATAGCCCAAAGCAATCACACGATCATTGAAATTTTCATTCAGGAAATTAAAGACGTCGGCCGTGGGATGTGGCCGGGCACCATCTTGCATAAACCACGAGGTGTTCGCAGTGTCGTCTAAGGCAGTTTGTACCGCCACAAATTCACGAAGAATGTCCAGATAGCGTGATGCAGTAATCGTTTCGGATCTGAAAAATGGGCCAATGATTCCTTTGGAAGAAATGGCGGCCCAGACCAGTATTTTTTGAGGATGCAGGGACGATGGGACTGCAACATGGTGCTTTTCGGTTCCCCATATGCGCCAGTTCTGTTTATTGACGAAGCCGTCCAGGTAAAAATAAGCATCGTCAGTAAACCAAATGCTGCCCACATGCATATCGCCGTCATCAATCCTGTGCACTATATCATTAGCGAATGTCTCTCGTGCAGCAATGGTAGCGGCGCTGAGGGGTTGCCGCGTTTGAATTTTGTATGGATAGAGGTGTAAACTCTGGCGCATGAGACGATACGTGGACGTTGGCGTCATTTGGACCGCAGCTGCAACACGGCGAACGGAAACCCGAGGCCGCTGTTGGATCACCTGCTGCACTAGCTGCACGTTGCCCTCTGTGGTTGCCGTACGCGGTCGCCCTACTTTTCCAGCACGTTCATCCGTCACGTTCCCAGTCCGTTGAAATTTGTCAAACAGATCCTTTATTGTATCGCTTTTCGGTCCTTTGGTTACATTAAACCTCCGTTGAAAACTTCGTCTTGTTGCAACAACACTGTGTTCTAGGTGGTGGAATTCAAACACCAGAAAAATCCTCTGTTCTAAGGAATAAACCATGTTGTCCACAGCACACTTGCACGTTGTGAACAGCACACGCTTACAGCAGAAAGACGACGTACAGAATGGCGCACCCACAGACTGCGTTGTCTTCTATATCTTTCACATCACTTGCAGCGCCATCTGTTGTTGAAAATTGTAATTACTGTAATTTCGAAAGTTTGTCCGCCTGAAAATGTACTGTTGTCCCAAGCATATTGCAACAAACGGTGTATTTCTATCGCTGCTCGTTTAGTTTTTATTGCCGTTTCAAATATACCGGTCATTTTTGAAACACCCTGTAGGTCATCTTGGTGATTCTGAGGATGACGCGATGTTGCGCCTTCTGGGCGATTTCCCGGATGTCTTGACCGTCAAGATAGGTGTTACCAACAGGATGAAATATAGGATCCGCCTTACTGACGACGTTCCGGTTCATCAGGCTCCTTGCAGTTTGTCACCACCCAAAATGAAAATCTTGCGACAGTCGGTGGAGCACAGACTCCACGAGGGGCTATTAGGCTTTCTTCCTCTCTCTATGCCTCTCCCATCTTTTGAGTTTCGAAGGGTCAGGGATCTGGGTATTGCCTGATGGTTGATCACAGACTATCAAATAAAAAATTTGTTCTTGAATCATTTGCATCACCGTTTCACTTTGTTTTCTGGTACTTGTTTTCTTTTCTATTCCCGATCTTAATCAGGTTTACCACCAGATTCCTTTGAGCAAAGATGCTAGACAAGTGATGGCGTTCTGTGCTGATTGTTACACTCCTGGTAATGGAAAAAAGAACACATTGACACCGGTGTGTCAGACCCACCATACTTGCTCCGGACACTGCGAGAGGGCTGTACAAGCAATGATCACACGCACGGCACTGCGGACACACCAGGAACCGCGGTGTTGGCCGTCGAATGGCGCTAGCTGCGCAGCATTTGTGCACCGCCGCCGTCAGTGTCAGCCAGTTTGCCGTGGCATACGGAGCTCCATCGCAGTCTTTAATACTGGTAGCATGCCGCGACAGCGTGGACGTGAACCGTATGTGCAGTTGACGGACTTTGAGCGAGGGCGTATAGTGGGCATGCGGGAGGCCGGGTGGACGTACCGCCGAATTGCTCAGCACGTGGGGCGTGAGGTCTCCACAGTACATCGATGTTGTCGCCAGTGGTCGGCGGAAGGTGCACGTGCCCGTCGACCTGGGACCGGACCGCAGCGACGCACGGATGCACGCCAAGACCGTAGGATCCTACGCAGTGCCGTAGGGGACCGCACCGCCACTTCCCAGCAAATTAGGGACACTGTTGCTCCTGGGGTATCGGCGAGGATCATTCGCAACCGTCTCCATGAAGCTGGGCTACGGTCCCGCACACCGTTAGGCCGTCTTCCGCTCACGCCCCAACATCGTGCAGCCCGCCTCCAGTGGTGTCGCGACAGGCGTGAATGGAGGGACGAATGGAGACGTGTCGTCTTCAGCGATGAGAGTCGCTTCTGCCTTGGTGCCAATGATGGTCGTATGCGTGTTTGGTGCCGTGCAGGTCAGCGCCACAATCAGCACTGCATACGACCGAGGCACACAGCGCCAACACCCGGCATCATGGTGTGGGGAGCGATCTCCTACACTGACCGTACACCACTGGTGATGGTCGAGGGGACACTGAATAGTGCACGGTACATCCAAACCGTCGTCGAACCCATCGTTCTACCATTCCTAGACCGGCAAGGGAACTTGCTGTTCCAACAGGACAATGCACGTCCGCATGTATCCCGTGCCACCCAACGTGCTCTAGAAGGTGTAAGTCAACTACCCTGGCCAGCAAGATCTCCGGATCTGTCCCCCATTGAGAATGTTTGGGACTGGATGAAGCGTCGTCTCACGCGGTCTGCACGTCCAGCACGAACGCTGGTCCAACTCAGGCGCCAGGTGGAAATGGCATGGCAAGCCGTTCCACAGGACTACATCCAGCATCTCTACGATCGTCTCCATGGGAGAATAGCAGCCTGCATTGCTGCGAAAGGTGGATATACACTGTACTAGTGCCGACATTGTGCATGCTCTGTTGACTGTGACTATGTGCCTGTGGTTCTGTCAGTGTGATCATGTGATGTATCTGACCCCAGGAATGTGTCAATAAAGTTTCCCCTTCCTGGGACAATGAATTCACGGTGTTCTTATTTCAATTTCCAGGAGTGTATTTATTCAAATTTAACAACGCACCACTTGGCTCATCAACTGGGGCTGCTCTTGTCTCCAGACTTCGGGATGACGTTAGGGAGATCTAAAATTTAAATCAATTTTCCATTACTTAGATGACTGGATAGTTTTCAGTGCTACCTTCGAAAAACATTTGCAATACCTTGAAGAGGTTTTGAGCTCCTTTCGTGTCGCTGGTCTTACTACGAAGCCTTCCAAAATTAATTTAACTGTTCAGGAGATTTTTCTTCAATTGGTTTCTGCTTGCAGGATCCGAGTATATAAGGAGAGGACCAAGGACTTAAAGAAATCTCGCCCTCCTAGGACCAAGGAAGGTGTGGGCTGGTTCATTGGGATGGCGAACTTCTTTCGGAAGTTCGTCCCCAATTTTTCCCAGGTAGTGCCCCTTTGAACCAGTTACCTAAGAAAAATCAGACATTTGAGTGGGGAGAGTCACAGCGATCCGTATTTTAGGCCATTAAAACCCTCCAGTGCTAGATGCTCCTGACTCCGCTCGTCCACTTGTCGTGCAGACGCCTCAGATTCGGTTATGGCTGCAGTACTCTTGCAGGAAAATGAGGGAGATCGTAGACCAACTGTGTATACTTCGAGGTCCTTTTCACCAGCAGAATTGAAGTATTCTGTTTACGAGTGCGAGGTCCTGGCGGTAATGGCTGCGCTCGAAAATAATTTCTACCTCCAGCACCAGAAATTTTATCTTGAAACAGATAATCAAGCCACGAGTAGGGTCCTAGGCAGACGAGGAAGACGGAGCGAATTTCCCAGTCGGCCGTGCGCATTTCTACGGTTTACCGTCAGGCATATTCGGAGAACCGACAACACCGTGGCAGACGCATTGAGTCGAGTGTTCGAGTAGGATTGTAGTCATTACAGAGAGGAACGAGATATTGCTGAGGTGTTAACAGAGGTCCTTGAGTTGTTTAATAATTGGAAAACAAACCAAGTCCCTGATCTCTGTAAAAGCAAACTAGATTTATTAGCGGCAAATCAATTCTGCGATATGACACAGTTTTTGCCCTCTACAGCTCCATTTAGTACCATGGAAATCATTCCCTGATGTCTTAACGGACGTCGTATTATTCTGTTACTTCTCCTAATCAGTGTTTTCCACATGCTCCCGTCCTCTCCCATTCTGCGAAAAACCTCCTCATTCCTTACCTAAATTTCAACATTCATCTGTAGCACAACTCAAATGCTTCGGTTCTCTACTGTTCTGTCACATCCATAGAATGGTGTCCTCCAAACGTACATTCTCAGAAATTTCGTCATCAAATGAAGGCCTGTTTGATACTAGTAGACTTTTCTTAGCCAGGAATGCCCTTTTTGCCAGTGCTAGTCTGCTTTTGATGTCGTCATTGCTCCGTCCATCATTGGTTATTTTACTGCTTAAGTAGTAGATTCCTTAATTTCATCTACTTCGTGGCCATCAATCCTGATGTTAAGTCTCTCGGGGTTCTCATTTCTGCTACTTCTCATTACTTTCCTCTTTTTTCGATTTACTTTCAGTCCATATTCTGTAGACTGTTCATTCCATTCAGGTAATCACGTAATTCTTCTTCACTTTCACTCAGGATAGCAATGTCATCGAATCATATCATTGATATCCTTTCACCTTGAATTTTAATTCCACTTTTAAATCTTTCTCTTATTTCCATCATCGCATCTTCGATGTACAGTAGGGCCGAAAGACTACGTCCCTTCCTTATACCCTTTTTAATCCGAGCGCTCCGTTCTTGGTCGTACACTCTTGCCTCTTGTACATATTGTATATTACTCGTCTCTTCCTATAGCTTACCCCTATTTTTCTCATAATTTCGGACATCTTCCATTTTTTTACATTGTGGAACGCTTTTTCCAGGTCAACAAAGCCTATGAAGGTCCCTTGATTTTTTTTTAGAAATGCTTCCATTCTCAACTGCAACGTTAGCATCTCCTCTCTGGTGCCGTTACCTTTCCTAAAGCCAAACTGATCCTCCTCTAACACATTCCCCATTTTTATTTCCAGTCTTCTGTATTTTAGTCTTGTAAATAACTTTGATGCATGAGCCGTTGAGCTGATTATGCGATAATTCTCGCACTAGTCAGTTCTTACAGTCTTCGGAATTGTATGCATGATATTTTCCCGAAAGTCAGATGGTATGTGGCCAGAGTCATGCATTCTACACACCAACGTGAATAGTCGTTTCGTTGGCACATCCCCAATGAGTTTAGAAATTGTGATGGAGTGTTAACTATCCCATCTGCTTTATTTGATCTTAAGCCCTCCAAAGCCCTCGCTTAAATTCTGGTTCTAATCTTGGATCCCTTACCTCGTCCAAATCTACTACTGTTTCGTCTTGTACCACATCAGATAGATCTTCCCCCTCATATCTTCCCCCTCGTACAGGCCCTCAATGTACTCTTTCCACCTATCCGCTCTCTCCTCTGCATTTAACAGTGGAATTACCGTTGCACTCTTCATGTTACCACCCTTGTTTTTAATTTCACCGTAGATTGTTTTGATTTTCCTGTATGCTCAATCAGCCCTTCGGCAATTTCTTCACATTTTTCATGTAGCCATTTCATCTTAGCTTCCCTGCACTTCCTATCTATTTCGTTTCTCAGCGACTTATGTTTTTGTATTGCTGAATTTCCCTGAACATTTTTGTGCTTTTTTTTTCTCATAGATCAGCTGAAGTATTACTTCTATTACCCATGGTTTCTTCTCAGTTACCTTCTTTGTACCTGTGTTTTCCTTTCCAGCTTCTGTGACTGCACTTTCTAGAGATTCCTCTTCAACTGTATTTGAGATGCCTCTTCAAATATAATGCCTACTGAGTTATTTCTTATTGCTGTATCTACAGTCTTAGAGACCTCAAGCGTATCTCGTCCTTCCTTAGCACTTCCATATCCCACCTCTTTGCGTACTGATCCTTCCTGACTAATCTCTTAAACCTCAGCCTACTCTTCATCACCACAATATTGTGATCTGTGTCTATATCTGCTTCTTGGTACGCCTTACAATCCAGCATCTGATTTCGGAATCTCTGTCTGATCATGATGTAATCTATCTGAAATTTTCCCGTATTACCCGGCCTTTTGCAAGTATACCTCATTTTCTTATGATTCTTTAACAGAGCATCGGCTATTGCCAGCTGAAATTTATTATAGAACTCAGTTAGTCTTTCTCCTCTCTCATTCCTTGTCCCGAGCCCATATTCTCCTGTAAGCTTTACTTCTGCTCCTTCCCCTGCAACTGCATTTTAGTCCCCCATGACTGTTAGATTTTCATCCCCGTATACGTACTGTATTAGCCTTTCCATATATTCGATTACCTTCTCTATCTCTTCATCTTCAGCTGGCGAAGTCAGCATGTATATCTGAACTATCGTTGTCGGTATTGATTTACTGACTGAACTGCTCACAGTAACACACTCTCTGCCCTATCTTCCTATTCATAACGAAATATTACTCCTGTTGTAGCATCTTCTGCTGCAGTTGATATACCTTATACTCATCTGACCAGAAATCCTTGTCTTCTTTCCATTTCACTTCACTAAGCTCTACTATATCTAGATTGAGCTTTTCTAGCTCCCCTACAACATTCAAGCTTCTGAAATTCCACGCCCCGACTCGCAGAACGTTAGCCTTTTTTTGGTTATTGAATCTTTTTCTCAAGGTCACCACCCCCTTGGAAGTCCCCTCCCGGAGATCCGCATGGGGGACAAATCCGGAATCTTTTGCCAATGGAGAGATCATCATGACACATTTTCAGTTAAAGGCCTCATGTTCTGTAGATACACAGCCTGTGTCTATATGCAGTGGTTTCCATTGCCTTCTGCATCCTCATGGCGTTGATCTTTGCTGATGCCCCCGCCTTTAAGGACAAGAGAGCGCCCTGAACCTGTGTCCGCTCCGTCGCTCCGTTTGACAAGGCCGTTGGCAGAATGAGGGTGACTTCTTCTGCGGAAGTCTTCGGCCGCCAATGCTGATTATTGATCAAAATTTAAGTGATGAGGGTTTTCGAACACAGGACCGAAGACATTTTGAATAGTAATCAAAGACATTACCCCTAGGTCATAGGGAGTAAGGCCAATGTTTGTGTTCCAGGAGGCTTGGTTTTCTAGATTTTCCATTGCCTTCATAAGTCTGTGGTTCGTGGGCATTTAGGAGTCAGTTAGGGGATTTCTTACTTGCATAAATATATATGGCGCTTAGTGGGGGAGTGCTATGAATGTAAAGCTGCTAAATCCAATTAAAATGTTTCTAAGGGATTTTTAAAACCTTCAAGTGAGCACTTTCCCGTGGATTAGATCTTTTTCGATTATGTCGGCCCCTTGCTTCGTACGCGTAACGGCAACCGGGACATTCTGGTCGTGGCAGATGCCTTCTCCAGTTTTGTCTGGTTAGTATCCAGTGGTGGGGTGACCGCTGGGTGAACTATTCGTCATTTGTCAGAAATATTTTCCATATTTGACCTTCCCCTACCACAGTCAATGCCGACGTTCCTGCCTTCCTCTCACAACAGTTTAAAAGATTGCTCTTCGACAACGCGATAATTCACTCTATAACTATACAATACTACCCGCAATCTTCTTTGCGGATAGAGTGAACTGCAGTCTCAAGGCCGCCTTAAATATTTTTCATGCTTATCGACGATGCAAGTGGGATTCTTCAGTACCATGGCTTAATTTGGCGTTTAATTGCACCTTAAACCACCCCACTTTCTTGATGTTTGGCCATCGTCTCAACTCCCACTTGGTCTACTTGCAGTCAGTTAATAACCTGCTCCTTCAGAAGGTGGCACCTGGATTCAGTAGAGCTGGAGACGAGCACGAGGAAATACACTACTGGCCATTAAAATCGCTACACCAGGAATAAATGCAGATGATAAACGGGTATTCATTGGACAAATATATTATACTAGAACTGACATTTGATTACATTTTCATGCAGTTTGGGTGCAGAGAACCTGAGAAATCAGTACCCAGAACAACCACCTCTGGTCGTAATAACGGCCTTGACACGTCTGGGCATTGAGTCAAACAGACCTTGGATGGCGTGTACAGGTGCAACTGCCCATGCAGTTTCAACACGATACCACAGTTCATCAAGAGTAGTGACTGGCGTATTGTGACGAGCCAGTTGCTTGGCCACCATTGACCAGACGTTTTCAGTTGGTGAGAGATCTGGAGAATGTGCTGGCCAGGGCAGCAGTCGAACATTTTCTGATTCTAGAAAGGCCCGTACAGGACCTGCAACATGCGGTCGTGCATTATCCTGCTGAAATGTAGGGTTTCGCAGGGATCGAATGAAGGGTAGAGCCACGGGTCGTAATACATCTGAAATGTAACGTACACTGTTGAAAGTGCCGTCAATGCGAACAAGAGATGACCGAGACGTGTAACCAATGGTACCCCATACCATCACGCCGGGTGATACGCCAGTATGGCGATGACGAATACACTCATCCAATGTGCGTTCACCGCGATGTCGCCAAACACGGATGCCACCATCATGATGCTGTAAACAGAACCTGGATTCATCAGAAAAAATGACGTTTTGCCATTCGTGCACCCAGTTTCGTCGTTGAGTACACCATCGCAGGCGCTCCTGTCTGTGATGCAGCGTCAAGGGTAACCGCAGCCATGGTCTCCGAGCTGATAGTCCATGCTGTTGCAAACGTCGTCGAACTGTTCGTGCAGATGGTTGTTGTCTTGCAAACGTCCCCATCTGTTGGCTCAGGGATCGAGACGTGTCTGCACGATCCGTTACAGCCATGCGGATAAGATGCCTGTCATCTCGACTGCTAGTGATATGAGGCCGTTGGGATCCAGCACGGCGTTCCTTATTACCCCCCTGAACGCACCGATTCCATATTCTGCTAACAGTCATTGGATATCGACCAACGCGAGTAGTAGTGTCGCGATACGATATACCTACCTTCATCAAAGTCGGAAACGTGATGGTACGCATTTCTCCTCCTTACACGAGGCATCACAACAACGTTTCACCAGGCACTGCCGGTCAGCTGCTGTTTGTGTATGAGAAATCGATTGGAAACTTTCCTCATGTCAGTACGTTGTATGTGTCGCCACCGGCGCCAACCTTGTGTGAATGCTCTGAAAAGCTGATCATTTGCATATCACAGCATCTTCTTCCTGTCGGTTAAATTTCCCGTCTGTAGAACGTCACCTACGTGGTGTAGCAATTTTAATGGCCAGTATTGTATTAGTATCATACACCAGAGGCAGGGGCGCCGTGAAATCAGTTCCGAAGCATGTTTAAGGTTCAAATTGGTGATAAGGTTTTCGTCCACAATATTGTTTCTGGGGATCAAGGCAAGGAACTAATTTCTGACAAACTGGTACCCTGCTTTTTACGACCTTTTGAGGTTATCCAGGTTCTTAATCTAGTTAGCCTACAGCCACGTAACATTAGTCTGGAGAGTTTTCAAAAGTATATGTCTGCCAGGTCAAGGGAGGGAGCTAAATTTTCCGTTACTTGTTTGGCAAAAACTGGCCGTCGAGCCAGGTTGAGTTCTTGGTGGGAAAGGATGAACCTTGACTCATCATCTTCGCCAGAAATGTTGCGGCAAGACGACGCTACCACTCGGCTGATAACCCGAGAAGAATTCATCACTGGAATACCCCGAATAAGACTGTAATCGCATGTATCTTAAGCAATGTAATTGTCCAAGTCTCGGAGCCAGAACCATGGCACAGAAGTTTCAGAAGCATTATAGTGAACTCACATTGATGTCTCAGTGACCAAACTCGCCTGATGTAAAACCTATGGAACCCATCTGGGCTTCTATCGGGTGCCACCTCCACATACGCAGATCAGCAGCGCGTTATTTGTTCGATTTACATGACCTGTGCATAGACATCTAATGCTATGTACCTCCAAAAACTTACCAACAAACTGTCGGAACACTGATACGCAGAATCAGTGACTTACATCGTTTCAAAGACGGACAAACAAGCTATCAAACAGGTGGTCTTTGATATGGTTGAAAATGGCTCAAAGTTAACCGCACTCCCCTCCTCCCTCCCCGGAATTAGCGGGACTTGGGTAACCTGTGTGTGCAGATGTTGTTCCTCCAGCGACCAACCAAGACCTCATTATTTCCACGCCATGAAACGTCACCGCTGTCATCCATGAAAAAGGTGGACATATTGCCTCTCAGGTACTTGATCAAAACGTTCTGGCTTATCAGAGTATTTTATAAGTTTGCTGACCCGCTTCGTAGTAGTGACTATTTGTTTCTGTAACACATTTTTATAAATCGTTATATGTCCTGTTTGTCTTTTTTTTCCCAGAGCGTCAGGGTATTGCATCCTATCATTACCGAATACTACAATCTTACACAATATGTATAATAAGATGTATTCGAATTTTAAGAATCTTAATCAGAAAAGGCGACACGATCAGTTCCATTGGAGCTAGTATAACTCACCCCCAGTAGACAAATTCCGGAACAAATATCTCACGTAATTAGATGCCATGCGAAAAGTACGTAAAATTGAAAGTACTTAAATATTATCTGCCTGGACCTGCCGTCTGCTGGAACCTTCAAATATTAATCCAATAGACGTCAAGTGACGTAATTTGTTATTAACAAACAGATTCAGTCTATGCCTATGATGACCAACTCCGGAGTGTCCCAGTTATAAAAGATGGACTTGGAAGGTGTGTCTCAGTAACAGTGATATTTAAGTCTGCATTTTGATTGCCTCAGAGCGTCATGACGTCGATGCAACATTGGGAACAGTCTTGGGTAATGGGACAAAATACGTGAAATTGAGTAAAACCCAGTAAAAATACATAAAACTGAGCAAAATACGTAAAACTTGGAGTTCTTACGTATTATCGGTCTGGGTGTGGCGTCTGCTTTTGACGCATAATATTGATATTAACAAATTGACCTCGAAGCGAACGGTCTATTGATACACACAAATTTAGAAAATATCGTTCTTGTAAAGCACAACTTGCTCTTTACTCACACGACGTGTCGAGTGCTATTGACAAGGGATTTCAAATTGATTCCGTACTTCAAGATTTCCAGAATGCCTTTGACACTGTACCACACTAGCACCTTGTAGTGAAATTGCGTGCTTATGGAATATCGTCCCAGTTATGTGACTGGATTCGTGATTTCCTGTCAGGGAGATCACAGTTCGTAGTAATTGACGGAAAGTCATCGAGTAAAACGGACGTAATTTCTGACGTTCTCCAAGGTAGTGCTATAGGCCCGGAGACTGAGCAGCCGTCTTACGTTGTTTGTAGACGATGCTGCCGCTTATCGGCTTTTAAAGTCATCAGAAGATCAAAACGACATAGAAAGGATATCTGTATACTGAAAAAATTGGCAATTGACCCTAAATAACGAAAAGTGTGACGTCATCCACATGAATGCTAAAGGAATCAGTTAAACTTCGGTTCACGATAAATGAGTCAGATCTAAAGGCCGTAAGTTCAGCTAAATATCTAGGAATTACAATTACGAATAACTCATATTGGAGGAACACATATAAAATGTTGTGGTGGAGGCTAAACAAAGACTGCATTTCATTGGCAGGACACTTAGAAAATGTAGCAGATTTACTAAAGATACTGCCTACACTACGCTTGTCCGTCCGCTTTTAGAATACAGCTGCGCGGTGTGAGATCCTTACCAGATAGGACTGACGAAGTACATCGATAAAGTTCAAAGAAGGGCAGCACGTATCGTCGCACAATAGGGGAGAGAGTGTCACTGAAATGATGGAGGATTTGGGGTGGACATCTGTGGTGTGCGTACTGTAAGACCTTCGGTACACACACCATCAGATTATTTCACTTGTCGCTCTAACGAAGTAGGCGAGTGTCAGCTATATGTCTCGTGGTCTTATCGTAGTGTGTTTATCTTCTGCCGTTAGGTCAACTTTAAACAGAACTTGATTAATTTTCACACACATTTATTAAAATAATAACAAGCATAATCATTATGTAACTTCATTCTGGATGCTATTTACAATTGACAATCTGAAGTTCCTTTGGTCTTGGTACGTCAATCATATTCTCACGTATCTCTGATACTTGACAAAGTGTCTATACATTTCTCTTCATGGCTATGTACAGGAATATGATAATCTGATTAGGCGCAGACTGAAACTTGACCATAGACTGGTACAGGCAAATGTAGACTGGTACAGACTGGTGTAGACAAATGCAAACTGGCTAATCGGAGATCTGTACACTCATTATAAAACCTCGCGCGTTCAGGTATCACTGCGCGAGTGTGATCCGCGAGGAGAAAATGTTCTACGTTAGCAGCAATCTCATTGGCTGCGTTACATATTAAAACGCGGATCGGCGAAAGCAGAATTTGGTCCGTCTCTATGGCAGCGCCATCTCGTAGTGCGGAGACGGACGAGCGCTGCGCATGCACTGTTGTGCTTAGCGGGGCGCGCTCTAGTGGGAAAGTTGTGTACGCGCTGACTACGCGGAACTATGTACACAACATCATTAAAACAAAGGTGTTTTTCGTTGCGGCGGAACCTCCTCACGAAATTTCAATCACTAATTTTCTCCTCCGAATGCGAAAATATTTTGCTGACGCCGACTTACATACGGAGAAACGATCATCGTAATAAAATAAGGGAAATAAGAGCTCCCAAGGAAAGATATAGGTGTTCGTTTCTTTCGCGCGCTGTGTGGGTCTGGAATAATAGAGAATTAATGTGTAGGAGGTTCGATGAACCCTCTGCCTGGCACTTAGATATGATTTGCAGAGTATCCATGTAAATCTAGAAAACGTAGAGTGAAGCAGTTTGTTATATACAAACAGACCCATCTCCCTATGCTCAAGAGTGCCTCCAGTTTTAAAATTAGAAAATTGCGTAAAATATGTAAAATTGGGTAAACTATGAAAAATATGTAAAAATGAGAGTACTTATGTATCTGTCTGATTGAGGTCTCTGCTGATGTCATGTAATATTGGTATTAACAGAACTTAAGTGATGTGACTTAATATAATTTGTTATTAACAAATAGACCCATCCTCCCCCTGTGCTGCTCAGCTGTAGGGTAACCACTTCCACACTAACGTCTCATTTACAAAAGACAAATTTGTGGTGCAGAGCGGAGGGGGTTGCCGCTATTTTTATGCCACCTGACCTTGAATATATGTAGCACAACTGCCTGGGTGATTCCCCTTGGTGACCTTGATCAGTTCCCAGTGGTTCCCCAGTGGAGAGGGATGTAATGCTATGGTGGGGTAGTGGTTAACATTTGTGCATAATAAGCGAGAAGATCCGCGTTCGAGTGCCGGCCGAAGCACGAGTATTAATCCTTTCTTTCAGTTTCAATCATTATCGTAGATAGAGAAAAGACTTAAATGTCTCAGGGAAAAACATAAGATTATCTGCTTTGAACGCAGCACGTCATTGCATGTCATTCCCAATGGAGAGAAGTCTTCCGAAGTAAGAGCGATTTCAGGTGTGCCGCACGGGAGTGTCGTAGGACCGTTGCTATTCACAATATACATAAATGACCTTGTGGATAACATCGGAACTTCACTGAGGCTTTTTGCGGATGATGCTGTAGTATGTCGAGAGTTTGTAACAACGGAAAATTGTACTGAAATGCAGGAGGATCTGCTACGAATTGACGCATGGTACGATGAATGACAATTGAATCTCAATGCAGACAAGTGTAATGTGCTGCGAATACATAGAAAGAAGGATCCTTTATCATTTAGCTACAATATATCAGGCCAGCAAATGGAAGCAGTTAATTCCATAAATTATCTGGGAGTAGACATTAGGAGTGATTTAAAATGGAATGATCATATAAAGTTGATCGTCGGTAAAGCAGATGCCAGACTGAGATTCATTGGAAGAATCCTAAGGAAATGCAATCCGAAAACAAAGGAAGTAGGCTACAGCACACTTGTTCGCCCATTGCTTGAATATTGCTCACCAGTGTGGGATCCGTACCAGATAGGGTTGATAGAAGAGATAGAGAAGATCCAACGGAGAGCAGCGCGCTTCGTTACAAGATCATTTAGTAATCTCGAAAGCGTTACGGAGATGACAGGCAAACTCCAGTGGAAGACTCTGCAGGAGAGACGCTCAGTAGCTCGATACAGGCTTTTGTTGAAGTTTCGAGAACATACCTTCACCGAAGAGTCAACCAGTATATTGCTCCCTCCTACGTATATCTCGCGAAGAGACCATGAGGATAAAATCGGACAGATTAAAGCCCACACAGAGGCATACCGACAATCTTTCTTTCCACGAACAATACGAGACTGGAATAGAACCGATAAAGGTACTGAAAGTACCCTCCGCCACACACCGTCAGGTGGCTTGCGGAGTATGGATGTAGATGTAGAGTGAGGGAAGCAAGGTGCCCAAGTGTGTAGCCGCACACCAGATGGGTAACACGAGACCAGATACGGTAAGATCGTTATCTATCTTTGAACTCGCCCTGGTATCTCAGCCCCATTCAGTAATGATACATCACCTGCCGGTTCAGTTCCTTTGAATCGCTCCGTGTCAGGTCGCCGTAAGGCGGTATGTAAGTGGTAGGTATCAGGTAGGCGGCAGGGAGCATTAGTAGGTGAGCGGCGATTACGTATGCGGCAGCGGGCGATTAGGCTAATTGTCCCGCCAGCGCAGGCCTGCCGGCCGTGCATCACGAGCCCAATTTCCGCCTGGCGCAGGCGGAATCGCCAATTAAAACGCCGCCCCATCTCTGCACTTCCTTTTGTGTAAATTGAAACTCCAGGTCTGCCCTTCTTGCCCTAATATGTTTTCCTGCATGTCGTAACTTCATAATGCGCAGCACCGGAGGAGCCACAAGTTCTGCTAACACCGAAAAAATTAGATCAGTAACGTAACGGAGTGGACTAGCGTGATAAATGAGATGAAGTTAACAAGGCAAGTTTTGTGTGTGCTGTCTGCTAAATGAGTATGGCCGTTCTATCCACTCTCCAAATCCCATTACTTCACCATCACGGATACTTGGTAATAATGTGTGGGGTGCCGGTTGTGCTACTTAGCATACTCTAGGATGCTATAATCCTATCTCTGGCGACCTTCAGAGAATGGAAGCACTTCGTATGATCATGCAAATTAATTTTAAGAAAATAATGATGTCACGGAAATGGAATCGTCTTACTGGAGTGATAAGTAACAGGGGTGGCTCAGCCAAGCATCGGAATTTGCGTCACGCACCACGCACATATGAGTAGATATATTTACAAGAGAAGCGATCACATGTGTATAACACAAACAAGTGGTTGCTATGACAATCAGCTTTATTATAATAAAACAATAATCATGAGAAGAACTACTCGGTGTATAACTTAAGGAACATTTAATAACTGGATTTTTTCTGTTTCTATTTGAGTTAACTATGGAGTGTTTTAAAGAAAGAGTGGACTCTTAGCGTTGTAAGAAATTTTTTTCTGGAGAGACACGTAACTTCCATCTTCTTGTGTTCATAACTTCCTCCATTATTAATGTGATAAATACTCTCTGAATGGTTTAGCTCAGCTAGCATTTATGAAGACTCATAATTGCAATATCTCTCTTCTAAAGCTAAACATGACTGGTTAAGATGCTCTATTGCTGTCCTGTGACCATCGTAGACAAACCACTTACTATTGATTTCACACATTTTTCATGAAATAAAGGTTGCATTTGAATAAATTATCAATCACTGTTGCACTATGTCCATTTCTAGTTGGAAGAAGCGTTACACAACAGTTTCCTCCTCCAGTAATTTTAGTACCATTAGTATTATCTGAGACATAATTAATATTGAAATATCCACAGACGACGACTTCTAGTCATTTTTAATAAATATTGTTAGTGCTCTAATTGCCTGTAGAAGTTCAAAAACGTTCTGTAGCAGGCGTTTACAGTATCACGACTAAAATAACTTTAATGCAGTACTTATTTATGAGTGGTTTGGGAGCTATGAGAAGCTCATTTTTACTATGTGTCATGCTTGTTACGTTTTCATGAAAAAGTACTAATTTATTGCAATGAGGCATTCTACAAAGTTTAGGGTGAGCACAATTTTATTTTGCTGAAATTTGCAGTGTAATTTGTGCAAAACTTCCCTCAGTGTTTGTCCTTAGGATAATTTAGGGAGGACTCGAACCTCCGCCGGGACCAGCCGCACAGTCTATGACTACAGCGCCTTAGACCGCTCGGCTAATCCCTCGCGCTTTAATGAATAACTTTTGAGGTCCAGAATGAGATTTTCACTCTGCAGCGGAGTGTGCGCTGATATGAAACTTCCTGGCAGATTAAAACTGTGTGCCCGACCGAGACTCGAACTCGGGACCTTTGCCTTTCGCGGGCAAGTGCTCTACCATCTGAGCTACCGAAGCACGACTCACGCGCGGTCCTCACAGCTCCACTTCTGCCAGTATCTCGTCTCCTACCTTCCAAACTTTACAGAAGCTCTCCTGCGAACCTTGCAGGACTAGCACTCCTGAAAGAAAGGATACTGTGGAGACATGGCTTAGCCACAGCCTCAACTTTTGAGGTATTTTGAGAAAAGATTATTGTAGGAAGAAGGCTGAACGACTAAGAAGACTGAGCATTTAGATCCTATAACTGCCAAATCATAAGGCTGTTTACTGGTTGTTTTCGGTTTTTCAGGCGATTAAGCACGTTTATGAGTGATATCGCAAAAAAGTTACTGCAACTGATTATTAATAAACAAATGAAAATTGCTAACTGACTATTTTTCTATTTAAAATGGCTGGTCCGGTTTCTAGCGCAAAATGTCCGGCTAAATATAACGCCGCCCAAGTTTCTCTATTTTTGGGACTGGTAATCCTATCTGTAAAGAAAATCACGTACGTTATAACAGCGTGACCAATTCTGGAAGAGTGTTCCAGTATTGGGAGTCCCTTTCAAGTAGGCATGATAACAGACACGTCACAAATTCACACACATGCTGTAACAGGTACGAAAGCGTAACAGAAACGCTCGAGGAAATGAAAAGAAGATCCTTGGAAGAAAGGCGAAATAGTTCTCTCTTAGGGAATCTATATCTGAAGATGATTGTGCGACCATCACGCAGCCGCACACATATATCTTGCTTAGCGGCAATGAGGAAAAGATAAGAAGAGTTTAAGAGGAGTGGAGAGGAATATAGATACCAATTTTCTCCGCGTTAAAAACACGCGAGTAGGAAAGAGACAATATTGTTTCTGTGTACAATCCGACATGCAGTGTACCATTAAAATTGCTACGCCACGAAGATGACGTGCTACAGACGCGAGATTTAACCGACAGGAAGAAGATGTTGTGATATGCAAATGATTAGCTTTTCAGAGCATTCACACAAAGTTGGCGCCGGTGGCGACACCTACAACGTGCTGACATGAGGAAAGTTTCCAACCGATATCTCATACATAAACAGCAGTTGATCGGCGTTGCCTGGTGAAAAGTTGTTGTGATGCCTCGTGTAAGGAGAAGAAATGCGTACCATCACGTTTCCGACTTTGATAAAGGTCGGTTTGTAGCCTATCGCGACTGCGCTTTATCGTATCGCGACATTGCTGCTCGCGTTGGTCGATATACAATGACTGTTAGCAGAATATCGAATCGGTGCGTTCAGGAGGGTAATACGGAACGCCGTGCTGGATCCCAACGGCCTCATATCACTAGGAGTCGAGATGACAGGCATCTTATCCGCATGGTTGTAACGGATCGTGCAGACACGTCTCGATCCCTGAGTCAACAGATGGGGACGTTTGCAAGACAACAACCATCTGCACGAACAGTTCGACGTCGTTTGCAGCAGCATGGACTATCATCTCGGAGACCATGGCTGCGGTTACCCTTGACGCTGCATCACAGACAGGAGCGCCTGCGATGGTGTACTCAACGACGAACCTGGGTGCACGAATGGCAAAACGTCATTTTTTCGGATGAATCCAGGTTCTGTTTACAGCATCATGATGGTGGCATCCGTGTTTGGCGACATCGCGGTGAACGCACATTGGAAGCGGGTATTCGTCATCGCCATACTGGCGTATCACCCGGCGTGATGGTATGGGGTGCCATTGGTTACACGTCTCAGTCACCTCTTGGTCGCATTGAAGGCACTTTCAACAGTGGACGTTACATTTCAGATGTGACTCTGCCCTTCATTCGATCCCTGCGAAACCCTACATTTCAGCAGGATAATGCACGACCGCATGATGCAGATCCTGTACGGGCCTTTCTGGATACAGAAAATGTTCGACTGCTGCCCTGGCCAGCACATTCTCCAGATCTCTGACCAACTGAAAACATTTGGTGAATGGTGGCCGAGCAACTGGCTCGTCACAATACGCCAGTCACTACTCTTGGTGAACTGTGGTATCGTGTTGAAGCTGCATGGGCAGCTGTACCTGTACACTCCATCCAAGCTCTTTTTGACTCAATGCCCAGGCGTATCAAGGCCGTTATTACGGTCAGAGGTGGTTGTTCTGCGTACTGATTTCTCAGGGTCTATGCACCCAAATTGCGTGAAAATGTAATCACATGTCACTTGTAGTATAATATAGTTGTCCAATGAATACCTGTTCAACATCTGCGTTTCTTCTTGGTGTAGCAATCTTAATGTCCAGTAGTGTAGCTCGTCCGACTTTTAGCGCAAAATGTCTGGGTAAATATAACGCCGACCCCAGTTTTTCTATTTTTGGGTCTGGTAACACTATCTGTAAAGAAAATCACTTACGTTATAATAGCGTGACCAATTCTAGAAGATTGTTCCAGTACTGGGAGTCCCTATCAAGCAGGCATGACAACAGACACGTCACAAATTCCCACACACTCTGTAACAGGTACGAAGATGTAACAGAAACGGTGGGGGAACGTAACAGTAGATCCTTGGAAGAAAGGCGAAATAGTTCTCGCGCAACGATGTTAGTCAGAGAACCGATATTTGAAGATGACTGTGCGACCATCACGCTGCCGCCAACCTGTATCTCGCTTAGCGGCAATGAGGAAAAGATAATGTAAGAGGTCCATGACTAAGGAATTTATTGCTAGCGCACTCGAACAGATGTAATTTAGATGGATTGCTCACGCGCTGTCTGCGGTATGTAAGCTACAACAAAATCACAGACCAGAGAGTAGTGTCGGCAGCAGTAGTGGTAGTAGCTCGGAGTCGGGCGGTTGGGTCAGGTTGCTTTTAGAGAGCAGTTGTCTAGTTGTATAGTTCACAGAGAGCACTTGTGTCCTGTACGGAGTTACCAAGGCCGGTCGTGGAGAACGATGGCGGTGTCTGGGCGATGTAGCATAAGATAAAACCAAAAATTATTAATATTTATTGCTGCGCGCGTATGTAATTTGCAACCCATTTTGTACTACTGTTATATCAAAGTCACATGTAAATATTTTTCAATACTTTTTCAATAATAATCTTTCTTATAAAGATAAATTTTCACGGTCATTCATCTGATCTTAGAGTTTTTACAAATTTCTATCTACAGTCATGCCAATTATAGTATATAAAATCAGTTGTTTTTCATGCATAACAAAATCTAGTGGCCAGCATTGCACTGGGCTGTGCCAGAAATATTTATTATAAGAGCAGACTTCATTGAGGTAAGAATCTTCAGTTTATTCCGAATGATTTTTCAGGGCCACGACGCTGCATTGCTGACGTCCAGATTTACCAGTTTAGATTCACAGTCAGTTAATTATTGAAAGGTTATATATGAGTCACAATTTTATTGAGAGGTTAGTCACCATTTTTATTCCGAGGTTACGAGAATTAAATTGTTGGGAGGTTAGAATAAGAGAGTTTAAAAGGCTTAGAGAGGAATATAGACAGTAACTTTTCCCCGCGTTAAAAATACGCGAGTAAAATAGGAAAGAAAATAGATAGTGTTGGTACTGTGTACACTCCGCCATGCAATGTACCGGGTGATCAAACAGTCAGTATAAATTTGAAAACTGAGTAAATCATGGAATAATGTAGATAGAGAGGTACAAATTGACACACATGCTTGGAATGACATAGGGTTTTATTAGAACCAAAAAAAATACGAAAGTTCAAAAATGTCCGACAGATGGCGCTTCATTTGATCAGAATAGCAATAATTAGCATAACAAAATAAGACAAAGCAAAGATGATGTTCTTTACAGGAAATGCTTAATATGTCCACCATCATTCCTCAACAATAGCTGTAGTCGAGAAATCATGTTGTGAACAGCACTGTAAAGCATGTCCGGAGTTATGGTGAGGCAGTGGCATCGGATGTTGTCTTTCAGCAGATGTCGATCGATCACGATACACTTGCGACTTCAGGTAACCCCAAAGCCGATAATCGCACGGACTGAGGTCTGGGGACCTGGGAGGCCAAGCATGACGAAAGTGGCGGCTGAACACACGATCATCACCAAACGACGCGCGCTAGAGATCTTTCACGCGTCTAGCAATATGGGGTGGAGCGCCATTCTGCATAAACATCGTGCGTTCCAGCAGGTGTTTATCAGCCAGGCTGGGGATGCTGCAATTCTGTATATCGGCGTACCACTCACCCGTCACGGTAGCAGTTACTGACGTTTTGCTGTCCAGCGCCATCTGTCAGACATTTTATGAACTTTGTGTCTTTTTTTTCTAATAAAACCCTATGTCATTCCAAGCATGTTTGTCGATTTTTACCTCTCTGTCTACATTATTCCGTGGTTTATTAAGTTTTCAAATTTATACTGACTTTTTGATCACCCGGTATATTGGCTTAGGGCGTATTTGTGTTGATATGTGGCTGTAACATACAGGGCCCGAGTGTGCCATAGTCTGAAGATTTTCTAAAGCAGTGGCCGTAAGATTAAGCAACTTCTGCGCGACCACACATGCCACACCATGTGTTAGAGAGCGACACACGCTGGACTTTCCCTCTCCAGCGAGCCTCACGCTGTGACACGGGTCAGCTGCCTGCGCAGAACGCCGCCCTTGTAGCCCACTTAAGCGCCCCGGACGACCGGTCGATAGCAATTTTTCGCGACGTATCGACAGGTCCCCCCCGCCGCCGGCGCCGATGCGAGTTTTAACACATGACGTCGGCCTATTACGCATGCGCGGCACACGTCTGTCTGCCTTCCCTGGGCCGCAGCAATCTCATTTGCAGCGACTGGCTCTAATGAAGCTCTCCTCTGTACCGGCGATACGGCTCAGAGCAGTCGCGGCCCCGGCTAGCTACTCAATTACTTAGCGGTAATTTCGTTTCTGTTTTGTTCCCCGAGAAAAGGGCTTCCGCTCCTTCCCTATGCCGCGCTGCAGGCACGTGAGCATATTTCTGCTCCCGGTAACTGTATAACGTATTTACGTCAAACATACGAGTAATTTTTTTCCAGCCCTAGCGCAGTCTATTTCCGTATTTGCCAGCCACTCGGTTATTTCACCTGGACAAACAGTACGATGTTTAATCTAGTCATCTCTGTTACTGCTACCCCTTTTCACAGAATATGGCCACCTCTTGTCTGCAAAATGTAGCGTACCTGTGCAGACGAATACTTTCTGTTTAGGCCAGGAAAATAGGATCTTTAATGCAATTCTCTAGCGTTACCTCGTTTCTGAAGTTGCTGCAATACAATATTTTAGATAACCTCACAGTTAAGGGTATTTTTCCAAAAAATAATCTTGGGAAAAATCTTTTTTCATTGCAAAAGTGAAGTTTGCTACGAGTGATGTACGTCCTGAAAAACTAGTTCCAGTAGTACCACGAGCGGCTTTAATAACAACGTTGCGACGTCACTGATAAATTAAAAACATAAGTTGGTAAAAATGTTAATTAAATTCCTTTTTTAATTAAAGGGAAGATGGTCAATGTTTACCGCTACTCTACGTTGAGGTTGGGAATGTCTGGAATCGATCGTGGTCTTGTTGAAGGAACCGTCGTGCGAAATGTGTTTCGAACTCCTCAGGCAATCAACGTTATATGTAATCAGCTTCCTGCAGAAAACAAGGCTATGGGATGTGACAAAAATTCGCATTTGTAATTTGTTTATGGTTCAAATGGATCTAAGCACTATGGGACTTAACAGCTGAGGTCATCACTCCCCTAAACTTAGAACTACTTAAACTTAACTAACCTAAAGACATCACACACATGCATGCCCGAGGCTGGATTCTAACCCCCGACCGTAGCAGCCGCGTGGCTCCGGACTGAAGCGCCTAGAACCGCTCGGCCACCGTGGCTGCCTAATCTGTTTATACTGTTAATAATTTGGAGACTATGATTTAATTTCTTGAACCCAAAGCATTCGACGGTCGATAGCCACCACACGACTGACATCTGTTCCATTACTACTGGCGAAAAGCTCTTTGGTTCTTTAGCCCAGACTTTTACATTTTAAATCGTTCATTCTAATGTGACGCACACTTTCGACTACAACATAAATTTGTTTGATATTTTCTGTTACATTTTGTACTAATCATTTTTACATACATGTCTTTATACGATTCAAATTTTCAGTTATCATATCTTTTTGGGAAATTATAACTAACGTTGCTAACATTTATTTACAGCCATTGGGTTCAGTTGCTTGTGAGTTAGCTTACTTGAGCTAATCCCAACAAACAAGATGCGGAAGCACGGGACACCTTGTTTTAGATGCTTTTTAGAAACAGACCATTACGGTAATAGCGTCATCTATAATAAAGTAGGGGCCCTTTCAGAGAACTAGATCGGTACACAACATGATATTTTAGTTGATATGAGTATGAAATGAAACACGATCCCAGCCAGCCTTACTACGTACTTAGGCATGTACATGCCATTTACAAAGCCAGAGACGCCAAGTAGTTAAGGATCTATTATTCTTCGTACAGAATCTGTACCCATTCGTTACAGTTAACACAATGGTCAACTTCTAGTTTTTGATACTGATTTTATTTCGGTGTAAATTTTACACGCAAATTATTCCCAGAAAATTTAGACAGAAAACGGACAGTAATAATCAGATCCCTTGCATATTGGAGAGCAGTATTCTGCTTCTCGAATCTGAATTCTGATGTGATCATTTTGAGATGATTTATTTATTTCCTGAAAATCTCGAATACCATAGAATCCGCTAAAAACCTGGACAGCTCATTTCTTATCAAGGAGGTGCTGAGATATGAAACGAGAACGTGCATGTGTCGGTAGGCGCCAAGGCAGGTAAAACATATGTGAACCGAAACCAATGTCTTCATTCTGTGACGCCAACCGCTCTTACCAGCGGTTGGTATGTGCCTTTTCTTTTTTTTTTTTTTCTTAGGTGGAAAGCTTACTGAAGTGCTCTCACTTCGAGGTCATAGAATTCTAGTGCACAGATGAACACAGTATTATGTTTCCAAATCCTACTCCAAATCGACGTCAGTGATATGAGTCTATAATTTAGCTCTTTTTCTGAGTATTGGTGTGACCTGTGCTACAGCTAAAAATCTGGACAGACGCTACTGACAGAGAACCATAGTGATCAGACTGCTTAAGGTGGGCTGAAATCTCCAGCTGGTTGTTACTGCTGACACCTTACCAAGTCAACAGGAACTTGCTTAGTGTAGAGATGGAGTCATTTGAGATACTAAGTGACATTCTGTGGTGTTTAGTGATGAGTCTCGCTTCTGTTTATGGAGATGAGGTCCACGCCAACGTGTTCACAGAAGACTTGGTGAGAGGTCACAGAAAGCAGTGATTCTCGGAAACCACACCTCTCCTACTCTTGTGATAGAAATGACAAATACTGTTGTCAAATCCTCCTTGATCAGAGAACCAAATGGTATTAGGGCGGAGTAATGCAATATCCATAAACGTCTTGAGGAATTTATGGATCCTTGACTGGCCCGTCAGGTCTTATGATTTGCACGCCATAGAGAATTTCATGGATGCGATGGGACAACTGCTGTGGGTTGGCAGGAGAGCCAACACCGGGTTACTACTAGAGGAAGCCGAAAGGCACGCGTTTTAGCTCACGCAGGCTGGCGTGAGGTCTGGAACAGGACAAGGAAATTAGACTTTAGAAAAAACGGACGTAGCTGGTGGAATACTTAACATTAATCCATAATTGGTGAACGTCGCTCTTGACTGTACATTATTCGCAATATCAATAGTAACTGAACATGGCGCCTTGCTAGGTCGTAGCAAATGACGTAGCTGAAGGCTATGCTAACTATCGTCTCGGCAAATGAGAGCGTATTTTGTCAGTGAACCATCGCTAGCAAAGTCGGTTGTACAACTGGGGCGAGTGCTAGGAAGTCTCTCTAGACCTACCGTGTGGCGGCGCTCGATCTGCAATCACTGATAGTGGCGACACGCGGGTCCGACGTATACTAATGGACCGCGGCCGATTTAAAGGCTACCACCCAGCAAGTGTGGTGTCTGGCGGTGACACCACAACAGCATATACTTCGATGGCAACCTTCATCCAGCATTCTTCATGAACTTACACAGAATGTATTTCAGTCATACTTATTCCTGATAATATGCTGAGGTTGACTGCTTCCAAGTCACAAAGAATACGAGACAGAATTCATGCCCTGGACTTAGATCTCATACTGATATTGACAACAGACATTAGTTCGAATAAAGTGAAAACTGGTAATTCAGCACTCGTTATCTGATCAACATCTCCACAGAGTTTGATCAATATATGACCGATGCTTCATTGTGTAACACTTTCCATTTCCGTGACTCCATTATTTGTTTAATCACAAACACTTTTCGCCTACTTCGGCTATCGTCAGTCGACAGCTGAATGTCACAACCACACATAAAATGACATGTGAGTTAATGAGATATTAGTGATATAGACACAATGTTTCTACAAAGTAAATTTTGACATTGTTCTGTATAACAATTTAAATCATTACGTTTTAAATGTCAGTTATAAAATCGGTGATACTATTATAATTTAACATTTGTATAACTGAAACTTAGGTTAACGGAGGGGAAAAAGGAAATTGTGTTTGGTCATTTAAAATTGCTACAGCATTCTGTGCCACGTGTAATTTTTTTTCTAGTATTTCCAGTAGTGCCATCACCCTTAATTGTATATAAAACATTACAGTGTACCTTGTAAGCGTGGTTTTCCGTTAAATGCTGTTCTGCAAATGCTGAACCTATCATTCCTAGCCTCTGTCTTCTCTCATGTTGCGGCAACCAACTTACCTAAATGCTAAATATTTACTTTTCTACGTTGCTTTCAGCTGGTCTTATGCGCACTGCTCCGTGTCCAGCTTTTGTCTGGGTCTTAACTATTGAATGATACTTTAGCTACGTTGTTGTTATGATACTGTCATCATGTTATGGAAGTTCAATTTTTGCAAGGTTAACTGAAACTTTGACAATAGAAGGGACAATGCACCAGGTTTTCTCACTACTGACTGGTTCCTGTCACCACAACATAGAAGTAGTATAATCTTACGCATTTTCACGTTTTTTAAGAGTATTGTCAGTGAGGTCTGTGCTGTAGTTATTACAAGAAGCGATGAGTTTGAGTGTCCATAATTCGTTTGAAAGGCAGATTCGAATAGGGGAACTGACATGAAGCGATACAAAAGCTCTCCTGCGAACGGAGAGCTTCTGTAAAGTTTGGAAGGTAGGAGACGAGGTACTGGCAGAAGTAAAGCTGTGAGGACGGGGCGTGAGTCGTGCTTGGGTAGCTCGGTTAGAGCACTTGTCCGCGAAAGGCAAAGGGATAAGTTTGTTCATCTCATCTACAAATTTTCGGACAGATTCCGCAGTTTGCTGTGCATCGTCAGGTTGACGCTTTGTTCGAAATTTCGTTGCCTTACGTCTTCCAGTTCTGTAGTGGTGTTTGAAGTTATTCAACAATCCACTGCTTCCCTTGATATCACTGTAATCAATGCTACGCGCGATTAGATGTGGACGACGTAGAACGTCACAATCACGCAGATATTGTAAATTATATCGAGCATCATTGAAGCGTGCAAACACTGCTTTTTGTAATAATTGCGCCTTGTCCTCCCTTGAATATCCGTAGTTTACCTTACGCACTAGACTGTCATTTTGCTACGGATATATATATATATATATATATATATATATATATATATATATATATATACTGACGAGGAAGCCCTTGAGTAGGAGGTCGCAAAAGGCCGACTTAGGAAGTCGGGATGAGGGGTACACTACTTAACGCAACAACTAGCAAATCAATTATTCACAATTTCTCCAAAACTAGCTTTTATAAAACAGATCAGATATATATATATATATATATATATTTTTTTTTTTTTTTTTTTTTTTTTTTTTTTTTTTTTTTTTTTTTTTTTTTTGCGGGCATCATTGGCCTTTTGCGACCTCCTACTCAAGGGCTTCCTTTTCAGTAACCAGCTCATTTTTGGCTGCCCTCAGGACAGGAGATTCACTGCGAGAAGAGGTAAACATCTGCAGGTGTACATGGAGAACTTAAACGTATTTTCTGTGACGATGCTACAGCTGAAACGTGGTAAACTTTGCGACCTCAGAGGATCAGAGGATATGAATTGGTATTTTACCCCACTTTGCCCCTCACTTTGGCGGGCTGTGGGAAGCAGGAATCAGATGTATGAATTCACATCTCAAGCGTGCCATTGACAATAGAGTATGGGAGAGTCTTGTACCTTCTACACATGCAGACTTTCGCATCAGCCAGCCCTTTAATAGAATTATAATATATTTTCATATTTCATTTTAAGTGATAGCATTCAATTTTTATGTGCTGCAGTGCTTTTCTGACATCAGAAAAATACTGAAGAAAATAAAAGTTTCCCTAACTAGAAAACAAGTTCCAAAGTATAGCACGATTATGTACCTAGGAACAAATATTCAACTGGAAATGAAAAGTGTTGCATCGATAAAATCTTGTCAGTAGTGGATTTAATAATTTATTACGTTATTGCGCAACACATACCAACAATCAGTATTTGAAATAAAATCAAGCGGAAGTGTTATCCAAAACCAGATACGAGTTAAATACATTTCTCGATAGAAGCTAATCAACACTAACACATGAAACTTCCTGGCAGATTAAAACTGTGTGCCCGACCGAGACTCGAACTCGGGACCTTTGCCTTTCGCGGGCAAGTGCTCGCAGGAGAGCTTCTGTAAAGTATGGAAGGTAGGAGACGAGGTACTGGCAGAAGTAAAGCTGTGAGTACCGGGCGTGAGTCATGCTTCGGTAGCTCAGCTGGTAGAGCACTTGCCCGCGAAAGGCAAAGGTCCCGAGTTCGAGTCTCGGTCGGGCACACAGTTTTAATCTGCCAGGAAGTTTCATATCAGCGCACACTCCGCTGCAGAGTGAAAATCTCATTCTGGAAACACTAACACACATTTCCATTTTCAAGACGGCTAAAAATGTTAAGGCATTAAAGAAAGTCAGATCATTTCCAAGTCTCACATGGTCCATGGTAACAGACCTTTTTTGTCGTTGCAACCTTAGAAAATTTAATTACATGCCAGTTCATAAAGAGGAGAGTCCCACAGTCAAGCCGACTCGAGAACGTGACATAATCCTTTAGGGCTAAATGGAGATATTGAAAAAATTCCATTCCACCCACACTTCACTTTCAAGGATTCTATGACATTTGTATTAATAACATCATTATTAATTATGTCTAATTAGTCCCTACCTCCTAGGAGACCCAGATAATTTCGTACCTGCCAATCCATTAGTAACACCAGTCCATATTCAATCAGAATATTTCCTATTTGCCTATGCATTTCTTCGGTCAGTTTGTAACAAATTAGGAATGGAAGACATACAGGTTATCGGGAGAAGATAACGTTTTCCGAAACAGCTGGACACTATTTGTTTCTAAAAGGCTGGTCATACATGATACTTCGCCAAAGGGGCTGAGGGTCGAGGTCAGTGGAATAAGAGGAAACGTTCCGACGCGCGTGATCCAGAGAGGAATTTAGAACGATAATCAAACATTAAGGCGAGCACATGTCGAGGGAAGGTTCCAAGGGAATGTTCCAGTCAGATAATGAACAGGGCCGTGTGCATCCAGAATCAATCAATAGCGACATAAAAGGTCAGCCATCAGCAGGTTAGGGAGTCAATATTCAGATTCAGGGACGCTCCGCAGTAGCAACTTCAAGCTGAGTAGCATTTCATAGTATTCATTGCAATAATTCTAAACAGAGACTGCACGCCTCTGCCTCAAAGAGTTGGAATGCAGGAATTTCAATGAATAGCAGGAAGATGCAGTGTTTAGTACTTGTCTCTTGTACGGTAGGCCAAGTGGCCCTTGAGTACTGGTGAATTAGTTCGTTAGTTCAAAGTACTAATGAATGATTAGTTAGGTAAAGTGACCAGTAGTTAGCAGACCGAGTGGCAGTGCAAGTAGTCGTCTTTGATGACGATACTTTCCAATAATTATTGAAAGCGTCTGACATTCTGATAAGGGGTTTTGGTCCGACACCTCAGTAAAAGAACGTCTTTTTGGAATAATAAATTGGTTAAGGAAAGAGTAATTAATAACTTGCTTCCTCAGCAAACCGATCCTGCCAACTGTGACGTAATCCGCTCCAACCAAGGAGATTCACTCACTACCATCTCCGCTGTAAAGGTTGATAAGAAATCAAACTAAATCCACTCTGTCGTTAACGTCCTGACTGCCCCACGCAGGTCACACCGAGTCCAGTTTGGTTCAGTGAACCTGTGCTGGCACGCGACATGTGTTTCAAAGTAAGAGATGGCGCACGAGCGATGATGTATGGGTTAACGGCGCACATGTTGTATAAATAGTCGTAAAAGCATGTACCAATTAATTCACCAAAAAATTCTGTACCTGAAGAATTAACAACATATTCCAAATAGCCGTAATATGTTACAATGCACTTAAATATGAAGAATGCGAAATATTTACAGATGAGGTGTAGAAAAATTTCCGCCATCAGTCAAAAGAAATGGCTCTGAGCACTATGGGACTTAACTTCTGAGGTCATCAGTCCCCTAGAACTTAGAACTACTTAAAACTAACTAATCTAGGACATTACACACATCCATGCCCGAGGTAGGATTCGAAACTGCGACCGTAGCGGTCGCGCGGTTCCAGACTGTAGCGCCTAGAACCGCTCGGCCACCATGGCCGGCGTTGTGTGGTCTCTCTGACGACTTACATCCTGCATTTGATCTCACTCCTGGGGATTTTCTCTTTGGACTGTCCCTTTGTGCCTATCCTGAATCCTCGTCTTTAAGATTACGTCTAACAGCTTACACAGGTGACAACTTGTGCAGCAGCTGAAACAGTCCTATTCGAAGAGAAGTTTCCTGATTACGCACAGCATCGCAATAAATGGACATAGTAAAGAGAATGGTAGCGTCACATCGACGACCATTTGCTGATCAGGCTGGGTAACTTGCCTCCTTTGGCTTGGAGGCTGGGTCTCGCTGACCAGTTGGCTTCTGGTCCTGAAAAACAAGTTCGTGTAGCAACTGTTTACTTGCAGGCTCCTGGTTCCTACATTAGTTCACTTAATATCTGAGTGTACAATTCGACAAGTCTCACTGCCCTACCCTTGCTTCTACTCGAATGATAAAACAAAACTCAAGGTCTTTGACACATTAAGCACCTTTGTTTTAACAACTGAAAACAATGCATTCCGCTCACTGCGGAGCTTGCCTGAGAATGCGCCCCTTCACTGGGGTGTCTCGGAACTAGCTGCTCGCCCTGAACGGAGGGACCAGATCCTCCAGGCAGGCACAATCAAATGCAGCTAAGAAAATTACCACATGCAGCAGGCTCTACTCGACAGGCTGACCTGACCGGTTCCAAAGACTACGTTAGATGCAACTACAAATGATAAAAGTGTGTGAGAGAACTCAACACCCACACTTATTAAAATGCCCTGCACTGGCATAAATGCCCATAAGATTTTAACAACCCTGACAACACTTTTTACAGTTAACGTGTTGACCTAGCTATGGGTTCCCCTCTCAGACCCACGCTATCTGAAATTTTCGAGGATAAGTTTGAACAAACTGTGAAATTAAAAATATTCTGACAACATTTAGCCGTCCGCTATGACCGAGCGGTTCTAGGTGCTTCAGTCTGGAACCACGCAGCCGCAATGGATGCCGGTTTGAATCCTGCCTCGGGCATGGATATGTGTGATGTCCTTAGGATAGTTAGTTCTAAGGTACTGATGACCTCAGATGGTAAGTCCCATAGTGCTCAGAGCAATTTGAATCGTTTGACAACGTTTAAAATCTCAACATAATAAAATTTCATCATCAACACAAGAGTATTATGGTCTCATTTTCTGCAAATGATGTTTCTAGATTATTATTTCTATCTTTACTTTCTCAGACGTTAAGTCTGGTTAAAAATGGAAAGTGACACGGACCTTGATCAAGCGTCACTTCCTTTTAACTGTATGGTATGTGTTATATTGCATTTAGGTAATTTAACATGTATCAATAATTACAGATTTCTGTAGTTGTATATATAAGTTTGGATGTAGCTGTATTGCATTGATGTACTGGTGGATATTGTGTGGTATGACTCCTGTAGTTGATAGTATAATTGGTATAATGTCAACTTTATCCTGATGCCACATGTCCTTGACTTTCTCAGCCAGTTGGACGTATTTTCCAATTTTTTTCCTGTTTTCTTTTGTATATTTGTTGTATTGGGTATGGATATTTCGATTAGTTGTGTTAATTTCTTCTTTTTATTGGTGAGTATGATGTCAGGTTTGTTATGTGGTGTTGTTTTATCTGTTATAATGGTTCTGTTCCAGTATAATTTGTATTCATCGTTCTCCAGTACATTTTGTGGTGCATACGTGTATGCACGAACATGTTGTTTTATAAACTTATGTTGTAAGGAAAGCTGTTGATGTAATATTTTTGCTAGTATTGTACATCCACTTGTGATGTGATCTACTGTTTCTATTTGATGTTTGCAAAGTCTACATTTATCTGTTGTCGTATTGGGATCTTTAATAATATGCTTGCTGTAATATCTGGTGTTTATTGTTTGATCCTGTACTGCAATCATGAATCCTTCCGTCTCACTGTATATATTGCCTTTTCTTAGCCATGTGTTGGATGCGTCTTGATCGATGTGTGGCTGTGTTAGATGATACAGGTGCTTGCCATGTAGTGTTTTCTTTTTCCAATTTACTTTCTTCGTATCTGTTGATGATGTGTGATCTAAAGGGTTGTAGAAGTGGTTATGAAATTGCAGTGGTGTAGCTGATGTATTTATATGAGTGATTGCTTTGTGTATTTTGCTAGTTTCTGCTCGTTCTATAAAGAATTTTCTTAAATTGTCTACCTGTCCATAATGTAGGATTTTTATGTCGATAAATCCCCTTCCTCCTTCCTTTCTGCTTAATGTGAATCTTTCAGTTGCTGAATGTATGTGATGTATTCTATATTTGTGGCATTGTGATCGTGTAAGTGTATTGAGTGCTTCTAGGTCTGTGTTACTTCATTTCACTACTCCAAATGAGTAGGTCAATATTGGTATAGCATAAGTATTTATAGCTTTTGTCTTGTTTCTTGCTGTCAATTCTGTTTTCAGTATTTTTGTTAGTCTTTGTCTATATTTTTCTTTTAGTTCTTCTTTAATATTTGTATATCTATTCCTATTTTTTGTCTGTATCCTAGATATTTATAGGCATCTGTTTTTTCCATCGTTTCTATGCAGTCGCTGTGGTTATCCAATATGTAATCTTCTTGTTTAGTGTGTTTTCCCTTGACTATGTTATTTTTCTTACATTTGTCTGTTCCAAAAGCCATTTTTATATCATTGCTGAATACTTCTGTTATCTTTAGTAATTGGTTGAGTTGTTGATTTGTTGCTGCCAGTAGCTTTAGATCATCCATGTATAGCAGATGTGTGATTTTGTGTGGGTATGTTCCAGTAATATTGTATCCATAATTTGTATTATTTAGCATGTTGGATGGTGGGTTCAGAGCAAGGCAGAACCAGAAAGGACTTAATGAGTCTCCTTGATATATTCCACGCTTAATCTGTATTGGCTGCGATGTGATATTATTTTTGTTTGGATATTAAGTGTGGTTTTCCAATTTTTCATTACTATGTTTAGGAACTGTATCAATTTAGGATCTACTTTGTATATTTCGAATATTTGTAGTAACCATGAGTGCGGTACACTATCAAAAGCTTTTTGGTAATCAATGTATGCATAGTGCAGCGACCTTTGTTAAGTTTTAGGTTGATATGTCACCTCTGCATCTATTATCAGTTGCTCTTTACATCCTCGTGCTCCTTTGCAACAGCCTTTTTGTTCTTCATTTATAATTTTGTTGTGTGTTGTATGTGTCATTAATTTCTGTGTAATGACTGAAGTTAATATTTTGTATATTGTTGGTAGGCATGTTATGGGGCGATATTTAGCTGGGTTTGCTGTGTCTGCTTGATCTTTAGGTTTCAGATAAGTTATTCCATGTGCAAGTGTATCAGGGAATGTGTATGGGTCTCCAATGTAACTGTTAAATAATTTAGTTAGATGTGAATGTGTTGACGTGAATTTCTTTAGCCAGAAATTTGCTATTTTATCTTTTCCAGGGGCTTTCCAATTGCGCAGAGAATTAATTGCTTGGGTGACTTCATGTTGCAAAATTATCACTTCAGGCATTTGTGGTATCATCTTGTACGTATCTGTTTCTGCTTGCATCCACCGTGCATGCCTGTTATGCTGTACCGGGTTTGACCATATGTTGCTCCAGAAGTGTTCCATGTCTTCTATGTTTGGTGTATTGTCTATTTTAATGTGTGTGTTATCTATTGTCTGGTAAAATTTCTTTTGGTTTGTGTTGAATGTTTGGTTTTGTTTCCTTCTATTTTCACTTTTTTTGTATCTTCTAAGTCATTTGGCCAATGCTTGTAATTTCTGCTTCTTTTCATCTAATTGCTCTATCACTTCTTGTGAGATTTTACCTAACCTTTTTCGGTTTTTTTTCTGACATTTCATTTCTTATAAATTGTGTTAGCTGTCCGATGTCTTTTCTCAGTCTTTCTATTCTGATCTGTAGCCTGTGTTGCCATGCTGGTTTTGTGGGTTTCTTCTGTGTGTTGGTTGGTTCTGATTTCTGCCTAGTGTGTATATTTAGTGTAGTGAGTGCTCCTATATAAACCAGTAGTTGCAACTCTTCCATAGTTGTGATTTCATTTATTTTGTTGTGTATGATTGTGTTGTTAGTGTTTATTGTTGTTTCGACTTGTGGGTTATTTGGCGGTCTATGCAAGAATGGTCTAATGTCTGTATTTGTGTCTTTGTGTTCTATATATGTCAGCTGAAACTTTTCTTCTATATCTAACATGTGTGTCACTTCGTGTTCTATTTGTGCTTGTTCTGGTGGCTGTCTTATGATTTCGTTTTCCTCTGACTGTTTAATTGATGCGTGTTGTTCTTTTTTTTTTTTTTTTTTTTTTTTTTTGCTTCTTCTAAATTGCACATTATTTTGTTCCAGTATTTGTTGTACTTGTTGTTTGATGTTTTCTAATTCTGACTGGGGTATCCTGTTATTTTTGATTATTACACGGATCTGATCAGCTAGTCGTTGTTCTGTTAAAAATTTTAATTCTGGGTATCTGGTAATAAATGTTGTGTATACTTGTGATCTGTATCCAGTTGTGTTGGTTCCTAGGTTTGTTGCTTGGTAATAACCGAACATGAGGTGTCGATTAACTTCATCTGACCATCTCATCCTCTGTCTTTGTTTTCCTTCTAGGGTGGTTGCAGGAAGCATATCCTGCAAAACACCTCTAATTGGATTTGAATCATTTTCCAGTTGGCTGGCAGTGTCGTTACCATTGTGGGCGGGCATGGGGTTCAAGCGTCGTCCCCGACCATGACGGCGCTTGTCCGAGGCTTCTTTAGTTCTGTCCTGAACCAACTAATCACACTAAAAGGGGGGTTAGCCCTATTAGTGGTTTGTTCTTTTCGTCGCCTTTTACGACTGGCAGAACATACTGGAAGCCTATTCTTTTCCCGGGCCTCCACGGGAATTAGTTCTATTATTATTATTATTATTATTAAAACGATTATCATTATTATATCATTAGCAAATGCCGGTCATTTTCCTGCAAGCGTACTAAGAAACACAGCCTCTTCCACACATCAGTACAAAACGCAATCTGCGAAGTACAAGAGAGAAAGAAAAGAAATGGTAGATGTGTCCTGCGAAGATCCTGCAAACCCAGGAAGAGGATTGACACAGATAATTTACTCTTGCTGAGTATCTCGTTTATTTACTGGAGATTTCTACTGAGGTCTATTGTTTCCAAGTAATAATTACAGTTGCGGACGAGGAGCCTCTTATAAAACATGCTGAACAAAAAATTAATCGGTTTGCCTGCCCAGGCAAGAAGCGTCCTCTTATCAGAAGCCGGATATGTCTAGTCAATGAGACCCAACTTCACAGTAAAGGAGGCAGGTTACCCTCCCTGACCAGTACATGATCGTCGATGTACGGCTCCCACGCTCATTCTGATGTCCATTTACTGCATTGCTGCGGTTGATGTAAGTATACAACGTCTTCCAAAAGGACTGTTCCCCCTGTTACAAAAGTTGCCGCTTCCGGAAGCTGTTGGGAGTAATCTCAAAAATAGAGGGTTCAGGATGGGCACAAAGGGGCTGTGCAGTGAGAGATTGCCCACGACTGTGATAAAATGCGGGACATATGTCGTCAGAGAAGGACACAACGGCATCGAATTTAAGTGTGGTTCTACATAACGAGATAAGCTAAACTTTTACCTAACACTTCACAAATTAAATTTAATAAATCGTCGATTTTTTACAACGTAAAATCGAATCAACCGAGCTGACGAAACTTACGAGATACCTCCTAATATTGTACCTGACCTCCTTTTACTGGCGCAGTGCGGCAACCCAACGTGGCATGCGCTCAACAAGTCGTTGGAAGTCCCCTGCAGATACACTGAGGGTCATAAATTAAGGATAATTGCAGAATGTGGTGCCACGCAAGGCGGCACTACACAATACTGGCGCTAATAGCATAGGCATATAGGGAACACACACGACACAGATCTGTAAGTCCACGGTATTGGTGATAAGTTGAGAAAACCGTCCCGAAACACATGTGCTACAAAACGCCACTGTTTCCTGCGTTTGTACCTCGACATCAATATGGAATAGGATCATCATGCACACGTACACAGGCTGTGCAACGGGTTGGCGTACTCTGGATCAAGTGGTCGAGCAGCTGCTGGGATGTAGCCTCCCATGCTTGCACAAGTGCCTGAGGGAGCTCCTGAAGTGTCGTAGGGGTTTGAAGACGTGCAGCTATACGTCGACCGGGAGCATCCCAGACGTGCTCGATGGGGTTTCGGTCTGGAGAACAGGCGGGCAACTACATTCGCCTGATATCTTCTGTTTCAAGGTACTCCTCCACGATGGCAGCTCGGTGGGGCCGTGCGTTATCATTCACCAGGAGGAAGGTAGGACCCACTGCACCCACGAAAGGGCGGACATACTGGTGCAAAATGACGTCCCGTTACACCTGCAGGGGTGTACGTGCACCAATCATAATCCCACACCCACACCATCAAACCACGACCTCCATACAGGTCCCTTTCAAGGACATTAAGGGGTTGGTATCTGGTTCCTGGTTCACGCCAGATGAAAACCCGGCGAGAATCATTGTTCAGACTTTACCTGGACTCGTCCGTGATCATAATCTGGGATCACTGTTCTAATGACCATGTACTGTGTTCTTGACACCAGGCTTTACGGGCTCTCCAGTGGAATGCACCTTGCAGGTCTCTGGGCGAATAAACCATGTCTATTCAGTCGTCTGTAGACTGTGTCTCTGGAGACAACTGTTCCAGTGGATGCGGTAAGGCCCCGAGCAAGGCTACCTGCAGAACTCCCTCAACCTCTGCGGGCACTGATGGTGCGATATCAGTCTTCTTGTGTTGTTGTACACTGTGGACCACCCGTACTGTAGCACCTGGACATGTTTCCTGTCTGTTGGAATCGTTGCCATAATCTTGAGATCACACTTTGAGGCACACGGAGGGCCCGTGCTACGACTTGCCGTGTTTGACCAGCCTCCAGTCGCCCCAGTACTCTACCCCTCATAACGTCATCAATATGTGTTTTTGAGCCATTTCCAACACACAGTCACCATTAGCACGTCTGAAAACGTCTGTGCACTTACTCGCTGCACCGTACTCTGACATGCAAATGGCTCTGAGCTCTATGGGACTTAACTTCTGAGGTCATCAGTCCCCTAGAACTTAGTACTACTTAAACCTAACTAATCTAATTACATCACACACATCCATGCCCGAGGCAGGATTCGAACCTGCGACCGTAGCGGTCGCGCGGTTCCAGACTGTAGCGCCTAGAACCACTCGGCCACTACAGGCGGCGCACCAACACACTTCGGCGAATGTGGGCTGCTGCCAGCGCCACCGTGCGGCGACCGCAGGTCAAATGCACCGCATGGTCATACCGCGAGGTGACTTAAACCCTCAAATCGCCCACCAGAGCGTTGTTTCACTATGTATCAGCATTATTCCTAATTTATGAGCATGGGTGTATATTGACCCACGCTGCCTCTACAGCCGTCCATAATTACGAAAGTGCTGCCGGTGCAGGATTTTGATCACCAGCTGACCTCTCGATTATATTCCATAAATGAGCGATGGAATTCATGTCGGGCGGTCTGGGAGGCCAAATCATTCGCATGAACTGTCCAGCGTGTTCTTAAAACCAATCACGAATGTTTGTGACCCGGTGACATGGCGCACTGCCATCCATAAAAATTGCATTATTGTTTGGGAATATGAAGTCCATCAAGGGCTGCAAATAGTCTCCTAGTAGTCGAACGTAACCATTTCCAATCACTGATCGATTCAGTAGGACTAGAGGGCCCCACCCCATCCCGTGCAAACACAGCTCGTAAGACTGTAGAGGCACCCTCTGCTTGCACGATGCCTTGTTGACACCTTGGGTCCATAGCTTCGTGGAGTCTGCGTCACACTCGAACCCTGCCATCAGCTCTCCTCATTTGAAATCAGGGCTCTCCTGACAAGGTCAAGTTCTTATTTCACCCCTAACTGTCGTACTAGGGATGTTTAGGACTGTGGAAATATCTAGTACAAACTTATGGAACAAGTGACGCCCAATGACCTCGTTCGAAGTCAGTGAGAGCTGCGGGGCGCCCCATTCTGCTTTCTCACTATGTCCCAAGGCTACTGAGGTCGCTGATAAGGAGTACCTGGCAGTAGGTGGCAGCACAATGCACCTAATACGTTTTTGGGGTGTCCCTTGACATACCGCCATAGAAAGAAGTCGATTGGTGTATTGCCATGTGACCTAGGAGGCCAGGAAACTGGACCACGCCTGCCAGTCCATCGATCTGGAAACACCTTCTCTAGAACATCTCGTGCAATCTGCGCCCACCGTGGCGGTGCACCGTGTTGCTGGAAAACGACTGTGCCTTGGTTACCAAACACAAACAGCATCAGCATATCATAGTAACTGTTGGAATTAACTTTCTTTTTAGAGAAATGGTGCACGATGTGATCGACCATTATATGTACATGACTTTCATGTTCTCACGAACCTCTTCTATCAAAGTATGCAGATTACTTGTGCTCCATATTCGAACATTATGTTTATTGCTTCCAAGGTTCTCGGGTGTACTGTCGGATCAATCGTCAAAGCTCCGCGATGTTTCGGAGTATAAATGTTCCGCCATCATCAGATGGTGCTGATGATCAGTATCATCTGATGGTGGCTTGACAGTTACTCGCTAAAGTATCGTTGACCTAAGACGATTGGATCCGATAGCAAACCCGAGACCTTGGAAGCAGCATAAACGCTGGGAAAGCCTCAGATCATATATCATGTACCCTACCACGCATGCAGAACTTTGCTTCGTGAGGAAATGCTAGGTTTTCTACAAAATTTCCGTCCTTCACCAACGGTGAACAACTTTCACAGCAAGCGGCATACGTTGTGGCTTCTCGCCTGGTTTCAATGCGTGAAACGGTTGCAATCGGTATGGGTACGTCTGTAAACGAGTCCAAAGGGCACCGTATGGATTTGTAGTTCCTGTGACGTTCCCCGAACAGACTCCTGCGGTGAACGTTGAAAAGCCAATCGTGTCCGTTGTGCAACGGCTTCACTTGTTCCAGGTCGTCCAGTACGGTGCTTCACATCAACACTTCCTGTCTGCAGAAAAATTTCTGCATCACTAGCGTATCGAGCTCCGCAAGGGTGGATGCTTGCTATACGATGCTTGGATCTTTCTTTGAATCTGCGTGTCTGATTAGATCTGAATAAACCATTCCACACACTGAGCCTTTTCTGGAATCCTTGTCACTATGTTTCACTAATGACAACCTGGAACACCCATAAACAAAGCTTTGTGACTTTCTCGGTCACATAAGTCAAACATGTTGGTAAAATTTTAAGTATTTTGGATGCTATAACAGTGAAATCGTAGCGTACCTTTTGAGACAGCATGTACTCGTATAACTCTAGAGCTCAGGTTCTTCAAAATATAACCAACTAGTATAGTGATGACCCTGCAGAAAGTCTAAAATTGTTTCGCTTTTAGCGTAATATATCTTACAAGCACACTACATCGTTCCAGAGATTTAATGTTAGAATTGTTTTTGTTGTGACTTGGCGAGACAGCCAAGCCACTAGGAGGTGAAGCCGAAAGGCACGCGTTTAAGCTCACGCAGGCTGGCGTGAGGTCTGGAACATGACAAGGTAATGAATATAGCCAATAACGTACGTAGCTGCTGGAATACTTAACTTTAATCCATAATTGGTGAACATCGGTCTGACGGTACATGCATCACAAGATAAATAGCAAATGATAATGGCGCCTTGCTAGGTCGTAGCAAATGACGTAGCTGAAGGCTATGCTAACTATCGTCTCGGCTAATGAGAGCGTAATTTGTCAGTGAACTATCGCTAGCAAAGTCAGCTGTACAACTGGGGCGAGTGCTAGGAAGTCTCTCTAGACCTGCCGTGTGGCGGCGCTCGGTCTGCAATCACTGACAGTGGCGACACGCGGGACCGACGTATACTACCGGACCGCGGCCGATTTAAAGGCTACCACCTAGCAAGTGTGGTGTCTGGCGGTGACACCACAGTTTCCATGACCGGTAACACACTTGCTTAGCTACTTACACATAATATTAAAATTAACAACAATAAGTTTGCAACTGGAGGTAAATATAAAATATGCTGTGCTGACTGTAATGCTTTTTACATCGGCCAAACGAGAACAAGTTTTATTAACAGGTTCAAGGAACACACAGAAATAGAAAAAACAAAAAACTCAGGAGATAAATGAACGTTTGCTTCCCATCTAATTACGGAAGGACACAGTTTTGGTAATATTTACACTAATATGATGATTTTTCACAAGGGTATCGGTAAGGATATCCTGGAAGAGATGGAAATTTATAACTTGTGGACCACAATAAGAACAAAACTCTTAATGTACTGAAAAACTTAAGAAACATTATTTTTCTTGACTCTCATCAGAACGTGTTGAATATGTTGCAGTGTAAGGAATCTACTAGCACCATCACTCTTCGTTGTACACCACGCGTGCCTCACGCACTGTAAACAAGAGACTACGCTCAGTACTTCAGACGTCGAATCGTGTAAACATCATTTTTTCGTACAGAGCTGCATTTGGTGATTCCATATTTTTGCGATTACTGATTTTTCCAAGCGCGAAGCTTCTTTCGTCAAAACTCTCAGAGCGTGAACTGTTGTCTTTACTTTTTTCGTATTATTTCTTTCTGCGATGCTTTCTCTCATGTCTCTAAGTGTATCTTTTAAATGTCGTGTATTTCTATATCTTATTTTCCTTTTAAAGCATTTTACTTATATTTTGATAACTATTTGCTATCCGCTGTCCACCTTCCCTTTTCTCTACAAGCCTTTCCTGTAACCCGACCTTCCCACTTTTAAGCACCGTCTGTTCACATTTCTCGCCAGCCTGTGTGCCAAGACGACGCTAGGCTCGTAAGTTCATTCTGTACAGATTACTTTCTTAAATTTAGGACCAGTTACTAAGGAACATAATTTATTTTACCAGTACTTTTTGATGATTTTTTGTTTCTACTATCTTTTTAGTATGATTTACCTCATTTGCACCTATTTTAGATGTTATTCAGACAATCGCTTGAACACCACCTTGGTGGCTGAAACTTGCCCTGGCAGTACAAAACAAAACTAGAAATGGTACTGTTACTTCTTTTCAAATCAATTAAAAACATTTGTGGCAGTTGTGTTTCTGTATTCAGTTAGAAATCGTTAACGCTTCTGGCGGCGTTTAACTACATCTTCACGCTAACTAAAATCTTACACACAAAATAAGATAATTAAGTCTGAAGTAGCTATAAGTGATGGTGCAAATATTTGACCTTTCTTTTTCGCAACAGCGTACTTAACTTACATATGGGATTGCCACTGCATCAAGCGAAGACTGAGTGGTGGAAATGGGAGGCGAACCCCAATGTATCCTACTGCCTAGCAGTATGACGTGGCCATTTACTAGTACAAAGGATAAAAGGATACAAAATTAGCAAAACTGAGCACTAGCAGAGATGTTTATTGGTAAAGATCACATCTTGCTTCATGAAAGTTTGAATTTATTCACCGTATTGTGTATAACGACGTTCACATGTATCCTCGAGAAAAAAAAACAAAGGAAGAACTTTCAAAATACAAGATTACCTACAAAAGAAAACGAGATCTTCAAGTTTTACGAAAATCCTTAGCGTTGTGGTTATTTGTAATGCTACTGAAAAACTTAACATGAGTCACAGGACGAACGCACGTACCACACCAGGGGCCTTCTGGTTCCTCAAGAGTATAAAACTAACAGAAATCATTCAAAATACATTTCCCTACAAAATTAAAAAAAATTGAGCATACGACAATTTTGCATAATGGTTAATTTGGACATGAATGAATAAGGATCGTACGGTGATTCTTTCTGACAGAGTCCTGTGCCAGTGCTCAAGCATTTCCAATAAAGGAAAGTCCCGTGGATTAAAACAACAATTGACTGAAGACGCTTAAGAAGAATGTAATCGATAATACATGCTCATATTTACCAACAAATGAAATAAATTGGAGTTAGTCTTTGGTATGAATAATCCCCAAGCACGCCATTCACATTTCAAAGGCATGTAAGAGATGAGGGCCACTTTAAAACACGAATAAACTGCTACCAGTTTTTGGCCACAAAAATACACGATCCAGAATAACAGTTCGGCATGCCATAGCGAACGGCTCTTGATTCGAATCAACGTTATAGGTTGTGGGGGGGCTGTACTGCAAGTGACCTCAGCACCTAGGCATCCTGTGGCAAGAACACGCATTCAGCATGAACAAGTATTCAGTGAGCTAACAATGCAGAATATGGTTTCCAGCGCCTCTGAATCGAGATAGTTCACTATAGTGCCGATATGGCTTCTGGAGACGCTGACATTACGGGAAATCTGGGGCAAATGATCTCATGATTGCCCAACGATTATGCCCAGCACCTCAGAACTATTATGGCAGACGCAGGACAGGTGCCATTTCAGAAACACTGTACGACCTCGATTGTATATATGCTGACAAAATTCAGAAACTCTCAGTTATCCAGTCAGTTCCAGCCACTAATGAGAACACGTCTACGCCCATCATCTGCGATGAACTACTAAGCTGTCACCGTAAGACTCTACCGTCAACAACTCAAAGCCGCTGCGTGTGCTGAGCCCGAATTCTACCGACACCATCACACCGACAGGGCACCTTCTAGGTGACTACCTTCAGCTGACGAGCGTCGTCCCTTTCAGCCATGGTCCCTGGTCACCTAGTTCCCCAGACATCACTGCGCTAGTGAGAAAACACAGAGGCTGAACATGCCCTGTGCGAGCGTACGTTGTCGCCCTCCGCGATCGCACAGCGCGACTTCGCGCAATCAATGATGGAGGTCACTGTTTGATCCCGCCTTGCCTGATACACGTCGCGCTGAGCAGATGGGGCGGGTCAGCTGCTTCAGGCCATGCACTGTCATTCACTGTGCGCCACGTGACAACACCGCGTCGGCGCTGTCATGTTGATACCATGTCTGCTGCCGACACGCCTCGTGGAACATTCAGCGCGCCGTCCTTCTAGGGGGTTACTGCTGACATCGGCACCCTTCACCTGCAATGGCTGCCTACGTCACCGAAGTTATTGATCGTCTTTCCAGCTCCGTCTCACTGCTGTAATTGTGTGGAAAACAATGATTAATTAAACTAGTATTGTTTCCATGACGGTGCGCTGCTCGAAGCCTGCCACCCTGCCACTGCAACCATGCCCTGGTAGCTGAACTGACATACATACTGACCTGTCACAATCAGCTTCACCTGACATCGAGTATGTCGCGCAGCCTGGCCTATATAACAAGAAAAAAATTCGTAAAAACGAGAAAGCTACACGTGCATCTCTCTGACCATGGTGCAGAGCTCGAGGATAGCCTTGTCTCAGGGTAGAGAGCTCCGTCCCATTTGGATAATTACTCTTAGTGCGTCTTTTTTTATTAGAGTGTATATAGTCGTTTTTTAAGTTTATTAAAGAGAAGACGAGAGTTTCAGTCGCACCACGACAGAACTAGTAAAATTAAACAAAACCGTCACCTGTACAGCGCGAACAGACATTGCGGTCTACTAAAACCAGTCCTAATAATCCTCACTATGACGAAGTTGTAAGCTCGTCTTCCTGTTTTTGGTAGAGTTTTCTCTTGACTATTCGTAATATTTTACCTCATTAATGAACACTTGTGATCGTAAAATTTTCAAATTCTCTCATTGGACACTGAGACAAGTACTCTCCAGATATATTTAATATTTAAAGACAAACGCCACAATTTTTTCCATTCTTTTTCCAATTTTAGCATTGTCTCTTTTTGATCCATATTGTCAATTGGCCTTAGATATCTCTAGCCTAGTCCAATTCGCTTTAATATATCCAGTACTCGGTCCAGCTGATACTCGTACCGCCATTATGTTAGGCGGTAATATACCAACACATCTCTCTGAAACCTATTTCAGCATCATTTTTAGAAGTGTAAACGTATCTGTTTTCCTTCGTCTATTTCTGACTTAAATTTATCTTCTCACATAATCTACTTAACCTTGGTGTAAAGTCATACATACAACATTTGCCCTGAATGAAAATATGATTGACTACATTATAATCACAGTATCTCCTTGAACTTGTTTTCTTTGGCTGTGGAATCTTCGTTACATCAAAAAAATTGTTGGCTTGTTTGTCGCTTTGATAGATATAGTCGGTAAGTTCAGTCAGTGTCTGATACAGTATTCTTCAATTCTCTTAGCAGACTGCTTGGTATGACGTCATTATTTCAAACTAGTTCCTTTCACATTTTCTTAATTGTTTTTATGCCGTTGCATTGTAACATTTTATGCGCTCTTTTCTCCTTGTCTATTCCCTGTTCCGGTCCTAATGATTTTTTGTGATACCGGTATTAAGTTTTATTGGCTCAGAAATCCTGATAAAAGTTTTTGCACACTAGAATCTACAGCGGTGTTACTGGATATTAGATCTACATACAGCTGATTCCCCCTCCCCCCCCCCCCATGAACCATGGACCTTGCCATTGGTGGGGAGGCTTGCGTGTCCCAGTGATACAAATAGCCGTACCGTAGGTGCAACCACAACGGAAGGGTATCCGTTAAGAGGCCAGACAAACGTGTGGTTCCTGAAAAGGGGCAGCAGCCTTTTCAGTAGTCGCAGGGCAACAGTCTGGATGATTGACTGATCTGGCCTTGTTAACACTAACCAAAACGGCCTTGGTGTTGTGGTACTGCGAACGGCTGAAAGCAAGGGGAAACTACAGCCGTAATTTTTCCTGAGGGCATGCACCTTTACTGTATGATTAAATGATGATGGCGTCCTCTTGGGTAAAATATTCCGGGGGTAAAATAGTCCCCCATTCGGATCTCCGGGCGGGGACTACACAAGAGGACGTCGTTATCAGGAGAAAGAAAACTGCCGTTCTACGGATCGGAGGGTGGAATGTCAGATCCCTTAATCGGACAGGTAGGTTAGACAATTCAAAAAGGGAAATGGATAGGATAAAGTTCGATATAGTGGGAATTAGTGAAGTTCGGTGGCAGGAGGAACAAGACTTTTGGTCAGGTGAATACATGGTTATGAATACAAAATCAAAGAGGGGTACTGCTGGAGTAGCTTTAATAATGAATAGGAAAATAGGAGTGCGGGTAAGTTACTACAAACAGCATAGTGAACTCATTATTGTGGCCAAGATAGACACGAAGCCCACACCTACTACAGTAGTACAAGTTTATATGCCAACTAGCTCTGCAGATGATGAAGGAATTGAAGAAATGTATGATGAGATAAAAGAAATTATTCAGGTAGTGAAGGGAGACGAAAATTTAATAGTCATGGGTGACTGGAATTCGAAAGTAGGAAAAGGAAGAGAAGGAAACGTAGTAGGTGAATATGGATTGGGGATAAGAAATGAAAGAGGAAGCCACCTGGTAGAATTTTGCACAGAGCATAACTTAATCATAGCTAACACTTGGTTCAAGAATCATGAAAGCAGGTTGTATACATGGAAGAACCCTGGAGATACTAGAAGGTTTCAGATATATTATATAATGGTAAGACAGAGATTTAGGAACCAGGTTTTAAATTGTAAGACATTTCTAGGGACAGATGTGGACTCTGACCACAATCTATTGGTTATGAACTGTAGATTAAAACTGAAGGAACTGCAAAAAGGTGGGAATTTAAGGAGATAGCCCCTGGATAAACTGAAAGAACCAGAGGTTGTACAGAGTTTCAGTGAGAGCATAAGGGAACAATTGACAGGAATGGGGGAAAGAAATACAGAAGAAGAAGAATGGGTAGCTTTGAGGGATGATGCAGTGAAGACAGCAGGTAGGTAAAAAGACAAGGGCTAGTAGAAATCCATGGGTAACAGAAGAGATACTAAAATTAATTGATGAAAGGAGAAAATATAAAAAATGCAGTAAATGAAGCAGGCAAAAAGGAGTACAAACGCCTCAAACATGAGATCGACAGGAAGTGCAAAATGGCTAAACAGGGATGGCTAGAGGACAAATGTAAGGATGTAGAGGCTTATCTCACGAGGAGTAAGATCGATACTTTGGAGAAAAGAGAACCACTTTCATGAATATCAAGAGCTCAGATGGACACCCAGTTCTAAGCAAAGAAGGGAAAGCAGAAGGGTGGAAGGAGTATATAGAGGGTATATACAGGGGCGATGTTCTTGAGGACAATATTATGGAAATGGAAGAGGATGTAGATGAAGATGAAATGGGAGATATGATACTGCGTGAAGAGTTAGACGGGGCACTGAAAGACCTGAGTCGAAACAAGGCCCCGGGAGTAGACAACATTCCATTAGTACTACTGACAGCCTTGGGAGAGCCAGTCCTGACAAAACTATACTATCTGTTGAGCAAGATGTATGAGACAGGCGAAATTCCCTCAGACTTCAAGAAGAATATAATAATTCCAAGCCCAAAAAAGCAGGTGTTGACAGATGTGAAAATTACCGAACTATCAGTTTACTAAGTCACAGCTGCAAAATACTAACGCGAATTCTTTACAGACGAATGGAAAAACTGGTAGCAGCCTTACATCGACTCTGTATTTAAATATGAGCGATGTCTTACGTCGAAGAACACCAGGGAATGAATGGATAAGTCTTACGAAGCCAAAAGAAAAACGTTATTGTCAGTTAAAAACGAAACATCAACCACAACAAATGCAGGCCGATCGAAAGTGCAGTTCGATGAAATGAAAATCTGCTGCCGCGGAACAGTCAGTATTCTGTTGCTCCAGCCCGTGAAGAGGTAGACGTTTAAGTCCTCTCTCACATACAGAGTGGTAGAGACACTGCTGCTCAAACCGTCCTACTCTTCGATGACAGCTCTCATATAGTCTTCTGTGCGTGTATGTGTGTGTGGGTGCGTGTGTGTTTGTGTGTGTGTGTGTGTGTGAGAGTGAGTGTGTGTGTCTGTGTATTTTTCTGGAGAGTTTCAACAATGCCGCACCACAAGTTCCAGCTGGTCCCAGGTATTATACAGAGTTCCATTCACGCTATGCCTGTCACTTCGAGGAACCTGTCCACGAGAAGGCCGCAATTCGTCTTATTGCCTTAAAAGGTAAACCCGTCGACGGAATGGTAACTATATGGCCGGGCAGCAGTTTGGAGGATCCCGTCCCGATGCGGTACAGCCCTCAAATTACACCCCATTGTGACGAGAGGCGTGTGAAATCCATATGTGGTGCTTGTCCAAAACATGACTCACCCACCTACGAACTGAAGTTGTGGTGCTGCAAGCGTGAGTCGTGCACTGAAACCTGGACGCCTTCACGCTCTTTTATGGCTATCAGGTGTCAGACTAACGGTACAGTCGTCGTTAAAGAGTATCCGATGCCATTTATTCGGGCTCCATTCCATGTGCATCCATTCATGTCCATTGTGCATTTCGACGGACTTGGACAATTCCAACAGGACAATGCGACACCACAAACGTCTAGAATTGCTTCGAGTCATATTCGTCTGCAAAAGACCCTTGGTTTACTGTTACCTTCTTTGCAGTGGTGGTTGCACTAGCGATTTCTTATGGTTAAAACAGTTTTACGAAATAGGCTTCTGGACAAAAATGTAGAAACTATACAAGTCACGAAGGGTGGTACAGGCCCATTTTTGACCGGACTGCTAGATGTTGTTTCCTTTTGCTTCTCAAAAAATAACCATTCACTGATCAGCCAGAACATTATGACCACCACCCTAATAACAGGTATTTCCACCTTTGGCGCAGACAGTAGCGGCGACGCGTCGTGACATGGACGTAATGAGCACATGGTAGATCGCTGGATGGAGTTGGTACCATATATGCACACACAAGTCATCTAATTCCCGTAAATTCCGGGGAGGAGGTTGAATGTGCTCTCTGATGCCACGACCCATCACATTCCAGATGTATTCGATCGAGTTCAGATCTTGCGAGCTGGGGGGGGGGGGGGGGCAGCAGATCAGTTGGAACTCGCCACTGTGTTCCTCGAATTACTCCACCACATTCCTGGTCTTTGGGCTTGGTGCTTTATCCTGTTAAAAATATCACTGTCGTTGGCAAAAATTATCATGAAGGGCTGTACGTGGTCTGCAACCAGTGTACGATACTCCTTGGCCGCTATGGTGCCCTGCACGAGCTCCATTGGCCCCATGGATGCACACGTGAACATTCTATAGACCATAACTGAGCCACCGCTACTTGTCTCCGTCCAGCAGTACAGGTGTCAAGGAGCTGTTCCTTGGAAGGCAACGCATTCACGCCCTGCCATCGACACGAAGAAGGTATCGGGATTCATCAGACCATGCAGCACAGTGCGCCAACGTCCAGTACCAAGGGTCACGTGCCCATTTCTGTCGTAGTTGCCGATGTTGTGGTGTTTACATTTGCACGTGCATGGGACGTCGGCTACGGAGGCCCATCGCCCGTGAACTGCGTGTTCAGACATACTTGTACTCTGCCCAACATTAAAGTCACAGTTCGCCACCTATCCTGTTTTACCGTTCTGTCGAGCCTACGACGTCAGATATCTTAATGAAGGGTGGCCGCTCAACCCCACTGACGCGTTGAAGACGCTCACCACAACACTTTTCGAACACACGACAAATCGTGCAGTTTCTGAAGTAGACGTTCTAACTCATCCCACAGATGTTTCATTAATCTGAAGTCGATATCTTGGACGGACAGTCCACTTAAGGAGTGTTATTATACACAAACCATTTCCTCATAGTTGCTCCTTCATGTAGCGTGCATTATCATGCTGATACAAACAGCCATCATCACTGAATTGTTCCTCTCCTGTAAGCACTACACAACTCTGAAAAATGTATTCATATCCTTCCGCATTTAGCGTTTTATTAAGTGCAATAACTGATCACAACCTAACCACAAAAAACACAACCATACCGTAACACCCCATTTTCCATAGTACACTGTTGGCACTGCACATAAAATATGCAACGTTCTCCAGCATTCGACAAACTCAGACCCTCTCATCGTATTACACCACCTCAAGTGCTCAGCGTGACGGATTGTCAATCCTCTGGGCCCCGGTTCAATTCCCGGCTGGGCCGGGGAATTTTCTCCGCCCACGGACTGGGTGTTGTGCTGTCCTCATCATCATCCTATCATCCACATCGACTGCAGGTCGCCGAAGTGGCGTCAAATTGAAGGCCGGCACCCGGCGAACGGTCTGGCTGACAGGGGCCCCTACCCACACGATAAAATAAATAAATAAACCTCAAGTGTCGCTTAGACATGACTACGGTAATGTTTAGCTGAAGAGAAGCTGCTCCACCACTACAGCCTGTTCTTCTTACCTGCCTACTCACAGCCATTGCACCAGCTGGACTGGTGGCAGCGCTTCGGAAGTCCCTTATGTGCAGACTGTAATGGATATAAGCGCAGATATTTTTATATATCGTACTTTAATGTCTGCACACAACAGTATGTTGGTTGTTCGGTCTCTGCTTCGAATAGTCTTCCCACAAACAAATCACATAATTTACTCCCTGATGTTTCCTTCATGGTCGTTACTGTCCCAGGAAGTGGACTACGCCTGTCGCTACAGACTAACCTTTTTGGGCCACGCGTCAAACTTCACCACCTGACCTGCTGCCCAGGGTAAATTAAGCATTAATGACTTGCTCTCACCACATACCTTATAGGTATAATTACAGTGAAGCGCCAAAGAAACTGGTATAGGCATGCGTATTCAAGTACAGAGATATGTAAACAGGCAGAGTAAGAACTGAGGTCGACACTGTCTTTATAAGACAACACGTGTCTAGCGCAGTTGTTAGATTGGCTTCTAAAATGATAAAGAATGTAGCAACTAGTCGAGGAAATATAATTTATTTACCTTTTTGCAAATCGATTTCGACTGATATCAGTCATCGGTGTCCTGTCCTGGGCAGATTTCTATCATGCAGACTGCATGACAGAAATATGCCAAGGGCAGTACTTCTACTTGTTGCATGTATCGGATAGAAAAATGCACCGATGATGACTGATATCAGTCGAAATCAATTTGTAGAAAGGTAAATAAATTATGTTTCCTCGACTCGTTGCTACATTCTTTATAATTTTATATTTCACGGTCGCTGCACAGAAAGGGAACCTTAAGGGGCCCAACATTCAAAAGATCGGTTTCTGGTTATCAAGATTCAAGTGAGTCTGAACGTGGCGTTGCAGTCGGCGCACGAGCCATGGGGTAAAGCATCTCCGAGGTAGCGATGAAGTGGGGATTTTCCCGTACGACCATTTCACGAGCGTAACGTGAATATCAGGAATCCGGTAAAATATCAAATCTCCGACACTGTGGCGGTCGGAAAAAGAGCCAGCAAGAACGGAATCAACGACGACTGAAGAGAACTGTTCAACGTGACAGAAGTGCAACCCTTCCAAAAATTGCTACAGATTTCAATTCTGGGCCAACAACAAGTGTCAGCATGCGAACGATTCAATGAGACATCATCGATATGGGCTTTCTGAGCTAAGGCCCACTCGTGTACCCTTGATAACTGCACAACACAAAGCTTGACGCTTCGCCTGGGCCCGTCAACGTCGACATTTCAGTGTTGATGAGTGGAAATATGTTGCCTTGTCGGACGAGTCTAGTTTCACATTGTATCGAGCGGATGAACGTGTACGGGTATGGAGATGATTCACGAATCGATGGACCCTGCCTGTCAGCAGGGGCCTGTTCCAGGTGGTGGGGGCTCTGTAATGGTGTGGGGTGTGTATAGTTGGAGTGATATGGGAACCCTGATATGTCCAGATACGACTCTGACAGGTGAAACGTACGTAAGAGTCCTCTCTGATCATCTGCATCCATTCATGTGCATTGTGCATTTAGACGGACTTCGACAATTCCAACAGGACAATGCGACACCACATTGCTACAGAGGGCTCGAGGAACACTGTTCCGGAGATTAAATACTTCCGCCGGCCACCAAACTCCCTAGATGTGAATATTATTGAGCATATCTGGGATGCTTTACAACGGGCTGTTCAGAAGAGATCTCCGCGCCCTGGTACACTTACGGATTTATGGACAGCCCTGCAGGATTCGTGGTGTCAATTCCCTCCACCACTGGTAATTGAACCCATGTCACGTCGTGTTGTGGCACTTCTACGTAATGGCTGGGGCTCTACACGATATTGGACAAGTGTGCCAGTTTCTTTGGCTTTTCAGTTTGTTAGTTTTCAAATGACATAAATTCTGATGTAATTTTGTACAGCACACCGTCCTCAATCATGGTTGGCTGGTTGGTTGGTTCGGGGAAGGGGATCAAACAGCGAGGTTATCGGACCCATCGGATGAGGGAAGAATGGGGAGGAAGTCGGCTGTGTTCTTTTAACCCTTCTAATACCGAGTATTTTTTGCTACACTGATTACCATTGGTGTCTTTAGGGACCCCAACGGAATTTATTTTTTATTAAGTATAGTTTTAATAATGGAAGAATAAAATCGCATTCCTTATTTTTTCCACACTCTAAAACATGATGTCAATGACATTACATTAAGTTAAAATGCATATTTCTTAAAATTGTTTATTTCCGTAAAATTTACAAACGATTCTCATGAAACTACAAACATTTTTGATTAAATTCCGAATTGATATTTATGACGCATTACACTCACAGCAACAAATTGCAGAGTGGTTTTTACACACAGAACATCCACATTTTGAACATTTTCTATCCTCAGACCTTTTGTCTGTGCTGTTGATGGGAGTAGTGGGGAAATAATTTTGTCTGGCTTTCTTCCGACGAGCTGCTTTCCTAATTCTATGAGAAATGCCCGTCTCTTGTAGTTAGTCCTTTCTGCCCAGTCTGGTGTAAGGTGTAGCCATATGATAAATGCATTCAGTGTACTGATATCAGTCATGTTGTAAAATAATACCATTGGCCACCTTCTGCTCATCCTCTTTGTAGTGTACGTTCTAACCAGCTTGTCCATGGTATCTACTCCTGATTTTGCTTTATTATAATCCAGAATCATTACTGGCTTGCATTCTTCACGATCTTCGACTTCCTTCCTTGAATGCATTGTACTGAGCAAAGTTTCAACTTCGCCCTTTTTCGGACAAAATGAAACAACTGAAGCATGCTCTTGGAATCCAATAATAGATGAATATTTGACTCGACCTTTGGTCTGAGTGAAAGCTTGTGGTAGTTGTCCTTTATTTTTTCTAATTCTTCCTTAGAGTGTGGGATTGATTTTCGGAAGTTCTCTCGCTAAACTAAAGCTAGTGAGAAAATTGTCAGTTGTTACATTTCTGCCACTGTTTTCTAAGCCTTTCACCACATCTAAAACAACTCTCTTGCCTTGACCAACTTCACGAGATTCATTTTCTTGTCGACCAGTGTAAACTTGGAGATTGAAAACGTAAGACGTTGCACTACCACATACAGCCCATAATTTCAACCCATATTTTCCTGGTTTTGAAGGAATATGTTGTCGAAATGGACATCTACCACGAAATGCCACAAGTTGTTCATCAGTTGTTACGTTGCTGTGAGGAACATATGCATCTTGAAATGTTTGTACCCACATCTCAAATATTTCTCTAATGGGAGCCAGCTTGTCAGGAGCACGGTTGCGACGTCTCACATCTGCGCCATCAAATCGGATGCACCTTGAAATTTGCGTAAAGCGATTTCTACCCATTGCTTCACTAAAAATGGGTCTACCATCCTCTTTGTTCCACAGATGCGTAACTTCTTCATTATGGGCCTTGTAAGCACCTGCTACGATCAAGACACCGATAAAGCAATTCAGTTCAGTGGCATCTACTGGTTTCCATTTACTACCGTAAACAAGACTACCCTCTTTGTTAGTCCACTTTAGAATTACATCAACAATGTTTCCCTTAAGAAACAAATGAAAAGCTGATTCTATGGAGTCTACATTTTTCACTGCGAGTTTTGTTGGACCCGGCTTTACTCGCATTATGTTCCATCTCTCTTCTCTTCCACAAGCTCTTTCCAACTCGTGTTTGTGCCACAATTCTTCTTTGTTTTTAGACCTACACAAAGTAAATGGTTCTAAATGGTTCAAATGGCACTGAGCACTATGGGACTTAACATCTGTGGTCATCAGTCCCCTAGAACTTAGAACTACTTAAACCTACCTAACCTAAGGACATCACACACATCCATGCCCGAGGCAGGATTCGAACCTGCGACCGTAGCACAAAGTAAAAATAAAAAATAAATACAAAGGGTATATCTTGGCGCTAGACCCTAACGCACATCTACAAAAATACAATGTGTACTTACATATAACAGTCAGAAATATGTGTTACTTCCTGTTCAGGTTGGACATCTGCGCTGTCCAAATCTTCTTCTAAACTTCCGTCTGATTGAGGAATATCCTCTTCTAAGACGTCAATTTCTCCATCGCTGCATGAGACATCAGAAACTATACCGCTGATATCACTATCTGATTCTCCCGATAGAGGATTACAACAATATTTACAAGAATAAAACAAAGGAAATACAGCAACAGTTACGGATTCAATGCAGCATTATTGGGTAATAATACCGCAAGAGAGAAATGGGGTCGCATTTAACCCCAATGGTATTCAGTGGTTCTCTCTTGATTTTCTACAAAACTAAATATTTTCAAAAAGTTATATTAATATGTTACGAACCCATTACTTACTTCAGGAAAAGACCAAATTTTTGTTAATTTTTGGGAATAGGAAATAAGCTATATTTTACAGAAAATTACGGCCTGTGGTCATTATAGAACCCACGGTATTAGGAGGATTAAATTAACCAACCTGGCATTTGCCTGAAGCGATGTACAGAAATCACGGAAAACGCAAATCAGAGTGGCCGGACTCAGGTTTGAACCGTCTTCCTGCCGAGCCCAGTGTCATACCGACTGCGCCCCACGCTCGGTCCTCAGTCATGATTAGAAATATCTGCACTTCTACACATTACAACCTGTATTGGTGGGTTTGCCTCTCATTACATCTAGCTGTCATCTGCTCACGAGTGTCCGGATACTTTTGAGCAGATAGCGTATTTCACAGCAACTGTGGCCAACTTAAGTCTCTCTGAAAGGGCGATATTCAGTAGGTTACCCATAAAAAATTAATGAGGTCTGCCGTGTAGAGGACAGGTACAGGTTGCTGGGAAACATACGGCGCACGCTGCCGCCAACAGCACTTTCGGCGCCCGCGGGCAGCTGGGAGGAAGTCCGTCCCCGCGGCCAGCCGGCAGGGAGAGTAATGACCTGGAGCCCGCGCGGAATCAATGCGCCGCCTACCCGCCGTTACTATGGCAACTGTCCAATTGGTGCGCGCGCAGCGGGCCTGCAGATAAATGAGTTATCTCGCCGAGCCGTCCGCGGCGATTTCTTTTTCTGTCTCGTCGCGGGGAGAGGCGGGGCCCTGCAAAACGAGGACCGCACGCCCGCACCATTCTCTCGGAGGACAATCGGCGGGGTCGCGACGGAGAGGAAGCGACGGAACCCCGCCGCCCGTCTTTACAGGAAACTGATCCTATTCAGCCCTACCCCTTCACTCTTTATACCCGCCGCACGTCTGTGTTGCTTGTACTTGCGACTGAACATCTTTTCTTTAGATTGTCGACGGTTATTTCCCGTTCCGATTTACAGAGAAGCGCTCCGAATTTGTCTCCTCAGTGTTGCTTGCTTTTTACGGAGCCGTACCTGTTTATCTTTCTCGTCTCAGGCTCTCTTAATAAACAGTCCCCGTCACCGCCGGAAAACTGTCAGTTTCGTTCGCAGGAATACAAATTCTGCGCTACTTAACACGACAAATAACTGATGACATTTTCGCCCTCGAGCAAATTTTTCTGTTTTCTCCTCTTGCCACTGAATTTATCAGTATTAAAAAACCGATACTAGTAATGTCGTTACCAGCAACTGGCATTAAATATTAAGAACAGCGGGAAATATTTCTGAACGACGATGTTATTACACAAAAGACGACTTCACAAACAACTAATGGCGTGAACACTGAATTGGCGCACAAAGTACTGCTATGTACAATGAGTACTAACAAAGTATTACAACTTCGAAAAAGTCAAGCCTGCGACCACGAAACTTGTTCGAAAAATGTGTGTGAAGTCTTATGGGACTTAACTGCTAAGGTTATCAGTCCCTAGGCTTACACACTAGGAAACCTAAATTATCCTAAGGACAAACACACACACCCATGCCCGAGGGAGGACTCGAACCTTCGCCGGGACCAGCCGCACAGATCATGACTCCAGCGCCTAGACCGCTCGGCTAATCCCGCACGGCACGAAACTTGTTGACACAATACTGCAGTGCCTGTGACGTTTAGAAGCATGGTGCAATGTTCCTTGGCACGTGCAAACATATTCGAAGGAATAACCCCTGCAGCGACTACTGCCGTTCTGAAAGCCGTAAAATGTATTCCCATTTGCTAATATAACCAACCATCAGCTGTATAATGGAATGACGACAATGACACGTTGTGTCGGACCGGTACTCGCACCCAGAGTCCCCGCTTATCACGAATGGTCGCCTCATCATTAGGCTATCCGAGATGGCATCACGGCCAGACCGAAGTCTCGATATGTCGTCAACCATGAGACTATAGCCTACACTCGCACATCCATTATGTATATTCCCGTACAGAGGAGACACTTTACTAGAAAGTCGCTTGCTCGACGTCGGCGGATTAATACGATATATAAGTGCCTGTGTTGTTCATAATCCGGGTTCGGGTCCCGGTAACTATCACATTTCATTTTCGTCATTTCATTATACAGCTGTTGAATGTCGAGATTCGCGAATACATTTCTTGTAAACTGGATGATGGTTTCTCTGCACATTCACACTTCAGTGCATTTTTTTCCCAACGATGGATGCGTTAATGAACGCTATGGTTCTAGAAGACTGCATTTCGGCTGTTCAGGAAACGGTGCACCTCGAAAATGACCTAGTTGTTACTCTGGAAATTTCTGCCACACAGTGGTTTCTTCGTTCGAGGGAACAGGAAGATAACACTGAATGCCATGTCAGGAGTATACAGGGGAAACTTTTGACATCCCAAAGGCCGGGCGCTGTGGCCGAGCGGTTCTAGGCGCTTCAGTCCGGAACCACCCGGCTGCTACGATTGCAGGTTCGAATCCTGCCTCGGGCATGGATGTGTGTGATGTCCTTAGGTTAGTTAGGTATACATAGTTCTAAGTTCTAGGGTACTGATGACAAAAGTGTTCAAATGTGTGTGAAATCTTATGCGACTTAACTGCTAAGGTCATCAGTGCCTAAGCTTACACACTAATTAACCTGAAGTATCCTAAGGACAAACACACACACCCATGCCCGAGGGAGGACTCGAACCTCCGCCGGGATCAGCCGCACAGTCCATGACTGCAGAGCCTTAGACCGCTCGGCTAATACCGCGCGGCGGTACTGATGACCTCAGATGTTAAGTCCCACAGTGCTCAGAGCCATTTGAACCATCTGCAAGTGTTGTGTAAGACTTTGTACACAACAGTAGGGAGAGGTGGGCTACAGAATGATGCTTCAATTCCTGTAAGAAAACTGGACAGGAACAGAAATGATTAGCGAATAAGTTAATACAACACAAAGAAGATTTACTTAAATTCCATTTCTCCATGCGAACGAATACCCATGAAAGGTGGCTACACTGAGTCACAGCGCCAGAGATTGCACCAAAGATTATTATTCCGCTACCTCCAGTGGTGCAGTAGTAGTTCAGAGGATGTCGAGGGCAGTTGTTGTTCTGTTGGTCGAGAGAGTAGATGCTGTTCAGTTGGTGTAATCTATAGATGGAAGGAGTTGCAATTGTCATAGTGTATTTGAGAAAGGAGATGGGCTTTTGCTTTATGATGCTGGTGTAATGGAAAATTTTCGTCAATATATAATGAGGTAAAAAGGTATTACAGTTTTCTTTAATGACAATGCCTCTTGTTCACAGATACAGTCAACAAAGCATACGGCTCGTGTTCATTTATTAGACTTGTAATTCTGGTTTCTATGTGCAATTATAGAATTTCTGGTTTTTCAATTAGTTCATTGTAAATGGTGTTCAAAATATTTTGTCGTATTGAGAAAGAACCGAGCCAGATACATGTACGTTGAGTCACACTATCACACACAGGACAGTTACACTTGCGCTTTGTTCTTTCGTAGCTTTTATAGTTGCAGGGGACTTAATTAATCAATTGTGTCAATGGAAATTCCTTGCCATTCTTTATTTTTATTTTATGCAGTCAGATTACGTAGTAATACTATTCAGGACCAACCGGTTACGAGACTTCGTAACCGGTCACACAGCTACTAAAAGTATTGTATTTATTCATTAATATTTTTGATTAAGCCCCCATGCACCCATTACAAATAACGCAGAAAGAAACAGTGTCTAGCCATCGCAATGTCACCAAGGAAGAGTCCGACAAAGAAGAGGCACGCGGTTCTAAAGAACAACTGTGGTGTTGCAGCTGCGACTAGACGTCGCCTGCGTAAAGACGGAAACGTGCTGGCGTCCAAAAAATGGTTCAAATGGCTCTACGCACTATAGGACTTCACATCTGAGGTCATCAGTCCGCTAAGAACTACTTAAAACTAACGAACATAAGGACATCACACACGTCCATGCCCGAGGAAGGATTCGAAACTGCGATCGTAGCAGGCGCGCGGCCACAGAGGCCGGCTCGCTGGCGTCCAAAACAGGTTCCAGTCGTCTCTGAATGGACAAATGCAGGTGCTGTATGGCTTTCAAAAAATCTCATACAGATATTCCTGCAATAGCGATAATGCAACCACCTCTCGAAATTAGTCCACAAATGCCCGATAGTATTGAGACCTGGTGGCTATGGTGGCCAGAGTAGAGGCGATAATTCATCCACGTGTTCACAAAACTATTCCTAGACTATGCAAGCTGTGTAAACAGGAGCCTTGTCGTCTTGGAACATAACATCACCGTTGGAGAATAATCATTGTGCCATGCTATGAACCTCATCAGGCAAAGTGGTCACACAATCCTTGACAGTAATGCGAACTTGCAGAGTAACCATGGGGCCTGGGGGATACCACGCTATGGCTGTCCTAATCATTAGTGAACACCACTATCTTTCACTCTTTCGACGTAAAGGCGGCCAGAAGTATGTGTTGTGTACTTGTGTATGTGTGTGTGTGTATTTGGTGCTTAAGGGCGCTCAACGGCGAGGTCATCAGCGCCCTTACACGGGTTAAAAGAAATGAATGTTAAAAATAATATTAAAATGTGACCATAAGCACTAAGACAACAGGAAAGAATAAAGGATGCTATATAGGAGACTTAAACACAAGTAAAACGACAAAGGAGCTAAAAGGGAAGACCACATTCATAAAATGGGCGAGGCAGCCACCCTGTGAGCATATTAAGTCCCTCTCCCTAAACTCTATATAAAAACGTCGGACAATTCACAAAACCTTAAAACTCTAACCGTATTCATTTGATCATTACCTAAAATAGACTGCAGATCCATCGGCAAATCAGTCACGGTCCCCTTGTCGGAAAATAAAACGCAGTCCAATAATACTTGAGGCACAGTGCGCTGTACTCCACAAGGGGCACACACTGGAGTGTCCTCTCACCGGATAAAGAAGCCTATGCGAAGACGAGTGAGGACGACCTCGCCTTGTCCTGTCGAAGTCGCTGGAAGGAGGTACGCCACCGCCTAGTTGTGGGGCTTTACAGACGGAGCTTGTTGGTCACTTCCAGCCACTCATTCTCTCACCGACGCAGGGCTCTGGAGCTCAACAGAAAGGTCATAACATGCTGTGGGAAGCACACTAAAATACCTGAGGATCAAGACACGTCTCTTTCGCTGTCAAATCCGCCCTTTCCTTCCCCACAATTCCCATGTGACCTGGTACCCAGTACTCGCCTCCGTCCCAAGTCGTTGTAGTCAGACGAGGGCATCCTGGATAGCCTGGGCTACTTTATCTGCTGGGAATAAACGTTTCAGCGAGTAAAGGGCACTCATAGAATCTGGTCAGAGAAGAAAATTAGCACTGGAAGAACGACTCATCTGCTCCAGTACCTGCAAGATGACATGTAATTCTGCATCAAAGGCAGTGGAGCCTTGGGGCAGTCGGACTTCGAGGACTCTATCCAGGAAAACAAGAGAGCAACCAACAGAACCCCCCTGTTTCGACTCATCCATAGAAAATGCGACATAGTTGTAGTTTTCAGATCAAATGTCAGTAAATATCTCATTAGAAACGGAAGCAGTAGTGTAATCTGTCCTGTACCACACCAAATCTAGAATCACTCGAGCCTCTCCAGTAACCAGGGCGTCAGACCGTTAAAACCTTAAATTTGGGGTCGTACTTGCTCCATACAGAGTGACTCCAGCACACGCTGCACCCAAATCCCAAATTACATTCAGGTCATGGACGGTTGGAGGAAAAGCGTTCCAAGAAGCGGACGAGCAATAGTATGGTGTGTGGGTGAAGTCGGAGCTGCGAGGAAGTTACACGCCTGATGCATCATAAGGAGCTGCTGCCAGACGGTAAGTGACAGTTCCCTGGCCTGGCACGGAGGCTGGGTGTGGGACTGGTCCTATAAGCACCCGTGGCCAGACGAATCACCTGACGATGGACAGTATCAACGAGCTTCAAACAAGAGGGCCTCGCCGATCCATACAAAGTGCACCCATAGTCCACTTGCGAACATACGAAAGACCTATAAAACTGGAGGAGGCACTCTGTCCGCTCCCCAGGACCTACGTGTTCTCAGAGTTCTGGCTTACAGGTCTCTCAGGCAACCACAATAATTTGGAGTAAAAAATAAGGCACAGAAGCCTCACTGAGTTTCTAAAATGTACTATGGTGTCTTCCATATGTAAAGCAGGTAAATTAAAAACGAGACGAGAAAGATTAAAATGAACGCACACACACTTATCCGCAGAAAACTGAAATCCTGTCTTTGCTGCCCCTCCTCTAACTGCTGCACTGTAAGTTGCAACTGACAGTTCGCTGTTGCAACACTGGAGGAACAACAGAAAATAGCAAAATCATCCACAGGTAAGGAGCACTATACAGGACCCCTGTTTATGGCTATGGCGCCTCAGAACTGTTGGATATTCGGTCCAACTTCCCCCTGTCTTCAGTCACACAGTAGCGATGAAATGCTAGATACTGGCTTGCATTGGCAGTAGTTTTTGCAAAATACTCGGCTGGCCTCTGAGCAAATTCTTCAGATGTTCTTTGGAGACACCCCTGTTTCAGCACCGCTGCTGTTGGTAAATGATGTGTTTTTCAGAAATCCTCTGGATGGCTTCCCATACTTTTGTAGAAGAAATGAAACGATTGATGGGGTCCAGGAAATGATTGCCAGGACCTTTCTCACTCTCTTTAATGATGCGTAGAGTCTTGGCCCTCCTGACTCTGAAGGCCTTGAGGTTGTCTGCTGTCGGTCGGCATTTAAAATTCAATGAGCCACACGCCTGTCCCGCATTGCTGAACAGCACTCATCTGCCCATCAAGGTACAGGAAGCCTCCTAAGGTGACCTGACCTGAGGTCAGTGGTATGACAGATAGCTCATGTGATTTGGCACATCCATCCTTGGACGCTGTCGTGGTGTTTGAACGCAGCCAGCTGGCTGAAGAGCGTCCAGTTAGAGCTGCTGACCATCGGTGGCTTCGTTTTAGGTAGTGCTTCATTCAGTATGTGAACGAGGAGTGAGAAGTACTCACTGGAATGAAGATCGTCAATGGCTTCCCACTGAACAGAGTCTGCGAGGGTGGGAGAGCAGGAAGAGAGGTTGACGGCTGAGAATGAACCAACAGCAGGGCAGAAATGAGTGTAAGTGTGTTGAGGATGGACAGCTCGTGAGGCGTCATGAGGGTCTCCAAAACCCGACCCTGAGGGCAAGTAGAGATCGAGTTCCACAAGACATGATGGGCATCGAAGTGTCCCAGGAGGAGGAACGGTCGTCGGAGTTGGTCTATAAGACCTGTGAGAGTCTCAGAGACTATTGCGTATTGCGGAGGTAAATACAGTGAGCAAACAGTGATCCTCCGATATACATGAATTTCAACTGAAAGTGCTTGTACATCAGTAGCCTGGAGTGGTGATCGTTAGTGGCAAACACTACGACCCCTCCCTTGGTTCTTTCCCCCGATAGGCCATCCTTGCAGTATAGCGCATGACCCTGTAGCACAGGGATGTCTGAATCTTTAAAATGTGTTTCTTGTAAACACGAGGCCGGCCGCGGTCGCCGAGCGGTTCTAGGCGCTGCAGTCCGGAACCGCTCGACTGCTACAGTCGCAGGTTCGAATCCTGCCTTAGGTTAGTTAGTTGTAAGTACTTCTAAGTTCTAGGGGACTGATGACCTCAGACGTCCCATAGTGCTCAGAGCCATTTGAACCATTTTGTAAACACAAGTAAAGGAGCGTGCCTGTGCTGGGGGGGGGGGGGGGGGGGAGAGCAAGGGAGTGGTGTGCATTAGTGACAAACACAGCGACCCATTTGGCTCTTTCCCCCGACTGGTCATCCTTGCAGAATAGTGCATAACCATGTAGCACAGGGGTCTCTGTATCTTTAAAATGTGATTCTTGTAAATACAAGTACAAGGGGCGTGCCTGTGCTTGCTAGACATTTCAGTTCCTCCACATGAGTCTTGAACCCACTGGTCTTGCTCTGCAGTATGGAAACCATTTTACCGATGAGCGTTTACTCTGTCTTTCCCACTCTCGTTCCACGGTGATGGTGATGCAGCAACAGAGGGAGTGGGGGAGGTACTTGAGGGACTCGCTGGTACCATCAGGTAAACTTCGACGTCCATACCAGCGATGGTATGATCTTCTTCAGATCCATCAGACAACAGCAAGGTCGCATGGGCTGATGGCTTCAGAGTGGACCACTTTCACCATTTGGCCTTCGTCCCCCAGCTTGGATTTTGGTGACGTTGGCAAAGCTGATGGAATAGAAACACTCTGCTGAATCTCGTCCGATGTCTGCTGTGTATGCTGGCGTTGCGTTCCGCAACATTCCATGCTTCCGTGATAGGAACCAGCATCACAGGCTGTTAGCTACATTTACATGTTCAGGTAGATGTGCCCTGCTCAACAACCATAGTCTGGGGGCTAACACTGAGCTTCTAGACAATGTTGAGATGAAAGAATTGATAAATATTGGTGGCTCAATGGTCTTAAATTCCTTCTTTGTGCCCGAGAATGAGATGTTTTGGATCACTTTGATTTCCTGAATCTTATTTTCTTCTGCGCAGACAGGCAAATCAGAAGAGAGAAATTAACACACCTGGGTGGCGTAGTGTACAAGAAATCCTGTTCGTGTGCTATGCTACCACATCGGCCACATGTAGCCCACCGTTTCAACCCATAATGATGTGGACAAAGCGTTGGCACTTGTAGCAGCAAATGGGATTTGGAACATATGGTATTACTTTAAGGTCGAGGAGTCCTCCTGCAATGCAGTCCAGCAATTCCGAAAACTGAATGTCAGAATAAATGGAGCTGTTTTTGGAGCACAGCATCAACCGTTTTCATAACTTTTTGGGCGTCACCCATGCACTATTCCATTCCTGTTGCAGTTCGTTTATGTCCATGTCCGTAATGTTCCAGCAAGTAACAGCACTGTTAACACTATTCAACTTGGTGTGTAGCTCACTGGTGATAGGATATTCCCCAAGGAACTTGGCATTCGACAACAGCTTCTGTACTTGGGGAGCCTTCGTAGTCTCCAGCAAAAGAGTACCATTCTGTAGCCTCTTGATAGATCTGAATTTCCCAGTAAGTCCCTCGAATACTTTGTGGACATAAAACGTCGACAATTTTTCAAAAGAACCATCCACATGTTTCATAACAACAAAAACATATCCACCACAATTTGGTTATTGCCGTTGACAGTCAGAGATGACCCAGTTGGACTAACCACATGAGGCGTCTTGCGAGTTTGGGTGGTAGTAGTGTCCAATGACCCACCCGAACCGCTTGGAGTACAGAAATGAAATTTAGGCTTTATGGTGTTCCAACGAGTAGCTAGGGAAGAAAGTCCAGGCAGAGCCCTGCATGCCTAGGTAAGCCTTATACAACAGGTGCGATAGGCTCCCGAGAGGCTTCCCACTGTTCCACCTCAACAGCCATGCATCTCATTGGCACGCAACACACCTTGAGATTGAGGGCTTTTTTGTAGAGGTTTGTACCAACCTCGCGATCTGGGCTTTCAGGCCAAGATCCTCATTCCAGGTGACACATAACGTTCCAACGCCTAGCCTCATGGTGGTCGCTGAAGCATGCCCAGAGCTTACAGTGACAAGGGATTGTTGGTGGTTACCAATCTCCAGCTCAGGAACCTCAGGTTCGCCAAGGCCATACCCAGAAAAACGAACGCTGAGCCCCTGAGGGCTCTGCCATAAATTGGAAACAGTGTGAAACAAGGGTCATCTGATCAAATGACCTTCTTCCATTGCTCCCTAGCAAAAATTTTATGGCTTTGGCATCACGTGTTCCTGTTACGGGCATTTTCATCACTGTTGAATGAATCTGGAATTCGAACTCGCCCTGCAGTTCTCAGCTTATGGAATTCCTCCATGCTGCTTTGGTGCTGACAGGGTTTGCGAGAGCGGTTTCGTCTCTGCAGTATCTTTTGTAGCTGTTGTCCTCTTATTTTTCACCACAATCCTCAACACTACATCCACGGTACACACCAATAATAGTTATAATAATGTCTGGTTACGTTTTCGTCGGATGTGATCAACGGTATCAGATACAAATAAATGGCAGCAGTCTTCAAGAACTTTGTGATCCCCAGTCCTGATGCTAACTTTCTCGCTGTTCTTATGTCTGCTAGTTCTCACTTCATTCGTCTTTCTACCATTTACTATTAATCCATATTCTGTACCCATTAGACCATTCCATTCAACAGATCCTGTTATTCTTCTTCACTGTCACTGAGAACAACAATGACATCAGCAGACTGCATCATCGATATTCTCTCAACTTGAATTTCAATCCCACTCTTGAAGCGTTCTTTTATTTCCGTTATTGCTTCTTCGATGTAAATGTTGAACAGTAGAGGTGAAAGACTGCACTCCACTCTTACCCTTTTTCAGTCCGATCTCTTCGTTCTTGTTCTTTCACTCTTATTCCTCCCTCTTGTTTCTTGCACAGATTGCATATTACCCACGTTCCTTTACCCCTATTTTTATCAGAATTTCGAACGTCCTGCACCATTTTACACTGCCGAACACTTTTTCCAGATCGACAATTCCAATGAATGTGTCTTAATTTATCAACGTCAGATCTGTCTCTCTGACCCCTTTACCTTCCCTAAAGCCAACTAATCCTCATTTAACAGATTCTCAATTTTCTTTACCATTCTTCTATATATTATTCTTGTAAGCAACCTGGATGCATGAGCTTCGTAGCTTTTCCGAAGAGGTATACGTAAGATAAAAAAGAAAATGATGCACTGCAGTAGAGATGCTGTTAGATGGGAGAGATATGACTGACACTTTTTTTAAGTGGGAGAGAGAGAGAAGTCTGTAGTGTGTCTTGATGATGAGAGGACACGAACATTTTACCGCTCTTCCTATTGTGAACAGTTTTGTTAACAATATTGGATTTTGGGTATAAATAACACCAAGTTAAACACAGTGTCTGTCTATTTATTGGACGAACAGTTCATCTTACGCTATATAAATGAGTTTCTTCCATTAGGAAACAGGTTGAACAATTAGAAAGTTCTACGACGGTTGTGTTCAAGACGACCATCGTAGCAGCAATAAGAGGCAAGGTTTCCCACTGGAAAGAAAATACAACAAATAACATTTACTATTAAATTTCCCCGAAAGTTTATTTGAGATAGGTTTGATTGTATCCGTTCAGTAGTCGGCCGTATAAACATTTCATTAACTTCCATTTATGACTTCCCAGCTAAAAGTCGTAAAACATTTCCAACTCAAAAATTCTAATTCATTATTCAGTCAGTAGTAAAAATTGAATATAATACACTGGCGACTGTGACAGGACCAGGCCCCCGTAATCTTCGGATCATAAGTAAAAAGTAATGTAATTGTAACAGTAATAGTTAAAATACTGTTTTTTCTCTGTTGTTTTTCCACATACACAGCAGTGAGGGTAGAGTGAGACAAGGAGAACGTTACTAGTAAAAATGGAATATAATTTCAAAACTAAAGAAAATTTTCTTCAGAGACAAGTTACTGAACTTTACAGGACATGAACAGAAGTACGTCAACCAAAGGTACGACCATGAATTTTCCATTGATTACAGCAGACAAAAGCAATTTCGTCACAATATCCTTATTCTTAACCTACTTAAAACCCTTTTGAAAGCAACAATATTTACGGTGAAGTTGATTTTTCATTGCAATTATATACGATTTTCATATATGTAACAGTAGCAATGAGAAACATCTTGTTGCGAACGGTTATTAAGAGCGAAATTTTCCGCAACAATTGAGTTTCTGTTAAATTTTAGTAATTCGGTCACAGTGTGTACCTTTTACTGTCAGTAAAAATGGATTCAAGTGTCAATGAGAAAACTGATACTAAAAATTGTGATCACGTAAATATTGAATCAGAATCTGATATATTAAATAACGGAAATGTCAGTGCATCGCAACAGGATGGCAATGTCACAGTGGAAAACAATACACATCTGAACTCAACTGCAATGTATGGACAGAATGTTAGACCAAATGATGTCACATGGCTAACAGTCTATGAGGTTAATTCAAAATTCTTAAGAAGTAATGTTCCTTCTCAAAATAATTTGTACAGAAACAATGCAACGAACGTAGGAAAATTACCAAGCTCGATACTGAGTGAACGGAACGGACACACACATACCCAGCCTTTCGCACAGTGACAATCATCATTCGTAGGTATCACACATACAACCATACAACAATGCTAATAGAAAATTATACAAATGAATACAGAGTTAAGTACAAAAATCGCAAACGTGTCCACTGGTCTCGACAATTTAGATCAACGCAACATTATCGTAGACCAAAAAGTCACGACACTTTCTAACGGCTTCGAAACTATGCCTACTAACATGCAGCCAATAAAATAGATACAAAATTTACTAATATGAACAATCAGCCACAAAAAAAAACTTTCTAGTATTAGTCAGGGTCAAGGTCAAAGTGCACGTCAAATTGAGGAACTTGCAACGGCACTTGGAAGTTCACAAAGTGCAAGTGAAAGCTTAGGTCAGGTGCTAAGAATAACGCAGACACATGTATCTGAAATGACGTCTGCGTGCGAAAATTTACTGAATAATGTTAAAAACTTTACGCAACATACAGGATTTCTAACTGTACGTAAACTTTTTTGAAAACCGAATACGAACATATCAGTGACGATGTAGAAAGATTAAATGAGAGAGATGAGGCCGACACCTTTGAAAGCGATTCTACCCCAGCTGAAAAGTGCGTCTAGGATCAAAAAACTTATGTTGACGTGGTTGAAGAGATCATAAACGAAGAAGAACATAAAATTCTCGCTAAAATTGATACGAAAGAAGTAGAAGGTAAGATTCGTTATGAACTAATCAGTGAAAGAGACAGTTGGAACGAACCGCCTTCCGCAACTAATCAAAACAGAAAAGCGGTACGAGACGGTAATTATGCGAACATCGTTTCACCAAAGGCAGATTATAACAAAAGCGAAGGAGAACAGTTTTCAAACAATCAAATGTATGCGCCAGTGCCAGCACAGGCAGGATTACCGCCATCTGATGACGTAATTATCTATCAGTCGCTAATAAAACATCGACAAATCCCAGTGTTCTCACAAGCCTCCAAGAAAACACACCCCGTTGTCTTTGTGACAGCTCTTTTTTGCGGGATAACATTAGTGAGAAACTGATAACTGTGCCAACTTAGGACGTAGAATACTTTCACACGTCCGTGGATTTGATTAACCTCATTTATGAGAGCAGTCACAACTCATATGGCTGTAACAAAAGCCAGTCGAGTCCAGCGAAAAGTGGAGAATTTAATAACAACAACAACAGCACTAACAGCAGAAATCAGTATGGCAACGTGCAGTGCGGATGCCATTCATACGCGCCGCCGGAAGGGTATAACGGTAATGGACGATTCGTAAATCCTCGAGGAGAGAAATCCTCCAGGAGAGAAATAATAGAAATTATAATTCAGAGTAGCGTGGCTCTCCATCAAGGAATAACGGCAATGGTTGGGATAATTGGTGTGGTCCTGAAGATGATAAACAAGGGTACAGGAATGGGAATGAACGCCTACGCATAAATAGCAGCTGTGAAAATAACAGCTATGGGAATGGCATTAAAAAAAAAAAATCAGCGTAACGCCGCGCCTAATAATGCACGTAACAGAAGATGGCTAGATGCGAATCACATTGTAAACATTATAGAAATGACTGACGAGAGTGACTGTACCCCACCTTCCCAGACGGTAAATGGCGATCGGTCGGCCTAGACCACTGCCGCCAACCGAAAATGGAAGAAGGCGCATGATGCTAATAAACAATTATTTCTTAAGGTATGGCTAAGAAATCGGTATGCGAGATGACCTATTTACAGATAAGGCAAATGATACCAAAGGAATAAACGATGAAGCACAGGCAGTGGCTAATGCCAAAATAGGAACAATAGATGTACATGTGATATGAGAGCCGGTTTAAGTAGTTGTGAGTCAAGGGGTCTGATGACCTCAGGTGTTGTCCCATAGAGCCATTTGAACCATTTTTGTGATGTGAGACACTGGTGTGGATATAAATCTTGTTTCGTACCGCTTGTTCGATGAAACAGAGTGGAAACTAAAGCTACTTAATGTACCTGTACAGAGTTGCCATATTTTAACAGCTACAGGAAACAAGTCAAAAGGCATCAGGTTACAAACCCATATACCATTAACTTTCGCTGTAATGACCATTATTGGAGATTCCTAGTGTTAGATAAACTAATAGTTAACTGTTAAGTAGACATGGATTCTTTTAGGAAATATCAAGTGACAATTGACCTAGGGAATGACAAACGTTATCTTTACTCAGGCGATAAAGTAATTTCAGTTGATTTAATGAAAAGAAAGTCTTGTGTGAATAAACAGTTAGCAGATAAAGTGAATATCCATCCGATATATCCAGAAGCCGTTCATGTGAATGAGCAATGTAATAAACATATCACAGGAATGCCTGTTTTACACACATTCAGAGTAAGGTAGAAGAATCAGGTAGTTTATCAGCTGCACAGAAACAAAAGCTATGTACACTGTTGGCGTAATATTTGCATGTTTTTGAAAAGAAACCAGGAATAATTAAACTGGAGCGTTATACACCAATCTCACTTGCAGCCCCAGCCTAGTGATAGTCAAATCTGATGGAAGTGGAGAACTTGTTTTGGATGCAAGGTCAATAAACAAAACCATAGTACCTAAAGAACTGAACCAAAAATCCTGGGGAAGCTAGTATTAAAATTCCATAGAGTACAATTCCTTATGAAAATAGATCTATCAGTCATGCTGGCAAATCTTGTTGCACCCAAATAGCTACCAGTATACGGCATTTGTAATGGTAGAAGTTATCAGTTTCACGTCTTACCGTTCAGACATACTGTAAGTGCAGAAGTGTTTACTGGCGCTTTGGATAAGGTGCTAGGCCCTGAGTCACTGAGTCAAGCTCCAGTCTATGTGGATGACTTCCTTACTGCAACAGCTGAATAGGGTGACCATTTGTGCATATTCAGGAGTGTGTTAGACAAATTTTCCACTTATAAATACAGTTAACATAGGGAAATCAGAATTTGTCAGAAAAGAAATTAACTTCTTAGATCACATTATTTCACCAAGAGGCATTCGGCCTGGTCCACACAAAGTAGATGCTATCAGACTATTCCCTATCCCACAAACTAAAACACAATTAAAAGCATTCATGGGCTTAGCCTCATTCTTCTGGAAGAATGTGCGTCACCAGCTACTAAACAGCCATGCTCTGCACAATTCATTAAAGTAGAACCACACATGGCTGTCAGCAGAAAGTTGTCAGAAGGGATTTGATACCATATAACAAACTTTGCTAAACTGTGACATATTAGTACATGTTGGTATGACACATGAGAGAAAGTTTTGTGAGAGTGGGTAAACCAAAAGCTATTGTGACTGATAATGCAATTAACTTCACAAGTGCGAAATGGAAAGAATTTGTAATATCAAACACATAAAACATTTTATATACCCAAATTTTATGCTGAAGTCTGCCTAATAGCATCAGTATTTCGTGAGTTTAACAGGTTTGTCAGTATGTACACACCACATAACGACATTAAGTGGATTGATACGAGACACTCTTTCAGTATATAGTGAATAATTTGCCACACACATCGGCAGGTTTTTCACCAATCGAACTTATGTACAATAGGTATAAAATAGACGACTGGGTTAAGCCCTTACCTAAATTTTCTGAGAAAAATTTCCGGGAAAGAGATGTTATTTGCAGAAAAGATCATACAAGCCTCAATAACGTTGGAAGCAGAGGCACAAACTAATAAAAAAACAGTATGATAAAAAAATGGGCGCACAACTAGTTTCCATGTTGGGCAGGAGGAGCTATTGCACACACATCCTCAGTCTACCAAACAAAAAGTGCTTAACAAAAAATGGCACAGGACCATACATTAAACACAGAATTACACATTCGGTATGCTATTTTTTGAGCAGCCAAAAAAGCATGGAAAATACGTGGATTACATTCACATAAAGATATCAAAGAATTTATATGCTAAACAAAAGATGTCAATTCACTTCCACCACCTACCAACCAACGAAAAAGACAAAACTCAGTTGTATGTAAATCCGCAACAAAAGAGGTCAATGCATCTCAACCACTTCAGTACCTATGGCTCCAATGGAAAATACAGCAATCTGTAATCCTTACAGAAATCTGGAGAGTCTACCTGATGGTACAGAATGAAAACACTTCAAGGATTTGACACAATACACATGTTTTGCTTAACTACACACAAAATATCCATATTGCTTTTGGAACAAATTAGAGAATCTCATAAAGAAAATTAGACTATTTGTAATCCGAAGTAAGTACAAAGATTCTTTAAAATGTATTATGAAATTTTTTACTCCATTCAGAGTGAAATGAGAATGTACAAACAGCGTGTTAAACACATTTTTAGAAACAGTGAATATGAACAACAGAAATACAGTCTGGCAGTCTGTGTGGTGGAGGGTGGGGGAGGGGAGTTTCTCCTCTTCCCACTTTTGACATAATCTGCAGTGGCCATAGCTGCATGCACGCTGTACCCAACGTGCTAGTGAGCCACTTACCATATCATGATTGAATGTAAGAGACACAGAACATCATTCAGACATTAACTAGTAAAAATAACAAAATAAGACTTAATTACACAAAGGAAATACTTTGAATAAACATCATTATGTAAACACTGACACATACATGAGACCAAATTACACGAATTTCGAACAACTGAAGTAGCAACTTTTCCATGCTGCGTGTACAAGTTAGAGGAACAAAGGGTACACTTGATTACGTGTATTGCTAGTGAAGGTATTAACCATAAGAATAAACTTGTATAACGAGTGTTACTACTGCACGCTTTGTATTTTCTACACATCTTTTGCTGGTATGAAATATTTTATCTAATGACACATCGATTTTGCCACGTCACTATGTGAGAAACTTAAAAACCTACTTCAGACATACGGCTGTATGTAGACCTTGGACTGTGTACAAGGAGAAAGATATATCAGAGCAAGAAGCTGAATAGAAAAGAAATTATTTACATGGAAACAGCTGTGGCCACGTGCAAGGAAAGAACTATTTACAGAAAGGTTATCATTATACTAAGGTAATAAGTAAAACAAATATTAATGAGTAAGCTATGAAGAGTAACAAAATATATTAAATATACCGAGCTGTACTTTGCGCATGCTTATATGCGAATGAACATGCTGACCCGCAGGCAATTATGCATAAATTAAGAAGTTACGTAGATGTATAAATTTTGCAGGGAATGATGCAAAGTAGCACATAACACTTGGCAGAAAGATTGAATTGGAGGTGCAAGATACAAACAAAAGACCCCATTGTTTTAGTTTATAAGTTATGTATGTTTGTGATTGTGTGTGAATTTATGAAAATGAGGGTAAGTAGGTACATTTATATTCAGTTCGTTGAAACAGATAAACACGAGCGTAGCTCTGTCATCTGAAGAGTAACAACGAGCACAGTGGATCTCACATTAACTTAGTCTGCCTGTTAAGCGATTACGTAATCCTTTGAGTGCTGTATTAAATTAAATACATACATGGTTATGAAACCCACATCTGAAGGTAAATCAACATTTATCTACACGTTATACAAAGAGTAACACGAAAGTACCGTTGTAGAAACGCTCGAACAGTATATTCAAACACAGAGTTATCAGTGAACCTGAATATGAAATGCTATGTACACGTATATACATACATATCGCTTTTAAGCGCACAAAGGTGGTTTCAACATTGAGTAGCTGAGTGAAAAAATTAAATATAAACAGAAAATGGTTTTGAGACTAGACAGGAATACAGGAAACACTATGCTGTGAGCAGAATATGGATTTACAACCAGTATTTCACTGTCCTCGTAGCAAGTAACGTAAATTATTTGGGAAAACAAATACTAGTACAAGAAAATGTATGATGTTGATCTTAAACAGAAGTTTCTTGATGAACTTCCAATGCTTTCCCTTTCCTCGTGTAATGCTGAAACTGCACTTGATTGTGTTGATGATAATATCAATTTTCAGGTTATTACGGGAGATGTAAAAATTTTGAGGGATAAATTCTTCACTCACTGCAAGAAAAAAAAAAAGAATATTTTTCTTGGAGCTAAATATAAAGCTGTAAGAAAAAATTAAGTACGACGAACTTCAAATTAGGATATAGGTAAGATTTTCTTGTAATTGTACTTGTGTGACTTTTATTTGTTTCATGTCTTTGTATATATGTTCATGTATATTTTGTAAATCTGTGAAAACCAATCTTACGCGACATCAGACGCATTAGAAGGTGCAAACAAGTATGAAAGAATACTACTAGTGATTAAAAATAGTGCTGTGCGACGGTTCATGTTCGCAATCGCCAATTGATTCATCATCTGCAATGCAGAAAGTTTAACGAATCTTCAGTATCGAGCTGAATAGGTATGATATGGGAAAGGTGGACACTCGTCAAAATGTCGACGAAGATTTCATCCAGACGTAGCTGATTCAGCAGAGTCCATCGGCCTCACGATACAGTGGACACCGTCGTAGCTTACAAAATCTGTAGGCAGGTGTAAATAGTTACCCTGACTGGCCACCACGAAGTGTTCCCACTCCACCACGCGTGCGTGGTGGGAAAAACAGTAGTCGCGTGGAACTTCAATGGAGCATGCTTACGCTGACGAATCAGCGATAGTACAAAAACAAAGGACACAGAAGATGCAAAATTTTTCTTGCATACTAAAGGAGAGACATGCAATTGTCATATATTTAATTAAACAACGGTAAGACTTTTGCTGGATTCGAACATAGCTGATGCACATCAGTTAAACAGTATATTAAAGATTAATAGACAAATATGCCAATAGTTTAACAGGCATAATAAATGTTTCTGACCCTTCAGTTATGAAAACAGACGACTGCACATTGCCCCTCTGCGTAAAAAAGTAAAATATATTAATTTGTACAAATTCGTAAGAAAAGGAAATACTTTGTGATGAGTATATGAATCCACAGGCCACAGTGGTGCGCAGGTGTAATGGCCCTTGCTAGATGTTTCCAAAGAGGTATACATAACAAACGGAGCGATGCGCTGCAGCAGAGATGCTGTCAGATGAGAAAGATGTGACTGTCACTTTCTTTTTTTTTTAGTCGGTAGAGAGAGAGAGAGAGAGAGAGAAAGAGAGAGAGAAAAGAGTGGATGGTGTGTCTTGATGAGGAGAGAACGCGAACAAATAAGGGGCGTTCAAAAAGAAACGAGCTGGCGGCATAATTACAGACACCAGTACCTGTATGTTGGAGTTACTGACCCTGGCTGTTGAGACACTTGTCCCACTGTGACACATGGCGGTGAATGGCTGTCGCATGAAATTCACGGGGCTGCGATGTGATCCATTTCCGCACGTGCAGCTGGATGTCGTCGTCCACACGAATCCAGGAAAGGTTATGCTGACGTTCTTCTTTGACCAAGATGGCCCCCTCCTGATTCACTTCCTACAGCACGGGACAACGGTGAATGCCCAGCGTACCTTGCGCCAAGTGATCAAATGAAAACGAGCAGGCAATCTCACCCGTGGGATCATCAACTCCTGTTGCATCCACAGTCTCTAGCATAGCATGTGGTCACCAATTGATGCGCTGCGTTTGCATCTGTTAACATTCCTGGCGTAACGGGTATAATCTGTCGCAGGGTCCTTGTTAAGTCTTGCCACATCCGCGGTCAGCAAAGCCTCATACGGCCAACACAGTCGCGGCATGCCTGCAGATATTAACATGGGTTCTCGGCCACCCTCCATACAGTCCGGATCTCTCTCCCTCTGATTATTCCATTTTTGGTCCTCTTAAAAAAGCTCTGAGGGGCAAACGATTCACCTTGGAAGACGACGTCCAGCAGTACATGCGGAACTGGTTCACATCGCAGTCCTGGCAATTTTATGAGACAGCCATTCACCACCTTGTGTCACAGTGGGACAAGTGTCTCAACAGCCAGGGTCAACACTTCTAACATACAGGTACTGGTTTCTGTAAATATGCCTCCGGCTCGTTTCTTTTTGAACGCCCCTTATATTATCGCATCTCCTATTGTATCAGTTTTAATAATAATATTGGATTTTGAGGTAATATAAATAATGCCAAGTAAAATACAGTGATTGTCTATTTATTGGACCAACAATTCATCTTACAGCTTCGAAATATGAGTTTCTATCATTAGGCGACATAGTCAACAAATAGCAACTTCTACGGCGGCTTTATTCAAGACGACTGTCGCAGCAGAAAGAAGAGGCAAAGTTTCCCACTGCGAAGAAAATACAAGTAAGAAAGTTACCATTAAATTTACTAAAAAGTGTATTTCAGACATGTTTGATGGTGTCTGTTCGGCAGCCGGCCGTGAAAACATTTCGTTAACTTCCATTTATGACTTCACAGTTAAAAGTCGTAAAACATTTCTCATTCAAAAACTCTGATCCATTATCCAGCCAGTAATAAAAATAGAATATAACATAAACTGTAAAGCGGATTGTACGATAATTCTCGCACTTGTCGACTCTTGCAGTCTACGGAATTATGTGGATAATGTTTCTTCAAAAGTCTGATGGTATATCGCCAGTCTCGTACAGTCTTGTTGCCACTTCCCAAAAGATTTTAGAAATGCCAGTAGAATGTTATTTACCCCTTCCATCTTATTTGGTATTAAGTCGTCCAAAGCTCTTTTAAATTTCGATTCTAGTACTGGATACCCTGTCTCTTCCCTGTCGACTTTTGTTTCGTCTTCTAACACGTCATCAAACAAGTTCTTCCCCTCACAGAGGCCTTCAGAGTACTCTTTCCACCGATTCGATGTCTCATCTGCACTTAACAGAGGAATTCTCACTCCACTCTTAATGTTACCGCACTCGCTTTTAATTTCACCGAAGCTTGTTTTGAATTTTCTGTATGCTGAGCCAGTCCTTCCGACACTCATTTCTTTCTTGGTTTGTCCATATTTTTCATGCAGCCATTTCGTCTTAGCTTCCCTGCACTTCCTGTTTACTTCATTCCTATGTGGCGTATTTTAATCTGCCTGGAAAAATTTCCTATGCCAGTGGTGCGTTACATATATCAATAAGCACATTTCTTATTAATTAAGAATTTAGTTCGGAAACTATCCAGAGAAAATCTACTTACAAAGTTACAAGAAGGAGCTTTAAATGATGAATCTAGGAAAATAGTTGTAAGGTGTCAGGCAAATCCAACACCTTCCATGAAAACCCTGACATGATAAGCAAATCCAGTAGTATGTCACATAGCTCCGAATAAATCGTGACATTAAATTCACCAAAGTAATACGAGTAACGAGTGAGCAAATGGAATACCACAGACTAAAACAAGAATGCCTAAATGCATGTCACACCTTCCCACCGTGAGACAGACGCAGTTCCGAGGGGAGAAACGAGAACAGAAGCCGAGAGCAGAACCGTGTTAAGCTAGAAGGCCCTACGATGAGGGACGGACTGGACACCCACGTCGCCAGCTAACCACTAGGACCACCCCAGCTGCAAGTTTTAGCGTGAGACTTTTTCGCGTCTCTGTTACGTTAGGACCACCCCTCACCCCATGTTAAAAGATAGAGTCCTCCAAAAGAACAGTATAGATCTTACGATAACGCTAAAAGGACCACACCAGCTGCAAGTTTTAGCGTGAGACTTTTTCGCGTCTCTGTTACGTTAGGACCACCCCCCACCCCATGTTAAAAGATAGAGTCCTCCAAAAGAACAGTATAGATCTTACGATAACGCTAAAAGGACCACACCAGCTGCAAGTTTTAGCGTGAGACTTTTTCGCGTCTCTGTTACGTTAGGACCAACCCCCACCCCATGTTAAAAGATAGAGTCCTCCAAAAGAACAGTATAGATCTTACGATAACGCTAAAAGGACCACACCAGCTGCAAGTTTTAGCGTGAGACTTTTTCGCGTCTCTGTTACGTTGCAAACTTTAAAAAACATTGCCCCACCACGAAAAGTCTAACGTTTCTCATTGGATAGGCAGATTTTCTGTAGGTGGAGCTTAAGGTTAACATTGAGACCCTGATTGGTCAGATGAAAACACAGCCAGATAGTTTTTTTTAAACCAACTTCGGTAAATTGTAGTAAGGAGAAGTTAGGAAAGAATGGCTTCCGAGACAGCGAGGTGAGCGGAGCTGTGCTGCCCGCCGCCACCTGACGAACACCGACAAGGTAATGAATGCACGTGATGCCGCATAACAGCGCATAAAGCTTCACTCAGAACTGCAGAAGTCTCACCTGTTACACCCCCTTTTTGCGTAATACTAGTGTCGATCGTCAATTAAAGCTCATGGTGTTCACATTTGCCACTTTGAAGTAAAAATCTGAAACGCGATGATTTTTCTGCTATATAGTTATTGAGAAGCCACATCAGCCACTGTAATTTACGACAAGTTAAATATGTAATTAAAGATAATTGAGGGTCACTGTAGACCATTTTGATAGTTTTATCTTTTGTGAAACTTAATTTAAACCTAGATTATAGATGTGATATGGCATAGGTCATCCTTCGATCCATTGTAGACCTTGGAAACCCATTCAGGGAATATTAGTTCACATTTTTGTTGAACGCAGTTGGTTTTTACCATCCTGTATTAAAACATTTCCTTTTATCAATAGTACAATTTATAAACAATGTTTTGTGAGTAGAATAAAATTTCCAATGGTAAACTTAACTGCTTTTTCGACGTTATTTTACCAGCTAACTAAAAATAGGAAAGCCTTAAACCTCTTCCACTAAATTTAGTTAGTATTAAGATTCTTTTACAGGGAGTGCAGTGGAGCTGACGCTGAAATCATTAAGTATTTGGTTATATCATCGCTAGTCTCACTGAACTCTTCTGAATTCTACACGTCATGTGTGGTCTGGCGTCTCCTTACCAGCAACAGGTCCCAGGTTCAAACTAGTCAATTCCCTAAAAAACACGCTCAGAGCGTCGTTGCGCGAAAGTGGTAGGGAGACACGATATAGAACAAACAGACACCACGCAGAATGTTAGATAGTGCAACTCCCTGCGTATTGCTCCGATAGGGTTCGCAAGACAACATTAGATTAATTACAGCGTACACAGAGGCATTCAAACAAAATGCTCTCGCTCTCCATAAGTGAATGAAACGGTAAGAAGACCTACATACTGGTATTTTATATAGAAGCTGCTAAACATTGTCGATTTTACAATCAGCATAACAAAAAGTTTATTTAACACATGGCCGTTCATGTAGGCACGTCTGTACTCTATCACGGCGAAAACGGGAGAGAAACACAACATGAACACGCTGTGCGTTGTCAGGGGAAAAAAATCAGATGAAAGTTAAAAACAGTGAAAAAGGGCAGTGATAAACGATAGAGTTTGTATCTCTCTATCTGCGGCATACTAACTCTTGTCTTCGGCCGCTACTAGATGTAGTTTATTCACATCAATGTTCGAAGCGAAGAGGATACTACATTGCCTCATCATTTTGTTTCATTTTCTCGTAGAAACACTGAAAAATATTTACTTAAATATGGGTTGCACCAACTTCACTCTTCGTTAGTTGTATGGTGAAGTATTTCTTACTGAGTCAGTTCACAACAACACAACTATATCATTGATTTAGTGAGTGCTCTCAACAATAAGTTCGTCACTAATTCTTCATGACAAATAGGAATAACATATGAGTAATTAATTCAATAAACTCTTGAAGATAATTGAGTTCCTTAAAGACAAATATTCAAACATAATGTACTTAACTATCTAGTCTAGTACCTTAATCAATAAGAATCTACGAAAACGATTTACAGAATTCTCTATTGGCCATGGAAGCAGAAAAACATTTACAATAAGTATACTCATTAGAGGATTGATTCAACATTTTTGTACAGTGTTACAAGAGCTGTTAGCCCTGAGACTCTCTGAGCTTTATACAGAGTTTGGTGACAGTTCTCTCATCGATATTTATGCTCATTAGAGTTCATGCAACTCAATTTTCTTTCAATATATTCTCTCTAGAATGAGTTACCTCCCAGTTTAGAAGTGGCGTAGCCACATCCCGGCATTCGCCCGCGGTCTGGAAGAAAACACACTTAAACTTCGAACGAGGTGTTCTACATTCCCTCATTGCTGGTTACGTTGCATAGGATGATAAGGTGGAACAGAAAATGGATCTGTCAGTCAACCTAATATTTGGTTTCATGGACGCAGTCTGCACACGTCAAGCTGAGGGTGAGTATAGTCTCCAAAACTCAGGGAGATGAATATGAAACGGTTCAAAAACACATCGTTCGACAGAAAGCAGTAAAGAAAATACACTGCTCTACCTGGCAGAGACTGGAATCGGTCTGGACTGAGGACTTGTTCGCAGAGGTATCGAGGGAATTAAAATACGCGAGAAGTGGTAATAGATCTTAAGTAAATGCAATCGCATCCTTGCGATATTCGATGGTGAATCTTGCTAAAGTTCTTTAATTCAAGTTGATGCGTCTCTTCTAATAACTGTGATAATATTTCACGCTTTTCGTAAATTCTTATGATGAACGCATTACTAAGTAAAGAAAAATATTTCATAAAAAGTGTAGTGTATTGAAAGCCAAGGATTGCATATTAAATGTGGTGTAAGGGAGAAGCTACAGCGAAAGTGTCTGTGACACTTTCATTTCTTTGAAACTGAATATTGTTAAAAGAGAACTTCCTCTTCTGGTAGATCATTTCTGCTACTATAGACGAAATGACAGGACTTACGTTACCAGGGCTCTCTGTGTATTGTACTGTTTAATGAATAATAAGCTTAAATTTGTTCAAATGGTGTCTGCAAGTAATTTGTGGAATCGTATATGTGATCACATTAATTTTTTGCGTGAGTTTTTTATGTTTTAGAATCAAGGACTCATTGTTTTAGAGCAGAACAACCGAATGCTCTATCGTTCTTGTCGTTTAAATATTACTTTCATATAAAGTCAGACCTTCTTTTCTTGAAGTCGGATGTAATACTTGTTGCCACAGTTTTACGTGAAATTCAGTACAGTATTTTCGCGGTCAAAGAATGCTTTCAAACAATTAAGGTGAACAACAGCCACCAGCGTCTGATACAACAGAAGCAGAACGTAAATGCGAAGGCGTTTGTATGATAAAGAAGAATCTAAGTTATTTACGGCAATTAATTTTACTTGATGTCGAAGGTATTTACGGCAATTAATTTTACTTAATGTATGTTATACTGAAAACTTGTGACGTAGTTTTCGCGAGCAAAAATCTTAAATGTATTGCCTAAGTTTTTGTAACATCTAAAGTTTTTTTCAAAATTTTATTCTGCCAATAAGGAGAGGACGAATTGAACGTACATGTATTACAAATATTTTCTTTGTTACACATTAAACGCTGAATACCAGGCCTGACAAGAGTACAAAGACAAATCTGAGGAGAAAGAGAAAACAAAAAGGAATTATAATTTGTATGTATTATGGTCATATTGATCTCAAGCATTACAAAACCAGATTTCCACCATCGCAACAACGAACAAAAATACCAGATACGTGCATCCTTGGATAATAACTTCGTTATGAATGTCACGAATCTTGAAATTTACCGTAGATATATCATAACCTATTATAAATGTTGTCAATCTGCAATTTAAAGAATTTGTGATTGTACTTATTGTTGTTCGCTTAAAAATTACCACTTTTGCACTGCGCATAGATAAGCTGCCGGTGTGATCTTATACTGTTTTATAATGTGGCGTACTCCTGCTTCAAAATTCAGCGAGAATCACTTTATTGCTAACTGAATTATTTACCCGCAGGCAAGCCTTAGTAACGTCAATAACGTTAAATTTTAATAAACTGCTAATTATGACGAAAATTGGCAAGGATGATAACATGGTGCACGTAGAGGAGATAGCAAGCCAAGAAAATGTTGAAAATGACAGGATGACGAAACCTAATATTGAAATTACAGATGTGCGGCCATTGAGACTGAGATACAGATACTCCCCCCCGTCTGAACCAGTCTAACAATATCTACTTACGAGCCTCTCTTACCCCACGTGGACAAAGCACCAAGGTATAAAGAGACAGGGACAAGAGAAATGTGATTCGGAAGAAGAGAAGGAAAAAGTATAAGAGCTGTACTCGTACAAGGAGTTCAAAAGTTATTTACAGTAACATAAGAATTTTCATGTCAGTTAATATCATGTCATAAACTCAGAGATGGAACTGTCTGATAAGCGATACACTTGGCTGTAAAATTTTTGAATACCAACGACGAGCGGATGAAAAGGTAAAGATATGAGCATGTAACAGTTACGATTATCACAAGTAACAACAAGATCGTCGTAAATGTTACTAGTCACAGGACAGAAATGCATAATACTGAAATATAAGTATGAAATGAACTGCACCAGCTAATGTATTTTGTAAATAAGTAGACAAATATTATAGTCACTACATGTTCTAAGTATTTTCCTATGGTTCGTAGTATAAGATGTACTTTAGCATTTAAGTGTATGAAGGATCACATACTCAATGTGAAGACGGAGCATTAGTATAATTAATATCTATTTGCCATACGTGTATGAAATAGGACCTTGAATATACAAAAAGGACGATGAGCAGTCACCGGTAGCGTGATATAAAGTTATTAGCTAATGAGTGAGAAGTCATAGGTCAATTAACTATATAGCCAGACTTAATACTAATGAAAATAATTGGCTGTTGTCAGGGCCATAATTTAGAAAACTAGTGTAATGAAGAAAACAGTGTCCATGACATAAATAAAAGGAGAAAACTTTAAAAAAAACCGTAAATTAGCTAATATTCAAATAGCAGAGAGAAAATTTATAAATGTAGTTAGCAGCGTACTATTTTTCAGAGTATTTATTTTTATATAATGCAAGTTCAATTTTTTGTAGCCGGATGGGCTACTATGATCTTCGTTAAACCTCAGATTGAGTGAAAGCAAGTGGGACAGGCACATTTGTACTACCCCGTTAGTTTCTGTACGCTTTGTTTTGTTGCTCATCCGCGTTAATGGGAACGAGAAAGCATGTTCTACTAGAGCGTGTATACGCATTTAAACCAAGAAACTGGAAAAAAATTAAATAAGGGAATTAAGAAAGGCAAATGTGTACACTTCAGGCACGCAGAAGCCATGTAAATGGCTGTACAGATGGAAAATTGTCAATGTAAATAATAATGTTAAGCACCTAGTGTAAAATGTTAATAAAAACTTCATGGTTATTGTAGATAAGAATAAAAATTCCATTCCGTTGGAGACATAAAATACACAGAGCCTAGAAATACTCTAACAGGTAAAACGCGAGGTGTATGAAAAATGAGTCGTGGTGCGCACGATAGTGCGGGTAATGTGTTTACGAGCGGCAGTTGTGGACGTCAATGAGTGATAAATACAAGTGATATATGAAAGCGTTATAGCAATAATGGTACACCTCCAATTTTGTTCATTTAGATATGTTTGACACTTAAACATGACTGAGTGATGACAACAGAAAGAAACAGTGATGGAACGCAGTATTTCAGGTATCTTAGTAACAGAGCTATCATCACAGACCATGTTTCAGCTTCATTATCTCGAAATGAACAAAACTGGAGGTGTACCACTATTGAAGTAAGGCCTTGGTATGTGCAATGCTTAATGGAACAGGAGCTAAGTGATTGCTTACTTTGTGTGATCTCTAACAATGAAGCGTGGAGGACATGCAATGGCAAATGCTGCAGCGGATGGTCTCTTCAAGAAAAACTAACTACTTCGCAGATCACAAGGAATATCGCTTCGGTGGTGTAAGAACCGTGCGAGTGCAATTACCGGAAGCAACAATACGGACCACACCGACAGAAATTTGTCACTTTACTTGATGTGTGCTATATTGACCACCGCAGCGTGCCACCACACTTGTGACGCAGCTTTCTTAAATGAATTCCATACACGTTTGTAACATCAAAATATTTATTTCCAAATTTTAATCTGCCAGTAAGGAAAGGTTACGTTACGAAGTTTTGAAATGCTGTATTGAAATGGTGTCATTATTCAGTTCGTGCGGGTACCAGTTGCGCTGCTACAGTCTCCTAGGTCTGATGAATGAAGCCTGGATATTCGTGACTAACTCACAATTAATCTCGGACTGTGTTCGGAATTCTTGCCACCACAGCGTAGCACCCAACCAAAATTTCAATTATTTTCGGTTAAATCCTCTTTACATTTACTCAGCAAGTTCCTTTGTCGAGAAAGACTAAGTCGGAGAAAACTGCACTCTTTTGCTCTAGTAAAATTGTTGAATATCACCAATAAACCAAGTGGCTTATTGCTGCACGTCATAAATTGTCTCAGCTGTCATGATAACGCTTTCGTAAAACTGACACGTGGAAGATAATCTTACGTCAATCTGATAAATTCAAATACACATCCAATAAACCTGACTCTCTGTTTTCAAAACAAATTTATGAATCCATTAATACTTCAGGATTGACTAGGTAGAGAAATAAGTTGTGCACATTTTCATGCTTTATTACACCCGCCACATACGCAGTTGGTATGTTACAAACGTTAGCAGTTTGGCATCAAAATTCAAAGTGATCCATTGCACATGTCATACGCACTGAGGTGACGAAAGTCATGGGACAGGGACGAGCCGTGGTGCGCCTTTTCTGACACACAACCGCTTTGGCACGGCACTATCGATTACCCGGCTGCACTACGATCTTCGCCACTGTTGTGATCTGGGGGCTGTTATGCAGTCGCGGCAGTTGGGGTCGAACTCGCTACCAGGCGGAAGGGCGTGCTCGCGGGGACGAAGGAGGGAAACACGCGGGCTCACCCAACAGCGGCGCGACTGGTCTACCTTGCAACACGGTCGCGAGTTTGTGGTGGATCTACCTGATGTCAACTCCGAGGGCTGTTCGTCGCATTGCTTTGGGGCCTGTTTTCTCGGAGAGACCAATCCGTCGAGTCCATCTCGAACAACGTTCTCCATATAAGGTGTAAGTGATTTTGGTGTCTTCGTTTCGTTGAACGATTTGCGTTGAAGCGAGTGTACTTGTTGGTTGGTTGGCCTAATGTGCGTGTTGCTGAAGTAAGAGCAGCCTGCGAGGTGTGTGACCGTATGGAGACCAGCAGTCACTAGTTCCTTTAAAAAATCAGTGTTCACAAATTATGTAGTGGTATGTGCGGTATGGAAGATGGTCTAGTTGTAATTTTCTGGATGCCAAGATAACGCAATTGGCAGCTACATTGCAGACCTATGCAACGAAATTACGGTGCACAAACCCTAGCATCGTTGTGAAGTTGTGCATTTGAATAACTTGATATTAACTTGATTTTCCATTTGATCTTTGTACCCATTGTCGGCCTTAATCATATGTGGAAATATTGTTTCACAAACTATGAAAAATGTTTTACAGCATTGATATTGCCGTAAAACTTCAGTCGCTTCTATTGAAAGCATTTATTGGTTCTTCATTTATATTGTTGTTTATTGATCTCTTAACTTAGCCGGCAGCTGGTGGCCGAGCGGTTCTAGGCGCTTCAGTCTGGAACCGCGCGACCGCTACAGTCACAGATTCGAATCCTGCCTCGGGCATGGATGTGTGTGATGTCCTTAGGCTAGTTAGGTTTAAGTAGTTCTAAGTTCTAGGGGACTGATGACCTGAGATGTTAAGTCCCATAGTGCTCAGAGCCATTTGAACCATTTCTTAACTTATTTTAACTGATATTTGCTTAGTGTTTGTCGTGTTTTCTGATATCTGTTGTTGTTGTTGTTGTGGTCTTCAGTCCTGAGACTGGTTTGATGCAACTCTCCATGCTACTCTATCCTGTGCAAGTTTTTTCATCTCACAGTACCTACTGCAACCTACATCCTTCTGAATCTGCTTAGTGTATTCATCTCTTGGTCTCCCTCTACGATTTTTACCCTCCACGCTGCCCTCCAATACTAAATTGGTGATCCCTTGATGCCTCAGAACATGTCCTACCAACCGATCCCTTCTTCTGGTCAAGTTGTGCCACAAACTTCTCTTCTCCCCAATCCTATTCAATACTTCCTCATTAGTTATGTGATCTACCCATCTAATCTTCAGCATTCTTCTGTAGCACCACATTTCGAAAGCTTCTATTCTTTTCTTGTCCAAACTATCGTCCATGTTTCACTTCCATACATGGCTACACCCCATACAAATACTTTCAGAAATGACTTCCTGACACTTATATCAATACTGGATGTTAACAAATTTCTCTTCTTCAGAAACGCTTTCCTCGCCATTGCCAGCCTACATTTTATACCCTCTCTACTTCGACCATCATCAGTTATTTTGCTCCCCAAATAGCAAAACTCCTTTACTACTTTAAGTGCCTCATTTCCTAATCTAATTCCCTCAGCATCACCCGACTTAATTCGACTACATTCCATTATCCTTGTTTTGCTTTTGTTGATGTTCATCTTATATCCTCCTTTCAAGACACTGTCCATTCCTTTCAACTGCTCTTCCAAGTCCTTTGCTGTCTCTGACAGAATTACAATGTCATCGGCGAACCTCAAAGTTTTTATTTCTTCTCCATGAATTTTAATACCTACTCCGAATTTTTCTTTTGTTTCCTTTACTGCTTGCTCAATATACAGATTGAACAACATCGGGAAGAGGCTACAACCCTGTCTTACTCCCTTCCCAACCACTGCTTCCCTTTCATGTCCCTCGACTCTTATAACTGCCATCTGGTTTCTGTACAAATTGTAAATAGCCTTTCGCTCCCTGTATTTTACCCCTGCCACCTTTAGAATTTGAAAGAGAGTATTCCAGTCAACATTGTCAAAAGCTTTCTCTAAGTCTACAAATGCTAGAAATGTAGGTTTGCCTTTCCTTAATCTTTCTTCTAAGATAAGTCGTAAGGTCAGTATTGCCTCACGTGTTCCAGTGTTTCTACGGAATCCAAACTGATCTTCCCCGAGGTTGGCTTCTACTAGTTTTTCCATTCGTCTGTAAAGAATTCGTGTTAGTATTTTGCAGCTGTGACTTATTAAGCTGATAGTTCAGTAATTTTCACATCTGTCAACACCTGCTTTCTTTGGGATTGGAATTATTATATTCTTCTTGAAGTCTGAGGGTATTTCGCCTGTTTCATACATCTTGCTCACCAGATGGTAGAGTTTTGTCAGGACTGGCTCTCCCAAGGCCGTCAGTAGTTCCAATGGAATATTGTTTAGTCCGGGGGCCTTGTTTCGACTCAGGTCTTTCAGTGCTCTGTCAAACTCTTCACGCAGTATCATATCTCCCATTTCATCTTCATCTGCATCCTCTTCCATTTCCATAATATTGTCCTCAAGTACATCGCCCTTGTATAGACCCTCTATATACTCCTTCCACCTTTCTGCTTTCCCTTCTTTGCTTAGAACTGGGTTTCCATCTGAGCTCTTGATATTCATACAAGTCGTTCTCTTATCTCCAAAGGTCTCTTTAATTTTCCTGTAGGCGGTATCTATCTTACCCCTAGTGAGATAGGCCTCTACATCCTTACATTTGTCCTCTAGCCATCCCTGCTTAGCCATTTTGCACTTCCTGTCGATCTCATTTTTGAGACGTTTGTATTCCTTTTTGCCTGTTTCACTTACTGCATTTTTATATTTTCTCCTTTCATCAATTAAATTCAATATATCTTCTGTTACCCAAGGATTTCTACTAGCCCTCGTCTTTTTACCTACTTGATCCTCTGCTGCCTTCACTACTTCATCCCTCAAAGTTACCCATTCTTCTTCTAGTGTATTTATTTCCCCCATTCCTGTCAATTGCTCCCTTATGCTCTCCCTGAATCTCTGTACAACCTCTGGTTCTTTTAGTTTATCCAGGTCCCATCTCCTTAAATTCCCACCTTTTTGCAGTTTCTTCAGTTTTAATCTACAGGTCATAACCAATAGATTGTTGTCAGAGTCCACATCTGCCCCTGGAAATGTCTTACAATTTAAAACGTGGTTCCTAAATCTCTGTCTTACCATTATATAATCTATCTGATACCTTTTAGTATCTCCAGGGTTCTTCCATGTATACAACCTTCTTTCATGATTCTTAAACCAAGTGTTAGTTATGATTATGTTATGCTCTGTGCAAAATTCGACCAGGCGGCTTCCTCTTTCATTTCTGTCCCCCAATCCATATTCACCTACTATGTTTCCTTCTCTCCCTTTTCCTACACTCGAATTCCAGTCACCCATGACTATTAAATTTTCGTCTCCCTTCACAATCTGAATATCTGTTAGTGTTCCAGTTTTCTGCGAGTTGTGGTATGTGAGAGCGGCGCCACTTTCCGCTTCGGTGCACAGAAGCTGTGATGTGTCGTCTAATGGGAAGTGACTCTCGGTTGGGCCCCGGCGTTTAGGTGTTGTTTTGGACGGCTGGTCTGCTGCTTCTGGGATTTTAAGTTAAGTCACCTTTTGCTCAGGGCAGCCTGGCGTCGCTGCCAGTTTAGTACACATTTTAATAAAAGGTTTTTTTTTAATTTGCTTGTGAATTAGTTGTATTCATTAACTTGTGCTCCTTGTGTTATTTGCGTTCGTAACGAACTGGTGTGCCTCGTCAATCACTTTCATATTGCTGATTTTTGCCCAAAAAAACTATCTGTGCCACCTTTTAAAATCACTTTCAGATTGTAATTTATGTTTCTTAAGTATTGAAATCTACGTGGTTAATCTTGTAAGTCACTTGTTGTGATTGTATATTTTGATATTGTCTTAAACACGGCCACGTGTTGACTACGTCTTATCTGTTTTATAAAAGCTTTTTTTGAATCAATTGTTAATTATTGAGTTGCTAGTTGTTGTGTTAAGAAGTGACATAGTTGGCGGCCTTGACCTTCCATGCTAAGTGTACCCTTCATCCCGACTTCCTAAGTCACAAGTGGTATGCACACATACAGATGGCGGCAGTATCACGTACAAAAGGTATAAAAGGGCAATGCATTGGCAGAGCTGTCGTTTGTACTCAGGTGATACTTGTGAAAAAATGTTCAACGCCATTATGGGCGCACGACGGAAATTAGCAGACCCTGAACGCGGAATCGTAGTTGGAGCTCGTCGCATGGGACACTCAGTTTCGGAAATCGTTAGAGAATTCAATATTCCAACACATACAATGTCAAGAGTGTGTCGAGAATACCAAATTTCAGACATTACGTGTCACCACGGACAACGGAGTGCCTGACGGGCTTTTCTTATCGACCGAGAGCAGCAGCGTTCGCATAGAGTTGTCTGTGTTAACAGACAAGAAACACTGCGTGAAATAACGGCAGAAATCAATGTGGGTCAAACGTAGCTGTTAGGACAGTGCGGCGTAATTTTTAATGGGCTATGGCAACACACGACCGACGCGAGTGCCTTTGCTAACAGTACGACCTGCAGCCCCTTCCCTGGGCACGCGACCGTGTCGGTTGGACCCTAGACGATTGGGACACATGAGTCCCGATTCCAGTTGGTAAGTGCTGACAGTAGGGTTCGAGTGTGGCGCTGGCCTCACGAAGCCGTGGTCCCCAAGCTGTCAACCAAGCTAGTAGTGGCTCCATAACTGTGTGGGCTGTGTTTACATAGATGGCACAGGTCGTTGACTGGAAATCGTTATCTTCTGCCAATTTTTATTGATGACAGTGCGCCATGTCACCATGTCACAATTGTTCGCTTTTGGTTTGAAGAACATTCTGGACAGTTCGAGCGGACGATTCGGTCGATCGATATGAGTACATGATTTTTTTTTTTTTTTTGTCATCAGTCTACTGACTAGTTTGATGCGGCCCGCCACGAATTCCTTTCCTGTGCTAACCTCTTCATCTCAGAGTAGCACTTGCAACCTATGTCCGCAATTATTTGCTTCACGTATTCCAGTCTCTGTCTTCCTCTACAGTTTTTGCCCTCTACAGCTCCCTCTAGTACCATGGAAGTCATTCCCTCATGTCTTAGCAGATGTCCTATCATCCTGTCCCTTCTCCTTATCAGTGTTTTCCACATATTCCTTTCCTCTCCGATTCTGCGTAGAACCTCTTCATTCCTTACCTTATCAGTCCACCTAATTTTCAACATTCGTCTATAGCACCACATCTCAAATGCTTCGATTCTCTTCTCTTCCGGTTTTCCCACAGTCCATGTTACACTACCATACAATGCTGTACTCCAGACGTACATCCTCAGAAATTTCTTCCTCAAATTAAGGCCGGTATTTGATATTAGTAGACTTCTCTTGGCCAGAAATGCCTTTTTTGCCATAGCGAGTTTGCTTTTGATGTCCTCCTTGCTCCGTCCGTCATTGGTTATTTTACTGCCTAGGTAGAAGAATTCCCTAACTTCATTGACTTCGTGACCATCAATCCTGATGTTAAGCTTCTCGCTGTTCTCATTTCTACTACTTCTCATTACCTTCGTCTTTCTCCGATTTACTCTCAAACCATACTGTGTACTCATTAGACTGTTCATTCCGTTCAGCAGATCATTTCATTCTTCTTCACTTTCACTCAGGATAGCAATGTCATCAGCGAATCGTATCACTGATATCCTTTCACCTTGTATTTTAATTCCACTCCTGAACCTTTCTTTTATTTCCATCATTGCTTCCTCGATGTACAGATTGAAGAGTAGGGGCGAAAGGCTACAGACTTGTCTTACACCCTTGTTAATACGAGCACTTCGTTCTTGATCGTCCACTCTTATTATTCCCTCTTGGTTGTTGTACATATTGTATATGACCCGTGTCTCCCTATTGCTTACCCCTACTTTTTTCAGAATCTCGAACAGCTTGCACCATTTTATATTGTCGAACGCTTTTTCCAGATCGTCAATCCTATGAAAGTGTCCTGATTTTTCTTTAGCCTTGCTTCCATTATTAGCCGTAACGTCAGAATTGCCCCTCTCGTCCCTTTACGTTTCCTAAAGCCATACTGTTCGTCACCTAGCGCATTCTCAATTTTCTTTTCCATTCTTCTGTATATTATTCTCGTAAGCAGCTTCGATGCATGAGCTGTTAAGCTGGTTGTGCGATAATTCACGCACTTGTCAGCTCTTGCCGTCTTCGGAATTGTGTGGATGATGCTTTTCCGAAAGTCAGATGGTATGTCGCCAGACTCATATATTCTACACACCAACGTGAATAGTCGTTTTGTTGCCACTTCCCCCAATGATTTTAGAAATTCTGATGGAATGTTATCTATCCCTTCTGCCTTATTTGACCGCAAGTCCTCCAAAGCTATCGACCATTTATGGGACGTAATCAGGAGGTCAGTTTGCGCGCAAAATCGTACACCACATCACTTTCGCAATTATGAATGGCTGTAGAGGCAGCATCACTCAATATTTCTAGAGGGGGCTTCCAGCGATTTGTTTAGTCCATGCCACGCCGAGCTGCTGCACTACGCCGAGCAGAATGAGCTTCGACACCTTAGTGTACATTCGGGTTATATTTCTGATTTTCGTCGTTTTAGTTACGTTATTTTAAATAATTCGTAATGAGGACCAGATGTAACACTAGGCAGCAGGGTCTTCTTCACGTCACTGGCCGTAGTAGCGGTCGGCTTATTGTCTGTGACTACAACGACGAGGATGCAGCATTTTCGTTTTCGTCACACAACGTTTTGTACGAAAAATAATAATAAATAACACTATCTCGAACAAACATTAACTTCTTTACATTACATTAACTTCTTTACTACAGCGTAGTGGAATAGCTACCAGAGCGCCATCTGTGTCTATTATTTAATAGGGAATGCTCACAGCCAGAAGGCATGCCACGTAGACGCACTCTTTCTTCCTACATCCAACTAAGGGAGTTTGAAAGATCCCGAGTTCGAGTCTCGGTCCGGCAGACAGTTTTAATCTGCCAGGAAGTTTGAGTTATCCGACGGCACGGTAGCTCAGCGTGTCCTGTCAGAGAGTTGGATGGCCTCTGTAATAAAAAAAAACTGAGTGAAAATATCAACAACGAACTTGAACGGATGTCATGTGCCGTCCGCAACGACCAAATACAACGAACAAATGAAGAAAAAAAAAGAGGTCAAATTGTGGCGTTCGGAGTGGCGAGTGATTCTTTCGAAGAACTGCCACACAGGTCGGACATTTTGCCTCAGTTGTGCAACGATGCTGATCTCAGTGGTCGCGTCGACGAGTTTCTGGAGGTCCACGCAGCACACACGTCCGCCAGGATCATCGTATTGTAAGGGCAGCAGTGGCAGATCGTAGAGCCACCACATGAAGGTAAGAGAACCTGTAAGCTCAGGTGCGTCAACATGAGCTGCTGCGAACCATTTATTAGCAGTGGGAGTATGGGCACGGACATCTCTAGCATGTGTTCCAGTCACGCCACAGCATGGGCGTGCCGTGACAGGACGACTTGGAAGATGGACTGACGCGCCGTGGTCTTCAACGATGAAGGTAGATTCTGCCTGTGATGGTCGTTTGCATGTACGACTTTGACCTCATGAGTGCAGTCTAGTAGAGTGTATTCGTCGAAGGCACAGTTGCGGTATGGTTCAAATGGCTCTGAGCACTATGGGACTCAACTGCTGAGGTCATTAGTCCCCTAGAACTTAGAACTAGTTAAACCTAACTAACCTAAGGACATCACACACATCCATGCCCGAGGCAGGATTCGAACCTGCGACCGTAGCGGTCTCGCGGTTCCAGACTGCAGCGCCAGAACCGCGCGGCAACTTCGGCCGGCAGTTGCGGTATCCCAAGCCTTATAGTCTGGGGTGCGATAAGCTATGACTTTTGCTCACCTTTGGTACTTATAGAGCTTACACTAACCAGTGTTCGGACGTGCAGAATGTTGTTATAGCTGTTCTTTTACCGTTCTTGCAACAGAAGGTCACGTGTTTTTCCAACAGGATAATGCTCACCCCACACCCGCCTGTGAAGCTCAACGAGCTATGCAAGACGTTCGGCATCTCCCCTGGCCAGTGACATCTGCGGACTTGTCTCAAACTGGGATACGATTGAACGAGAAGTGATTCATGCGACGCGTCAACCAAAAACTTCCCCACAACTACATGAACACGTCTAGCAGGTATCCCAGGATATAACCCAGGATATATCCCAGTATGACGTATCCCAGGACAGTATTTGCCATCTGTACGATCGACTGGATGCCAGAGTCAGGGCCCGTTGTGACTAGACCGCGTATTAATATGGACGTTACAGCACTGGTCGATACCTGGTACCTCAGAACCGCTCGTGCTGTTGATCTGTAAATGTAATCATTTCATGCATTTCGTAAGTACTGTTGCAACAACAAATCTTGAGTGAACTGGAAACCTCTAAAAGAGTGTACAAATTTTTTCTGGCAGCGTAGTTCTTATCAACGTTCTGCTACGCACTTTACACTGATTTACAGAGTGTGAATGTAGGTGTAGATGAACAGCGTCAAACCACTTCATTATTGCTGGTTTCTTACAGGGAGCGCAGTTATGTATTTTGACCTATAAATAAAAAGAGGGAGGAGGTGTTATCCTTGCTGCAGCACTTGCAGCCAGCCACCTGGTGGGATTAGGCGCCTGAGGCAGCGAGGTGTGTGTGTGTTCAGCTGGGAGCGGCGGGGTCGCGCCGGTGCACTTTCATCTGGGGAGGGCCTGCCCGCGGGTGCTGCATAATGGAACTCCTAGCCCGCTACCTGCAGCCTGCAGCCAGCAGCCGAGTCACCTCTCAGGGAAACTACGGCTCCCTCGCCTCGGCTGCTGCTGCCGCGGCTGCAGGACACGCCGTCCCAGCTACAGCCACTACCTTGCCTGATCCCACTCACATTATAGGTACTTCCTCGCCTGTGTAAACTGCGCAACTCCAAGTAATAAAGGTCAAGGAACAGTCTGAAGATCTCCAGGGCATTAGTTATCAAATATAGCATTGACAAAACGTGCAACGCCGTAAGTACTAGTTTTAGGGCTAGCAAATCACCCGCTTTATACGGATCCCACCCGATTTGTAACGCTCTATTTCAACCCGCTGAGGCAAACTAATAAAACAGTAAATAACCACATTTTTGAACTTTTATGTCAAGCTGTTAGTCTTTGAAGCCGAGTGTCATTTGGCGGACTGAAACTGTGATTGGAGATAAAAGCATGTTGTCAGTACTTCAGGCGATCGTCGACTGTGGAGACACAGCGACTTGATAGTGTTGTTTTATGAACATTCGTTCTGGAGATGACTATTCACAGCTTCTGAAAATTATATAACACTGTTTTGCAATCTCCGCCCACAGTGCAGATGTGGAAAGGACATTTTCTTTATTAAATATACATTCGACTGGTGAAAAAATAGACTTTATATACAATGTGTGAAGAATTTGTTAAAGATCTCACTTGTTCCCAGTACAATGATAACATCAAATTCAAGATAGTCTTACCTATCATGGAAGCGAGAAACTCGTTTTTGTAAAAAAGTATGCCTTTGTGGTTCAAATAAAGATTGTTTGTAATACCCCCCTCTATTTCTATTTTTAACGCTCCTTACCCTAATCGGTGAAAACGAAACCCTCATAGAATCACCTTCATATCCGTCTGTCTGTCTGTCCATCTGCTAAGATCCATTTTTCTCAAGGACGCTTACGTCAAGTGGTAAGGTCTACGGTTCTATAATGGTGTAAAAAATTTAAATTTATAACTAAATGCAGTCGAAAGACACGGCCATTTATGTTAAATATTTTGATACTGCAAACTCACTCATCAGAACCTACTAGCTACTTCCTGTTGAGTCATCAAATTTGCATAAAGCATGGCTTCACAGTACAAGTAAACGTAACAAATCCGAAAATTGTTCATTTGCAATTATATCACAAAAAAAATGCTTTTTTGCCGTTTGTTGTCCATCTTCCGGTGTGTCTCTCCGTCTGTTAACGCCCCTTCTTCTCAGAAACGGGTTGAGTTAGCAGTCTAAATCTATTAGGATACTAACGTCTACGGCTCCTGGCGACGTAAAATGAAAACATACGGTCGTCTATTAAGACCTCTTTTTTCTCAGGAACGGGTTGAGATATCAGATCGAAATTTATATCAAATATTAAGGTTTACAATCCCTTAGTAGTGTAAATAATTGAGCATCTAAATCTAAAGATACGGCTGTTTGTGTCACTTATTTTGATACTCGCAAACTCACTCATCAGTGACAAGTATTACTCCGCTTAGGGATGAAACAGCGTAGTATTAGATGTGGTAATTCACGATTCCGACCGTCAAACACATTGTCTGTATATTCTGGCAACTGATATCTTTGCTATGGCGTACTAAATATAACTCCTTTTTCCTTATCCGGCGCTTCAGTCCGGAACCGCGCTGCTTCTACGGTCGCAGGTTCGAATCCCGCCTCAGGCATGGATGTGTGTGATGTCCTTAGGTTAGTTAGGTTTAAGTAGTTCTAAGTCTAGGAGACTGATGACCTCAGATGTTAAGTGTCATAGTGCTTAGAGCCATTTGAACCATTTTTTCCTTAATTGTCTTTTAATTAACTCACTCTGAATTAGTAGAACTACGAGAGACTTCCACTCGGAAACAACCGTGCACAACACACACTATAACACGCAAACAGTACTCTCTTTTCACGAATACTACAAACATTATCAGTGTAATCACTAGCAGTCTAATAATTACAGTAACAATAGACCTTTGTCACAATCTGAAAAAAGCTTAGTCACGTGTGATGCCGCTGGGGTGTGTAATTCCAAAAGTCGACATCTGTTTCCTAAGTTATTCTACGGGAAGTGAAGAAAAATGATCCAATCTTAACAGTGCTCATGCATATGGAAATTATGTTCTACTCTAATTAAAAATAACTCTTAAGTATAAAATACATAAGCGCGAATGAAATAAAATACCCGTTTTATGAGTTATAAGGTCATTAAATATGGAGATGTCAGGTTTTGCAACTAATTATTGATTAGTCGCCTTTTGGAACCAACAACAGTGAAAATGTCGGGTTTTGGAACTTATAATAAAGCCATATTTTAGTTAAGAATGTTCATTTTATTCAAAATGTACATGAAAAATGTAATATTTGCTAGTCTCCTGAATTTAGGGTCCTTCTTATGTTTTCATTGTTTAGTAATAAGTTGCACAATATTTATGGGCTCAGATTATATGCATCTTCCTGTGGTTCACAGATAACACAGTCTGGACCTGGATGCACATTTTCTCCCCTTCTTCCTCATTAGCACAATCTATTATATTCCTGTAATACACCAAGGATTCCATTTGTCTCCAGCCATCTCCAAAAATTTTTCCAAGTAATCGCTCAACCTCACGCAGTTTTACTTTTCCGATGATGGAGGCATCTATAGGAAGTTCCGTTTTTTCCATGTTAGAAAGCGTGTTTCCCGTTTTAGTAATCCACTCTATACATTCACGTCACTTCTGTAGTACTGCTCACCTCTTACTATAACTGCTTCTTTCAGCCTATTTACCATAACTCTCTTCAAAAATTTAATTTTGAAATGTCAGGCACTTGGTGGTTTGAAAGCACTTGTATCCTTGTTTTCCAGTCATAATCTGGACTGTCCACATTTAATTTGTTTTGGGAACTATGGCTGCATATATTACAATATTCTTCTGGTTTTAATGGCATTTTCTTTATTTCCTTTTCAATTGTTCCAAATACTAGGCCATGCGGGATAAAAGAGTGGACACTAACTGGAAAGACCAACTGAACTTCGTCGATATCCTACGGGGCTTCATTTCTGAAACAGTAGGAAATGATGGCAATAATTGTACTATTTTTGTTTTTTCCTGCGCAGCTGCCGACAATTATCTTAATATTTTTATGTCAGAGAGAATAAGCTTGTTTAATCTGTCATGATTCTACCCAAACGAACCTGAAGGTACTATCCTTATTTTGGAATCATGAGATGAACCAGCACAATAGCGAAATTGTACAAGTACGGCAATACGGTGCCTAATCAGGAATTTTAAGAATGTGTTTATCGGTCTTTTCCTTTCCCAAAATCTCATAGAAAGCTCTTACAGCAGTCCTCACTTGTAATTCACATTCGACTGTTTTAGAGTGCTTTACTTTTTCTTTTAGCATCAGACAGGTGGAACAGACATCAGTTGATGGCCATCCAAAATCTATATTGTAATTCGTACAAAAATAATGTAGCAGATAAACCTTGTTTACTCTAACATCAGGTGCAACCGAGTCATTGAACATTCTGCAGAGTCTTTTAATATTCAGATCACATTGCAAGTACTGCCAACCTTTAATCTAACCCCTGTAGTAATAGAGTTTATTTACATTACCTAACTGTTCGATGAAATTTTTTATAGTCACCTTTTTGATCTCATATTTATTGCTACGAGTATCACCTCCACTTTTTTTCTGCTGGTATTTGACGAATTTCTAAATACTGCTTGCAGACAAGCCCTGCCTTATCCTTTGAGACCTGCAAGACTCCTAAGAGATTTGCCAGTACACGGCGTCAACAAGTGATTTCATCCCTGTATATCTCACTGCTCTTAATAGAAAATACTTAATGGAGCTTGGATAAACTGACTAAACCAGAGGTTGTACAGAGTTTCAGGGAGAGTATAAGGGAACAATTGACAGGAATGGGGGAAAGAAATACAGTAGAAGAAGAATGGGTAGCTCTGAGGGATGAAGTAGTGAAGGCAGCAGAGGATCTAGAAGGTAAAAAGACGAGGGCTAGTAGAAATCCTTGGGTAACAGAAGATATATTGAATTTAATTGATGAAAGGAGAAAATATAAAAATGCAGTAAATGAAGCAGGCAAAAAGGAATACAAACGTCTCAAAAATGAGAACGACAGGAAGTGTAAAATTGCTAAGCAGGGATGGCTGGAGGACAAACGTAAGGATGTAGAAGCGGGTTTCACTAGGGGTAAGATAGATACTGCCTACAGGAAAATTAAAGAGACCTTTGGAGATAAGAGAACCACTTGCATGAACATCAAGAACTCAGATGGAAACCCAGTTCTAAGCAAAGAAGGGAAAGCAGAAAGGTATAAGGAGGATATAGAGGGTCTATGCAAGGGCAATGTACTTGAGGACAATATTATGGAAATGGAAGAGGATGTAGATGAAGATGAAATGGGAGATGCGATACTGCGTGAAGAGTTTGACAGAGCACTGAAAGACCTGAGTCGAAACAAGGCCCCGGAGTAGACAACATTCCGTTCGAACTACTGACGGCCTTGGGAGAGCCAGTCCTGACAAAACTAAACCATCTGATGAGCAAGATGTACGAAACAGGCGAAATACCCTCAGACTTCAAGAAGAATATAATAATTCCAATCCCAAAGAAAGCAGGTGTTGACAGATGTGAAAATTACCGAACTATCAGTTTAATAAGACACAGCTGCAAAATACTAACGTGAATTCTTTACAGACGAATGGAAAAACTAGTAGAAGCCAACCTCGGGAGATTAAGGAAGGGCAAACCTACGTTTCTAGCATTTGTAGACTTAGAGAAAGCTTTTGACAATGTTGACTGGAATACTCTCTTTCAAATTCTAACGGTGGCAGGGGTAAAATACAGCGAGCGAAAGGCTATTTACAATTTGTACAGAAACCAGATGGCAGTTCTAAAAGTCGAGAGACATGAAAGGGAAGCAGTGGTTGGGAAGGGATTGAGACAGGGTTGTAGTCTCTCCCCGACGTTATTTAATCTGTATATTGAGCGAGCAGTGAAGGAAACAAAAGGAAAATTCAGAGTAGGTATTAAAATGCATGGAGAAGAAATAAAAACTTTGAGGTTCGCCGATGACATTGTCATTCTGTCAGAGACAGCAAAGGACTTGGAAGAGCAGTTGAACGGAATGGATAGTGTCTTGAAAGGAGGATATAAGATGAACATCAACAAAAGCAAAACGAGGATAATGGAATGTAGTCGAATTAAGTCGGGTGATGCTGAGGGAATTAGATTAGGAAATGAGGCACTTAAAGTAGTAAAGGAGTTTTGCTATTTGGGGAGCAAAATAACTGATGATGGTCGAAGTAGAGAGGATATAAAATGTAGACTGGCAATGGCAAGGAAAGCGCTTCTGAAGAAGAGAAATTTGTTAACCTCGAGTTTAGATTTAAGTGTCAGGAAGTCATTTTTCAAAGTATTTGTATGGAGTGTAGCCATGTATGGAAGTGAATCATGGACGATAAGTAGTTTGGACAAGAAGAGAATAGAAGCTTTCGAAATGTGGTTATACAGAAGAATGCTGAAGATCAGATGGATAGATCACATAACTAATGAGGAGCTATTGAATAGAATTGGGGAGAAGAGAAGTTTGTGGCACAACTTGACAAAAAGAAGGGACCTGTCAGTACGACATGTTCTGAGGCATCAAGGGATCACAATTTTAGCATTGGAGGGCAGTGTGGAGGGTAAAAATCGTAGAGGGAGACTAAGAGATGAATACACTAAGCAGATTCAGAAGGATGTAGGTTGCAGTAAGTACTGGGAGATCAAGAAGCTTGCAAGGGATAGGGTAGCATTGAGAGCTGCATCAAACCAGTCTCAGGACTGAAGACCACAACAACAACAACAACTTAATGGAGGCAGTTTTTTGTTTTTTATTACCTGTTGCGTTTTTCTTCCGTCTTCTTGGATTATCAGCTGCTGTATATTTTAGAATGAATGCATCCTGAACCATCTTTTTAGAAACACTATAAAACAACTTAAGAAAATGCTTGATATCACGCAGAGATAAGAGACTGCATTGGAAAGCTCTTGTTTTATGGTTATAAATGGATCTCTGGGACTGCTTTTAGCTGAGTGCCTACAATAATGAATAGTAAGACAATTAGAACATAAACAAACAGGCAGTGTAGTAGTCATAAGCAAACAGGTCAAAAAATACAATAATACAAAGTACCTGGCACTTACCTTTCTATTTGTTTTCCGTATGTTGTCCGTTTAGTGACTTCACGGACTCTCTTCCTTCCACGTCCTGGCTCTACTGGTGACACCTCTTGTACATGAGATTCCGTTTTATAAGCTCTCACTTTGAGAAACGATTGGCAAGTGCGAATGTGGCGATAACGCTGCATAATAATATGAGATGGAGCAAATGCTGCATTGTTGACATTCCCTCCAGTGAAAAACGCGCCATAAATTTGTAGTGTTATAAATCTGTGTAAAATAAGTATCACTTATCCTCAAGCAACACACGTCATGTGGAAAGATGTCTGATTCTGGAACATTACATGCAATCGTGGTGCACAATGTAAAAGCAATATATTACTTTGAAACTAACTGCATATATTGAGCTATGGAACGTTGCCTTAAGAGAATATGTAGAGTTTTGAAAATAACTTCGAATTTCAATGCTTACTTTGCACAAGAGTAGATGGATTTTAGGAGTACACAGGTGCTTTTTAGGCATATTTCAAGATAAAGAAGCAGGAAATGGCTGTACCCCATTCTCGAACCAAAATATTAGATGTTGACTTTTGGAACTATGCAACTCAATTCTGAATTCAGTTTTCTTTATGAATTAATACGTAAACTATTATATCTAATATAGTAACTAAAAATATACTTTGTAAATAAGCTGTTTCTCTCAGTTGATTTGTAGTTAGCTATGTAGTCTGAACTGAAAAGAGAAAAAATAAACATAAAGCAGCGTAAGTTACGTATATTTTCGCCTCACTGACACATAACTAAACTTTGTCTTTACATTAATAATACTTGTGCACCAAAATATCAAAATAATTTGTAACCTTCAAAACCCATCAGTATCATAAAATTCACAGAATAGTTAATTACAAAGAAAATCTCATCTCATTTACCGTTTCAATTAATACTTCACAGTGAATTTCATTGCTAGTAAGCTGTCCAGCGCTACATGTTACCTCTAAAGGCAATATTGCAGTGTCACATTAAAGTATTTCTGTCTATTATATAACTTGTTTCATATAATTTTAAAATAATGTTGGTACATCTTTCACAAAAATAATGAAGTTAGTCCATCGTGCATCCGCAGTGATCATTCCTGTCAGCCACATCTGTCTCGCTAGGGGACCATACGAACTTCTCCTCACTGATTTGCTTCATATTGGCAGGATGTGTAGGGTTCGCCTAGGATCTCAAAATATGAGCTCGATACCTTTAGGTCAGCTTATATAGTCCCTATGGTGGCTACTAATACAAGATACGGAAGCTGAGCGAGTAGCGAGTAAGCGAGTAAGCCCTTTGTTTCTTAACGTTTCATAAGCACGAGGTTTACGAATCGAATCTCGCTGCTGATACTGTTTTCTATTTTTCTTTTTTAGCTTTACATTCCCACGTAATTGTAACAACAAATATGCGTCATACGGCACGATTTATGAATGTAAACAATGTTTGCTTTGAAACAGGCACACTGAGAAAACCATGAACACGAAAAGATCGGCATATTTTACTAGCGTCCTACGTCACAGTAATTATTATTTTCCATGTTCGTATGAGCAGAATTCTCCTGATTCGTGTTCTCCATTGGTTGCACACTATACTTGTCGCAGATGTAAATACAATAATATAAATAAAATGTTATGCTCATTTGATTGCAAGTTCTTGTGTATCTTTTTTTTATATTCAGTCTTCTTACAGTAATTTGTTTCTCCTCTTTTTCAGGCAAAATGGTGTGATAGTAATAAATCACTCGTTAAATACTGATCATTTGCACAGTCATAATAAATCTCTTTTTAGAATTACGTGGCAGCTGAAAAAATGCCAGCAGCGAGATTCGATCCATCGACTTTGCACTTTTGAAACGAAGCGATTACTCCTAAAATGCGGTCTCCTTGTATGATAGCAACCATACACAGTATATGAGCAGATGTAAAATTTTCAAACTCAGTTTTCTCAGAAACGATTCAGTGTTGCGTCTTCCTGTTTAAATATGTTGGAGTCCTAATCGTGCGCTACACAGCCTGCCAATATGATGCAAACAGATGAGGGGAAGTTCGTACACTCCCCTTGTTAGCAACACAATCATATCCCACTGAGTCTTTTATCTCTCAGTGGACCGATGGCATTAATGCTGCATCTCGCATATTCATGAAGTACATTTACACAGCTAGGTGCTAGCTCCGTGCTCACAAAATTTAATTTAAAAATTAAAACATAATATTCGTAAACTGCGTTATTGTATTTCCAGTGTGGCGACAATAATTGCATGACAGATTGTAATAACACGATAAAATTGTCTCCCAATAGTACGTTTATGCGACATGAAAACATATGGGTCACGATCTTAGACGAACAGTTGGTATATACAGGGTGTTACAAAAAGGTACGGCCAAACTTTCAGGAAACATTCCTCACACACAAATAAAGAAAAGATGTTATGTGGAAACGTGTCCGGAAACGCTTAATTTCCATGTTAGAGCTCATTTTAGTTTCGTCAGTATGTACTGTACTTCCTCGATTCACCGCCAGTTGGCCCAATTGAAGTAAGGTAATGTTGACTTCGGTGCTTGTGTTGGCATGCGACTCATTGCTCTACAGTACTAGCATCACGCACATCAGTAGGTAGCATCAACAGGTTAGTGTTCATCACGAACGTGGTTTTGCAGTCAGTACAATGTTTACAAATGCGGAGTTGGCAGATGCCCATTTGATGTATGGATTAGCACGGGGCAATAGCCGTGACGCGGTACGTTTGTATCGAGACAGATTTCCAGAACGAAGGTGTCCCGACAGGAAGACGTTCGATGCAATTGATCGGCGTCTTAGGGAGCACGGAACATTCCAGCCTATGACTCGCGACTGGGGAAGACCTAGAACGACGAGGACACCTGCAATGGACGAGGCAACTCTTCGTGCAGTTGACGATAGCCCTAACGTCAGCGTCAGAGAAGTTGGTGCTGTACGAGGTAACGTTGACCACGTCACTGTATGGAGAGTGCTACGGGAGAACCAGTTGTTTCCGTACCACGTACAGCGTGTGCAGGCACTATCAGCAGCTGATTGGCCTCCACGGGTACACTTTTGCGAATGGTTCATCCAACAATGTGTCAATCCTCATTAAAGTGCAAATGTTCTCTTTACGGATGAGGCTTCATTCCAACGAGATCAAATCGTAAATTTTCACAATCAACATGTGTGGGCTGACAAGAATCCGCACGCAATTGTGCAATCACGTCATCAACATAGATTTTCTGTGAACGTTTGGGCAGGCGTTGTTGGTGATGTCTCGATTCGGCCCCATGTTCTTCCGCCTACGCTCAATGGAGCACGTTATCATGATTTCATACGGGATACTCTACCTGTGCTGCTAGAACATGTGCCTTTGCAAGTACGACACAACATGTGGTTCATGCACGATGGAGCTCCTGCACATTTCAGTCGAAGTGTTCGTACGCTTCTCAACAACAGATTCGGTGACCGATGGATTGGTAGAGGCGGACCAATTCCATGGCCTCCACGCTCTCCTGACCGTAACCCTCTTGACTTTCATTTACGGGGGCATTTGAAAGCTCTTGTCTATGCAACCCCGGTACCAAATGTAGAGACTCTTCGTGCTCGTACTGTGGACGTCTGTGATACAATACGCCATTCTCCAGGGCTGCATCAGCGCATCAGGGATTCCATGCGACGGAGGGTGGATGCATGTATCCTCGCTAACGGAGGACATTTTGAACACTTCCTGTAACAAAGTGTTTGAAGTCGCGCTGGTACGTTCTGTTGCTGTGTGTTTCCATTCCATGATTAATGTGATTTGAATGAGCTCTAACATGGAAAGTAAGCGTTTCCGGACACATGTCCACATAACATGTTTTCTTTCTTTGTGTGTGAGGAATGTTTCCTGAAAGTTTGGCCGTACCTTTTTGTAACACTCTGTATATACAACGTCCTCTTTACCACTGTGGAAGTGTGATAAAAGCGCTGTTGTTCTCTACATATATAAATGATTTGGCTCACAGAGCAGAATCTGCGGTCGTTTGCTGATGGTGCCGTGGTGTACGGCACAGTGAAGTTGAGTGCCTGTGGCACGGTACAAGACGACTTAGACAAAATTTTCAATTGGTGTGATGAAACGCAGCTAGCCCTAATATAGAAAAATGTAAGTTAGTGCGGATGAGTAGGAAGATCAAACCTGTAATCTTGGGATACAGTTTTACTAGTGCCCTGCTTGACACAGTCAAGTCGCCTAAATATCTGGGCAGAACGTTGCAGAGGGATATGAGGTGGAACGCGCATGTGACAACTGTGGTAGGGAAGGTGAATGGTCGACTTCGTTTATTGGGAGAATTTTAGGAAAGAGTGGTTCACCTGTAAAGAAGATGGCTTATACAACGCTGGTGCGACCTATCCTTGAGTACTGCTCGAGTGTTTGGGATCCGTACCAGGTCGTTTTGAAGGAAGACATCGAAAGCAATTCCGTGGCGGGCTGCTATATTTGTTACTGGTACGTTAGAACATCACGTAAGTGTTAGGGAGATTCTTAGGGAACTCAAATGGGAATCCCCGGAAGGAAGGCGACGTTAGAGAAACACTATTGAGAAAATTTAGAGAACCGGTATTTCAAGCTGACTACGGAACGATTCTACTGCCGCCAACATGCATTGCACGTAAGAACCACGAAGATAATACGAGAAATTAGGGCTCATACGTAGGCAAGCAGACAGTCATTTTTCCCTCGCTCTATTTGAGAGTGGAATAGGAAAGGAAATGACAAGTAATGGTACGCTCCGCCACGCACCGTACGGTGGCGTGCAGATTATCTATGTAGATGTAGATTGTTGCGTGTCCTGAATGTCAACGTGGGTTTTTTTCATGGCCACAACGGCTTACTTATCAAATGGAGCAGTAGCAATTTTCTGAAAGCTACTTCATGACGAGAAACATGCTTCATGGAAATTTTAGATTAATACAACGCATTTCCTAGCGAATTGAACCATTACATTTCAAGCCTGTTTGAAGGCAGTAAGAAGCTTACTAGACAAAATTAATCAACCTCATACAAGAGCACATTGATCGATTTGGAACGATGTTGGTGTAGAACTAGTACCAGGCGGTCTTCTGGCCTACCACAGCTGTCCTAATTCGTGGCAGTGAAGTGATGTGTGTTTGTCAATCGGTCTTGCACAAGTGCAGAAATTGTCTTTGTACGTGCACATAACCACACCGTGAATGAAGTTGGTCCATTTGTGGGTGCGTCGAAGTTTAGTATCATGTGTGTCTACCAGGAATGGACTGCCACTCACAGCTATGTAACACGGCGTAAGAAGCGTGGTCCTAAAAAGATCCTAACCGGAAAACCAAAAGACGAGTGTCGCGCTGTGCTGAGACAGAATGGTTTTGGCCATGTAATTTCTTTACGGTTCGTTTCACTCTATTGAAACAGCACGAGCCAATTAAAGTATGGGAAAAGGAACATGTAAAAATTCGTAAATCTGTAATGTAATGTATGTCTTGTGAATTTGTGCAGATAGTCCATTACCTTGTGCAGCATGTTCGGGAGGTGGCGGCAAAGACCTTCCGTCAGCCCAGAGACAACGGCAGAGCACCAGAGCCAGAGACCATCGTGCACCAGTTGGCCGCTAAAACGACCGTCGGCTATGTGTAGCTCTTTGATAATTGTTAAGGGGTAAGATTCATCTCACGCTAGGTGAAAAGAGCCGTACGTCATGGTGGCGTAACGCCACCTCGTCGTGACGTAAATAAACCAATATCGACTTCATGAGTATGTATATCGACCTTTGCCGTTGTACCACAGATGATATTTCGTCTATAATTGTTACTTACATTTTAAAACTTAAGTAGTATCAACTATAAAAAAATAAGTTTCCTAGTAGTTGCCAAATGATGTGTCACTTACTGTCACAATGGATGAGCTACTTGACAAAACAACCTCAACAGCCCTCTGTTCTTAGTAGCACTACATGATGTTCCATAGGCTATGGTGGAACTCTGTTTTTGTATATTCTCTCAATAGACGTGGTATAAATTTTGGTGGTGTTTGGCATGATTACTCTAGCTGTTTCCATATTGCCTAAGAGTCGCAAAAAAAGTAGCTGAAAACTGCAACAGCAGTCACTGCTTTCAGTTGCTTAAAATGCTGGTAAATGTGACTTGCATGTCATTGTTTTTTCACAGTATACAGCGTATGAAGAAAAGTTCAGATGGTTCAAATGGCTCTGAGCACTATGGGACCTAACTTCTGAGGTCATCAGTCCCCTAGAACTTAGTACTTAAACCTAACTAACTAATAAGGACATCACAAACATCCATGCCCGAGGCAGGATTCGAACCTGTGACCGTAGCGGTCGCGCGGTTCCAGACTGTAGCGCCTAGAACCGCTCGGCCACCCTCGCTGGCTGAAAAAAAGTAATGACATGTGTTATAACAAGTCAGTACATTGTAATCATCAGCAATAATTTATTTCTGAAGAGCAAAATTTTCTGTGCTGATCTACAGCATGAAGCGAAAATTAAAATTCCAGCGACATTCGGAATTATCTTTGGAACCACATTAATTTCTCAGTTTACCGTTTCTGCCCGGAAGAATTATGTATAATCCATTGGCTTTTGTAAAAATACAGAACACTTTAATTTCTCTCTACTTCACGTTTCTATCCACATGATTTATGCACAATTAATCTGATTTTTTTTAAATGGCTAGACGCTATTTTTGACTTTCGTTATTGTTGTGGTTCCTTCGTTCAGACATTCATCGCATTCAAGAAACGCACAATAACATCCAAAATTGTTGGGATTACAGCTTAATAAGTAATTCAGATGGGATGAGCATACCACACAACTGCTGTCACTTCGTTTGTACAAGTCTATTTACATTTAGCTTTCACGTTATCGGTGCAACATCTGTGGTACAACTGCAAAGATCGATATACGTATTCATGTAGTCGATTTAGGTTATTTATGTCACGATGACGTAGCGTTACGTCACTATGACGTAGGGCTCTCCTCACCTAGCGTGAGATGAATGCTACCCATTGTTAAGGAATAATGCTGGCGCCGTGCATTTGTCAGTGATATGGTTCCGCTATGGTTTTATGCCGGAGGAAAGGCAGTTGCTATCGAGCAGATGCGAGAAACATTTAAGAGGAACTAAGTTTGTATGTAGAGGGTTGGAAGGACCGGATGTGTAGTTGCTGTTTGTTAGCGAACTTTGGCTGATGCGGTTAGCTTTTGCTATTAATTAATCGGGCGGTTGTATCGATTTATGGTGCAGATGGAAGTTTCCACAATTTTAGAGATTGACTGAAAGTGTCTGTATTTCGGTGAAAGACTGCGGAACGGATACAGGCCTGGATATTAAAGACTGAAAATAATTTTATTTTATGGCGCTCTTCGATTTGAATTGAAAAATTATCGCAGTGACGCATACTTCAATTAGCTGCGTGTGGATCTAAATTTTAACTTGTAACGCCGTTACGAGTTTTCTGAGGATTGTGAATCGTGATTCGAAGAAGCATTGTTTAGCGATCGGAGTGAAGCTATTTGAGTCAGGGTTCCGGTTATGGTGTATTTGTAGCACGCCTATGAAGTGGGTGCTGTGATTAATCGTATAAGTTGACAGAGGCGCTTTCTGAGGCATAGAGTATCGGCCGTGAATGTATTGAATGGATTTGGTATTTGAGGTGATATGTGAGTAGGATTTTGTGGATATGAATTCTCGATGTTCGAAGAGATTTGAAAATTGTTACCGGAACACCCAGACCAGTGGTTTCTCTTTAAATTTTTTAGTTTACCCCACCCAGAGTTGCGATAGTAATATTTCGTTAAACGAAACAACAAGTTTACTGTTACCAGTCACCGTTTTATTTTTTCCACGACGCGTTTCGAAGGTTTAAACCTCCATCATCAGGTGGATTTACATTAGTTAGCATTACATATGTGTGTGTGTTGTGTTACGACATTTGGAGGAACTTGTGGCACTGCCTCCAGTGGTCACAGGTTCCTTTTTCTGTCGTAACACTTCACATGTATACTGCCACATTTGTAAACAAATATGGCAAAAAAAAAAAAAAAAAAAATAAAAAAAAAAAATAAAACGGTGACTGGTAAACAGTAAACTTGTTGTTTCGTTTAATGTCAGTAACATTCACGGTAAAGCCCAACCTAAAAAAATGTTCGTAATATTTCGTGTTGACCCGCCCGGTTGGCCGTGCGGTCTAACGCACGGCTTTCCGGGCGGGAAGGAGCGCCTGGTCCCCGGCACGAATCCGCTCGCCGGACTTGTGTCGAGGTCCGGTGAACCAGCCAGTCTGTGGATGGTTTTTAGGCGGTTTTCCATCTGCCTCGGCAAATGTGGGCTGGTTCCCCTTATTCCGCCTCAGTTACACTATGTCAGCGATTGCTGCGCAAAGAAGGTCTCCACGTACGCGTACACCACCATTACTCTACCACGCAAACATAGGGGTTACACTCGACTCGTGTGAGACGTTCCCTGGGGGGTCCACCGGGGGCCGAACCGCACAATAACCCTGGGTTCGGTGTGTGGCGGCGGAGGGCTGAAGTGGACTGTGGTAGTCGTCGTGGGGTTGCGGACCACTGCGGCTGCGGCGGGGACGAGCCTCTCCGTCGTTTCTAGGTCCCCGGTTAACATACAATACAATACATACTTCGTGTTTATCCGGAACCTAGCTGAGTCATATTTAAGCGGAATTCCACTGCTACCATTATTCCTGTAGTTAATAACGACGAGTGACCATTTAATGGAAGTTTTGTTGCCGGCCGAAGTGGCCGTGCGGTTAAAGGCGCTGCAGTATGGAACCGCAAGACCGCTACGGTCGCAGGTTCGAATCCTGCCTCGGGCGTGGATGTTTGTGATGTCCTTAGGTTAGTTAGGTTTAACTAGTTCTGAATTCTAGGGGACTAATGACCACGGCAGTTGAGTCCCATAGTGCTCAGAGCCATTTGAACGATTTTGAAGTTTTGTTTGTGGAATCGCGGATCGCTAACATCTGATGTGACTGAGAATTTTACAATTTGTGTTATGAATTGAATTAAAAAGTGGTGAAGCACCTACCACCATTGTTTGATTTCTTTATTACTGAGTTTTGTTTGGAATGGGGATTTATTTTAGTTTGTCACTCGATTACTCGTGGACGTTTGTCTCTGTGCGTAGCAAAGACAAGGAAATAAAGCTCTTAATTTGTTCAAAAGTTAAAACGTAGTCTCCGCGTTTTCATTTACACCAAACTTACTTACTAACTGCTCTCTGAACAAATCATTCCTTACCACAGAAACAAGCGAGATCTTAAAACGTAGAATATTAACAAGTAGAAGAGAGCTGACAAATTCCGATAGTCTTGAGTGACGAATGAATTCAGCATAGATAATCCAAAGTATTTACGAGTTAGAGAATTTTTACTTCAAGACCATTTAATTGATAAAATCATAATAAAATAGTTAGGCTTGTAATTCGTGTTTAAAAGTATGTAAGAGTAAGTTATCTATTTAAAATCAGAGAAAAAACGAAATACTGGTTTATTTTCGTTATGAAGTTGAAAGTCTACGAACGTAGTTTCGTAACGTAAAGACAGAGACGTTATTTATATTACTGTAGCAACAAAACAGATCGCTGACTGCATCTGTCAAAATTCACACATTTGAAACATTTTGGGTTTTTGGTGAAGGTAACATCCGTAATTTCACCAACTGCAACATAGTCGCGTATACAAACAGTGATCCAATACTGTCAAATGTTTTTTATTCCAGTCTTTGATCGCAATATCAATTCTTTAGACGATGACCGGTTTCAGTCCGTAATGACCATCCTCAGATCTTTTTTGCACCATGACATAAAGTGTCATTACGCCGTTATAGCGAGCGTTGCAGTCACGCAGTTCCGGACTGAAGTGCCTAGAACCGCACGGCCACCGCGGCCGGCTATCACTTTAGGACATGGTGTAAAAAAGATCTGAGGATGGTCATTACGGACTGAAACCGGTCATCGTCTAAATAATTCATATTGTGATCAAAGACTGGAATAAAAAACATAATATCCGTAAGTAAGCTGGTAGCAAAATATATCCACCTTTACTGTGATTTACTAAAAGCTTCATAGTGAAGTGAGTGCATTTAAGTTCTGTGACATGTTAAAGAGCGGTCAGACGTGTGTTTTGCTAGCAGTGACTCTGGGAAAATCTAAAACGTTATTAGTAGGATAATTAAATTATTTTTGTTATAGAAATAGTTCTAGAGCGGCGCCTCTTACATACGCGTTTAGAAAAAATTAATTTCGATTAATTTATGATATTTAATGTTTGGTATTACTGGACAGTGTACAATACCCACTTGCGTTTTCCCGTTAGCGTGTTGATGGCAGTATATGAGAAACTACCTGTTGAAAGTCACTGCTGCAAAAAATGGTTCAAATGGCTCTGAGCACTATGGGACTCAACTGCTGAGGTCACAAGTCCCCTAGAACTTAGAACTACTTAAACCTAACTAACCTAAGGACAACACACACATCCATGCCCGAGGCAGGTTTCGAACCTGCGACCGTAGCGGTCGCGCGGTTCCAGACTGTAGCGCCAGAACCGCTCGGCCACCAGCGGCCGGCAAAATCACTGCTATTGACCTTCACATAATAATAACACATAACGGAAAAGTATTTAAAAACTATATCGATAACAATCCACGTAAATAGTGCAAATAGTGTGCTCAATCGTAATTTCCCAGAATTTAAACTTCTGTGTAGCGTCAGTGTTACCGCTGCGCTCCTTCGCATTATAAGTCATCATCATTCTTAAGACTATTTAACAATTTTTTTTCTTTTTATCAACTTCTTCTCTTATTTGGGAGGGTTGCGTCTGCTAGTAACAAGGCTAGTTATTTGAAGTTTTAGGCGGCAGTTCCGCCACTGTGCAACGCCTTGTGAGTGAAAATCGATTTCAAAAATGTTTTTCTTTTGTCAGGTATGATGATGCATCTTAACCAGTTTTCGAGTGAACATTACAAAGGGAACTTTATGCAATGGATATCTGCAGTCTGTTACTTCGCAAATGGCCATGACTCAAAATGTTACCTAAAGCTGTGGGTCTACAGTAGGCTAAACAACACAGAAGTTGGGCACCAGCTGACTGGAGGTGTTAAGTGTGGTCAGAGTAGCTTTTTTGCTTCTTCTCAACCGATACAAGGTGTCAAGCGCGTCAACAGTCCAGTGAGCGTTTAATACGTTGCTTGTGGAGAATGTTGTTTAGGCCGGAGTTGTTTTTGGGATTTGTTGGGAGTGATTTTCGTGGCATAACTTGGGCTCACTCATTCTAGTCACCGTTACTGTGAACCGGGATGTTTACTTCAATATTCTCAGTGACAGACGTTTTGATGATAAACATGTTGTGAACAATCCAGACTTCCAAGACGACAACAACCGTTGTCAACGATCTGCAGGCATACGTTCCTGATCTGATGAATACTCGGGCTCACTATTACTCCTCAACTGGGTTACTTTATCACTCGATCTCAATGCTATAGGAATTGGTTTGATGATTAAATGTCTTTTTTTGCACCTGACTCCTTCAGAATCTGTGCTTGCTACTTCTTGTCTTTCATTCTTAGTGTACGCTGTTTTTATGGCTAATGTGATTCTATCCCATATTTAATTGTACATACTTAGTATCGTTAAAATTTAATGATAATCTGGTAACTGTGAAGGAGGTATTGAAGCTTTGTAATATTTAGCTCCCTTTTGATGAAGAGGACTGCCATTATTATAAAATTCGTATCTCCTGAAAATTTAAGAGGGAGTTCAATTACGTACATCAGGACACAAAACAGAGTCCTTTTGATGCGATATCTAATTAATTTAAAGACACATAGCATTATCAAAACTTAATGATAATCCGTTTACTACGAACTATCTCTTGAAGTTTTGAAATGCTTCAATAGCTGCCAGAATGAGATTTTCACTCTGCAGCGGAATGTGCGCTGATATGAAATTTCCTGGCAGATTAAAACTGTGTGCCGGACCGAGACTCGAACTCGGGACCTTTGCCTTTCCTAGGCAAGTGCTCTACCATCTGAGCTACACAAGCACGACCCCCCCCCCCCCCCCCCCTTCCTCACAGCTTTACTTCTGCCAGTATCCCGTCTCCTACCTTCCAAATTTTACAGAAGCTCTACTGCGAACCCTGCAGAACTATCACTCCTGAACGAGAAGATATTGCGGAGACATGGCCACAGCCTGGGGGATGTTTCCAGAATGCGATTTTCACTCTGCAGCGGAGTGTACGCTGATATCACACTTCCTGGCAGATTAAAACGGAGTGTCTGGACCAAGACTCAAAATCGGGACCTTTGCCTTTCGCGGGCAACTGCTGTACCATCTGAGTTACCCAAGCACGACTCACGCCTCGTCCTCGCAGCTTTACTTCCGCCAGTATCTCGTCTCCTACCTTCCGAACTTTACAGAAGCTCTCCTGCAAACCAGCAAATCTAGCACTACTGAAAGAAAGGATATTGCAAAGACATGCCTTAGCAGCAGCCTATGGGATATTTCCAGAATGAGATTTTCACTCTGCAGCGGAGTGTGCGCTGATATGAAAACTTCTGAAAAGTTTGGAAGGCAGGAGACGAGATGCTAGCAGAAGTAAAGCTGTGAGTACGGGGCGTGAGTCGTGCTTGGCTACCTCAGATGGTAGAGCACTTGCCCGCGAAAAGCAAAGGTCCCGAGTTCGAGTCTCGGTCCGGCACACAGTTTTTATCTGCCAGGAAGTTTCAATAGCTGACTTTTCAATAAGAGGACTAATACTAGGAAAAAAATTATCATTTTCTGAGAATGCAAGTGGGAGATCGTTTACATATTTGTATATCAGGAACAAAATAGGACCCAAAATAGAAGCCTTTGGGTAACACGTTTGACTGCTTCAAATTCTGAGTGCGTATGACTATGTGATAAACATGCGGGTGATACAGTCAGCTTTCTGTCCTGCAGATCTGATAAAAACTATGCTGCTCTGGTGTCTAGTGTTACACAATAATTCAACTTTTGCACGGGAATATTATGATTCACACAGTTGAAAGCCTCAGCCAAGTTCCACAATATTCGTGAGACTAACTTCTAGCGATACGAAAGAAAATGTACCTAGTGTATGTTGTGGAAATACAGCAGTGGGAAGGCAATACTGGAACGATCAGGTGAGTGTAGACAGTGAGCATAGACAGCGAGCAGCATTAGCACATATCTACATCTACATCTACATTTATACCCCACAAGCCACCGAAGGTGTGTGGCGGAGGGCACTTTACGTGCCTCTGTCACTACCTCCCTTTCCTGTTCCAGTCGCGTATGGTTCGCGGGAAGAACGACTGCCGGAAAGCCTCCGTGCGCGATCGAATCTCTCTAATTTTACATTCGTGATCTCTTCGGGAGGTATAAGTAGGGGGAAGCAATATATTCGATACCTCATCCAGAAACGCACCCTCTCGAAACCTGGACAGCAAGCTACACCGCGATGCAGAGCGCCTCTCTTGCAGAGTCTGCCACTTGACTTTGCTAAACATCTCCGTAACGCCATCACGATTACCAAATAACCCTGTGACGAAACGCGCCGCTCTTCTTTGGATCTTCTCTATCTCCTCTGTCAACCCGACCTGGTATGGATCCCACACTGATGAACAATACTCAAGTATAGGTCGAACGAGTGTTGTGTAAGCCACCTCCTTTGTTGATGGACTACATTTTCTAAGGATTTTCCCAATGAATCTTAACCTGGCACCCGTCTTACCAACAATTAATTTTATATGGTCATTCCACTTCAAATCGTTCCGCATGCATACTCCCAGATATTTTACAGAAGTAACTGCTACCAGTGTTTGTTCCGCTATCATATAATCATACAATAAAGGGTCCTTCTTTCTATGTATTCGCAATACATTACATTCGTCTATGTTGAGGGTCAGTTGCCACTCCCTGCATCAAGTGCCTATCCGCTGCAGATCTTCTTGCATTTCGCTGCAATTTTCTAATGCTGCAACTTCTCTGTATACTACAGCATCATCCACCAAAAACCGCATGGAAGTTCCAACGCTATCTACTAGGTCATTTATATATATTGTGAAAAGCAGTGGTCCCATAACACACCCCGATGGCACGCCAGAAGTCACTTTAGCGTCTGTAGACGTCTCTCCATTGAGATCAATATGCTGTCTTCTGTTTGCTAAAAACTCTTCAATCCAGCCACACAGCTTGTCTGATATTCCGTAGACTCTTACCTTGTTTATCAGGCGACAGTGCGGAACTGTATCGAACGCCTTCCGGAAGTCAAGGAAAATGTCATCTACCTGGCGGCCTGTATCTAATATTTTCTGGGTCTCATGAGCAAATAAAGCGAGTTGGGTCTCACACGATCGCTGTTTCCGGAATCCATCTTGATTCCTACAGAGTAGATTCTGGGTTTCCAGAAATGACATGATACACGAGCAAAAAACATGTTCTAAAATTCTACAACACTCCTACAGAGTAGATTCTGGGTTTCCAAAAACGACATGATACGCGAGCAAAAAACATGTTCTAAAACTTTAAAACAGATCGATGTCAGAGATATAGGCCTATAGTTTTGCGCATCTGCTCGACGACCCTTCTTGAAAACTGGGATGACCTGTGCTCTTTTCCAATCATTTGGAACCTTCCGTTCCTCTAGAGACTTGCGGTACACGGCTGTTAGAAGGGGGGCAAGTTCTTTCGCGTACTCTGTGTAGAATCGAATTGGTATCCCGTCAGGTCCTGTGGACTTTCCTCTATTGAGTGATTTCAGTTGCTTTTCTATTCCTCGGACACTTATTTCGATGTCAGTCATGGGTGTTGTAGAAAGACAGCAGTTGGAAGGAAATACTGCAACGATCAGGTGAGTGTAGACAGTGAGCCTAGATAGCGAGCTGCATTAGCACATTAGCTACAGGTGCGCGGCCGGGGCGCGGCTACGAGTGGTCCGCTGTCAGCGCCTTGTGGGACGGCGTGGCGTGGCGCGGTGTGGTGCGGCACGGCGGGCCATTTCGCGCTCTGCTGGAGCGGCCTGTCCCGGGTAATTTAGCGCCGTCACGCTCTTAAATTGTGGACCACCTCTCCTGTCCTCTCCGGCGGTGGGCGGCAGCTGGGCCTCGGCAGGTGCTCGTGTTTCTGAAAGCGTCGCTCGTGCCGCAGCTGCATCTCCGTAAACTCGTCCGAGCGGGACGTCATCTGCACGTCTGCTCCACTGCAGTCAGGAGGTACTGACAAGGGAACCTCCCCATCGCACCCCCCTCAGATGTAGTTATAAGTTGGCACAGTGGATAGGCCTTGAAAAACTGCACACAGATCAATCGAGAAAACAGGAAGAAGTTGTGTGGTAGTATGAAAAAAAATAAGCAAAATACACAAACTGAGTGGTCTATGCATATGATATGCAACATCTTGGAGAATATATGCTCATGAGCGCCGTGGTCCCGTGCTTAGCGTGAGCAACTGCAGTGCAAGAGGTCCTTGGATCAAGTCTTCCCTCGAGTGAAAATTTTAATTTTTTATTTTCAGACAATTATTATCTGTCCGTTCGTTCATTGACGTCTCTGTTCACTGTAATAAGTTTGGTGCCTGTGTTTTGCGACCGCACCGCTAAACCATGCGATTAGTAGACGGAAGGACGTGCCTATCCAATGGGAACCGAAAAAGTTTGATCGCAAGGTCATAGGTCAACCGATTCCTCCACAGGAAAACACGTCTGATATATTCTATACGACACTGGTGACGGCATATGTTGTCGAGGAGGAGGAGGAGGAGATTACTGTTTAACGTCCCGTCGACAACGAGGTCATTAGAGACGGAGCACAAGCTCGGATTAGGGAAGGATGGGGAAGGAAATCGCCCGTGCCCTTTCGAAGGAACCATCCCGGCATTTGCCTTAAGCGATTTAGGGAAATCACGGAAAACCTAAATCAAGATGGCCGGACGCGGGATTGAACCGTCGTTCTCCCGAATGCGAGTCCAGTGTGCTAACCACTGCGCCACCTCGCTCGGTATGTTGTCGACCCGCCTAACTTGTACACTTGGCGAATGGGTAAAAAGATTCTTCTGCCTTGCACGATTTAGGTTTTCTCGTGGATGTGATAATCACTCCCAAAAAAGTGATCGCATCGGACGGACGGACGGACAGATAATAATTGTCTGAAAATAAAAAATTAAAATTTTCAGTCGAGGGAAGACTTGAACCAAGAACCTCTCGTACTGCAGCTGCTCACGCTAACCACGGGACCACGGCGCTCGTGCGCTCCAGTCGTCTTTGATGTGGCATATGATATGCATAGACTACTCAGTTTGTATATTTTGCTTATTTTTTTCATACTTCCACACAACTTCTTCCAGTTTTCTCGATTGATCTGTGTTCAGTTTTTGAAGGCCTATCCACTGTGCCAACTTAAAACTAAATCTGAGGGGGGTGCGATGGGGAGGTTCCCTTGTTAGAGCGAAAACTAACTGTAATGGCAGGTTTGTACAGAGTCGTCGCACATAATACACGAGTGAATCCTTTTGGCAGATTGAAACGATGTCCTGAGCACAACTCGAACCCAGGATCTCGCCCTTTGTGGCCAATGCTCGTACCAACTGAGCTATCCCAGCCACGACTCATCTCCCACAGTACTACACTATTGGTCATTAAATTTGCTACAACAAGAACAAATCCAGATGGTAAACGAGTGTTCAATGGACAAATTAATTATACTACAACTGACATTTTTACGCAGTTTGGGTGCATAGATCCTGAGAAATCAGTACCCAGAACAAACACCTCTGGCCGTAATAACGGCCTTGATACGCCTGGGCACTGAGTCAAACAGAGCTTGGATGGCGTGTACAGGTACAGCTGCACATTCAGCTTCAACACGATACCACAGTTCATCACGAGTAGTGACTGGCGTATTGTGACGAGCCAGTTGCTCGGCCACCATTGACCAGACGTTTTCAATTGGTGAGAGATCTGGTAAATGTGCTGGCCAGGGCAGCAGTCGAACATTTTCTGTATCCAGAAAGGCCCGTGCAGAACGTGCAACATGCGGTCGTGCATTATCCTGCTGAAATGTAGGGTTTCGCAGGGATCGAATGAAGGGTAGAGCCACGGGTCGTAACTCATCTGAAATGTAACGTCCACTGTTCAAAGTGTCATCAATGCGAACAAGAGATGAGCGATGCGTGTAACCAGTGGCACCCATACCATCACGACGTGTGATACACCAGTATGGCGATGACGAATACACGCTTCCAATGTGCGTTCACCGCGATGTCACCATACACGGATGCGTCCATCATGATGCTGTAAACAGAACCTGGATTCATCCGAAAAAATGACGTTTTGCCATTCGTGCACCCAGGTTCGTCGTTGAGTACACCATCGCAGGCGCTCCTGTCTGTGATGCAGCGTCAAGGGTAACCGCAGCCATGGTCTCCGAGCTGATGGTCCATGCTGCTGCAAACGTCGTCGAACTGTTCGTGCAGATGGTTGCTGTTTTGCAAACGTCCCCATCTGTTGACTCAGGGATCGAGATGTGGCTGCACGATCCGTTACAGCCATGCGGATAAGATGCCTCGACTGATACTGATACGAGGCCGTTGGGATCCAGCACGGCGTTCCGTATTACCCTCCTGAACCCACCAATTCGATATTCTGCTAACAGTCATTGGATCTCGACCAACGTGAGCAGCAATATCGCGATACGATAAACTGCAATTGCGATAGACTACAATCCGACCTTTATTAAAGTCGGAAACTTGATGGTACACATTTCTCCTCCTTACACGAGGCATCACAACAACATTTCACCAGGCAACGCCGGTCAACGCCTGTAGCACGTCATCTTCGTGGTGTAGCAATTTAAATGGCCAGTAGTGTATTACCGCAAGGTTTGCAGGAGAATTTCTCTGAAGTTCCGAAAGTTAGACTAGATGTTACTGCCAGTGGTAACGGTGTTGGCTCAGACCGTTAGTCGTGAGTGGATAGTTCAGTCGGTTGATCTAGCTATGTACAAGAATGACTTTATTTTATTTTATTTCGTAACTTTTATTATTTACTGCTGCGTAGAGGAGCCCTGTGTCCTACTTCAGTGAAACAAAGACAATTTTCTTTCACTGTCCTAATTTAGATTTACTAATGAACTACTATTTAATTTAAACAATACAAAAATGGCAAGAAAACATGCTGCAGTCCAAGTCCTGATACAGCACACAGTCTTAACGTTTTAATATAAGTCATAACCGTGAAAACTTCGCTGGAAGAATGAAAATTCGTTCTGGATTCTCCAAGTTTTTGCTAAACATTTCACCATCTTCATTTTCTTCTTTCTCAAAATTATTAATCTCTTTCTAATATTGTATATTTTCTTTTCCATTCCCACCCTAAGTGACTGGGACACAAGGCTCAAAAATTATTAATTATGGGAATCAGAAGTTATATATGGGCACAGCTCACGTATAGTCACACATGGGAAGGTTAAGAGTTGTGACCGCATACCTAATACCTATCCTGTGACGATTTTCCGATTTCAATTCGGTTTGATCTCTTCTACTTGTTAATATTCTACGTTTTAAGATGTTGCTTGTTTCTGTGGTAAGGGATGATTTGTTCAGAGAGCAATTGGTAAGTAAGTTGGGTCTAAATGAAAACTCGGGGACTACTTTTTAACTTTTGAACAAAAGAAGAGCTTTGTTTCCTTGTCTTTGCTACGCTCAGAAACAAACGTCCACGAGTAATTGAGTGACAAACAAAACTAAATACCCATTCTAAACAAAACACAGCAATACAAAAATCAAACAATAGTCATAGGTGCTTCCACCACTTTTTAATTCATTTCATATCACAAATTGCAAAATTCTCAGACATATCAGATGTTAGCGATCCGCGATCCCACAAACAAAACATCAATGAAAATGTCACTCGGTATTATTAACTACAGTAATAATGATTGCAGTGGAATTTCGCTTAAATATGGCTCAGCTAGGTTCCGGATAAACGCGAAATGTTACTATCGCATTTCTGGGTGGGGTAAACTATCAAATTTAAGGAGAAACCACTGCTCTCGGTGGTCCGGTAACAATCTTCAAATTTCTACGAAAATCGAGAACTCCGCTAGACAACACAATAATTCAGTATCCACAAAATGCTACTAATATATCACTTCAAATACCAGATCCATTCAATACATTCACGGCCGATACTCTATGCCTCAGAGAACGCCTTTGTCAACTTTTACAATTAACCACAGCACCCACTTCATAGGCGTGCTACAAAAACACCACAACCGGAACCCCAAATCAAATAGCTTCAGTCCCATCGCTAAAAAGAAACGATATTTCTTCAAATCACGATTCACAATCCTCAGAAAGCTCGTAACCGCGTTACAAAACTTAAACCCACACTCAGCTACTTGAAGTATGCGTCACTGCGATAATTCTTCAATTCAAATCGAAGAGCGCAATAAAATAAAATTATTTCCAGTCCTTAATATCCAGGCCTATTCTGCATTATGTTAAATAGAATTGTAGTAGATGAATGGCCGGCTTTGGCCCAACGACGACAGGTTGGTAGTGGGGTAGGGGGAAGACAGCAGGAGATGAAGAGGCTTGTGTTCCAAGCACAGCCTGCCAGTGGTGATGACGGTGAGAAAATTGATCTACGGGGGTCATTCAATAATTAAAGAGACGAATTGGTCTTAAAACCCGTTTATTTTTACGAAACAATACTTTTTCTACTTTTCAAAATATTCCCCCTGAACATTTATGCACTTGTTCCAAGGGGCTACAAGCTTTTTTATTCCGGCTGCACAGAACTCTCTATCATGATGTTTGAACCAATTTCCCAAAAACATTTTCACGTCCTCGTTGTCGTGGAACCTCTTCCACGTAATGTCTCCTTCAGTGCACCAAACAAATGGAAATCACTAGGTGCTAAATGAGGACTGTAAGGGGGATAGGGCAGTACTTCCCAGCCCATTTTGTCGATAGTTTGACGGGTTAGTTGAGTAATTTGAGGACTCACATTGTTTTGCCGGAGAATCACACCTCTACTCTGAGATTCACGAAGTTTCTCTCATGGCTGGCTTCACTTTGTATAAAAGCAAATTCGAGTAGTATTGGGTGTTTATTGTACGTTGCTCTTCCAGATAATCACAAAACAACTAGAATTTAGCACCCCAAAACACCGTCAACATGACTTTTCCTCCTAATGCTTGGATTTTGAAATTTTTCTTGACAGGTGAGTTGGTGTGCTTCCACTCCATGCTTTGTCTTTTTGATTCCGGATCATAATAATGAACCCAAGATTTATCACAAGTTAAAATTTAGTTGAGGAAGTGCTCACCTTCTCTTTCATAACGTTCCTTTAGCTCTGTGCACAGTTTCAACCTTGTTTCTTTGTGTAGCTGAGTCAACGCCTTTGGGACCAAACCTACACATGTTTTGCGGTAGTTCAGCTTGTCGCATATAATGTTATGAACTGTACTAGTAATAACTTGAACCTTATCAACTATCATTACCACAGTCACACGGAGGTCGGCACGAATGATGTCATCAGTTCGATTTTCAAGTGAGGGAGTTGAAACTGCAACTGGTCGGCCAGAACGTTGTTCGTCAGTCACTGAGTCGCAACCATCTTTGAACTGCTCTACCCACTTGTAAAAATTTGCGCGATTCATACAATCTTCACCATAAACTGTAGTCGTTCTACAGTATATATTCACTGGATTCTCGCCTTCAGCAAGTAAAAAACGAGTAACAGAACGTTGTTCAACTAATATGGACGTTTCAAGCGGGCTCGCCATCTTGAAACGTATTTTTGAGGTTATAAACAAAACAATGTTGATACATCAACTGATCAGGGCTCATTCCAGTGGTGCCAACTTAAAACCATGAAAGTACCAACCTTGCCGTACTAACAGTTTTTACCCCAGGCTAATCTGTCACTGCATTTATTGAATGACCCTCGTATATATACCGGTACTTCGAGGATCGTTCAGTAGATAAAGTTCCAAACATTTTTAAACCCGTTAATACATAGTGGAGAAACGTAATGCATCGAGGAGGCCAGATCACCAGGCAGGTGGTGGGAGAAGACATCAGACGCAACACACAGAGAGGAAGACCAAGGCTGAGATCGGAGAGGACATTTGTACGATGGAACTAACTGAAGAAGACTAAGGGACCGAGGCAGATGGAGGAGGCTGACTGATGAGACCAAAGACAGACTTCGGTTTGTATGGTCGACCTAGTAAATACGTAAGTAATACATAGAGGGAAACGTGCTTTAGATTAGATGTTCCTCCTGCAAGTGTGAGAAGTAACAAACAATTTCGACAAATGGTTGCAGAAAAAGAAACTATGGTGAATATCCATAAACGTTAGTCTGTCCCACTATCCCCATCCTCGTGGAAACAGGAAAGCCGCCTCTGGCGTTCACAATAGGATCACCACTAACCGAAGAGCGGGTCCCGGAAATGATACGATCCATTAATGAGCCTATGTCCTTTTTACTCCTCGACTTTTTCAGCAAATTAAAAGCTTTGAAATGTAGGCTAGATATTTTTCTCCAGTCCTGATGACGACCGATAACAGTCTTCCCAGCATAGAGTTAGAAACGTCAATTTGGATAAAGACGTGGATTAGTCGCCGAGAACATTTTACCTCCACTGCCAGTGGGTACAAAAGCCTCCAGACTCATATAATATTCGTAATGTTCTCCGTTAACAGTGGCGTTATCAACCGAGAATTCCTGCGTGAAGGAGCAGCTATCAACCTCAAATTCTACCACGCAGTTTTGAGAGCATTGTTGCTTCATACCCCCTGCGTTTGAACACTATCTTAAGTAGGCTCTGGCGGAAGATAATAAGGTTGCGAACGTGTGCGCAAGTTCTTAGATGATGGTCGCGTAACTTCCCGCCAACATTCATCGCACTCTCGGATCTGGTGCCTGCAGACTTCTTTATTGCTCCGCGTCAAGGAAGTCCTGTAAGACACTCATCTTTCAGATTTACCTGACCCCCAAAGACGTTCGCCATCAAGCTACGATAAATTCCAAATTCGCCATTTGACTTCATTACTTAGGACCCACAACTTTTACTGAAACTGCTCGATATTAAAATCATAGTTCTGTTGGTGCTATAGACTTTTTGCCATAAATTAAAATTTATTAATACGTCAAAGATCCGCCTCAGTTGCGAAAACTTACTGGTCTTTATCCAGGTTTCAGCTAGAGTAATCTAGCCTTCATCAGAAGCATAAAATAAACTATTTTATTCGCCTCAGTTGCGAAAAGTTACCGGTCTTTACCCAGGTTTCAGCTAGAATAATCTAGCATTATTCAGAAGCATAAAATAAAATAGTTTATTTCGTGCTTCTGAAGAAGGTCTGAGTACTCTAGCTGAAACCTGGGTAAAGACCAGTACCTTTTCCCAACTGAGGCGGATCTTTGACTTACTAATTTATCACAGTTGCTGACAGGGCTAGAACATGTTAAAAATTCTAAAAAATTATTATTGCATTCACAAATGTGTTCGTCGAAAAAGATTTGAAGCTGTTGTCGCATTTTATTCCTAGTAATATCATAGCTGGTGCATTTGGCATCTTCGCGGTATTACATCGTACGCGCCCCCAGTGACGAAAATGGCCGGTAATGACGGTACTGTAACCCAAGAGAAACACTTTCCAATTTTTAAACGTTGCAAAAGCTTTTGTGGCCAACGGGGGTTGTAAACGGCAAGGGTTGTAAATGAGGGCGTAATCTATTGCCGTTTGTCATTGTTCTCGCGTGCTGGCCCACTACAGGTAGTTGGCGATTAACGTCTACGGTGATCAGTGCTTCCGCTACTGCTGTGCTGAAATTACTGCAAACGGTGGCGACAAGTTTACAGTGAAAGCAAAGACTGCGCAATAAAAATACTGACAGCTCTAGTAAAAACTGATCTCCTGATATCACTCGGGTGGACTGTTTACAGCTTTACTTTCTCATTTTCTGTATTCTTACTAGATCGCATGTGTTCTTAGGCAGCCAGATTAATAAGGCTATCGACGGATTTATGTCGCATCTAACGAAAGTCCACTGCAGTCAATTCGCAATTAAATAAAACGAAATGCTTTAATAATTCAAATGGCTCTGAGCACTATGGGACTTAACCTCTTAGGTCATCAGTCCCCTAGAACTTAGAACTACTTAAACCTAACTAACCTAAGGACATCACACACATCCATGCCCGAGGCAGGATTCGAACCTGCGACCGTAGCGGTCCCGCGATTCCAGACTGTAGCGCCTAGAACCGCTCGGCCACTCCGGCCGGCGCTTTAATAATTAATCCATCAAGCTGGATCCGCCTAACACAGTCATTGCTTTCATCTCTGAATACGTGAAAAATAGGCGAATTTCATCATATTTCAAGTAAAATAAGAAGTAATACTAAATTTTATGGTTCAAATGGCTCTGAGCACTATGGGACTTAACATCTTAGGTCATCAGTCCCCTAGAACTTAGAACTACTTAAACCTAACTAACCTAAGGACATCACACACATCCATGCCCGAGGCAGGATTCGAACCTGCGACCGTAGCGGTCACGCGGTTCCAAACTGAAGCGCTTAGAACCGCACGGCCACACCGGCCGGCTACTACTAAATTTTATGATATTGGTTAATTTCTTACACATTTGTCTGTAAAGAAACATCCTTGTGTCCACTTCCGACGCTCCCTATACCCGCTGCACCAGATGTAAGGACTCCTTTGCATCCGGAACATTGATCATCGGCGAGAATTCCCGAAGACCTTCTATTCGACCCAAAACAAAATAATTTTGCGTAAGTCATTATCAAAATGTGTTCTGTCACCATACATTGCATAATTGAAAAATATTAGGTCCAGCAAAATGGTGACATGCAGAAAGAAACGTAATTTTCTTCGCCGAGAAAAGCGAGATAAAAGCGGACACCGAAAATAGGCTTTGGTATGTATCAAAAAACGGCTACATGCGCTTATACAGTATTCAATTTAGAATACCGGTATCATATTCCTATCAAAATCGTCGGCACCGTTGTGAAGTTATGTTTCGCGTTGATTTGAAAAAGACGGTTTCAATAAAATCACATTTCAAGGCTTGGGCTACATTTTTTGTAGTTAAGTTAAACAGGGCTCTAGTCAGTGATCTCTGAGTCATACACTAATCCTTCCAGATCCAACAGGAAATCCTCATCCATGCTCTTCGTGACCATTGCAGTCCTGCGGGTCTCTTTGGCAGCTTCCGTCGTCCGCTGCTCTGCTCGCTCGATACGCTTTTCGGGGCTGGAACACTTGCAGTCAGTGACGCACGGAGCCTGGGGCTCTTGCCAGGCTAACTGGCTTTTCACAGATCCTGGCACGCTAAGAAGTCTAAGAGTTCAGGGTAAATCCAGACAACAGGTTCCCCTGCCTAAAGAGTATCTCCAGCACTTTAAAAAATACTGAAACAATCACTCACAAGACAGATTTTAACACCTCAAACATCACATATACCAGATGTCACAAAGAAAAACAAAAAGGGGCATTTCACAGACTTAAAAATCCCCCATCAAAACATGCAGTCAATAAAAAATAATATACAACTATTAGAAGTTGAGCTCCAATCTTTGAACTGCACAGTAGTTTGTATTACTGAGCACTCGTGTAGAGACACAGAAATCAAACATGCGGTATTATCATTGTATGAAAAGGCAAACGTTTACTGCAGAACTACTTCAAGGGGTGGAGGATCATGCATTTATATCAGAAAAGGAGCACAGTTCAAATCAAGACATGACCTCAGTACCGTAAGTGAAGAGAAACACTTTGAAATATCAGCTATTGAATTAACAGGTCTTGATATCGCCAAGAAATTAATGATTTTGTATGTGTATAGATTTCCCAGTGGTAGTGTGGACACTTTTTTCAATAAGTTAACAGAAGTTCTAGATAAAGTCTCAAGTACAAAGGTCAACATAATTCTGTGTGGGGACATTAACATCAACACTAGTATCAGAAATGAATCCAGCAGCACCTTCATAAACATCCTTCAAAGTTACAGCATGTCCCTATTCGTCAATAGTGCAACAAGGGTTACCACAACGACTTCATCAGTAATTGACCATGTGGCCACAAATATGGACAGGGAAAAATGTGATGTAGCTGTAGAAGATATCGGACTATCAGTCCATCTCTATCAAATAACAACAGTAAAGTCAGGCATCGAATTATTGCCTAATCTACGAGCCTACAAACGACATCTATCAGAAATGAAAATAGAAGATTTTTCAGAAGAACTAGAAAAACAAAGCTGGGAAGAAGTGTATAAGGAAACCAATGTGAATATGAAAATCTCTAAATTCTCCACATCGTTTAAATTTAAGTTTGAAAAGGAATTTCCAAAAGTATGCATGACTGTATCAACATTTCACAAAAACAGAAGGATAACAGCAGGTATTAAAAAGTCCTTCCAAACACTCAAACACCTCAGTTCTATGAAAAAGATTTGCAATGATGCCGAATCCTTAAATTTCTATCAAAGATACAATAAGATCTATAGGAAGGTGCTAATTGCTGCAAAAAAGTCATTTAATGACAAAATAATATATAATGCAGAGAATGAAACCAAAGTTGTCTGGGGTGCTATAAAAAATAAAACGAAGAGAGGCAAACAAACGTAGAATAATATACTGCGAAGGGAGGTGGATAAAGTAATAAATGATTCACAGCACTTAGCAAACTATGTAAACGAGCATTTTTCAAGTATTGCAGACAAGTTACAGAAAAATTCCCCCAAAGAAATGTAACACCTGTAAATAAATTTGCACTAAATACAATGATGTTACTTCCAACCACAGAGAATGAAGTCAGTAAAACAATTCAAAAACTAAAAAATAAAAAGTCAGTAGGCTTAGATGAAGTACCAATATGTGTACTGAAACAATGCATAGGGATTATACAAGGTCCCTTAACAAATATAATAAATGAATCCTTCGCATCAGGCACATTTCCAGAGCAGTTAAAACAGGCAAGAATTGTACATTTGCTCAAGAAAGGTGATGGAGAAAAAAAAATGTTCAAATGTGTGTGAAATCTTATGGGGGAATGTCATCAGCATGGTATGCCCTTGGAATCCTATCATCAGTGTGTAACATGCAGTGTCTTTTAGTTGCATAATATTCATATGTACACTCAATTCTTAGCTATGGAATTCATTTTTTGGGAACAAATGCTCAAAATAAGAACACAATTTTCAAACCCCAGAAGAGAGCCATAAAAATAATAACCAAAAATACTAGTCGAGCTCATTGTAAAGATCTGTTCCGAACACTGGGGATTTTAACTGCTCCATGTGAATACATTAAGTAGTCAGTTCTACACATCAAAAAGAACATTGGTAATTACTGCACAAACAGCTTTGTCCATGACCATGCAACAAGAGATAGACTCAACTTACATCTACCAAGAAAAAATAAACATAAAACTCAAAACAGCATTTTCTACGAAGGAATACAACTGTATAATAAATTACCAGAAGAGGTTAAAGAAATTGCCAAAATACACTTATTTAAAAGGGCAGCTAAAAAGTACCTGTTATGTAATACGTTTTATACATTGAAGGATTACTTAGCTAAAAAAGACTAGGGATTTGATAAAAATGTTATACAAATAAAGAATAATAATAATAATGATTATAAAACATCCAACATTACACATAGCACCTTCACTTTACGTTTTTTTCCTACTTTTTTTTCTTTCTGGAAATACTTACCGCCAAGCTAGGCATAGCACAATACTAACACCTCTTCCGCTTGCTGTGCTCAACATCTCACTCATTATGGAAGGATGCTGACTCAATTTTCCATGATAGCAAATGGGAATTTGTGGTACAGAAAATGGCCCAGAGATCGCCAGTGTGTGTGTGTGCGTGTGTGTGTGTGTGTGTGTGTGTGTGTGTGTGTGTGTGTGTGTAGTGAGTGGAGTGTTATAAAACAATGTGTGTATAGTGTGTGCAGTGACTGATAGTGAGATATGAGTGAACAATGTGGCATTACATTATTTAATAAGTTACTTGTAAAAAAAAGTACTGTATACCAGGGGTAAATCTAATGCGTGTCTCTAACTAGGAGTCTGTAAATATATTTGAATACGAATTAGCTTATTTTCAATTGATCTAAATTTGTAAATACTTTGACATGTCCTATATGCTTGTAAAAAGAGATCTAAGAATGAATAAAGCTGCTACTATTACTTCTACTACTAGCTGCCCACGCAAGCTGGCTTATGCTCACACCACAGCAGCTAGCACCCATGTATGGCTTCAGGGTGGCTCACTAACGCGTTTTGCGGCAAATTTATTTTTAAGACTGTTGTATTTAACGAGAACTGACAATGAAATTCAACGTCTCGTTTTAATATCTTGATGAAAAGAAGGGAACATAATACTACTTACGACTCTCGCAACCTTATAATGACTGCCGTCCTAAGACGAAATTTAAGTTGACCGCTTTTGGGCAGAAGTTGTAACAGGCTGCGCTGATCTCAAGTTCGAGCACCTTCATGATTTACATAGTTTACACTGATATTAAACGCTGTCACATTGGCCACGATGTCGACTATCTTTTTCCCACTGTGAATAGTTTTCCGAGACATATTTCCACAAACCGCCTTGTAACTCGATAACGGAATTCCTGGCGAATAAATTATATATACCATAAAATATTTTAAGCCAAAAAAACGGTTCTTTGAAATTTTGAAATAGTGCTAGCTCTTTAATATAAACTTATCTTTACTACACAGAGTAAATTCACCCATATTCATACAGGAGGCATCACTGGTCAAAACAAGAAGAAATGTCCTTTAAATATATCTCTGGAACCAAATACCTGTTGGAATATTGGCAATTTTACTTGAGTGAAAAATGGTCAGTATTCATTGCTGCTGTCTGTCTCCTTGTGTACGTTAAATTCTCATTCCTTACTGGCTGTGTTAGTCATTTGAGTCGGATGCTTTTGTCGGAAATAGCACTTCTGACTTACACTAGCTACTCCACGTGCATAATATTGAGGTTGTGTTGGAACCACAACCAGATTATTGTTAATAACACTAACGGTGAAATGGAGTCCTATTTTTTCCATTGGAGAAATGTAATTTTCTGCTGCGGTTTAGCCAACAGCTTTCATCGAAAGGCATGTTTATCATATTTGCGGAACGACACCCACAATGCTTCAGTCCATCCAGAACAAAATGTTCAGCAGTTTTATATAGCAGAGGCCAAGTGTCATCCAACCGTAGTCAACTTTTCGGCTCCACATGCTGTTTTGTAGATGCGTGCAAAGCCAGTGTAGGCCAGTTCTTTGCGACGCGTTTCGGGCAGGGGGCCAAACACGGTGTTATTTATATGGACTGAACGAGCACATGGGATGTTGCACAATGGCTGACAACATCGTCCTCCACTACTGACGTCAGTCTATTACAAAGTTAATTAGTTTGTGCTGTACCAAATATAGAATTTACGCTGCGGCTACAGTCAAGCAAGCGCCATATTTTTGTAGTAGTGGCGTAGTGTTGAGTTATGGTACACTCGCTATAGCGGACGAACAGTTCTTACACACCGTTTCTCAGCACTGTCAGCTGTAGAAATACTGTTGTTTCACGCGACCAGTTACGTGACCTTCACAAGGAGAAGACACAGTCTGAAAATTCAGTTTACGGTCAATCACCATGTGTTTTAAAATATCGCCGGCGGAATGGCCGAGCGGTTCTAGGTGCTACCGTCTGGAACCGCGAGACCGCTACGGTCGCAGGTTCGAATCCTGCCTCGGGCATGGATGTGTATGATGTCCTTAGGTTAGTTACGTTTAAGTAGTTCTAAGTTCTAGGGGACTGATGACCTAAGAGGTTAAGTACCATAGTGCTCAGAGCCATTTTAAAACATCCTTTCCTGTACATAAGATATATCCAATACTGAAAAATACCCAGAATGTATAGCGGATGTGTGTAGCCTATGATTTTCGGAGAAAAATCAGAATTCAAAGAAAATGTTTACTTTTATATAAATGAACTGCGTGTAGCTCGTTAATGACATTTAATTAAGTTTCAAATAAATGAAACAACACTTGTGTTAAACATATCAAAGATAGAACCCTGACTCACGGATCAGGTACATTAGGACCTAAACCACTAGAACTAGTAGAATATTTCTGATCGTAACTTTATAGACATAATGTCTGATACATGACGTCAGCAAAACATTTTTCATCTGAATGAGTTCACCATACAGATCCAAATTTTGCAAACCGACTACCCATATGAATTTGGGTACTAGGTTTCAGTGTCAGAGTAATTTACATTTTATATTTTTTAATTAATCTACAAATGGTCCCACTAAGATTTGAAGCTATTATGCAAAACCAGTGTAGTTTTAAAATTAAGTAAAACTTAGAACTACTTAAACCTAACTAACCTAAGGACCGTAGCGGTCGCCCGGTTCCAGACTGTAGCGCCTAGAATAGTATTTCAAAATAGGAAGACCTCTGAAAAGGCAGTAATCACTCCTCAGACGAGAAGTTTTTGATAATAATCACTGCAGCACGTTCATCACTCGATTTTAATTTTGAGACAGTTTTCCGAAATAACAAAGCGTTGAGAAGAGTCGTGCAGTGTCAATACTGTTTACTCACACGACGCCTATTGCAGCTGTCAAAACTGAGTTTCTTCAGAGTTCTTATACAGGATAGACGAATTTCGCCACACCTTCCAAACAAAATCGAAGATACCATTCGCAAAAAAGGAAAAAAAAGAAAAACTGCGATCTTAGTCTTCTGACGTTTTCGAAATGGTAAGCCCCTGTCAAATTTCTCCCTCACAAACACAATTGTGGGAACGTCATATAGCCAGAACAACTTGGATGTAACGAGTTTAATTATCCATTTAAACACAATATGTGAAAATCACAGAGCATATGTAAAATATACGTCTACTAAACTTCAATTTTCTGCCCAGACATGAAAGTGATTTCGAAAGCACAATCAGCGACTATGCAGCTTACAAAACCAGACGTCAACTCGCCTTCAAAACAATTTTATACACTGAAGACCCAAAGGAACTGGTACACCAGCGTAACATTGCGTAGTGTCCCCGCAAGAACACAGAAGTGCCGCAACACGACGTGGCAAGGACTCGACTAAAATCTGAAATAGTGCTGTAGTGAACTGACACCATGAATCCTGCATGGCTGCCCATAAATCCATGAGAATACGAGGGGTGGATGGACTGTGCCGCTGGTCCCGGCGTTGGTTCGAGTCCTCCCTCGGGCATAAGTGTGTTTATCCTTAGGATAATTTAGGTTAAGTAGTGTGTAGCTTAGGGACGGATTACTTTAGCAGTTAAGTCCCATAAGATTTCACACACACACACACGAGGGGGTGGAGACTACTTCTGAACAACACGTTGCAAGGCATCCCAGATAGTGTTCCTGGGGCCACTCTGTAGCATTTCTGGACGTGAGGGGTGTCGCATTTTCCTGCTGGAATCCCCCATGTCCGTCGGAATGCACAATAAACATGAATGGATACAGGTGATTAGACAGGATTTCTACACGTACGTGTCACCTATCAGAGCCGTATCTAGGTATATCAGGGATCCCATGTCACTCCAACTGCACACGCCCCACACCATTACAGAGCCTCCACCAGCTTGAACAGTCCTCTGCTGACATGCAGGGTCCATGGATTAATACCCGTTCACGTCCATCCGCTCTATACAATTTGAAACGAGACTTGTCACACCAGGCACACATGTTTCCAGTCATCAATAGTCCAATGTCGCTGCTGACGCGCTCAAGCGAGGCGTAAAGCTTTGTGTCGTGCAGTCATCAAGGGTACAGGAATGGGCCTTCGGCTCCGAAAGCCCATATCGATGATGTTTCGTTGAATGGCTCGCACGCTCACACTTATTGGTGGCCCAGCAGTGAAAACTGCAGCACTTCTCTCGTCTTGAACGACTTTCTTCAGTCGTTGTTGGTCCCGTTCTTGCAAGATTTTTTTCGGCCGCAGCGATGTCGGAGATTTGATGTTTTATCGGATTCCTGATATTCACGGTACACTTGTGAAATTGCCATATGGGAAAATCCCTAGTTCATAGCTACTGCGGAGATGCACGTGGCCGACTATAAAACCACGTTCAAACTCACTTACATCTTGACAAAATGCACTGTAGTAGCAGTAACAGACCTAGCAACAGCTCCAGACACTTGTCTTATATAGGCGTTGACAACCGCAGTGCCATATTCTGCCTGTTTACATATCTCTGTATTTGAGTACACATGTCTATACCAATTTATTTGTCGCTTCAGTGTATATACGCTGTACAACCAAATCAAAGGATTACTTTTCCGAAACCACATAATTGTCACCCCATGGAATGTGTAAGTTTCAAATTTGACACAAAGGTGGCTACAGCGATTCTCTGTAATGGTGCAAAGACATGGCGCCATGCTATGTTGAGATATTGCAGGGCACTCCCACTTCTGACACTGTGTTATGTTGTGCAACGTTCTTAGGGAAGTTGATCTTACTGATCTTACTATACTGAATGCGATCTGACTTCATTCATATGCTGAAATGATTGGCAGTAGTTAGCGGTCTTGCTTGTGTGCTCTAGTGAAGGAATAGCAGTAAGCTTTACCTGCATTCAGAGGAAGAGGATACCTGATTTAAACCACTGCAGTAAAATCGTACGGCAGCTGACGGCCGAGGGGAGTGTTTTTCGGCGCAACTTTGCTGAAAACATATGCAGATTGTCCAGTCCCTCGGTCTCATTGTGCAGACACGTTCGATGGCGCCGGTCGGTCGGCGGCCGCGTCCAGGTAGGCTGACTACCGCCAAGGAGTCGCCGCTGCTATGGGCAGAGCATTGATGACCATCAGTAAAGCAGACGATGGGCTCTTGTTAAGCAGGAAGCCAGTGAGACGACTGTGTATTTCTGCGAATTTCCGTGGGACAGGTCAGTGGTGCCCAGACGTCCGCACTCTGTGTAAGTAGGCTGTCTAGGTTTTTATATTGGTAACGCCACGTAGCGCTCTGTATGAAAATCACTGGCTGCGCTGTGTGCGGTCTGTGGCTGGGTGGCATTGTTGTAATATTCGCTATTGTAGTGTTGGGCTGTTATGTAAGTAGGCTGTCTAGGTTTTTATATTGGTAACGCCACGTAGCGCTCTGTATGAAAATCACTGGCTGTGCTGTGTGCAGTCTGTGGCTGGGTGGCATTGCTGTAATGTTCGCTATTGTAGTGTTGGGCTGTTGGCTGTTAACAGAGCGTAGCGTTGCGCAGTTGGAGGTGAGCCGCCAGCAGTGGTGGATGTGGGGCGACAGATGGCGGAGTTTTGAAATTTGTAAGACTGGATGTCATGAACTGCTATATATATTATAACTATTGAGGTAAATACATTGTTTGTTCTCTATTAAAATCTTTCATTTGTTAACTATGCCTATCAGTAGTTAGTGCCTTCAGTAGTCTGAATCTTTTATTTAGCTAGCAGTAGTGGCGCTCGCTGCATTGCAGTAATTCGAGTAACGAAGATTTTTGTGAGATAAGTGATTTGTGAAACGTATAGATTAATGTTAGTCAGGGCCATTCTTTTGTAGCGATTTTTGAAAGTCAGATTGCGTTGCGCTAAAAATATTGTGCGTCAGTTTAAGCACAGTCATGTATAAGTTTTCTAAGGGGACGTTTCATATGTCGACCCTTAGCCGAGGATACCTCACTGGAATCTTCTGATTTTTTCTTGTAGTTTGTGTAATTAGTGTAGATTTTGTTTACTGCTAGCGCGTAATTGTGGAGAGAATCTCCTTTGTAATTGTAGTTTTTCATTGTTGTACAGTAAAACAGTTGTGACATGCATGTAGATTTGCACCAAGTATTTCGCAGCTACGCTTGCAGTTAACTAGACATTATTTTCAGTGCTATGTTAATGTGTTCTCTTATTTTTGCTCTTCAAATTGTGTTTTTCTGTGTTGTCGTGTGAAATATTGTGACAACAATAGCGTGTGAAAAACGTAATACTAGGCTCCAAAGTAAACTGAGAAATGACAGTGAAGACGAAAGCAGTGTGTTAGCGCCACCATGTAATGAATTAACTAATGTTCAAAGTAGTAATTTGGTAATTGTGCATAGGGAAATGGAGCGGGCTGCAAATAATGGTGTAAGCAGTGAAACAATTAGTGAACAGGGAAGCATTATAGATCGATCGGTCGGTAACAGCTCGCCTCAGGATTCCGAAATGACAGGACATAAACCTGCAAATACTATAGATTCATGTTTTGCGTCCTCACCATTTTCTCAAATAAATCTAGACACATTTTCTGCTTTTCAAAATGCGAATATTGCCGGTTCAAATGTACTGCCGAATAGCACTGAGGAACATGTTACAGACACCAGTGCACTGTTATTACAGTTAATGCAACAAATGGGACAAAGGCTACAAAAGTTAGACACAACGCTTGAACAAAATCAGAAACAAATGGGACAAAATCTTCAAAAGTTAGACACAATGGAACAAAATCTTCACAAGTTAGACACAATGGAACAAAATCTTCAAAAGTTAGACACAATGGAACAGCACCAGAGACAAACACAGCAACAGTTAGACGCAATTGAACACAATCTTCGAAAGTTAGACACCACGCTTGAACAAACACGTGAAGATTTAACTACTGAGTTACATAAAATCGAATCGAAATGTCAAAAAGTCTGTAATGACGTAAAAACACAAATTTGTGGGCATTTCTAAACTATTTTTTCATGCCATGAAAATGCATTACAGAATCACGAAGCAGCCATAAAGGAACTGCAAACTATTTTTCATGAAAATCACGACACCTTGCAAGCTAAAATTGATTCAGTGGCATCTACCGATTCGGTTACACAACTTGCAAAAACTCAGGAAAACTTAAAGGACACAGTAGATACTCTGAAAATTGGTTCAGAAAGACACATGGAAGAAATTAGTTCATTATCAGAGAAAGTAGTTGAACTTTCGGATCAGCTAAATAATTTATCTACGAAGGCAGATGATAATCTGAATGACACAAAACCGGTAGTCTTTAATGACACAGAAGAGTTCGAACAAATTAAGAAATTCAAACAAAATCAGAATCAAATTAATACGCAACACAAAAGAGAAATCCGGGAAGTACAAGATCAGTTGGCACAAGTAATACAAAAATTACATATTTCAGAGGACACTCGTGCTCCAACACGGGAAGAGGGACATAGAAATACGGAAAAGCCGCAAAATAATAACACAGGGCACTTCGGAAATTATGAAAGAAATTGGCAAGGTACACCGAATTTTGAGATGGAACCGCTGAAACGACGTAACAATGACTGATATGCGACTCACCGACATGATGATTTTGACTATAAGCTGTTCATTACAACACGTAAATTCAAAACATTTAAGAATTCTGGCTATGACATTCATTCACAAGCATGGCTCCATCAATTCTCTCATTGATTTCCTCCCAACTGGTCATTAGAGCACAGATTAGAATTTATGTGTGGCTATTTAGAGAATGAACCAGCTGTAAGAATGTGATCGGTCACTCACGATTGCCACAGTGAAGGAGAATTTTATCATGCCTTCCTCTCAGCATATTGGTCTCAAGCTACACAAGACAGAGTAAAACATATCATCATAATGATGAAACATTTCGAACAGTCTGAATTTTCCAGTCTCGTGAAATATTTTGAAGACATGTTGCACAAGAATCAGTACCAGTCAAACCCATACAGTCCCTCAGAACTCATCCACTTTTGCTTAATCAAATTACCTGAACATTTGCGACATATTATTTTGGCAGGACGTTGCAAAGACGACATTGAAGCTTTTCAGGGACTCTCACAAGAATTAGAAATTGACACTCACAATCGCAGAACGCGAAAACAGGAACACAACAATTACAGGTCACATCCGTCGCAATTCCGCGATGAAAGAAATAATAACTGGCCACGACAAGGCTATTCTCACAACACAAATCGTGACCAAAACAGACACCACCCGTATGATAACCGTTGGCAGAGTAGTAATAATTACAGGGAGAGATCACCTCTCTGCAGTAGTGACTATCACAGAGACAATCAGAGAAACAGACAATACGGGAACCAAAATAAATATTATCAAGGGAGACAGAATAACTTTAGACGCAACAGTCCAGCGCGCAGTTACGATTCAGGGAGAAATTCTCCACCACGTGACCAGCAAGAAAGAAATTATGGACGACATAACGACATGACGACAGATGATATAATCGTAACGACAGACCTGAATGTCATCAGAACTGGCGTTATTCAAACAGGGCAGGGCCTTCTCGTCAAGGTGAATTTATAGAAGTTAGGTCTCCTAATCCCAATAACGACGCGCGCCAACAAAGAGACAGACAATGATTCGCACCGCAGGCAGCCACGTGCGCCGGCTGGCTCAGGGAAAAATAACATAGACGCTAACCTTGGGAAAAATTCCAGTATTCCTTACCGACATATACAACATGATAATTGCCTTGAAGCTGAAACTCCGCGCACTAGAAAGGGTAACGGATTGCATCACATTTCACATGTAAAACCGCTTATTGAGAGATAATCTGTTTTTTTAACTTAGTCTTTGCTATAAAATTTTTCACTTCGCCTTACTAGTACTCTTTGTCACACTTAGAAACTGTTAACATGCAACTATGTTTTAAAATTAACTATCCAGTCTAGAACCTAGGGAACATACACTCCTGGAAATTGAAATAAGAACACCGTGAATTCATTGTCCCAGGAAGGGGAAACTTTATTGACACATTCCTGGGGTCAGATACATCACATGATCACACTGACAGAACCACAGGCACATAGACACAGGCAACAGAGCATGCACAATGTCGGCACTAGTACAGTGTATATCCACCTTTCGCAGCAATGCAGGCTGCTATTCTCCCATGGAGACGATCGTAGAGATGCTGGATGTAGTCCTGTGGAATGGCTTGCCATGCCATTTCCACCTGGCGCCTCAGTTGGACCAGCGTTCGTGCTGGACGTGCAGACCGCGTGAGACGACGCTTCATCCAGTCCCAAACATGCTCAATGGGGGACAGATCCGGAGATCTTGCTGGCCAGGGTAGTTGACTTACACCTTCTAGAGCACATTGGGTGGCACGGGATACATGCGGACGTGCATTGTCCTGTTGGAACAGCAAGTTCCCTTGCCAGTCTAGGAATGGTAGAACGATGGGTTCGATGAGGGTTTGGATGTACCGTGCACTATTCAGTGTCCCCTCGACGATCACCAGTGGTGTACGGCCAGTGTAGGAGATCGCTCCCCACACCATGATGCCGGGTGTTGGCCCTGTGTGCCTCGGTCGTATGCAGTCCTGATTGTGGCGCTCACCTGCACGGCGCCAAACACGCATACGACCATCATTGGCACCAAGGCAGAAGCGACTCTCATCGCTGAAGACGACACGCCTCCATTCGTCCCTCCATTCACGCCTGTCGCGACACCACTGGAGGCGGGCTGCACGATGTTGGGGCGTGAGCGGAAGACGGCCTAACGGTGTGCGGGACCGTAGCCCAGCTTCATGGAGACGGTTGCGAATGGTCCTCGCCGATACCCCAGGAGCAACAGTGTCCCTAATTTGCTGGGAAGTGGCGGTGTGGTCCCCTACGGCACTGCGTAGGATCCTACGGTCTTGGCGTGCATCCGTGCGTCGCTGCGGTCCGGTCCCAGGTCAATGGGCACGTGCACCTTCCGCCGACCACTGGCGACAACATCGATGTACTGTGGAGACCTCACGCCCCACGTGTTGAGCAATTCGGCGGTACGTCCACCCGGCCTCCCGCATGCCCACTATACGCCCTCGCTCAAAGTTCGTCAACTGCACATACGGTTCACGTCCACGCTGTCGCAGCAAGACTGCGATGGAGCTCCATATGCCACGGCAAACTGGCTGACACTGACGGCGGCGGTGCACAAATGCTGCACAGCTAGCGCCATTCGACGGCCAACACCACTGTTCCTGGTGTGTCCGCTGTGCCGTGCGTGTGATCAATGCTTGTACAGCCCTCTCACAGTGTCCGGAGCAAGTATGGTGGGTCTGACACACCGGTGTCAATGTGTTCTTTTTTCCATTTCCAGGAGTGTATTTAGACAGTAACTACGAATGCATTGTTATAGTGAACAGACGACACAGTGTTATTATGTGTGTACATTCTTGGTTGTTAGTTGCACGATTACATAACGACTATAAGGCTTACATACTTAGAACATATACTGCTAATGAGATTTTAATGCAACATTTTGGTTTACTTGAAAAGACATTCTTTATTTGAAGTACTTTCTGTGAGATTAAAGATGACTTAGCTTTTAGTTTATTTGACAGCTACACGACTATATCTCGACGCTACTAATATGCGACACAATTTACATTGTTGCTTTTGCGGTGTTTCTGTTTTATACCTGCACAGTTTTTCTGAATTCTTCTGGAAAGGAAAACATTTTTTAGTAGTAACTTTTGTGGTATAGCTACAATGAGACAGCCTTTTCTGTAGCACAACAATACGTTACAGTACCATACTTTCTTCATCACGGCAATAAGCATAATAACTAAGATATCTATACGCAAAGCATTTCACTTTCGTTTATGGTGAGGTAAGTACACTGACTTCAGCAGAACTTTGCTTACAGAGAACGATAACTACGACACTTCCAGAGAATTATCTTACAGCAAGACGCACATTTAGCGCTACAGGACACGCATTTGAGTGATTAATTTTGTACTTAAACCATTTTTTTTAAGATTTTTGAATTACAAATAAAGTTTTCCGTGATACACTTCATTCCATTGCTGTAATCTGTAACACCTGAGGGTATAATTACATTAACCCTTAGGGGGGTACATGCTTACTTTGTGTACCATGTGTGTGGCAAGCACAAGGAGCCCTAGCTAATATGGTATTTGCTTATACAACTTTACAGATCGGTACCATATTCCTCTAACACTGAATTACACAGCTATATGATTATTTAACAGAGAAACAAACATTTTTTTTACTACATCAGTGACAGTTGTTTACGTAATTACACAGCTGGATAACTTCACACTTATGAAATCGTATTTTGTCTGTACTTTGTGAGCTGTTCATATTTTTTCGGGACCATTGTGATACTGTGAGAGCTTTGAATGACGTATTTGGTATGGGATCATGATTTTTAAAGTACGTTTGAGGTAGATGACTTTATTGAAGGTCTTGAAATTATTGAAAGAAGCTGCAACGATTTTGAGATGTGATTGATCTGTTATGATGTTATTATTGTGAAGACAACGTGTATTAAGCTGTTGAGGTATGTTTATGATCATTAAGCTGATGCTATATGAGGAATTTGCTTGTGCTATGTATTTATTATGATGAAATATTGAAGAAGTGTCGACGAATATGTATATGTGTAATAAGGTAAGGAATAATAAGTAGTGGTTAGGGACTCTGACTTGTGAAATGGATGTTGGAAACCAAAAATCGTACTTTAAGAGTTGTGAAATGTGTGTAAATGCGTGAATGTATCACAATGCCGGCGAAAATTTTTTGGACACTTATATTTACAGGATTTTGTTTCTACAGTTTTGCAATGCAAATTCTCGAACTGTGAAATTTTTATATGAGACTGTCACTGTAGTGCAAACTGGTGTCGTAAATATTTCGGTAAGAAAGTTAAGTGACCACCTTCACGTAATGCGTCGTGGGCACCCAGCTGCGTGACAGTTGCCTGGAAAAAAGCCATTAGTGTGTGCCTTTCAGAGGCACAGGTAAGAAAAAGGAAAAAGAGGCCATTATCCTCGCTATTGACATTCCTCTGTAGAAAGCATCGCAAATACGACACACTCAAACTTGAAAACATATGATTACACTGTGGAGCTCTTAATTTATGATATTTACTAAAATGCCTAATGAAATGATGAGAAACATTTTACATCTATTGTCTTTGCAGTTGAGAGATTGCTCATTTTGTTTAATATTTAGTTTCTAGCTGCACTGCAGCATTGGCTAAAATAAAATTTTATAGATGTAGTAATATAAATATTTTATGCCTACACAGCCAGTAAATAATAACTTTACCATCTACTTCAAAAAAACGAGGGAGCACAAAAAGACATTTCCCTTCACAGTAGGCTGTCTACGTTTTTATATTGGTAACGCCATGTAGCGCTCTGTATGAAAATCACTGGCTGTGCTGTGTGCAGTCTGTGGCTGGGTGGCATTGTTGTAATATTCGCTATTGTAGTGTTGGGCTGTTGGCTGTTAACAGCGCGTAGCATTGCGCAGTTGGAGGTGAGCCGCCAGCAGTGGTGGATGTGGGGAGAGAGATGGCGGAGTTTTGAAATTTGTAAGACTGGATGTCATGAACTACTATATATATTATAACTATTAAGGTAAATACATTGTTTGTTCTCTATTAAAATCTTTCATTTGCTAACTATGCCTATCAGTAGTTAGTCCCTTCAGTAGTTTGAATGTTTTATTTAGCTGGCAGTAGTGGCGCTCGATGTATTGCAGTAATTCGAGTAACGAAGATTTTTGTGAGATAAGTGATTTGTGAAACGTATAGGTTAATGTTAGTCAGGGCTATTCTCTTGTAGGGATTTTTGAAGTCAGATTGCGTTGCGCTAAAAATATTGTGTGTCAGTTTAAGCACAGTCATTGAAACGTCCCCTTTGAACAATTATACATGACTGTGCTTTACCTGACACACAATATTTTTTAGCGCAACGCAATCTGACTTTCAAAAAAATCCCTACGAAAGAATGGTCCTGACTAACATTAACCTATACGTTTCACAAATCACTTACCTCACAAAAATCTTCGCTGCTCAAGCTACTGCAATACAGCAAGCGCCACTACTGCCAGCTAAATAAAAGATTCAAACTACTGAAGGCACTAACTACTGATAGGGATAGTTAGCAAATGAAAGATATTAATAGAGAACAAACAATGTATTTACCTTGATATCATCATATATAAATATAGCAGTTCATGACAAATTTCAAAACTCCGCCATCTCTCTCCCCACATCCACCACTGCTGGCGGCTCACCTCCAACTGCGCAACGCTACGCGCTGTTCACATCCAGCTGCCGCTGCCCAACACTACAATGGCGAGTATTACAACAATGCAAAGCAGCCACAGACTGCACACAGCACAGCCAGTGATTTTCATACAGAGGTGGCGTTACCATAAAAAAACCTAAACAGCCTACTTACATAGAGAAAACATAAACAGCCTACTTACATAGAGAAAACATAAACAGCCTACTTACATAGAGAAAACATAAACAGCCTACTTACATAGAGAAAACATAAACAGCCTACTTGCATAGAGAAAACATAAACAGCCTACTTACATAGCCCCCATGCTCCCCACAAAAAAATTTTACAATTTTTTTTTTTGGGCAGTGGCCAATAATGAATTGATAAAATTTTTCATAATTACAATAACAAAGAAATCAAATGCACACACTTATTGATACAATGTTGGTCAAAAGCTAAAATTTTCTCACAGTCCATAAAGACAGTCCTGATCGTTCATCAAGGTAAAATAGTAGTGTTTTCCTCAAAGTCTGAGCAGTAGAAGAAAATGCACACAGAAGTAGTGGATTTCCATGCAGTCTTGAAGAAGTAGCATTGTCCTTCCAACGGAAAGACAGTGCTGACTCTTGACATGCTGACATATAATGGGCCACAACAGAGCAAACCCACAGCAGAGTCATTCGACGTTTTGAAGAATATTGGTAGGTAGGTCATCACAGAGCAGACCCACTGTAGTCCTGGTAGAGATTGTGGTATTGGTGGGCCACCAGAGGTGCAGAACCACTGCAGTCCTTGTAGAAATAAAGGTACTGGTGAGTCAGCAAAGGTGTAGACCCACTGTAGTCCATGTAGAGACGGCCAGCAGCCATCTGTTGCGACTGTGCAGGTGCACAATCACCATCGAAGAGTCTTGTGGAGAATATAGCAAGTCCATAACCACCACTTGTGCACTCACAAAGTTTTTGGAATTGTCCTTAGAACCAGCAATGCTGTTATCCAGTCCCTTGGAGAATTATTAACACATGTGCAAACACTAACAGTCCCTACTTCTCACATATTGTCCATATACTATGACCAACAGAAACGTGTGCAGTGAAATGTAACTTACAAGGTACTTAATTTGATGAACTGGTGTCAATTACAATTTTATAACATGAGAATACAATTACAAAGGTACAAAATACATCATTAAAGAACATAACAATACAGATAACATTTGTAGTAAAACAGGCTTTACAAAAGAATAGAAATAAATAGATACATCAGTGTTACAGGAATTATGACATAAGTAAATATATAAAATAATGAGAATAGTTTTCGAAACATTAATTTCACACATGAACATTGAAACAGAACAGAATTGTAAACAACTTTACAAAGAAAATAACATATTATTTGAAAAATTCTACAATATAAATCTTATTAGCTAAACACATAAAGACAGGAAAAAGACAAATACACAAGGGTGCATATACACATACCAGAATAACACAGGAGAAAAGGACAGGGTTTGTTTTCAGTGTAACATTTGGTACTGCAGTATTTTGCGAACAAAACCTTTTTTGTTCTTGGAGATCTCCCTTCGTTCATCATTATTCCCAAAAAGTCCTATCTGTACCTCTTTTCTGTATTCTAACCATATTTCTTTCAAAATAAATATGGCTCATTGTACAATACTCATTTAGGCCCAAATCGTTTTCATATAACTTTCAAAGCATTATTTCCCTATTCTCCATAGTTAGGTTCTTATATAGTCTACCCCCTCATAAGCTAACTTAAATCTACTGAGCTCAGATGCTAAACTATGGGACGAGGCAATGCAGCAGCACATAAAACAATTAATATAAACAGCAATAAAAAAAATAGAAAATCGCAAAGCAAGCTACAGTAAATCTAAATTACCAAGCAATTCAACATTACAACTAATATGAGCCAATGTACAGTAGCAAGAAAAATAAGTCAGTAGTAAAATTAGCTTAACAGAGTAACACAATTTAAAATTCAGTAGCACTATGCCTGGCAAACAGCAGCAGCAAATATAAAAAATATAAAACTTATATCTATACATGACAAAGCTCAAGCAGAAAAATATTACAGTAAAAACAACAATGCAGATAAGGGAAATGTATATTCACATCTTAATATCTATGTAATTAAAGTTGTGCACCACAACAACTGATTGTAAAAAGAAATATTACCATGTACTTGAAAAGAAAATTATGTGTTACTGTTACTAGTTCCTTCTTATTGTTCTTTCCTTTCCAAGTGCTCCTCTTTTTAAAGAATGTGGATTACAAAATTATCATTTAATAGATCTGTTGACAGAAAGTGTTCACATTAGCAAATGCATCTAAGTTTATTTTGTAAAACTAATGCTGTAACACAGCTGCAAAACAGGTATCAAATGAAATAAGCAATTACGCAAACCAAAGCATAAAAATATCATTCAATAGTCATGTGACATTTCATAAGTTAGTAGCTCTCAACTCTCATAGAAAGACACTTGTCATAATCAGGTGTGCAGATGTACGAATATTTCCCATCAATTCATAAGCATTGCAGTAATTAGCACAAAGTACGAGTAATCATATGTTTTCAGGTAATGAGCGTGTAATATTTGCGATGCTTTCTACAAAGGAATGTCAATAGCAAGGTTAATGGAAGTAATGAGGGTGTTGCATTTGCAATATTTTCTCTAAAGGAATGCCAATGGCGAGGATAAAGGCCTGCCTTTTTTCTTTTTTTTTTTCTTTCTACCTGTGCTTCCGGAAAGGCACACCCTAATGGCTTGTTCTCCAGGTGTTTGACACAGCTGCGTGCCCACGACGCATTACGTGCAGGTGGTCACTTAACTTTCTTACGGAAATATTAACGACACCAGTATCCGCTACAGTGACAGTCTCACATAAAAATATTTCACAGGTCAAGAATTAGCGTTGCAAATCTGTAGAAAGAAAATCCTATGAATATAACGTTGTCCAAAAAATTTTCGCCGGCATTGTGATACATTCACGCATTTACACACATTTCATAACTCTTAAAGTACGATTCTTGGTTTCCAATATCCTTTTTCACAAGTCAAGAGTCCCTACCCACTATTCATTACTCCTTACCTTATTACACATATACGTATCCATCGACACTCGTCAATATTTCGTCATTATAAATATGAAGCATAATCAAATAACTCATATAGCTTCAGCCTATTAATCGTAAACATACCTCAGCAGCATAATACACATCGTCGTCGTAAAAATAACATCATAACACCTCAGTCAAATCTCAAAATCGTCGTAGCTTCCTCCAATAATTTCAAAACCTAAAAAAATTCTCTGCTCATGTCAAAAGTGTCATCTGCCTCAAACGTACTTTAAAATCATGCTCCCTTACCAAATATATCATTCAAAGCTCTCATAGTATCACAATGGTTCCAAAAAAATATGAACAGATCACACAGTACAGACAAAATACAATTTCGTAAGTGTGAAGTAATCCAACTCTGTAATTGCGTAAACATATGTCACTGATGTAATAAAAGAAAGTTTATCTCTCAGTTACATGATCAGATAGCTGTGTAATTTGTGTGTTAGAGGAATATGGTACCGATGTGTAAAGTTGTATAAGCAAATACCAAATTAGCTAGGGTTCCTTGTGGTTGCCACACACATGGTACACAAAGTAAGCGTGTACCCCCCTTAGGATTGATGTAATTATACCCTCAGGTGTTACAGATTACACCAATGGAATGAAATATATCACGGAAAACTTTCTTTGTAATTCAAAAATCTTTAAAAATAAATGTTTTAAGTATAAAATTGATCACTCAAATACGTGTACTGTAGCGCTAAATATGCGTCTTGCTGTAAGATAATCTCTGTGGAAGTGTCGTAGTTATTGTCCTCCGAAAGCTAAGTTCTGCTGAAGTCAATGTAGTTACCTCATGATAAACAAAACTGAAATGCTTTGCGTATAGATATCGTAGTTATTATGCTTATTGGCGTGATGAAGAAAGTACTGTACAGTAACGTATTGTTGTGCCACGAAAAAGGCTGTCTCATTGTTGCTATACCACAAAAGTTACTACTAAAACATGTTTTTCTTTCCAGAAGAATTCAGAAAACTGTGCAGATATAAAACAGATACACCGCAAAAGCAACATTGTAAATTGTCACTCATTAGTAGCGTCGTGATAACATCGTGTAGCTGTTACATAAACTAACCACTGTGTCCTCTGGCATCTCACAGAAAGTACTTTAAACCCAGAATGTATTTTCAAGTAAACCAAAATGTTGCATTAAAATCTCATTAGCAGTACCAGTATGTGTCCTAAGTATGTAAGCCTTATAGTCGTTCCATAATCGTGCAACTAACAAGCAAGAATGTACAAATACAACACTGTGTCGTCTGTTCACTATAACAATGCATTCATAATTTCTGTTTAAAAATGTTCCCTACGTTCTAGACTGGATATTTAACTTCAAACATTGTTGCATGTTAACAGATTATTAAGTCTAACACAGCATACTAGTAATGTAAAGTGAAAAGTTATATGGCAAAGACAAAGTTAAAAAGCAGATTATCTCTCAGTAAGCGGTTTTACATGTGAAGTGTGGTGCAATCCTTTACTCTTCCTAGTACGCAGACTTTCAACTTCAAAGCAATTATCATGTTGTTTACATCGGTAAAGAATGCTAAATCTTTTCTCAAGGCTAGCGTCTTTGTTATTTTTCCCTGAGCCAGCGGCCGCACGCAGCTGCCTGCTGTGCGAGTCATTGTCTGTCTCTTTGTTGGCGCGCGCTGTTATTGGGATTAGGAGACCTAACTTCTACAAATTCGCCTTGCCGAGAGGGCCCAGCTCTGTTAGAGTCCCGCCAGTTCTGATGAAATTCACGTCTATCGTTATGATTATATCGTCTGTCGTCATGTCGGTAGTTCCTGTAGTTTCTTTCTTGTCGGTCATGTGGTGGAGAATTTCTCCCTGAATCGTAACTGCGCGCTGGACCGTTGCGTCTGAAATTATTCTGTCTCCCTTGATAATAACAGTTCTGGTTACCATATTGTCTGTTTCTATGGTTATCTCTGTCATATTCATTTCTACGGAAATGCGATCTTTCTCTGTAACTATTATTCTGCCAGCGGTTGTCATAAGGGTGGTGTCTGTTTTGGTCACGATTTGTGTTGTGAGAATAGCTTTGTCGCGTCCAGTTATTACTTCTGTCGTCACGGAATTGTGACGGATGTGACCTGTAGTGATTGTTTTCCCGGTTTCGCGTTCCGCGATTGTCCGTGTCAATTTCTAATTCTTGTAAAAGTCCCTGAAATGCTTCAATGTCGTCTTTGCAACGTCCTGCCAAAATAATATGTCGTAAATGTTCAGGCAGTTTGATTAAGCAAATGCGGATGAGTTCTGAGGGGCTGTATGGGTTTGAAAGATACTGATTCTTATGCAACATGTCTTCAAAATATTTGACAAGACTGGAAAATTCAGATTGTTCAAAGTGTTTCATCATCATGATGCTATGTTTTACACGGTCTTGTGTGGCTTGAGACCAATATGCTGAGAGGAAGGCATGGTAAAACTCTCCTTCACTGTGGCAATCGTGAATTACCGATCGCATTCTTACAGCTGGTTCATTCTCTAAGTAGCCACACATAAATTCTAATCTGTGTTCTAATGACCAGTTGGGAGGAAAACAATGAGAGAATTGATGGAGCCACGCTTGTGGATGAATGTCGTTGGCAGAATTCTTAAATGTTTTGAATTTACGTGTAGTAATGGACAGCTTATAGTCAAAGTCATCATGTCGGCGAGTCGCATATCGGTCATTGTTACGTCGTTTCGGCGGTTCCATTTCAAAATTCGGTGCACCTTGCCAATTTCTTTCATAACTTTCGAAGTGTCCTGTGTTATTATTTTGTGGTTGTTCCGTATTTCTAAGTCCCTCTTCCCGTATTGGAGCGCGAGTGGCCTCTGAAATACGTAATTCTTGTATTACCTGAGTCAGCTGATCTTGTACATCCCGGATTTCTCTTTGGTGTTGCGTATTAATTTGATTCTGATTTTGTTTGAATTTCCTAATTTGTTCGCACTCTTATGTGTCATTAAAGACTACCGGTTTTGTGTCGTTCAGATTATCATCTACCTTCGTAGATAAGTTAGTGAACTGATCCGAAAGTTCGGCTACTTTCTCCGATAGTGTACTTATTTCCTCCATGTGTCTTTCTGAACCAATTTTCAGGGTATCTACTGTGTCCTTTAAGTTTTCCTGAGTTCTTGCAAGTTGCGTAACCGAATCGGTAGATGCAACTGAGTCAATTTTAGCCCACAAGGTCTCATGATTTTCATGAACAATGGTTTGCAGTTCTTTTATGGCTGCTTCGTGATTCTGTAATGCATTTTCATGCCGCGAAAAAATAGGTTGAAAATGCTCACAAATTTGTGTTTTTACGTCGTTACAGACTTTTTGACATTTCGATTCAATGTTATGTAACTCAGTTGTTAAATCTTCGCGTGTTTGTTCAAGTGTGGTGTCTAACTTTTGAAGATTTTGTTCCATTGCGTCTAACTGTTGCTGTGTTTGTCTCTGGTGTTGTTCCATTGTGTCTAACTTTTTAAGATTTTGTTCCACTGTGTCTAACTTTTTAAGATTTTGTTCCACTGTGTCTAACTTTTTAAGATTTTGTTCCACTGTGTCTAACTGTTGCTGTGTTTGTCTCTGCTGTTGTTCCATTGTGTCTAACTTTTCAAGCTTTTGTCCCATTTGTTGCATTAATTGTAATAACAATGCACTGGTGTCTGAAACATGTTCCTCAGTGCTTTTCGGCAGTGAAATTGCACCCGCAACATTCACATTTTGACAAGCGGAAAATGTGTCTTGACTCATTTGAGAAAACGGTGAGAACCCAAAACCTGAGTCTGCAGTATTTGCAATATTGTGTTCTGTCATTCCCGATTCCTGAGGCGAGCTGTTGCCGACCAATCGATCGATAACGCTTCCCTGTTCACTACCTGTTTCACTGTCTACACCATTGTTTGCCGCCCGCTCCATTTCCCTATGCGCAATTACCAAATTACTACTTTGAACATTAGTTAATTCATTACTCTGCGGCGCTAACACACTGCTTTCGTCTTCACTGTCATTTCTCAGTTTACTTTGGAGCCTAGTATTACGTTTTTCACACGCCATTATTGTCACAGTATTTCACACGACAACACAGAAAAACACAATTTGAAGAGCAAAAATAAGAGAACACATTAACATAGCACTGAAAATAATATCTAGTTAATCGCAGCTGCGAAATACTTGGTGCAAATCTACATGCATGCCACAACTGTTTTACTGTACAACAATGAAAGACTGCAACTACAAAGGAGATTTTCTCTACAATTACGCGCTATCAATAAACAAAATCTACACTAATTACACAAACTACAAGAAAAAAAAATCAGAAGATTCCAGTGAGGTATCCTGGCAGGTCGCCATATGAAACGTCCCCTTTGAACAATTATACATGACTGTGCTTTACCTGACACACAATATTTTTTAGCGCAACGCAATCTGACTTTCAAAAAAATCGCTACGAAAGAATGGCCCTGACTAACATTAACCTATACGTTTCACAAATCACTTACCTCACAAAAATCTTCGCTGCTCAAGCTACTGCAATACAACGCATGCTACCAGTGTTAAAGACTGCGATGGAGCTCCGTATGCCACGGCAAACTGGCTGACACTGACGGCGGCGGTGCACAAATGCTGCGCAGCTAGCGCCATTCGACGGCCAACACCGCGGTTCCTGGTGTGTCCGCTGTGCCGTGCGTGTGATCATTGCTTGTACAGCCCTCTCGCAGTGTCCGGCGCAAGTATGGTGGGTCTGACACACCGGTGTCAATGTGTTCTTTTTTCCATTTCCAGGAGTGTATTTTCGAATTCGGAGGAGAAAGTTGGTGATTGGAATTTCGCGAGAAGATTCTGTCGCAATGGAAAACGCCTTTCGTTTAACGATTTCCAGCCCAAATCCTGTATCATTTGTGTGATACTCTCTGCCATATTTCGCGATAATACAAAACGTGCTGCCTTTCTCTGAACTTTTTCGATGTACTCCGTCAGTCCTACCTGGTAAGGATCCCACACCACGCAGCAGTATTCTAAAAGAGGACGGACAAGCGTAGTGTAGGCTGTCTCCTTAGTAGGTCTATTACATTTTCTAAGTGTCCTGCCACTAAGACGCAGTCTTCGGTTAGCCTTCCCCCAAACATTTTCTAGGTGTTCCTTCCAATGTGAGTTGTTCGTGATTGTAATACCTAGGTATTTAGTTGAATTTAAGGCTTTTAGATTAGACTGATTTATCGTGTAACCGAAGTTTAACGAGTTCCTTTTAGCACACATGTGGATGACCTCACACGTTTCGTTATTTAGGGTCAACTGCCACTTTTCGCACCATTCAGATATTTTTTCTAAATGCGCTGTTTATACATCGGACAGAAATAAAAAATCGCAGCGCGGCTTCCCCCGTCGGAGGTTCTAGTCCTCTCCCTCCGCCATGGGCGTGTGTGTCGTCCATAGCGTAAGTTAGTTTAGGTTAGATTAAGTAGTGTGTAGGCCTTGGGACCGATGACATCATCAGTTTGGTCCCATATGGGCATACCACAAATATCCAATTTTAAGTATTTGTGCGACGTAAGTATTTATGCGACGTAAAAGAAAATCGGTAGGCGTGTTTCTGTTTCTGAAAGATGAACTCTATTCCAGTTTCACGACAGGTGCATGACAGCGGCGCTAGTAGTGTCACTATGGGGACACAAATCAGATTTGCTTTAGATAAATTGTAGTGAGCGTTAGCTACGTTTGAGACTTGATGTAGTGAGCTGATATTAGTTAAGAATGCCTTTAAAGCGACAATTATTAACACCTCACAGAGTTTGAAAGGGGGCGTGCAATAGGGCTACGAGAATCTGCCATATGTTCTGCAGGGTGTATTCCACTGATACCATACCACCACCATTTGGGACTTCAGTAGCGTCAAGCGAGAGCTCATTGTAGGGCAGGCTGGAGGTCTGACGAAAGCCGCTTCTGCCTCGGAGCTAGCGATGGCCGTGTGGTGGTTAGGAGGAGGCCAGCTGAGGACCTGCACCCAACCCGTCTGCGTGCTATACTGGGCCTAAACTTGGTCTTATGGTCTGGGGTGTGATTACGTATGACAGCAGGAGCACTATTCTGGTTATCCCATGCATTCTGGTTGCAAAACTGTCTGGTGACTGGACCTGTTGTCCCACCACTCTTGAACAGTACTACACGGGGTGTGTCACTGAAAATGCTAATCAGTAAACTATTTTACCAACATAAATGTATTCCCGAAATTTCATAACTCTACATTATTTTTTGGAACGTAGGAGACGAGGTAATGGCAGAAGTAAAGTTGTGAGGACGGAGCGTGAGTCGTGCTTGGGTAGCTCAGATGGTAGAGCATTTGCCCGCGAAAGGCAAAGGTCCTGATTTCGAGTCTCGGTCCGGCACACAGTTTAATTCTACCAGGAAGTTTCACATCAGCGCACACTCCGCTGCAGAGTGAAAATCTCATTCTGGAAACATCCCCCAGGCTGTGGCTAAGCCATGTCTCCGCAGTATCCTTTCTTTCAGGAGTGCTAGTTCTGCAAGGTTCGCAGGAGAGCTTCTGTAAAGTTTGGAAGGCAGGAGACGAGATACTGGCAGAAGTAAAGCTGTGAGGACCGGGCGTGAGTCGTGCTCGGGTAGCTCAGATGGTAGAGCATTTGCCCGCGAAAGGCAAAGGTCTAGAGTTCGAGTCTCGGTCGGGCACACAGTTTTAATCTACCAGGAAGTTTCATATCAGCGCACACTCCGCTGCAGAGCGAAAATCTCATTCTGGAAACATCCCCCAGGCTGTGGCTAAGCCTTGTCTCCGCAGTATCCTTTCTTTCAGGAGTGCTAGTTCTGCAAGGTTCGCAGGAGAGCTTCTGTAAAGTTTGGAAGGCAGGAGACGAGATACGGCAGAAGTAAAGCTGTGAGGATCGGGCGTGAGTCGTGCTCGGGTAACTCAGATGGTAGAGCATTTGCCCGCGAAAGGCAAAGGTCCCGAGTTCGAGTCTCGGTCCGGCACACAGTTTTAATCTACCAGGAAGTTTCATATCAGCGCACACTCCGCTGCAGAGTGAAAATCTCAATCTGGAAACATCCCCCAGGCTGCGGCTAAGCCATGTCTCCACTATATCCTTTCTTTCAGGAGTGCTAGTTCTGCAAGGTTCGCAGAAGAGCTTCTGTAAAGTTTGGAAGGTAGGAGACGAGGTACTGGCAGAAGTAAAGCTGTGAGGACGGGGCGTGAGTCGTGCTTAGGTAGCTGAGATGGTCTCGGCACAGTAGCTCAGCGTGTTCGGTCTGAGAGCTGGTTGGCTTTTGTAATAAAAAAACAGTGAAACGATCAGTAACGGACTTGGACGGATGTCATGTGACGTCCACAACGATCAAACACAACGAACAAACAAACAAAAAATAAAAAAAATAAAAAGCAAAATGGTAGAGCACTTGCCTGTGAAAGCTAAAGGTCCCGAGTTCGGGTCTTGGTCCGGCACACAGTTTTAATCTGCCAGGAAGTTTCATTATTTTTTGGTGTTCTCTTAAGGAAACCGTGAACAGCGGGTAAGAGGTTCATGGGTAGGAGACGTTACGTCAGTAGCGTGTAACAGACTGGGAATTTTGGTCAGATGGAAAGCGTTGTCGGATGGTGGTTAAGGCAACTGCTCGCTTTAAGAATGATATCGAGGTTCCAGCCCAGCAGAAATTTTCACCTGTTACCATTGGTTCATTTCGATTCCCAAATGCGGGTAACCTAATTGAAACCTTTGAGGAAAACAGATCTAGCATGAATACATAAAAGATAAAATCCTAGACCGCAGAGAGCAGCTAACGTTAAATAGCCTGCCTCAGCCTATCTATGTATTCTCTGTCTCTTTACGTCATACAGTCAGTTCCACAAGAAAGTGTACGCCGTTATCTGTATGAAATAAAAGATACTATTATAAATACATGTTTACATGAAAATACATTTATTACTAATTGCACAGTTACCTAATGGTTAATTAAAATATTTCAAATGGCTCTAAGCACTATGGGACCTAACATCTGAGGTCATCAGTCCCCTAGATCTAGAACTACTCAAACCTAACTAACCTAAGGACATCAGACAAATCCATGCCTGAGGCAGGATTCGAACCTGCGACAGTAGCAGCAGCGCGGTTCTGGACTGAAGCGCCTAGAACCGCTCGGCCTCAGCGGCCGGCAATATTTAATCCAAGCGATGCCGCTATCGATTATAGCTTGGCACCATTTTGGCTTGTTTTCCCGGAGATTTTCTGCATATTCTCTCAGTAACGATCTCCATATCGTCCTGATTTATATGATAGCTGCTTCAAAGTATATATTGGCATTCCTTTAAGCTTCATCTTAATATACAATCAAACATTTTTGGTCGGATTTGTACCCGGGGACATTGCAGACCAATCCATCGTTGACACCCCATTGTCTTGTTTCCACGCTGTACAGAGATGGCTGCGATGTTTCGGATCATTATCCTTTTGAAGCGCCCAAAAACATGGCTCTGAGCACTATGGGACTTAACTTCTGAGGTGATCAGTCCCCTACAACTTAGAACTACTTAAACCTAACTAACCTAAGGACACCACACACATCCATGCCCGAGGCAGGATTCGAACCTGCGACCGCAGCGGTCTCGCAGTTCCAGACTGTAGTGCCTAGAACCGCACGGCCACTCCGGCCGGCTGAAGCGCCCAGTTTTCCTCTTTCGAACGAAATAGCTTCTTAACGGACGTCAGAAGGCATTTTTGATAAATACTGCACCTTTTTTCAGCGCTTAAATTGGCTGTAAATAAATGCAAATAGCCAAAACTGCAACCGACAAAACAAAACGTTCAACTCTCACTCCGTTTATCTATACACTGTGGAAAAACGCAATGAGTACAGATTCGAGAGCACTACCAGAGCTGCTACATTTAACATTATGGCGTACAAGTTCTTGGAATTGACTGTGCCCATAACAGCCACACTACAAATCGGTTTCTCCCAAGATGTATTGTAGTGTAACGACGTAAGTTTTGTATAAATGATTTTCTTTTGACATATGACCATGTGCAGACTTCGTCACCTACGTCAGTTACAAAACACTTCAAAATTATTTAAATTGTTTTTAAAGTTGTCTCTGAATGGTTCTTGAACGAAACTGTAATTAAAACATCATCATTTGAGTCGTATGCGCTGAGTTACGTCACTCAGTCCAATTGGTTTGCGCAAACTTTTTTCAATTTAGATGTCGTTTGTTTCTTCTCGGAAATTATATTAATGCAAGTTGTCTGTTTTAATAAATATTAAAATCACATTGAATAAACTTTTAAGACTCAAACTCGCGATGAACGTTGTCAAAAATTAATAATCTTGTCAAATAAATCAGTAATACTTCTTCCTTAATATAATTCTTCATAAATAAATTCTGGGAACACGTATTTAAACTTTTGTAGTATACACTAGTTTATTATGTTCATATATACTACATACAGACGTGAACATGAGCCTTGACCAGATAGGACTGAACATTTACAACATGATTAAACTTTCTATGACGTCATTGTTGTAGAAACATTACAAATTCTTATTTTTTCAGTTTTTAGAAGCACGACGCAACAACTCGGTTTCAGGATCTTCTGTTGCCCTTTGGCTGTCGACCCGCGACGTATAGTGGCCAGCAATTTTCTCTCTGGTCCCGGCAGTGAAGATGCTGTCTCCGTTCGTTGCGCCGCCCTCTCCGTACATGAAACATAAAATAAATACAAAACTTTAGATAATTCACAAACATTACAAATATTACAAAATACATAAACAAAACACTAAATTAAACTTATATTCACCTGCAAACTGAGCTGACACTGGTGGATGGGTGACGCTTCAGTTTCGCGTCCCACTACAGTATGAAGGTATTTTGTTTGTGTCTTCTACATTTTTAACTTCATGTGCACTAAAATATTTTATACTTTACCTGCATTTTCTTACAGTATATGGGGCTTCCAAGAGCCAGCCGAGTATCAGAGTGAGGTGGTAAGCTGCTAACCGCCGAGCCCCTGAGGTGGTTACCAGCTGCTCCCTAGAGCCCACTACGTAGCCGCGGTGCCGCCGTCACGTTGCGGGCAGAGTTTTATGCTGGCGCGGCCCGCACGGGCGGCCACGTCCCCGCGGGAGAGACTGTCTGGGTTAAAAGGCGCGGCCGCTTAGCGACGCTACACCACGTAACGTCACGTAGCGGGGCGCGAGCGACGCACAGCTACCGCATAGCAGCTTCTCCCTTATGGCGTCCAGCTGCGGCCGAAGGAATCCATCGTCGGCGCCGATCTGTGTTTGCGTGGCTACATGGCATTCTGGAATGAGCGTCACTAATAAACGGGAACTGGGGCAAGAGACCAGGACAGCTCCCTACTACAATGAAGCCTGGTTCCGAGGAACTGGAAGTACTAGGTCTCAAAAAAGCATCACTCATTTAAAACAGTTTTATTGGACAAAGATTATGATAAAACATAGAAATGCCCTTGAACATTGCTTTGGTCGTAGTATTTAAAACCGTAGTGGTCCTGTTAATTTGCTTGCTGACACCAAATGCGACAGGGCTCGAAAGCGCTCAGTAATTCCGGGAACTCGGAGCTACGTAACAGGAGGCAGACCAGTATATTGCTGTAGGAAATACTACCACACAAATCTTTTTAGGATCTTAAAAGACATGAATAATTTAAAAAACTTAAGAAATTTCAACTCCCTATAAACACATGACAATGACCTCTGTTGGCACCGAGACGCGCACTTTAATTTAATCCATACATATAATAGAAACGGATGTGTGTGTGTGTGTGTGTGTGTGTGTGTGTGTGTGTGTGTATGTGTGTGTGTGTGGGTGGGTGGGTGTGTGTGTGTGTGTGTGTGTGTGGGTGGGTGGGTGGGTGAGTGGGTGTGTGTGTCTGTCTGTGTGTTCTACGTCTCCTCTTAAACCAAACCGATTTCAACAAAACTTGATACACATATCCCTTACTACCAGACAACAATCAAAAATGGTTCAAATGGCTCTGAGCACTATGGGACTTAACTGCTGTGGTCATCAGTCCCCTAGAACTTAGAACTACTTAAAACAAACTAACCTAAGGACATCACACACACCCATGCCCGAGGCAGGATTCGAACCTGCGACAGTAGCGGTGGTGTGGTATCAGACTGTAGCGCCTAGAACCGCTCGACCACTCCGGCCGGCAGACAACAATCGCTGTCGGAGTAATACCCAGGTACCAATTATAGTTCAGGAAATATGACGCCATAAGCACTGAGATGGTGACAAACTTCTGCATTGTGCATGACGTTTTAATTTATTACTTCTTTGTTGGTAGCTCTATTTGCAACACACTTCGCAGACAGTATCCGCATAAGCCACCAAATGTGCCTACACAAATACATCATTGTACGACACACAGTTCAAGAGATATGAGATGATAAGCACAGATGCGTGATAAATGCCGTACCATGCATTAAGTTTTAATACACTTATTCATTACTAAGACACACTTACAGCCGTGCCAACTTTAGGAAATCCCTGACACTTAGCAGCGCTTTTCACAGCTCTCAATTCTGACAGGCAAATAGCTGTAGTCGAAAACAATAGCCTTCTATAGAGATATGAAGAGGTGTTGTCATACAGACGTTTGCAAAACCGCATTGTAGACTCGCGAAGCAGTTGTACTTATACATGTGTAAATTATACACGTTTCGTTGCACAACTGTTTCATAATTTCACAGATATTTTCACGAATACGTGTAAATGAAATTTTTTCAATATTACGCTACAAAAACAGTTCATTTCTTCCGTTTCTAATAGAAATTGGCGAAATTGTCGGGTAGCTTAAATACATAGCAAAATGAATCAGACCACTTCGGTGAAATTTATCTTAAAAGAAAAAAAATTCATTTATAAATTTCTTAATGCGTGCACTTAGAGTAAAGCAATCTTATAAGCACTTGATAGTAATTGATAAACTAAGATACACTAATACAAGCATTCATACAGCCAGAATAAAACAACGCCACAATGCCTGCTTACGCAACCAGAAAACTTAAAAAATGAGTGAAAATCATGGTGCATACCGATAAGAATACAGTTTAATAAAAGGATACGAACCTCGTACTACAAACACACAGTGGATGATACAGACAACAACATGAGCAACCGAGTCGGATGGCGCAGTGGTTAGCACACTGGACTTGCGTTCGGGAGAACGACAGTTCAAACCCGCGTCCGACCATCCTGATTTAAGTTTTCTGTGATTTACCTAAATCGCTTCAGACAGATGGTTCCTTTGAAGGGGCACGACCGATTTCCTTCCCCATTCTTCCCTAATCCGATGGCACCGGTGACTTCCCTGTTTGGTCCCCTCCCGTAAATCAATCATCCAGCCAACAACATGAGGAAAACAAACTTGTAACTGCACTAGCAAAAACAATTTCTAACCACGAAGTTGTTTCGTAAACAGCGCCAACCAGCTGCATCTATGGATGCACATACATTTACATCAGTAACCAAAGTACACAACAGGGTGCCTCGTAGATCTAACTGACTATGACTATTATTCGATTCAAGCTCCGCAAACCAACCAATTCAGAAAAGATTGAACACAGGCTGTGGTGGACGTTAACTTGTCTAACACATTAACCAACACCGGCTTCCCGTGACGCTCCTGAGTTTCAGTGCAAAATCTCACCAGTCCCTTCCAGGAAACGTTCCAAAAGTGGCTTATTGAATTCAGCTCCACTGCAGAGATTCCAGAATATGCTGTATTGCTCTGAATAGGATCCTGGTACCGGTCTCCGACCAAAACCCAACATCTCCGTACAGGAGAGGCCCTTTACCCTTTCGCTGGCGCAGTGCAACTGAATGTTTTGGTGATGGTGTGGCCTCGTTCGCCCAGCCTGGGACACAACGATTGCAATCTGTCTTCGGACAGATGGCTGTTCGATGCCAAAGCCCAGGACGCCCACCACTCGCACCGCAGGTCTGCAACAAAACTCGGATGTATACCGATAGGGCATCCAATCGACACTAGCCGGAACTTCTCGGATACGCTAGGACGAAAGGTTCCCTGTGTTAGGAAAATTATGAAAACCATCCACTACCTCGCTGTCCTTATCTTCCTGTTAATATACAGGCGGTGGACAAAAATATGAGACGCCAAAAACACAACTTATTACTATGCGTAATTTGGTGTGGGAAGACCTTTGGAATTCGAAACAGCTTCCAGTCATCTCGAAATGAATAAATACAAGTCCTGATCATTTCCTAGAGAACTTATACTATTCTTCCTGCAAAATAATGGAAAGTTCATTTGATGATGATGGAGGTGAACAGCGATCAAGCGGTCTTCTCTCCAAAGCAGACCACAAAGGCTCAATGATACTGAGATCTGGTGATTTTGTTTGCCAGTGGAGATGCGACAATTCGTCCTCGCGATCACAAAATCTGGACGATGCGAGCTGTGTGAATAGCGGCCCTGTCGTTTTGGAAAACAACATCACCACTGAAGAATAAACATTTTATCAAGGGATGGATTTGATCAGTAGCGCACAGTAGACAAACATTGCAGAATAACCATGGGGCCTATGGTGTACCGCGATATGGCAGCTCAAATCGTCATTGAACCCTGCCATGTTTTACTCTTCTGATGGAAGTTGCTAACAGTCAGAAACAAGACTCGTTCGACCTCAATGTTAAGTCCAGCTTGCTGGACACTGTGGTGACTACTAATAATACAGTTAATTTGAGATACTTTATAAATTTCAACAAAACTTTTCTTTGGTCGCGAGGATCGACTGGAACTATGAAAGTGCGAGCGTGGACTTGTGATTCAGAACACATTAAATGAGCCACGATTACTGAGTGACGAATTGATACAAGCTTATAATAGATTAATGTGGCTTCACTGCAGTCACTAGAAACCCCAGGTCTCAGGCACTAGTGGACACAGTTCTGATAGCATTGGTACGTAGGCACAGTCCACAGGAGACGGAAGTCTCTTCGGTCTCCGTCGGTTGACACGGTCTGTGTCACGGCGAGTAGGCAGCACAACGACGTTATTCCGACAAGAACTTCCTGGAAGTGGCTAGGATTTGACCTCGAACAAAAGTGCTCTCCCGACCTCTGGCGACGCTATTTCAGATCAGAGACGCGTCGTTGAATCCTTGTAATTACGGGAGACACGGCTTCTTCCTAGCATCTCATTGGCGCCTCGTGATACCGCTTTGCTGTGTCTGTGGTACTCGATGCTTCTTGTGCCGTTCTCGATTGGCGACGAACCGCATGCCTCCCCCCTAAACATCCACCCCAGCGTCGGTTGTGGAGATGGGACATGACGGCGGAAGGGAGGACGGAGAACCGTCGCAATTGCGGAGGCATGTGCCGAAACTCCATCGGCTCCCACCACCGACCCACACTCCCATATCCACCATGCTCTTGACTGGAAACGCCGCCTGGAAACCAACCACAGGATGCGCGTCAGTGGCCGTGGGCGCAGAGGCAGAAATTGCGACAGGTGGTTCGCTGGAGACGACGGCTGGCCCTGCAGGGAGTACGGCTGGGCGGTCGGACGCGACCCTGTTGCACGACTGCGACGCTGGCAGCGGTGCACGGTCGACGGCCAGGTGCGTAACACGCTGCAGAGACGACAGTGCTGCCAGAGGCGACGTCTGCGACTGTAACAGTGGCTGCTGCATAACCTGGCAGCGCGCTGGGTCTGTGAACAAAAAGAGGGTAGCAGAATCTCCCTAGTAGATTTTCGAAGCTGGTTCCGATGTTGCCTGTGCAACCCAATCGGACTGTATATGATGTAGGTGTAACAGGACAACCCATCAGACATCACATCCCATTCCCATCTGCGACCCCTGCCAAACACACGAAAGAACACTATTTGCTGAGGGTGAAATTGTGACTCGGAAGGTAAGACATATGGTCTCTGCGGCAGGCTGTTGCAAATGGAGAAGAGTCTTATGGCGTCGAGCATGCAGGAGTTCCACTGGCAACATTTCATCCTTAGGCAGGGAGTGACGCTACGACAAAAAAACTTTCAAAACCTGGTCCCATGCGTGGTTGGCTCACAACTTGTCCACTGTGATTTGAAGGTCTTCATGAAGGGTTCAGCTTCACCATTTGACTGCTGATGAAATGGTGCTGTAAGGACATGCTGAATACCACTGTCTACACAAAACAGTTCAAATTCCTGAGAGGTGAACCGCAGTCAATTATCCGACATTTCAACGCAGACGATGGACGTAACGGATGATACTGTGCTGACTGATGTGGTAGAATTCATTGGAACGACGAAGAGAAACTTTCTGTACGCATCCAGAGTGTGTCCCAGCATTGCCCAGAAAAATTTATGTGTTGAGGTTGCTGAGGTCCATGAGGACATGGGCACATCAAAGTACGGCTGTGGGATAGAGGAATGATACTTTGCACGTATTTTACTGTGAAGTCATAGTCTCTATTAGTGCATCCATTCCAGGCCATGCACAAAGGCGTCTTGCCAATTGCTTGGTGGGGACAATACCCAGTGTCCTTGATGCAACAAACAAAGAACTGACTGCTGGAGAGACTGAGGGACCATGATTGTTGCATCGTCACTTTCATTGTGCATTAGGAGGACACCCACCTGCACAGAGATGACACGCCAATGAGCAAAACAGCGACGAAGCACCAGGTGGCAAATCACCTTCAGATTCCATGGCCACCCGCGATGAACAGACCCAACGATGGTTCCGAAGCCATTTCCTGCACCAAATGGTGGAAGGTGACCGGGAAATCTTCCAAAAGCCGGATTTCTGCTGAATTAGTTTGATAACATGAGTCCTCAGAGGAATCAAATTCAGCAGCAGATCCAATAAGAAGCCTCGATAGAAGGTCAGCATTGGAGCATTTGGTAGTGGGCTGATATGCCAACTTTTACTGGTAACTGGACAAGAGAAGGGCCAACCGCTGTAACTTCAACTATGTACATGCTGGAACAGGCTGAGTGTACCCTAACAGAGCCTTCAATGGTCTGTGGGCTGTAAACAGAGCGGCGGTCGTACAGGTATTGATGGAAGTGTGACGCCATAATTGATAGACAACACCTCCTTATCAAGTTGGCTGTAGTTATGTTAGACTTCAGTCAATGTCTTTGACGCAAATGCAATTGTCTTGTCATTGGAGCTCACTTGGTGTGACAACAATGCACCAGTACCATAAGATGAGGCATCTACTGCAACAGTGGCAGGCTTTCTGGGGTCGAAGTGGACCATCCTCCGATCACTTAGTAGTACCCAATGGAGTGCGCACCTCCAGCAGCTCTTTGCTTCGAGCACCTTCAGTCACCACAATATAGGATGGCCAGTGACAGAGGCTCAGCGCACTCGGAGCCACATCGCTGCATGAAGCTCTGCAGACATCACTCAGTGGTGGTCCGTTGTAATAGCTCGATTCTATTTCTGGTTGCATCATTTGTAATGAGTCTTCATACGTTTGGAGAAAAACAACTTAAGTAAATGTTTGTTGTGTTAACTTCTTCGCTAATCATTTATACTCCTGTTCGGCTTCCCTACAATGACAGTTGCGGCGCCTCTCTGTAGCCCATCTGTCCTTATCATTGTGTCTATAGTCATACACTACACTAGCCTTAGTGAAAGTGAGGAAGAATGGCAGGGCCTGTTCAATGCAATGAACAGTAGAATGACGCACACTATAGATTGTGAGAAAACTGAACGAATACGAAAATAGTGAGGGAGTGATAGAAATAAGATTCGGAATAAACTTAATATTAAAACTGGTCGCCGGCCAGGGTGGCCAAGAGGTTCTAGGCGCTACAGTCTGGAACCGCGCGATCGCTACGGTCGCAGGTTCGAATCCTGCCTCGGGCATGGACGTGTGTGATGTCCTTAGGTTAGCTAGGTTTAAGTAGTTCTAAGTTGTAGGGGACTGACGACCTCAGAAGTTAAGTCCCATAGTGCTCAGAGCCAAATGCATTGATCAGGAGATATGCACCACATTTCAGTGGTGTCGGTGGAGTCTATCAGTAGGACGGGTTTCACTAGACATGGCCTGCACCTCAACAGGTATGGGAAGGGGAGGTTGGCAAAACTTATAGGTGACAGCATAGGTGGGGGTGGTGGGATCACTCATGGGAAAATTCCGGTAGTTGTGGGTGTTAGAGCTGTACCTTTTTTAGATTGAAGTCAGCTGATAGGTATTCCTGCTTAAGGGAAGTCTCTCTAACAAAGAAACCACTCTCTACAAAGCTTGGGTATCCGATTAATGAGGGAATTAGTATATTTCATCAAAATATACAAGGTATTAGAGATAAAGTTAGTGAACTGCTTATAGATGTTGACTCTGAAATTATTGGTATATCTGAACACTTCTTAAATAAGGAGATAATTCAGAGGCTTCCTTTACCAGGATACAGGTTGGCTGGCAGCTTTTCTAGGAGCTCTTTGCGGTGTGGGGGAGTGGCCATGTATGTGAAAAACGGTATCCCATTTGAGTCAATTGATGTTTCAAAGTACTGCACCGAAAAGGTGTTTGAATGTTGTGCAGGTGTGGTTAAATTTAGTGGAGCTAAACTTCTTACTGTTGTTATTTATAGATCCCCAGACTCCGATTTCACAACATTTTTGCTAAAGCTAGAGGAGGTTCTTGGTTCACTTTATAGGAAATACAAAAAGTTAGTTATATGTGGTGACTTCAATATTAATTGTATAAGTGATTGTGCAAGGAAAAGGATGCTGGTAGACCTCCTTAATTCATATAATCTTATGCAAACCGTATTCTTTCCAACGAGAGTGCAAGGGAACAGTAGAACAACCATAGACAATATTTTTGTTCATTCGTCATTATTAGAAGGGCATTCTGTTAGCAAAAAGGTGAATGGCCTTTCAGATCATGATGCACAAATTTTAAGTCTAAAAGTTTTTTGTGCTGCAACACATGTTAAATATAGTTACCAACGTTTTAGGAAAGCTGATCCAGTTGCTGTACAGACTTTTGTAAACCTTATCAAGGAACAAGAGTGGCAAGATGTTTATAGTGCTGATACAGTAGACGATAAATATAATGCTTTCCTCAAGACTTTTCTCGTGCTCTTTGAAAGTTGCTTTCCGTTAGAACGTTCAAAACAGGGTACTAGCACAAACAGGCAGCCTGGGTGGCTGACTAAAGGGATAAGAATATCTTGTAGAACAAAGTGGCAATTATATCAAAACGTTAGAATCAGTCAAAATCTAAATGCAGCAGCCCATTACAAACAGTATTGTAAGGTGCTTAAAAAAGTTATTAGGAAGGCAAAAAGTATGTGGTATGCAGATAGAATAGCTAAGTCTCAGGATAAAATTAAAACCATATGGTCAGTCGTAAAGGAAGTGGCTGGTCTGCAGAGACAGGTCGAGAATATAGAATCAGTGCGTAGTGGGGATGTCCGTGTTACTGATAAGTCGCATATATGTACAGTACTTAATAATCACTTTCTGAATATAGCAGGTGAACTAAATAGAAACCTAGTCCCAACAGGGAATCATATAGCGCTCTTAGAAAAAAGTGTTCCGAGACTGTTACCTGAAATGCTCCTCCATGATACTAACAAGAGGGAGATTGAGTTAATAATTAAATCACTAAAGACCAAGAACTCTCATGGATATGACGGGGTATCTAGCAGAATACTGAAGTATTGTTCCACGTATGTTAGCTCAGTACTTAGCCATATCTGTAACTTTTCCTTTAGGAGTGGTCGGTTTCCTGACCGATTAAAGTACTCGGTAGTGAAGCCACTTTATAAAAAGGGAGACAGGGATAATGTTGACAATTATAGACCTATTTCTATGCCATCAGTGTTTGCTAAAGTTATTGAGAGGGTTGTATATACAAGGTTACTGCAGCATTTAAATTCACATAATTTGCTGTCAAATGTACAGTTTGGTTTTAGAAACGGTTTAACAACTGAAAATGCTATAGTCTCTTTTCTCTGTGAGGTTTTGGACGGATTAAATAAAAGGTTGCGAACGTTAGGTGTTTTCTTTGATTTAACGAAGGCTTTTGACTGTGTTGACCACAAAATATTACTGCAGAAGTTGGAACATTATGGAGTAAGGGGAGTAGCTTACAATTGGTTCGCCTCCTACTTTAAGAACAGAAAGCAGAAGGTAATCCTCCGCAATATTGAGAGTGGTAATGATGTTCAGTCCCAATGGGGCACTGTTAAATGGGGCGTTCCCCAAGGGTCGGTGCTGGGGCCACTGCTGTTCCTTATTTATGTAAATGATATGCCTTCTAGTATTACAGGTGATTCAAAAATATTTCTGTTTGCTGATGACACCACCTTGGTAGTGAAGGATCTTGTGTGTAATATTGAAACATTATCAAATACTGTAGTTCATGATATAAGTTCGTGGCTTGTGGAAAATAATTTGATGCTAAATCACAGTAAGACTCAGTTTTTACAGTTTCTAACCCACAATTCAACAAGAACTGACATTTTAATCAGACAGGATGGGCATGTTATAAGCGAGACGGAACAGTTCAAGTTCCTAGGCGTACAGATAGATAGTAAGCTGTTGTGGAAAGCCCATGTTCAGGATCTTGTTCAGAAACTAAATGCCGCTTTATTTACCATTAGAACAGTATCTGAAATAAGTGACATTTCAACACGAAAAGTAGTATACTTCGCATATTTTCATACGCTTATGTCATATGGTATTATTTTTTGGGGTAATTCTTCTGATTCAAAAAGGGTATTTTTGGCTCAAAAACGGGCTGTTCGAGCTATGTATGGTGTAAGTTCGAAAACCTCTTGTCGACCCCTATTCAATAGTCTGGGAATTTTGACGTTGCCCTCTCAGTATGTATTTTCTTTAATGTCGTTTGTTGTTAGCAATATTAGCTTATTCCCAAGAGTTAGCAGCTTTCACTCAGTTAATACTCGGCAGAAATCAAATCTGCATGTGGAATGCACTTCCTTGACTCTTGTGCAGAAAGGAGTGCAGTATTCTGCTGCATCCATTTTCAATAAGCTACCACAAGAACTCAAAAATCTTAGCAGTAGCCCAAACACTTTTAAGTCTAAACTGAAGAGTTTCCTCATGGTTCACTCCTTCTATTCTGTCGAGGAGCTCCTGGAAGAGATACAAAATTAAGCAAATTCCAGTGTACATTTTTGATTTCTTTATTTAAACTAACGACTTGTCGCCTGAATATGTTTCTTATATTTCATTTTATCTGTTTCTACAATCGTGTTATAATTTCATGTATTGACTCGTTCCATGACCATGGAGACTTCTCCTAAATGTGGTCCCACGGAACAATAAATAAATAAATAAAATAAATAAAGTATAGCACTGTACTAGATTGTATCCAGTCGCCTCCACTCCGCATATTCCACATTTTCAGAGCGTCTGCCTGTATTCTGTATGTCTGTGTAGGTGCATGTGTGACGGGTGGCTCCCAGGACAAGGTCCTCTTCTGATGGACCAAACTTCGAATAAAGAACACATCTTTAGATGTTATGCATGGTTGGTCCATCCTCGAGCTGTATCCCAGATGTGACGTGTGATGAATCCCATTCTGAACATTGGTCTGGATATATAATGCACGGCAGATCCACACTCAAACGTTAACACAGATGTGGTATATTGTGGATTGCATCCTGACATCGCTCCGTACATTGTGCGTGGCGGATCCACATTCAAACCCTCTACCGGGCCACATCCCAACATCGCTTTGGATATAACTCGCAGCAGATCCACAGTCGAACATTAACTCAAGTATGCAGCGGGTCCTGGGAGCCATGTAAATTGTTCGGTTGACTGCTTCTGCACATTTTGCGCCTTTATTTAGCTGAGAGAAGATCGATTGTGGCATCTAGCATGTGGAAGACAAGTTTGCCAGTTCTCTAGACATGATGAACACCTTAGTTGGCCTTGTAAATTACAGCGATGATTTGGAATCTCCTACATAACCGACATCGGTATTCATGAGTGGAAATATCAGTTTTCACTATTTTTTCGAGTTTCCGCGTAAATGTCTTCACAGACCTGACAAGTTTCTAGTTAGTCAGTGGTTTACAGCACGCCCCACATAGCTAAAGTTTCGGGTTGGTAGAGAAATAATTTCCGGTCTATATCTTCAGAATTAAGTTGTTCGAGCGATCAGTAGGATACTGCTGTGTGCTTGATATCGCGAAAATGGTATAATATTATGGCAAACCATGTGAAAATACATGTGTTGTTGTAATACCAGAGTCTGGTGATCGGTGTAGGAACACATGCAAGCAAGCAGGTCCAGACCAGAGACAGTGACGCGTTTGTGCCAAGGGGGAATGAGCCCGAGTTTGTAGAAAAGTGGTAGATGACCACTGACCTCACAGTGTAGTGCTTCGAGGAGTGTATACGATGCTGTCTGTCTTCGCAGTATGGCGTGGGCGCGCCTTTGAGTTCTGTAATGTCAGTATAACACTCACAGAATTCTAACTGTATACCCAAAAAGAGGCCCAACTTTCAACGCTCGCTGTACGCAGCAGCAGCGTGAGAGCAATGGCTCACACTGGCTTGTGTCCAGCGGTGGCTCACGGCGGCGTCGATGCGCTTGTGCCCTTGAAGAGTTTGTGCTCTCCAAATAGGTCTACGTTTATGTCTGGTCATATCAGCAATGGTGCCTAGGTGATCACGTATTTTGAGAGGAATTTCTCAGGTATCAAGTATGAAATACCACTGCTTCGTGCTTAAGGGACCAAACTGGCACCTGTGCTTTGCTTCGCAGCTGACGGCTGCATCACTTCGCAGAGGCTGATGGTGCATCCCGACATTTTGGAGCGTGGGTAATAGCTTCCTGTGTGGTCCAGTGGACACAGAGGGTGGGCAGTGCTTGAGTACATTGTTTGCGTGTCTGTTGCATTATTTTGCAAGCAGGTCTGTAGGCTGTGCTATGCTTTCAGTGTACTGCATTATTTAGGAGAAGTTTGCATGTCTGTGTTCTGTGTACTGAAATTATTTATGTAATTTAGGAGTTGTTTGCATGTCTGCAGATCGATATTTCGGTAATTTAGGGCTAGTTTACTGGCCTGTAGACTGTGTGGCGTGACTCCAAGCATGTCAGAGTGAGTGTTTTGTACGTGTGATAAATATGCTATCTAAAATCCATCTCTAAATAAATTGTTCCAAAATAAATAAAGTACACTCGTTCTTCTCTCCGGCAGGTCAGTGCTGGCTTAGTAATTTTCCCCTCCAGACAGCCATCTTGAGTTACATCACGGAGCAGACGACAGTGCCCTCTGGTGGTGGTATTGTGTACTAGGTCGGTTGGACTCTGGACCCCATGGCGACCACACTGTTTCCTGCCAGTTATGATTACATCACAGATGACAGTGCCTTCTGGTGGCAGTACCTTGTACTAGGTCAGTTGCACTCTGGACCCAATGGCAACTATACTTGATGGTGGTACTGCCTCTAATTGTTTAAATAAATAGTGCATGCAAAATAAAGTCTTATGTCCAGCACAGGTTGAGTCCTCTTCCCGCCATTTCCTACAACGAGGTGAAGGTTGGGTGACTTAGGTTAGTGGAAGTAGCCCAAGCGACCTATTTTCTCGTCATTTTCTTAGGTCAGTAAAGGTGTGTTCCACTGTCCTCATGGAATTTGAACTTCCTGCACTTTTCTGGGGGAGGAGAGGGGAGGGGAGAAGGGGTTAGGTTAGTGAAGGTAGCCCAATTGTCCCACCTTCTCGCCAAAATTCACCATCTTGGATGACGTCATGGCCACCATCTTGGATGACGTCATGCGCTGTTGCCAAGTCTACATGCCGCCTTCTTGGATGATGTCATCCCACCATCTTGGATAGATCTGGCAACAATGGAGATTATGGTGGTATGAACATAGTTTCACTACTGACAAAACGTGCTGTTCTTCTAGGGATCCCCTCAAGTAATCCTACTGTGTAAAAGTCTCACACTAACAAGTAATGCTCGAGAATCGGTATAAACAGTGTTCCAGAGGCCACCTCATTTGTGGATGAATTAAATATACCAATGATTCTTCCAGTTTACGCCTGTGTTCGTGTTCTCTACTTTTCGTTGTTTCTCGTTTTGATTTTTGTCATAATTTTCATTTATATACCTTTCTCCCATTGTCCATTCTTTAGTTTTCCCTAGAAACACAATTTCACAACCCTGCATTATAGCAATTGCTTTTATTACATAAAATGAAAATGGAGAAGGGGGGGGGGGCAGGGAAAGGAAAGGAATTAATGATATCAGCTGCATCGGGACTTCCTGCAAAATCAAAGGCGATGAGTGAAAATGAGTACTGGACTAGGACTCAAACCCGGAATCTACTGCTTACTATGCACTTGTGTTAGCTCTTGACCACCCAAACACAGGGTTTATCGCAAATGTGCAGACCATCTCGGCATGCTCCCTGGCCGACTGACACCCCTGCCCAGCGTCATCTACAGTCTCTGTCTGTGACCTCCCTGCCTGCCAGTTTTAGATTCCCCCTACAGGTCGAACGTAAATGTGCATCTGCACTGAAGGTTGGGGATTCATTGCCCATCGCGGTGAAGTTATACAAATGTGTGGCGCCTGTTGTTCTGGATGTCCGAAAGAACAGATACCACGCATTCATGTAATTGATTCACCACGGTGGGAAATGAATCCAATTATTTTCAGTGCAGATGCACATATACTTCAAACTCCAGTAGGAATTAATTGGCGAACATGGGGGACGCGGACAGGCACTGCAGATAGGTGCCACTGGGTAGGGTGTGTGTGTCGGCCAGGAAGCATGCAAAGATAGGCCGCGCACGGTCGATACATAATGTCCAGATAGGGCAGGGGTTAATGCGACTGCCCATTAAACAGGAGATCCAGGGTTCGAGTCCTCTTCTGGCAAGTATTTTAATTCATCGTCGCTGATTCCGCACAACACCCCAATCGGGCTGATTTCATATTATATCCCTTCTTCTTTCCTTTTTTTTTCCCTCCACCCTCAGTTTACCACAATACGTAACACTGTTGCGGATTTTGCGAGGTGTCTGCTCCTTCCGACGTGTCCGAAAGAACAGACACCGTGCATCCGTATAATGCTTCTTATGTAGGTACCAAGTTGTGATTTCATTCAGGAATTTCGAAACTATAATCATTAAGTACTTGTTTCTCGAATAGTTTCTTCCTTAAAGCGTTACTTATGATTATACATATCCCTTGAAAATTTGTGAGGTTCTCTTCAGTGCCTCTGTCTCTGTCGTACTAAATTTCGCTTCCTGAATGATTTATCAAGAAGATTATTTCTATACTTTTGTTCTGAACGAGTATTTAGGATCTTATCACAATACTTTTCATAGAAATGAATGCGGTAGTATGCGGCTCGTTGCAATGTATCTTCACTTCCTTAGGTCATTGTAACGTCGTGCATGTGTTGCTATATCGAATTATCTTGTAAGAAGGAAAAAAAATTGACGCAAAAAGAAGCCTCATGTTAGTAGGTTTCATAGGGGTCAGAAAAAGTGCTGGAAGAAGCATGAATTTTTCCTTTAGTTGTTACAGGAGGATCGTATGTCTGGTGTCTAGAGAAAAGTTTTGCTTCAAGCCCTTCACTAATAGAAGTGTTTCACTGGAACATGCCATTACATCTCTGTGCTGTGTCCTCTGTTTTGAATGTAACCGAAAATGAAATGGACAACGTTTTGGTAAACAGCCTTAAATTAAAGATGAATGCCGCTTGTTTTGTAATCATGAATAGAAATAAAATCTAATGCCATAGGCGTATTGATATTATAGAAGAGTACTGTACTTTTGTGTGAATTTAACAGTTTTTCGACTTAAATTTTCTAGGAAACATGGAGACCGGTCGAGTATGTTACATCCATGACCGACAGTTTACAGTGAGGAATTTCTCTTTACCACGATATATGGGCAATCATGAAAAATTGTTTGGAGAAGTTTTGGTTGCACATCCAGTATTTCGCCAGGGGGGCGAGGGAGGGGGGGTTATATTAACGACATTTCATGTTATACCGTTTTTCTACTCGCTGAGTTATTCAGGTCCCTTCGTAATTCTGTAACGGCGTTTTCAGCCTTTAAACTATACTTCTAAGCTCTTATACAGACAAATTGTTACCATGTCTGCTGCTGTCAAATAAAATGTTGTCTCTTACTTCATGTATTAAACAATGTTCATCACAATATTCTCTTGTCTATATTTTGAATGTTAAGTAGCCGGTTTGTGCTTGAGGCTATTAGATGACACTTTTGCATAGTGTTCACCTGCCCGCAATTGCTAACGCGGTTGCCTCAGTCTGACGCTACTGCAGCTCGACATGTGTGAGTAGCCCATAGTGTTTTCTATTTTAATGTTTCGTGACTAAAGTGTTATCGCTTTACATTTATTTTATACGTGACATGTACGTGCTATGCGTTTTCTTTGTATACTGCTAGTCAGTATTTGCACATAATTTTTTTTTCTTAAATCTTTGTACTTACGTTATAGGCCAGTTTTGATGTTCTATTTCTGATGAAGCCGCTGTTAGTAGTGACCGAAACCTAGATCAAAAAGACTTCATTTCTGCGACCGAGGGCTGTAATTACTTTAATTTTACTTTGTAACGGTCGCTGACAACGCAGCCATGTTTAAAACTTTAAGATTAAGTATTGTCTTCTCTTTTGTGTCGATGACAGGGAGTTCAGTGTGGAAAGCTACTCTGACTAATATGGAATATACAACCACACGTGATTAAAATGGAATACACAAGCGCAGCGACTACTGTTGAAAATACGAGCACTCCTGACTAACATTGAATTTTTCACCGTAAAGTTCATCTGACAAATGTTTTATATTGCATCTGACTAATACTGAATGACGCATCTGACCGACATAAATTAGTTTAGTGCAACGGAAAACAAAGATATCCGAAAACGGATTAAACAGTAGAGCTCACTAAAAGCATCCATGAGCAACTCGAGGCTGACTCATGAGAGTTCTTCCACGTACACTGACGAAAAAAAATCGCAACAGCAAGAAGGAGTTGTATAACATGAACGAAAATTGGTAGACGTGTTTCCACACCTGAAACATGATGTCTGCTCAAATTTCACACCAGACGCATGAGAGTGGCGCTAGTACCACTCTATGAGAATGCAAATCAGAATTGCTTTAAACACACGCTGAAACGGTTGTGAGTGTTAGTTACGTATAAAAAAAGGATTGGACGTGGTGAGTTGACATGTCAAGAATGTCTCTAAGGCAACAAAGACACCATTAGCAACACCTCACTGAGTTTGAACGAGGTCTTGCAATAGTTGTACGAGAAGCTAGATGTCCCCGCTGCGACACTGCAGAAAGACTTTGTGGGAATGTAGCCACTGTATCTGATGATTGACAGCGCTGGTCACGAGAACGTACGGTCGCAGTAAGCCCCGTCTTCAGATGGCCACGTGGCACTACCGAGAGGGAAGACCATCGTGTTCGGCGTATGGCTCTGGCGCGTCTAACTGCATCTGCAGCAGCAATGTGAGCAGCAGTTGACACTACAGTGACACAAGGAATTGCGACAAAGTTTATACTTCAAGAACGGCTGAGAGCCAGACGCCCCGTAACGTGCGCTCCACTGACCCCAAACCACCACCACTAGTAGTTTCTGTGGTATCAAGCGACAGCTCATTGGAGGGCAGGGTGGAGGCCTGTTGTGTTTTCTGATGAAAGCTCATTCTGCCTCGGTGCCAGTGAAGGCCGTGTGTTGGTTAGGAGGAGGACAGCTGAGGGCCTCCCACCAATCTATCTGCGTGCTACACACACCTGGAGCTGTGGTCTGTAGTACAGATTCGTATAACAATTGGAGCACTCTACTGGTTATCCAACGCACCCTGACTGCAAAACTGTGCGTGAGTCTGGTGATTCGACCTTTTATGGTGCCATTCATGATGAGCGTTTCAGAGGGTGCTTTCCAACAGCATACGCTCGCCCACTTACCGCTGCTGCAGTTGTATCTCAACACGCCCTACAGAGTGTCAACATGTTGCCTTGGCCTGCTCTATCACTACATCTGTCTCCAATCGATCACATATGGGATATTCTCGGACGATGACTCCAGCGTCATCCACAAACAGCGTTAGCTGTCCTTGTATTGACTGACCAAGAGCAGCAGGCGTGGAACTCCACACCACAAACTGACATCAGGCACCTGTACAACACAATGCATGCACAGAATATGATTTTCACTCTGCAGCGGAGTGTGTGCTGTTATGAAACTTCCTGAGAGATTAAAACTGTGTGCCGGACCGAGACTCGAACTCAGGACCTTTGCCTTTCGCGGGCAAGTGCTCTACCATCTGAGCTACCCAAGCACGACTTTGGAAGATAGGAGACGTGGTACTGGCACAATTGAAGCTGTGAGAAGGGGTCGTGAGTCATGCTTGGGTAGCTCATATGGTAGAGCACTTGCTCGCGAAAGGCATAGGTCCCGGCACACAATTTTAATCTGTCAGGAAGTTTCACAATGGATGCACGTTTGCATGGTTGCATTCAATATTCCGGCTGTTACACACATTATCAATATACCAGCGTTTCACATTTGTAATGGCTTCCTTCGCGTTTACATTAATCTGTGATCTTGCAATGTTACGTAGAGAAATATATTCCCGAAATTTCATTACTGTAGATTAATTACTTTTTGATGATGCTCTCTTTTTTTCTCTCAGAGTATTTAGGCCTCGTTATCCACTACCTGGTACGACAAAGGACTCAGTGGTCACTAGACACCATGTGTAATGCAAAATCTGAAATTCACGTGCACACTAGATATTCCAACGTAACGAAATTATATTCATTTAGGAAATACACGGCCGAGAAGCGGCCACAGTAACGGCATTTGAAATCACCCAAAAGGACATGTCAAAACAACCAACGTCTTTCCGCCCTAAAGCACGAAGCATTGCAAATATAGAAAACATAATCCTAAAAAGTTGTAAGGAAAACCATTTGCATGGTCAATAATCAAGGTAGCGCAATAACTAACTGACAGGCACGTGGGCGTATAGTGAGCACTACTTATGAAAACAAAGAATTATGGATCAATTTACAAAATTTGGCCGAAATAGGCGTTATCTGTAACAGCTAAAATAATAAATAGTTTATTCACTCTCGATCACGCAAACTTAGCGTGGCATAGTAAAATATTACCCAACCACTACCCATAACAGCAGCGGCATGATCTGCCTGATGTGGCGTCTTCAACACGAGTGTGTGTAAGCCACAGCCTCCTTTGTTCACGCATTTCCGTAAAGTCCACTTTAAGTTCACTAACGTAGTATCCGAGATAAACCACTTCCCCTGTGATCGCGGATTCCTGCCAGTTCGACCGTCTTACTGAAACACAGACAGTTACATCTTTGACTGACATGCATTCATATGGCTCTGAGGTGATCAGTCCCCTAGAACTTATAACTACTTAAACCTAACTAACCTAAGGACATCACACACATCCATTCCAGAGGCAGGATTCGAACCTGCGACCGTAGCAGTCGCGCGGTTCCAGACTGAAGCGCCTAGAACCGCTCGGCCACCGCTGCCAGCAACATGCATTCCAGACTAGATGTGAGAAATAGAGAATTGTTCGTGAGAAATAGAAAGCTCTTTCTCTGTTTACGTATGCCAAATACACATTCGACTTGGTGTTAAAGTGAGTACTAACATGAATCATAAAAGCCTAATTGTACCCTGCTACCGAGTAAGTCTCACATTGCAGAACTCTTCGTACATAACCTGCCTCTATGTTCAAAGTTATACATAAATACAGAGTTCCTGCCATGTGCAATGCAATATAAATTCTGAGAACTGCTATATTCTACTCAGGTACGTTTATTCTCTACTTAAATGGAGGCAGTCCACGGCGGGAAGCTGTAAAAAAGTTGTAGCCTTCATTTTATTGCAAATAACGCTTACGGGATTGCTTGTAAAAGCGGACAAAGTGGGACGTGAGAGTCTGGAAAGAATTTCTCTCTCAACAGATTTTCTTAAAGGTTTAGTGTTAAGTCCTAATAAAGTTGAAATGTAATCATGGCAAGTCATGACATAATTATCTACTGGTTAATTAAAACAATAGGATAAAAACAATTTACAAGTCAAGAGAAATTTTGCAGTCGTCCTTTGGCGTGAAAGGTTTCTTTTCAAAGTAGCGTGGTTTAAAAAATCGAAGCTTTGTTCTCCACATCAACAAGTATTGTGTACAAGTTGAATTAGATAAATAATGAAATAGCATCGTGTTGGTAAGAAGAAGATGGGTCTAAAATCACGAAAAGTTGTAGTAACGATCAGAAATTTAACATGGCTTGCTTAGCGTAACATCTTCAAGCGTTACTGGGGCTACTGAGTAAGAATTATCATAATGTTAACATGCATTGCTAATCTGAGCGAACTGAATAAGAAATTTTGTTTGGGATGTTGTTTCACAATGTAATACTTCTGTCTCCAGTGTCTCAGAAATAGAGAGAGAATACTTCCTCGATGAGGAAACCTTCGTTCTGTGTACTATATATCTGGAATATATTAGTAATTCTTCAGGTACAGAATTTTACGATGCGTAAAGAATTATATATTTTAAAATTATTTATATAACATGTGGATTTTTAAGCCATACATTGTCAATTGTGAGCCACTTAGTACCTTGAAATAGAAGAAGATCTTTTAGAGTAGAACATGTAATACTTGTAAATAACTGAGTTTCTTTAATGTGTTAACAGTTTTACTTATCTTGGGGAAATGGAAATTTGTGTTGGTTTCCAATAGGTTCTGTTCAAAAATGTATGTAACTTATAACTGATTTTGAAACGCCTTCTACGTAATTTGAATTCACTTACTGAGTACTGGTGTGTAATAGAGTAACAATGTCACGGATAGTCTATTAAATACAGCACTGGCAAGATTTTCTCTATTACAACGCTTTAAAATTGCAATCTAATGACTATGGCTAAGTACACGATGATGTCGTACCATAGAACGTGTTTCCACATTTAGAAAATCCTTTATTTTTCGGAGTAATTTTTGTAATTTCGGAAAAAGACTACAGTACATAGTAAGTAGATGCCGCCATTTAAAAATGGAATACGGAAATATATTTAACTTTTATAACAGAGCTAGCTAGAGACGATTATCTGAAAAATGTATCAAGATACAACGCACTCCTCTACTGTTAAAAAGTTGTTTGCAGCCCTTTTTCCGGTGAACCCATGTAAACATCCATCTGACAATATTTATGCGGTAACGACAGTCAACTTCCTCAAGCTCGATGGAACACGGACTCACGGGTACTCAAAGAAAACAACTGATGATCAGAATTATTCCTTAGTCCTATGAAAAAACACAATATAAGCGAACAATAGAGTGCATACGTTATGAACTCTTAGTGAAATAGATATCTCCTCATAAGAAATCGTCCGTTCCAAGCCGGATTACATACACAGACAAACAATCCGAGCTTCCTCGTGAGCATTCGATGAGAACCAGTCTGTTTCTAGTGCTGCCTTTTCTGATACATTTACCACCAGTCTACTGTATGCTCACCTAACTGAAGCTGCTGAAAATCACATAATATATAGCACTACTCGGAACGATGGGGAATGTGCAAGATATTTGTGGGCAGCAGTACAGTTAAGCAGGGTGTGGAATAATAACATGACCTGCTGCAGGCCATGACCTTACATGAGTACAGGATTTATGAGAAAGCAAAAGAAGTTTCCGCAAAACGGTTATAAGGACACCAGATTTGGTAGTAGCTTGGTCTGTTAGGAGAACGGAATAAAATGAAGGTTACAATATTTTTACAACTTTCCTCCGTGAGCCGTCTCCATTTACGTAGAGAACAAACATACCTGAGTAGAATATGACAACTCTTAGAATTTATGTTGTGTGTGCTGCCTGTAATTATTATGATGATTTTAGCTTTGTTCAAACTCAATCCATGCTGCAACCACAGCAGAAACTCTATTTCATGTATGACTTTGAATATACAGACAGATTATGTACGAAGGACTTTGGCAATGTGTGACTGACGCAGTAACAGCGTATAATCGGGTTTTTATGATTCATATTAGTATTCACTCTAATATCAAGTCGCATGTGCGTTTGGTATCCATGAGTACAGGAAGAACTTTCTATTTCTCACCAACAGTTTTTAATTTCTCTCCAACAGTTTTTAATTTCTCTCCAACAGTTTTTAATTTCTGACATGCACTCTGGCTATGATGTTGATCGAAGATGTAACAAAATCTTTGGATCGAACTGAGCAGAATCTCTTACGATAAGGTAAGTGGCTTATCTTCGATACTATGTTGGTGGACTTACGGTGGACTTAGCAAAAACTCGTGAACAAAGCGCACACTTGTGAGGAAGAATGGTTCAAAATGGTGCAAATGGCTCTGAGCACTATGGAACTTAACATCTGTGGTCATCAGTCCCTTAGAACTTAGAACTACTTAAACCTAACTAACCTAAGGACAACACACAACACCCAGTCATCACGAGGCAGAGAAAATCCCTGACCCCGCCAGGAATCGAACCCGGGAACCCGGGCGTGGGAAGCGAGAACGCTACCGCACGACTACGAGCTGCGGACTGTGAGGAAGACACCACTTTGGATTATCACATCGCCACTGCTCTGGAATACTACTTAGGTGATATTTTGCTATGCCACTCTAAATGTGCACACTTGAGAGAGAACAAAGTTTAATTATTTTTGTCGTTCCAGATATCCTTTACGACTATTTCAGTTAAATTTTGTGAAAGGATTCATAAATTTTTTTTTGACCAAATCGATATCCAAACTAAGTGCAAAAAATAGATCACTTTACAGCATGCATAAAAACGATGGTGTCAAGGAGTGGGATTGACTTCTTACTGAATGAGAGGTAGACGTAATATATAGGACCAATGTGGGTGCTGACAGAATGAAAAAAGCATGTAGCGATTTCACCAACTGATTTGCAGCACCCTAAAGTGAAAGCAGCATAATGAGTAGCAAACGACGATTTTGCAGCCAACTAGAACCAAGGGATAAGTATGCTGTCTGATCAAATGTCTGGGGTGCTCCTATGTATCGCATTACTGCCCACTAGACGTCACTAGAGGCGGACCCGCCAATATATAGTCCGCGCAGAATGCCACGGTCGGTAGATGCGCAGATGGCAGGGCATGCATGGGGAGCATGGTAGTGGTGGGGATTATCGGCAGGCGCTATAGGGGAAATGACGAGCGCTGGAGGGGAAGCGCCATTCCAAACTGAAGCCTACATTCACATTTTCTGTAATGCCCTCAGTTGCATGGTGGCCATTCAAAAGGATCTACTGTCACCTCTGTTTTGGTTAGTATCTTAAAAGAATTTCACCGAAACTGCAGCAATTTGAGTCGCCCGGATTGTTAATCGTTTGTAACTTCCAGAGAAGCATCACGAGTGGCGAAGTTTGAGTAAAACCTACATGTTTCTCTGGTTGCAATGTTAAAATTTGCTTCAGTGGAGTTTACACAGTCTCATCTCACTAACATGTTGTGCAGACGCAGCTGCAAAATAATTCTGAATTCTGAAAAAGCGGTTCATTAAATTTATTAAGTGAGGAACTGAGGAAAAGTAACGCCAGTAGCTTATGAAAAAGCGCCTTCTCGGTACAAAATAAACGTGTAATGTCTTCACTTATATTATTCCAAGACCCATAGCATTTCTCGTTCCACCAGCTATCGATGGCCTTATAAATTGCATTCTTTCATCAGAAAAGTCTGTAGTCATGGAAGGTAACGAAGTTTTGCATAATAGCCATATCATAAAATACGCTCCTCTTTGTATGCTATTGCCGGCCGGGGAAGCCGAGCGGTTCTAGGCGCTTCAGTTTGGAACCGCGTGACCGATACGGTCGTAGGTTCGAATCCTGCCTCGGGCATGGGTGTGTGTGATATCCTTAGGTTAGTTAGGTTTACGTAGTTCTCAGTTCTAGGGGACTGATGACCTCTGATGTTAAGTCCCATAGTGCTCAAAGCCATTTGAGCCATTTGTGTGCTATTATTTGTCAAAATCGCATTTCGATATCTCAAACTGTTTATGAAATACGAGCAATGTTGTAATTATTTCACTCTTGCTTTATCGCTGGCGCAATGCGATCGCAAATGACTGTGCTACGTGAGATCAATTTTCTCGAGATTGGTGACAGATAGAGACCTCCAGCCAAGTCTAAACAAAAGTTCAAAATGTTAGCTAAATTCCGTATGCTGCGATATATTGTGTAATATCATAGCTACATCTATTTTTCATTACAAACTTTTTCGAATTTCTGGCAGTGTATTACCTCCACATAAACATCATACTACCTATGACCAGTAAGGAAATGATGGGCACACCATCATGGGCCAGACATATAAAGCTGTAAGTAAAGCAAACATGAATTTTTTTATCAAAATTAAAAGAATGTAGCAACCAGTCGCGGAAACAGAATTTATTTATCTTATTGCAAATCTATTTCGACTGATATCAGTATCATCACTGCTAAAACAAATACAAGAGACAAGGCATAAACAACAACTTCTTTAACAAACAAAAAATTGACAATAAAACATAGGTACATAAATTACAACATACACAGATGTCTGAATTTAAAATTCAAAGTCATACCGGGATTCTAACCGATACATGCCACAAGTAGAAGCACTATCCTTGGCAGATTTCTATTATGAAGTGACACATCGCAGGTCAACACTGCAACAAGACAACATGAGGTGGCGCCACGTTGCAGTAAGCGCCCTCTATGTAAAATACAAGAGTAATATAAAATACAAGCAATAAGGAATATATCACATTACAAAACATTATACAGTGATGGTAACTGATAATACCAATTTAAACAATTACAACAAGTGAAAATGTCTGAACATTGTTTGTCAGACGATAATAACAAATTAAATATATCAAAATTGTAGGAAGAGATAAACTCGCTAAAAATATGATTTCATTCACACAAATTTGGGAAATGAAACATATTTATCATAATGCCGAGGCCGAATAGAAGGTATCAATGGCCATCTGTCGTTCTACATACGAACTATAAGGGCATCAAAAGGCACATTCATGTTGCTTCCAATAGATGACGCTATGTTACTGAGTGCACAAATCCAAAGTTGACAGAGTTCAGGTAAAAATTACAGCACGCGATGAACAACCTAATTACTTAAATAACGCGTTTTTACAAAGTGTTGCGCATATAACGACCCATATATGTGGATAACGACTTTAGATCTGCTATGCGAACTATAGCCTGATGAAGAAATGTGCCGTGCACCCTTATATTTCTCATGAGTATGGTGGTAACAGTTTAGGTGCAAAAATTGGCAATTGCATCAGATTTCACTAAATAGCATCATCTATTGGAAGTAACATAAATGTGCTTTTTGATGCACTTGTAGTTAGTATGTAGAACGGCAGATGGCCATTGATACCACTATTCGGTTTCGTCATTATGACAAATATGTTTCATTTTCCAAATTTATGTGAATGAAATAATATTTTTAGCGAGTTTATCTCTTCTTACAATTTTTACAATCGTAGTTTTGATGTATAATTTGTTATTATCGTCTGACAAACAATGTTCAGACATTTTCACTTGTTGTAATTATTTAAATTGGTATTATCAATTACCATCACTGTATAATGTTTTGTAATGTGATATATTCCTTATTGCTTGTATTTTATATTACTCTTGTATTTTACATAGAGGGCGCTTATTGCAGCCGTGGCGCCACCTCACGTTGTCTTGTTGTAGTGCTGACCTATGATGTGTCACTTCATGATAGAAATCTGCCAAGGACAGTGCTTCTACTTGTGGCATGTATCGGTTAGAATCACGGTATGACTTTGAAATTTAATTTCAGATATCTTTATATGTTGTAATTTATGTAACTACGTTTTATTGTCAATTTTTTCGTTTGTTAAAGCAGTTGTTGTTTATGCCTTGTCTTTTGTATTTGATTTAGCAGTGATGATACTGATATCAGTCGAAATCGATTTGCAACAAGATAAATAAATTATTTTTCCGCGACTGGTTGCTACATTCTTTATGATTTTATATTCCACTGTTACAGCACAGAAAGGGAACCTTATGGAGCCCAACATTCAAGAAAGATTTTTTGTACCGAATAGTTTGCATAAAATCATTTGAGAAAGATTGTAGGGGGTGCGCCTAGATTGTCTCATCGCCGACCGGCCGAAACGTTTCAGACATTGTCGGCCTCCTCTTCCGAACAAACGAATGAACTGGCCCAGGGCTTTGGTAGAAAATTGGTCACTGCACATCGGCCACCGTATCGTGGGCGGACTATACCAGGAGGCGGGGTACTGAGTTGTCAATAGAGAAGCAGTAACAATGGGAAGACTCAGCGACTTAGAGTGCGGACTAGTCAGTGGAATAACTATTTCATTTCATCCCTCGTAAAGCTGCGCAAGACGACTGATTGTGATGTGTTGTGATTATGAAATGGAAATGCGAAGGAACAACCACATGTCCGAAAGAACAGACACCATGTCCATAAAAATATATAGTTCTGGCAATACCGGCCATGACCTTCTTCTTCTGTGCGGATGCACACATATTCCCCGAACTCTTACGGGACTTGGTAAGAATGTCTTCCACGAGTAATGAGTGTGTTGGGGTGGGACACTACGAATGTAGTGTGTGGACATACAAGGTGAGAATGTGGATCTCGCGGGAGGCGTGCGCGAGATAGCCCGTGCAGTAGCGCTATCCTCTGCACCCTCGGTGGCTCAGATGGATAGAGCGTCTGCCATGTAAGCAGGAGATCCCGGGTCCGAGTCCCAGCACACATTTTCACCTGTCCCCGCTGATATGTATCAACGCCCGTAAGCAGCTGAAGGTATCAGTATAATTCTAATTTCGCTGTAGACGGCTGCAGGTCATCAACGGTGTCTGTTCTTTCGGACATGTCCGAATGAACAGACACCATACCCGTATAAGTAATCAACAGAAATGGTCGTTAATGGTCTGGTGTGGAATTTTAAACGGTTACTTGATAGGATCGTATATTTTTGACCGAAATGTAACTGGGGAATCTTATTTACTTCTCCGCGATGATTTGTTGGAGCTAATGGAAAATGTTGATTTAGAAACTAGGCAACAAATGTGGTTCCAACAGGACGGAGTAGCTCCCCATATCCTAAAACTGTGCAGAATGCTTTAAATTTACGGTACACTGGTCGGTGGATAGGACGCAGCGGACCAATACAGTGGCCTCCACGTTCACGAGACCTAACATCTGAGTTTTCCTTGTGGGGTTATTTAAAAAATATTGTTCATGAAAGGCAGCCCACAACCAGAAACGATATGGAGCAACGCATTCGAAGAGCGTGTGCAGCCATACCACGGGATGTGCTGCTCAAAACTGTGGACAACTTTCGCAGGCGATTGACTTTATGCACTGCAGCAAATGGGGATAATTTTGAACAATTTCTTCGTGGCTAATTTAATTATTTAAGCACCCCAAATTGTGAGAGGCAAGGGGACTCACACCAATGGAACATCCCATGGGAACATGATTCTATTACGTTCATGTCGTTATTCCTGGGTAACGCTAAAAGTAGGATACACTTCATTTCGTACAAAAGAGCTTAATTTGGCGTAACGAAAGAATTGGTCCACATTTTGTATCGATTTGATGCGTCTTTCTCGGATAATTCTAAATAAATCGGAGTGCTTCCTCAGTTTTACTTTTTCTCGATTTCAGCGCCTTCTGTCAATGGTTTAAAAATGTTTCAGAGAAATCTTGTTTTATGGAGAATCCGAGTCTGCAATACAATATGGGTGTTTCTATTTAAGATTCAAAAGTTACCCCCCCCCCACCTCGGGGGGGAGGGGGGGGTCTGGAGGTCACGTGTAGTATCATTTGTTGCCCCCCTTTGAGCTTACGAACTTGTCTTATCCACTATTTTTACCCGATGTATAGTTTTCGAGATAATCTCATCTGAAACTTCAGATGGACCACCCTGTATCAATGTTGTGCCGGCCGGTGTGGCCGTGCGGTTCTAGGCGCTTCAGTCTGGAACTGCGCGACAGCTACTGCGGCAGGTTCGAATCCTGCCTCGGGCATTGATGTGTGTGATGTCCTTAGGTTAGTTAGATTTAAGTAGTTCTATGTTCTAGGGGACTGATGACCTCAGATGCTAAGTCCCATAGTGCTCAGAGCCATCTGAACCATTTTCGTATAAATGTTACATTATATTATTATAATATTATTGTAAATATGAAATTCATTTACATAATGGCAAGACCACACACACCAAGTCGGTGAAGTGTTGCATCTTTATCACTTATGTTTGTACAGGAGGGTTCTGCGATCTATATATTCACTTTGCCATCTTCACTTTGCAAACTACGGTGAATTCCATGACAGAGGATTATATATAAACATTACATTATATTATTATAAATATGAAATTCAATTACATAATGGCAATATCACACACACATTAAGGCGGTAAAGTGCTGCATGATTATCACTTACGCTTGTACGGCAGGGTTCTGTAATCTACATCTACACTTTCCGAACTGCTGTCCAAAACAGAGGGTAAGCGACTGACAGTTCAGGTTTTTCGGCATGGCAGTGATGTTCCGTCTTTAGTCAAAAAGATGTGAGATCATCCGTGCTACCCTGTACAATATATTCAATGTCCCCTGTACCTCTTATTTGATGTAGATCCTACACTTTGGAATAATGTCGTAGGATGGATCGTACGAGTGTTCTGTAATCTCCTTTAGAGACTGACTGCATTTTACCAACATCCTACGCACGAACTAAAGTCTGCGATCCGCTTTAGCCAAGCCTGATAATATTTCATTTCATATAGTCTCTAATTCTTATCCCCAAATATTTGTGACAGTTGAGGGATTCCATTTGTGACTGAGTGATTGATTATATCGTCGTAGGATACATAGTTTTACACTTCTGAACATTCGAAGCTGTCGGTCTTTGTACCATTTTCAAATATTCATGCATCTTATGAGAAAAGCTCAGTTGGATTCGGCATGATCTATGTTTTCGGTATCCACGCTCTTTGGTGTCGATGCGCTCATTTTGTTCGAGTAATCTTGTTACTTTTAAGCTCAAAATATGTTATACGATTCTACTACAGTTGTAAATGATATGGACGGTAGTTTTGCGGATCACCGAAATGCTGAAATCAGCAACCGAGATCTGTGTCTCTCTTTACAGACATAAGCAACACCCACCGTTTTATTTTAACATTTGTGCCCCGTCGCGTAACGGTTGTATGCTCCATACCACTTGGAATTTCATCAGGAAAAACGCTTTGGTCGGTTCCGCTCTCTCAACACGGAATAATGAATTCCAAATTTTAAAAAAATAGGGAACTGAATTTATTCCCTTAAATCCCACTAAACTCAATGAATTTAACCCCTATTAGATACACGCTAACACTCTCTGCTCCCACAATTGTAACAGACATTATTCTTTTGTAAAACAAGAAGTATTATTAATTTTAAAACGACTTCATATTCGCCATCAGCTGCACTATTTATTACAATATCCACTGTTAAAATTTCGAGCATTGATCATTTTAAAGCTATAACAGCTGCTGAAAACACAGCAATAGTCAGCATTAATAAAAACAATAAAAACGACGTGAGCTTCTACGGCACACGTCAGCCTTTGTCACATGCACCCTCGGTATGTTACACTAGGGATAAAAACTCATGAAAATGGATTCGTGGCTCCTGTTCACGTCATTAGCAAATGCCATACTTGCCAAAACAGGCAGGAAACAGATGGAACCTATTTACGTTGGAACATTACGGTGGGGACCGGCTCGAAGATAGGTAGTTTCCGTCGGTGGAAGAAAATTTCGAGTGTATGATATGAGGAGGTTATTTCTCTGCCTCTATCTATTTCCTTCCATCATCATCATCACAAACACGGCAAGTTATACTTCACTTACTGCAGCATTTCCACTGAGCAGATGCAGTTAAGATCCCTCACTCTTTCAGTGGCTTTTTACTGGTCGACGAAATGTGCCACCTGTCTTATACGGCATGCTTTTGCAGTAACGTGAAATTCTTACCACAGACGCAGGCCACCGAATAGTTCCGAAGATAAATTTTGATAAATCTGCACGTTCAGTGTCGAAGGCGTAAGCTTGTTGTTATTAATAGCTTTTGAAATGTTTATGGTTATAAACTCCCCTTGTCATGGTCTTAATTATATCTCGTTGGTATAGTATCCACATATACTGATGTGGAGAATACACCGTAAATTATTCCTGGTCTATTAGTATTTATTGTGGGAAGTCCGTAATTAATTCACTAATCCTGACTTCAATTAGTCTGCGCCATCTGCCTTAGGAAATACTTTAATTATAAATATTATTAATCAAAGTCTTCCTTAAATACGGTACTCTTCTTACAACAGGGCGTAACTTTTAACTTTTGGAGATACTAGTAATGTAGCTGGTAAGCGATTCGCGATTGTGGCAAAAATTGTCTCTGTCTTGTGAATATGAACTGTCACTCGAAAAGTGATTTCTACGTTTACTTCATAATTATTTACTTCAAAAGAGCCTAGAAAAGCTTTTAAAAAACTCACTTTCGTTCAACCTGCCTTGCAATAAAGTCCACAAATCTGAAACATGTAGATTCAATAAATTAGACACGCTACTTTCGTGTATCTAAGATTGAGCTACCTAATAAATGGAACTACAACGCCGAGAAAACTTTATTTAGTTAACACACAACAGGCTTTTCAAATCACTCAGTCACAAATTAATCTTCAAGTAAATTTTCAAAAATCTTCAGAATTTTTGTTTTTCTTTTAACAATTTTATTACAGGAACCTTTAAATTGCAGTATTATTGCCACTTTAATAACTCATATGCCCGGATTTTCACCTGCTCGTGGTTAAATATGAACATGAACTGGTCAATACTTTATTTCATTAAAGTTTAGAAATATTTACTTCATTTGTTTCAGTTACTAACTTAGGGTCTGCCGAGTCGCTTGCGGAGGTCTTCCTTGGAAGCCGGGCGTCGTCTTGTGGCAACGTTGACCAGCACAGAGGACAGCTTGCTGAGGGAAGATCGGTCCTTCTGTTACAGCCACGCCCCACATTTGAACCATGAAACAGCAAACAGAACGAACATCTCTTACAGTATCATATTACAAAACACAATATATAAGATCTTTTCATTTTAGCATCACTGGAAACTTTACTTACAATGCATGTGTTGCGTGGCGGAGACTGCTCGATGGTTGAAGGTACTAATCGATGTGTCATCATACCCGTAAGCCTGCCAAATTTCATCAGCTAGACTGGTTTGCACACGAACGTTATCCATGACCTATCGAAGAGAAAATTATGTTCATCCAGTGTATGCCCAGGACCATCAACAACCTTGGAAGCTTGACAGTAAATAAGTATGACGCTTTCGAGGCTTCCTCTTACAACTCGTCACCACAAAACCCGCTATAGTGCTGTAGCGAAACACGTACCTTCAGGGATGAATGGTGTAAAGGGTTGTGATTAGTGATGAGAACAGATTCTGCCTTGGCGTCAGTTGGACATTCTGCCTTGGCATTTTGTTTTGTTTTTTTGTTTTTTTTTTTTTTTTTTTTGTTTAGGGCGCTCAACTACTAATGTCATTAGCGCCCAGTCACAAACCTTAGTGCACTAATAGCGTAGAAAAACGCAAGGGGGCAACATCAGAAAATATTTACAAGGACGCAGAGAAACAAAATAAAAGAGTTTGATCTTTTTGGACAAGTCCGTCAATGTAATAAAACGAAGGACACGAGCAGCCGCTCGAGCGTCATCAGCTAAAAGTTCCTGTAAGGTAGACGGCAGAACATAGGACATAGGACAACACGAGAGTGAATAAAACTGGGACAGGACAATAAAACAAGGCGCACCGTCAATGAATGACCATAGGGGCACTGTGGGGTGGGGTCACCGGACAACAGGTAGCGGTAGCTAAATCGGCAATGCCCAGTCTGCAACCTGGCCAAAATGACCTCCTCTCGCCGGGAAGGGAGTGAGGAGGTCGTCAAAGCCGTCGGGATCGGTTTGATGGCCCTAAGCTTATTTTCATGGAGAGAGGACCAAGCCTCATGCCACAATGATGAAACGCACCTACATAGAACCCCACTAATATCAGTTGATGGGACATAAAAGGAAGCTGTCCGAGGCAGGAGGACAGCAGCCTCGGCCACAGCATCAGCAGCTTCATTCCCAGGAACACCAACGTGGCCAGGAATCCACAAAAAAAGGACTCGAGCGCCAGTATCAGTTAGCAACTGAAGGGACCATTGAATTCTTTGCTCGAGAGGGTGGTCCGAATATGGGTCACGAAGACTCTGAATGGCGCTCAAAGGATCAGAGCAGATGGCATAGGGAGAATGAAGATGGCGGCGGATATACTGAACAGCCCGATAGAGAGCGAAAAGCTCAATTGTAAAGCTTGAACACTGGTCAAGGAGCCAGTAGTGAAAAGTATAATCTCCAACCGCAAAGGCACATCCGACGCCAGCAGTAGTCTTTGAGCCATCTGTGTAAATAAAGACGTTATTAGCGAGTCTCGAACGAAGTTCGACAAAGCCCGAGCGGTATATCGAATCCGCGGTCCTCTCCTTTGGGAGCGAGCTGAGTTCAAGGTGAACGCGAACCTGAGCCTGGAGCCAAGGTGGGGTCGGGCTCTCACTCACTCGAAGCGTCGTAGGGAGGGTAAAATCAAGTTGCTGAAACAGGCGACGAAAGCGAACTCCAGGAGGTAACAGGGCAGAGACATACAGCCCGTATTGGCGATCGAGAGAATCGTCTAAGAAAGAGAAATATGACGGGTGGTCGGGCATTAACATCAGTCAGCAGGCGTACCGACAAAGCAACATATCGAGGCGGTAGTTTAGCTGTAATTCGGCAGCTTCGGCATACAGACTCTCAACAGAGCTGGTGTAGAATGATCCAGTCGCCAGACGTAACCCCCGATGGTGGATATAGTTTAGACGGCGTAAGATGGACAGCCGAGCAGAAGAGTAGACGTAGCTCCCATAATCCAGCTTTGATCGGACAATGGACCAAAAGTCGTCCACGAAAAGGGAGCCTGAAACTTCAGCTGGAAGGCAATCCATTATTGGATTGATAGCTATGACAAAAAGGGCCACGCTCAAAACGGAGCCCTGGGGCACCCCATTCTCCTGACGAAAGGCGTCTGACAAAACAGAACCCACACGTACCTAGAACATTCGATGCATTAAAAATGCATTAATAAAAAGAGGGAGGCGGCCGCGAAGGACCCAAGCGTGCATGGTGCGTAGAATGCCCGCCCTCCAACAGGTGTCGTAAGCCTTCTCCAAATCGAAGAACACAGCCATCGTCTGGCGCTTATACAAAAAGTTGTTCATAATGAAGGTCGACAAGGTAACTAGATGGTCAACAGCAGAGCGGCACCTACGAAAGCCACAATGGACATTGGTAAGGAGGCGTCGAGATTCAAGGAGCCAGACCAATCGAGAATTTACCATACACTCCATCACCTTGCAGGCGCAGCTGGTAAGGGAGATGCGGCAATAACTGGAAGGGAGGTGTTTGTCCTTTCCTGGTTTGGGTATGGGAACAACAATTGCTTCACGCCAGCGTGTGGGAACATGACCTTCAGTCCAGATGCGATTATAGGCGCGAAGAAGGAAGCCCTTACCTGTAGGAGAAAGGTTCCTCAGCATCTGAATGTGGTCACCATCGGGCCCCGGGACAGAAGGTCGGGACCGGTCGAGTGCACTTTCGAGTTCCCGCACGGTGAAGGTGGCATTGTAACTTTCACGATTCAAAGACTGGAAAGGAGGTGACCGTGCCTCCTCCGCTTGTTTTCGGGGAAGGAAGGCAGGGTGATAATGGGCAGAGCTCGAAACCTCCGCGAAAAAGCGGCCGAAGGCATTTGAGACATCCTCAGGATACACAAGGTATTCATTCGCTACAGTCAGGCCAGAAATCGGGGAGTGGCCCTTGGTGCCAGATAGCTGGCGCAGGCCATCCCAGACAACAGAAGAAGGAGTAAAACTGTTGAATGAGCTGGTGAAAGCCACCCAGCAATCCTTTTTGCTTTCTTTGATAACGCGACGACATTGTGCACGGAGTCGTTTGTAACTGATACAGTTCGTCATCGTAGGGTGGCGTTGGAAGGTGCGTAAAGCACATCGCCGAGCACGAATAGCGTCGCTGCATGCCGTAGTCCACCAGGGGACTGGGACTCGACGGGGAGAAGAGGAAGTATGAGGGATGGAATATTCAGCAGCAGTGAGAATAACGGCCGTGAGATATGCGACCTGATCATGGAAGGTCGCCAGGGAGGTGAAAAGCCCCCAGTCGGCTTTGGAGATGTTCCAGCTAGTGGAACGTGGTGAAGGGGTGTGATGGTCACTCGAGTCTGTGCCAGACAGAGCACACCACTCGAACCGACGTGCAAGTTGGATAGTGGATAATGAGCGGTCCAAGTGGGAATAGGTATGCGTTGCGTCCGAAAGGAAGGTAGGTGCTCCGGTATTTAAGCAGACTAGATTGAGGTGGTTGAAAAGGCTTGCCAAGAGGGAGCCTCTCGGGCAGGATGCTGGAGAGCCCCAAAGGGAATGGTGGGCATTAAAGTCTCCATTCAACAAAAATGGTGTAGGAAGCTGAGCAATCAGTTGTATCATGTTTGCCCTAGTAAAGGCAGACGACGATGGAGTGTAAACAGTACAAACGGAAAACGTGAAAGTGGGGAGAGTAATTCGGGAGGCAACTGCCTGCAGATCTGTGTGCAATGTGATTGGATCGTAGTAGACATCATCCCGAACGAGCAACATGACCCCTCCATGAACCGGAATACCTGCCACAGGGGGTAGGTCAAAACGCACGGAGGTACAGAGTGCCAGGTCAACACGATCGCATGGGCGTAACTTCGTTTCTTGGAGACCTACGACAAGCGGGCAGTGCATTCGAAGGAGCAATTTTAGTTCCTCTCGGTTGCCATTATGAAAAAGAAAAGAAAAAAGAAGAGACAAGAAAGGGTCATCTCGATGGCCGCAGAGGGCCTGGCTTCGAGGGAGCACTGCTGCTGCAGCAATCGATAGGTGGTGAGTCATGGTCCATCAACTCAACAGTTGCGTCTGCCACCTTCCTGAGATGGTCAAGAGGGGCAGCTTCCTCCGCCGGTGAAAGGCCAGATGATCGACTACCAGCGGTGCGGCCTGGCGAAACTGAAGATGGCCGGGTACGGGAACCGCTGGGTAGCGCAGGAGAAGAACAGTCTGACGATTTAATTTCATAGTGTTGTATATAACAATGTATTTATAAATTAATGTCTGAGAAATTTAGACTCTGTGTATTGGTATATCATAATATTGCGTTCAACATAAAACTTTGCTTGTAAAAATACTTTTAGAGACTTAAATAACTATGTATACCATAAAATAAAAATTAACATAACTCCTGTGCAGTATGATGAGATTATCTATAAAATATATGTTATGATACGAATAGAATATAATGTAGTGCAACAGAATATTGTACAACACTAAGAGAAGACTCTTAGGGAACAACAGACTGACCAGTGAAGTGCATTGTTTATTCCTCGGAAGAGTAACAGATTTCGAGAGTTGGATGTTTCTTCTTTATTTTCATGTAGACCTGTTACTTGCGCAGTACTCTAGCAAAGAAAAAAAAGTCTCGAAGTACATGTGGGTTTGATTTATGACCTATATAATTGATGACCATGAAAACAATAATGGTTTAAGTGGCAATAAAATTTTTCGGATTATAGCTGTTAAGCATGGAAGGCACAAATAATTTTTTACAAACCACTGGTGACGACAGCCGGCAGCTGCAACAAGAGATTGAAGTTTTACAATTGTCGATGCTGAGAAACGACAGCAAGATGGGCATGACGAGATCACAAACAACAGTGATAACGGTTGCGCCACGAGCGCAGAACCGCGCCAGATATTTTCTGTGTGCCTGTTCGCTCGTGTCAAGTGCACCCCTCCTACAACTGCGACCACCTCCATTTATGCCCACACAACCGGACATATGGTTTGCGATCTTGGAAAACATTTTCGCACAACAGCGTATCACAGAATACTGTGAACAATTTATGCTGGCAGTTAGCAATTTTGAGCAGAAAGCGACGATAGTAGAGATGGGAACTCTGTTTACTATGAACCTTCTTTGAAGAATTACGTTTGGTCGAAAGAACAGTTGATGGCTGTGAAGTTCGGGTACCCAAGAAATCTTCGCGTGTCGGTTCTTTTTTGAAGGTCCGAGCATCTGATTTAGAGGACCTCATCTTGGCAGTAGCAGATGATCATGTTTGAGCTTCAGGGTTGGTGGGAGGAAGAGACTTTGATCAGGCGATCTTGGCACTGGCCGATCTGACGACCGAATCGCTAAACGTTTAGATCGCATGCCTCTGTAGATACGTCCCTTGTAGGCCGAGGAGAGACGAGAACGGTACTGTATTTCCCTGCCGCAAGCACAGTGGGCTTTCTGCTATTGAATAACTTGCGAGCAGCTGAGGTCGACACCTTCTCTTTCACTCGAATTTCTTGTATACTTTTCTCATCTTTGTAGACGGGGCAGTCGCTAGAGGAGGCAGCATGGTCGCCCATACAGTTGAGGCAACGAGGGGACGAAAGTGGACAGTCACCCTCATGGGCATCCCTGCCACAGGTAACGCATTTAGTCGCACTTGAACAAGAATGCCGTGTATGGTTAAAGCGCTGACGTTGGTAACACGTTGTAGGGCTGGGTACATACGGCCGAACAGAAATGATCTCATAACCCGCTTTAATTCTTGAAGGCAATTGCACATTGTCGAATGTCAGGAATATAGTTCGGGTCGGTATGAGGTCCTTGTGGACCCTTTTCACCACCCGATGGACGGCCGTCACTCCCTGATCAGAGAGGAAAGACAGAATCTCTTCATCAGTTAGTCCGTCGAGTGACCTGGCATAAACCACGCCACGCAACGAATTCAAGGTGCGGTGGGCCTCCACCCGAACAGGGAATGTGTGTAAGAGTGGCTCGAAGTAATTTTTGGGCCTGGAAGGCGCTCTCTGTCTCCAACAGCAAGGTACCGTTGCGGAACCGAGTACAAGATTTCACTGGTCATCCAATCGCATCTACACCCTTCTGAATGACGAAAGGGTTGACTGTTGAAAAATCGTGACCGTCAGATCTTGTGAAATCAAGAAACTTCGGTGCTGGTGGTAGAATTTTCGGAACAGGAGTTTCATCTAGCTTTCTTTTTTGGGCAGGAGACAGGGAAGAACAAGAAGAGAAATCCATTGCGGATGAATCCCGCATGATTGCCGGCGTCTCCGATGGCGCGCTCCTTCCTTGTGGGGGAACCCTCAGAGGGCACTCCCGCCTTAGGTGATTGTCCACAGCTCAGGTCACACCTCCCGAGAGACGGACGGAGGGACCAATCGGCACGTTCGGAAGGTAACAGCTCAGGCAATCACCCCTCCCTGGACCTGGCCTTTACCAGGGGGTACGTGCGTGCCTTACTTGTCGACCCAGGGCGGGGAATTACGCGTTACCCCATCACCGTCTACGCGTGTGAACGCGTAGGTCGGCCTTCAAACACGCACAGGGAGGAAAGAAGAGAGGAAAGAGAGAGAGATAGAAGAAAGAGTCTCAAACGCCGAAGCGGAGAATAGTACAAGGAAAAGAAGACAACGAGAATAGGGCAAGGAGAATGAGGCAGATAGAAATAAGGGCATGAAAGCAAGGAGAAGAGTGAACGTAGGGAAAGACCAATAGAAAAAGAAAGCGTGAGAATGGAGAAAAACAAAGGAAACAGGATCCTGGAGTGTTCAATCGTCCGTCTACGAACGAAGGCGCGATACATTACTCCCAAGAAGAGGGAGTGTGAAGGGGAGGTAAGGGGGGGGGGATTAGGGACGAGGAGAGATGGGGAAGGGGGGTAGGGCAGCCCGGAAAGGAAGGAGAACTGCACTAGCTCGGGGCCCCGTGCCACGCACGTATCCACAAAAGAGTTGTGGACCCCCTGGGGGGCCTTGGCATGGAACTAATGTACAACATTGCAAATGTCTGCACAAAACAAATCTACATCTATATTCCATAAGCCACCGTATGGTGTGAGGCGGAGAGTACTTGTGTTCTAGTGTCCTTTGCCCCCTTTCTCGCTCCAATGACGAATGGCGCACGGGAAGAAGGATTCATCGATGCGAATTTCTCTATCTTCACATTTTTCGCGACATGTACATAGGAGGAAGTAATATATTGACGGCTCTCCTAAGAACGTACGCCCTCGAAATTATGACAGAAAACACACCATTATTAACAACACCTGTCACGCAACGTCTGCACCGGCGTCTGCTAAACATCTCGGTGACGCTTTCGCGCTTAGTAAACGAACCGGAGACTAACCGCACTGATGTTTTTTTTTTCCTTTAGTCTTATTTGCTCTATCGGTCTTTCATGGTACGAACAAAATTAAAGTACCAGTCGATCGACGATTTTGTAAGCCACCTGCCGGCCGCGGTGGTCTAGCGGTTCTGGCGCTGCAGTCCGGATCCGGGGGACTGCTACGGTCGCAGGTTCGAATCCTGCCTCGGGCATGGGTGTGTGTGATGTCCTTAGGTTAGTTAGGTTTAAGTAGTTCTAAGTTCTAGGGGACTTATGACCTAAGATGTTGAGTCCCATAGTGCTCCGAGCCATTTGAACCATTTTGTATGCCACCTCATTCCTCGATAAACAACATGTCTTTAGGATTCTTCCAATGAATCCCTGTCTGGCGTTCGCGTCTCCTGCGATTAATTTTATTTGGTCGTTATACCTCAAATGACTTCGTGCACATATTCCCAGATATTTAATGGATGTGACCAGCCCTTCGTTTCTAAGTAAAGGAGCTGTAATCTCCCAGAAGAATGAAGCCGATTAAAATTATTCTAGCGTCACGCAGTGCTCTCTCCAAAATGTTCACCTCTTCGACGAACACGAACAATAGATTAGTCCACAATGAAATATGTGTGCGGTATCTTAGGTCATCTGGTTTACATTGTAAGTATCACCTCTTGCGACCACAGGTTAAACCATGTTCTTCCAAGGTGTCTTCCTACCTAATAAGTAGTATGGACCCCTGTGTTCGAAAATGAACCTAGAGAAAGCTGTGCATGAATCAATTACATTACTCCTTTTTAGATGCTGTTTTGTAGGGTCCCTTACAAATGCTGTGCAGATGGAGGTTTGTTTTCGAAGAAGCTGTAACTTTAGCTAATGCTTTCAGTTGCTATTGGCTGATTTTAACCGAGAACTTCTCGTCGCTCTTAGTTTCCGCGGAAACTAACAGCGATATGTTGTTATCAGACAAATTGCACTAAGATGCAAAAATGTTCAATAATTTATGTCAGTATGCCATGGCTGGACATAGCTTTCTGGAACATTGCACGGCATTCTTTCCAATATTTTATTTTTGACTTCATGTACAGTCTAGACATATGACCATTCACATGCGTAAGCTGCCACGACTATGGGGTTGAAACTGATCATTAGCCAATAAAACTTGAAAACCAGTCATTGTTTTATACCAAAGCCTGTGAATTCATAAGAGATCATGATGCCTGTTTTCAGTGCCCCCAAACAATACCCATTATACTGAATTTGACCTATGAATGAACAAACGCAATGTGACTAACTTGCTGTCCCTCTTATAGGTGTAATTCGTGCGATGCAAAAGTGTTTGCGCTCGGTATCCTACAATACCCACTAAACTGAAAAGATCTGAGCTAAACTGAAAGCAAAAAGTTTCACAGCAAACTGAATCTACACGGCTACCTGCAAATTTCGTTTAGCAATAATAAAGTGTCATCATTGCTGAAGGATGTTTGTTCTCTCTCTGCCAGAAATCTGTTGGAAGTTAAGGGTTATTCTTCCGAGAACGTAGTTCATAAGTGAACACACGTAAATATTTGAATCAAGATGAGAGGAGTAAAAAATAATTTCATAAGAAACCAAGTAACATTCTTCTGAAAAATATACAAAATCGTATCTTTCACATTAAAGTTGCCTTCAATGAACCACGTAACTATAATAACCATACATACACAATGAACTAGGAAAATGGCTCTATATTGATATTAAAATCGATTATATTAGTTACTCAATGGAAAAGCAGAGAGGTGATAAACTTGCAAAGCCCGTATAACTGAACAGTAACTGGATAGTGATTTCCACCTGTTCTGTCGAAACTACGGATTGGAACAAAGAACTAATACTGCCCACATTGAATATGAGTACAAATTATCCCAAATAAATAAATAGCACGTTCCACAAAGCACAACTATGCAAATGCAGCTCAAGCAAGAAAAAAATCTCACCATAATCAGAAACGATGTTGCTTCAACATACCCGTTTCTTTATAAAAAGAGAAAACTACTATATTAAAAATATTGACATGTCCTCTCAGCACCAAAAGGAAGAATAGAGTGTGATGCTTTGTTCACCTGTCGAAAAATTCCATTGGTTGTCTCACCTCAGAATTTGGACGACTTAGTTAATCTCCTCTACAGTTCCCATCCAAGGTACGTTATTCTAGCAGACTGATAAGTCTTTAAGATAGGTAAGGTTACTGACGCAAGCATGGATGTATGGCATTAAATGTGTGTAACAGCAGACGACTTCCTAAATATTACATAAATCCTCTATGAAAAGAAATATTCATTCAAGAAGTATTTAATGGCTGTGGCTTGATGTTTTTGGACCCATCATGGGCTAGGGAGTATTTGATATCACAAGATTATGTTTTGTGATGGGGCGGGGAGAAATGGAAGGCACTGTCTTTGTTGCTTCTAGGAATCACTATTGCAAAACCTTTACTGCTCTTTATCGGCGCCGTCCAGAAAAAGGAAATCTTCGTACTGAGCACGCTGAATGTGAGAACATCAGATTTTGAGGACGTCTTGGTAGAGATATTAAGGAAAGCACCTTGAACCACAGTAATGACTCAGGAGGAACTGTCAATATTTATGCACATGACAGGAAACAATTATAACAAATATCGGCAGTAAAATGCATATCTTAAGAGATAGGAGCAGCTCTTCATTTTCGATACTGTAAGCAAATTTCTTGTACTGCAAGAGCTGTTTGCTTTTTCATATTTTGGGAGGAGGCTGTATGGACCAAAACAAGAAAATACTGTTGAGTAAAAATGCACACCATGAGTTATGTTCACGGAAAGAGGGTGTTGCACAGTGTCGAAGATGCTCATAGCTCTTAAGCTACGCGTATTTACTAGACTGTTTTTCTTCGAATGATTATTCCTGCCACATGCCTGAATACTGCCAATGCTCCTGTAACACCCTGTATGTGCTGTAACGCTTGCAGTAAAAGCTGGTCATAACGCAGTTTAGATTGTATTTCAGGAATACATAGCTTGAGAGTGTGTTGCCTGCAAAAGGTCAAGGTACTTGGATTATACGACGTCACGCATTGGAAGGAAATTCTGCTGTGATTTCTTCAGAAAATGCTGCTGATGTTGTTGGGTAAGAGCAGCTGTGGAAAAAAAACACGATTAGGGCGTTTAATGCTCTGTATTTCAAGAAAATAGTAGAAATGTCCCTGGAGTGAGCATCCAGATTTGCAGAAAAGATTTTTTTCCCTAACATATACTGACTGGAACCGTCACAAGACTACGGTGCAGCATATGGTTTGTCCCTAAACACTCTGCACCTTTTTAATGACATTACATCACTAGTGTAGACAGGTACTGTTCAAAATTTCAGCAGATTTTCAGACGCATCTTAACACATTGCATTACATATTTGGAATGAACTTGGCTCAAAGCTCTTAAAATGTAAAGGCGAAGGCATTTCGCTTATTTGGGACAAATGTTACAGCTCAGATGTTGCAAATTGTTTGCTGTAGGAAAAGAAGGGAGAGCCGCCGCTATTTTTAGGTTCTGTACTGCATTTACTCGGACTGCCGACTCTCTCTTTTAAAAAATTATATTACATGGCGTTTTTCTAGTGTGCCAAGAAGAAAGTGTTCCGAAAAAAAATGAATTTTGTAACTATTACGTGAAGCATATTATTGATTTATCACAATCGAAGTATTTTTACAGACGGAACTCTCCCGTTTTTGTTTCCAGTGGCATATGTTCGATTGTCATTCATTTTTCAGGATCTAAATCATTTATCGTCCATGACATAGATGCTAGTACTAGTTTCCTATTCTCACTACTTTACAATTAGCACAGTGGATTTGAGATCTTTGAAATCCGGGGGCAATAGCGCAGACTATCGTCTATAAATCTTATGTGCAGATGAAAACTACTCGAAATGTATCTACGTTCAACGGAATGACTGGTAGCTCAATCCCACACTACCGGATTTTGTTTCATAAACGTATGTCCAGTCAGTCGCATACTTCAGCCTTATGATACCAACTCTTTACTACACTTTGTCTCGATGGTTTTTAAGCTATAAAGGGCCTATTATTAGTTGTACGACCATGATTATACCTCTGTCGGACTTACAAATGAAAAACTTTTTTTTTTTTTTGGGGGCGTCCGGCGAAATCTCTCACCAGGTCCTCATACTAGTTTCTAGGCATCCTTACAATATCACTGTGAGCTCAGAACTGAAAAGAGCGACGTGACGCGATCGACAGGAATACAATACATCTGTGCAAAGCTTCATCAGATTATCACGGTTGTTTACACTTCGCGCCTACTCGGACCTTACTTTCCGAATAGCCCTCGTACAATATACATACAACCAAAGATACAAAACACTGTGATTCTGCGAAGATCACCCTCCTCAATGAGATACCAATTCCTAATATTCTTCCCACCCCTGCTCAGCATCGTGTGGGATGTGCAGATGAACAGGGCAGGCGATATGGTGTCCCTCTGAGGTGAGTATACATGAGGATTTTGGTAACCTGATGGTATACAAATGTCTTCGACAGGTTCGCTGAGTGTATAAGCCAAAGTTACGGGTGTCTGTCCACAGGATTGCCTTTCTAATAATTGTAGTTTGTTGTCAAAATTGAGGCGTGAGCCGTCCATTACAGTTCAGTTACTGTACTACTGAAACCACCAGCAGAAAGCGTATTCAACCAGTGTGCGAGATACTGTACATACGCATGTTTTCTTGTCTCCCTGGTGTCAGTATCCTCTAGAGTTGTGGCGATTCGTGAATGAGTCGTTCATTTGAACGACTCTAAATAAAGAGTCGTAAGAATCGAATCGTGATACGGACGAATCGTCGTTCAAAAGAATCGTAAGAACGATTGCGTGTTTCCGAGTCGTGACGATTCCAAGTTCCAACGATTCATCGATTCTTAGTACGTTATGCTTCGAAGGCAACTTCCGAATCATGCCGAGTCGTGCCGAATCATTACGACCGCCAGATGGCAGTCAAGTGGAGGATGCGTGTGAACAAAGGAAGCAATTTTGCACCACCTTTAGCACAAATCGACTCCTCTTTCCTGGCATACTGAAAATAAAACAATAGATACAATCAAATCAAACGTGACCTTCCATCAATTAAGGCATTACACGTATAAATCGAGAATCACACTTGTAACGTTATATGCATGTTTACTCATAAATAAACTATTTCTGGCATATCTTATCATGACGCTGTTCGATTCTAACCCCATTTAAAATTTCAGAGATGTCCTGCCATCTGTGAGTAAGATGTAGAACTTTTTGCATTCCGTAAGAATCGTGTCATCGCAGACTAGAATGAATCGTGAAAGAATCGTGAACGAATCGTAGGAATCGATTTGCAATGTGAGATTGAATCGTAAGAATTGAATCGGGAAAAGAATCGTGTTGCCCAACTCTAGTACCCTCACATTCCATCGGAAAAAAATGCGTCATCGTCCATTACAAATTCATTAATAGGCAACTGATGCCATATGACAGTCGTATGTAACAGCACATTCGCACCGAATGGAACTCATATTTCATATACACATGCATTTCAGACTCACTAGTTAAACGGAAGCAGATGTTATACAACAGAAACACCAAATGTGACTGCGAGTTGTAACTGGTGCCACACCACCACCTCCTCAAAAAAAAAAAAAACAAATTAAATTTGGTGGTGGGACCTGTGTTTCACGATCGAATGCAATCCGGCAAAGGCCATTCTCCAGGTTGCGCCGTACACGTGTACGTTCGTCACTCGCATACAGACAGAACTTACTCTCATCAATCAAGACAACAGAGTGCCATCGCAAGCACCGGTCGACTCTTTCACGACACCAGAGTACCAGTGCAAGGCGGTGTCGTGATGTCAGTGGCAGCCTGACCACATGATCTCAGCCCTACTGCTGGCAGAGGCTGCCCAGCGGTCCTTGGAGACATAGCAGATGCATCACGTGCCCGCATTTCTTCCCTGCTTGATGTCCGGTCGGCCAAGGCTGCTGGCACAGTGCGTCGATCTTGACGGACGTCTCTAGTACGTTGACGTCCAGAACCTGGTGTACGGTTGTGAGTATGTTCCACAGACCATTGTTGAAAGTCCTAAATATGAACATTTGCCGCAGTCCGTCGATACGTCCATCCGCAGGCTCACAATGCATCCCTAGTTCAAATGGCTTAAGCAATACGTATTCGTCAGTGGGGCACGATTGAAGCCTAGAATGAATGATGCAAACACTTCCCACCTCTAAACTCAGCTTTACTGCCTACAGAATCAAACTAGAGGGCGTACAGACAGCTCCCCGAGCGCCATGTCATCGGCGATGGTCGTAACAAATGAGTTACTAATACTACAACTCGTCAGTATGCACATGGAGCCAGTCAATAGCCAATGATCACACTCCTTTTTATCACGGCATTGTATGTCATGTACTTACAGTAGTGAATGATAACACATTCCTCACGTTTATCGTTCTGTATTTCAAGGAGTGTCATGCAAAATGAAACCCAGAAGCCGTCAAACTGAGAATGTCCGCACGCTAACACTTCTGATATCGCAGTGCTCGTTATAAGCCGGCTAGAGTGGCCGAGCGGTTCTAAGCGCTACAGTCTCGAACCGCGCGACTGCTAAGGTTGCAGGTTCGAATCCTGCCTTGGGCATGGATGTGTGTGGTGTCCTTAGGTTAGTTAGGTTTAAGTAGTTCTAAGTTCTAGGGGACTGATGGCCTCATAAGTTAAGTCCCATAGTGCTCAGAACCATTTGAACCATTTTTTTGCTCGCTATAAACTATTTCCCGACAGATACAGCATTCCTCACACGCGTTTTATTCATAGGTCAGGCCTACGTCACCCGTTTCTGTTAACTTATCCCACCTGCAACTATAGGAACCTTGTACATCTAACAAAAAAGAAATTCGTAAATATTCGGTGGGCAGCTGTTGAGATCATCCGATGATTTTCATCATACCGCCAACATTATTAATTGGAGCAGCTTAAAATCAGTTCCTCCCTACGATACCTATTCCCACAGTTATGAAAATCTATAGTTTGAGCAGTACAGTGCATCTGCTCGTGGTATTTGGAATCTCTAAATTAGCCAAATGCATTATTTTAGAAGTCACTCAAGTATATGAGGGTTGGAACTTCCAGTGGCAACTATTTATTCACAGCCGATGCGAAAGAGTTACATGTTTGCACGTGTTACCGTCCTTCAAAGTATTCACCAGCGTTGTGTAGATCTCGTTGCCAGCGATGTGGAAGTCGTAGTATACCGTTAGCAGAATCTGTTCTGTTGATGGTGCGAGTGGAGTGGCGTACTGCCTGTCGAATATCTGGAACAGTTCTGAAACGAATGCCACGAAGCCAAAACTAAAACGTCAATCCAACGAATGGCGGCATTATGGGTCGCCGCGGAAGTCGAAAGTGCGTCAGAGCCACAGTATGGTGAAAGTTATGGTGATTCTCATGTACGACTGCGATGGTGATATCCAATCGCATTACGTTCTTCCACGGCAGACCGTCAATGCACAGTATTACTGTTCGTTTTCGGAGCATCACCTGCGACCAGCTTTGCGAAAGAAGCGGCGACACTTTCTGCGCAACCCACCCATCATTTTGCACGGCAATACGCGGGCGCATACAGCGCATGCTGCAGCTGCTCTGTTCGGTCAATGAGACTGAGAAGTACTGTACCATCCACCATACTCCCCGAACTTAAGTCATTGTGACTTTGGTTTGATTCCTAAGATGGAGGAACCACTTCGTGACATTCGTTCAGTTTTTTTTCTGTAGATTCAACAGTCAGTAGACCGCTCCATTCGCACCATCAACAGAACAGGCTCTGCTAACGGTATACTATGCTTTCCACATCGCTGGCAAGAGGTTTTATACAACGCTGGTGACTACTTTGAAGGACAATAACAGATCCATACATGTAACTCTTTTGTATCGGTTGTGAATAAATAGTTGCCTCTAATTAAGTTCCAACCTTGATCCAACCCTCCTATATGGGTGGTGCCCAAAAGCTCGTGCATATTTGAAAAACTTCGTATTTACCAACTCGACCTGCTGAGAAATTTTTTTTGATAACCAGTATCTGTCGGCAATGAGTTTGTATTCGCCTAATATGATGCTGTAAATGTTTCGAAGAATTTGATGGTGTTCTGTTGAACGAAACTGGTCGTTAAATACAGAATTTTATCAGCAGCTCGAGGCGGTAATTATTACAGTTTCCATTTTTTTTTAAAAATAGCTTACAAGCGAGTGAGGTAGCCCAGTGTTAAGAGGTTCTCCGGGATTTCCAAAAATCTGGTTAGGTCAAATGGTGAGGAACCATGGATAAACGTAAATCTGGAGGTTCGGTAGGTCGCTTTAACGCCGTTGCCCTCGGATGCGCGTCCAGTGTTTTATCCACGGCAGCATCTCGCCCAGGGCAGGAAGCAAGGGGAACTGCAGTCTGACGCTCCCGACTGTTTCGTCTGATAGCGCACTCTGGTAAAGTTTCACCGCAGACGTCACGGATTTCGTGTTTAGCCCATTTACCCTGCTGATGAATAATAAAGCTGATGCGGCGTATTTATCTGATGAAAAGGTAAACAAAGTCACGAAGGCGTGACAAGGAAGTATATAATCCAGAAGCGGCTGGGCGAAAGCTTTGGAGTTACGAAAATATAAGAAACTATATTTAAACATGCAGCTCACTGCAGACTCAGGAAAGCGCTATTAATGCCAGTTTTATCAATTAATGGTGGGTATTGTACTTCATGGTTTAATAGTTTCGGTAGTGCTGAGAAATGTTGATTGTTAACGGAAAAATACCTACTTCAATCGTGGCTGCGAAGCAATTCTTACAGCCGCTTAGAAGTGAAGTACGGCGCTTAATTTTTCGGGGTGCACTCAGCCTCGTGATGCCAATTGAGGAGCCCCTCGACCGAATAGTTAGCGGCTTCGGTCAAGAACACCATCGTAACGACCGGGCGAGCGGTGTGCTGACCCCATGCCCCTCCCATCCGCATCCTACTCTGTGGATGACACGGCGGTTCATTTAATGCTGCAGCGTTTTAGTATCAGATCGTTGGATACGGGGTGTAACAACTAAACAGCTATGCCAATAAATCAGATTCACTAAAACAACTGAATAAATGTAGGTATTTATAACTTGTGTAACTCTTATTACTGATAAAGAACTGTATCTCATAGGAGGACTACATCGGTGCGTCTAACATGAATCTACACAGATTCTTGGCCATCGAGGCGAATAATTTGTTGCAGTTCAGCGATGTTTAACGGATGGAATAGAGTAGTATCTGAAAGTACAGCCACTTAAGCGTGGGTTTGACAGCTTTTTTCTCATATTAATTCGGTTGCCGCCATAATTTTAAGCACCCTGTCGTCAGGCCACGATTGGCCTACCGGGACCATCCGACCGCCGTGTCACCCTCAGGTAGGATGCGGATAGGAGGGGCATGGGGTCAGCACACCACTCTCCCGGTCGTTACGATGGTATTCTTGACCAAAGCCGCTACTATTCGGTCGAGTAGCTCCTCAATTGGCGTCACGAGGCTGAGTGCACCCCGAAAAATGGCAATAGCGCACGGTTGCTGGATGTTCACCCATCCAAGTGCCGGTCACGCCCAACAGCGCTTAACTTTGGTGATCTCACGGGAAGCGGTGTATCCACTGAGGCAAGGCCGTTGCCCAGCTGCCATAATTACCGATTATAATCTACAGCAGCTTTGATCTGGTACTAATGTATACGTCCTCGATTGTATCTTTTAATTGTCCCTCAGTCGCATTGGGGAATGATAATTACCACCTCTCTTTTCTACGTTCACAAATACGCAGAACGTTACAGCGCCTTCACACAACTCACTAGCAGAGCCCAATGACATTTCGTTGTACCCTGGATCATTTATCGGGAAACTTCTATCGCTCGTAAACAGTGCTGTCCACTTAGAACGATACGATGTAAGTAGGAATTCCTTACACAGACTTTCTGTCAGCAGTGAATTATTGACAGAAATGAATATCCATGAGACTATTATCATTGGGTACTTCATTTCGAAGTCCGGTTTGATGGTGCTGTCTTTGTCGTCGTCGAGTATCGAGAGTGGAGCAAGAACTATCGACCACCATTACATAATTCACATCAAAGCGGTATCACGAGGCATAAATGAGATCAGAATGAGATTTTCACTCTGCAGCGGAGTGTGTAAAGTTTGGAAGGTAGGAGACGAGATACTGGCCAAAGTAAAGTTGTGAGGACGGGGCGTGAGTCGTGCTTGGGTAGCTCAGTTGGTAGAGCACTTGCTCGCGAAAGGTAAAGGTCCCGAGTTCGAGTCTCGGTCCGGCACACAGTTTTAATCTGCCGGGAAGTTTCACCAATGAGATGCTAGGAAAAAGCTGTGCCTCCCGTGACTCCGAGGCGCCACGGCCGTGCCCTGCCCTGAAACAGCGTCGCCAGAGGCCAGGAGGGCAGTTCTGTTCCATGTCGGATCCTGCCCACTTCCGGGAAGTTCCTGTCAGAGCACCGACGTTCTACTGTCTACTAGACGTGATACAGGCCGTGTCACCCTTCCGGTAGTGGCCGCGGTGGTCTCGCGGTTCTAGGCGCGCAGTCCGGAACCGTGCGACTGCTACGGTCGCAGGTTCGAATCCTGCCTCGGGCATGGATGTATGTGATGTCCTTAGGTTAGTTAGGTTTAAGTAGTTCTAAGTTCTAGGGGACTGATGACCACAGCTGTTAAGTCCCATAGTGCTCAGAGCCATTTGAACCATTTTTGAACCCTTCCGGTAGTGAAGAGACTTCCGTTTCCTGTGAACTGTGTCTGCGCACCAATTCTGTCAGAACCGTACCAACAAGTATCTACAAACTCCTGATTATATTCACTGTAGTGAAGCCACAATAACGCCATTCTGAACCTGTATCAGTTCGCCACTCGGTAATCGTGGCTCATTTAGCATGTTCTGTCCACATGTGGAGATTCGTAGCTGCAGCTGATCCTGGTGAGCAAAGATAAGTTTTGTTCTAATTATTAATTACTTATTCAGAGTGCTCTAATGAACTGTTTTATCACAAGCCACCTCAGAGACCAAGAAGTCGGACACAGCATTCTTCACGTTAGTCTATCAAATGGAAGTCTCTTCATATCAGTGTAACTACTCTTATACCCTAATCCAACAGATTTTTTGTGCTGTCTTCAAGCCCTAATCGTGCTTTGCAATTTCTGCTCCTTCTGCCCGAGTCGTTTCTCCACTATCAAATTAGCTACGTCTTGATGTCTCAGACTGTGTACTGCCAGGCAGCTTTTTTTGATTAGTGTACATGTTACAGCCTGTTGCGCCTCCTTTTCGTCTTACCCAGTAACTCACCGAAAAATCTTAACACAAGCTTTAATTAAAAAAATTAATTCTAGCATTAATGAGGATGAGGAACCGGGGAATAAGAATCACCCACAAGCTTCACTTTAAGTTTGCATTTACTGTAACAAAACTGTGAGAAACATACAGTTCACAGCTTATCCTCTTTACTTCTGCCTTCGTTAGCTATTTTCCTCTCGAAACAGCAGTCTTCTAATCTTGGAGCAAAGGGAAGGAAGGGAGATCAGTGCTTAACATACCTGTCCGTGTAAAGAAGAGGATGAATATGTAGAACAGAACACTACAGAAGAATTACAAGAAAAGTGTATTTATTTACAATATATTCGATATAAAGCATACATAACATCGTATCCTGTAGTATCTTTCTCTCTTTATCTCTCTCTCTCTCTCTCTCTCTCTCTCTCTCTGTCTCTCTCCTCTTCCACTAAAGTGCGCGTCATTTATGACGGCGGCCGAGTTTAGGTTCGTTCTGCGCATCTGACGTCACAAAACACAGTCAGCCAATGAACAGAGAACGACGTTGCCAGAGCTCGGCTGCAGTGCAGAGCGCGGACGAGTGTCTTCAGTTTTAGAGACGTTCAGTCATAAATAAAGTAACTGAACAAAAGCATTTTCTTGATAGCAGACTTTCTTTTATAGAAAGCTTCTTTATACCAATTGCTTCATATTCTATTAATTAATGAAACCAAACAAGCAATAAGCCTACTAATTCAGGCGATAGCAAGGAAAGGTGTTTGCATCATTCTCACTAACCGCTTTTTCGCACTAAAGAACAGCGGTAATTGTTTATTTCCTATTGTACTTCGACGAAACGTGAGTAATTCATAATCATACCAACACTGTTTGTCGGTATTTTGCGTGATATTTTAAAGTCCTCCCGGAGATACATAAAACAGCGAGCTGCGTTAGCATAATGGTTAAAGTGTGTGGCTGCTAATCAAAAGGTTCTGAGTTCAAACCTTGATCGGAGCTTTATATTTCTTTATTTAAAAACTATATCGAAGCGTCTTCCTTCATGAATTTTATTCGCTTGAATGTAATTTTTTGAAATTTCTATTGGCAACTAAAATCGACCACACGGAAAGTATACGCTATGGACTTTTACCTCTGTAAACTCTTCAAAATTTCGTGCAATGGTTTACTACATCTAATGCTGCACAATAACTGCGTTGAACATCGAAACAAAATTAAGTCATTTATGGGGGGAAGGTATCAGTCAAGAACATGTGTCAAAATCAAATTTTTGGGCCGAATAGTTTTTGTGATATCGAATGATAAAGTGTGTAAAAGCAGTCGAAAAACCATGTGTCTGCACAGGCGAGCAGTGCAATGATGAGAAAATCGCGCACATCGCGGAATGCGGGGAGCACGTCTCTGTAGCAGCGAAAGGGTTAATGCGGCCGTGGTGACTTTACTTCATAAACTGCGCGCTCCCCCCTAAACGTAAGTTTGCAAACTATACTATGGCACTGCTTCTCTTGGCGCGTACAACTGACAACGCAGCCATCTCCCGCGTATGGGCGATCATGCGCGAACCGCCAAGATAAAAGAATTGAACTACAGTACTGGTTATCATTATTCACTAACCGTCGGAGTAGCAATAGCATCGTTCTAGGTTCTACTCACTGGCGTCATGTTACGTTCGTAAAGTCTCACTGCGCTATAGCCAGTACGATCGGCGTGATCGGAGAGTAGTCTGAGGATAATCTGTGGCAGATTTCCGACTGCGATGGCTTGAAAAGGAGCGCCGAACAATCGGATTTGCAGGCAGTGAGAAGATGTAATGCGGCTCCCTCTGGTGTCCGTAGCGCCATCTGGCACCTTCTGCGGAGACGAGAGTGGCGAGCTACACGCCGAGTGCGCAAGACGAAGACACTGTTGATACTGCATTCCCCTCCTCCCCCTGAACCGCCGTCGACGATGCTGGAAGGGTCTGATGGGGCGACGCCAGATGGCGCCAGCAAGCCCGCGTCCCGAAATTCGTTTTGCGAACTATCGGGAGAATGTGCAAAAACACGGTGTCTTCGTCGACATCAGGCCGCGCGTAGCGCGCCGCGCTCATCTCCGCAAAAAGAAACATTTAAATCGAGCCGAAGCTAGATCTTCGAACATATCCGGGTCCTCTACACCTCCCGCCGCCTTGATCCTCTTCATCCCCTGGTTGTTCCTCTCTTCTCCAACCCCCTCCCTCTGCCGTGCCTTAACCTTTGTGTCCCCCCCCCCCCCCCTATCCTCCACCTCTACACCCTTCAAGGTGACTTCCGTCGACTCCCTCTCCCGTATGATGCCCTCTCTCGCTCCATTTATCCCTTCTATCAACTCTGATCCTCATCTGCCCCTCCCTCCCTCTGTCCTTTTCCCACTCCTTATTGTGTCCACCCAGCCCCCCATTTTTCTATGTCCCCTCCCTCCATCAGCTCCCAATTTTTTTCCTTTCCTCTCCCCCTTTTTTCCTTTTCCCACTCTTTGGTCCAGGTCCCCCCACCCACCTACCCCCCCACCCCATCTGCCACTGCGTCGCGTGTATAGTTCTGTTTTAAGTGAGTGTTCAGTGTACTGCGTCTCCTGTCAGTGTTCCGAACAGTCACCATACTATCGCTAATAGTGGTTTTTTTTTATCTCCTGCGAACAGAAACCAGACTGCCGGTGTTTTTTGATTGTGCCCTTGTGCCCGTCTGTTTACAATGTGTTTTAATATCTCGGACCGTATTGTTTTTATATTATTCCTCTTATCTTTTTCTCCATGCTTCAAGTTTTAACAGTCACTGTTTTATCGCCTGCTTTTATTTTGCTTTTCATATCTCCTAATTTTGTTTTTTAACTTTGCTGTAGCCTGCAGAGCGGCATATTGTGCTGCTGCCAGCCCCCCCGCCCCCCCCCCCCCCCCCCCCGCACTGGAAGAGAAAAAGGAAAGAAAACCGAAGCTAGATAGCTGCTGGAGTTGTCAGCATCTCACTTAAGTAGTGAATTGACATTGCTTATTCAAAATTCAAATTTCAAATGGCTCTGAGCACTATGGGACTTAACTTCTGAGGTCCTTAGAACTACTCAAACCTAACTAACCTAAGGACATCACACACCTAAAACCGTAGCGGTCGCGCGGTTCCAGACTATAGAGCCTAGAACCGCTCGGCCACTCCAGCCGACGACAATGCGTAGTTCCAATAACTTGGATGTAGGGAAATTGTGGTAAAAGTTTAAACGAGCTGGGAATCGCAGTTGGGAGATCTACATAATTAGCGGATTAAGGACAAATTCGGAAAATACTGAGAAGGTAAAGACAACTGCGCTATCGGTTCAAAAGAGAACGTGCAAATGACAACAGGCAAAGGCTAGGAGGTATTCGCGCGTATGTGAAAAGATCTGTGCCAAAACCATGTAACAGCTACCACCGTCGTACCTTAGCAAAAGATCTGGTCGAGAACCCGAGAAAATTCTGACCCCAAGTAAAATCGCTAACTGCGCCTAAGGCTTCCATGCAGTCACTCATTGACCAGTCTGTTGTGGCAGGTGAAGACAGCAAAACGAAACCAGAAATTTTAAATTACGCGTTTAAGGAATCGTTCACGTAGGAGAATCATACAAACATACCATATGTTGAAGTCACGGTAATAAGCTTCCTTGGCTTACGTAAGCAGCTGAAAGAGCTGGAAACAAGAAAGTCGCCAAGACCGGCTCGAATTCCAATTCTGTTTTACAAACATTACTCTACGGCAATGACTTATCGCCCGGCGCAACGTCCCAAGCGACTGGACAAAAGTGCAGGCTACTCTTGTATATAAGAAGGCTAAAAGGACGGACCCGCGAAATCACACACAGCAATAGCCTTAACATCAGCTTGCTGCAGAATCCTTGAACGTATTCTCAGTTCGAATGTAATTAATTTTCTTGAGAACGAGTAACTTATGTCCACGAATCAGCACAGTTTCAGGAAGCATCGCTCGTGCGATCCTCACCTCGCCCTTTTCTCACATGATATCCTGGGAACTAGAGATGAAGGGCAACAGGCAGACTTATTATTTCTAGCTTTCCGGGAAGCGTTTGAGAGTGTGTCTCACTGCAGGCTGCTAAAGAAGGTACGCGCATATAGAACAGGTTCACAGATATGTGAGTGACTCGAAGACTTCCTGACTAGTAGAACCCACTATTTTTTTCCTCGACGTCGAGTGTTCATCAGAGACAAGAGTGTCGTTAGGAGTGCTCCAGAAAACATTGACAGGAACGTTATTATTTTCTGTGTACAAAAATGATGCGGCGGGGTGGGCACGAATCTGCGGTTGTTTGCTGGTGATACTGTGACGTACAGTAAGATGACGAAGTTGAGTGACTGTAGGACGAAACAAGACACCTTAGACAAAATTTCTAGTTGGTATAATGAATGGCAGCTAGCTTTGCATGTAGGAAAATGTAAGATATCAAGCATGAATAGGGAAAACAAACCTGTAAAGTTATGTTGGGATACAAAATTAGTAGTGTCCTGCTTGACCCAGTAAAGTCGTTTAAATATTTTGGGCACAACGTTGCAAAGCGATATAAAATGGAACGAGCATTTCTTGACTGTGGTAGGTTAGACGAATAGTCGATTCCCGTTTACTGGCAGACTTTTTGGAATGTGTTTCATCTGTTTCTTCCCCCCATGAACCATGGACCTTGCCGTTGGTGGAAAGGCTTGCATGCCTCAACGATACAGATAGCCGTACCGTAGGTGCAACCACAACGGAGGGCTATCTGTTGAGAGGCCAGACAAACGTGTGGTTCCTGAAGAGGGGCAGCAGCCTTTTCAGTAGTTGCAGGGGCAACAGTCTGGATGATTGACTGATCTGGCCTTGTAACACTAACCAAAACGGTCTTGCTGTTGTGGTACTGGGAACGGCTGAAAGCAAGGGGAAACTACAGCCGTAATTTTTCCCGAGGGCATGCAGCTTTACTGTATGGTTAAATGATGACGGCGTCCTCTTGGGTAAAATATTCTGGAGGTAAAATAGTCCCCCATTCGGATCTCCGGGCGGGGACTACTCAGAAGGACGTCGTTATCAGGAGAAAGAAAACTGGCATAATACGGATCGGAGCGTGGAATGTCAGATCCCTTAATCGGGCAGGTAGGTTAGAAAATTTAAAAAGGGAAATGGATAGGTTAAAGTTAGATATAGTGGGAATTAGTGAAGTTCGGTGGCACGAGGAACAAGACTTCTGGCCAGGTGAATACAGGATTATAAATACAAAATCAAATATGGGTAATGCAGGAGAAGGTTTAATAATGAATAAAAAAAGTAGGAGTGCGGGTAAGCTACTACAAACAGCATAGTGAACGTATTATAGTGGCCAAGATAGACACGAAGCCCACGTCTACTACAGTAGTACGAGTTTATATGCCAACTAGCTCTGCAGGTGACGAAGAAATTGAAGAAATGTATGATGAGACAAAAGAAATTATTCAGGTAGAGAAGAGAGACGAAAATTTAATAGTCATGGGTGACTGGAATTCGACAGTAGGAAAAGGGAGAGAAGGAAACATAGTAGGTTAATATGGTTTGGCGCTAAGAAATGAAAGAGGAAGCCGCCTGGTAGAATTTTGCACAGAGCATAACTTAATCATAGCTAACGCTTGGTTCAAGAATCATGAAATGAGGTTGTATACATGGAAGAACCCTGGAGATACTAGAAGGTTTCAGATATATTATATAATGGTAAGACAGAGATTTAGGAACCAGGTTTTAAATTGTAGGACATTTCCAGGGGCAGATCTGGACTCTGACCACAATCTGTTGGCTATGAACTGTAGATTAAAACTGAAGAAATTGCAAAAAGGTGGGAATTTAAGGAGATGGGACCTGGATAAACTGACTAAACCAGGGTTGTACAGAGTTTCAGGGAGAGCATAAGGGAACGATTGACAGGAATGGGGGAAAGAAATACAATAGAAAACGAATGGGTAGCTCTGAGGGATGAAGTAGTGAAGGCAGCAGAGGATCAAGTAGGTAAAAAGACGAGGTCAAGTAGAAATCCTTGGGTAACAGAAGAAATATTGAATTTAATTGATTAAAGAAGAAAATATAAAAATGCAGTAAATGAAGCAGGCAAAAAGGAATACAAACGTCTCAAAAACGAGATCGACAGGAAGTCCAAAATGGCTAAGCAGGCATGGCTAGAGGACAAATGTAAGGATGTAGAGGCTTATCTCACTAGGGATAAGATAGATACAGCCTACAGGAAAATTAAAGAGACCTTTGGAGAAAAGAGAACCACTTGTATGAATATCAAGAGCTCAGATGGAAACCCAGTTCTAAGCAAAGAGGGGAAAGCAGAAAGGTGGAAGGAGTATATAGAGGGTCTATACAAGGGCGATGTACTTGAGGCCAATATTATGGGAATGGGAGACGATGTAGATGAAGATGAAATGGGAGATAGGATACTGCGTGAAGAGTTTGACAGAGCACTGAAAGACCTGAGTCGAAACAAGACCCCGGGAGTAGACAACATTCCATTAGAACTACTGACAGCCTTGGGAGAGCCAGCCCTGACAAAACTCTACCATCTGGTGAGCAAGATGTATGAGACAGGCGGAATACCCTCAGACTCTAAGAAGAATATAATAATTCCAATCCCAAAGAAAGCAGATGTTGACAGATGTGAAAATTACCGAACTATCAGTTTAATAAGTCACAGCTGCAAACTACTAACGCGAATTATTTACAGACGAATGGAAAAACTGGTAGAAGCCGACCTCGGGGAAGATCAGTTTGGATTCCGTAGAAATGTTGGAACACGTGAGGCAATACTGACCTTACGACTTATCTTAGAAGGAAGATTAAGGAGAGGCAAATCTACGTTTCTGGCGTTTGTAGACTTAGAGAAAGCTTTTGACAATGTTGACTGGAATACTCTCTTTCAAATTCTAAAGGTAGCAGGGGTAAAATACAGGGAGCGAAAGGCTATTTACAATTTGTACAGAAACCAGATGGCAGTTATAGGAGTTGAGGAGCGTGAAAGGGAAGCAGTGGTTGGGAAGGGAGTGAGACAGTGTTGTAGCCTCTCCCCGATGTTATTCAATTTGTATATTGAGCAAGCAGTAAAGGAAACAAACGAAAAATTTGGAGTAGGTATTAAAATCCAGGGAGAAGAAATAACAACTTTGAGGTTCGCCGATGACATTGTAATTCTGTCAGAGACAGCAAAGGACTTGGAAGAGCAGTTGAACGGGATGGACAGTGTCTTGAGAGGAGGGTATAAGATGACCGTCAACAAAAGCAAAACAAGGATAATGGAATGTAATCGAATTAAGTCGGGTGATGCTGAGGGAATTAGATTAGGAAATGAGACAAAGTAGTAGAGGAGTTTTGCTATTCGGGGAGCAAAATAACTGATGATGGTCGAAGTAGAGAGGATATAAAATGGAGACTGACAATGACAAGGTACAATGGCTCTGAGCACTATGGGACTTAACATCCACGGTCAGCAGTCCCCTAGAACATAGAACTACTTAAACCTAACTAACCTAGGGACTTCACACAACACCCAGCCATCACGAGGCAGAGAAAATCCCTGACCCCGCCGGGAATCGAACGCGGGAACCCGGGCTCGGGAAGCGAGAACGCTACCGCGCGACCACCAATGACAAGGAAAGCGTTTCTGAAGAAGAGAAATTTGTTAACATCCAGTATAGATTTAAGTGTCAGGAAGTCGTTTCTGAATGTATTCGTATGGAGTGTAGCCATGTATGGAAGTGAAACATGGACAATAAATAGTTTGGACAAGAAGAGAATAGAAGCTTTCGAAATGTGGTGCTACAGAAGAATGTTGAAGATTATGTGGGTAGATCACGTAACTAATGAGGAGCTATTGAACAGGATTGGGGAGAAGAGAAGTTTGTGGCACAACTTGACTAGAAGAAGGGATCGTTTGCTAGGACATGTCCTGAGGCATCAAGGAATCACAAATTTAGCATTGGAGGGCAGTGTGGAGGGTAAAAATCGTAGAGGGAGACCAAGAGATGAATACACTAACCAGATTCGGAAGGATGTAGGTTGCAGTAAGTACTGGAAGATGAAGGAGCTTGCACAGGATAGATTAGCATGGAGAGCTGCATCAAACCCATCTCAGGACTGAAGACCACAACAACAACAACAACAACTGTAAAGGAGACCTTGTAAACGACGGTAGTGAGACGCATTCTTGAATACTATCCGAGTGCCCGGGATCCGTACCAGATTGGGTCAAAGAAAGACATCGAAGCAGTTCAAAGGTGGGCCACTAGATTTGTTACCAGTAGGTTGGAACAGCACGTATGGGCTACGGGGATGTTTCGGGATCTCAAATGGGAATCCCTGGACGGGTGGCGACGTGCTTTCCGAGGAACACTATTGAGAAAATCTAGAGAATCGACATTTGAAGCTGACTGCTGAACGATTTTTTGCCACCAACGTGTATTGGACGTAAGGACCACGAAGATAGGATACAAGATATTAGGACCCATACGGTGACATATAGGGCCGATTTTTCCTGGTTTTATTTGCGAGTGGAACAGTGTGGTACAAGGTAGTATTGGTACCCTCCGCCACTTACCGTGCGGTGGCTAGCGGAGTATATACAGGGTGTTTCAAAAATGACCGGTATATTTGAAACGGCAATAAAAACTAAACGAGCAGCGATAGAAATACACCGTTTGTTGCAATATGCTTGGGACAACAGTACATTTTCAGGCAGACAAACTTTCTAAATTACAGTAGTTACAATTTTCAACAACAGATAGCGCTACGGTCTGGGAAACTCTATAGTACGATATTTTCCACATATCCACCATGCGTAGCAATAATATGGCGTAGTCTCTGAATGAAATTACCCGAAACCTTTGACAACGTGCCTAGCGGAATGGCTTCACATGCAGATGAGGTGTACTGCTCCAGCTGCTCAATTGTTTCTGGATTCTGGCGGTACACCTGGTCTTTCAAGTGTCCCCACAGAAAGAAGTCACAGGGGTTCATGTCTGGCGAATAGGGAGGCCAATTCACGCCGCCTCCTGTATGTTTCGGATAGCCCAAAGCAATCACACGATCGTCGAAATATTCATTCAGGAAATTAAAGACGTCGGCCGTGCGATGTGGCCGGGTACCATCTTGCATAAACCACGAGGTGTTCGCAGTGTCGTCTAAGGCAGTTTGTACCGCCACAAATTCACGAAGAATGTCCAGATAGCGTGATGCAGTAATCGTTTCGGATCTGACAAATGGGCCAATGATTCCTTTGGAAGAAATGGCGGCCCAGACCAGTACTTTTTGAGGATGCAGGGACGATGGGACTGCAACATGGGGCTTTTCGGTTCCCCATATGCGCCAGTTCTGTTTATTGACGAAGCCGTCCAGGTAAAAATAAGCTTCGTCAGTAAACCAAATGCTGCCCACATGCATATCGCCGTCATTAATCCTGTGCACTATATCGTTAGCGAATGTCTCTCGTGCAGCAATGGTAGCGGCGCTGAGGGGTTGCCGCGTTTGAATTTTGTACGGATAGAGATGTAAACTCTGGCGCATGAGACGATACGTGGACGTTGGCGTCATTTGGACCGCAGCTGCAACACGGCGAACGGAAACCCGAGGCCGCTGTTGGATCACCTGCTGCACTAGCTGCGCGTTGCGCTCTGTGGTTGCCGTACGCGGTCGCCCTACCTTTCCAGCACGTTCATCCGTCACGTTCCCAGTCCGTTGAAATTTTTCAAACAGATCCTTTATTGTATCGCTTTTCGGTCCTTTGGTTACATTAAACCTCCGCTGAAAACTTCGTCTTGTTGCAACAACACTGTGTTCTAGGCGGTGAAATTCCAACACCAGAAAAATCCTCTGTTCTAAGGAATAAACCATGTTGTCTACAGCACACTTGCACGTTGTGAACAGCACACGCTTACAGCAGAAAGACGACGTACAGAATGGCGCACCCACAGACTGCGTTGTCTTCTATATCTTTCACATCACTTGCAGCGCCATCTGTTGTTGAAAACTGTAACTACTGTAATTTCGAAAGTTTGTCCGCCTGAAAATGTACTGTTGTCCCAAGCATATTGCAACAAACGGTGTATTTCTATCGCTGCTCGTTTAGTTTTTATTGCCGTTTCAAATATACCGGTCATTTTTGAAACACCCTGTATGTAGATACACGGGTGTAGATATAGACACCGCGAGGTGGTTCTATACACACGCCAGCAGATGACGTCTATCCAACGGCACACGTAGGGCAGTATCTACGCTGCTGTGGGTGCCGAAGGCTGTTCTGCTAATGCAGGCTCGATGTCCGTGACTAACGTAGCTGTGACCGCCGGCAGGTGCCACTGCAGTGGCTGCAGAAGCGCCAGCGGCTGCGCATGCGGGCAGAGGCGATCTCCATGGGAGCACTCATCTGACGAGCTGTACGCCCGAACGTCAGGTACCGACAAGAGCTGCTCGGGGGGCAGCAGTCTGGTACGCAGGCAGCGTTTCCGAAACAAGAAAATCTGCGGCAGGGTCACAGCAATCACTAAAACGTAACTGATTTGGGTGCCGTCGGCGAGTGCCTGTTCTGCCGCAAACAGTATCGTGAGACCCGCCAGTCGTCTGAGCTATGTCCTGAATGTAATACACTCATGCTCATAAATTAAGGACAATTGCAGAATGTGGTGGCACGCAATATGGCTCAACACAAACCAGGCGCTAATAGCATAGGCACATAGGGAATACACACAACACAGATCTGTAAGACAACAGTATTGGTAATAAATTGAGAAAACCGTCCCGAAACGCATGTACTACAAAACGCCACTGTTTCCTGCCCATGTACCCCGTCATCAATATGGGATATGATCACCATGCACACGTACACAGGCCGCACAACGGATTGGCATACTCTGGATCAGGTGGCCGAGCAGCTGCTGGGGTATAGCGTCCCATTCTTGCACCAGTGCCTGTCGGAGTTCCTGAAGTGTCGTAGGGGTTTGAAGACGTGCAACGATACTTCGACCGAGAGCATCCCAGACGTCGATAGGATTTAGGTCTGGAGAACAGGCAGGCCACTCCATTCGCATGATATCTTCTGATTCAAGGTACTCCTCCTCGATCGCAGCTCGGTGGGGCCGTGCGTTATCATCCATCAGGAGGAATATGGACCCACTGCACCCCTGAAAAGGCGGACATACTGGTGCAAAATGACATCCCGATATACCTGACCTGTTACAGTTCCTCTGTCAAAGACATACAGGGGTGTACGTGCACCAATCATAATCACACCTTACACCATCAAACCATGACCTCCATACAGGTCCCTTTCAAGGACATTAATTGGTTGGTATCTGGTTCCTGTTTCACGCCAAATGAAACGCATGCGAGAATCACTGTTCAGACTGTACCTGGACTCGTCCGTGAACAGACCGCTGTTCCAAAGCACCATGTACTGTGTTCTTGACACCAGGCTTTACGGGACCTCTTGTGACCAGGCGTCAGTGAAATGCAGCTTGCAGGTCTCCAGGCGAATAAACCATGTCTGTTCAGGCGTTTGTACACTGTGTGTGTGGAGACAACTGTTCCAGTGGCTGCGGTAAGGTCCCGAGCAAGGCTACCTGCAGCACTCCGTGGCCGTCTGCGGGCACTGGTGGTGAGATATCGGTCTCTTTGTGGTATTGTGTAGGGAAGCAGTCTACTCACGCTGTAGTAAATTCACATTAGTTTCCATCGTGTGCCAGCCAGTCTGCTGTAACTAGCTCTGACGTCATAAATGTTGCGCAATACCTTAAAATCAAGCAAATGAACTAAAACTTTTCTAGCAGGTCAGAAATAATACTAAATTAATGTGTGTTAAATATCAGTTTGATAACTTCAGCCATTTCCGAGATTTGGACGTTTTTCTGGAAAAATCATTGGCGCAACAGAAAAGAGCTAGAGACTTCAAAATTTATATTTAGATTCATCTTTCATAATGATTTAATAAAAACAGTACTTTGGATTTCACAAATTAAGACTTTAGTGGAAATTCATGATTTTGTGGTTTTCATCTCAAAACTGAAGGAAGCAAGATAGATTAAGTAGGCTAGTAAATAAGGCTAGGATGTTTAGATTTAAATAGGTTGGAGGTCCGCTATGATTATGAAGATGTGTAAAGTTTCTTTTTAATACCTATAAAATTATAGCGATAGCGGATCTCAACAGGGCCAGTTCAGAGCTCATCTAGTGCGTGCAGGGCAATTAAATTAATTCTCTCGCCCAAAGTATTTATCTTAGCCACGTCAAAATTTTATTATCAATACTTACCTGCGTGCTGAATGCACGTTTAAATTAAGAGCTTCTTCGGCCATCAGCCAAAGAAGCTATAAATTATTATGTAACTTGAAGTGGTGCGTTACTAGCCCAGCGGCTAGTCGGGATAGCGGATTTGATCAGGCGTTCCCTCAGCCGTCCGCACCGCGGCTTTATATATAAGAACACTGCGCGAGGAAGGAAGGCCCCAGTTCTCTCCAGACGCTGAATGACACGCCATCTGTGTCGGTAGTCGCGTCGCATCAGTGTCTGCTACAAACAGCCTCGGGTGCCGTATTAAGTTACTAGAGATACGCGGAACCATGAAAACATTTTATGTGAAGTGTTAATTCTGGGATGATTTTCATTATCTAGCTTCAGTTTGCGTACCGTCGTATTTTCACGTGCCGTCGCGGGACAGACATTCTACCAAAAATTTAGCGTGGCGTTTGATGAAGTATTTTCATCAAATTATGGCGAGCATTCTGTTTAACATTTGATTCGGACATTTATAGTTGCATCAGCGCATTAGACTCTGAACTGTTTCTGTTAGTTAGGTTGTAGGGATACTTGTGTTGTTTATCAGTGAATTTCAGAATATACTCAACTATTTTGGAAAACCGTTTTTGATTAGAAATCCCGGACAATCTCCTAATTCCTCAGAGCTATAAGCTGCAGCTATAAGAACATTCTCAGGTAAAGTGGGCACTAGGATATCTATTTACTGGCTCCAAGTTTTATTAAATCACTTTCTGGGGGTCACGGAGTAAATAGAGAGCCAGTGTTGAGAACGGCAAAAGACAGCAATAACAACATTCTAAAAGCTAGAAACTGATTCAACACGCAAGCGTTTATACAGCAATAGATTTAATTATTATTACAAACTCACATCCGCCGCCCCACAATTGTACACTGTGGACGTCCCGTACTGTAGTGCCTGGACACGTTTCCTGTCTGCTGCAACCGTTGCCATAATCTTGAGATCACACTTTGTGGCACATGGAGGTCCCGTGCCACGACCTGCTGTGTGACCAGCCTCCAGTCACCCTAGTATTCTACCCTTCATAACGTCATAAATATGTGTTCTTTGAGCCATTTTCAACATACTCACCATTAGCTCGTCTGTCTGCACACTTACTCGCTGCACCGTACTATGACATGCACCAACGCACCTCTGCGCATGTGGACTGCTGCCAGCGCCACCGAGCGACAACCGCAGGTCAAATGCACCACATGGTCATACCCCGAGGTGATTTAAACCCGCAAACTGCCCACCAGAGCGTTGTTTCACCATGTATCAGCATTATCCTTAATTTATGAGCAAATCTCTTTCCTGCAATAATGTGGAATCATGAGTTGTGTTTGTTCATTAGAAGTGTATGATATACTTACACCATTCTGAAGGGAAAGGCTGTTGTGTTTCACATAGTGTTTGCGTACTACTACGTCCGAAATTGATAAATGATTACGAGGTCATCCCATCTATGTCTCCAGAAATGTCTGTTGTGTCCATCGACGTAACGACACGGGTAAACACTCTAGAACACATCAAACACCGTATAAGGACAAAAACATAAACATTTACAGTATGTTTGAAATAAAGCGCATTTAACTTGTACTCGCTCTTCAGTCTCTCTCTCTTTCTTGTTCCGCCAGTGCTGGTTACTAATATTCATTAGCCGTTGAAGTAGCAATAGCGTCGTACTAAGTTCATAAAGTTCTCACCGGCTTCACGATACGTTAGTAGGCTCTAACTACACTGTCGTCCGTGTGCGCTCGGTGTGATGATGGAGTAGTCAGGTGATAATGTCAAGATAATGTGGGAAAAACAATATCATACGTAAACTTACAGGCACCACCTGAGGATCATGGCCTGACGTGTTCCGTACATCCACCCTGGCAGTATGCTTCTCTGCAGCAGAATATGCAGCACCGGCCTGGCACAACTCCACACAAGCAAAACAGGTGGATACGGCATTGAATAAGACTGGACGCATTGTGACTGGCTGCCTTATAACTAACTCCTGTTAGCAAAATCTATCAAATTATGCGTACAGCGCCACGTGACATCCGCAGAAGAACAGCCGCATAAATTGGGAAAAGTTAGCAGAAAACCGACCCCAGGCATCCCCTGTTCATCCCACAAAGGCCTAGGCTGAGACGAAGCAGCTTCATGCACACATCAGCAATCCCGCTAGCACCTGAAATCCACTGAATAGAGCTATGGCAATATTCATTAACGGCTAGGAAGAACATTAAAGAGGAACCATCCGCGGGCTTTCACCTGCCATATACGACATGGAAGGCTTTACCAGGTGTAGAAGTATGAAACTGGAAATTCTCTATGTATGGTGCTAGGCATCAGCGCAGTTCCCGTGAGACCGCGTCTGCAGCGCCATCTGCTTCCTGTAACGGCTGACGACGAATGTCAACACACATGAATCCAAGTCCCGTACATCGGTATCTGTTTAAAACCCGTAAACTTGTCAACTTCAGTGCCCACGAACTAAGATTTACGGACAGTATTGGTTTTCAATTATAATCTGAAGAAAACTGCTGCAGACTCGCATGGAATGCTAATCGAAGCTTTCAGCGAACATGCTCTTGGGAAAACACAGTGTTCCGAGTGTGAGAAACCACCGAGAAAGTTTCAAGTGAACGAATTGCGCGCTTTGTTGGATGAAGATGATAGTCAAATTCAACAGGAACTCGTGGACCAGTTCAATGTGACGCAGAAAGGCGTTTCTCTTGGGTTGAAAGCTATGGGAAAGGTGCAGAAAGTGGGAAATAGTTTCCGCATGAACTGAATGAAAGACTGCAAGCACATCGAAAGACCACTTGTGACATACTGGACGCCAGATGCAAAAGAAAGTCGTTTCTCCATCGAAGAGTTACAGATGATGAAAATGGATGTATTTTGAGAATCCTAAGCGTCGTTAATCATGGGTGAATCCAGGCAAATCATCGACATCCAATGGAAGACAAAATCGCTTTGGAAAGAAGACAGCCGGCCTTTGTCGCCGAGCGGTTCTAGGCGCTTCAGTCTGGAATGCGCGACCGCTACGGTCACAGGTTCGAGTCCTGCCTCGGGGGTGGATGTGTATGATGTCCTTAGGTTAGTTAGGTCTAAGTAGTTCTACGTTCTAGGGGACTGGTGACCTCAGATGTTAAGTCCCTTAGTGCTCAGCGCCATTTGAACCATTTGAAAGAAGACAATGCTCTGTGTTTGGTGGGCTCAGAAGGGTGTCGTTTTATTATGAGCTGCTAAAGGCTGGTGAAACAGTTAACACTGATCGCTACCACCAATAAATGATCGATTTAAATCGAGCGTTAGGTAAAAGCGACCGCAATATGGAAAAAGGGAACGCAAGGTCATATTGCTCCCTGGTAACAACCCGTCACACACAGCGAAACGGGTGAGGGAAACGATCGAGGCATTCAGTTGCTAGATACTAGGACATACGGCTTATTCTCGAGACTTGACTCTGTCCGATTATCATCATTGTTTGGATCACTGGGAGACGGTCTCGCTGAACAATACTTCAATTCGTATGAAAATGGACGAAAATGGCTCGCTGAATAGTTCGCTTCAAATGAAGAACTGTTTTTTTGGCGTGGCATTCATAGCCTGTCGGAGAGGTGGAGATTATTCTGAATAAAATATTATTTATCAGTTTCAAGCAACAACCACATAATTATCGCAACCAAATTCGACACCTGGAAACCGGCTGAGAACAGGAGTGTCGAGATGTAAAGTGAAGCTCTGGATGAGAAGCTACACCACCGAGGAAGTTTTATGTGAGTGTGGCGACCTACAGGACATACAATATCCCTTGGTCTGCAGAAACCCCCTCGATTCTGGCACCACAGAAGATCTTTTTGCAGCACATGATACGGCCAGTCAAACCGCGGAATTCTGGAACTTGCGTTCCACTTAATAGAAAACCATATGTGTCTTGCTGTATTATGTTATTACTTTCAGTATGCTGTATTACTGTATTTTACTTTTATTTATCATGTTGCGCTTTAATTATCTGGCGTATCAAAGTCCTTGAAACGTAAAGTAAAATAGATAAATAAATCTGGGGAAAACTTGATGTGGAGCTCTGATTCCGGCAGCATAAAAAGATGCGCTGACCAATCACATTTGCTGGCAGTGAGTTGATGTGAATTCGGCGTCCTCTAGTGGCTTGAGTAGCGTTCCCTGGCGGCGTATGGAGGGCTTTCTCTAACAGTAGCTCGCGGCAGCCGATTTAAATGTTTCTTCTGTGGAGATGAAAGCGGCTCGCGACCCGCCTAGTTTTGTCGACGAGAACACCGTCACGGGACTGCACTGAACTGATATTTGAATGTTGTGCACTAGCAGTTGAATTTAATGAAACTAAACTTCTAATTTTTATTGTTTATAGGTCTTCTAACTCTGACTTCAGAGCATTTCTGCTCAAGTTAGAGAGGGTTCTTGATTCACTTTATAGGAAGTACCAGAAATTAGTTATATGTGGTGACTTCAATATTAATTTTGTATATGATTGTACGAGAAAAGGCATGTTGGTAGCTCTCCTAAATTCATATGATCTGATTCAGACTGCATTTTTTCCAACAATGGTACAGGGGAACAATAGCATAGTCATAGACAATATTTTTATTCATTCTTCACTACTAGATGGGCGTTCTGTTAGTAAAATGGTGAATTTTAACACTAAAAGGCTTTTGTACTCAAACAACTGTCACATATAATTACAAACTCTGTAGCAAAGTCAATCCAACAACAACAGAGAGTTTTAAAACTCGTCAAGGAACAAGATTGGCAGGATGTTTATAGTGCCAATAACATAGATGACAAATATAATACTTTCCTTAACACATTTCTCATGCTCTTTGAGAGTTGCTTTCCTTTAGAACGTTGTAAACGTGGCCCTCGCAGTAAAAGGCAGCCTGGGTGGTTGACTAGTGAGATAAGGATATCATGTAGAACAAAGCGGGAATTATATCAAAATGTTAGAAGTAGTCAGAATTAAGTTACAGTTGCCCATTACAAACAGTATTGTAAGGTGCTCAAAAATGTTATTAGGACGGCAAAGAGTATGTGGTGCGCAAACAGAATAATTAATTCACAGGATAAGATTAAAACCACCTGGTCAGTTGTGAAAGAAGTGTCTGATCAGCAGCACAAGGTCGACGATATAAAGTCAGTAAGTAATAAAATATTTCCGTGACTGATAAATCACATATATGTACAGTATTTAACAATCATTTTCTGAGCATTGCTGGTGAATTAAATAAAAATTTAGTTTTTACAGTGAATCATATAACTCTCTTGACAAATGCCCTTCCAAGACTGATGTCTGAAATACTCCTTTGTGATGCAGACAAGGGGGAGATTGAGTCAATAATTAAATCACTGAAGACTAAGGACGCTCGTGGAAATAATATTAAAGTACTGTGCTGCATGTGTTAGCCCTGTACTCAGGCAAATTTGCAATTCTTCCTTTAGGAATGGTCAGTTTCCTGAAGGATTAAAGTACTCAGTAGTAAAGCCGCTTTATAAAAAGGAAGAAAGGGATAATGTAGACTATTTTAGATCTATTTTTATGCCATCAGTGTTTGCTAAAGTTATTGAAAAGACTATGTATGTAAGGATAATCGATCATTTTATACCACATAATTTGCTACCAAATGTACAGTTCGGCTTTAGAAGTCGTTTAACACCGGAAAATGCTTTTTTCTCTTTTTTCTGTGAGATACTGGATGGGTTAAGCAAAAAGTTTCGAACGCGAGGCATATTTTTTTATTTAACTAAGGCGGTTTACTGTGTGTATCACAAAATATTGCTCCAGAAATTGGACCATTATGGGATACAGGGAGTAGCTCACAATTGGTTCACCTCTTACTTTAACAACAGGCAGCACAAGGTCATTATTCACAGCGTTGAGAATGGGTGTGATGTGGGGTCTGAGTGGGGTACGAACAAATGAGGGGTGCTCCAGGGATCAGTGTTGGGGCCACTCCTGTTCCTTATTTATATACATGATATGCTCTCTAGTATTATGGATAACTCGCAAATATGTCTATTTGCTGATGACAGTACCTTTGTAGTAAAGGATTTTGTGTAAAACATTGTTTGAAACAGTGCAGTTCATGACGTAAGTTCGTGGGTTGTAGGAAGTAGACTAACGCTAAATCACAGTAAGACTCTGTTTCTACAGTTTCTATCACACATTCAACAAAACTCGACGTTTTAATTTCACAGAATGTGCACGTGATTAGTGAAACCTGATCAGTTCAAATTTCTAGGTGTTCAGATAGATAGTAAACTGTAGCGAATAGCCTACGTTCAGGATCTTGTTCAAAGACTTAATGCTGCCATTTCTACTATTCGAGCAGTATCTGAAGTAAGTGACCGTTCGACAGGAAAATTACTCTACTTTGCTTATTTTCATTCCCTTATGTCGTATGGTATTATATTTTAGGGTAACTCTTCCCATTCTAAAAAGATATTTTTGGCTCATAAACGGGTGGTTCTGGCAGTAAGTGGTGTGAGTTCGCGAACCTCTCGTTGACCCCTGTTCACTTGTCTGGATATTTCGACATTTTCCTCTGAATATATACATTCTTTACTGTAGTTTCTTGTTACCAATATCAGCTTATTCCCAAGAATAAGCAATTTTCACTCATTTAATACTCGGCAGAAATATAACCGGCATTTGGATCGGACCTCTTAACTCTTGTGCAGAAAGGTGAGCAGTATACTGCTGCATCCATTTTCAGTAAGCTACCACAAAAATTCGAAAATCTTAGCAGTAATCCACGCACTTTCAAATCGAAACTGAAGAGTTTCCTCATAGGTCACTCCTTCTGTTGAGGAGTTCTTTCAAAATTTAAGCTGATTCTTATGTTGTTGACTGCGTTTAGTTAAACTTATGGCTTGACTTCTAGTTTCATAAACATTTTATTTTTATCTGTTATTACTTTTATGCTGTAATTTCATGTACATACACGTCCCATGACCTGGGAGATGTGCTCCTTAATTTGGTCCTACGGGACTTGACGTACAAATAAATAAATAAATAAAATACCGCAAACCTTTTGAGAAGAGTGTGTTACTTTTAGCATGCAATAGAGAATCTGACGGACGAGTAACGAATGTTGCTAACAAGTAATTAGATTGGCGAAACGAAGAATCTGAGCTGACCAATCGCATGTAAGGAACGCTAACGATGAAATTTGTAGAATCCACGGGCAAAGAGGAGGTAAAGTCAGACTTTTAATCAGACATTTTCTTCTAGTCTTTTGCTGCCATTAGTCGACAGACTTTCAAAACATTGATCCCACGTGTAAGTGGTGGCATCCGCCATTCAGCGCTGGAAAACAATGTTTCTAATCTGGACGACACCTCCACACAAGTCACCTTTTTTTTTCAGAAAAGTATTCAAGGTAGAACACTTTCCACTAACGAGTTACTAGATCTTGCATAATACTAGTCCATTTGAAAGAACCCTGAGCAGTGGAATGTTTAAACATCTTTTCCTTACGAGTTCTATCAAATCGCTCCGCAGCTGAAGCTTTTAGAGCGAAAATCGTACGTAGTAGTTGTTATGTTTTTGCATTCGCTTCTTGAAATGAGTATCGTAAAATTTCTTCCCAAAGTCTGTTTATGCATGATTTGGAATCCTATTACTTCTTCTGTAGATTTTTGTAAATTCATCTGGAAACTCACAAATAACTTTAGTGTTTAGAACAGCGATCCAAGCATATTTGGGGTACATGTCAACTACTGTTAATAAGTATTTACAACCTGAAACGTATCTGGAACATGCAGTCTGGTCAACCACACCGCGTAAAGCTGAAATACTAAACACCTTTTTCCAAAGCTGTTTCACAGAGGAAGACCGCACTGCAATTCCTTCTCTAAATCCTCGCACAAACGAAAAAATGGCTGACATCGAAATAAGTGTCCAAGGAATAGAAAAGCAACTGGAATCACTCAATAGAGGAAAGTCCACTGGACCTGACGGGATACCAATTCGATTCTACGCAGAGTACGCGAAAGAACTTGCCCCCCTTCTAACAGCCGTGTACCGCAAGTCTGTAGAGGAACGGAGGGTTCCAAATGATTGGAAAAGAGCACAGGTAGTCCCAGTCTTTGAGAAGGGTCGTCGAGCAGTTGCGCAAAACTATAGACCTATATCTCTGACGTCGATCTGTTGTAGAATTTTAGAACATGTTTTTTGCTCGAGTATCATGTCGTTTCTGGAAACCCAGAATCTACTATGTAGGAATCAACATGGATTCCGGAAACAGCGATCGTGTGAGTCCCAACTCGCTTTATTTGTTCATGAGACCCAGAAAATATTAGATACAGGCTCCCAGGTAGATGCTATTTTTCTTGACTTCCGGAAGGCGTTCGATACAGTTCCGCACTGTCGCCTGATAAACAAAGTAAGAGCCTACGGAATATCAGACCAGCTGTGTGGCTGGATTGAAGAGTTTTTAGCAAACAGAACACAGCATGTTGTTATCAACGGAGAGACGTCTACAGACGTTAAAGTAACCTCTGGCGTGCCACAGGGGAGTGTTATGGGACCATTGCTTTTCACAATATATATAAATGACCTAGTAGATAGTGTCGGAAGTTCCATGCGGCTTTTCGCGGATGATGCTGTAGTATACAGAGAAGTTGCAGCATTAGAAAATTGTAGCGAAATGCAGGAAGATCTGCAGCGGATAGGCACTTGGTGCAGGGAGTGGCAACTGCCCCTTAACATAGACAAATGTAATGTATTGCGAATACATAGCAGTTACTTCTGTAAAATATCTGGGAGTATGCGTGCGGAACGATTTGAAGTGGAATGATCATATAAAATTAATTGTTGGTAAGGCGGGTACCAGGTTGAGATTCATTGGGAGAGTGCTTAGAAAATGTAGTCCATCAACAAAGGAGGTGGCTTACAAAACTCTCGTTCGACCTATACTTGAGTATTTGTCATCAGTGTGGGATCCGTACCAGATCGGTTTGACAGAGGAGATAGAGAAGATCCAAAGAAGAGCGGCGCGTTTCGTCACAGGGTTATTTGGTAACCGTGATAGAGTTACGGAGATGTTTAATAAACTCAAGTGGCAGACTCTGCAAGAGAGGCGCTCTGCATCGCGGTGTAGATTGCACGCCAGGTTTCGAGAGGGTGCATTTCTGGATGAGGTATCGAATATATTGCTTCCCCCTACTTATACCTCCCGAGGAGATCACGAATGTAAAATTAGAGAGATTAGAGCGCGCACGGAGGCTTTCAGACAGTCGTTCTTCCCGCGAACCATACGCGATTGGAACAGGAAAGGGAGGTAATGACAGTGGCACGCAAAATGCCCTCCGCCACACACCTTTGGGTGGCTTGCGGAGTATAAATGTAGATGTAGATGTAGAAGGTCATAAATGGCTTTTATGATAACCACTCTCATTGGGTAAACTTCGTGTGCTGTGCAATGCCGTTTTTCAGCCGTAGCAGTTTGACGCTGATTACAATGAGATCAGTAACATCTGCAAGATCTAGTCGTAAATAGGTATAAATAATGAAGTATTTCTTTTTACTATATATTACGCGCGTAGAAAGAAAAAAATATTCCGTGTATAAATTTTATTACAGAAAAAGTTATGTTTCATTCATTTTTTCACAATAACAATATCCATTCATCGGCGTTAAAAAATTACAATTCTTCATTGTTCAACAACTACGTCAGTTCCGCTATTGGCATCATATGGGCAATCTCGCACTTGACAGTCATGCCACCACTGTTCTGCCAAATTCAAATTTAACGCCGCAGCCACTGGTTCATATTTGTCAACGTAGGAAGCGAGGGTCTGCATTTGTCCTTAATACTGTGCACATAACATTCTGGCAGCAAACTGTTGATATACTTCACTTTATACAAACCTTTCACGAGGACCCGCAGCTGAGGTGGAATAACTGAATATACACCATTCAGAGTTGTCTCCAGTGACACACCAGCTAAGTCAATGCTGTGATGGTGGTAATTTTCCATTAACTGTTGTACTGAAGTTATATTCAACTTAAAGTTCAGCCCTGTCAGTTCCAGAATGAAACCACCAGAAGCAACCATGTTGCTTCCAACACCACCCACCAATCGAGATGCAAGTTCCATCGGAACAAATCGAATGTTTGTGGTGCTGAACCCTTGGTGATGAAAGTAGACGTCGTACATTGTTCTGAAAACAAAACAAAAACATTGCGGCAAACAACTCTTAGTATCAAAAATACAACCATAAATGTGTCAGCAGTGTTCCCCCTTACCTCGTGAAAGATATCTGCGATAATATGACGTCCGTCTCCAGCAATGTGTACACAACTGCGAAGTGATTCGCAGTTTATGTACAGCTTGCAGGTTCGTCAATAGTCGAAAACAGTGTTATCAGTGTCCTTCTGGGGACTCAGAGAACTGTTCCATATATCTGAAAAAAAGGGAACATAGCAGTGGGTAATCTCACCCAATGTCAGTAAGTGGGTCAAAATCATCTCAGTGGCCGGCTGCGGTGGTCTCGCGGTTCTAGGCGCTCAGTCCGGGACCGCGCGACTGCTACGGTCGCAGGTTCGAATCCTGCCTCGGGCATGGATGTGTGTGATGTCCTTAGGTTAGTTAGGTTTAAGTAGTTCTAAGTTCTAGGGGACTGCTGACCACAGGTGTTAAGTCCCATAGTGCTCAGAGCCATTTGAACCATTTTTTCATCTCAGTGACCGCACCGGCACCGAAACGGAGATAACAGAGAAGGCCTAAATACTGAAATCGGTCTTCAGAAGTTGTTTCACCACTGAAGATAGTAACACTATCCCTCCTTTCAATCGTTGTACGAACGTCGATATGGCAGATATTGAGATAACCGATCGCGGAATTGAAAAGCAGCTACAATCGGTTAGTAGTGGAAAGGCGTCAGGATTGGGTAAGATACCTATAAGATTCTATAAAGATTATGTGAAAGAACTTGCTCCCCTTCTGGCAGTAATTACCGTAGATCATTTAAGCAACGAAAGGCACCTAGCAAATGGAAAAAAGCACAGGTCATTTCCGTTTTTAAGAAAGACCGTAAGACAGATCCACACAATCATAGACCTATATCGTTGACGTCAATCTGTTGTAGAATTAAGCAACATGTTTTATGCTAAAGAATTATGACGTTCTTGGGAAATGAACAGATCCTCTATAACACTCAACATGGATTCCGCAAACAGAGATCCTGCGAAACTCAGCTCGCTGTGTTCCTCCATGAGATCCACAGCGCAGTGGACAACGGCGCTCAGGTTGATGCCGTGTTCCTTGATTTCAGTGTGGCGTGTGACACCGTCCCGCATTGCTGTTGAATGAAAAAAAATACGAACTTACGGAGTATCGGAGCAGACTTCCGATTGGATTCAAGACTTCCTTGCAGATAGAACGGAACAAAATCGACTGATGTAATATCCGGAGTACCACAGGGAAGTGTGATACGACCGTTGCTGTTTACAACATATATATAATCGAGTAGAAAGTGTAGGATGCTCTTTAAGGGTATTCGCAGATGATGCAGCTGTCTATACGGAAGTAGCAACGCCAGAAGATAGTAAGAATTTCCAGAACGACCTGCAGAGAATTGATGAATGGTGCAGGCCCTGGTAGTTCACTCTGAACGTAAACAGATCTAACATATTGCGCATACACAGGAAAAGAGATCCACTACTGAAACAGCTGGAGACAGCGTCTGACCAAAAACATCTAGGCGTAACTACCCAGAGCGACCGTAAGTGGAATGACCACGTAGATAGTGGGAAAAGCATATACCAGACTCAGATTCATGGAAGAATCTGTAGAAAATGGAACTCATCCACGAAAGAACTAGCTTATAAGGCGCTTGTTCGCCCGATTCTTGAGTATTGTTCATCTATCTGGGATCGTTATCAGGTAGCAACGAAGAGCGGCACATTTCGTCACGGGATCGTTTAGCTGGCGAGAGAGCGTTACGGAGGTGCTATACAATCTCCACTGCAGACGTTACAAGAGAGGCGTCGTGCACCACGGAGAGATTTACTAGTGAAATTCCGGGACTGCACTTTTCATTGCTCATGAAAACCACACATTGCATGTTGTGCCACCATACAGCGAGACTCTCAGCGGTGATGGTACAGATTGCCGCACACAGCGGTACCTCTAATACCCTGTAGCACGTCCTCTTGCATTGATGCATGCCTGTATTCGTCGTGGCATACTAAACCTAAGTTCATCAAGACACAGTTGGTCGAGATTCTCCCACTCCTCAACAGCGATTCGGCGTAGATACCTCAGAGTGGTTGGTGCGTCAGTCTTCCATAATCAGCCCTTTTCAATCTATCCCATGCATGTTCGATAGGGTTCATGTCTGGAGAACATGCTGGTCACTCTAGTCGAGCGATGTCATTATCCTGAAGAAAGTCATTCACAAGATGTGCACGATGGGGGCGCGAATTGTCGTCCATAAAGACGAATGCCTCGCCAATATGCTGCCGATATGGTTACATTATCGGTCGGAGGATGGCATTCACGTATCGTACGCCCGTTACGACGCCTTCCATGATCACCAGCGGCCAAAGTTGGCCCCACATAATGCCACTCCAAAACAGTACGGAACCTCCACCTCACTGCACTCGCTGGACAGTGTGTCTATGGCGTTCAGCCTGACCAAGTTGCCTCCAAGCACGTCTCCGACGATTGTCTGGTTGAAGATATATGCGACACTCATCGGTGAAGAGAGCGTGATTCCATTGCTGAGCGGTCCATTCGGCATGTTATGGGCCCATCTGTACCGCGCTGCATGGTGTCGTGGTTGCGAAGATTGACCTTGCCATGGACGTCGGGAGTGAAGTTTCGCATCGTGCAGCCTACTGCGCACAGTTTGAGTCGTAACACGACGTCCTGTGTCTGCACGAAAAGCATTATTCAACATGGTGGCGTTGCTGTCAGCCATAATTCGTAGGTATCGGTCATACACTGCAGTATTAGCCCTTGAGCAGCCTGAGCGAGGCATGTCATCGACAGTTCCTGTCTGTCTGTATCTCCTCCATGTCCGAAAAACATCGCTTTGGTTCACTCCGAGACGCCTGGATACTTCCCTTGGTGAGAGCCCTTCCTGGCACAAAGTAACAATGCGTACGCGATCGAACCGCGGTATTGGCCGTCTGGGCATGGTTGGACTACAGATAACTCGAGCCGTGTACCTCCTTCCTGGTGGAAAGATTGGAAATCAGCTGTCGGACCCCCTCCGTCTAATAGGCGCTGCTCATGCTAGTGACATCTCTGAACAGTCAAAGGGACTATTTCTGTGAAACAATATGTACAGTCAACGGCTATCTTCAGAAGTTATGGGAACCAGGGTGATGCAAAACTTGTTTTGATGTATGTATGTATGCTCGAGGTGCCATTCCGATGCAGTTCGAGAGCCTCTGCAATGTTGTTCGAGTTTAGGGTGAATACTAAGAGGGCTGAGGCGTGAATGGGAATTTGGACTGAGGAGGGAGGTATGCTAAGGTAGTCCGGGCAGTTGGGTTAAGCCACTGTTCCAGGGCCGCATCATGGTTTGCTCATCTGCCTCGTGAGCAGGAGACTCGAGTTTGAACTCTGGCCTTTGTACAAATTTTCAATCGTCGCTTCAGTCTGCATATATATACACTACTGGCCATTAAAGTCGGTATACCAAGAAGAAATGCAGATGATAAACGGGTATTCATTGGACAGATATATTATACTAGAACTGACATGTGATTACATTTTCACACATTTTGGGTGCATAGATCCTGAGAAATCAGTACCCAGAACAACCACCTCTGGCCGTAATAACAGCCTTGATAGACCTGGATATTGAATCAAACAGAGTTTGGATGGCGTGTACTGGTAAAGCTGCCCATGCAGCTTCAACACGATACCACAGTTCATCAAGAGTAGTGACTGGCGTATTGTGACGAGCCAGTTGCTCGGCCACCATAGACCAGACGTTTTCAATTGATGAAAGATCTGGAGAATGTGCTGGCCAGGGCAGCAGTCGAACATTTTCTGTATCCAGAAAGGTCCGTACAGGACCTCCAACATGCGGTCGTGCATTATCCTGTTGAAATGTAGGGTTTCGCAGGGATCAAATGAAAGGTAGAGCAACGGGTCGTAACACATCTGAAATGTAATGTCCACTTTCAAAGTGCCGTCAATGCGAACAAGAGGTGACCGAGACGTGTAACCAATGGCACCCCATACCATCACACCGGATGATACGCCAACATGGCGATGACAAATACACGCTTCCAATGTGCGTTCACCGCGATGTCGCCAAACACGGGTGCGACCATCATGATGCTGTAAACAGAACCTGAATTCATCCGAAAAAATGACGTTTTGCCATTCGTGCACCCAGGTTCGTCGTCGAGTGCACCATCGCAGGCGCTCCTGTCTGTGATGCAGTGTCGAGGGTAACCGCAGCCATGGTCTCCGAACTGATAGTCCATGCTGCTGCAAACGTCGTCGAACTGTTCGTGCAGATGGTTGTTGTCTTGGAAACGTCCCCATCTGTTGACTCAGGGATCGAGACGTGGCTGCACGATCCGTTACAGCCATGCGAATAAGATGCCTGTCATCTCGACCGCTAGTGATACGAGGCCGTTGGGATCGAGCACGGCGACCTTAACTAAAGTCGGAAACGTGATGGTACGCATTTTTCCTCCTTACACGGGGCATCACAACAACGTTTCACCAGGCAACGCCGGTCAACTGGTGTTTGGAAACTTTCCTCATGTCAGCATGTTGTAGGTGTCGCCACCGGCGCCAACCTTGTGTGAATGCTCTGAAAAAGCTAATCTTTTGCATTTCACAGCAGCTTCTTCCTGTCGGTTAAATTTCGCGTCTGTAGCATGTCATCTTCGTGGTGTAGCAATTTTAATGACCAGTAGTGTATGATAGATGATTGGGATTTGGAAAGGTCTCTGGAACCATATATTTTTATTTGATTTTCACATACCATGTACAGGGTATTTCGCTATTATAAGTACAAATGAAAGGGGCTCGCAGAGGACAAGCAAATAATCCAAATAAATACAGCTCTGGAAACTAATGTCCCAAATCCATATTGAAACTGAGTACGTAAACACCTTATAGCAGGGTCCCCAAGGATCCAAACTGCGGATATGCACTAACATTACAACAAGTGTTCCACAAATCAACTGTTCATAGGAAGACTGTCATCGGCACACCTCTTCACTGATGCCCGTAAACGTTCAGAAATGTTGGCATGCCCCAAATGAACTGAGAACCATCCACGACGTGTTCCTGCAGTTCATCAACGATATCATCACGGCTGGAATACATCAAAGCTTTTAAATATAAGGGGCTATCATAAAGAGTCCGTTCAAAGGCCTTACAGGCCGCAGTCTGTGTGGTCAATCAGGCAAAATCGCCGTGAGCATAGATGCAATTATTGCACCGCCTCACTAGATTGAAGACACCCGTTTGGTAAAAGACCGTGTCCTGCTGTGTGAAGAAGTCCGTAATTGACTCCGACACATTATCATCCTGCAGGAATCGTCCATCCTTAAGACCTTTCCTTAACTGACGGAAGACGTGTTAACCGCATGAGAAGATTAGACAATATTCTCCGTGGAGCGCAGCTATATCGTATCATACTTTCGTTAAAACAACAGTGGACATCGCAATAACATTTGTTTATTATGACCGATTTCGGCTTATGTTAAAGCCATCCTCAGATTTTTTGGCCCCCTAATGCTGGTGCTGGCGGCTCCTCGGTTCTTCACGTGATACCACTATCATGCACTGTGCACGTACATTAACAATAGAGGGCCCAAAAATCTGAGGATGGCTTTAACATATGCTGAAACAAATGTTATTGCGATCTCCACCGTTGTTTTAACCAACACATGGGAAGAGATCAGGCGAACAGCCATTTGGTTTGCTTTTTCCTTTAAATTCAAGTCTTATGGTACTCACGAGCTACAGTTACAGTATCCTGATCACTGCCGAATAATGTGCTGCACGTTACCGAAGATAATGTCAGGATCCATTGCTATTGCGTGAATGGTTATGTGCTAGTCTAGCCTAACTGCATTACCGACCGCTCGCTTGCTGTTCCTAATAGATGAGGGTGCCCTCCAATATCGACCGGCGTCCTGCATCGAACTTGGCGAACTATTCTACAGTGATGATATCCGACAAACCTGCTGCCCCATAAGTATCGCTAACTCTCCGATGGATTTCTACCAGTTTTTGTCCTTCTGCAGTCAAGAAAATAAATCCACGCAAAAAATACGCCGAGAAAGACTGCAATCGCATGAAATTGAAGGGGTTGAAGTTGGGGGGACTGCGAGACGGATTTATTGATGCACCGTGATTGATACGTAGTAAAAAATTGTTGCTATGTATTGACGAATAGCCGCATGGAACTGTACCGGTGCACTATAGTACGTGTACCACATTTGCATCCTTTCACCATATCGAGAATATTATAGTCGATCAGCTTGACCATTACTGCATTTATGTACGAGGTACGGGTAGAAAAAAACCGGACTGATGCTGGAAAAAACATTTATTTACAATTATTTACAATTTCATGTTATCTCCTTCAATGTACTCTCCTCCTCGGTCTCTACACCGCTCCATACGAATTTTCCACTGTTCATAGCAATGCTGCAGATCATTTTCGGTAAGTCTATACATTACTTCCGTCGCCTTTTCTTTTACTGCTTCAACAGTCTCAAATCTAGTTCCTTTCAAAGCTGACTTGACTTTAGGGAAAAGAAAAAAGTCACAGGGGGCCAAATCAGGTGAGTAGGGTGGATGATCTAAGATGGGAATGTTGTGTTTTGCCAAAAACGTCTTCACTGACAACGCACTGTGAGCTGGGGCATTGTCTTGGTGAAGGATCCATGACTTTTTTCTCCACAAATCGTTCCGTTTTCTCCGTACTCGCTCACGTAGGGTAGCCAGGACCCTAATGTAGTAGTGCTGACTCACTGTTTGTCCCTCTGGTACCCAATCAATGTGCACAATCCCTTTGATGTCAAAAAAAACAATCATCATTGCCTTGAATTTCGATTTTGACATTCGTGCTTTTTTTTGTCGTGGAGAACCAGGAGTTTTCCAATGCATCGATTGGCGTTTAGTTTCGGGATCGTAAGTAAAAAACCATGATTCATCGCAAGTAATAACATTTTGTAAGAAGGTGGGATCACTTTCAACGTTTTCCAGGATGTCAGAACAAATCATTCTTCGGCGTTCCTTCTGTTCAATTGTGAGACACTTTGGAACCATTTTTGAACACACTTTGTTCATGTTGAAACTTTCATGAAGAATCTGCCTAACACTTTCCTTGTCAACTCCTGTTAACTCAGACACTGCTCTGATTGTTAAACGGCGACCTTGTCGAACAAGTTTACCGATTTTTTCAATGTTTGCATCAGTTTTTGCTGGCAATGGTCTGCCAGTGCGAGTGTCATCACTGGTGTCTTCGTGGCCATCTTTAAATCGTTTAAACCACTCAAACACTTGTGTTCGCGATAAACAATCATCGCCGTACACTTGTTGTAACATTACAAACGTTTCACTTGCAGATTTTCCTAGTTTGAAACAAAATTTGATGTTAACACGCTGTTCTTTCTGTACACTCAACATTTTCCGACGCACAGACAAAACGTCAACTACTTAAAACAGACGCCACGGGCAGACTGAGTGCAGGAGGCAGATGAAACTCGAGCAGTAGGCGGAGCGAGAGTCACGTGACAGGCCACGCGACTTTCAGCCTTATTGCATTCGTTTTATTGTTTCACCAGTACTAGTCCGGTTTTTTTCTAGCCACACCTCGTATACGTCGCTTCGGGGATTTCCGATGTACATTTATTGTAATTATTTGCTTCTTGCACTGTCAGCTACTAGTACCCTTTCGTCTGTACCGGTAGCTACCAGACAGTGTCTGTTAAGTGTTTGTTAGTAATTGCTAAAACACCACGAGATTGTTGAAGAGAGAAGACACCGTTGGCGGCACACCACCAGCTGAGCAACAGCGTTTGCTTTGGGATGCGATGGCGGTGTTTGCGGAACGTTTCGGTCGTCCGTGTGGAAGACATTATCGGGTGGCAGCTGTTCCTGCGCCCATGACATACGGCGGCGCCCCGGCAGAGAGCAGCCAGCCGTGTTATACGAGGTCGGGCCGTGGGGAGGCTCTGGCGGGAACGTGAATTATAGATACCTGCGGCTAAGGGGCCGCCTTATGGCCCGGAATATGCAAGTCTGCAAACTCCTCTATTGTCTCCGCAGCCCACACTATCACTGAAAAAAAAAGCAGCTAAACCACCATTGTAACCTATACTCATATCTGTTCCGTAATATGAAAATAATGCAAATAGTGGGTACGCTGTGTCAACGATAAAATGTAAGGGTGGTTCATTACGTAAGGTAACAAGATATTTCACCGTTTTACAAACACCCTGAGCGCATTGCACTGTTGACCAGCGAAATTTCGTCATGTAGGTGGCGTGCAACAAACGTCAAGTTGGAATGAAGTGTGCTAAACGCTTGGATATGTAAATTATTGGCTTGCCAGCGCAACGTCATAAAGTAGGTATGAAAAACGACACCGACGTTCTCTGTGCAAGGAAAACGCGTTCTTCATTCAGAAACTATATTAGAAGGCCGAACGTTCTGCGATATTGCTGCTCCTGCTGACTGGGATCCTACGGGTTGTCATGCGAATATGTAACTGAAGGATTTAAGAGGACCGTACTCGCCGCCATGCAGAATTTCAGTGGCACCTTGTCTCAAGCGCGAGAGAGGGCAGATATACAATAATTGACTTAAATCTACATCTATATACATATTCCGCCAACCACGGTACTGTGCGTGGCGGAGGGTAGTCTGTATCACTACCTCGTAGTCATTTAATTTCCTGTTCCACTAACACGATCTTTCTATATGCCACAATACGTGCCCTAATTTCTTGTATCTTATATTCGTGATCCTTACACGAAATATATGTCGGCGGTGGTAGAATCGTTCTGCATTCAGCTTTAAATGACGGTTCTCTAAATTTTCTCGTAATGTTGTTCGAACCTACCAGTAACAAATGTAGCAGCCTGCCTCTGAATTTCTCCGATGTCTATCTTTAATCCAACCTGGTACGGATCCCAAACACTCGAGCGCTACTCAAGAATAGGTAACACTAACGTATTATATGCGGTCTCCTTTACAGATTGTAGGTGAGATAAATGTACTAATCGATTTTGGATCGTATGAACTGAGCGATACCACGTCAAATGCATAAAAACCAAAAATCCACTATTACATAGCTATGCGCAAATGTTTAAATGTCAACGTTTGTACATACTTCATGTAATTACAACGATAGTTATGAACTTCTCAAAAAACATAGACAATTAATAGCATTTTATTTACGGAATGTATGTTTCAAAGATTTTTTTGCATAAATAGATGGATATAAGGTCTTTGCTAAATCTCATTAGAGGTAAATCTTTATTCTTTTGTGCAGTTGGCTGTATGAGTTTGAAGTACGGGGATGGAGAACAAGTAATGTGATTTTATGGATTTGTGAAGTGAAATGACTGAAAATATATGTGTAATTCTGCAGAAAGTCCACCAGAATTGATATTATTATTGAAACATCAGCCTCATCATCCTCTAGACGATTATCGAAAATGTTCAAATGTGTGTGAATTCCTAAGGGACCAAACTGCTGAGGTCATCGGTCCCTAGACTTACACACTACTTAAACTAACTTATGCTAAGGACAACACACACACCCATGCCCGAGGGAGGACTCGAACCTCCGGCAGGAGGGGCCGCGCAATGTCTATTATTGAAAAATAAACCACAGAAAGGAAATGCACAGCGTGCTATCAATACATAGCAAAGAAGATCAACAAAAAAGATGGTTATGTTTATTATATTAGAACTGGTTGTTTAAATTCGACTGTCCCTGTCATTCGCTGCAGTTTGCCACTATCTGAGCGTGGAAAGTGCTGTGAAAATGTGATCGGCCGCGGAAGTTACAAACTTAGTCCAAGCATTAATAAGCCAATTTTGGGTAATAAGAGGGAACGGAGGGTCAGAAGACAAACCGCACTTTCCTAAAATTTTCCCAATAAACGGAAGTCGACCATTCGCCTTCCCTACCACAGTCCTCACACGCTAGTTTCATTTCATATCGCTTTGCAGCGAAGATGACTGTCAAGCAGGACACTACTGATTCTGTATCCGAACACTACGTGTTTTTTTTCTTACTCAACCGCATTAACTTACATTTTTCTACATTTAGAGCTAGCTGTCATTTATCACACCAATCAGAAATTTTGACTAAGTGATCTTGCATCCTCGTCCAGTCACTCAACTTCGACACCTTACCGCACACCATATCATCATCAGTAAACAACCGCACACTATTGCTTGTCTTATCCGCCAGATCATTTACGTATGGAGAAAATAATACCGGTCCTGCCACAATTTTCTGGAGCACTCCTGACGATGCCCCTGTCTCTGAAAAACACTCGCCGTCGAGGACAACATACTGGTTCCTATATCTTAAGAAGTCTTCGACCCACTCACATCTCTACGAACCTATCTAAAGTACGCAGATTTAGTTATGTCCATTGATATGAGGTGCGTCCTCCCTTCCCCTTTGTGACGGTTAGAAGTCTGTAACTGACAGTTTCAATAAGGTGTATGTCTGTGAAGGAATGGCAGTCTACTTGAAACGTCCCCTTAGAAAAATTTATGAATGACTCTGCTGGTAAACCCCTTAAGTTATTTGATTTTCAAACAGCTGAGCAGAACTGAACGTACTCAGACATTTCGCTCTTTTCTTATTCTGATCAACACTAAACTGACACACAATGTTTTTAGCGCAACGCAATCTGACTTTCAATAATCTCTACAAAAGAATGGCCCTGACTGACAATAACCTATAACTTTCATGAATCACTTACCTCACAAAAATCTTCGTTACTCGAACTACTGTAATACAGCTAGCGCCAATACTGCCAGCTAAATAAAAGATTCTAACTACTGAAGGCACTAACTACTGATAGGCATAGTTAGCAAATGAAAGATTTTGAAAGAGAACAAACAATGTATTTACCTTAATAGTGTTCATGATATCCAGTATTACAAATTTACTCTCTCTGATGGACACACGTCTAGATCATCCGCTCTCAAAACTCCGCCATCTCACTCCCCACATCCACCACAGCTGGCGGCTCACCTCCAACTGCACAACGCTACGCGCTGTTCACATCCAACTGCCCAACACTACAATAGCAAATTCCAATAATGCAAACCAGCCACAGACTGCACGCAGCACGGTCAGTGATTTTCATATAGAGCGCTACATGGCGTTACCAACATAAAAACCTAAACAGCCTACTTACATACTCTTCCCCTAGAGCTGAAGCCAGAGAAGGTAAGTGATGTTGGGTGCCTGAGTCTTGATCGAAATCGACGTTCAGGTCGGGACTCAGGGCGGCTAGTCCATTTAAAAAATATTATCCAAAAATCATTGCCTCATAGACGCTGCATTATGATAGTACGCATTGTCTAACTGATACAATCGTCACTTCCAAAATGTTCCTCTATTGTAGGCAGTACACAATACTGTAAAAAGTGTTCAAAGCTTTCCGCATTTAGAGTTTTCTTAAGTGCAACAAGCGGATCACATTCTAACCACAGCCGCATACCGTAACATCACTTTTTCCATACGTCAGGGATGCCGTTGTGCTTGATGGTAAGTAACGTTCTCCACGCTGTCGCCAAACCGAAATCCAAGGAACAGTGTGATTCATCACTCCAAATTACTCGTTTGGAGTCGTCAAGAGTCCAGTGCCGTCGCTTTTTACACAGAAGTCGCCTGGCATTGACTGCAGAAATGGGGAGCTGCTGGACTATGTTCCACATCCTTTTTACTTCCCAGCACACAATCATTGTTCCAGCTGGAATACTGGTAGCACTTTAAACTCAAGAGTGATTTCTTCCTCTGATTTTCTGCAAGCACTGCACGCAATGCTCGACGGTGTCTGTCCGTCACAACGTGAGGACTATCTGGCCTTGGTTTGGTCGTTGCTTTGCGTTTTCACTTTACAGACAGATCACCAACAGTAGACTGAGACAGCTTTAAATCCCTGCTGGATTTGTTACTCAGCTGACATCCAATGACTAGCCCACGTTCGAGGTCACTGATTTCCCATCCGCTTTTACTGCTTCTCCACTGACAACACAACACTCCTCCCCTGTTTTTATACCGGCGAGTTCGCTTCTCGTGGCACCTGGCGGTCAGTCCCGCATTACACAGTGGTGTCCGGAAACTTGAGATCAGGAAGAGTACTGTTCACTAGGCCGTTCAACACTATACGGTCACATCACGCACCTAAAGTCAGGAAAAAACAGATTACCACAGTGTAAAGACATTACGGCACCCCTTGAAGCAACAGCAGAGAGACGCGCGGCTATGGTAGTGCGCCCAACAACAACAATGGGCACCAACGTAACAAAACTTCCCCTCCCCGCCCCCCAAGCCGGCCCCGGTGGCCGAGCGGTTCTAGGCGCTTCAGTCCGGAACTGCGCGACTGCTACGTCGCAGGTTCGAATCCTGCCTCGGGCATGGATGTGTGTGATGTCCTTAGGTTAGTTAGGTTTAAGTAGTTCTAAGTTCTAGGGGACTGATGACCTCAGATGTTAAGTCCCATAGTGATCAGAGGCAGAGCCCCCCCCTCCCCCCCCCCCCCCAGCCGAATGCAAAATGTGCATACGGCACGACGGTGAAGCAGGTGCTGTGGTGGTATGGGGTTGCATTGGGTACCCAAAATGATCACCTATGGTTCGCAGAGCTGGACAACAGCTGTTACTTAACCTGACTTGTTAAGACCGGTAGCGGGCCTTTTGTTCAAGATGTGTCGTTATCCTTCAACAAGATACACTCCTGGAAATTGAAATAAGAACACCGTGAATTCATTGTCCCAGGAAGGGGAAACTTTATTGACACATTCCTGGGGTCAGATACATCACATGATCACACTGACAGAACCACAGGCACATAGACACAGGCAACAGAGCATGCACAATGTCGGCACTAATACAGTGTATATCCACCTTTCGCAGCAATGCAGGCTGCTATTCTCCCATGGAGACGATCGTAGAGATGCTGGATGTAGTCCTGTGGAACGGCTTGCCATGCCATTTCCACCTGGCGCCTCAGTTGGACCAGCGTTCGTGCTGGACGTGCAGACCGCGTGAGACGACGCTTCATCCAGTCCCAAACATGCTCAATGGGGGACAGATCCGGAGATCTTGCTGGCCAGGATAGTTGACTTACACCTTCTAGAGCACGTTGGGTGGCACGGGATACATGCGGACGTGCATTGTCCTGTTGGAACAGCAAGTTCCCTTGCCGGTCTAGGAATGGTAGAACGATGGGTTCGATGACGGTTTGGATGTACCGTGCACTATTCAGTGTCCCCTTGACGATCACCAGTGGTGTACGGCCAGTGTAGGAGATCGCTCCCCACACCATGATGCCGGGTGTTGGCCCTGTGTGCCTCGGTCGTATGCAGTCCTGATTGTGGCGCTCACCTGCACGGCGCCAAACACGCATACGACCATCATTGGCACCAAGGCAGAAGTGACTCTCATCGCTGAAGACGACACGTCTCCATTCGTCCCTCCATTCACGCCTGTCGCGACACCACTGGAGGCGGGCTGCACGATGTTGGGGCGTGAGCGGAAGACGGCCTAACGGTGTGCGGGACCGTACCCCAGCTTCATGGAGACGGTTGAGAATGGTCCTCGCCGATACCCCAGGAGCAACAGTGTCCCTAATTTGCTGGGAAGTGGCGGTGCGGTCCCCTACGGCACTGCGTAGGATCCTACGGTCTTGGCGTGCATCCGTGCGTCGCTGCGGTCCGGTCCCAGGTCGACGGGCACGTGCACCTTTCGCCGACCACTGGCGACAACATCGATGTACTGTGGAGACCTCACGCCCCACGAGTTGAGCAATTCGGCGGTACGTCCACCCGGCCTCCCGCATGCCCACTATACGCCCTCGCTCAAAGTCCGTCAACTGCACATACGGTTCACGTCCACGCTGTCGCGGCATGCTACCAGTGTTAAAGACTGCGATGGAGCTCCGTATGCCACGGCGAACTGGCTGACACTGACGGCGGCGGTGCACAAATGCTGCGCAGCTAGCGCCATTCGACGGCCAACACCGCGGTTCCTGGTGTGTCCGCTGTGCCGTGCGTGTGATCATTGCTTGTACAGCCCTCTCGCAGTGTCCGGAGCAAGTATGGTGGGTCTGACACACCGGTGTTAATGTGTTCTTTTTTCCATTTCCAGGAGTGTAAGTTTATTCGACTGATCTCGATAGAGAGCGTGAGCAACTGTTGTTCCGTCCAGCAGGATCTCCAGTTTTCGAACACATTGAAATTTGTGATTATAGCTTGTCGAAGACTTCCGGCTTAAGAAGTCAGCCTCATTCTGCCAACGGCCTTGTCAAATAGGGCGGAGGAGCGGATAGAGGTTCAGGGCAGTCTCTTGTCCTAGGGGTGGGAAATTGCCCCTAAAGGCGGAAGAATCAGCAATGATCAACGACATGAGGATGCAGAAGGCAATGGAAACCACTGCATTAAAGACACGTAACGTGTATCCACAGGACATGTGGCCTGTATTTGAAAAAATGTCATGATGATCTCTCCATTGGCAAAAGATTCCGAAATAGCTCCCATTCGCATCTCCGGGAGGGGACTGCCAAGTGGGAGGTTACCATGAAAAAAAGATTGAATAATTAACGAAAGGATAACGTTCTACGAGTCGGGGTATGGAATGTCAGAACCTTGAACGTGGTAGGGAAACTAGAAAATCTGAAAAGGGAAATGCAAAGGCTCAATCTAGATATACTAGGGGTCAGTGAAGTGAAGTGGAAGGAAGACAAAGATTTCTGGTCAGATGAGTATCGGGTAATATCAACAGCATCAGAACATGGTATAACAGGTGTAGGATTCGTTATGAATAGGAAGGTAGGGCAGAGGGAGTGTTACTGTGAACAGTTCAGTGACCGGGTTGTTCTAATCAGAATTGACAGCAGACCAACACCGACGATAGTTCAGGTATACATGCCGACGTCGCAAGCTGAAGATGAACAGACAGAGAAAGTGTATGAGGATATTGAAAGGGTAATGCAGTATGTAAAGGGGGACGAAAATCTAATAGTCATGGGCGACTGGAATGCAGTTGTAGGGGAAGGAGTAGAAGAAAAGGTTACAGGAGAATATGGGCTTGGGACAAGGAATGAAAGAGGAGAAAGACTAATTGAGTTCTGTAACAAGTTTCAGCTAGTAATAGCGAATACCTTGATCAAGAATCACAAGAGGAGGACGTATACTTGGAAAAGACCGGGAGATACGGGAAGATTTCAATTAGATTACATCATGGTCAGACAGAGATTCCGAAATCAGATACTGGATTGTAAGGCGTACCCAGGAGCAGATATAGACTCAGATCACAATATAGTAGTGATGAAGAGTAGGCTGAAGTTCAAGACATTAGTCAGGAAGAATCAATACGCAAAGAAGTGGTATACGGAAGTACTAAGGAATGACGAGATACGTTTGAAGTTCTCTAACGCTATAGATACAGCAATAAGGAATAGCGCAGTAGGCAATACAGTTGAAGAGGAATGGACATCTCTAAAAAGGGCCATCACAGAAGTTGGGAAGGAAAACATAGGTATAAAGAAGGTAGCTGCGAAGAAACCATGGGTAACAGAAGAAATACTTCAGTTGATTGATGAAAGGAGAAAGTACAAACATGTTCCGGGAAAATCAGGAATACAGAAATACAAGTCGCTGAGGAATGAAATAAATAGGAAGTGCAGGGAAGCTAAGACAAAATGGCTGCAGGAAAAATGTGAAGACATCGAAAAAGATATGATTGTCGGAAGGACAGACTCAGCATACAGGAAAATCAAAACAACCTTTGGTGACATTAAACGCAACGGTGGTAACATTAAGAGTGCAACGGTAATTCCACTGTTAAATGCAGAGGAGAGAGCAGATAAGTGGAAAGAATACATTGAAAGCCTCTATGAGGGTGAAGATTTGTCTGATGTGATAGAAGAAGAAACAGGAGTCGATTTAGAAGAGATAGGGGATCCAGTATTAGAATCGGAATTTAAAAGAGCTTTGGAGGACTTACGGTCAAATAAAGCAGAAGGGATGGATAACATTCCATCAGAATTTCTAAAATAATTGGGGGAAGTGGCAACAAAACGACTAATCACGTTGGTGTGTAGAATATATGAGTCTGGCGATATACCATCTGACTTTCGGAAAAGCATCATCCACACAATTCCAAAGACGGCAAGAGCTGACAAGTGCGAGAATTATCGCACAATCAGCTTAACAGCTCATGCATCGAAGCTGCTTACAAGAATCATATACAGAAGAATGGAAAAGAAAATTGAGAATGCGCTAGGTGACGATCAGTTTGGCTTTAGGAAAAGTAAAGGGACGAGAGAGGCAATTCTGACGTTACAACTAGTAATGGAAGCAAGGCTAAAGAAAAATCAAGACACTTTCATAGGATTTGTCGACCTGGAAAAAGCGTTCGACAATATAAAATGGTGCAAGCTGTTCGAGATTCTGAAAAAAGTAGGGGTAAGCTATAGGGAGAGACGGGTCATATACAATATGTACAACAACCAAGAGGGAATAATAAGAGTGGACGATCAAGAACGAAGTGCTCGTATTAAGAAGGGTGTAAGACAAGGCTGTAGCCTTTCGCCCCTACTCTTCAATCTGTACATCGAGGAAGCAATGATGGAAATAAAAGAAAGGTTCAGGAGTGGAATTAAAATACAAGGTGAAAGGATATCAATGATACGATTCGCTGATGACATTGCTATCCTGAATGAAAGTGAAGAAGAATTAAATGATCTGCTGAACGGAATGAACAGTCTAATGAGTACACAGTATGGTTTGAGAGTAAATCGGAGAAAGACGAAGGTAATGAGAAGTAGTAGAAATGAGAACAGCGAGAAACTTAACATCAGGATTGATGGTCACGAAGTCAATGAAGTTAAGGAATTCTGCTACCTAGGCAGTAAAATAACCAGTGACGGGCGGAGCAAAGAGGACATCAAAAGCAGACTCGCTACGGCAAAAAAGGCATTTCTGGCCAAGAGAAGTCTACTAGTATCAAATACCGGCCTTAATTTGAGGAAGAAATTTCTGAGGATGTACGTCTGGAGTACAGCATGGTATGGTAGTGAAACATGGACTGTGGGAAAATCGGAACAGAAGAGAATCGAAGCATTTGAGATGTGGTGCTATAGACGAATGTTGAAAATTAGGTGGACTGATAAGGTAAGGAATGAGGAGGTTCTACGCAGAATCGGAGAGGAAAGGAATATGTGGAAAACACTGATAAGGAGAAGGGACAGGATGATAGGACATCTGCTAAGACATGAGGGAATGACTTCCATGGTACTAGAGGGAGCTGTAGAGGGCAAAAACTGTAGAGGAAGACAGAGATTGGAATACGTCAAGCAAATAATTGAGGACGTGGGTTGCAAGTGCTACTCTGAGATGAAGAGGTCAGCACAGGAAAGGAATTCGTGGCAGGCCGCATCAAACCAGTCGGTAGACTGATGACAAAAAAAAAAAAAAAAAAAAAGCTTGTCGAGAGGCTGGGGCGCCATCACTCAGTAGGCAATACGAGTGATGAACACTATTCCTAAACTGAAGCGGCATGGAATGATCTATCCGAATCTGCCATCCACGTTCAGTTTGACTCGTTGGCCAGACTTGTTAGAGCCGTTGTTGTTGTCGGAGGTGGCATCTCTCCCATCATCTCACACAGCACATCAGCCTACTGGAAAACGTTGGTAAAGCGGCAACTCTCACGTGAGAATAAAACCAAGCGGACGGGGTTCTCTCTGCAGTAGCTATTGCGGAAGGCATTCCATTCCAGCACCGTATCAACACTGTGGTTGAATCGTATGACACTTGAAACGAAGGAAGCATCGATATCAAGGAGACACCCTAAATCCTCCCCCACCTCCAGTACTAGAAATTCGGATCAAAGGTATCTGTGACCTGTTACGTGGCTGCCAGATTGAGACCCCGATTTCCTTTATGCGCGTTCCAACAGCCTGCCTTAACAAATAAATTCTTAGACAACCACTTCGATTACGTGGAAGTGAAACATGAGACAATGCTTTTTTTCTTATCTCTATTTCCTGAATAAACGTTTCTCTCAGATGACTCGATACACTGCATTATGAACCACGTTTGCAATTACGGGGCGTACCGAAATAAGGATGTTAAGTAATCTAACAAACATAAATTTACAGATCAGTGAAAACGGTGTCCGCCCTAACAATTCTGTCTAAAATTCACATGCGAAATTTCGTTCTCAGTTACCCTCCGGCATAGGGGCTCTGATAATTGTGAACACCCTCAGTAATAAGTCAGTTCACGAAGCTTACCTTAGCAGGGCCTAGTGCAGTGATAATCATGACAGAAATATACTTCTGTTGAATTTGGGTACAATTTTAATAGTAATATCACCTTAGGCACCACAATATTTATATTTTATTTTCGTTTTGTCCAGTGCGTTTCAGCTTCATTTCGAAGTAGTGAATTACCTTTTCAGCCGTTCATCTGATTCATTGAATCAAATAGCAGTAAATAAACGATGTATTTGTTAGTTTTAAGAAAATTAAAAAAAAACACATAAGCTATTGATGGTAATTAGTTTCATTTGGGCACAAAATATTCTGAGCCCAATGCGTGTTCATATCGATTCCCTTGCTTGCGAAACATCTTTGCGTTTCATATCTAGGCACGATTTTTCTGGCGTCTCGGTAGCTGATACCTTTGCGGCGCAAACTAGAGGTCTGTCTGCTGCGGACTGACTGGAACGAAATCTCTCTGGATAGCAACCTGTACGGAGGTCCGCTCGCCGCATTACGATGGCGAATGTGTACTTTGAGGAGCGTGCCTACGCCTACCAGAGAGTCGCCACTTCCCTCTGCCCGGCGTTAGTGGCCATACTCTGATTTCTGCTGTCTTGCTTGACAGACATGGTCACATACGCCTGACGCAAGAATACCGTTGCTTGTATGGGGTAAAGTGTCCGCCTGGTTTCGCGAAAATCGCTGTGTTTTTTCTATTCAATTTGGTTTGATGTTCTTGCTGTAAGCTGATAATGCTAATATTGCTGGCCGTTGTTTTGGCAGATGTCCTTGACGGTGTTGAAAGATTTTTCTTTAATTGCACTATTGGCGCGTGTATTTTCTAGGTCCAAGTATGTTTAAAATTTTTCACTGGCACTTACCTTTCATCTAGTGAGATTTGATTCTATCTGCTCTAATGGTGTGTGTATTTTCTAGACTTACATATCTTTAAATAAATTTTCCGTCAGTTATCTTTGATATGGAAAGGTTTGCCTTTACCTCTCGTGCCTATATTCTCCAGGTTCAGGTACATTTAACTTTTTTATTGTCATGGTTGAAAGGGCCCTGTGCTATGTGTCATTTGTACGTTATGCAAATTTCATGTATTTTATTCGTGTAAGTTTTAGAATTTAAGGAGATGGGACCTGGACAAACTGATTAAACCAGAGGTTGTACAGAGTTTCAGGGAGAGCATAAGGGAACAATTGTCACAAATGGGGGAAAGAAATACAGTAGAAGAAGAATGGGTAGCTCTGAGGGATGAAGTAGTGTAGGCAGCAGAGGATCAAGTAGGTAAAAAGACGAGGGCTAGTAGAAATCCTTGGGTAACAGAAGAAATACTGAAATTATTTGATGAAAGGATAAAATATAAAAATGAAGCAGGCAAAAAGGAATACAAACGTCTCAAAAATGAGATCGACAGTAAGTGCAAAACGGCTAAGCAGGAACGGCTAGAGGACAAATGTAAGTATGTAGACGCTTATCTCACTAGGGGTAAGATAGATACTGCCTACAGGAAAATTAAAGAGACCTTTGGAGAAAAGAGAACCACTTGTATGAATATCAAGAGCTCAGATGGAAACCCAGTTCTAAGCAAAGAAGGGAAAGCAGAAAGGTGGAAGGAGTATGTAGAGGGTCTATACAAGGGCGACGTACTTGAGGACAATATTCTGGAAATAGAAGAGAATGTAGATGAAGACGAAATGGGAGATAGGATACTGCGTGAAGTGTTTGACAGAGCACTGAAAAACCTGAGTCAAAACAAGGCCCCAGGGGTAGACAACATTCCATTAGAACTACTGACGGCCTTGGGTGTGCCAGTCCTTACAAAACTCTACCATCTGGTGAGCAAGATGTATGAGACAGGCGAAATACCCTCAGACTTCAAGAAGAATATAATAATTCCAATCCCAAAGAAAGCAGGTGCTGACAGATGTGAAAATTACCGAACAATCAGTTTAATAAGTCACGGATGCAAAATACTAACGCGAATTATTTACAGACGAATGGAAAAACTAGTAGAAGCCGACCTTGGGGAAGATCAGTTTGGATTCCGTGGAAATATTGGAACACGTGAGGCAATACTGACCTTACGACGTATTTTAGAAGAAAGATTAAGGAAAGGCAAACCTACATTTCTAGCATTTGTAGACTTAGAGAAAGCTTTTGACATTGTTGACTGGAATACTCTCTTTCAAATTCTGAAGGTGGCAGGGGTAAAATACAGGGAGCGAAAGGCTATTTACAATTTGTATAGAAACCAGACGGCAGTTATAAGAGTCGAGGGGTATGAAAGGGAAACAGTGGTTGGGAAGGGAGTGAGACACGGTTGTAGCCTCTCCCCAATGTTATTCAATCTGTATATTGAGCAAGCAGTGACGGAAACAAAAGAAAAAATCGAAGTAGGTATTAAAATCCTTGGAGAAGAAATAAAAACTTTGAGGTTCGCCGATGACATTGTCATTCTGTCAGAGAGACAGCAAAGGACTTGGAAGAGCAGTTGAAAGGAATGGACAGTGTCTTGAAAGGAGGATATAAGATGAACATCAACAAAAGCTAAACGAGGATAGTGGTATGTAGTCGAATTAAGTCGGGTGATGCTGAGGGAATTAGGTTAGGAAATGAGACACTTAGTAAAGGAGTTTTGCTATTTGGGGAGAAAAATAATTGATGATGGTCGAAGTAGAGAGGATATAAAATGTAGACTGGCAATGGCAAGGAAAGCGTTTCTGATGAAGAGAAATTTGTTAACATCGAGTATAGATTTAAGTGTCAGGAAGTCGTTTCTGAAAGTATTTGTATGGAGTGTAGCCATGTATGGAAGTGAAACATGGACGATAAATAGTTTGTGCAAGAAGAGAATAGAAGCTTTCGAAATGTGGTGCTACAGAAGAATGTTGAAGATTAGATGGGTAGATCACGTAACTAATGAGGAGCTATTGAATAGAATTGGGGAGAAGAGGAGTTTGTGGCACAACTTGACAAGAAGAAGGGACCAGTTGGTAGGACATGTTCTGAGGGATCAAGGGATCACAAATTTAGCATTGGAGGACAGCGTGGAGGGTAAAAATCGTAGAGGGAGACCAAGAGATAAATTCACTAAGCAGATTCTGAAGTATGTAGGTTGCAGTAAGTACTGGGAGATGAAGAAGCTTCCACAGGATAGAGTAGCATGGAGAGCTGCATCAAACCAGTCTCAGGACTGAAGACCACAACAACAACAACAAGTTTTAGAATCCGTATTTCAAGGAAAAATTTTACGGGCTTGCGCCTAGTTCGAGCTGGTTACTGTGCGTTGGTTAGTCCATGTGTTTCAGCCTCTATATTTTCTTTGTATTTATCCTTCGTTGAACTTGTGAATAACTTATTATGCGTCTTCATTTTCCAAAGTCTCACTTCCCTATTTTAAAGCCTGTTTAGGAGCATCTGTTATCTAGCATATTCTGATATCATGGAAGTTTTTTTAATCATTTAATTTTACGCACATTGTGCTATTTGTAATATCGATTTCCAAGGAGCCAAAACTGTTGTGAGGCCCCGTAAGTGCCTGGTTGCACGGCCCTACCCATAATTCCCCAAACGTTCTCAATTGGGGAAAGATGCAGATACATTGCCTCTGTCGCGATTTTCTAAAGTAATGGAGTTCATAGAGTTCGTTTGATTTTAAAACTCGCTGTACTTTCATAGAAAATGAAATTTAAGCTTCGAGCCATATGGCTCGTACTCGTTGATGTAAAATTGCACCTCTGTGGAACGCAAATGATTTATGATTATTTTCTCAATGCTCAGCAGTTGCCAGGCCCAGACCATAGTTCTCTGCCATTTCAATGGTAGCAGATGTCAGTCTGATAGAGTGGCGAGGATCTGATCTGCTTTACCGGCAGGGAAGAAGGTTTAGCCTTGACAGCAGGTACTGCTTGATTTGTTGATTTAAGGTGATTGTAATAGGTGTGTGGAATCGGTGGTGGGCCTGAGAACTGTGCTGCGGATAGCGTACCTCACCAAGAACCAGCTCCAATACGTGGTTTATCCGTAGAAGACAATATAGCCAAGTAAAGTCCAATCGTGAGCAGTTCGTTGGACAACCGTCTCAGCATCACGGCTGACAGCGTTGGGAGGTGGTTAACGCCTACACTGTGTGCGGTAGTTCGCCATCTGGCGTGCAGGAGAATATAGAGTTAATGCAATGCAGTTTATCCTCATCGTCGCAAGTTTTTAGGATTCAAGCACAGTTGAACCATGTGCGTAATGGCCCTCAGGATTTAAGGATGGTGAACACCAGGGTTTAAGTATGGTAAAGAACAAACGACACCCGTTTATTGAAGAGCTGCGCGGTAAAATCGTTCTGTGACAGCTTGAGGCCAGTGTCCTGAGTTCGTAATATATTTCTGGGTGGTGTTGGGGTATGGGGAGGATGGGGGGAGGGGGAGAGATAAAGAAGAAGGTTCTCTTCTTGACCCAGCTGCTCGCGGCGAGGGACCTGGTGCCTTGTGACGTGAAGTGGAAAGTGTTTAATACAGTCTAAGACGTAAAAAGGCGCACCACGAAAGATTCATCCGAAAAGGACCGAATTCGGTAAATGTACATGTACAGACAACCATGATTACGGTTTCAAAAAAAAAAGTATGATTTATTCAAGAGAAACACCTTCACATATTGTGCAGGTCAATAACGCTTTGGTCCGCTTCTGGCCCTTATACAAGCAGTTACCCGGGTTGGTATTGACGGACAGAGTTACTGGATGAACTCCTGAGGGATATCATGCCAAATTCTGTCGAAATTGAGTGTTAGATCGTCAAAATCCCAATCTGGTTGCACGGCCCTACCCATAATTCCCCAAATTTTCTCAGTTGGGGAAAGACCCGGCGGCATTGCTGGGCAAGGTAGATATTGGCAGGCACGAAGACAGACATTAGAAATTCTCGCCGTGTACGGGCGGGCATTACCTTGTTGAAGTGTAATCCCAGGATGACTTGCCACGAATGGCAACAAAATTTGGCAGAGAATTTCGTTGATATACCGCTGTGTTGTAAGGGTGTCGCGGGTGACAACCAAAGGTGTCCTGCTATGAAATAAAATGGCACATCAATTAATCCTGGTCATCAGGCCTTACGGCGGGTGACAGTGAGATTGGTAACCCATCGGTGTCTGGGGAATCTCAAGACCTATCTTCGCTGGGCATCAGCTCTCAGTTCGAAGCGGTACTCATGCCTGAAGACAAAAATGGTTCAAATGGCTCTGAGCACTATGGGACTTAACTTCTGAGGTCATCAGTCCCCTAGAACTTAGAGCTACTTAAACCTTACTAACATAAGGACATCACACACATCCATGCCCGAGGCAGGATTCGAGCCTGCGATCGTAGCGGTCGCTAGGTTCCAGATCAAGACTGTAGCGTCTAGAACCGCTCGGCCATCCGGCCGGCATAGTTACTGTCCAACTGACTCTACGAAATGAAATACGCAAAGACTTTCTGCCCTGGTAGGCACAGTCCCTGTTCACTATCCCTATCAGTTGCACTATGAAATAGCTCTGCAAGCTTACACATTCATTCGTCGGCCGCCAAAGTTTACAGTTTTGCAGCTTCCGTCGGTACCTGAATGAATATCAATTTGTGACCGATTTGCATAGCTCCTTCGACGTGCGTCGTCTTTTTTTGTCGTAGAGTACGCGTTTCCTAATCCGCTTTTGCCAACACTGCAGAGAATTGATAGGTTGTAAAGTGAGAGACTACAGATCTTTTGTGACTAATTGTTCCTTTGCAAAATCAGGCTAAGTTTCTGAAAATTGCCCGTTAAGTTGTGTTTCACATTTCTTCCCTTTAACCGGTGATTAGAACTGTAGCTGAGGCCATTGACAAAAGCGAGCCGTTTGTCGTTTGTCGAACAAATTTGCTAGGGCAAAATTTCTCAAGTAGAATTAAGAACGATTTCGCCCTCACATATTAATATAATAAGTAGAAATAGAAAATATCCGTCCTGGCGATAAAAGGCACAGCTTCGTGAATGTTGATCAGAACACTTTGCACTTAAAAATACGTTCCCTAATCAGTCTTGTAGATGGTTGGATGTTGCCCGCCATAGATTCCTCTCCTGTGCCAACCTCTTCATCCTAGAGTACCACTTGCAACACACATCATCAATTATTTGCTGAATGTATTCCAATCTCTGTTTTCTTCTACAGTTTTTGCCTTCTACAGCTCCCTCTAGTACCATGGAAGTTATTCCCTGATGCCTTAACGGATGTCATATCATCCTGTCCCTTTTCCTTGTCAGTGTTTTCCACATATTCCATTCCTCTCCAATTCTGCTCAGAACTCCTCGTTCCTCACCTTACCAATCCACCTAACTGACTAAATTCATCTATAGCACGACATCTCAAAATCTTCTATTCTCTTCTGTTCCGGTTTTCCCACAGTCCATATTTGGCTACCGTACAATGCTGTGGTCCAAATGTATATTCTCAGAAATTCCTTCCTCAAAGTGAGGCCTATGGTTGACAGTAGTAGACTTCACCTGGCCAGGAATGCCTTTTTCGCCAGTGGTAGTCTGCCTTTGATGTCCCCCTTGCTCCGCCCATCACTGGTTATTTTGCTACCAAGGTAGTAGAATTCCTGAACTTCATCTACTTCGTAACCATCATTCCTGATGTTAAGCTTCTCGCTCTTATCATTTCTGCTACTTCTCGTAACTTTCGTCTTTCTTCGATTTACTCTCAGTTCATATTCTGTACTCATAAGACTGTTCATTCCATTCAGCATATCATGTAATTCTTCTTCAATTTCACTCAGGATAGCAATGTCATCAGCGAATTGTATCATTGGTGTCCTTTCACTTTGAATTTTAATACCACTCCTACACCATTCTTTTATTTTCCATCATTGCTTCTTCGATGAACAGATTGAACAGAAGGGGTGAAATACTATATCCCTGTCTTCCATACTTTTTAATCCGTTCTTGGTTGTCCACGTTTATTATTCCCTCTTGGATCTCGTACAAACAGTATGTTACCCGTCTCGCCTATAGCTCATTCCTATTTTTCTCAGAATTTCGAACATTTTGCACAATTTTACACCATCGATCGCTTTTTCCAGATCGACAAATCCTATGAACGTGACTATTTTTCTTTAGTCTTGCTTCCATTATCATCCGTAATGTCAGAATTTCCTCTCTGGTGCCTTTACCTTTCCTAAAGCCAAACTGATCATCATCGAACGCAACTTCAACTTTTTTCCCATTTTCTGTATGTTATTCTTGTAAGAAACTTGGATGCATGAGCTGTTAAGCTGATTGTGCGATAATTCTCGCGCATGTCGGCTCTTCCAGTCTTCGGAATTGTGTAAGTAATATTTTTCCGGAAGTCAGATGGCATGTCACCATTCTACATACAAACGTGAATAGTCGTTTTGTTGTCACTTCCCTTAACGATTTTAGAAATTCTGATGGCATGTTATATATCCCTTCTGCCTTATTTGATCAAGTCCTCCAAAGTTCTCTTAAATTCTACTTCTAATACTGGATCCCTTATCTCATCTATATCAACTCCTGTTTCTTCTTTAATCACGTCAGACAAATCTTCCCCCCATGTAGAGGCCTTCAGTGTACTCTTTCCATCTATCCGCTCTCTTCTCTGCATTTAACAGTGGAATTCCCTATGCACTCTTAATGTTACCACCCTTGATTTTAATTTCATCGAAGGTTGTTGTGACTTACCTATATGGTGAGCCAGTCCTTCTGACAATCATTTCATTTTATATTTCTACACTTTTTCATGCAGCCATTTCGTCTTAACTTCCCTGCGCTTCCTATTTATTTAATTCCTCAGCTACTTGTATTTCTGTATTCCTGAATTTCGCTGAACATTTTTGTTCTTTCATCGAGTAACTGAAGTATTTCTTCTGTTACCCATGGCTTCTTCACAGTTACCTTCTTTATTCCTATGTTTTTCTTTCCAACTTCTGTGGTTATCCTTTTTCAGAGATGTACAGTTCTCTTCACCTGCACTGCCTAGTGGGCTATTCTTTATTGCTGTATCTACAGCCTTAGAGGACTTCAAGCCTCATTCCTTACTACTTTCGTATCCCACTTCTTTGCCTATTGATTCTTTCTGGCTAATCTTTCAAGCTTCAGCTTGCTCTCCTACTAGATTGTGACCTCGCTCTATATCTGCTCTTGGGTACGCCTTACAATCCAGTACGTGATTTCGGAATCTCGCCGTATCACCCCGCCTTTTCCAAGTATACCTCCCCCTCATGTGATTCTTGAACAGAATATTCGCTGTTACTAACTGAAATATAATACAGAACTCAATTAGTCTTTTTTCTCTCTCGTTCCTTGTCCCAAGCCTCTATTTTCCTGAAACCTATTCTTCTACTCCTTCCTTGACAAATGCATTCTAACATGACTGTAAGATTTACATCTCCCTTTACGTACTGCATTACTCTGTCGATATCCTCATATACTTTCTCTATCTCTTAATCTTCAGCTTTCGACGTCGGCATGTATACCTGAACTGTGATTTCCGGTGTTGGTTTCCTGTCGATTCTGGTGAGGACAACTCTGTCACTGAACTGTTCACAGTAACACACTCTCTGCCCTAGCTTCTTATTCATAACGAATCCTATACCATTTTCCGCTGCTGTTGGTGTTACCCTATACCCATCTGACAAGAAATCCTCGTCTTATTTTCATTTCATTTCACTGACGCCTTCTGTATCTAGAATGAGGTTCAAATGGCTCTGAGCACTATGGGACTTAACATCTGAGGTCATCAGTCCCCTAGAACTTAGAACTACTTAAACCTAACTAACCTAAGGACATCACACACATCCATGCCCGAGGCAGGATTCGAACCTGCGACCGTAGCAGTCGCGCTGTTCCAGACTGAAGCGCCTAGAATCGCTCGGCCACACCGGCCGGCCTTCTAGATTGAGGCTTTGCATTTCCATTTTCAGATCTTGTAGCTTTATTGCCGCGTTCAGGCTTCTGGCATTTCACGCCCGTAGAACGTTATGCTTTCGTTCGTTACTCATGATTTTTCTCATGGTCACGTCCCCCTTAACAGTCCCCTCCCGCAATCCGAATGGGGTACTATTCCGGAATTTTTGCCAATGGAGAGGTCATCATGAGACTTTTTCAGTTACAGAGCAAGCACATATCCTGTGGATACACGTTATGTGTCTTTAATGCAGTGGTTTCCATTGCATTCTGCACCCTCACCCGTTTGTCATTGCTGATTCTTCCGCCTTTAGGGGGAGTTTCCCACCCCAAGGACAAGAGAGTGCCCTGAACCTCTTTCCGCCCCTCCACCCGCTTTCACAAGGCCGTTGGCATAATGAACGTCACTTCTTTTGCCGGAAGTCTTCGGCCACCAGTGTTGATTATTAATCAAAATGTAAAGGGTGGCGGGTTTCGAACCCTTCCTCCTTTACAAAAGGTAATCAAGGAACGCTGTACGCCTATGGCATGTTGATGTGTTTGACGAAATTCGTGTTAATTTTGGAATTCATGGACTGTTGCGGCCAAAATATTTACTGTTGTCAGGGGTCCATCAACCGGTTTCTTGCTTGGTTCTGATTTTTAAAGAAGACAGGTTGTATTCTACATCAAGTAACTATAGAGTTCCTTTTCGTGCAATGTCGAGATACGCCACTTTTGATATTTACAAACGGAATACTTTTTTGTACAAAGAACAACGAAAGCTCATTTAAGGCGTATGACGCCTGTTTTCCCCAGTGGTCTGTCACTAAGACTTTGCGTTGATTGTGTTTTACATCGTTGCTTCCTCCACTATGCAGTCACGATACGTCTCGCGAAGTATATTTTCGTGGGTGTTGTGGAGTGAAACGACACACGCTACATGCGCAGCTACTCTACGTAATTATCTGCCTGGTGCGTGGTTGCAGTGCGTGTGTCTTGAAAATACAAGGCCACAATATTAATCTTTCGATGGTAAAGGCAAGGGGACAGGATCACAAAATGATCTTGATTTTCAAAAACATCAATTCTGAATTTTTTATCTGTCCGTTTTATATGATAGTCCGACTCTTTTCCTCCTGCTTTCATCGTCGAAAATTTAATACCGTGGCTTGCTAGTTTCAAGAAATATACAATGTCACTACGGAGCACGTAGATAATTACGTATTGTAGCTGCACGTGTAGCGATTATAGTTCCACTCCATAGCACTCAAAAACTGTATTTCGCTCTATAGTTACATAACGATGCCTACAGATTATTTGTTTTTTATTTTTATTCTTTTAATGTAAATTCACTCTGAGGGAGACGGTACCCTGCGGTAAGATGGAGTACTTTTTCAGCCAGTTTCATTAATGGGCTGATGCAATTGTGAAACTATTTAGTTTTCGTCTTAGATTCGGCTTTGATTTGAACATAATGTGTAATACTGGTGGATGGGAGGCAGACGTTCTTATACTTATTATCTAAATCCGGTATTCACCTTATGGTTGATGAAAAATCACCATACAGAAAAATGTCAGCTAGGATTGTTTGTTTCGTGTCAATACACATTGTTCTGTTGCTCTGTACAGTCTGACTGATATACAGGGTGATCAAAAAGTCAGTATAAATTTGAAAACTGAATAAATCACGGAATAATGTAGAGAGAGAGATACAAATTGACACAGATGCTTGGAATGACATGGGGTTTTATTAGAACCAAAAAAATACAAAAGTTCAAAAAACAGATGGCGCTTCATCTGATCAGAATAGCAATAATTAGCATAACAAAGTAAGACAAAGCAAAGATGATGTTCTTTACAGGAAATGCTCAATATGTCCACCGTCAATCCTCAACAATACCTGTAGTCGAGGAATAATGTTGTGAACAGCACCGTAAAGCATGTCCGGAGTTATGGTGATACATTGGCGTCGGATGTTGTCTTTCAGCATCCGTAGAGATGTCAGTCGATCACGATACACTTGCGACTTCAGGTAACCCCAAAGCCAATAACCGCACGGACTGAGGTCTGGGGACCTCGGAGGCCAAGCATGACGATAGTGGCGGCTGAGCATACGATCACCACCAAACGACGCGCGCAAGAGATCTTTCACACGTCTAGCAATATGGGGTGGAGCGCCATCCTGCATAAACATCGTACGTTCCAGCAGGTGTTTATCAGCCAGGCTGGGGATGATGCGATTCTGTAACATATCGGCGTACCTCACACCGGTCACAGTAACAGTTCTGCTGTCCAGCGCCATCTGTCGGACGTTTTGTGAACTTTGTTTTTTGTTCTAATAAAACCCCATGTCATTCCGAGCATGTGTGTCAATGTTTACCTCTCTATCTACATTATTCCTTGGTTTATTAAGTTTTCAAATTTATACTGCCTTTTTGATCACCCGGTACTTCGCCGACTGACAAAAACAGTGAAGCACCTCTATGGCCGGAAGTCAATTTAACTTCGTGCATGTACACACCATAAGCGAGTATGTAAAAGATAAGAGTCGCAGTTCTCTGTGAGAGATAGAGCGATCACCAGAGTGCAATAGCCTGTTTGTGTTTAGTGTTCCTACCAGGCCTAGTAGAGAGTATAAGGGGCGTGAACAGAGTCACATGACGAGAGATCACTGTAAACGACAACCAGATGCCATGTACTCGTTTGAGACAGCGTTAACACCATGTTAACGATTTTGAAAGGAGCCTAATTATGGATCTTTATTTGGTCGGCTGGTCGAATCGGGGTATACCCAGATTTGTGCGGTATTCGGATATGATAGAAGATGTTGGACTGCATGGGAAGGAGATGGCAGGAGTATTCATCATCAAGGGCCGACCGATCACATCTAACTACTCCAAGGGGGGACTGCCGTACTGTGCACCAAGCTCATAGTAACCCCATATCTACACCTGGCATCCGAGAATAGGTAATGGACTCCCTGCGACATTTTTTTGTCATGCCGAACCATTGGCCAGAGGTTAATAGCAACTGGATCAAGGAATTACAGTAAAATTTGTAGCCTGCTGCTTACACCACAAAACAATCAGCTGCGTTCAACTGCTGTTGTGACCTGGAGGAATGGAGCGCTGTTTAATGGCGTTGCTTTGCGTTCATCGATGAATCGTGGTTCTTCATTATCCCAGATGACACTTGTCACTGGAGGCAGTGGCAATCTGTGGACAGGTCCGATCCTCCACATGTTATGGATAGCCACAGCTATGTTACTTCTGGCGTCATAGTGTGGGAAGCCATCGGGTATGACTTCAAGTTAGGGTTAGTAGTGATTGAGCAACTCTGAAGACGTAATAGTACTTCATGCACATACTGCATCCTCGTGTGTTATCTCACGCATGATAATATCATGGTACCATTTCTCAGCAGGACAGAGCTCGTTCATATATGGCACATATCTCTATGAACTGTCTGATTTTGACCCTGTAACCATCAAGGTCCACAGATCTGTCCCCAACAGAATATGTGCGGAACCATCTTCGACAACTCCGTTCCAGTGAGAGTGCCCAGCAAGAACCAGTTACAACAGTTATTGGCCAGCTTGCCTCAAGAGAGGATACCTTTACCAGTGTATTCTTCCCAGCCAGAGGCAGGAGGGGCGGCGTTCAACGTGATAATGACAATTAGAAACATTCTGCCAAATTCTCGAAGTTGTAATCTCTGAAATAATACCACATACCCTTTCAACCCTTGAAGTTTCATTTCGTTTTTCCTCTTCTTCTATGTTCTTCACATTTTGTCATGGAGTGTAGTAATAATTCTTTTGTCGTGCTGTTACATTCTTTATCTGTTCTAGCTAATGTAATGAGTTCTTTTCTGCCTACGCTAGGTCATCCGATGTTCCATAGAGTGTAGATGATCTGTTAATGATCTCATTTACTTCTTCACTGTTTTTAAGTATTTGGTCGCATATGTCTGATGTAGCGCCGAGAATGATGTGAGAGCCTTGTATGTATTTTACTGTGGGTATATAAAGGTTCTGGTCAGTGATGAATAAGATATTTCGTGTACCCACGGTATTTTAGTCTGTCGAGCCAATATCTAGTGCAATGTTAATCGAGTCTGTCCTCCATTTGCTTTGTGTCGAGAGTTTCGTGTTTTGATGCAATAGAAAAGTCAAATGCTAGGTTTCCTGCCTTCATAACACCCTCCTGTCAATAAATATGACTTTCTTAGTGCGACTGGACAACGTTATCCACACCAGGTTGAGTAACTTCTATAAAAACAATGGTACTACTGGGTCCACGTCATCCGTCCGTTATTTCTCTAGCTGTACTAAGTTTAATCAGTTCATTATGATACGCCCGCTGAACCTGCAGGGGCAGAACAGGTCATTAGGACTGCGGAAAGAGCCAAAATAAGGTGGCGGTCAGTTTCCCGTCAACAAGATGAATTTCAAGTGACTGAAGACACTCAGCTAAAATTGCAAATAAATAGTTAAAATATATATGTATATATCACAGTTAGGCTGACAGTCTCAAGGTAAAAGTGGATAGAACAAACATAAACAAGGCGCAATATCAACGGCTGAAGGCCACAACTAAATTTCAAAATTTTAAAATATGCTACCACAATCTTCTAAGGCAGAAGGCCGCAATGTTATCGCCTAAGGGCGGAACTTTAAGAATAAGGATTTAAGCGGCTGAAGACCCACAGTTGATCTTCCAAAAATTAAAAAAAATAGCTTAAACCTTTAAGTTTCAAGTGGCCGAAAACACACTAAATGAAAAGGTAAAGCAACTAACTTTAAGAATAAAGATTTCAGCTGCTGAAGGCCCACAACTGATTTTCGAAAAATTCAAAATACCTTAATACCTTTTAAGTGGCTGACAGTGCACTAAGTGAAAAGATAGCACAACAGTAACTTTCAGCAAAATATCCACTTGCCAGAATTCAAAATTACTTATACAGGCTGAATAAAGGCACTTGACTTACATAAAACACAATAATTTTTTTTAAAGCATTGACTATAATAGATTACCAACAGACCATTAAACACCCATGAAAAAGACAATACAGACAAGGGCACTCAGATGCCTCCAGAGGGGGGGGGGGGGGGGGGGGCTACCCTCGAAACATTAGTGTTCACTTAGTTGAGACAGGTGGTGGGACCAATTACACCTTATTCGTCGGTAATCCAACCAAGAGACAGTCACAGACAGACCGACCAAACGACTTGCTAGCCACCAAACTGTTACAGACATGATTATCCACAATGAAATATGTATTAAGATGTCAAAACTACACACCGTGTTGGACAGTGACAACAGGTGAGGAAAGGACACTGCCTGAAATTACGTTAGTGGCCAGGCCAGGTAACCGGAACACTAACGGCCACAAGGCAGAAAATTCCGCTGTTGCACTTGAATTGTGGTGAACCAATATAGTTAATTCCACCGCACAGCGACTCGATTTCGCCACTACAAACACTCTGTGTTGCTCACAGCAAAAGTTCCCCAACAGCGAACCACCGAAACTAACGACACAACATGAACAGACGTGACTTGGGTACTTAAGACACCACTCAACTTTGACATCGTGGGTCGGTGAGCCACGAAGCTCCACACACGCTCCGACACTGCGCAGGGACCGCCAGCGGACCCAGCCGACTGTGCTGCACGGAGATACCCTCCCTGGTCCGCACCAACCGACCGCCTGCCCTAGCCGGAAACTATATGCGCAAGACCAAAGATGGTACTTGGTGCAAATATCGATACACATCGCTGCTGCCACATGTAGAAGGAGGAAGAACCATGGCATAACCGCAACAACGGCGGGAAACCAAACACAGATACACAGCCAAGTTCAAGGAAACGCATAGTTTGGAGTGAGCACGGGTCACACTACTTCTCTCACTTTTTCTTTCGTATTTTCTTTTCTTTTGCCCGTTCAGTAGTTCGTCTAAGGGAATTGTAGGTTGATAGAGTGATGGAAAAAACATCACAACACAAACTACAAGTTGTGCACAATAAGTGAAACATGGTAGGCGTGTTTATGCATCTGAAAGATCGTGTGTATTCAAATTTCAGGACAGTCGCTTTAGGGGACACAGTCGCGAGGAAACTCCCATAAGGAATCAATGCTAAAACGACCAAACGTCAGGTGCACTTTCTGAAGTAACTAATGGAGATAAAGACCTGAAGCTTTTACAGTGTACAGCTGAAACATCATCCTCAAATCACATACAAAATGGTTAATGTGTTTTATATATTTCATGAGTAATCATTTTTTTGTTGTGTAAGACAAAAAATTAAAACTTTTCTAAACACCTTGGAGTTTGTAAAACTGTTCTTTTTATCACTATTGGTCTATTTTTTATCTAATTAATCATCGTTGTATTAACATCAGATACTGTAAGTCTGATGTCTGTAGCAGTCATAGTTTTTGAGAAAAGTGTACCAGAAGGTCAAAAAAAGTAGTTTTGAGAAAAATAGTATTAAAGATTTACATGCAAGAAAGTAATGTACAATGTCATACAGACACACTTTCAAAACATTCCAGGGCTATACTGTGGCTCAGTTCTGGATCTTTATCTTCTTTTCTTCTTTTCTTTGATCTTCTGGCTATCCTGGCCTCCTTGGTAGCATTTCCTGCAGAAATATCAGCATAACGGATAGGGTCCATGTCAATCTTTTTCAGTCCCCTTTCAGTACTGATACCATCCTTTGTTCCCAAGAGTCTTAATACATCAGTCTTCTTTGATACACCAGCATTGAAGCACATCACCGCATCATGAACACCAAATTTTAGTGTTTCTTTTCTAACGAAAACAGTTTTCGGTAGCCTTGTCCAAATGACAGAATTCAAACTTTCATTTGGGTTTTGTGTTTTTCCATGGAGACACTTTTTCAAGAGCTCTTTTTGGCTAAGGTCTCTGAAAATGGGTTTCACAGCTAACAGAATTTTTTCTGGAATTGAATGTCTGTGCTTATAGCTGGAAGATGTAGCTGGGTTGTTGAATTTGCACCAGTTGTCAGGTCCCCGTGGGCAAAGGTTATGTTGTGGTTCCTCATCTGTTGAAATTTTATGAAAGAATATAGCCCAGATGGCTCTCCTCATTGCCTCTACATTGTTGCAGTAATTTCTAATGGCCATACCATAATAAGTCTGGATCCTGTCTATTTCAGCCTTTGTCAGGCCCCCATTACCACCTAACTTTTTTTCCTTACATATGTTTAGAAGTCGTGATCCCATTCTTTTCTGTACATGTCCTATACATTCCAGTTTATTAATTTTGACTTAATTTTGAATCTAGGCCATAAGGTTTATCTTCTACCACTTTCTGATAAGCCTTACTGTCCCCGTCCCCAAGATAGTCTGTATAGAGGATAGCTCTTGACCGCACAGACCTTTTGAAAATGTTAGCAACACCAACCACTTCCATGCCTCCACTAGAACCATCATAGTCCTTTTTGCACACATGTTAAATAGTGGGTTTTTTCCTACAGATGTCACAGAACTTAGTAATAATTTAAATTGTGGTGTCACCGCCAGACACCACACTTGCTAGGTGGTAGCTTTTAAATCGGCCGCGGTCCGGTAGTATACGTCGGACACGGGTGTCGCCACTGTCAGTGATCGCAGACCGAGCGCCACCACACGGCAGGTCTAGAGAGATGTACTAGCACTCGCCCCAGTTGTACAGCCGACTTTGCTAGCGACGCCACACTGACAAATACGCTCTCATTTGCCGAGACGATAGTTAGCATAGCCTTCAGCTAAGTCAATTGCTACGACCTAGCAAGGCGCCATAAGTTATATTGAGATGATAATACTGTATCAACAAGAGCGATGTACACCAATTATGGATTAAAGTTAAGTATTCCAGCAGCTACGTACTTTTCTTTATAGCATTCATTATGTATCCTGTTTCAGACCTCACGCCAGCCTGCGTGAGTTAAAGCGCGTGCCTTTCGGCTTCCTCTCATTGTGTCTAGACTGTCTTGCCTAGACACAACATTTTTGGCGACGAGTAAAAAAAAAAGGGTCTTATTCTTTCAACTTGCTTAATTTACATGTGTCATGGCTTCGCCACACTCTCCAGATGTACTGTCCGAATTTTATCGCTTGCAGAATCAGCAGACGCAGGCGTTATTGGATGCCCTTGGACAGCTCGTCCAGGGTCAATGTGCAATGCAAAATGATGCGGCCGCCGCCGCTCCACCGCTACCGCAGCCACAACACGCAGTTGCACCACCTTTTCGTCAATTTGATGCGGCAATGGAAAGCTGGACGGAGTGGTCACGCCAATTTGGATTCCATCTCGCCGCCTACAGAATTCAAGGTAATGAGCGGCAGCCTCACTTATTATCATGTGTTGGCGTCCAGACGTACCGTGTGATAGTGAAATTGTTTACCCGCCGCGACGTAGCAACTCTGTCCTACGAAGAAATTTTGTCTGCATTGGATGCATATTTCAAGGAATCAGTCAATGTAGTGGCAAAAAGGTATACTTTCTTTCGTACCAAACGTATGGCCTGTCAAACTAATCGGGAGTGGGTTGCAACTTTGCAAGGCCTTCCTAGGGACTGTGCTTTTGAGTGTGAATGTGGACTCCCTTATTCAGATACTATGGTACGTGATGCAATTGCACAGAACGTTTCTGATGTTCGTATACGGGAGCAAATTTTGAAACTAGTCCATCCCTCCCTTCAACAAGTGATAGACATATTGGATAGGCAAGACACACTTGACTTTGCTCAGGAATCGTTTGAACCTTCGCCAGCTGTGTGTCACGTTAACCGGCCCGCCGGGCAAGCTGCACGGAACAGTAAACAGCCCTCGCACTCGTCCGCGCAGCTGCCGCTAAGCTCTCAACCACGTGTCCCGCGGCAGCAAGCAAATGCAGTGCTAAAATCATGCCCGCGGTGTGCAACCAGACATTCGCGTGAAAATTGCCCATCACGCCAAGCTATTTGCTTTTTCTGTAATAAAAAAGGACATGTTCAGAGTGTTTGCCAGAAAAAGCTCAGATAGGACACTAACAACCATTCCAGGCCCTTTGCTTCGCGCCGGAATCGGAATCGGACCAAGAATACTCTGGCTCATGAACCTTCGCCCATGGACATTCATGTCGTTAATTCCACTCCGCCCAGTGCTACTCTCTCTAACAGTGACTGTGTTCGTCCCACAAAAAGTGTGCGTCGACGTCGCCGGAAATCACGTCAATTAGCAAGTGATTCTGTACCAGTGTCTGTTCAAATTGCACGAGACAGTCGCTCTTGTCGTCAGCAGGACAATAAACTTTTTGTAGACTTGGACATTCTTGGCCACGTGATACCATTCCAGCTCGATACCGGAGCTGCAGTTTCATTGATCAATAAAGACACATACAAACAACTGGGCACACCTCCCTTGCGTGCCACACATGTTAAGCTAACTACATATTCAGGTCAGAATATCCCTGTGTTAGGACAGTGCAGCCTTCTTGCAACATACAAGGGACAAACAAAACTTGTGTCATTTTACGTTCTTCGTTCTCCTTCTGCAGTGAACTTGTTTGGTTTAGATTTATTTCAGTTGTTTAACTTGTCTATAGTAAATCAGGTCCTCTCAGTGAACCAGACTGTGCCTTCAGACAGTGTTTCTCGTCTATGTGAAGAGTTTGCAGACATTTTTGCACCGGGCCTTGGTTGCGCTAAGAACTATGAAGCACATTTGGAACTGAAGGTAAACGCGCAACCGAAAATTTTCCGAGCGTGCAATGTTCCTCACGCATTGCGTGATAAGGTCGCAAGAACATTAAACGATTTGGAATTACAAGGTGTGATTGAACGTGTGCAGGCTTCTCTCTGGGCATCACCCTTAGTAATTCTGTCAAAACCTTCTGGAAAATTGAGACTTTGTGTGGACTTCAAAGCTACAGTGAATCCACAACTAGTGATTGCAACTTTTCCTTTACCCCGCCTGGAAGATCTTTTTGACAAACTGTGCCTGGGTGAATATTTTTCGAAGTTGGACCTCGCAGATGCGTACTTGCAAATACCTGTGGACGACGAATCTCAGCGCGTCTTGGTGGTTAACACGCATCTTGGTTTGTACCGATTCAAAAGACTGCCATTCGGGTGTGCATCCGCCCCTGCATTGTTTCAGCAATATCTGCAACCTGTTTGTGCCTCGGTCCCTACTGCAGCAAACTATCTGGACGATATTGTGATCTCCGGAAAGACGGAAGAAGAACATTTAGCCAATCTCCGAACATTATTTCAGGTCTTGTGACAACATGGTCTTCGCTTGCGGAAGGAGAAATGTGTGTTTTTTGCTCGTGACTTACCATATTTGGGACATGTAATCAATGCACAAGGCATCCATCCTAGCCCAGAGCACCTCCGTGCCATACAAGACTTGCCTTCGCCGCAGAATTTGAAGCAGCTACAGAGTGTGCTGGGAAAAATAAATTACTATAACATATATATCCCGCATGCCTCTTCCATTTCAGCTCCGCTTCATCGCTTACGCCGTAAAAGTGTTCCGTTCGTCTGGACGACGGAATGCGAACGCGCCTTTCGCCAGTTGAAATCGGCGTTGCTTTCTAGTACTTGCCTTACGCCATTCGATCCCCAGAAACCCCTTTTGTTAATGGTAGATGCATCGGATTTCGGGATCGGTGCTGTGCTTGCGCACAAAGATGGATCGCATGATCGCCCTATTGCCTTTGCGTCCATATTGCTCTCGTCTGCGCAAAGAAATTATTCACAGATAGAGAAGGAAGCTTTGGCTCTCGTATTTGGTGTTACAAAGTTTCATGATTTCTTGTATGGTCGTCACTTTACCATCATCACAGACCACAAACCTTTGACATCGCTTTTTCATCCGAACAAGCCTGTCCCTCCACGTACAGCGCAGAAATTTATTCGCTGGTCACTTTTCCTCTCGCAGTACCGCTACGATATCTTGTATCGGTCCACTGCTAAGCACGGAAACGCCGATGCGTTGTCCCGTTTGCCTGTTGCTGAGGATAGAGCATTCGATTCTTCCGAACATGCTTGCATGTTCATTGATGCGGAAACTGATGACGTGGTCGAATCGTTTCCGATTGATTTTCGTCGAGTAGCTACAGCCACAGCTGCTGACCCTGTACGTGCTACCGTTTTGCGTTTTGTTGCTACGCAATGGCCCTTGTCGAAATCACGGATCGAGTATCCGTTGGTTCGTCGATTTTTTGCTCACAAGGAGAGACTTTTTGTTCGACGTTGTGTTTTGCTGTTGCGTTCTGATAATGATCAGTCCCGGGCCGTGGTCCCACGTTCGTTACAGTCCTCTGTCTTACGGCTTCTCCACCAAGGACATTGGGATATAGTGCGAACGAAACAACTTGCTCGTCAGCACTGTACTTGGTTCGGAATCGATGCTGCGATTACGAATATGTGCTCTTCTTGCATGGCGAGTGCCGAACAACAATCCGCACCACCGCGGAAATTCTTTGCATGGCCGAAAGCCACTTCCCCTTGGCAACGCTTGCACATAGATTTTGCTGCTCCATTCTGGAATGCTCGATGGTTGGTTGTGGTAGATTCATTCAGTAAATTTCCTTTTGTTGTCCGAATGTCTTCCACGACGTCATCTGCCACCATCCAAGCGTTATCTGCTATCTTTTGCATGGAAAGTCTTCCAGAGACTATTGTTTCCGAAAATGGCGCACAATTCATGTCCGCGCAATTTCAGTCATTGTGCAAGGCCAATGGTATTCAACATCTGACATCTGCGCCGTTTTCGCCTCAGTCAAACGGTGCCGCTGAACGATTGGTCCGGACTTTCAAGTCACAGATGTTCAAGTTGAAAGAGTCGCATTCTCGGGAGGACGCGTTATTGCTCTTTTTGTCCTCGTATCGCTCTCAGCTCCGAGATGGTCGCTCGCCGGCTGAGTTGCTCCACGGTCGTCCTCATCGAACCTTGATGTCTTTGCTGCATCCGCCGCATCAGGTTCCTGTGCAGCGTCAGCCACCTGCTTTTGCTCCAGGCGACGTTGTATATTATCGCAACTATCGAGGTTCACAGCGTTGGCTCGCAGGACGCATTCTTCGCTGCCTCGGCCGCGCTATGTATCTGGTTTTGGGGGCCACTGGTGAGGTGCGTCGGCATCTCAATCAGCTGTGCCTCTATCGTCGCACGGGTTCTGCCGCTCCCCGTCTGCTTTCAGCGACGGTGCCCTGGGGACCCATCTACTGGCTCGCCTCATCCCCAGGTGTTACCGACGCTGCCTTCCATTTTGCCCTATGGCGACGCGCCGCCGCCGCCGCCGCCGCCGCCGGTCCTCCCGCCGGCGCCGCCCGCAGTGGACGCTTTGCTGCAGCCGCCATGCGCCTCCCTGGGTCACGCGCCGCCGATCGCTTCCCGTGACCAGCTGTCCTCCGACATGGAACTCTTGCCCGCTCCGGACCAGATGTCGTCTTCGCCCGTCGGGTACCCCGACGCGATGGAGGTCGAATCTTCGGCCCCTCCTGTCTCTTTACGGACGTCTGTTGTTAGACTCCCCACCTCGTCGCATACGTCAACATGGGGTCCTCCCCACGGCGGGCGGAAACCTTATAACACAACCGTACGCCGATTTGCGGGGGAGGAATGTGGCGTCACCGCCAGACACCACACTTTCTAAGTGGTAGCTTTTAAATCGGCTGCGGTCCGGTAGTATACGTCGGACCCGCGTGTCGCCACTGTCAGTGATCGGAGACCGAGCGCCATCACACGGCAGGTCTAGAGAGACGTACTAACACTCGCCCCAGTTGTACAGCCGACTTTGCTAGCGACGCCACACTGACAAATACGCTCTCATTTGCCGAGACGATAGTTAGCATAGCCTTCAGCTAAGTCAACTGCTACGACCTAGCAAGGCGCCATCACCAAGTTATATTGAGATGATAATACTGTATCAAAAGAGCGATGTACACCAATTATGGATTAAAATTAAGTATTCCAGCAGCTACGTACTTTTCTTTATAGCATTCATTACGTATCCTGTTTCAGACCTTACGCCAGCCTGCGTGAGTTTAAACGCGTGCTATTCGGCTACAAGTCATAGTGGATTGGCTGTCTGGTCAGTCCACTACATAAATATCCAGAACCTTCCCAGTATCAAAAGAAGTTGCTCACACAATGTCATTTAGGGAAGTATGCCCACGTTTCTGCCAACTGCCATCAAAACCAGCAGAAATTTGCCTTGGGTCAGATTTCGTATCATTCAACTGAACTGATTCGTTGGCTGCTTTCAACATTGTATATTCACTTACAGCATAAATTATTGTTGTACAATAGTCAATGCTGACTCCTGCGCAAGACACAGCAAAAATGGACGTGGCGCTAGTTACCATGCTTCACGAACAAATTAATAACTCCGAATCTAATAATCAGATTAGTATGAAACAAACGGCATTTTTTTGCCAAATAATTGGAGCATAGATTAAGACTAAAACAAAAAAATTCGATTTTTTTGAGGCTGTTCGCGACTGTGAGAACACAAATCAGATTTGCTTTAACTCAAACTCTAACAGTCATGAGCGTTAGCTACCATCAGGATTGGACGTTGAGAGTTGGTGCTAGTCAATAATGCCTTTAAGGCGACAAAGACGCCATTTTCAACATCTCATTGAGTTGGAACGAGGCCGTGTAATAGGACTACGAGAAGCTGGATGTTCCTTCTGCGATACTGCAGAAAGACTTGATAGAAATGTAATCACTCTGCATGACTGTTGGCAGTGGTGGTCATGGGAACGTCCAGTCGCAATAAGACTGGTTTCCGGATGGCCATGCGGCTCTACCGACAGAAAAAGACCGTCATGTTTGGTGTATAGTAGTAGCTCATTGCACTGCAACTGCAGCAGCAGTCTGAGCAGGAGTTGGGAGCACAGTGACACAACGAACTGCTATACATTGGTTACATCAAGGACAGCTCCAAGCTCTGTGGCGTGCATTCCACGGACACCAAGACATCGCCGTTTGCGACTTCAGTGATGTCAAGCGAGAGCTCATTGGAAGCAGGTTGCATGTCTATTGTATTTTCTGATAAAAACTGGTTCTGCCTCAGTACCATTCATGGCCATGTGTTGCTTAGAAGGAACTCAGTTGAGGAACTGCAGCCATGTCTATGAATCGTGAATGACCAGGCAGTACGCTACCGTATTTATTGAGAACAGTTTTTCTGTTTGTGTTTCAATTCTCGTATCAATGATAGAAGATTTCAATATTTCTTCACCTTGACATGAACAATCGATGAAATGTATGGGACCCTTCTGGAACTCTGTACTACTCAATACCAGATTTTTCCTTTGTCCTCTCCATAATACTCCTGGTGTGTACATAGTTCTGCATAGTCAGTGCGTACACAACTTTCCCACTAGAGCGCGCCCCGCTAAGCAAAAAAAGGTTCAAATGGCTCTGAGCACTATGGGACTTAACTTCTGTGGTCATCAGTCCCCTAGAACTTAGAACTACTTAAACCTAACTAACCTAAGGACATCACACACATCCATGCCCGAGGCAGGATTCGAACCTGCGACCGTAGCAGTCGCGCGGTTCCGGACTGAGCGCCTTAACCGCCTTCCGTGTCCGCGCGCCCCCGCGCCGTGGCGTGACGTCACGTGTTTTGAAAACATTTCAAAACACGTGACGTCACGCCACGGCGCGGGGGCGCGCGGACACGGAATTTAGCGGCAGTCAGTAGCGAGCCAGTGTGTGTGTTGGACCTTCCATCAAGCTACGGACCCCCTTGAAGATGTCTCCCGCATTCGGAGACGAAACTTTGGGAATCACCTCAGAATTCATCAACCGACCACGACATAACAGCCCGGATAATTATAATGGACATGACTACACTGATTGACTGGTGGGAAGAGGGGGATGGAAGCTGGAAGGGGTAGTGGACGGGACGACCATCATGACGTCATTTAAAGTAGGCATAGCTTGTCACGAGATGATGATTACGTCATAGATGGACGCGAGCGTGAAATACACTTCATGATCTCCATAGTGTTTATCGTCGCGTTCAGGATCGAATTGCGTCCAGAATCATCATTGCATTTCTACTTTTGTATACGTTTTATGCCGTATAAGCCAACGGCCTTGCCGCAGTGGTAACACCGTTTCCCGTCAGATCACCGAAGTTAAGCGCTGTTAGGCTGGGCTAGCATTCGGATGGGTGACCATCCGGTCTGCCGAGCACTGTTGGCAAGCGGGGTGCATTCAGCCCTTGTGAGCTCAATTGAGGAGCTACTTGACTGAGAAGTAGCGGCTCCGATCTCGTAAATTGACATGCGGCCGGGAGAACGGTGTGCTGACCACGTAGCGCTCCATATCCGCATCCAGTGACACCTGTGGGCTGAGGATGACACGGCGGCCGGTCGGTCCCGTTGGGCATTCATGGCCTTTTCGAACGGAGTTTAGTTTATGCAGTATAAGCTAACGTCCGTACTATGTATCTCCCTTGCAAATGTCATGAACTGCTTTCACCTCTGCTGAGAATTGCGATTTTTTTCTGTTTTACAACAAATCATTTGTAATCGATGGCTGTACTTGATTTTATCTCCCTTCAGCAAACGTTACCTAACGCCGATGCCGCTGCTAATGTACATAGCTCGTCAGAAGGTTTACTACGTCCGCTACCTTATTCGTCTCTCATGTTAAATATTTACGGAAGCTCAACACACAGTAAACGTTACAGAAAGTCTGCTGGAAGAGATCTGGCTGGTATGTAGGTTACATATCTGGAATATACGTTACTGCAGTGCGTGGCCTCCTCTACAAAGACGCATAACTCACAGAGATGGCCTGCTGAATATGAAATGTTCGGCCACAGCGCGTAGGAGGACGGCTGGCCTCCATTGCGTATTTCTTACTACGTCTTGTGACCCAGAATAAAACTGAAGAGCCGCTGGTAAATTCCGGGAACACACGGATGTGCCGCAAGTGGAAATAGCCTCTGGGAAGCGAAAGAGAGAACGGAAGTGAGAGAGACAGGGAAACTTGTTTGTTTGTGGAAGTTTGTGCAACTCTTTTATTCTAATTCTGCTTTTAAAAATTCATGAGTGGGGGATTAGTGCACAATGAAAAATAGCAGTAACAGGCGAGCGAGAAATGCATATTGCAAGCGGATGGCGAACTCTTCTGAGGAATGATTTTGAGAGCTGTAAAGGGTTCAGGGAATGAAACATCAGTAGCAGTCGAATGTATCTAAAGTTCGAAGGCGTTATAGCACGAATAAGGGTCCAGCTATATTGTATGTTCCATATTAAGTTCCGAAAATTACGAGGGTCACTCCAAAAGAAATGTACTATTTTTTTTAAATCCAACTTTTATTGTACATGTTTGAATGTTTTACAGTGTGCAGATACATCCTTTAGGAACAATATTTTCATTTCTCCACATAATTTCCATTCCTCTCAACTGCCTTACGCCATCTTGGAACTAGCGCCTGTATACCCGCACGGTAAAATTTTGGACCAACCTGTTGGAGCCACTGTTTGGCAGCGTGCAGAAGGGAGTCATCATCTTCAAATCTTGTTCCACGAAGAGAATCTTTCAGTTTCCCAAAGAGATGATAGTCACGTGGAGCCAGGTCAGGACTGTAAACTGACATGCGGCCGTGCACTGTCGTGAAACAGCAAAACATCCTGCTTTTGCCGACGTGTTCGAACACGACTCAGTCGAGCTTGAAGTTTTTTCGGTGTCGTCACATATGCATCAGAATTTATGGTGGTTCCACTTGGCATGATGTCCACAAGCAAGAGTCCTTCGGAATCGAAAAACGCCGTAGCCATAACTTTTCCAGCAGAAGATGTGGTTTCGAACATTTTTCTTGGGTGAATCTGCATGATGCCACTCCATTGATTGCCTCTTCGTCTCTGGTGAAAAATGATTTAGCCATGTTTCATCACCTGTCACAATTCTTCCAAGAAATTCGTCTCCACCATTCTCCTACTGTTCCAAAAGTTCGCTGCATACCGTTTTTCTTGTTTCTTTGTGAGCCACTGTCAACATCCTGGGAACCCACCTGGCAAAAACCTTTTTAGCGCCAACACTTTCAGTATTCTGGAAACACTTCCTTCCCCCATCCCAACGCAGCGTGACAATTCGTTCACTGTGATGCATCTGTCAGGGGTCACCAATTCGTTAACTCTCTGCACATTGTCTGGAGTGTGTGCAGTACGACGCCTGCCACTGCGAGGACAATCCTCAATATTGCCGTGCCCGCTTTCATCACGTAACCTGCTTGCCCACCGACTAACTGTACTGCGATCGACAGCAACATCTCCATACACCGTTTTAACCTCTTGTGGATGTTTCCCACTGTCTCGTTTTCACAGCACGTGACAGCACGTTACTTCTGACGAACGTCAAGTGTAACAGCCATCTTGAAGACATGCTGTGACGGCGCCACTCACAGGAACAGGTTGAACTAAGTTTCAAAACAAGTGGGAAGGATGTATCTACACAATGTAAAACTTTCACACATGCAGAATATAAACTGTATTTTTGCAAAAATAGTGTGCATTTCTTTTGGAGTGACCCCCGTACTTTGTAGTACCTATAGCCAGGCTTTCCTGTTAGGGATGTTTATACGCTTAAATGTTGTTTTAAATTTGAGACGATAAGCAATGATCCATTTCTTTCCTAATTCCTAGAAGCATTGGAACACATTATGAACGATGGGGTTCTGACACCTTAACATTGTTGCCTATATTGCTACGATGGTGCTTCAACATCTACATTAGCTCGTGCGCCTATACCCCGCAAGCCAGATGCCACCCCCCGTCCCTCCCCCCACCGCCCGTTTTTCTTGACCTATACGCAAATGATGCATGGATAGAACGACTGTTTGCAAGCGTCCGTCTGAACTAAAGTCTCTCTCGTTTTACTTTCACCGTCTTTTCGTTAGTCATATGTAGAAGGAAGGAAAATGTTGGTTAACTCTTCTACGAACGAACCTCTGGAAATCTGAACAGTAAACCACACCTTGATGCGCAATGCAAATCTTTTAGCTAATATACTAAAGGAGTACTTATGCGACGCTTCAGCATTTACGAAACGAAGCTGTGATGTGGGCTCTTTTTCCCTCCAACTCTTCTGTTTCCTCTATGAATCCCACTTGCTATCATCCCACACTTTCGGCCAATACTCAAGACTCGATGGGAAGGGGTTTGGTAAGCTACTTCCTTCGCACGTGGCCTCTCCTTCATGAGGATTCTTCCAGTCAATCTCAGTCTCGCATCTACTTTTCCTACGATAATTTTTGTGCGATCGCTCCACTTCAAATAGCACCGTACGCGTGCTCCTAGGTATTTAATGGACATGGCGGCTTCTAGTGATTGTTCGATAAAAGTCTATCAAACATTAACAATAGAATCGTATTCGGCGCAATGATTGTACAACATACGTATCACTGACGACTGCAGCACAACATACTGTAAAGATCTTCTTTCTCAGTTCTGAAAGTACTAATTATTTTGACATGTATCACTGCAGTGCTCTCTGCGACTGGAATGCCGTTATTTTCCTCATCTGTGGGTCTATAAGAGTTATAGCTCCTGAACTAACATTTTTAGAAGAGAACCGGTAGTGAAGAACTAAATTTCGAACTCGTGAGTTGTTAGCGCATTTCAAACTCTAAAATATCTTTCAAAATTCAAAGATTTACGTTACTAGCTCTTGAACACTTGAATAATGAATCTGCATAACACACAAATGCAAAACGAGAAAAAATTTCGCATGTGTCACTGCCAAGTACACTGGTGTCCAAAATTAAAGCAACAAACGGAAATTTTGCAAGGTTGCAGTTATTTTGTCACAAAACAGTATAAACAGGTGATAGTTAAGTAGGACCAATGCAAAGAAAACAGATCGCTGTCAGCACGAAAATGGACAAAACATCTGAACTGTCTTCTCAAGGTGTAGTGGGTGTGGAGTTTACAGACCTTACATACCACATGATCAAAAATCTTCATCAGCTCATTTGCATCTACGTTGTTGTAGCTGGTCAATGCACTGAGTTGGTGGAGAATAAATTTACTTTTTGAACCAATGAAAAAATTCTCAAGTACAAATTGTGAGGGTAGGTTAGTATCCCAGCTTTTGAAATTCAATGGTCAAAGAGTATGCACGTTGGAGTGAGCAAAATCTAGACTCAACATTTACTGTGGCCTAATGTGTGATGGTACTTTACCAAGTGGCATCTGCAACAGCGTTGTCTCTGTGCTGGATCTGAAATCCTAATTCCCTATTCTGGCCTTGACTGAATACTCTGTCTCAACTTTCGTACGTACTGTAGAACGTTAATCTTTCCCTAGTCGAAATAATGGCTACTGCACACTCGCTACGGGTTGTAGCAACGTGCACAATTTCTCTGCCTGCAAAAATTCCCGCAGGAATAATTAACTACCTCTTTGTTATCTGCTGCCACAATACGTGAATCGCATCGTCCTCGCTTCGCAGAAAGCAAAGCTCTCATGGCCTCGCTATATTCCTAACACTTGTGTGGTCCATCACAAGACGAGAGAGAGAGAAATAACAATTTTAGGTCTCAAAATGCTTTTATATAATGGGGATCTCCCCACCGTGTTGCATGTGTGTCCCCCAGTATGGCTTTCGCCAATCACCGTCTTGCTAGACGTGAATTTTATTTTTTCTTGCTGGGTTACAGCTTAGCCCTGTTAACGCTGTGCAGCCACTTACGCTCGGTCCCAGCTGTATTTATGTTAAAAAGAATAATGTATTGTTCTGGTATTATCCCTTTCTGCACTGCAGCTCGCCATTCTTTTGGTAAAATGTGAATTTCCGATGTCATTGACCACCTACTCAGTATGTCTCCAAAATGAATTTCACTTTAACTTGTTCATTCATACCCCTGTCCATATATTGGTAGATATTATTTTGTTAGTTTTTGGTACATGAAATTAACTGCAGTTGCCTTTTGTTGACATAATATAATTGTTATTTTCTGAGGATCTCATACGGTCTTGTACTGTCATTATGGATCAAGCTTATGTAAGGTCCATAAAATCCATATGCCTTACAATGTAAACAACTGCAACATGCATAACGGTAGACACAAATGTTCTTCGTTTTTTCCAACTCAATTTATTTGTGTACACAATCCGAATAACTGGTTAACGTGCTCAGTATGGAGTGTTCCTGTCTCTTTCCACAATGCTTGGGTCCCGAAACAGTGTTCCGCATTTCCTCCAGATGCAAATCCGTCAAGACTCACTCTCCCGAGCAAATCGGAATTCATCTATGAAAAGAGCATTGACCCACTGTTCTACAGTCCAGGTGTCACGTTGACGACTCCATTCTAGACGTTTCCTTCCGTGAAGAAGTGTCAGAGGTACACGTAGAGCAGGTCTCTGACACCATTTATCTCGATACAACACTTTAAGTGGATGCTGCAACATCGATGCCAGTTGCTGTGCGGTACTATGGCAGCGGTGTCAAGCCCTTCCAGCCAAATAGTGGGCCTCTCTTTCTGATGTCACATGTGGTCAGCATTTTTCCCATCTTTGGGTTACAGTTTCAGTCTTAATAAACTGAAAAACAACAGAATGATTCACATTAAGCCATCGGGCCACGCTTGTTTGCGACTGTCCTACTTCCATTCTTCCTATGGCCCTCCACTGCAGATAGTCTGGCAGGCATCTTCTCTGTACTGTAGTGTCTGTGATTGTGTACACAGCAACTGTGGATGTGGAACTACCTGGTAAACACTACCCCTTTGATAAGTGCTCTGACGTCATCGCTGGCTGGTCGTCCATTGACTGGACATCTTTCGTACACAACACGATCGTATGGACATCTGTTCACTGTTTGAATGATTATATCATGAATTAGACAAGGACGGGGAAATAGCAGTTTGTTGCCTTAATGTTGGACACCAATATGACGTAGCTCTATTGAACTTGGATCATACATAGAAAGAAATGCTATATTATATAGAGAAGGAAACTGCATGAATTACGCAATGAGATGGACAGAAATTACACCTGAGAATATTTACCCTGAAGTCACAAGGATTTCTGATACCCCGTAGACATTACAAAAGGAGGGATATGTCATTAATAGGGCGAGTGATCACCGCGGACGGTAATGCATGTTCTTCAACGTGCTCCAGTGTTGATCACTAGGTTAGTGAGGAGTTCTAGTGACATGGTGTTCCATTTCACCACCACAGCAGTTGACAGATGCTGGATAGTGGCTGCACGTGGACTTGTTGCAATACGTCCCCCCAGTCTACCCCACAGGAGCTCGTTGGGATTTAAATCGGTGTAAGCGGCAGCTCAGTCTATTATCTCTCGCTCCAAGTGTTTTCAACACCTGCGCAGTTCTCTGCGGTCGCACATTGCCATCCATAACAATTAATTGATGGACCAGTGCACTTCTGAAAAGATGTGAAATTATGGGGGAGGGGGAGTACAGTATCACAATGAAGTTGACTATTGACTAAATCATATTAAAATACGTTGAGGTCATTACACTCATACAACATTATGCCTCCCCACACTGCAACAAACGGACCACTAAAACGATAATATTCAATGTTGTTCTTGGGTGCTCTACGTTTACCCACCTTTAGCCATACGAGGATACGTCCAGCATTGCCGAACGTAATCATTTTGGTAGTCCAAGTGTTGTTGTGTGCGAGGTCAATGCTGCATCGGCATACTGACACTCTTCCGCATGGCCACCTTTTCAGGGTTGCCTTCGGCCCTTACTTCATTTTTATACACTACTGGCCATTAAAATTGCCACACCAAGAAGAAATGCAGATGATAAACGGGTATTCATTGGACAGATATATTATACTAGAACTGACATGTGATTACATTTTCAAGCAATTTGAGTGCATAGATCCTGAGAAATCAGTACCTAGAACAACCACCTCTGGCCGTAATAACGGCCTTGATACGCCTGGGCATTGAGTCAAACAGAGCTTGGATGGTGCGTACAGGTACAGCTGCCCATGCAGCTTCAACACGATACCACAGTCCATCAAGAGTAGTGACTGGCGTACTGTGACGGGAAAACTGTCTGGGTTGATTGCAGAAAACGTAAGAGGGGGCCCTGTCACAAGTTAGGATAGAGAAGATGGAAAGAAAACGAGTTTTAAGAAAGATTGGCAGACACACTCAGTTTCAGAAAACAGATGAACAGGAGTCATATTTTAGCATACAGATTCCATTTAAACAGTGTTTAACAGAAAGTAATCAGAAACTGCCAGTTCACCTTCGCCAAAGCAGTTATAATCCCATTAGTATGCAGTATCAGTTATCTTCATTACACCAGAACATTCCGGGGCTCAGAAATAAAGTTGATGAACTACTCATTTGTATTGATGAAATTAATTCATCTAATCAAATTGACATAATCTGCCTCTCTGAACATCAAGTGACCACTGGCGTAGATATGTTAGACATTTCAGGTTTTAAGCTAGGTTCCTACTTCTGCAGAGTAGGTATGGATGGAGGAGGAGTTGCCACATTTATTAAAAACTGCCATAAATTCAAGAACATTGACTTTAATAAATTCTGTTTAGACCAGCATTTAGAAGCATGTGCAACAGAAGTACAGAGTTATATATAATCTATTCATAAATCATTTAGAAGCTCTTTTGGGTTATTTAACATGAAGAAACAAAGAAATTTTGATTGCTGGTGATTTTAATACAGATTTTCTGATGCAATCTTCCAGGAAACATTTACTGTAGTTAGTAATGTTGTCTTTCAATCTAACTCACACTGTAAACTTTCCAACTAGGATCACTAAATCCACAAGGACAGTCATTGATAACATTTTTATAGACAAATCAAAGGAACAAAATCATATCATAAAGCCCGTAATAAATGGACTATCAGATCATGACATGCAGCTCCTTGTTTTAGATGTAAATTCAGAGCAGATTATCAAGACTGCTGAGTACAGGAGAGTAGTCAGTCAACCAAAAAATTGAGTGTTTTAGAAAACCGCTCAAAAATATGAACTGGAAAGATGTTTATAGTGCCCATGACATGAATGAAAAATATAATACATTCATGAACAGTGTCAGTACCATGTTTGAAAACTGTTTTCCTCTAAAAGCTACTCAAATTAAACAGAAGTCTATAATAAAACCATGGATTAGACAAGGAATAAAGATTTCCTGTAAGACAAAAAGGAAAATGTATCAGTCGACCAAGAATACTTCCAATACTGATGATTTAGCTAAATACAAGGAATACTGTAAAATATTAAAATAAGTAATTCAGACATCTAAACAAATGCACTACGAGAAGAAGATAGCAATGTCAGGGAACAAAATAAAAACAATATGGGATATAGTGAAAGAGGAGACTGGTAGAACCAGAAAGGAACAGGAGCAAATAGCATTAAGGGTAGATGACACATTAGTAACTGATGGGCATAGTGTGGCAAATCTATTTAACAAGTACTTTATATCCATTACTAATAGAATGGGTTTATCAGGATCAGTAAACAATGCCCTTGAATATCTGAAACTAGCCTTTACAAATAGCTTCAGCTACATGAATATATCACTCACTTCACCAAAAGAAATAACTTCCATAATAAAATCTTTGAAAACAAACCATTCTAGTGGCTACAATGAAATATCAACAAAGTTCATTAAGGCATGTTCTCGTGAGTTTAGTACAATTCTAAGTTACTTGTGTAACCAGTCAATTATAACTGGAACATTTCCTGACTGGCTAAAATATGCATATGATAAGCCTCTATTCAAGAAAGGGGATAAAGAGACACCATCAAACTTCAGACCGATTTCACTTTTGCCAGCATTCTCAAAAATTTTAGAAAAAGTAATGTACAGGCAGATTCTCAACCATCTGACCACAAATAACATATTATCAAGAACACAGTTTGGATTTCTGAAGGGTTCTGATACCGAGAAGGCTATTTACACCTACAGTGAAAATGTACTTAATTCATTAAATAACAAATTACAAGCAGCAGGTATTTTCTGTGATTTGTCAAAGGCATTTGATTGTGTGAACCACAACATCCTTTTAAATAAATTAGAATTCTATGGTGTCATGGGCAGTGCTGCAAAATGGTTCAAGTCATACCTAGCTAACAGGAAACAAAGGGTGTCAGTACAAGGGACTAGTGAATTAAGTCATCAGTCATCATAAGAATGGGAATAAATTACATGTGGTGTCCCACAAGGATCCATCTTAGGGCCATTGCTTTTTCTTGTGTACATTAATGATCTCTCATCAGTTATACTACCAGAAGCAGAGTTCGTTTTGTTTGCAGATGACACAAGTATTGCAATAAATAGTATGTCGAGTGTAGTTCTAGAAAGATCTGCTAATGATATTTTCATGGATATTAATAAATGGGTTAAAGCCAACTCACTGACATTAAACTTCGAAAAGACTGACTACATGCAATTCAGAACCTGTAAGAGGTTTCCACCCAGCATATGCATAAAGTATGAAGAAGAGCAGATAGAAGAGTTGGACAGTCTTAAATTCCTGGGATTACAACCTGATAATAAATTCATTTGGGAGGAGCACAACACAGAACTGCAGAAACGCCTTAACAAATCTGTATTTGCAATTAGAGTGTTAGCAGACATAGGCGACATAAAAACGAAAAAGCTTGCATACTTTGCCTACTTTCATTCCATAATGTCATATGGTATAATATTTTGGGGTAACTCTTCAAGTCAAACAAAAGTTTTCAGAGTCCAAAAGCGTGTAATACGTATTATTTGTGGAGTAAATTCACGGACGTCATGTAGAAACCTCTTCACAGAACTGGGTATACTAATCACTGCCTCTCAGTATATTTACTCCTTAATGAAATTTGTCCTAAATAATGTAACTCTTTTTCCAACAAACAGCTCAGTTCATACACACAATACCAGGAACAAAAATGATTTGCACAAAGACTTAAAAGCACTTACTTTAGTTCAAAGAGGGGTCCACTACTCAGGAACACTCATCTTCAAGAATTTGCCAGCAAACATAACACTCATCTTCAATAATTTGCCAGCAAACATAAAAAGTTTAGTTACAAATAAAGATCAATTTAAAAGGAGCCTGAAAGACTTACTAGTGGCCAATTCCTTCTACTCCATTGACGAATTTTTTAATAGAAACAAATGATGTATTGTATATATTCATACTACTAGTATTGTTATTTCAGCTAAAAGAAAAGTTGACATGCTCCACATCCACGAGGATCTCCTAAGCATGGATCTATGGAACGAAAAACTAATCTAATCAGTTGCTCGGCCACCATTGACCAGACGTTTTCAATTGGTGAGAGATGTGGGGAATGTACTGGCCAGTGCAGCAGTCGAACATTCTCTGTATCCAGAAAGGTCCGTGTATCCTGCTGAAATTTAGGGTTTCGCAGCGATCGAATGAAGGGTAGAGCCACGGGTCGTAACACATCTGAAATGTAACGGCCACTGTTCAAAGTGCCGTCAATGCGAACTAGAGATGACCAAGACGTGTAACAAATGGCATCCCATACCATCACCTCGGGTGATACGCCACTATGGCGATGACGAATACACGCTTCCAATGTATGTTCACCGCGATGTCGCCAAACACGGATGCGACCATCATGATGCTGTAAACTGAACCTGGATTCATCCGAAAAAATGACGTTTTGCCATTCGTGCACCCAGGTTCGTCGTTGAGTACACCATCGCAGGCTCTCCTGTCTGTGATGCAGCGTCAAGGGTAACCACAGCCATAGTCTCCGAGCTGATACTCCATGCTGCTGCAAACGTCGTCGAACTGTTCGTGCAAATGGTTGTTGTCTTGCAAACGTCCCCATCTGTTGACTCAGGGATCGAGACGTGGCTGCACGATCCGTTAGAGCCATGCGGATAATATGCCTGTCATCTCGACTGCTAGTGATAAGAAGTCGTTGGGATCCAGCACGGCGTTCTGTATTACCCTCCTGAACTCACCGATTCCATATTCTGCTAACAGTCATTGGATCTCGACCAACGCGAGCGGCAATGTCGCGATACGATAAACCGCAATCGATATAGGCTACAATCCGACCTTTATCAAAGTCGGAAACGTGATGGTACGCATTTCTCCTCCCTACACGAGGCATCACAACAACGTTTCACCAGGCAACGCCGGTGAAGTGCTGTTTGTCTATGAGAAATCGGTTGGAAACTTTCCTCATGTCAGCACGTTGTAGGTGTCGCCACCGGCGCCAACCTTGTGTGAATGCTCTGAAAACCTAATGATTTGCATATCACAGCATCTTGTTCCTGTCGGTGAAATTTCGCGTCTGTAGCACGTCATCTTCATGGTGTAGCAATTTTAATGGCCAGTAGTGTAGATGATAATGTTCGGCCGCATCCAACAGCGCGTGGAGGGGAGCCCTTGGAAGGAGAGGATATTGCACGCCCTGTTAAGAACCATGTCCTGGGGACCGTCATAAATCGCGGTGACTTCAGTGTGATTATTGCCTCTGACTAAAAGTGTCATTACTCTTCTTCTCATCGCGTATTTCTTTCATTTACCTTCTACACTATACTGTAGCAGTTCTATGTATGGTCCAGTTTCATTCAGCTTGTCACTGACACATCATGCAAAAGTTACTTTTGTCCTTAACGTTGCATACCAGTGTATAACACTGTATAACACATCTAGTACGTTTCTCGCCGCTCTCAACTACATTACTTCAAGACACAATGACAAGGTGTCTGCGTTTTGTCCACAGCCATTTTCATGCGACTATCCAAACACAGGAAAGCTCTCTCCTATTTCAGAAATTCTCATTTAACCTTCAACACATGGCCTTGTAGCGGTGAACATTGCGTCTGCTCGATGGCTGACCATATACGGTGTAATTCAGCAAGCACACAGCCGCACTTACCATTCCATAACCACCACCGTTGCGTGTATTTCTCCTTCGTCGCCTCTGCCAGTCACCACTTACCAGGATTAACTCGCTATTGGCTGAAACGTCCACCATCCACAATAGCCTCTGTAGATTCTTCTAATTATATTTTCTATGTCGTAGTTGGTTCTTATAAATTTACACTCTTTTGGGAAAAGGTCGGGTAGTACCAGACTGTAAGCTTTGTCGAAATGATAATATTCACATTAAACAATATAATGACGTGTTTTTTTAATAGAGTTATACAACACCAAGTCACTTCATTCACTGATTTCTTTAAAATAATTTTTCATTGCTTCTCATTTTGTTTGTTTAAATTTTACGAGGACGGATTCAGACGTAATTCTTCAATCTGTAAAAAAAATGAATTTTATTCTAAAAAAATTTAATTGGATCGTAAATGGTTATAAGCTTGAACTTGTCCAGTACCTCATCTATTTTGTCAAATAACGTGTCAGCTTAGTTGTTCGTGAAACGCGCTGCAAACTTAAGGATTCCGGGACCTCAGGATGAAATTTTCACGCCATTTCAGAAAACCAAAGTAAAAGTCTTTACCCGCTTTTGTTTTTTCTTATTGAACCGGTTTTATTTTTAGTTGCTGTCCATATTTGTTCACTAGATTTAGGAACTCATCTTCACTCAAAGTCATAAACTGGATATCAACATCTTTAACATGACCCTGTTCATCACTGCGTGTTCTCGGAAAAACGTATCTATATTATTAAATGGCTTACCCACTTCATGGTGCACACTCCCGGCTGCTGGTTGCCTGCCTAACGGCTTCAAAGGGCAATAAAATGTTGATTTCCAATGTTTTACATGATTATCGCCCGAATTTAAATATTTAAAACGCTTTCGTAATCTGCTCGTTAACAGGAATAGTGTTACGTTAAAGGTGTAACACAGTAAGTCAAGTAAACTAGTAGAAACTGTGTATATTTCGTGAGGCAGTGTAAATGAAGGAGACCATGTATCCAGATTACATTTATGTAGTTTTTGAGAATGAGAGCCCTTAACGACTTCTAACAAACTTGACACATAAGTCCAATCATTTTCGAGACTTTTCTTGCTGACGCTAGCTACAAGACGTTGAAATAAACAAAATTAATTACTTCCTACGTTTTGTTGTTCGTGCAGTAAAATATCAGCATCGGACACGACGTCTTCATTTATTACTTCTTTACTGCTAACTTTATTCTCAAAAAATTTTGCAGACAATATCCACATCTACCACTGAATCTACTCGCAAAATTATGTCATTGTATTGACACGTAATTCAGGAGATAAAACGTCATAAAAATCGAGATGCTTGAAAAACTGACTTTTTCTTAAAACATAGGCCACATTATTAAGACTATATTCACCGAGTGTTTGATAATGAGATTTTCCACAATCTTTAAACATAATGAAAAACTTTACTAAACTTTTTTATCGTTTCCTATCTTAACGTAAAATATTTAACACATTGCCGGCCGGATTGGCCAAGCGGTTCTAGGCGCTTCAGTCTGGAACCGCGCGACCGCTACGGTCGCAGGTTCGAATCCTGCCTCGGACATGGATGTGTGTGACATCCTTAGGTTAGTTAGGTTTAAGTAGTTCTAAGTTCTAGGGGACTGATGACCTCAGCTGTTAAGTCCCATAGTGCTCAGAGTCATTTAAACCATTTAACACATTACCTCATTTGTAAAGTAATCAAATATTTGAAGCCCATTTATACACTCCTGGAAATTGAAATAAGAACACCGTGAATTCATTGTCCCAGGAAGGGGAAACTTTATTGACACATTCCTGGGGTCAGATACATCACATGATCATACTGACAGAACCACAGGCACATAGACACAGGCAACAGAGCATGCACAATGTCGGCACTAGTACAGTGTATATCCACCTTTCGCAGCAATGCAGGCTGCTATTCTCCCATGGAGACGATCGTAGAGATGCTGGATGTAGTCCCGTGGAACGGCTTGCCATGCCATTTCCACCTGGCGCCTCAGTTGGACCAGCGTTCGTGCTGGACGTGCAGACCGCGTGAGACGACGCTTCATCCAGTTCAAACATGCTCAATGGGGGACAGATCCGGAGATCTTGCTGGCCAGGGTAGTTGAATTACACCTTCTAGAGCACGTTAGGTGGCACGGGATACATGCGGACGTGCATTGTCCTGTTGGAACAGCAAGTTCCCTTGCCGGTCTAGGAATGGTAGAACGATGGGTTCGATGACGGTTTGGATGTACCGTGCACTATTCAGTGTCCCCTCGACGATCACCAGTGGTGTACGGCCAGTGTAGGAGATCGCTCCTCACACCATGATGCCGGATGTTGGCCCTGTGTGCCTCGGTCGTATGCAGTCCTGATTGTGGTGCTCACCTGCACGGCGCCAAACACGCATACGACCATCATTGGCACCAAGCCAGAAGCGACTCTCATCGCTGAAGACGACACGTCTCCATTCGTCCCTCCATTCACGCCTGTCGCGATACCACTGGAGGCGGGCTGCACGATGTTGGGGCTTGAGCGGAAGACGGCCTAACGGTGTGCGGGACCGTAGCCCAGCTTCATGGAGACGGTTGCGAATGGTCCTCGCCGATACCCCAGGAGCAACAGTGTCCCTAATTTGCTGGGAAGTGGCGGTGCGGTCCCCTACGGCACTGCGTAGGATCCTACGGTCTTGGCGTGCATCCGTGCGTCGCTGCGGTCAGGTCCCAGGTCGACGGGCACGTGCACCTTCCGCCGACCACTGGCGACAACATCGATGTACTGTGGAGACCTCACGCCCCACGTGTTGAGCAATTCGGCGGTACGTCCACCCGGCCTCCCGCATGCCCACTATACGCCCTCGCTCAAAGTCCGTGAACTGCACATACGGTTCACGTCCACGCTGTCGCGGCATGCTACCAGTGTTAAAGACTGCGATGGAGCTCCGTATGCCACGGCAAACTGGCTGACACTGACGGCGGCGGTGCACAAATGCTGCGCAGCTAGCGCCATTCGACGGCCAACACCGCGGTTCCTGGTGTGTCCGCTGTGCCGTGCGTGTGATCATTGCTTGTACAGCCCTCTCGCAGTGTCCGGAGCAAGTATGGTGGGTCTGACACACCGGTGTCAATGTGTTCTTTTTTCCATTTCCAGGAGTGTACATCGGAATTCGATTCTTTAAAGAATCGGGATTGGAGGTTTAGTGGCTATTTCCTAAAACAGGTTTCATGGACAGCTCTTTGTTCTAACGTAAACCTTTAAGTCTATCACCTAACATACGCAATGTTTCTCACTCGCATCCCTGAGTGTCATCTGAAGAAGCTGAATTCGTTATATCTGCAAAAAATGGCTCTGTGCACTATGCGACTTAACTGCTGAGGTCATCAGTCGCCTAGAACTTAAAACTAATGAAACCTAACTAACTTAAGGACATCACACACATCCATGCACGAGGCAGGATTCAAACCTGCGACCGTAGCGGTCGCTCAGCTCCAGACTGTAGCGCCTAGAACCGCACGGCCATCCCGGCCGGCGCTATATCTGCATATTTGCCAATATCCATACATCCAATTTATTCCATGCCCATTATTCACGAGCGCTTTTGCTCTTAGCTCTGTATCCCCTCATCTATTATCGGTGTGGCGTCTGTTTCACTAATGTACCTGCTGAAGTTCTTCTGGGATTGTGAGTGGCCTAAGCTAATGGCAGCGCCTAGACGTGCAGACGGTGGGAATTCTTTGCAATTTTCTAAGTAGAACAAAGCAGTATCTTCTGCTTATTTTGTTCGTGATTGTGTCAGACGTAAAGTGTACTTACTTATGGTGTGGAATGATGTCCTCCTGCTTCATGGAGATGGCTTCATTTTACACGCGCTCACATTAATGCGAGCACTGCGTTATGTTTGAAGTCAACGTGCAATAACCGCTCATTTCCGGGGGACGCGGAAGACAGTACAGTGTTTGTCGTGATGCGGAAACAGAGCGATTTATCTGACGTACAAAAGAGCATGATCATTGGTTTTCGGGCTGAAGAATACTCAGTATTGTAGAACACCCAGTATAATGTCGTTTATTGAAACTGAACTACACTTCTCGAACAATCACTATATACACACAAAGAAAACAAATAACATATAGACAACTATTCATCAAGAGCGTCGGTGAGATCCGTCGGAGCTGGTCCTAGCTCGGCGAGGAACTGGCTGTACTGCTGCTGCGTTGGCCTTATAAGGCCGGCGGAGGTCGGCGGAGTACTCCAACTTTCACTGTGTCTGTGAGGCTACCTCTGCAGAAAAAGGTTCGCATTAGTCTCTAGCAAGTTCTGTTTATTTTGATGAACTGTGTTCCTCTTGGTGGCGCCTGGAAGTGCTTGTGTATGTTATATGGTACACAGGGGTGTCTTGAGTGTAGTCTGCATGGCAGGGGCCATCTGTGGCACATGTAGCGCGGGCAAAGGGTGGAAGCGTTTCCGAAACGGTTTAGTTTTTAAACTGTTATCGCGCCTCTGTGGTTAAATTGTACAGTGCATGGCAAAATCGATAACTTACAAAATCTCATTGACTCTCTTCCTCCACGTCTTGCAGTGGTCCATGCTGCATAAGATGATTATTCAGGCATTTGATAGGCGGTCACATTAACGAGACTGGCCAGTGTGTGTGTGTGTGTGTGTGTGTGTGTGTGTGTGTGTGTGTGTCGGTGAGTGAGTGAGTGTGTGTGTGTGTAAGAGAGAGAGAGTGAGAGAGAGAGAGAGAGAGAGAGAACTATGCCTGGTATATGTGTGAATGGTTTAGCAGGAATGAAGATCTTCTCATACGGCAATTGTGGATCAAAGCCGCGCGGGGTAGCCGAGCGGTCTCGGGCACCTTGTAACGGTTCGCGCGGCACCCCCGTCAAAGGTTCGAGTCCTCCCTCAGGCATGGGTATATGTGTTGTCCTTAGAGTAAGTTAATTTAAGTTAGATAAAGTGGTGTGTAAGATTAGAGAGCGATGACCTCATCAGTTTGGTCCCATAAGACTTAACCACAAATTTCCAAATTTTTTTGTGGATCAAAAGGAAACATTTTTACATTACTGAATGCGCGGCAAGCCATGTTGACCAGTTGAGAATTATTTGGCTCCACCGTTGACTGTTGTCGCGTCAGATAGGTCCTGTATACTACATGATTTCGCATTCGGGAGGACGACGGTTCAATCCCGTCTCCAGCCATCCTGATTTAGATTTTCCGTGATTTCCCTAAATCGTTTCAGGCAAATGCTGGGATGGTTCCTTTCAAAGGGCACGGCCGATTTCCTTCCCCATCCTTCCCTAACCCGAGCTAGCGCTCCGTCTCTAATGACCTCGTTGTCGACGGGACGTTAAACAACACTAACCTAACCTAACCTAACTACATGATTTTCAAATCTACACTACTAGCCACTAAAATTACTACACCACGAAGATGACGTGCTACAGACGCGAAATTTCACCGACATGAACAAGATGCTGTGATATGCAAATGATTAGCTTTTCAGAGCATTCACACAAGGTTGACGCCGGTGGCGACACCTACAACGTGCTGACTTGAGGAAAGTTTCCAACCGATTTCTCATACACAAACAGCAGTTCACCGGCGTTGCTTCGTGAAACGTTGCTGTGATGCCTCGTGTAAGGAGAAGAATTGCGTACCCTCACGTTTCCGACTTTGGTAAAGGTCGGATTGTAGCCTGTCGCGATTGCGGTTTATCGTATCGCGACATTGCTGCTCGCGTTGGTCGAGATCCAATGACTGTTGGCAGACAATGGAATCGGTGGTTCAGGAGGGTAATACGGAACGCCGTGCTGGATCCCAACGGCCTCGTATCACTAGAGTCGAGATGACAGGCATCTTCGCATGGCTGCAACGGATCGTGCAGCCACGTCTCGATCCCTGAGTCAACAGATGGGGACGTTTGCAAGACAACAACCATCTGCACGAACAGTTCGACGACGTTTGCAGCAGCATGGAGTATCAGGTCGGAGACCATGGCTGCGGTTACCCTTGAAGCTGCATCACAGACAGGAGCGCCTGAAATGGTGTACTCAACGACGAACCTGGGTGCACGAATGGCAAAACGTTATTTTTTCGGATGAATCCAGGTTCTTTTTGCAGCACCATGATGGTGAAATGGTTCAAATGGCTCTGAGCACTATGGGACTTAACATCTATCGTCATCAGTCCCCTAGAACTTAGAACTACTTAAACCTAACTAACCTAAGAACATCACACAACACCCAGTCGTCACGAGGCAGAGAAAATCCCTAACCCCGCCGGGAATCGAACCCGGGAACACGGGCGCGGGAAGTGAATCATGATGGTCGCATCCGTGTTTGGCGACATCACGGTGAACGCACATTGGAAGCGAGTATCCGTCATCGCCATACTGGCGTATCACCCGGTGTGATGGTATGGGGTGCCATTGGTTACGTGTCTCGGTCACCTCTTGTTCGCATTGACGGCACTTCGAACAGTGGACGTTACATTTCAGATGTGTTACGACCCGTGGCTCTACCCTTCATTCGATCCCTGCGAAACCCTACATTTCAGCAGTATAATGCACGACCGCATGTTGCAACCCCTGTACGGGCCTTTCTGGATACAGAAAATGTTCCACTGCTGTCCTGCACAGCACATTCTCCAGATCTCTCCCCAATTGAAAACGTGTGGTCAATGGTGGCCGAGCAACTGGCTACTCACAATACGCCAATCACTACTCTTGATGAACTGTGGTATCTTGTTGAAGCTGCATGGGCAGCTGTACCTGTTGACGCCATCGAAGCTCTGTTTGACTCAAGCGTATCAAGGCCGTTATCATAGCCAGAGGTGGTAGTTCTGGGTACTGATTTCTCAGGATCTATGCACCCAAATTGCGTGAAAATATATTTGTCCAATGAATAGCCGTTTATCATCTGCATTTCTTCTTGGTGTAGTAATTTTAATGGCCAGTAGTGTACATTGAAGAACTGATCTGCACATGGTTGTGCTGAAGGCTGCACTTGTTTCTGTAACTTTGATTGGTGTGTCCGTGTGAAAGTTTTGTACTGTTGAGGCACAACAATAGTTTCAAGTTTAACCCAAAGCCTATACCATCATTTCAGATTCATACCTTTTCATAAATGCAGTTAAATGAAGTTCAAGTTTCGTGAGAAACCAAATGCGAGGAACCGTAAGGCCTTGAACGAATGATTATTTTGTTATCAGCAAGTTACATTCAGTTCAAGAAAATTTAGTGTGCCTCGAAAACTTCGAGGATGCAGCTGCACCACGTTCTGATACAAATTCATTTACTTATTTTTTTGACATCCAAGAGATGATTATCAACTGAATGTACGTTTCTTAGTCTCGTCTGAAGTGGATACGGAATGTGTGGAGCATGTCACGCAAATGTTTACAGATGTGCAAATGTGCATTTTAATGTATATTGCAATTTTTAAGAATAAACAGTCATCTGTAGGGATACGTATACAGACATGGCCTTGTGCACATGGTACCTTTTAACTGCAAATATTTTATTTCCGAGAAACCTTTGCACGAAGTCCTATGTTTTATCCTAATTCACAATGAACACGTCTAGTAACAAAAATTTTTGAAGACCTGAAGATGGCTGGCCGGAGTGGCCGTGCGGTTCTAGGCGCCACAGTCTGGAGCCGAGCGACCGCTACGGTCGCAAGTTCGAATCCTGCCTCGGGCATGGATGTGTGTGATGTCCTTAGGTTAGTTAGGTTTAATTAGTTCTAAGTTCTAGGTGCATAGTGCTCAGAGCCATTTGAACCATTTGAAACTGAAGATGACAGTTACAACTGCGGAAACCGGTTGTCAAAAATAAAGACGAATTTATGCGATCTTGGCTGTTGAGAGCTTTTATACAATGCAACAGTCAGCGTTTACTAAGTCTCACACAAAGTTCCACTTTGGAAAATTAGTAAAGCCCAGGAGAAGTAATACAATACATTATGACTACCCACAATTTAGGTTCTTCAGACACCGATAATTACCACAGTATTACAACAACTGTGGTATTACAAGCTCACCAAAGGGACGTGAATGAATTCTCCAGTTTGGGTCTGTATATTGCTATTCAAAGGAAAACGATGTTAGGAAGATTCAATTTGGTTTCAGTAATGAGAAAGTTAAACAGTTGGTCATATTGAACTATTTCGGCTTTCGTACAATGCGCTACTTAATTACCGGTGTATGAAGAACCTAAACTGCGGGTAGCTGTGCCGTTGTTTATTTTTGCGTACTGCGAGTCTCTGTCGCGTTGAGAGCAGGGTGGAAGCGGAGCAGTGTACTATTATCGCACCAGGGTGTGCACACCAGAGTCGTTAACCCGCAAGTGTTGAGAGCACAGTAGGAGTGGACAGGTGGGGCAAGCTGCAATTCTGTCCCATAATTATCCGTGGCGCTGGTGACGACTCGGGATCCTCAACCAGCAGCAATAGCGACAGCTCAGCGTTATCGTCGGCTACATTCTTCGTCATCCGCACAGCTACAGCATCGTAAGACACTTAAGTGAAAAATTATAAACTTATATAGCCATTACCCAGAAGCGTTTCTTTTACAAAATATGACTACCTTGAGCAATAACTTGCAACATTTGAAACATGTAGGGCACCTTGGTTGTCTTTGTCCTCAGACATTATTACCAGGCAGGGTCCCTTCCCTTTCCAGGCAATCACCAGGTGCCTTAAAATCACGAAACTTGATTAATTATTTATTGACAGTTTTGTATGTTTGCTAATGACTAACTTCAGTCTAAATTTCATTTATTCTGTGTTCAGCTCAGCTAGCGACTTCTGTTGCCTTGGTATGTATTTTACTGTTGTTATATTAAAAGCAAAATCAGTTGGTGATCTGCTTAAGGGAGTTGGAACGCCCTATCCAGATAATGTTGAATTCAGTGACTTGGCTTCCCTGTATTTCAAGAACCACTGTAGCCATTGTCATGAAACTTTTACAGGACACTAAACTGTATGTTCTGAGTCTACTGAACGACAATATTTGCATTTCAGCCACTGCTTTCTCAAATACAATTTTTTGATTACACTGTAAACATTTTTTGTACCTTTCTGTACGTTATCCCAAATAATTTTAATTATACATAACATTATGTTCTTCTTTCAGTTCAGTAGACTCAGGATATGTATGTTGTTACTCCCTGAAAGTTTGAATACTCTACTCCAAGTGGTTTCTGAGATTTAGGGAAAAATACAATAGAAAATGTAAATTTTCCTGAACAGCTTCTTAAGATTCAAAAGACTGTACCTCACTTCATATATGCTTAATTTTTTATTTTTAGTCACTTAGAAGCACCCTGCATCATACAGTAGATCATCCTCTTGATCTTTTTCCAAGTTTTTTCTTCTTTTCTTCTTTCTGGACTCCTTAGTGGCCAGCTGTGCTGCATACTCTGCTTTATCAATGCGAGCCTTGTTCATCCATTTAAGTTCTCTGATGCAGTTTGCTCCAGGATTAATTCCCATATGCTGTACCACTTCCACCCTACCAATGTTGCCATCATTAAAACCAATAAGAGCATCGCTGACTTCCGCCCCCCTACTTTAGTGTCTTCATTTCAACAAAAACATTTTTTGGAAAGCGAATCCATATAAGATTATTGAACTACTCACTGGTATTTTGAGTCTGACCATGCAGACACTTCTTCAGTAATTCAGGATTTGCCAGGTCTCTGTAAATAAGTTTTATGATACCCATGACTGCTGCTGGGGTGGAAAGTTTATGGCTGTATGAACTGTTTGAGTACTGGGCAGTGCAGTAATTGCACCATGGATCAGGTCCAGGAGGGCAAAGGTGGTGTACTGGTTTTTCATCAGTTGACAGTCTGTGGAAGAAGGTAGTTCATACTGCCTGCTTTATTTTCAACAAATCCTCAGTGTTATTTCTAACGGCCATGCTATAATGCTGCTGTAATTCATCAATAATTTTGTCTGTCAGCCTGCCTCTTATGGGTTTACCATCAGAAAGTTTCTTGTCTCTGAAGCTTTGTTTCAACTTCCTGAAGCTAGTGCCCATCCTCTCTGGACGTGACCAACACATTCCAGTTTTGTGATAATCTTCTCACCGTAAGGCTGAGCGGCTACTGTACTGTTATATGCTTTTGAGTCTCTATCACCTAAGAACTTTGTGTAACACACTCCCCTATCGTTCACAGATCGATCAAAAATTTCAGTTGCTGAACCACTTGTTAGTTCACAATTTTGTCACAGATTTGCCCCTTCTTCGTTCCCTGATTTACACTATTAACGATGTTTGGTTAAAATCAGGAAAACTGTTACCTTTCCAGTATCCACGCTGGTCACCTTAGCAACAGAATTCTTAGAACTATAGCCACGCTTCTGCCAAGTGCAATCAAAAGCTACTGGTATGTCAGTCAGAAGAACATTATGTATAATTAAAATTATTTAGGATAACGTACAAAAAAGTACACAAAATTTAACCGAGTAGTTAAAAAATTATATTTCGGAAAGCAGTGGCTGAAATACAGTTATTGTAGTTCAGTAGACTCAAACAAACAGTTTAATGTACTGTAAAAGTTTCATGTCAATGGCTACAGTGGTTACTAAAATACAGGGAAACCAAGTTACTAAATTCAACATTGTCAGGATAAGGCTTTCCAGCTTCCCTTAAAGGGGATTCAATTCAATCTTTCAATAATCAAAAGTAAATTGACTGCCCATTCCTAAATTTAACATTACGTTGCCTTGAGGTTACTAAAAGTAATTTTTTTTTCTTTTCTTTTTAGTTACATTTACTTAACCAGTAACTCCATTTAACTTTACTTTCAAAATTTAGTATTTCGGAATAAGTAACTGTAAACTCGGTGCTTTCTGATTCATTTATTTTCTCTTGAACTGTTGTACTGTGGAAAAGCGTGACAACCGTCTGTTGCCACCCCAGTGATTATTTGTTTAAATTTCTTTGCCGTTACCTTTCTTAAGATTCTGGAGATTCATTGCCCTAGCGGGCTGGCGACCGCTTTAATTAGCCCCTTTTATTTAATCAACGTCTTCTTTGCATTATCAGTAATTTGTGGAGTAAATATTACGTGGTACCTTTTCCCTCCTGAGTGGTTCGTGAGAGATTGCACTACATTCCACTCATTTCAAAATGATCATCAGTATCTAGAATAGGTTTAGAATAGATTTTTCCTTCAGAAGGGTCTTTTGTACATTTTCCTCCGACTAACCGGTGTTATTTTCCTTCGGCAACGATAGCCTTACATACTATAATATTTCATAAGGCATATGCGATCACGGTCAGTTATTTTGCAGTCCAGTAGGCCGACTAGGAAGGAGGAGGTTACACGTAGCGACGCTAGTGACAGGACAGTATCAATCTGGTATTGTTCTTGGCACGAATTTTGCATTGTGCAGATTCGTAGCGAATTAAACCCTTTCGCTGCGAATAAAGTCGCTCATCCATCGCAGTAGTAAGTTGTGGAAATAGACCACAAAATCTCTAAATTTGCATTAATCAGTAAAACAGGCTATATGATGGACACAAATGAAACTGATCATGTGATTGTACTTAACGGGGAACACCGGTACAACAAACAGTAACGCTGGCAGCGGAACCCTTTGTCGATGAACAGGCGGCTAGCATCACAGATACTACCGCTGAAACACAGGAATAAAAGAAAATTGACTTCCTGGGATTGACAGATGCTATGTAAATCGGAAAAAGAATCAAAACCCAGTCCATTGACGGTGAATACGAGGAATTAAGAAAGAATCAGAGTTAAGAGTCAAAACCAATAATAGCTGGAAATATAAAAGATTTGCTGAGCGTGTTGATCAGTGAAATTTATGCTCAGTCCCAATAAATTACTGCTAAAATTAATGCTCATTCCGAATCAATAAAGGTCAATCTGTAACAATTAATGCTCAATCCAAAGCAATCAAGATTGTGAACAATAGTATTACAGTTTTTAACACGAAATTAGATGAAATCAAGAAAAAATAATAGTATTGAATACCGAAATCGGTAATTTTAAGCAGGACGTGACAGAGGTACAGTCAAAAATAGGAAGTATAAATAGTCGTTTTGAGACGAAAGTAGAGAGGATTGAACAGAAACTGGAACAGACTGTTGATCCCGTTATTGAAAATAAGTAATTGAACAAGTAGAATTAGTGCGAAAAGATGACAGGGAAAAGGTTACAAATTTCCAAACTTTAGTATCAGACATAAATAACAGAGTGAACAAACAGTTGACTACGTGTGATGTGAAAAGGAGGGCAGTGAAAACGTTAGCGACAACCACTTGCCATGTAGTTACTAAAGAAAGTGAACTAGAAAAGAGACTAGACGAAAACCTGCATTGTGTGTCATGTCATTCTCATAACACTGAAACCTTTGCGAAGAAGAAGTGTTTCTATCCCCTCAAAAAACTGGGTAGATTGCATGCTAACGAATTCATTAAAATTTGTGGAAGAGTATTGCCTGAATCGTGGAAGGATGAGAGAAAAATTAACGCTGCAATCGACGCGCTAGCGGGCGAGGCTAAGCGATGGGACTTAAACCTCGATATTGCGAACTGGAGCTTTCGAGAATTAAGAATGCTTTCTTGAAAGGAAATTGGTGAGAGCGGAAACAGGCAGTGAATGGCGCGATTTCGCAGTGTCAAAATACTACGAAGCGAACTCTCACTTCTCGATGAAAGAATTTTGTGGAAGTTCGATCCGCAAACTAAAACAATTGCCGTGATCGACCGACTGAATCAGAGATTCTCTGGCAGTTGTGTAAGAAGCTTCCACATGATTCCAAGAGATACATAGGCAGTAGTTATTGAACAATTACTACATTGTTAGGAAAGTTCAAAGATGAAGACAAATGGCGGAATAACAGCGAAAATTTTAAGAGTCGTAGTAATAGCAACAATTACCATAAAAGCAACAATTATCGTAACATCAACAAGTATAATAACAGTAACCATGGCAACAATGGTAACCACCACCACGGTAATAATAACTCACGCCGCTATAACAATAACAGTCATTGTGGGAGCAACAATATTAGGAATGACAGAGGCCAGAGGCCAGATTCATGTGAATATAGTACATGATTCTCAGCAGAATGATTGCAGGAAGGAGCAAAATCTGTAATTGCGACAACCAGGTAGAAACAGGCTTGTCGTATTTAATCAGGTAAACCATCAACAGCGCCCCTTTGGTGTCCACTGGGTGTGGGAAGACCTTGGTGGCCCAGAAGAAGGCCTAGGCAACTTTCCTACGGCAGATCTAGATGGATAAATCAGCGATGGGAGAATATGCAAGAAGACCCGCAGTAACAATAATTGAAGACGAAAAGGCAGTCGCCAGTCCGATCATTGTCTGCAATAACGATGAAAATAGAGTACCGGTCAACGAGGAAGAGGCGGCCGCTGTTACGAAAACAATGGTGCTGCAGGCTCCAGTACAGTGTGATTCGCCGGCGGAATTAATGATCCCGATATCGAATAAAACCTCTGTCATCGGGCAGGGCAACGCAGAATAGTCGGATATACGACGAAATGAAGAATTACAGAGGATTGTATGGAGATGTGCTAATGGGGAGAACGGACAATATTTGACGATTCTCAGGCGGCATGAAATTAGCGTCTATGAAGAAACGGAAAGCTCTATCAGAATGTTGTAGCAATTGAAGTAGCCAACCCCAAAAATGTTGGTCCTAAAAGAAGCCGAGGAGAAATTTCTGAAGAGGGTCAAGGCGAGTTTGCGGATGATGACCGGGTACGACTAATTGACAGACACGTAGATTACTACACCTACGAGGTTAAGGGTGACGTCATACAATCAGAGGAGAGTGGTATGGGTTGCGTGAGCTCGGGAGAAGAATTAGAAGCGGAAACAGAGCACATTTCTCTAAGAAAATTGGAAGATGATAGCCATCTTTCCGAAGAAAATTGGTGTGACGACTGTTGGCGAATTGTTGATAATACAAGGTTCGTTAATCGAAGAAATACATAAAAAGATTTGTGTTGGGGCAAAACGGCTTTAACAACCGCAGGACAAGTATTTATGAATGTCCGAGAACACAAATTTAAAAAAACCGCTATTGGTGTCAGAGACAGACGGGTTGTTTCTGAAGTGACCTTGATGTAGATGACGACTTGCTATGGGAAAACCAAGAACTAGACACAGATAAGTGTAGACAAATAATGTCGCCCGTCGATATGCACAGTATACAAATGCACGGTTTAATAGGCAGAGCTAAAATCTTCGATTTGTTCAAGGAAATATCAGGACTAGTAGTAATATCCGTAATGGGAGTTAAAATAATCGATGCTACCGGAAAGAGAAGCATACCTACCTCCGATCAAGTATTTTCCTGTTTCGAAATTCGAGGGAAACAATTTGAACATGAATTTATCGTCATGCCAGATTTGAGCACCGAGATAATAGTGAGCTTAGGGTGGTTATTGAAATACCAGACAGTAACTGACTGCAACAATAAAACAGTGATGTTCCATTTCGATAGATAAGACCAAAATTAGTGTGAGTTTTAATGGAATAAGTGGTGATGTGAGTAGTCAGTACAAACCTTCTCACGTTGTTACTTGGCCTGATGAGATTTGGTTAGGGAGAAATATGGAATACTACAGTATGTGGAATCTAAATGTTGACAATAGCTTGGAAGACCAGTTAGAGAGTATTGTGGACAGTGTGCCAAATGCTACACCTGAACAGAAACAAGACTTGTACAACATAATTATGAGAAATACGAGTAAAAACGTGTTTTCGAATAAACCGGGGCTTGTTACTGATATCAGTGTAAATTAAATGTATAATGTTACTTTTAATCCGTCTTGATTGCAAAATGTTTTTATTCATATGATCGGTTTCGGTTCATCCAGAACCATCTTCAGATCTGTAACGATAATGATACTACGCTTTACTATTTGTGCTATGTTCGACGTATTCCTGATTTTCACTTTTACGTAATTAGGAGTAATCGCTGCGTCTAAGCATGTTTTGTTAAATTTTATTCTCAAGTTTTCTTTCATTATCTTTTTCCTAATATGTATGAACTTCGTAATGTATCCCGAAGCCTGACGTGGCACAAACTTTGCAAAAACAGACATAATGTCTGATGTGATAGCAGCAATCAGTGATTGTATAATGTTACTTATAATCAAGACGGATTATAAGTAAGCGGAGATGAAACCTTCGCTGCTAAAATGTCTGACAGAGAGTCACTTTTCTCCTTTAAGAAACAGAATACCTCATCCCTCAGTTCAGACGTGGTTTTTAGTACTTTACCGCTTGAAAGGCATTGAGCATTATTTAAAAAAGAAGCAACTGAGTGTGCTCAGCACTCATCTCGTCACATAGCCCTTCAAAAAGTCTTGAGTTTATAGATGTTGCCTTAAAAACATTAACTGTTTCTTTACCCGTTTCTAGCACTTCATGAGGCCAGAGACTCCAGATGTATCATGAAGTCAGTTCATACTGTATCAGGAGCACCAACTTTTAACTTTCGCTTGCAATCCACTATGAACTACGCCGGCCGCAGTGGTCTCGCGGCTAAAGCGCTCAGTCCGGAACCGCGCGACTGCTACGTCGCAGGTTCGAATCCTGCCTCGGGCATGGATGTGTGTGATGTCCTTAGGTTAGTTAGGTTTAAGTAGTTCTAAGTTCTAGGGGACTGATGACCAGAGAAGTTCAGTCCCATAGTGCTCAGAGCCATTTGAACCACTATGAACTACAGACAATGAGCGAGCTCCATCTGTGTCTACTCCAATGAGTTTCATGATACTGTATATGAGATATATGCTGGGCTCAACGAAAGACAACTTGGGTCTAAGAGCACCGGGTGTCTACAGTTATTTCCTGTGAATGTGGGAAACAATATATTGGACAGACGCAGCGTTGCATAACACAACGCATCTCTGAACTTGTGAGAAGCGTCCTTCTCGGACAAAAAGAAAAATCCGCGGTAGCGGAGCACAGCCTCAATGAAGAACACACGTTTCAGTTTGAAGAAACCAAGAGACTGTGTAGAGCGAAAGCTTTCTGGGACTCTATTACTAAAGAGGCAGTGGAGATACGGGTCAGTAATAACCTGGTCAATCAGGATAGTGGCTTCCAACTCAGCAGCGCGTGGAACACAACATTATCAAGAATGAGACGAGAGCGCAGCGATGGAGGCAGGTCGGTGACTGCGGATGGAATAAACAGGCCGCACCGAGACGAGACTCCTGGACCCGGCGCCCGCGGCTCCCCCCACCACGCGCCACCGCGCCGATTCCGCTCGCGCCTGATTGGCCTGACCGGTGCCGAGGGTGCAGAGAAGCTCGCAGGCTATAAAGATCCGGACGAGAAGTGAACCCGACACTTCGCCTGAAAATGGCAAATAAGAAACTTGCTGAAACTTTGCTGGAGAACAACACATTGACTCAGCTGTCAACTCGAGAAGATTTTATCGTCCTCCATGATACTCTGTTTTCATTAAAGAAGGGTATCGACCATGTCAAAAAGGCTTCGATCTGTAGCTGTTATCTCGACTCGGAGAAAATCAATTCCTCTCCACTGTTAAATCCACCAAAGAAATGAAGATAACCAATAAAACGAACATCAATATGAATATCAGTCTCTTCGTCCAAACGAAATGCAAAACATTGTTGCGCAGTTTAGGGATTAACTGCTACAGTAAATCGTCAAATGCGTCTATAATTCTTTTGTGCGCTGTGTCATTAGTGATAGGAATATTTTTCAACTGTCTGAGTCGCCAAGTATTGTTGATACTCCATCGCTGCTGGTGAAACCAGAGTTTCTGCAGCCCTTGGTGGTATTTTACGTTTAGGAATCGTATGAGAAATCTGGTTGGAGGCTAAAAGGCCCTAGAAGTTCAAATGGCTCTGAGCACTATGGGACTCAACATCTTAGGTCATAAGTCCCCTAGAACTTAGAACTACTTAAACCTAACTAACCTAAGGACATCACACACACCCATGCCCGAGGCAGGATTCGAACCTGCGACCGTAGCAGTCCTGCGGTTCCGGACTGCAGCGCCAGAACCGCTAGACCACCGCGGCCGGCGCCCTAGAAGTCACATTCGTCGTTCTCTTACGGGTGGGCAATAATACATTTAGTTTCGCGACAAAAAATTGTTTTGGCTTTCCGGTTAATTCGGAATGCTTGGTTTCAACATGCCTGTTTAACTTGTTAACTTCATGCCATCAGCAGCTAAACTGCTTAAAACAGCTGAGGACGTTTTTCACTATTCATTCTTCAAACCTAACAATAAATAGTTCTCATCATACCTTCTCGTGTTCGACTTTTGCAGTCTCTCCATGATCTCGAGCAGTTGATGGACAACTGGTGTCTGCCTGTCTGTCACTATCCCGGAACAGCTCCATACTGCGATATCTGAAAGACTGTAAGACGACGTCGAGATACACGAGCCGAAGCTTGCACTGCGTGTGATAGTTAAGGGCTGGCAGACACAGCGCAGCCGACACGGGCGATTCCGCCAAAGGCCGACGTCGCCTTGCTCGCCCGATCATTTCAGACAATTCTAAAAATATGACCGCGGTTTCACTATCGTCGACTGCATCTGGCATAATTTACAAATCTTTAACATATTGCAGCGTGTCAGCAACTGTGAAATGTACAGCAAATAAACAATTTATCAGCCTTCAGTTGCAAGGCAATTTTACTCGTTTACCTAGGTTTCGATTCCAGTAATGGAATCTTCTTCAGAACCTATAAATTAAACCACATACGGACATATATTACTCACTAAAATGCATTATCTAATGATTGAATATTAAAGAAATTGTGATACTTACAAAAAATTAAATTATTTTGTGAGCCAAACACTGGCCATGTCACAGATTAAAAATTAAAACAATAAAGACGCATAATCATTAGATTATGTCAGTCAAAATTAAAACCATTAAGGCGAACGTAGACGGAGCTACGCCGTCCAGAAATCAGGACAACACGTAAGCAGCTCGAAAACTAGGCGTTGTGAGCAGTTACGCGGCGAGGCTCGGCCGCGGCCAAGCGCTTGCGCAAGCGAAAGCGCAGGGGCGAGAGACAAACTGTCTCAAAATTACTTAGAGCAAATATACATATAAACAAAATGTGACTAAAGCCGTCCTACAATTGGACAAACCTATCTATTGGTATAGCAACATTAAACAATTTACCTGAGAACAAACTACAAAGCCAAGGTATATATATATAAATTTTTTTCCTTTAAATATTATAGTAAGAGGGCGTAGACCCGCTACAGTAACTAAAAATTAGTGTCAAAACCATGCGTGCTAAGCGTAAAATGTCTTTAACATAAAAACGCCTTAGCAACTATGTGTCATTACCAAGCATATAACGAAATACAAAGACACACATGTACAATCGCATTATAATAAAGGGACAAAGCAGATAGGGAAACAGCATCGGCCATTCGAGGCGGACTGTTGGTCAACTCCACTGGAGTAAAGGTTGAAATCCTTCGAAATAACTTCTATTTTTTAATTGCAGCTGATCATTAAGTAAGTTGTCTCTATCAGTACTAAGATGTTTAAAAATTTGCAATTCTTCGAGGGTATCTAGCCTACATCCCTTTACTTCATTATGCAACAGCTCTGCGTCTTTTAGAGGCTTGGGAGCATGCGCCTTTTGGACCAGACGTTCAGCAAATGTAGATCCTCGAGTTCCATCACCGCTTTTTGTCGGCAGATGCTCTTTAAACCTAACAGACAGGGCCCTTCCTGTCTGGCCAATGTAATAAGAAGGACATTCAGCACACGTGATCTTATACACACCTGACAGCTATGATTTATCAGTACCTTTATCCAGGGAATGAACTAAGTTCATTTTGAGGTTGTTGGTGGTAGAGTATGATACTTTACACCCTAGGTTTTTTAATAAACGACCTACCTTATAGGATATGTTACCTATAAAGGGAACTGATATGTATTTCGTTGCCTGGTGTTGATTGTGAGTATCTGAACTGGAAAGGGTGGTAGTCTTCTTTCGTGTTTTTTTATTGAACAACTGTCTCACTATACTGGGATTATATCCATTATTCTGAGCGATGTTTTCGAGGACTTTTAATTCGTTCTGTAAGTTGACTGGCGAAAGTGGAATGGAAAGAGCTCGATGGATACTCGAGTGAAAAAAGGCCATTTTTTGGGCCTGAGGATGGGTGGAATCAGCTGGGATGATGATGTCGGAATAGGTTGCTTTCCGAAAAATTTTGAAATCTATTTTGTTGCCAATAATGGATAGAGTCAGATCGAGATAGTCTAAGGTCCTATCAGCTGCCTGATTTTCTTGCGTGAAACTGATTTTTTCATGTAGGTTATTGAAAGTGGTAAATAACAGTTCTAGCTCTTCATGGGAACCTTCAAACACAAACAGCAAGTCAACTACATATCTCGCATAGAAAATTATATTATTTGCCAAATCCGGATAATTCCGAAAAAACATCTGCTCCATTGAGTTTATAAAAATATCTGACATGATACCAGCTAACGGGCTGCCCATAGCTAGACCACAGGGTTGCGAATATATTTTATTATTGAAAGAGAAATAATTGTACTTGAGGGTGGTGCGTAACAGAACCATTAGTTCATCGATCTCAGGGGCCGATAATTTTTTATGGTATCGCAAATTTGTTTCTATAATGTCCATCGTCTGTTCAACGGGTACATTAGTGTATAAATTTTTAATATCAAATGATACGAGTTTTGTGATGTCAGAACAGGCTAAAGTTTTAAGTTTGTTGGCCACGTCTACCGAATTTTTGACGGAGAAATTTTTTTCAAACACAAAATTCTCTTTCAATTTACGATGTAGGAACCTAGCTAGTTTGTGGTATGCACTTTTGGTACTGTCAACGATCGGACGGATAGGATGGGAAATTTTATGAACCTTAAACTGGCTTCTCAAAATAGGTGGTTTCGGATTCATGTTTATAAGGCATTTTTTATAAAACTCGCCGATTAACTTTTTTGTACTGCTAAGAGCCGACCTTATCTCTTTTTGGATCACGGGTGTGGGGTCCACCTCGATTGGCACGATGCCATTTTCCTCAAAAAACATTTCCGTTTTACGGATGTATTCGCTTTTGTGCGTGCTTCTGTATTTAAAAGGTTCACTCTCGCTTTTTTTAAGGGTGAATTCATTCAGTCTGAGGCGCAGTAGTTGCTCGCTGAACAGCCAGCTACATAGCTTATTAACGCATCAGCGTCCATTGGTGACAGATCAGGAGGGTAGAAAAATGTCTATCTAGCCTTCTGTCTGCTCTTCTCTTTTACTTCTTCAGTTAGTCTTGATAGGAAGGTTAGGATGTGTGCATGCTGAGTGTGGATGCAGGAGGAGCTTGTAACATCCCCTTAGAAAAATTTTGTGAATTCCTGTGCTTATAAACCCCTTACGTTATTTGATTTTCAAACAGCTGAGCAGAACTGGACGTACTCAGACATTTCTCTCATTACTTATTCTGATCAACACTAAACTGACACACAATATTTTTAGCGCAACGCAATGTGACTTCCAAAAATCCCTACAAAAGAATGGACCTGACTAACAATAACCTATACCTTTCATGAATCACTTACCTTACAAAAATCTTCGTTACTCGAACTACTGCAATACAGCGAGCGCCACTACTGCCAGCCAAATAAAAGATTCAAACTACTGAAGGCACTAACTACTGATAGGCATACTAAGCAAATGAAAGATTTTGATAGAGAACAAACAATGTATTTACCTTAATAATGTTCAAAAGTCATAATATATATATCATTCATGATATCCAATATTACAAATTTACTCTTTCTGATGGACACACGTCCAGATCGTCCGCTCTCAAAATTCTGCCATTTCTCTCCCCACATCCACCACTGCTGGCGGCTCACCTCCAACAGCGCAACGCTACGCGCTGTTCACATCCAACTGCCCAACACTAAAATGGCGAATATTCCAACAATGCCATCCAGCCACAGACTGCACACAGCACAGCCAGTGATTTTCATACAGAGCGCTAGGTGACGTTACCAACATAAAAACCTAAACAGCCTACTTACAACAGCCCGGATAAGTATAATGAACATGATATTTCCGGCCGTGAAAGTCTACATTTTAGTATCAAACATATGTTTGTCGCAGAAAGTATGCGTTTCCGAACCCATGTTTATCGTGATTATTTTTCTCGTTTCGATGAGTGCTACCACATCTCAAAGTATTGAATACTTTTTTTTGAACACTGAATATGACAACATACCGCAAGCTCTTTTGGGAGCCATTCACCTGCCCCTTGTGGGTCACGCCCCATAGTTCGAGAATCACTGGTCTGACACATTAACCTTCTCTGCCACGGTCTGTCAGCGGAGGAGGGGAATGTGACGGCCTAGTACGAGTTCCACGCCGTGTACAACACTCCAAAACGAACAGTGTGCTCTGCTAGTAATGTTATGAATAATAGTTTGTTCATCTACATCTACATCTACATGATTACTCTGCAATTCCCATTTAAGTGCTTGGCAGAGGGTTCATCGAACCACAATCATACTATCTCTCTACCATTCCACTCCCGAACAGCGCGCGGGAAAAACGAACACCTAAACCTTTCTGTTGGAGCTCTGATCTCTCTTATTTTATTTTGATGATCATTCCTACCTATGTAGGTTGGGCTCAACAAAATATTTTCGCATTCGGAAGAGAAAGTTGGTGACTGAAATTTCGTAAATAGATCTCGCCGCTTCGAAAAACATCTTTGCTTTAATGACTTCCATCCCAACTCGCGTAGCATATCTGCCACACTCTCTCCCCTATTACGTGGTAATACAAAACGAGCTGCCCTTTTTTGCATCATTTCGATGTCCTCCGTCAATCCCACCTGGTAAGAATCCCACACCGCGCAGCAATATTCTGACAGAGGACGAACGAGTATAGTGTAAGCTGTCTCTTTAGTGGACTTGTTGCATCTTCTAAGTGTCCTGCCAATAAAACGCAACCTTTGGCTCGCCTTCCCCACAATATTATCTTTGTGGTCTTTCCAACCGAAGTTGTTCGTAATTTTAACACCGAGGTACTTAGTTGAATTGAGAGCCTTGAGAATTGTACTATTTATCGAGTAATCGAATTCCAACGGATTTCTTTTGGAACTGATGTGGATCACCTCACACTTTTCGTTATTTAGCGTCAACTACCACCTGCCACACCATACAGCTATCTTTTCTAAATCGCTTTGCAGCTGATACTGGTCTTCGGATGACCTTATTAGACGGTAAATTTCAGCATCGTCTGCTAACAACCTAAGAGAACTGCTCTGATTGTCACACAGGTCATTTATATAGATCAGGAACAGCAGAGGCCCCAGGACGCTTCCCTGGGGAACACCTGCAGTTTTACTCGATGATTTGCCGTCTATTACTACGAACTGAGACCTTCCTGACAGGAAATCACGAATCCAGTCGCACAACTGATACGATACCCGCAGCTTGATTAGAAGTCGCTTCGAGTAACGGTGTCAAAAGCTTTCCGGAAATCTAGAAATACGGAACCAACTTGAGAGCCCCCGTCGAAGCTATTTCTTAATCCCAGTTGTGGCTGGGCGAGGCCGCTCCGGCGAGGGCGGCGCAGTGTCCGGCGATCGCCGGCAGTGTGGCGGGACAGGAGGCTGCAGCGCTGGCGCCAGACGGATCAATAAGCGCCGCCGGCTGGCGCTAGTGCGGCGTGGCGCGGAGGACTGCCGTGGCGCGGCGCAGCGCCTTCTGCAGTGTGTCTGCCCGGGACGCCGACAGCCACAGCGGCAGCCGGGTGGCCGAGGCGGCGGCGGGCGGCCGCTGCAGGCCGAGAGCTGACGAGCTGAAACTGGAGAGTGGCAAAGTGAAGGATGGAGGGAAAAGAATTTAGGGCTTTTGTGTCTCATCGGCGACGAGGCTACAACAAAAGCAGCAGGGAAGAATGAAACAGGAAAATGGCCGTGTGCTTTTCGGAGAAAACAACCCAGCATTTCCCTTAAGCGATATACGAAAACTACTATGGCTGCTTCGCTCGACATTTGAACTGCCTTCCCCCAGAACGCAATTCAACTGCCTTATCACTGAGGCACCTCCCTCGGTCATTTAACCCTCGGATTACAGGGGTGGGAATATGGGGGGGGGGGGGGGGTACCTTATGCCTACAGTATCGGCCACTGTGGGCCGCACTTTGAAATACGCGCGCCGCCAGTTAGGCGCCGTGGTTCCTACAGCCGCCACCGCGGCACGACAGCGCTGCCAACAACGATTTCGCCGCTGCCAATGAGAGGCAAGCGTCCCCTCTCCGGAGCTTCTGCGGCGGGTGCACTGCAAGTTCGAACATGCATGGATTGTATATATACTAAGATCGTATCTGTTCTTTCGGACATGTCCGAAAGAACAGATACCTTCTTAGTGTATACAGGGTGTTACAAAAAGGTACGGCTAAACTTTCAGGAAACATTAGTAACACACAAATAAAGAAAAGATGTTCTGTCGACATGTGTCCGGGAATGCTTAATTTCCATGTTAGAGCTCATTTTAGTTTCGTCAGTATGGCTTCATTCCAACGTGATCAAATTTTAAATTTTCACAATCAACATGTGTGGGCTGACGAGAATCCGCACGCAATTGTGCAATCACGTCATCAACACAGATTTTCTGTGAACGTTTGGGCATGCATTGTTGGTGATGTCTCGATTGGGCCCCATGTTCTTCCACCTACGCTCAATGGAGCACGTTATCATGATTTCATACGGGATACTCTACCTGTGCTGCTAGAACATGTGCCTTTACAAGTACGACACAACATGTGGTTCATGCACGATGGAGCTCCTGCACATTCCAGTCGAAGTGTTCGTACGCTTCTCAACAACAGATTCGGTGACCGATGGATTGGTAGAGGCGGACCAACTCCATGGCCTCCACGCCCTCCTGACCTCAACCCTCTTGACTTCCATTTATGGGGGCATTTGAAAGCTCTTGTCTACGCAATCCCGGTACCAAATGTAGACACTCTTCGTGCTTGTATTGTGGACGTCTGTGATACAATACGCCATTCTCCAGGGCTGCATCAGCGCATCAGGGATTCCATGCGACGGAGGGTGGATGCATGTATCCTCGCTAACGGAGGATATTTTGAACATTTCATGTAACAAAGTGTTTGAAGTCACGCTGGTACGTTCTGTTGCTGTGATTTGAAGAGAAGTAATAAAATGAGCTCTAACATGGTAAGTAAGCGTTTCCGGACACATGTCCACATAACATATTTTCTTTCTTTGTGTTTCTTGAAAGTTTGGTCGTACCTTTTTGTAACACTCTGTATACTAAGATGGTATCGGTTCTTTCGGACATGTCCGAAAGAACAGATACCTTCTTACAAGGGAATCTCCCCGTCACAGCCCCCTCAGATTTAGTTATAAGTTGCCACAGTGTATAGGCCTTGAAAAACTGAACACAGAGCAATCGAGAAAACAGGAAGAAGTTATGTGGAACTATGAAAAAACTAAGCAAAATATACAAACTGAGTAGTCCATGCGCAAGACAGGCAACATCAAGGAGAGTGTGAGCTCAGGAGCGTCGTGGTCCCGTGGTTAGCGTGAGCAGCTGCGGAATGAGAGGTCCTTGTTTCAAGTCTTCCCTCGAGTGAAACGATTTCTGTCTCTGTTCACTGTAATAAGTTTAGTGTCTGTGTTTTGCGACCTCACCGCAAAACCGTGCGATTAGTAGACGAAAGGACGTGCCGCTCCAATGGGAACCGACATTTGATCGCAAGCTCATAGGTCAACCGATTCCTCCACAGGAATACACGTCTGATATATTCTATACGACACTGGTGACGGCATGTGCGTCACATGACAGGAATATGTTGTCAACCCACCTAACTTGCACACTTGGCGAATGGGTAAAAAGATTACTTCACCCGATTTAGGTTTTCTTGTAGATGTGATAATTACTCCCATAAAAGTGATGAAAACATAAGATTTTGTCACATAAACTGCAACAAATGAATGCAACAGTTTCACAGTCGCACAGTTTTCCCTGTGCTCTGTCAAAACATATGTTTTTAATGTTTTCAAATTTTTCCGTGTGTAGACCGTTAGATCCTGCATATGTCCAAGCAAATCTGAACATTTCCCGGAATTTTGGAGAGCGAAGTTGATTATGTGTGAGTGCCTGAACTTGGATAATTGTCTGAAAATAAAAAACTAAAGTTCTCGCTCGAGGGTAGACTTCAACGAAGGACCTTTCGTTCCGCAGCTGATCACGCTAATCACGGGACCACAGCGCTCCTGGGGTTGTGACGTCCTTTATGTTGCTTATATTGCACATAAACTACTCAGTTTGTATGTTTTGCTTATTTTTTTCATAGTTCCACACAACTTCTTCCTGTTTTCTCGATTGATCTGTGTTCAGTTTTTCAAGGCCTATCCACTGTGCCAACTTATAACTAAATCTGAGGGGGGTGCGATGGGGAGGTTCCCTTGTTAGTATATATATAGTTAAGGCTCACCGGCCACTTGACCATCTTCTTCCTCTGTACGAATGCACAAACACTGCCCGAACTCTTACGGGAATCGGCAACGCGCCGCGAGTAATGAGTATAATGGGCGGGGGCACTACGAATGTAGTGCGGAACAATACGTTGAGAATGTGGGTTTCGCGGGAGGCGTGCTAGAGATAAACCCCTGCAGTCGCGCTATTCTCTGTGTCCTCGGTGGCTCAGAAGGACGCCGGCACGGCAGCTCGGCGTGTTCGGTCAAAGGGTTTAGCTACCCTCTCTAATAAAAAACCGAGTGAACGAATCAACGAACTACCTGACCGAGTGTCATCGGATGTCCGCTACGAACAAAGTCAACGAACAACATAGAACAAAATGAGATTTTAAAAAAATGGCTAGAGCGTCTGCCATGTAAGCAGGAGATCCCGGGTTCGAGTCCCGGTCGGGGCACACGTTTTCAGCTGTCCCCGTTGCGTATGTCAACGCCTGTAAGCAGCTAAGGGTGTTCATTTCATTGTAATGCATGGATTGGCCCCATTTTGTGTGTTTGCCGGTCCACAGATGTACATACTGGCCAGGACTCGACGTCTTCTGAATAGACATTGTACTGAAGAGTGACAGATTTTGTATCTGTATACAGGGTGCAAATCTCAGAGTTGACAAATCAGAATAACTCGAAAAATAACCTTCACACAAAAAAATGTGTAGAATCCGAAGTTGATTATTTTCGAAGGGGACATCTGCTGGTGCTAAAATTAGCCCGCCACGCCAGCCCCCTGGGGGTGGGGCGGGAGGCAACTTTAAAATTTCGAATGGGAACCCCCATTTTTTTATTGCAGAATCAGATTCTACATAAAAAACTACGTACATTTTAACTTAAATATTTGTTTTGATTCTGGGTAGTTGGCGGTGTAAAATGAAACCCGCAGGTAAGGTTGGTAGCTGGAATGGCCAATGGTCGACTTCGGCTTATTGGGGGAATTCTAGAAAAGTATAGCTCATCAATAAACGAGATCCCGTACAAACACTATTGTGATCTGTTATTCAGTGTCGGATCCCCACACAGTCAGATTAAAGGAAGACATATAAACAATAAAGACGACAGTTAGGAGACTTGCTCCTAGATTTGTTACCACCGCTTCGATCAATATGCCAGTAATAAGCGGATGCTTCGTGAACTAAAATGCTAAACCCTGGAGGGAAAACGACATTCTGTTTGCGAACCAATGTTGAGAAAATTTAGAGTACCAGCGTTTACAGCTGACTGCTGAACGTTTCTACTGTCGCCAAAGTACATTTAGCATAAGGACCGCATAGGGGTTGTATGGAGGCATAGAGACAGTCCTTTTCCCTTTCTTCTTTCATCCCCAACGACGCGCAAGTCGCCGAAGTGGCGTCAAATCAAAAGACTTGCAGAATCAGATTCTACATAAAAAAAACTACGTACATTTTAACTTGAACATTTGTTTTGATTCTTGATAGTTGGCACTGTAATTTAAGAAAATTCTCATTTTTGCGTTCAAAATGGTTACAGATAAATAATTAAAAAACAAAAATAAATAAAAAATACTTATTTTACTTTGTAAATTTTGATTCACTAAAATTAAAACTCTCCCTCTCTCCCCATGGGGTGGGTTTTCAAAGAGAGGAGTTAGAGTTTTACAGATGTTGATCCAAATATTAAATTAATATTTGGGTCAACACTTCTAAATCTCTAATTCCTCTCTCTCAAAATTAAATATTAAATTAATATATTAAATTAACATTTGAGTAAACATTTGTAAAACTCTAATTCCTCTCTCTCAAACCCCACCCTATGGGGAGAGAGGGAGAGTTTCAGTTTTAGCGAATCAGAATTTACGAACTAAATAAGTATTTTTTATTTATCCGTAACCATTTTCCACGCAAAAATGAGAACATGGATTTTCTTGAATTACAGCTCCAACAACCAAGAATCAAAACAAATGTTTAAGACAAAATGTACGTAATTTCTTGTGTAGAAACTGATTCTGCAATAAAAAAATGGGGGTTCGCACTTGAAATTTTGAAGTTTCCTACCGCCCCACCCCCAAGGGGTTGGGGTGGCGGGCTAATGTTAGCACCAGCAGATGTCCCCCTCAAAAATAATCAACTTCGGATTCTACACATTTTTTCGTATGAAGCTTATTTTTCGAGTTATTCTGGTTTATCAACTTAAAATTTACAGCCTGTATATTTCTACGTTCAAATCTACTGTTAGCAACTGACGCTACAAATACCGCAGCAAACTGATGTATTATTTTTACTGTTTGATGGTAGATGTAGACTAAATTAATATCTGAATTCTCTGTTCATGAACGGCATCTGTTCCTCGCTGTTGTATCCACTACAAAGCTCCAACGTGTGCAAGAGAGTCACAACAATGCCCACCATTAGGAATTTATTGTAATCTAGCCAGTTACCTTATGTCCCAAAATTAAAAAAATGTTTTTAATTAATTTTTTATCAGATGGCATACATGTTTTCAGTTAAACTTAACCGTAAAATTTAGGTCTTACTAGTAGATACCACTTTCGCCAATGAATGTTGTAATCAATCATTATAGGTCCAGGACTCTATATATACATCAGTATCTCTTTAAAAAGTATGTTGTGAGTAAAAGTCAACCAATTTCGCCATTTTAATTTTTTTTACGATGGACTTAAAGTACCCCCTCCCCGCCAAGTCGGTAGCACAAGTTATTGAAAGTACTTTTATACTGCAAAGAGTCTGATGGAACATATTTTCAGTTTCTGTACCCTACCTACTTGTAAGTATCTCTTAAAAAGTACGTTGTTCACGTAAGTCAACAGCAACAACCTAAGTTTTTTTCCAGTTTCTTTTAGAATGGACATAAAGTACCTCCTTCCCCCTTTGGTAATGCGCGTTATAGAAAATGCGTTGTTATTGCTAGCGTTAAAGAGGGCGTTAATCTCAGTAGTACCTATACTGGTACCCTGTCTGCCGTCAACAACATAAACAATGCTCTGTGCAATTGCTATTTCCGTTTACCTAAACTAAACAATTACCTCTTCCGACCAACGCTACCTGCTCCTCATGGAATGATCACTGTGTGCAGAACAATAAAAAGTTTTACGATATTAGGTGGCCTAGCTACCCCCCATGGGTCACTCAAAAACTTTATTTATAACAGGCGATAAAGTTTTATGGCAGTAAAACGACTGGGGCCGGTAATGGCTAAAGCGTAGTGAACGGCACTCCACTTAATGCTACTTAGTTCAATTCCCTGGGGTTGAAGAACTTTTCATCATCGGTATTTACCAGAGACATGCAGAGAGAGTGATAAAAGCTGCCTCATACCAGGAGCAAACAATGTATCTCCAATCACAGAGCTCTGCAATAGCTCATGGAGTGAGGTCATGTGGAAACATTATCTGTGATTCGTCCATCTGGGTTTGGGACTTCAAATTCGCCAGCCGCATTAGTGCTATAACCAAGTAGCGGACCATCGGCTCCAACCTTCTCTTTCTCTCTGTTAGGTTCGATGGCATACACCACTCGTCTCACAGACCCATAGTGAGGTAATCTTCGAGGATATAGGACATGTCAGAATAACAAAAATGCATAATGTATACTTATAAAACAACTGTTACGATAATATTACGTCCACAGATATTAAGAATATACAGAAATAAATTTTATATATTCTCTTCATATTCAGAATAAATAAACAACTACCCACAGAGAATAATGCATACCAAACGCATTAGGTAATTCCTATGCTATTGCAGCTTACAAGACTTGCTTGCACAGACCACATTATTGCACTGAATTCAGGTTGAAGTCAGATATTACCAGGGCTGAGGTCACGTAGTACATTTAATAATAATTGTTCTACTAAGACATGTTTCAATAGAGTAGAAGTTGGCCACCAATAAACCCCTGTAGTTGCCTCTTAAAATGTACATTAGTACTCACTAATTTCTTTATGGTTACTGTCAGTCTGTCGAAAATATCTATTCCTGAGTAGTGAATGTTTTTATGAAACAAAGTATGTGACTTCATCCGTTTGCAAAGATTATTTTTACTCCTGGTATTTGTTCCATGAATTGAAGCGTTGGTTTGAGAGGGAATATATTAGTTACGATAAATTTCATATAAAAGGCAATATCCAGACTGACTGATTGAGTCACTGACTCATTATCACCCAGCCCAAATCCCTAAGGATAGAAACTTGAAATGTGCAGAAGTGTTAACCTTATAGTGTAGCCGTCGTTAAAGACAAAATTTTTCGAAATTCTCCTTAGAGGGTGAAAGAGGGAATGAAAGGTTTTTTGAAAATAAATCGCTCTCAAGGCAGCTTTGAAACAATACCTACAAAAATCGGTATTTGTTTCTCCGTCAGAAATAAAGTAATACGTGTTTCAGTGTTTTTTGAAATTTGACCCTTTTGGAGGGAGGTGTAAAATATTGACTGAAAGATTGTTTGAAAATAAATTTTTATTAAGGAACTAATAAAGTACTTTTAAAGCTGGGATTAGTGAAAATTGGTATTTCACTTCTCAGTTAGAAAAACTTTCTTCAAGAAGACTAGGAAAAGAATAAAGATTATGAGTATGGTCAGCATTAGTTACTAGAGGTATAACAAAATTGTCAAAAACTGAAATAAAAACTTTATGGGTAAATTGCCGTAAACTGATTTTTGGAGCTATAATGTACATCTTCTCAAGAACTATAAAAACTAATATCCCGATATTGGCCACAGTTCTTAAGAATTACATACTGAATAATCCTGAGCAGGACTTTTCCGTTATCTTTTCTCTGAGAAAAGGTCTTCTTTAAAATTTGACAAAAAAGCACAATCCTGGATAACTCAAAACTGAAAAATTAATTTCAAAGCAACTACGACCTTCAACAAAAATCTGTTCCACATGTTGTATTACCCTCTTATTTAGATGTAAACTGTGAAATTCCAGTTTTATTGTTTGATTAGTTTACGAGGAAAGATACGATATAGAAACAATGGTAACTAAAAATTCAAATCCTTACAAAATGTATGTCGATGCGCAGTTTCAAACAAAAAATGCACAGAATATCGAGCATTATGTGGTACACAATGTTCTCAAGTTTTACTATTTTAGCTGTTATATTTTTGGAAGTACGTAAATTTGTTGCAGAATTCTTGAGCATGTTATGAGTTCAATATAATAATTTTCCTTCAGACAGAAAAACTTTTGTTTATAAATCAGAACGGATTTAGAAAGTATCGCTAGTGCGATACTCATCTTGTCCTTTTCTCGTATGATATCCTGTGAACCATGGATGAAGAACAACAGGAAGACTCCATGTTCCTAGATTTCTGGAAAGCGCTTGACCCAGAGTCCCGCTAAAGACTGTAAAGGAAGGTCCGAGCAGATGCCATGGTTCTCAGCTATGTGAGTGGCACGAAGAACTCTTAAATAATAGAACTCAGTACGTTGTCTTGGACGATGAGTGTTTATCAGATGCAAGGGTATCGTCATCAGTATTCCATGGAAGAGTGACAGGACCTCTTTTGTTCTCTGGAAACAGAAAAGAGCAGACGGACAATGTGAGCAGCGACCCGTGAATCTTTGCTAACAGCACTTCAATACACGGGAAAATATCGTCGTTGAGTGTGGGAGGATACAGGATGACGTAGACAAAATTTCTATTCCGTGTGATAAACAAAGATTACTCTAAATGTAGAAAAATGTAAGTTATGCAGATAAGTACGGACAATGAACATATGTTCGAATACGGTATTAGTTGTGTGTTCCTTGACTTAGTTACGTTGACTCCATAACTAGCAGTAACGTCGCAAAGCGGTGTGAAATGAAATACGCAGGTAAGATCGGTAGCTGGAATGTCCAATGGTCGACTTCGGTTAATTGGGGGAATCCTAGAAAAGTATAGCTCATCAAAAAACGAGATCCAGTACAGAACACTATTGTGATCTGTTCTTGAATGTGGGATCCCCACACGGTCGGATTAAAGGAAGACATCGACACAATAAAGACGGCAATTAAGAGACTTGCTCCTAGATTTGTTGCCAGCGCTTCGATCAATATGCCAGTAATAAGTAGATGCTTCGTGAACTAAAATGGTAATCCCTGGAGGGAAAACGACGTTCAATTTGCGAAACACTGTTGAGAAAATTTAGAGAACCAGCGTTTACAGCTGACTGCTGAACGTTTCTAGTGTCGCAATCGTACATTTAGCGTAAGGACCGCGTAGACGAGAGAAATTAGGGATTGTACGGAGGTATATAGACAGTCCTGTTCCCTTCCTTCCTCGCTCAGCTGAGTAAGTGGTCAGCATCTAAAACCACTGATGTCGACAACGTCAAAATATAGTCTCACATATAAGCACGAAACGTGAGAAAAGAAATACTAATAACAAACCGCCGATATACCTCGTCATTTTGACACTACGCCGCAGATTTATAAGTATCTGTTTCAAATATTAGTTTGTAACATGCTGCAGAGCGTCAAATGCAGTTTCATGAATACATGCATGAATACAGTTTCTGTATTCATTAATATCTTATTTGCGAAAACTGTTGAACATCTTTAGTTCCTTTTTAACACTAGAATGGCGGAAGGGGTCAATTTGACCCAGCTGTAATTTCTCTTCTGAATATAATTAAATTATCCAACAATACAGTGGTAATAGTGAACAGTAGCGCAGAGCAGTTGCTTCTCATTGTTGCAACTTCGCACATGTACATTCCAGAATGAGATTTTCACTCTGCAGCGGAGTGTGCGCTGATATGAAACTTCCTGGAAGATTAAAACTGTGTGCCCGACCGAGACTCGAACTCGGAACATTTGCCTTTCGCGGGAAAGTGCTCTACCATCTGAGCTACCGAAGCACGACTCACGCCCGGTCCTCACAGCTTTACTTCTGCCAGTATCTAGTCCCCTACCTTCGAAACTTTACAGAAGCTCTCCTGCGAACCTTGCAGAACTAGCACTCCTGAGAGAATGGATACTGCGGAGACATGGCTTAGCCACAGCCTGGGGGATGTTTCCAGAATGAGATTTTCACTCTGCAGCGGAGTGTGCGCTTATATGAAACTTCCTGGCAGATTAAAACTGTGTGCTCGATCGAGACTCGAACTCGGGACATTTGCCTTTTGCGGGCAAGTGTACCATCTGAGCTACCGAAGCACGACTCACGGCCGGTCCTCACAGCTTTACTTCTGCCAGTATCTCGTCTCCCACCTTCCAAACTTGCCCGCTGGTCGCTGGTAACACTGAGTCATTTAAGTATTATGATTTCACCTACGAGAGATATTGAGCACTATTAAATCACTTTTCAGATAGTTAACTATAGCATTCACTCTGAACTGATAAATATACGTTTGGGGGAATAGCCCCACAGTACAGCCGATTGCTGTGAGCAAGCCACTCACACATTTTAACACTATAGGTTACTTTCAGGAAGTGATTTACTTAGGTATTTGTCTTATTCGAGATGTACAGAATCTTCTCTCTTCCGTTGCACCCAGTTGTATGAAAGTGTCTGTTGTGTAGCTACTTCGGAGGCATTTATTCGAGTCAAACAGCATCAGAAGCTTTCACATGGCCATTACATATTTCATCTTGCGTATCGCTAGGTTATCTGTCAGGGTATTCTCATCACTTGTTATGAGAGTGGTTAAAGCGTTTTCAATGTCCAAACTATCCTATCCACATTTTGCACACCATAAGCGGAAAAATATGACATGTGAAAAAATGTAGGAACTCAACTCACATTTGTCTATATGTTTTATTCCATGGATGCTAATTTGGTGTATTATTGGTCTCAATCGTAAAAAATATTTTTGTATATTTACTTACTCTTCTTCAGTCAGTCTGAAATGAAAACGCAGGAAAATGAACACTAGTTTAAACCTTATTTAAATCTCTTATTTTGAAGCCAGTATCATAAATGAACTCCTTCCTCATCTACAACAAGCAAATAGATACATTCATAGAAGTTGATCAGCTGAAAGAAAACGTCACCTTATGGTATTGTCGGATGTAACATTATCATAGTGGAGAAACTCGTACAGTCAAAGATGATTCATTCTGAATACCAAAATCTGAGTGTTGGCTCAAAGTGAATTATTGTTTTGTTGATCTTGAGACCTGGGGCACGTTGTTGTTTATTTTATTATTAGCTTTTCTTGGTAAGTGTTTATGTTCAAATGAATACTTACTGTTGCCAGTCTAACTATGAAGATAGGGCCATGTAGTGTGAGAAACCTGAAAACTTTATGAATTATGATGCTTATGGTAACCTTGAGAAGTGCAAAGAACTCCACAAGATAATAATTAATTTCTAATATACTTAAAGACCAGAAAGGGCTTATGTTTGCACCATGTTGTGTATTTAAAGGTACATGTCCTCAGATGAGGCTTGTTAATCCTCAGGGGACATGCACTCTTTGCATTGTCAGGTGTCTGTCGACCACCAGGTAACCCCAGTCGTTGCCAACACTACTTCTGTTTCTTTTCGTGTTGTCAACCTTTCTCTTCTAGCATTCAGAACGTTTACTATCTTCTTTCCTTCTTCTCTATCGCAGTGAATTGAATAATGTGGAAATAACGTAGAATACTATTGTTTGTGGATAAGTAAACGAATAATTAAATTGGGTACACTCGAAAATGATCAAGTATTTTATAAGTAAGTGGGTACAGTAAAAAGGAATAGGGACACGCAGTGAAAGTAAACGAATAAATGGTTCTATCCAGAAAGATGCAAGAATAAATAAAGGTAATGTTTAAAATGAATAATCTAATGTGATTAGTGTCTAAAATATTTTTTTTTGAAAATAGGGATAAATATGATGTTGAAAAACTGTATGTGTGTTCAAAATGGAGGAGAGAAATCTGACTAAAATGACGTAGATATCGGATGTATGTGTCTAGTGCCACAAAGGGTTGGCAGAAAACACTTGCAATAGGATGTCAAATTATTGTCCTGATCTTGACATATGTGATGAACTAAATGTGTGTAAAAATAATTAAATTGAATATTGACTACAAAAGAAATATTACTGAGTAAGAAAGGGTGGAGAAAACCGGGACTCTCAAATAACTCCTTAACATTGTCATTATACTAAAACGTCATTTACATTTTTCCTGATTATTGACGTGTATGTTACCTGATGTTTTCATGGTGTAAATAAAGGTTTATTATTACCAGCGTCTAATTACTGTTTCAAAGTTGCAGTTTTTATGTTTTACACCATTAATGTAATTTGTACCAAAGATGTGACAAAATGATGAAAAAACCTGGACAGGATAGCAATAAACTGCTCAAAAATGTGTTACTGGGCAGCAAACCAAACCAACAAAATACTAATTAGTTCTGAAGAAGAGAACTACCTAAAATTCTATGTGGTCAATAGCCAAACGACTTGCTCATATAGGCCAGGTATATAGATAAAGAAGTAAGTACTGCCAACCATAGCAGGCAGTGAAGGACTTGCCATTATGGGGCAAGTGATTGATGGATATGCACGAACTGCCAAGATTAGTATTGGGCAGCGTATCTACCAAAAAAGTGTTTTTACTCTAAAATGTGTTTATATGTCTAAATGGTTACATGCAAAAACTGCCAAACCAATAATGTGCAGAATGTGTAACATGGAGCGCTAGTGGTGAGGCATGCAGTGAAGTGAGTTAAGTTTTTTGATCAATGTGTTATGAACTGACTGTTCTTACTGAAGTCAGTGGAAAGTTATAAAATATCTGAGGAATCTCATTCAAACAGTTGTAGATGCTTCGAGACTAGGTTTTCTGGAGCAACCTAAAGTTTTGGACTGTCTTGTTTTAAAACACAGCAGTGACAATTAAAGTTAGGTTTTGAATATGTTAGTGTGTTTATGTGCAACGAACATTTTGGGCTGCTATTAACGTAGAGCAGCTTTAAAGTTAATAATTCTAAAAAAAAATTAAAAAAAACCTTGAAAAGTTACTTTTGTATTTAAAGACTCAGTTGGAAAAGGTTCTCATAGCTGTTTTGTGTAAATATTTGTACATATGTGGATGAAAACTGATTTTTTAAACATTTCATTAATTGCTGAACATTGTAAATTGTACTGTGATCATGAGTATGCTTGTGTGTCTCTGAATATTTACTTTCTTTTAAAATATAGAAAGAGAAATTTATGTTTTTCTATGTTAAAATGTTCTGTGATGTTGTATATGTGTATTATTTATTTTATTTTATTTTATTTACTAATATGCAGATTATTTTGGGTACTATTTGCCTGTAATTTGAAATGTATGTGTATGAAATGAACATTTTTAAAGATATCTTGTGTAATGAAGAAAATTAGTTTCCTTAAACCAGTGTGATAATGAAAATTACTATAAATGTCTTATTTTGAAAATGTTTTGGAAGAAATGAACGAAATTTCTTAGTATACATACTGTATATCTGTAATATGTGTATTTTTTTTCTCCCAACTGAAGTTGGATGGTATAAATTTTTTTTGTAGCAATCACCAGTTACGTGTTATAGACATTTCCTTGAAGTAGCCCTTACAGGAAACCTCAATGAAACATGGGGAATTTGTAACACCATACCTCTACTGCTCTACTGATTTATTTTGCCTTTTGTTTTATTTAATATTACATCATTGAGTTTCTGTAAATGTTGCTGGACTGAATCCATACCATGAGATTGTTTATTCTTTTTTCTGTAATAAACTTGATGTCTTCTGGAATGTGGGAAGTTTGACCTATGTAATATGTACGATATGAGCAAATGATATGTTTGTCTTTCTTATGTCTTTGGTTATCTTTGAGATTGAATAATTTTGTTTAAATAATTTTTGTAGAAATACCAATATGTGCAAATGTTCTGTTTTAATTAATATGGTTGGCTGTTGTTACGTAATTGCTGACCCCCACTTAGGGTTCTTAGTTATTTTGTATGTAAAAGGTGTTGTGGTTCCCCTCGGGAACGGGACTGTGTAGAGCGCGCAAATTGTGGTTGGCCTAGGTAGAAAAGGTGGAATTAAGAGTCAGTCGGGGACGAGCTACCAAACTGTCAACTGCTCATGTAAAAGTTGTATATTGTGCTGGTTCCGAGAAAGGCTTTTCCTGACGCTTTCCAATGCCTCAGATGGATGGATAAAGAGCTGGAATTATTCTGAAATTTGTTATCTATCATCACCACCAAGAAATGACAGTCTAGCAATTCTACCTGCAAATCTACCTACCAACATGCAATCGCCACCACATTGCGCAATCACTGTAATGGAACACTATAGTAATGTACAGTGAAGGATCAGCTTATTGGATGTGTTAGTGTGCTCAAATATAAGGTAATTTTTAACTTAATTTATGTACCTACCTCGATTTTTTTTCTTATCATAACACCTCTCATGTTCCTCTCTGTTTGAACTAAAGTGATTATCGAGTGTCCTTACTGAAAGAACATTAAAGCCCAGCGTTTTACCAATTAATGCTTCTGAACATAGTAAAAAGAAAGTTAAAGTGGCAAGAGAGTGAGTTAAAGTAAATGATGCTTGCTGAAAATAATTTTCCTATTAAAACTGCTTATTAATATGTTGTTGCCAACTTCAAAATTAAAAGTTCTTAAAACTGAGGCTTATAAAGTTTTGCTTAATAAATGATCACATTGCTGCCTGTTGTAAATTGCAGAAGGTGAATCAGGATCTTACAAATATGTCAGTTTTGTGTCTCACTGTAGTAAAAGTTGAAAACTGCAATTGTGAAAAGTTATATACTCATGATTGCTAAGCACTTGTTTCTCTTGTGTATTGAAAGTGCATATTAACAGTGTGATAGGATCCATAATTTATCCTTTTGATCAATAACAATTAATAGAAAGACCACTACCGATGGAAACAGTAACTTCTTTTATTCAAAAGACAGTGAGAAGTAACCTGTTAGTGAAGTCCATTTAACTTTCATTCTAAATAGAAAAGCATTTAGCTGAGAGAGACTTAAGCTGTGACCAGTTCATAATTTTGCAGTGGACTACATTTACAATTTTATGTTAGCTAAGAAAATGTTTGAAAAGTAATATTGAACCTATGTCCAATTTATGACTCTACAGTGAATTTTAATAGTAATGTTATAAAGACCATTCAGTTTGACTAAACCCTGAAGGTAGTAGTGTGTATTGTTATCTGTTATATTTATGCAAATAGTTTGTTCTGTCTCCAAACTTAATGTTAACATATGCAGGTGTCAGAGTTCATTGCACTCGCGTGTGGCAAAGTATAGGTTGTATTTGTCCGTTAAAGTTACTAATAACTGTTTTCTTGAACAAGAACGTTAATCATTCCCACGCCTAATTAGGCTGGCGACCGTTTTCTTTATTATTTGAACAGTGTAGACAGGTAAAATATTGTTTGTTACTGTTCAGATATTCACGTAATTCTGACTTTCACTTCCGATAAGCCACCTCCGTTAGGTACAACACGGTCAACATAACCAAATTCCTCTGAGAGAGTAACACTGCTCTGTTGCTTTATACCATAATTGCTTTAACAAGATGGTTTTATTTCACGACCTGCCTCCAACTTTAAGGTTATGGTACAGCAGGAGCAGACGGTAGTGTTATACGTGGCTTTTCCGTGACAGGACTAGTTGTTCTGTTGGGGCATAGTACGTAATAGACCAAATTTGGTATTTGATTGTACAAGCAACGTAAAACCGGTTGTAGAGTTATATTAGGATTTTTCCTTCCCTTCTTTCCACGTTTTATTTCCGAGCATTTCTATGCTACATACGAATAGTTCTTTAAAACTGTCCCAAATCCGTGCGGCACTTACGTTGTTCATCCTTCTGCATATTCAATTCCGCCCCATGCAAGATTTATAAACTATTAGCACAGGGACATCTCGATCAGTAGGCCAATGACACCTGTATAATCCCCAATATGGTAACTGAAATTCGAATAAATAGAACAGTGTAGAGTTTATAAGTATGGATCGCTTTACGAAAAACAAGAAATAGCTGTTTTGATTACATAATAGTAATTTGGACACAGGAGAATGCAGCATAATTTACAGCAAGCATTTGTCATCATACTTAGTGGTAGTTCGTACGTTAGGACACTCATTTCTCAAAATAGCTAACCTAATGCATATACGACACGTTTTATTCAAGTTTTATTATGTTTTGAGATTACATGTGTGCGTATAATTGGGATGATCTGCGGCTATGATCATATTTACGTCCAGGTGAATAAAAGATAGTCTAACGACAAGTTGCAGATGCTCATTTACGTGCGCTTAAATATAAGGGTCAGTCAAGTGAAAAGGAGACTGTTGGAAAAACGAAAATAAACAGTGCACTTTACTCTAAGATAAAAAGAGCGACGCACCATGAAGGAATTATCAGAAATGGACGGAAATCGGTAGATGTGATGTAGAGTGTGCGTGTACAGACAGACAAATGACTACAATTTCAAAACAATTGGAGGTTTACTCAAGAGAAAGTGCTTCACAAATTGAGCTACCTGATAACGCTGTTGACCACCTCTGGCCTTTGTGCGAGCTGTTATTCGGCTTGGGATTTATTGATATAATTGCTGCATGTCCTCCTGAGAGATTCATGCCAATTTATGTCGAATTGGAGCATTAGACCGTCAAAATACTGAGATGGTTGGAGCGCCCTACCCATAATGCTCGAAACGTTGTCAGCTGGAGAGAGATTCGGCGACCTTGCTGGCCAAGGTAGGGTTTGACAAGCACGAAGACAATCACTTGTGCGGACGCGATTTATCACACTGACCTATAAGTCTAGGACGGCTTGCCAAAAAGGGCAACAAAATTCGGCGTAGAGTAACGTCGAAGCATGCTGCGCTGTAAGGGTGCCGCTGATGACAACCAAAGGGGCTCCTGCTATGAATGGAACCACAGACCATCCCTCCCTGTTGTCGGCCGTATAGCGGACGACGGTCAAAAATGTTCAAATGTGTGTGAATTCCTAAGGGACCAAACTGCTGAGGTCATCTGTCCGTAGTCTACACACTACTTAAACTAAATTATGCTAAGAGCGACACATACACCCATGTCCGAGGGAGGATTCGAACCTCTGGCGGGAGGGGCTTCGTAGTCCGTCACATGACTCCTCAAACCGCGCGGCCACTGCGACGGTCAGGTTGCTGTCCCACCACTGTCTTGGGAATCTCCGGACACGTCTTACCTGGTCATAGGAACTTAGTTGCAAGCGGGAGTAGCCACATAGGACAGTTTTACTCCAGTCAACGAGTTCACAGGCACTCTTACGTCACTGCGGTACGTCGACGATATTCTACGCTCCGTTGAGTTTTCCTTCATGGCAACCATCCTAGGATTACTTTTCAGTAAGATAATGCCCGCCCGCACACATCGAGACTTTGTACTGGTTGTCTACGTGCTTGCCAAACCCTACCTTGGCCAGCAAGTTCGCCGGATCTTTCCCCAAATGAGAATGTTTGGAACATTACGGGCAGATCAGTCCAAACTCCTCGGGATTTTGACGATATCTAACGCGCCAGCTGGACAGAATTTGGCACGATACCCTCACGACATACAACAATTCCGTCAATCAATGCCAAGCCGAATATCTACTTGCATAAGCACCAGAGGTGAACCAACGCGTTACTGACTTGCTCAGTTCGTAAATATTTTTCTCCTAAATAAATCATCCAATTTTTCTGAAACTGTGATCATTTGTTTGTCTGTGCACGAGCATCGCGTGTACTGATTTCCGTTTCGTTCGGGTAATTTGTTCGTGCCGCGTCATTGTTTTCTTTTGTCTTGGAATTATTTTGAAGATAATCGTCGTAATTGTCAATACATTTATTCCATTGTGAGACAAGACTGTCACTGCCATCGTGGAGAAATGTTTGCTGCTGCTTACGGAACCATGATTGTACTTAGGCGTGCACCTGAACGTCCGAAAAAGAATCGACGGTCGCGAATGTAGACAATACCATATGTTGCCATAGTTGTTTCGCTTACGCTGCAGAAATTTCCATGGGAAGCCCTTACACATCCACATACGATCCTGATCTCTCTCCAAATGATTTCCGTAATTTTTTAGTCCTGAAGAAATATATTGGGTTCAAATGGCTCTGAGCACTATGGGACATAACTACCGAGGTCATCAGTCCCCCAGAACTTAGAACTACTTAAACCTAACTAACCTAAGGACATCACACACATCCATGCCCGAGGCAGGATTCGAACCTGCGAACGTAGCGGTCGCGCGGTTCCGGACTGCAGCGCCTAGAACCGCTCGGCCACATCGGCCGGCAGAAAGATATTCATGGCCGCTGATTTGAAGATGTGCACCCTTAGGTAGACAACCGGAAACATTTTTCTATGGACATTTTTCTGACTTGTCTCATAGTGGGATAAATGTGTTAACAGTTTGTAAGGTGGCTACACTGAGCCACAGCGCCAGAGGTTGCGCCAAAGAGTATTATTCAGCCGCCTCCACTGGCAGTTCTTGTCGAGAAGTCGTGGTGGAGAGTGCTTGTCGAGATGTGGCAGTAGTCAGTGCTTATCGAGATGTGGTAGTAGTGAGCCAGTGTTGAGATGTTGTAGTAGGGAGTTCTTGTTCCATGTTTTATGCAGTTGTTTGATGGGCTAGACAGCAGATGTTGTTCGAATGGAGATATTGTAATGATCAGAGTGCTTTTCGTCAATATATATGAAGGTAAAAAAATTCCCTTTTCTTTTTATTATTTCAATGTCTTAAATAATGCGTCAATACAGGTTCAGTCAACAAAGCATCTGGCTTGTGTTCTTGTATTAGAGTGTAATTCTGGTTTCCTTACGCAATTATAGTATTTCCAATTTTTTAATTACTTCAGTATAAATGGTATTTAAAATTTCTTGTCTGATTGAAGAAGAACCGTGCCAGATGTGTACATTGAATCACACTTCCACACACAGAACAGCGACACTTGTGGCTTGTTGTTTCGTAGCTTTCATAGTTGCTGGGGACTTAATTAATTAATTGTGTTAACGGAAATTTTCTTTCATTCTTTCTTGCTATTCTATGCAGTCAGATTGCGTACTAAAACTAGTCAGGGCCAACCGTTTACGAGACTTCGTAATCGGACTTACAGCTACGAAAAACTGAAAAATTATTTTCATTTATTTAATTAAGCCCCCATGCACGTGGCGACCGCTACTTCGGATCGTCCCTTGGAATTCCTCTGATTGTATAAATAGCAGACAGTAGTATTGTTGCAGTAATTCGTAGTTTAGTAATTGCAGTCTATATTGCATGTGTAGATTTGGTAATTGTCATTCTTCTAATGGTATTTTTTTTTGCAGAATTTAATTTTTGTTGTCTTGTCTACGGGTTTGACAATTTAGTGCAATTATTTCAATTGTTCGTTAATCGTGTTTGAGGGAAGCATTTCGTGTGAATGATATTGTTGGTGATAAAGTGTCATTGTGTGAAATTTTTGTATAGTGACGAGTTTTGTATGATTTGTAAATGATTACGCGATCGATGAAAAAGGCAAAAATGAGGGATAGTGAGAATGACGAAATTGTTAACAGTGTGATGAATAATGAAGTTGTAAACAATTTAATAAGTCGGGAAAATAGTCCGGAACCAATTCAAAACTTTTCACAATTAGAAAATTTTCAGAATTCGAGATTAACGACAGAAGATTCTGGAATAGTATTGAACACAGATAGCTTTACAGCTATGACGAAGGAAGCTGGTTTTGTGGGAAATGTTAGGGGCGAAAGGAATTTTGAACCAGTTCATATGGAGCAGTTGATGGGTGCAATATTAAATTTGGGATCACGGTTAGACTCACTGGGATCTGAATTAAAAACAGTGGGATCACATTTACGATCTGAAATTAAAACAGAGATAGGAACAATTAAAATTGATATGGGAACAATGGATACACGGTTAGACTCACTGGGATCACAGTTAGGATCTGAATTAAAAACAGAGATGAGCACTTTGGCAACACGGTTAGACTCACAAATAGGAATAATTAAAACAGAGATGGAAACAATGGAAACACGGTTAGATTCACGAATAGGGACATGTTTCAAAAACATGAAAGATGAATTAAAGAAAGAAATTAGAGAAGAAGTACAACCGATTTTGAATGCTCACAATAATAGATTAATTTCAATAGAAATCAGACAAAAGGAACAGGATAGAGAACAGGAAGAAAGAGATCGCGTGATAGTACAAAAATTTTCAGAGTTAAATTTACAACGTGCACACGATAAGGAAGAAATATTTGAGAGAATCGAGGAATCCGTATCAAATGATAGATTAAATAACCTAACACAACAGTATGAACTACTAAATGTGTTAATACTGAAACCCGAGTCGTTACACTTATGGAAGACGTAAATAAACAGAAAGAACAATTAGGTGACTTATTGGAAAGAGTTGAGGAGATTTCAGATAAATTGACAAGTCTTAGCTTAAATGGGGACAGAGATTCGGATGATACAGCTCCATTACCATTTGCAGAAACTAAAGAGTATCAGAACATAAATAAACATGTTGACAATCAGGGAAAATTTAATGAACGCGTTAAAAGGGACGTTGAGGCATTACGAAAGCAAGTCAAACAAATTGAAGGCGAAATCGTAGGAAAAGACAGCAGAAGCAGTTTAGAATCACAGATAGCAGAGGGCTTTGAAGAAAATAATTTATTTCATTTACGGGATGCAACAAGAGAGCGCCAGGCGCGCGAACTTGACAATAATCGACATTCGGACTGGGACAGATGCGGTGGGTCTTTGTCGCCACTAGGCGAAAACTTTGGCTATAAACACTTTTTGACTGTTCGGAAATTTAAGATCTTTTGCAATTCTAAGAATGACATACATCCATGTTCATGGATAGATCAATTTATGTACGCACTTCCACGAAACTGGCCACTAAGTCACAAACTGGAAATTATGTGCGGCTGTTAACGTCCTCAGGGGATTCACTACACTAAGTGGATATGTGCCGTAGCGTGCATAGGGCCCCGAGCTGTAGTGGTGCTATTTCCTTTTTAGTTTTCTGCACCGCTGCCTACTATTTTACTATTCTTTGCATCTGTCAAAACAACTCTTCAACTTTCAATCTATTTAGAGAGTAGGTAAAGAATAACCGGATATGACTATTTTACCCAAAAGTGATTTCGGAAATTACCGTTTGGACTTACTGTACCTTCAGCAGCATTCATTCATAGTTTAAATGAAATCTTACCTGTTTATCTTCATGATAATATTACTTCATATGTTGACGATATTCTTATTGCTAAACGTTCTTGGAGTGAGCATAACAAAATTTTGGATTCATTATTACGTATTTTTGCAAGAGCTGGCATTACAGTGAACTTGAAAAAATCTGAATTTGGTCGTTCTCAGGTGAAATTTCTTGGTCACATTATTTGTACAGAAGGTATTCTTCCCGATCCAGAGAAACTAGACGCTATTCGTAATTATGCTGTTCCTACCACAAAACGTGATGTTTGTAGTTTCCTTGGTGTCTGTAATTTTCTTAGACGCTTTGTTAGATTGGACGATTTGGCCACACCTCGTTTATGTGAACTATCTGGAAAGAATTCTAATTGGTGTTGGGATGAGGAAGCTCAGTCAGAATTTGAACAACTTCGTGATGGTTTAGTTGCTGCTCCACTTCTTTCACATCCGCATTTATCTAAAGATTTTTGTTTGGCGACGGACTCATCATACAAAGGCCTAGGTGCACATTTATTTCAAGAGATAGAAGAAAACGGCGTTGTAGTGCAGAAAACTATTGCCGATCTGTTCTTGACAAATGCAAATTATGTCAAAAGGCTAAGCCGCCAACTATTTCTCACAGAGCACCGTTGTTTCCTATCATTCCAGCGAAATTAAAGGACATGGCTGCAGTCGATTTGTTTGGTCCAGTGGTTCGTTCTACTAATGGTTTTGCGTACATTTTCGTAGCAGTGGAATTGACATCAAAATATGTGTGTTTTACACCTTTACGCAAAGCAACAGCTCGTTCAGTATCTAACGCTTTCATCAAACATTTTCTTAAAGAAGTGGGTCATGTTGATAAGGTTATATCAGATAATGGATCACAGTTTCGCTCTGAAATTTGGCTTCGTACTCTAAGGCGTCGTAAGATTAAACCAATTTTCATTTCACTTTTTCACCCTCATTCTAACGCTTCAGAGAGATGGATGAAGGAAATCAATAAATTGTGTCGACTTTATTGTCATCAGAATCACAGAACGTGGGATCAGTATCTTCATATTTTTCAAAACATTCTGAATGAACTCCCTAATAATTCAACTTCTTTACCGCATATCCTGATATTAAAAAATAAAGTACCGACAAATCGCATTTCTGAAATCGTTCCTTTTCCGCCTACACGGAAACTGCGGCACTCTGAAGTTGTGAATCTGGCTCTACAAAATATTGCATCTGCGGCTGCTAGAAGAGAGAAATCAGCTAAACATCCTGGTCGTTTAAAAATCTTGTCAGTTGGTCAGAAGGTGTTAATTAAGTCTCATCGTTTGTCTCACAAAGGAAAAGGCTTGTGTGGCAAATTTTTTCTGCTTTATAACGGTCCATATAGAATTCGCAAAATTATTCATGATAACACTGTCGAAGTAGAAACTCTTAAATCTCGACTCTCTAAGGGAATACATCATATATCAAACGTTAAAATTTTTGTGGAATGACATACTTTTGAGACATCAACAGTTATACGTAAACACACGGAGAATGCAAGGATACCGCGCCGTGTTCCGGCGGCGGCACATACTCAAAGCAACAGTCAAGTCTGCGCGCCGCACAAGGCAGTCGTTGACCACAAACAATTACTTCCTACGTCACGCGCCTACATCTGATTGAGCGGTCAGTGCATTGCACTGACAGGCGTAAACAAATACACAGTCTAATTTCTCCAATTAAATTCAGTATAAAGCTATAGTGACTTGATGAATTATGTTATTAACGTTCAGTATTTTTCAGGATACGGTTGTGTAAATTATTTAAAAACTTCAGGTAAATTCTGTGTGTGTCCGACGTTAAGAGGACTTGCTATCGAGAAATTTTCAGGAAGAATGTCATTTCGAAGAAGAAAGTAATAAACTAAAAAGGTAGCTATTAATTGAGTTCATTTTTCAGGTAACAGATTTCCACTTACGTACGTACTTTAGACGTAATTTGCTGCTCGCGATTATGTGATTCATACTTTGTGCTAAATTTCATGTTCTATGAATTTACTTGTGAAGCGACGTGCTTGCGTACATTAACTGATTTAGACAATGATTGATTAATGAACAGGGTTGTTACTTGTGTATATTATGCATCGCTTGGCTGCACTGCTTTTTCACTGATGTCATATTTTTTTTAATTATGTGCCTGCTGTGCTTATTTATTTAAATTATAATTGTCACCTGATTAAATGTGCTGATATGGTTATGTATGTAAGTTATACTTTGTGATTTATCTGCTGGCGCCTTCATGTTTACTTATTAAGATTTCATATGAACATTTATTTACTTATGCTGATGTGATGCTAATGACCTGTTTATTATGTAAGATATATATTTGCTGCTTTGCGTATGGATTGCATATTTACACATTTCTGTTTTGTTGTCATAACTACTCTTTAATTTGATATATATAAATGCTGATATACTGTGTACAAACATAGAGTTTAGGTCACACTATGGTATTAATTATAGATTGTTTGCTTGGTAGAGCCTCGTTGTAGGAATTGTGCTGCATCCACTGGTTGACATTCTGTTCTCCACTGGTATATTTACTCGCTGTTGCATGTTTTGCTTACGCTCAGTGCTTTATATTTTAAGATAAGAAACTGAACTGCTATAATTCTACGAACGACGTTGGTACAAGAAACTTCATAGAAGTCACATGAGCTGGAGGTTTTATGGAAGCTGTACAAGTTTATGCTAATAGGAAGGAAGCTAACGACATGACATACCAACACTAGGGTTAGACCATTGACAGTTATTACACTGCATTCTTCGTGAGCAATTGAAATAGTAAGTGACACTTGACACAAGAAATACTCCACATGTTTGCATCTGTTTTGCCATAATTTTTGAAGTGGTGTACACACTGTGAAATATTACAATCATTAACACTACGTATTCGTACTTACTTACTGAAAGTTATTCAAACTAAAGTCTGTTAGAGGTCATGTACGCATTTCTTTTATTTAATGATGGACAAGGTAACCAAAATGTACTTTATAATTCATAATGAGTAGAAGATTTGGCTCAGATGGATTACACAGAGGTTGTGTGTTGACGTTGTTTCTTCGGATTGTATGGGATGATGAAGTTTGCATTAGGATTTTATCTGTACTTGTTCGAGGAGACTGACTAGAGGAAAGAGTTGTTATGGAAGTGAAATGATATTGGTGATAAGGTTTATATGTGTCCATGTATTGAAGAGATATTATTGAGGTATTGAGATTGTGAGAAGTTGATGATTATTGGAGTTTTTGTGGACAAGAGGTAAGGTAAATGCTATTGATAATAAGGTTTATATGTGTCGGCGTATTGAAGAGATATTATTGAGGTATTGAGATTGTGTGAAGTTGATGATTATTGGAGTTTTGGTGGACAAGAGGTAAGATAAATGATATTGATGATAAGATTTATATGTATCGATGTAAGAGGTATTATTGAAGTATTAAGATTATGTGATGCTGATGATTATTGGAGTTTTGGTGGATAAGAGGTAAAGTAAGTGAGGAGCGTATTTTTTTTGTTGGTTAATATGGAACAAAGAAGATGAAGATGGCAGACTAGCACACTAAAGTGGAAGGAAGATTGTCTACACACACTTTGTTAAATCAATAAGCAGTACATACTTTTTTTTGGAGAGAGAAGGTAATTGCATATCTTGGCACACTGACAGTTGTTCAGCAACCGTACATTTTGATCTGGCTTGGCAAACATTGGTCTTGACATGATGGCTATGACGTTGACTAACTATTATTGACTGTTATACATTGCTGCCACTACTACTTGATACACATGATGAACATCAAATTTTGACAGAATTGCATTTACACAGTTAACACTATTCAATTACACAGTAGCACTAATGTGGACGAAAGATGAGTGAGTGTGTTTTGTGTGTTTTCCCTTCCTAATCCCAGATAATTGGTACCGACCTATCTCCTAAATATTATTTTACTTGTTTGTTGTGGCTTGCACTGACACCCATAAATATTATAGGTTTACTGATATTTGTGTATTGTAATAGTTAATAAGACAATTATCTGATATCATCTGTGTGTTTCTTATAATTTGTATGTTTAGTGTAAGAGCATTGATAATAATTTTGTAAAAGCAATTGTGTGTGCATTCAAACTGTTGTTCACACCTGCACCTGTTCAACATTGATGTGTGACACTTAGAGATGTTTAATTTCTGCTGATGAACTGTGTGACTAGTGATAGTGAATATTATGGACTGTTACTTGCACTTTTTTACATGATTGGTGCCACTAGGCCATGTTTAATTTCTGCTGATAAACTCTGATGAAGTGTGATTAGTGATAGTGAATATTATGGACTGCTGTCTGCACCTGTTCAACATTACTGGGTGTCACTAGTGGAACTGCTTATACTGAAATGATGTCACTTGTTGCTGTCTGCACCTGGTCAACATTGCTGGGTGCCACTGATGGACTGCTTCTACTGAGATAATGTCACTTGTTGGTGTCTGCACCTGTTCAACATTGCTGGGTGCTACTGATGGAACTGCTTCTACTGAAATGTCACTTGTTGGTCTCTGCACCTGTTCAACAATGCTGGGTGCCACTAATGGACTGCTTCTACTGAAAAGATGTCACCTGTTGGTGTCTGCACTTGCTCAACATTGCTGGGTGCCATTGATGGACTGCTTCTACTGCGATAATGTCACTTGTTGCTGTCTGCACCTGTCAACACTGCTGGGTGCCACAGATGGAACTGCTTCTACTGAAATAATGTCACTTGTTGGTGTCTACACTTGTTCAACATTGCTGGATGCCACTAATGGAACTGCTTCTACTGAAATAATGTCACTTGTTGCTGTCTGCACCTGCTCAACATTACTGGGTGCCACTGATGGAACTGCTTCTATTGAAATGATGTCACTTGTCGGTGTCTGCACCTACTCAACATTGCTGGGTGCCACTGTTGGAACTGTCTCTACTGAAATGATGTTACTTCTTGCTGTTTGCACCTGTGGACCATTGCTGGGTGCTACTGCTGGAACTATCAACTACATGTTTTTTTGAATCATTGAAAGCATTTTATGTGAACATTTGTATAAACTGATTTTTTGTGTATTGTGTAAACTATTATGCAAAGTCACATGTATGAAAGAATTTGTGTTGCTTACTGTATTTTATATATTAGGTTTTTGAAAGGTCAGTGCAAAGCCAAAATTTTATCTAATTATGTGATATTTACGCTTTTATTTTTGTCTGTATTTTTGTGGACGAATTTGGTGGTATTTTCACCACCAATGCTGGCAAAAATACCATCAAATTCTGGCCCGTGGAGGAAGGGCATATGAAAGGTGGCTACACTGAGCCACAGCGCCAGAGATTGCGCCAAAGAGTATTATTCAGCCGCCTCCACTGGCAGTTCTTGTCGAGAAGTCGTGGTGGAGAGTGCTTGTCGAGATGTGGCAGTAGTCAGTGCTTATCGAGATGTGGTAGTAGTGAGTCGGTGTTGAGATGTTGTAGTAGGGAGTTCTTGTTCCATGTTTTATGCAGTTGTTTGATGGGCTAGACAGCAGATGTTGTTCGAATGGAGATATTGTAATGATCAGAGTGCTTTTCGTCAATATATATGAAGGTAAAAAAATTCCCTTTTCTTTTTATTATTTCAATGTCTTAAATAATGCGTCATTACAGGTTCAGTCAACAAAGCATCTGGCTTGTGTTCTTGTATTAGAGTGTAATTCTGGTTTCCTTACGCACTCATAGTATTTCCATTTTTTTAATTACTTCGGGATAAATGGTATTTAAAATTTCTTGTCTGATTGAAGAAGAACCGTGCCAGATGTGTACATTGAATCACACTTCCACACAGAACAGCGACACTTGTGGCTTGTTGTTTCGTAGCTTTCATAGTTGCTGGGGACTTAATTAATTAACTGTGTTAACGGAAATTTTCTTTCATTCTTTGTTGCTATTCTATGCAGTCAGATTGCGTACTAAAACTAGTCAGGGCCAACCGTTTACGAGACTTCGTAATCGGACTTACAGCTACGAAAAACTAAAAAATTATTTTCATTTATTTAATTAAGCCCCCATGCAAGTTACGGCGATACCTTCTGAAATGATAAACAGCTGATTTACTTTTTTCGATCTGTCTCGTTTCCATTTGGCTGCCCTTTATAATATCTGAGAGTAGTGGAATGATTTATTAGAATGACGAATAGAATTGTTATCACGCAATATATTTTATTTTTTGAACTGGGAAGGCAAAGAAAATAGTTGCAGAATATTATAAAAGGAAAATTTTTGGAAGAGTTTAAGTAACTTTACGGGGAACAGTTCTCTTTACGCTTACTTCCTAGACTTTTATATTCTCTTTCGAATTTGTGTTTTTCACTTATTTGATATCACCACAAATTGAGGAAATTGATCACTGTATTTATCCCTGCTAATTTTCTGCCAACGTCGTATATTTCGTGTTGCTATAGAAGAGAATGACCTTTAGATTCGTCACTTCGTAATTATGAAAATTCTGGATCACGAAAGCTCCTAGTTACGTCACATACTTCCTTTCTTGTTTATTCCAGATATAACATAAATAAAATTACTTTAACAAGGCTAAATGTACCGTATTACGCGATCAAATATGAATTTAAGACGAGAAAAGTGCCATAAACGCCTCCCTGATACCATATTATTAACGAAAGCACTTTAACATTTATTATTTAAAATAAATGTTGCGTCCACATGACAGCAAGAATAAGAAGCAGTTGTAAATAGTAGTCTGCTACTGTTTTGGGGCACCCAATATGGCGTCGCCTGCTTGAAAGCAACGTGTAGCGTAGCTGTGTAACGCCTTCTCAGCTTATTATAGCTCCATGTCATATGTTGTTGCTGTGGTCTTCAGTCCTGAGACTGGTTTCATGCAGCTCTCCATGCTACTCTATCCTGTGCAAGCTTCTTCATCTCCCAGTACTTACTGCAACCTACATCCTTCTGAATCTGCTTAGTGTATTCATCTTTTGGTCTCCCTCTACGATTTTTACCCTCCACGCTGCCCTCCAATGCTAAATTTGTGATCCCTTGATGTTTCAGAACATGTCCTACCAACCGGTCCCTTCTTCTTGTGCCACAAACTCCTCTTCTCCCCAATTCTATTCAATACCACCTATACAAGGGCGATGTACTTGAGGACAATATTATGGAAATGGAAGAGGATGTAGATGAAGATGAAATGGGAGATATGATACTGCGTGAAGAGTTTGACAGAGCACTGAAAGACCTGAGTCGAAACAAGGCCCCGGAGTAGACAACATTCCATTGGAACTACTGACGGCCTTGAGAAGGCCAGTCCTGACAAAACTCTACCATCTGGTGAGCAAGATATATGAAACAGGCGAAATACACTCAGACTTCAAGAAGAATATAATAATTCCAATCCCAAAGAAAGCAGTTGTTGACGGATGTGAAAATTACCGAACTATCAGTTTAATAAGTCACAGCTGCAAAATACTAACACGAATTCTTTACAGACGAATGGAAAAACTAGTAGAAGCCAACCTCGGGGAAGATCAGTTTGGATTCCGTAGAAACACTGGAACACGTGAGGCAATACAGACCTTACGACATATCTTAGAAGAAAGATTAAGGAAAGGGAAACCTACGTTTATAGCATTTGTAGACTTGTAGAAAGCTTTTGACGATGTTGACTGGAATACTCTCTTTCAAATTCTAAAGGTGGCAGGGGTAAAATACAGGGAGCGAAAGGCTATTTACAATTTGTACAGAAACCAGATGGCAGTTATAAGAGTCGAGGGGCATGAAAGGGAAGCAGCGGTTGGGAAGGGAGCGAGACAGGGGTGTAGCCTGTCCCCGATGTTATTCAATCTGTATATTGAGCAAGCAGTAAAGGAAACAAAAGAAAAATTCGGAGTAGGTATTAAAATTCATGGAGAAGAAATAAAAACTTTGAGGTTCGCCGATGACATTGTAATTCTGTCAGAAACAGCAAAGGACTTGGAAGAGCAGTTGAATGGAATGGACAGTGTCTTGAAAGGAGGATATAAGATGAACATCAACAAAAGCAAAACGAGGATAATGGAATGTAGTCGAATTAAGTCGGGTGATGCTGAGGGAATTAGATTAGGAAATGAGACACTTAAAGTAGTAAGGGAGTTTTGCTATTTGGGGAGCAAAATAACTGATGATGGTCGAAGTAGAGAGGATATAAAATGTAGACTGGCAATGGCAAGGAAAGCGTTTCTGAAGAAGAGAAATTTGTTAACATCGAGTATAGATTTAAGTGTCAGGAAGTCATTTCTGGAAGTATTTGTATGGAGTGTAGCCATGTATGGAAGTGAAACATGGACGATAAATAGTTGAAGAGAATAGAAGCTTTCGAAATGTGGTGCTACAGAAGAATGCCGAAGATTAGACGGGTAGATCACATAACTAATGATGAAGTATTGAACAGGATTGGGGAGGAGAGAAGTTTGTGGCACAACTTGACCAGAAGAAGGGATAGGTTGGTAGGACATGTTCTGAGGCATCAAGGGATCACCAATTTAGTATTGGAGGGCAGCGTGGAGGGTAAAAATCGTAGAGGGAGACTAAGAGATGAATACACTAAGCAGATTCAGAAGGATGTAGGTTGCAGTAGGTACTGGGAGATGAAAAAGCTTGCACAGGATTGAGTAGCATGGAGAGCTGCATCAAACCAGTCTCAGGGCTGAAGACCACAACAACAACAACCACCTCATTAGTTATATGATCTACCCATCTAATCTTCAGCATTATTCTGTAGCACCACATTTCGAAAGCTTCTATTCTCTTCTTGTACAAACTATTTATCGTCCATGTTTCACTTCCATACATGGCTACACTCCATACAAATACTTTCAGAAACGACTTCCTGACGCTTAAATCTATACTCGATGTTAACAAATTTCTCTTCTTCAGAAACGCTTTCCTTGTCATTGCCAGTCTACATTTTATATCCTCTCTACTTCCAACATCATCAGTTATTTTACTCCCCAAATAGCAAACCTCATTTACTACTTTAAGTGTCTCATTTTCTAATCTACTACCCTCAGCATCACTAGACTTAATTCGACTACATTCCATTATCCTCGTTTTGCTTTTGTTGACGTTCGTCTTATATCCTCCTTTCAAGACACTGTCCATTCCGTTCAGCTGCTCTTCTAAGTCCTTTGCTGTCTCTGACAGAATTACAATGTCATCTTCGAACGTCTAAGTTTTTATTTCCTCTCCATGGGTTTTAACACCTACTCCGAATTTTTCTTATGTATCCTTTAGTGCTTGCTCAATATACGGATTGAATAACATTGGGGGGAGGCTAAAACCCTGTCTCACTCCCTTCCCAACCACTGCTTCACTCATATCCCTCGACTCTTATTACGGCCATCTGGTTTCTGTACTAATTGTAAATAGGCTTACGCTCCCTACCCCTGTCTGCTTTAGAATTTGAAAATGAGTATTCCAGTCAACATCGTCAAAAGCTTTCTCTAAGTCTACAAATGCTAGAAAAGTAGGTTTGCCTTACCTTAATCTTTCTTCTAAGATAAGTCGTAAGGTAAGTATTGTCTCACGTGTTCCAACATTTCTACGGAATCCAAGATGATCTTCCCCGAGGTCGGCTTCTATCACTTTTTCCATTCCTCTGTAAAGAATTAAGAATTCGCGTTAGTATTTTGCAGCTGTGACTTATTAAACTGACAGTTCGGTAATTTTCGCATCTGTCAACACCTGCTTTCTTTGGGATTGGAATTATTATATTCTTCTTGAAGTCTGAGGGTGTTTCGCCTGTCTCATACATCTTGCTCACCAGATGATAGAGTTTTGTCAGGACTGGCACTTCCAAGGCCGTCAGTAGTTCTAATGGAATGTTGTCTACTCCTGGGGCCTTGTTTAGACTCAGGTCTTTCAGTGCTCTGTCAAACTCTTCACGCAGTATCGTATCTCCCATTTCATCCTCACCTACATCCTCTTCCATTTCCTTAATATTGTCCTCAAGTACATCGCCCTTTTATAAACCCTCTATATACTCCTTCCACCTTTCTGCTTTCCCTTCTTTGCTTAGAACTGGGTTTCCATCTGAGCTCTTGATATTCATACAAGTGGCTCTCTTTTCTCCAAAGGTCGCTTTAATTTTCCTGTAGGTAGTATCTATCTCACTCCTAGTGAGATAAGCCTCTATATCCTTACATTTGCCCTCCAGCCATCCCTGCTTAGCCATTTTGCACTTCCTGTCGGTCTCATTTTTGAGACGTTTGTATTCCCTTTTGCCTCCTTCATTTACTGAATTTTTATATTTTTTCCTTTCATCAATTAAATTCAATATTTCTTCTGTTACCCAAGGATTTCTACTAGCCATCGTCTTTTTACCTACTTGATCCACTGCTGCCTTCACTACTTCATCCCTCAGAGCTACCCATTCTTCTTCTACTGTATTTCTTTCCCCCATTCCCCGATCCCTTATGCTCTCCCCGAAACTCTGAATAACCTCTGGTTTAGTCAGTTTGTCAAGGTCCCATCTCCTCAAATTCCCACCTTTTTGCAGTTTCTTCAGTTTTAATATACAGTTCATAACCAATAGATTGTGGTCAGAGCCCACATCTGCCCCTGGAAATGTCTTACAATTTAAAAGCTGGTTCCTAAATCTCTGGCCTAGTGGTTCTAGGCGCAACAGTCTGGATCCGCGCGACCGCTACGGTCGCAGATTCGAATCCTGCCTCGGGCATGTATGTGTTAGGTTAGTTAGGTGTAAGTAGTTCTAGGTTCTAGGGGACTGATGACCTCAGAAGTTAAGTCCCATAGTGCTCAGAGCCATTTGAACCTAAATCTCTGTCTTACCATTATATAATCTATCTGATACCTTCTAGCATCTAGTATATAACTGAGTTATTAAAACTTATTTGGTGACAGAGATGGTTTTTATGTGAATTAAAAAGCTCGTTCGATCTAAAACACGAATTAACATACTGTAATTAAACGAACATAACTCCACAATAGTGAGTCGCTGTACACTGTAATTTGTTCCTCTGAGGTTTTGAATATAAATAAAATTAGCCCGACGCACCTTTCAGCTTCATACTTCTATTTGTGTCAATTTGTTTGGTGCTGTATCCCGTTTGGATAGAAAACATTCACGGTAAGGACACAGAGGCATTTTGTGTACACTTAAAACTTCCTCGCAGTACACTGAGAGAAAAGTTTCAACCTTGATGCATCGCAAGTGTATTCTTGGCATTTCTGGAACACTCAAACTACCAGCGCCTCCCTAATGAACAAGTTGCCTCTTGATTACGTAGGAGCGAACTGCGAAATATTCGCCTCTCGCCCCCCTGTGGAACGCGCGGCGTTGTGATGTGGTGGACAGAGGAACCTTTTTGTCTTGCTACGCGCTCCTCGACCCTATACAGTCTCTTCAAAGCTCTGAAACAAAGCAGCAGAAAAGTCCCACATTCCGCCACCGCGTTCCAGCCAGCTCGTTACTTTGAGTAACACTCTTTTCGACTACACCCTCACACGGTACGGTACTGACAAAGACATGAAGCCAAATCACGTAAAAAGAGCTCTTCAAAGTCACAATCCTGTCCGGGAGAGAACTGCAGACACACGTTTCTTCTAATTATGAGCACCTGCGAAACAAATAAAACTATTTCACAACCGTAATAAAGGAAGAGAATGTTGTTGTACTCTTCACTGTACGTTACTACCAAGTCGCGAATTTGCATTGATTCAGAATTAGTATCTCAATGACATCGGAACATAAGAAAGACTTCTGTAAGTTTCTGTACATTTACGTTACACGCTGAATTACTGTTTCTATGTCTAAGTATTTCTAATGGAAATATATGCGTTTTTAAGATAAGTGAATTATTGGAATGCGTACAATTGAAGTTCGGGCATTATGGAATACCATTTACTGCAGTACTTGTACTCTAAAATGAAATCATTTTAATCTCTCAGGTTATAACTATTTGGCAATGAGTATTTCTATTTCATTAACAAAATTGAAAAACCTCGCCGAAAAACGAGTTTTAAAAAAATTTGCAGTCGGAGGCGGGCCTCATAATTGAGTACCATAATAAACTACGTACCATTTTTGAAGTTATTTGTACTAAATTTGACACTGACATTATTCTACTGGGTACGTAGTTACCACATTTTGTCATATATCATACAAAGACGGTAAAAATGTTTTCATATAATTTTATTGTATTTAAAATTTGTAAAAGTAAATTAATAACTTCGGTTACATTTGAGTTTGACACTGGTATTCTACTATGTAAGTAGTTACCATCTTTTGTCAGCTATTATACGAAGACAGTAAAAACGTTTTGTGTTCCTTTTGAGTCAAGACAATATGCTTCAAATGGCTCTGAGCACTATGGGACTTAACTTCTGAGGTGATCAATCCCCTAGAACTTAAAACTACTTAAAACTAACTAACCTAAGGACATCACACTCGTCCATGCCCGAGGCAGGATTCGAACCTGTAGCTCCTAGAACCGCTCGGCCACCCCGGACGGCTGATTCAAGACATACAAGATGAAATTAAAGGAATGAATAAATGTATAAACAAGACGTCTGGTTTATTTCAATGTCGTTATCATGTTTCACTGCATTTGTGGTAATTTGTGCCGTTGTGTCAAAATGAACATGATCAATGAACTTAAAAATGGTGCTCTGCATGGTACAAAAACGGTAATATGACTATCTCTTTTGCGGTCTGATCAGAGCACATTGTGCCTTTTGAAGGCCTTGTCTCACCTTGTTAGTTGTGATGCAGTTCCATACACTAAACATTATTGATCCCGATCATCTATATTACTACACAGCTAAAACAGTGACCCAGACAGCCACTTCCAGTTGCAGGTTGTCTATTTAATGGCTTCCAAGAGAAACAAAAATTTGGTTTTCAATACTTCATATAATTATTAACCGAACTTTAAATTTTTAAATGCTGTCATAATGTGGTTGTTGTTGTTGTGGTCTTCAGCATGAAGACTTGTTTGATGCAGCTCTCTATACTACTCCATCCTCTGCAAGCTTCGTCGTCTCTAAATAGCTACTGCAGCGTGCGTCCTTCTGAACCTGCTTACTAAATTGGAAATCCCTTGATGTATCAGAATCCGGCCTATCAACCGATCCTTCTTCTAGTCGGATTGTGCCATGAATTTCTTTTCTTCTCAGTTCTATTCAGTACCTCCGCATTAGCAATGGGATCTACCCATCTAATCTCCAGCATTCTTCTGAAGCACCACATTGCGAAAGAGTCTTTTCTCTTTTCGACTAAAATGTTTATTGCTCATGTTTCTCTTCCATACGTGGCTAAACTCTAGACAAATACGTTCAGAAAGACATCCCAACACTAGTCTATATTTGATGTTAACAAATTTCTCTTCTTCAGAAACGCTTTTCAGCCGTTGTCAGTCTACAGTTTGTATCCTCTTCACTTCTTCCAACATCAGTCGTTTTTATGCCAAAATAGCAAAATTCATCTACTACTTTAAGTTTCTCGTTTCCTAATATAATTCACTGAGCATCACTTGATTTAATTCGACTACACTCCTTTATTCTTGTTTTGCTTTTGTTGATGTTCACCTTTTATCCCCCTTTGAAGAGACTGTCCATTCCATTCAGCTGCTCTTCCAAGTCCTTTGCTGTCGCTGACAGAATTACAGTTTAATAGGCAAACTACCAAGTTTTTATTTGTTTTGCCTGGGCTTTAATTTAATTCTTTGGATTTCTTTACTGCTTGCTAATTGTTCAGATTTAATAAGATCAATAATAGGCTACAACAGCGTATCACTCAATCAGTGTTTCCCTTTTTATTTCCATACCATTTTCTTGAAGTTCATCTTACTTGTAGAGACCTCTATTTTTCCTTCTACCAGTTTTCCCTTCTTTGCTTAGGACTGGTTTTCCATCTGAACTCTTGATATTCATATAGCTGCTTCTCTTTTCCCCAAAGATTTCTTTAATTTCCCTGTAGGCGGTATCTACCTTTCACCTAGTGAAATATGCTTCTAAATAGTTAAATATGTCCGCTACCCACTCCTGCTTAGCTGTTTTGCACTTTCTGTCAGATTTATTTTTTAGACTTTGAATTCGCTTACTCCCACTTTATTTTCTGCATTTTTATATTTTCTCCATTCATTAGTTAAAGGGAGTATCAGAGTGTGGCATCCTAGGATTTCTACTAGGCCTATGTTTTTCCTTTTGGCCCCCTTCTGCCTTTACCATTTCGTCTCCTAAAACTAACCCATTCATTTTCTACTGTATTTAATCAATCGTTGCCTAATGCTCCTTCTGAAACTCCCAACAAACTCTTGTTCTTTCACTTTACTTAGGTCCAATTTCTTAATTCCCTATCTGTTTGCAATTTCTTCTGTTTTAATCTACAGTTCATAACAGATAAATGGTCAGAGGGCACATCAGCTGATAAATGTTTTTTTATTTAAAATCTGGTTCTGAAACCCTGTTTTACCATTATCCATTATATAATCAACATGAAACCTTCCGATGTCTTCAGAATCTCTCATGATTTTTAATCCAAGTGCTGTTGATGATTAAATTGTCCTCTGTGCAAAATTATTTTCATTCCTTTCCCCCAGTCCATATTCACCTACTATTTGTCCTTTTTTCTTGTCCTGCTATTGAATTCCAATCAACTATCACAATTAAATTGTTGTCTCCCATAATTATCTGAATAATTTCTTTTATCTCATCATACATTTCTTCAGTATCTTCATCACTTGCGGGTTTAGGTGGCACATAAACTTGTACTACTACAGTATGGGCTTTGTGTCTGTTTTTGCTGTCATAATCTACTTATTGAAAGATATAAAGGTTTAATATAATAAATCATGGATTAAAGTTTTCTTTGACGCATCATAACTCGTGGCACGGAAATTTCCCAACTACATTTATTCAGTATTTGAGAATGAGAGCACTAGCGACTCACAATAAAGATTATACATAATTTCAGACCCTTTCAAAACTTTTTGTCGATGAAATTCTCCCACCCCACCCCTCCTCTCCCCTTCCCTTACACACATGCAAAATTATGAAAGGGAAAAAGATTAGCGATTTTCATATTTTTGCTGTTTATGAACTAAAACTACAGTACCAGGCATGTCATTTTAATTTGTTACTTCCTTACTATTAACTTATTCTCAACACACTTTGCTGATACTACCCACACACCATGTCGAATGAACTTGCAAAATTATATCACTGTACGATACGAAGTTCGGGAGGTATGACTACATAAACGTTGAGAAATGTGAAGAGTTCTATTCCTTTTCTTTTTTTTAATGCAGGGCATATTGCCTCATGTTAGCAAGAACTCTGCTTACAGCTGGTAAAATTGTTGTTCATTAAAACAGGACCGGTATCGCAGCTTCAGGCCAGAGTTTTTATAGTTCGTAGTTTTTTATTGTCTGTTGGATGGTACAACATACTATGATAGAGAGAATGTTTGGGCGACAGTCGTGAATGCACCCTAAGAGACACACATCATCTTCAGACTGCAGTCCCTGTATATAGTTAGCAAACATCCGCAATGCAGTAGCAAAATCCTCGTTCTTCTGCCTGTTCCGGTAACTGCTTGTACCGTCTTTTTCGACTACTACCTCATGTTGCAGGAGATAATTTCGTTTGGCGCTGCCCTTACACATTGTACATGGTTGGTGGAGCTGTGACAACATGTTCTCATTTCTACCGAGTGGTCGAAACACGGTCCTGCCGCGTTCACTCAGCTCTCTCTGTTTCTACACAGGTTGCAGAAGGTGGTAGATATAGCGCTCTCCGACTTCTGCTCAGTTCCGACTTAAACTGGAATGGTCACATACACAAAGCTGCTGGAATGACGAGGCAGAGACTGAGGAACAGTTACAAGATAGATAGGGACTGCCTAAAATCACGTTGGAGTTATTCTGTATTTTATTTTATCTATTTTACATTTCTATTTGGGTAGGACCAAACTGAGGAGCAAATCTCCAAGGTCATGGACCAAGTCAGTACATGAAAGTGCAACACAAAAGTAATAACAGATAAAACAAAATGTTTATGAACTTAAAAAAGACAAGCAGTAAGTTTAAGTAAACGCAATCAGCTATGTAACATTGGAATCAACTTACTCTTTCAAGAAACTCCTCAACAGAATCAAAGGAGTGACCCATGAGGAAACTCCTCAGTTTCGATTTGAAGGCGCGTGGATTACTGCTAAAATTTTTGAATTCTTGAGGTAGCTTTTTGAAAATGGATGCAGCGGTATACTGCATACCTTTCTGCACAAGAGTCAGAAAAGTACTGTCCAAATGTAGATTGGATTTCTGCCTAGTATTAACTGAGTGAAAGCTGCTAAGTCTTGGGAATAAGCTGATATTGTTAACAAGAAACGACGGTAATGAATATATATATTGCGAGACCAATGTCAGAATACACATACTACTGAACAGGCATCGACAAGAGGTTCGTGAACTTACACCACTTACTGCCCAAACTGCCCATTTCTGAGCCAAAAATATCCTTAGAGAATGGGAAGAGTTACCCCAAAATATAATACCATACAATATAAGCGAATGAAAATAAGCAAAGTAGACTAATTTTCGTGTCGAACGATCACTTACTTCAGATATCGTTCGAATACCAAATATGGCAGCATTAAGTCATTGAACAAGGTCCTGAACATGAGCTTTCCATGACAGTTTACCATCTATCTGAACACCTAGAAATTTGAACTGTTCAGTTTCACTAATCATATTCCTATTGTGTGAAATTAAACTGTCGGGTTTTGTTGAATTGTGTCTTAGTAACTGTAAAAGTGGAGTCTTACTGTGATTAAGCGTTACTTTATATTCTACAAGCCATGAACTTAACTTATGAACAGCAATTTTTGAAACAGAGCCAATGTTGCACACAACATCCTTCACTACCAAGCTAGTGTCATCAGCAAACAGAAATATTTTAGAATCACCTGTAATACTCGAGGGCATATGGTTTATACAAATAAGGCACAGGAGTGGCTCCAACACTGATCCCTGAAGCACCACCCCATTTGACCGTGCCCCACTGAAACCCCACATCACAGCCATTCTCAGCACTGTGAATAATTACCTTTTGCTGTCTGTTGTTAAAGTAAAAGGTGAACCAATTATGACCTGCTCACCATATTCCACAATTTTCCACTTTCTGGAGCAAGATTTTGCGATCCACACAATCAAACGCCTTAGATAAACCAACAAAAAAAGCCTAGTATTCGAAACCTTTTGTTTAATTCATCCAGTTCCTCACAGAGAAAAGAGAATATAGCATTTACAGTTAAACCACTTCTAAAGTCGGACTGTACATTTGGTAGAAAATTATGTGATTTAAATGATCAGTTATCCTTACACACACAGCCTTTTCAATAACTTTAGCAAACACTGATGGCATAGAAATAGGTCTAAAATTGTATACATTATCCCTTTCTTCCTTTTTATAAAGTGGCTTTACTACTAAGCACTTTAATCGTTCAGGAAACTCACAATTCTTAAAGGAAAAATTAAAAATGTAGCTAAGCACGGGGCTAACAAGTGCAGCACAGTACTTTAATATTGTGCTAGGCACTCCAACATGCCCATGAGAGTCCTTAGTCTTAATTGATCTAAATATTGACTCAATCTCCCCCTTATCAGTATCAGAGAGGAGTATTTCAGACATCACTCTCGAAAAGGCATTTTCCAATAGAGTTGTATGACTCCCTGTAGGAACTGAGGTTTTATTTAATTCACCAGTGATGTTCAGAAATTGATTATTCTCAGTAGAGAATGTGTTACAGATTCGCTGCAATCTATGTAGCAGAGAGGTTCAAGAAAAGTGATTCATTTCGAGATATGACAGTGCAACGAGTGTTATTCGATAGTGGCTGTAATCATTAAAAGACATCCCCATAGGACCCAATGGAAAGACTTGATTCCAAATTTCAGACAGCATTTCTACCTGAAAGCGTGGAACTATAGATCTGAACTATAGATATTTTCAAAGTGATTGGTAGCATAGCATACCATCTTCTGTATGTGATCATTCCCGATCAACCATCATCTTCCCTCGTCAATAACACAGTAGATATATCGCAGAACTCTGACACGGCATCAGGATAGAATGTGCTACAAATACTGCAGAAATATCTACCGGTGGCACGAGGAAGTTGCAAATTCTGGCTTCATACCATGTTCCTCAGCCGAATAACTTTCTAAATTCGGTGATTTTACTACGAGTTTACACCGCCAGTGACATGCATCTCGGCGATCATCCTGTATATTTAATGTCGCGGTATTTGTGTGAAAAACCACCTCATTCGGAAGCAATGCCATATCTCAATTTCTAATGTTTGTATAGTTTTTAACATGGATATTTGTGTGCGCTGGTAGAACCGAGACCGTTTCCTACGCAGGGTGCCAGTAAAATAGTCGTTGCGATTGTCTTTTTTAATAACAGCTCGCTTAGAATGCGAGTATGTCTCTCTTCTGAAGACACATTGGTACCACTCGCAAAAAAACAAATGAGACACGTCCATCTGTCGCCGATTTTTGCACATCAGCGTTTAGCGTGACCAGCATTCAGTTACTGGAGAAGTATTATTCTTAGTGGAGGATATCATCAGGTTGAGGCTGCAATGGTAATATTTAATTTTAAGTACACTAATAACACATATGTGGCTTGTTTCCTAGAACGATGCGGCAGTACTCGTTGCAGCAGTATCCCGTGGCCAGAGCAATTGACGTTTAAGGCTGATGGCGGGAGCCATCCGAACTAGAGAGAGTGGCTAGGTCACAGGAACGTAGCTCACCTAACCGTGTCGCCCTCTAGGCGCCTGAATAGAGAAGTAATACGCAGTATGTTTCGGACAGCCTTTGTCATAGGGTGTGTTCTCCATGCAAATTTGAAAGATTCAGTATGGACGTGTGTTTGCGCTAGAGAGAGTGGCTAGGTCACAGGAACGTAGCCCACCTAACTGTGTCGCCCTCTAGGCGGCTGAATAGGGAAGTAATACGCAGTATGTTTCGGACAGCCTATGTGATTGGGTGTGTTCCCCATGGAAATTTGAAAGATTCGGTATGGACGTGTGTTTGCGCTAGAGAGAGTGGCTAGATCACAGGAACGTAGCTTACCTAACTATGTCGCCCTCTAGGTGGCTGAATAGGGAAGTAATACGCAGTATGTTTCGGACAGCCTTTGTGATTGGATGTGTTCTCCATGGAAATTTGAAAGATTCGGTATGGACGTGTGTTTGCGCTAGAGAGAGTGGCTAGATCACAGGAACGTAGCTTACCTAACTATGTCGCCCTCTAGGTGGCTGAATAGGGAAGTAATACGCAGTATGTTTCGGACAGCCTTTGTGATTGGATGTGTTCTCCATGGAAATTTGAAAGATTCGGTATGGATGTGTGTTTGCGCTAGAGAGCGTGGCTAGGTCACAGGAACGTAGCCCACCTAACTGTGTCGCCCTCTAGGCGGCTGAATAGGGAAGTAATACGCAGTATGTTTCGGACAGCCTTTGTGATAGGATGTGTTCTCCATGGACGTTTGAAAGATTCGGTATGAACGTGTGTTTGCGCTAGAGAGAGTGGCTAGGTCACAGGAACGTAGCCCACCTAACTGTGTCGCCCTCTAGGCGGCTGAATAGGGAAGTAATACGCAGTATGTTTCGGACAGCCTTTGTGATAGGGTGTGTTCTCCATGCAAATTTGAAAGATTCAGTATGGACGTGTGTTTGCGCTAGAGAGAGTGGCTAGGTCACAGGAACGTAGCCCACCTAACTGTGTCGCCCTCTAGGCGGCTGAATAGGGAAGTAATACGCAGTATGTTTCGGACAGCCTTTGTGATAGGATGTGTTCTCCATGGGACCTTGAAAGATTTAGTATGGACGTGTGTTTGCGCTAGAGAGAGTGGCTAGATCACAGAAACGTAGCCCACCTAACTGTGTCGCCCTCTAGGCGGCTGAATAGGGAAGTAATACGCAGTATGTTTCGGACAGCCTATGTGATTGGATGTGTTCTCCATGGAAATTTGAAAGATTCGGTATGGACGTGTGTTTGCGCTAGAGAGAGTGGCTAGATCACAGAAACGTAGCTTACCTAACTATGTCGCCCTCTAGGTGGCTGAATAGGGAAGTAATACGCAGTATGTTTCGGACAGCCTTTGTGATTGGATGTGTTCTCCATGGAAATTTGAAAGATTCGGTATGAACGTGTGTTTGCGCTAGAGAGAGTGGCTAGGTCACAGGAACGTAGCCCACCTAACTGTGTCGCCCTCTAGGCGGCTGAATAGGGAAGTAATACGCAGTATGTTTCGGACAGCCTTTGTGACAGGGTGTGTTCTCCATGCAAATTTGAAAGATTCAGTATGGACGTGTGTTTGCGCTAGAGAGAGTGGCTAGGTCACAGGAACGTAGCCCACCTAACTGTGTCGCCCTCTAGGCGGCTGAATAGGGAAGTAATACGCAGTATGTTTCGGACAGCCTTTGTGATAGGATGTGTTATCCATGGAACTTTGAAAGATTCGGTATGGACGTGTGTTTGCGCTAGAGAGAGTGGCTAGGTCACAGGAACGTAGCCCACCTAACTGTGTCGCCCTCTAGGCGGCTGAATAGGGAAGTAATACGCAGTATGTTTCGGACAGCCTTTGTGATAGGATGTGTTCTCCATGGGACCTTGAAAGATTTAGTATGGACGTGTGTTTGCGCTAGAGAGAGTGGCTAGGTCATTGGAACGTAGCCCACCGAACTGAGTCGCCCTCTAGGCGACTGAATAGGGAAGTAATACGCAGTATGTTTCGGACAGCCTTTGTGATTGGATGTGTTCTCCATGGAACTTTGAAAGATTCGGTATAGACGTGTGTTTGCGCTAGAGAGAGTGGCTAGGTCACAAGAACGTAGCCCACCTAACTGTGTCGCCCTCTAGGCGGCTGAATAGGGAAGTAATACGCAGTATGTTTCGGACAGCCTATGTGATTGGATGTGTTCTCCATGGAACTTTGAAAGATTCGGTATGGACGTGTGTTTGCGCTAGAGAGAGTGGCTAGGTCACAGGAACGTAGCCCACCTAACTGTGTCGCCCTCTAGGCGGCTGAATAGGGAAGTAATACGCCAGTATGTTTCGGACAGCCTATGTGATTGGGTGTGTTCCCCATGGAAATTTGAAAGATTCGGTATGGACGTGTGTTTGCGCTAGAGAGACTGGCTAGATCACAGGAACGTAGCTTACCTAACTATGTCGCCCTCTAGGTGGCTGAATAGGAAAGTAATACGCAGTATGTTTCGGACAGCCTTTGTGATTGGATGTGTTCTCCATGGAAATTTGAAAGATTCGGTATGGACGTGTGTTTGCGCTAGAGAGAGTGGCTAGGTCACAGGAACGTAGCCCACCTAACTGTGTCGCCCTCTAGGCGGCTGAATAGGGAAGTAATACGCAGTATGTTTCGGACAGCCTTTGTGATAGGATGTGTTATCCATGGAACTTTGAAAGATTCGGTATGGACGTGTGTTTGCGCTAGAGAGAGTGGCTAGGTCACAGGAACGTAGCCCACCTAACTGTGTCGCCCTCTAGGCGGTTGAATAGGGAAGTAATACGCAGTATGTTTCGGACAGCCTTTCTGATAGGGTGTGTTCTCCATGCAAATTTGAAAGATTCAGTATGGAAGTGTGTTTGCGCTAGACAGAGTGGCTAGGTCACAGGAACGTAGCCCACCTGACTGTGTCGCCCTCTAGGCGGCTGAATACGGAAGTACTACGCAGTATGTTTCGGACAGCCTTTGTGATAGGGTGTGTTCTCCATGCAAATTTGAAAGATTCAGTATGGACGTGTGATTGCGCTAGAGAGAGTGGCTAGGTCATAGGAACGTAGCCCACCTAACTGTGTCGCCCTCTAGGCGGCTGAATAGGGAAGTAATACGCAGTATGTTTCGGACAGCCTTTGTGATAGGATGTGTTCTCCATGGAACTTTGTAAGATTCAGTATGGACGTGTGTTTGCGCTAGAGAGAGTGGCTAGGTCACAGGAACGTAGCCCACCTAACTGTGTCGCCCTCTAGGCGGCTGAATAGGGAACTAATACGCAGTATGTTTCGGACAGCCTTAGTGATTGGATGTGTTCTCCATGGAACTTTGAAAGATTCGGTATGGACGTGTGTTTGCGCTAGAGAGAGTGGCTAGGTCACAGGAACGTAGCCCACCTAACTGTGTCGCCCTCTAGGCGCCTGAATAGAGAAGTAATACGCAGTATGTTTCGGACAGCCTTTGTGGTAGGTTGTGTTCTCCATGGAAATTTGAAAGATTCGGTATGGACGTGTGTTTGCACTAGAGAGAGTGGCTAGATCACAGGAACGTAGCTTACCTAACTATGTCACCCTCTAAGTGGCTGAACAGGGAAGTAATAAGCAGTATGTTTCGGACAGCCTTTGTGATTGGATGTGTTCTCCATGGAAATTTGAAAGATTCGGTATGGACGTGTGTTTGCGCTAGAGAGAGTGGCTAGGTCACAGGAACGTAGCCCACCTAACTGTGTCGCCCTCTAGGCGGCTGAATAGGGAAGTAATACGCAGTATGTTTCGGACAGTCTTTGTGTTGGATGTGTTCTCCATGGACCTTTGAAAGATTCGGTATAGACGTGTGTTTGCGCTAGAGAGAGTGGCTAGGTCACAGGAACGTAGCCCACCTAACTGTGTCGCCCTCTAGGCGGCTGAATAGGGAAGTAATACGCAGTATGTTTCGGACAGCCTTTGTGATAGGGTGTGTTCTCCATGCAAATTTGAAAGATTCAGTATGGACGTGTGTTTGCGCTAGAGAGAGTGGCTAGGTCACAGGAACGTAGCACACCTAACCGTGTCGCCCTCTAGGTGGCTGAATAGAGAAGTAATACGCAGTATGTTTCGGACAGCCTTTGTGATAGGGTGTGTTCTCCATGGAAATTTGAAAGATTCAGTATGGACAGGTGTTTGCGCTAGAGAGAGTGGCTAGGTCACAGGAACGTAGCCGACCTAACTGTGTCACCCTCTAGGCGGCTGAATAGGGAACTAATACGCAGTATCATTCGGACAGCCTTTGTGATTGGATGTGTTCTCCATGGAACTTTGAAAGATTCGGTATGGACCTGTGTTTGCGCTAGAGAGAATGGCTAGGTCACAGGAACGTAGCCCACCTAACTGTGTCGCCCTCTAGGCGGCTGAATAGGGAAGTAATACGCAGTATGTTTCGGACAGCCTATGTGATTGGATGTGTTCTCCATGGAACTTTGAAAGATTCGGTATGGACGTGTGTTTGCGCTAGAGAGAGTGGCTAGGTCACAGGAACGTAGACCACCTAACTGTGTCGCCCTCTAGGCGGCTGAATAGGGAAGTAATACGCAGTATGTTTCGGACAGCCTATGTGATTGGGTGTGTTCCCTATGGAAAATTGAAAGATTCGGTATGGACGTGTGTTTGCGCTAGAGAGAGTGGCTAGATCACAGGAACGTAGCTTACCTAACTATGTCGCCCTTTAGGTGGCTGAATAGGGAAGTAATACGCAGTATGTTTCGGACAGCCTTTGTGATTGGATGTGTTCTCCATGGAAATTTGAAAGATTCGGTATGGACGTGTGTTTGCGCTAGAGAGAGTGGCTAGGTCACAGGAACGTAGCCAACCTAACTGTGGCGCCCTCTAGGCGGCTGAATAGGGAAGTAATACGCAGTATGTTTCGGACAGCCTTTGTGATAGGATGTGTTCTCCATGGAACTTTGAAAGATTCGGTATGGACGTGTGTTTGCGCTAAGGAGAGTGGCTAGGTCACAGGAACGTAGCCCACCTAACTGTGTCGCCCTCTAGGCGGCTGAATAGGGAAGTAATACGCAGTATGTTTCGGACAGCCTTTGTGATAGGGTGTGTTCTCCATGCAAATTTGAAAGATTCAGTATGGACGTGTGTTTGCGCTAGAGAGAGTGGCTAGGTCACAGGAACGTAGCCCACCTAACTGTGTCGCCCTCTAGGCGGCTGAATAGGGAACTAATACGCAGTATGTTTCGGACAGCCTTTGTGATAGGATGTGTTCACCATGGAACTTTGAAAGATTCGGTATGGACGTGTGTTTGCACTAGAGAGAGTGGGTAGGTCACAGGAACGTAGCCCACCTAACTGTGTCGCCCTCTAGGCGGCTGAATAGGGAAGTAATACGCAGTATGTTTCGGACAGCCTTTGTGATAGGGTGTGTTCTCCATGCAAATTTGAAAGATTCAGTATGGATGTGTGTTTGCGCTAGAGAGAATGGCTAGGTCACAGGAACGTAGCCCACCTAACTGTGTCGCCCTCTAGGCGGCTGAATAGGGAAGTAATACGCAGTATGTTTCGGACAGCCTTTGTGATAGGATGTGTTCACCATGGAACTTTGAAAGATTCGGTATGGACGTGTGTTTGCGCTAGAGAGAGTGGGTAGGTCACAGGAACGTAGCCCACCTAACTGTGTCGCCCTCTAGGCGGCTGAATAGGGAAGTAATACGCAGTATGTTTCGGACAGCCTTTGTGATAGGGTGTGTTCTCCATGCAAATTTGAAAGATTCGGTATGGACGTGTGTTTGCGCTAGAGAGAGTGGCTAGATCACAGGAACATAGCTTACCTAACTATGTCGCCCTCTAGGTGGCTGAATAGGGAAGTAATACGCAGTATGTTTCTGACAGCCTTTGTGATTGGATGTGTTCTCCATGGAAATTTGAAAGATTCGGTATGGACGTGTGTTTGCGCTAGAGAGAGTGGCTAGGTCACAGGAACGTAGCCCACCTAACTGTGTCGCCCTCTAGGCGGCTGAATAGGGAAGTACTACGCAGTATGTTTCGGACAGCCTTTGTGATAGGGTGTGTTCTCCATGCAAATTTGAAAGATTCAGTATGGACGTGTGTTTGCGCTAGACAGAGTGGCTAGGTCACAGGAACGTAGCCCACCTAACTGTGTCGCCCTCTAGGCGGCTGAATAGGGAAGTAATACGCAGTATGTTTCGGACAGCCTTTGTGATAGGGCGTGTTCTCCATGCAAATTTGAAAGATTCGGTATGGACGTGTGTTTGCGCTAGAGAGAGTGGCTTGGTCACAGGAACGTAGCCCACCTAACTGTGTCGCCCTCTAGGCGGCTGAATAGGGAAGTAATACGCAGTATGTTTCGGACAGCCTATGTGATTGGGTGTGTTCCCCATGGAAATTTGAAAGATTCGGTATGGACGTGTGTTTGCACTAGAGAGAGTGGCTAGGTCACAGGAACGTAGCCCACCTAACTTAGTCGCCCTCTAGGCGGCTGAATAGGGAAGTAATAGGCAGTATGTTTCGGACAGCCTTTGTGATAGGGTGTGTTCTCCATGGAACTTTGAAAGATTCGGTATGGACGTGTGTTTGCGATAGAGAGAGTGGCTAGGTCACAGGAACGTAGCCCACCTAACTGTGTCGCCCTCTAGGCGGCTGAATAGGGTAGTAATACGCATTATGTTTCGGACAGCCTTTGTGATAGGGTGTGTTCTCTATGCAAATTTGAAAGATTCAGTATGGACGTGTGTTTGCGCTAGACAGAGTGGCTAGGTCACAGGAACGTAGCTTACCTAACTATGTCGCCCTCTAAGTGGCTGAACAGGGAAGTAATAAGCAGTATGTTTCGGACAGCCTTTGTGATTGGATGTGTTCTCCATGGAAATTTGAAAGATTCGGTATGGACGTGTGTTTGCGCTAGAGAGAGTGGCTAGGTCACAGGAACGTAGCCCACCTAACTGTGTCGCCCTCTAGGCGGCTGAATAGGGAAGTAATACGCAGTATGTTTCGGACAGTCTTTGTGATAGGATGTGTTCTCCATCGACCTTTGAAAGATTCGGTATGGACGTGTGTTTGCGCTAGAGAGAGTGGCTAGGTCACAGGAACGTAGCCCACCTAACTGTGTCGCCCTCTAGGCGGCTGAATAGGGAAGTAATACGCAGTATGTTTCGGACAGCCTTTGTGATAGGGTGTGTTCTCCATGCAAATTTGAAAGATTCAGTATGGACGTGTGTTTGCGCTAGAGAGAGTGGCTAGGTCACAGGAACGTAGCACACCTAACCGTGTCGCCCTCTAGGTGGCTGAATAGAGAAGTAATACGCAGTATGTTTCGGACAGCCTTTGTAATAGGGTGTGTTCTCCATGGAAATTTGAAAGATTCAGTATGGACAGGTGTTTGCGCTAGAGAGAGTGGCTAGGTCACAGGAACGTAGCCCACCTAACTGTGTCGCCCTCTAGGCGGCTGAATAGGGAACTAATACGCAGTATGATTCGGACAGCCTTTGTGATTGGATGTGTTCTCCATGGAACTTTGAAAGATTCGGTATGGACGTGTGTTTGCGCTAGAGAGAGTGGCTAGGTCACAGGAACGTAGCCCACCTAACTGTGTCGCCCTCTAGGCGGCTGAATAGGGAAGTAATTCGCAGTATGTTTCGGACAGCCTATGTGATTGGATGTGTTCTCCATGGAACTTTGAAAGATTCGGTATGGACGTGTGTTTGCGCTAGAGAGAGTGGCTAGGTCACAGGAACGTAGACCACCTAACTGTGTCGCCCTCTAGGCGGCTGAATAGGGAAGTAATACGCAGTATGTTTCGGACAGCCTATGTGATTGGGTGTGTTCCCTATGGAAATTTGAAAGATTCGGTATGGACGTGTGTTTGCGCTAGAGAGAGTGGCTAGATCACAGGAACGTAGCTTACCTAACTATGTCGCCCTTTAGGTGGCTGAATAGGGAAGTAATACGCAGTATGTTTCGGACAGCCTTTGTGATTGGATGTGTTCTCCATGGAAATTTGAAAGATTCGGTATGGACGTGTGTTTGCGCTAGAGAGAGTGGCTAGGTCACAGGAACGTAGCCAACCTAACTGTGTCGCCTTCTAGGCGGCTGAATAGGGAAGTAATACGCAGTATGTTTCGGACAGCCTTTGTGATAGGATGTGTTCTCCATGGAACTTTGAAAGATTCGGTATGGACGTGTGTTTGCGCTAGAGAGAGTGGCTAGGTCACAGGAACGTAGCCCACCTAACTGTGTCGCCCTCTAGGCGGCTGAATAGGGAAGTAATACGCAGTATGTTTCGGACAGCCTTTGTGATAGGGTGTGTTCTCCATGCAAATTTGAAAGATTCAGTATGGACGTGTGTTTGCGCTAGAGAGAGTGGCTAGGTCACAGGAACGTAGCCCACCTAACTGTGTCGCCCTCTAGGCGGCTGAATAGGGAACTAATACGCAGTATGTTTCGGACAGCCTTTGTGATAGGATGTGTTCACCATGGAACTTTGAAAGATTCGGTATGGACGTGTGTTTGCGCTAGAGAGAGTGGGTAGGTCACAGGAACGTAGCCCACCTAACTGTGTCGCCCTCTAGGCGGCTGCATAGGGAAGTAATACGCAGTATGTTTCGGACAGCCTTTGTGATAGGGTGTGTTCTCCATGCAAATTTGAAAGATTCAGTATGGACGTGTGTTTGCGCTAGAGAGAGTGGCTAGGTCACAGGAACGTAGCCCACCTAACTGCGTCGCCCTCTAGGCGGCTGAATAGGGAACTAATACGCAGTATGTTTCGGACAGCCTTTGTGATAGGATGTGTTCACCATGGAACTTTGAAAGATTCGGTATGGACGTGTGTTTGCGCTAGAGAGAGTGGGTAGGTCACAGGAACGTAGCCCACCTAACTGTGTCGCCCTCTAGGCGGCTGAATAGGGAAGTAATACGCAGTATGTTTCGGACAGCCGTTGTGATAGGGTGTGTTCTCCATGCAAATTTGAAAGATTCGGTATGGACGTGTGTTTGCGCTAGAGAGAGTGGCTAGATCACAGGAACATAGCTTACCTAACTATGTCGCCCTCTAGGTGGCTGAATAGGGAAGTAATACGCAGTATGTTTCTGACAGCCTTTGTGATTGGATGTGTTCTCCATGGAAATTTGAAAGATTCGGTATGGACGTGTGTTTGCGCTAGAGAGAGTGGCTAGGTCACAGGAACGTAGCCCACCTAACTGTGTCGAACTCCAGGCGGCTGAATAGGGAAGTAATACGCAGTATGTTTCGGACAGCCTTTGTGATAGGATGTGTTCTCCATGGAACTTTGAAAGATTCGGTATGGACGTGTGTTTGCGATAGAGAGAGTGGCTGGGTCACAGGAACGTAGCCCACCTAACTGTGTCGCCCTCTAGGCGGCTGAATAGGGTAGTAATACGCATTATGTTTCGGACAGCCTTTGTGATAGGGTGTGTTCTCCATGCAAATTTGAAAGATTCAGTATGGACGTGTGTTTGCGCTAGACAGAGTGGCTAGGTCACAGGAACGTAGCCCACCTAACTGTGTCGCCCTCTAGGCGGCTGAATAGGGAAGTACTACGCAGTATGTTTCGGACAGCCTTTGTGATAGGGTGTGTTCTCCATGCAAATTTGAAAGATTCAGTATGGACGTGTGATTGCGCTAGAGAGGGTGGCTAGGTCACAGGAACGTAGCCCACCTAACTGTGTCGCCCTCTCGGCGGCTGAACAGGGAAGTAATACGCAGTATGTTTCGGACAGCCTTTGTGATAGGTTGTGTTCTCCATAGAAATCTGAAAGATTCGGTATGGACGTGTGTTTGCGCTAGAGAGAGTGGCTAGATCACAGGAACGTAGCTTACCTAACTATGTCGCCCTCTAGGTGGCTGAATAGCGAAGTAATACGCAGTATGTTTCGGACAGCCTTTGTGATTGGATGTGTTCTCCATGGAAATTTGAAAGATTCGGTATGGACGTGTGTTTGCGCTAGAGAGAGTGGCTAGGTCACAGGAACGTAGCCCACCTAACTTAGTCGCCCTCTAGGCGGCTGAATAGGGAAGTAATAGGCAGTATGTTTCGGACAGCCTTTGTGATAGGGTGTGTTCTCCATGGAACTTTGAAAGATTCGGTATGGACGTGTGTTTGCGCTAGAGAGAGTGGCTAGGTCACAGGAACGTAGCCCACCTAACTGTGTCGCCCTCTAGGCGGCTGAATAGGGAAGTACTACGCAGTATGTTTCGGACAGCCTTTGTGATAGGATGTGTTCTCCATGGAAATTTGAAAGATTCGGTGTGGACGTGTGTTTGCGATACAGAAAGTGGCTAGGTCACAGGAACGTAGCCCACCTAACTGTGTCGCCCTCTAGGCGGCTGAATAGATAAGTAATACGCAGTATGTTTCGGACAGCCTTTGTGATAGGATGTGTTCTCCATGGAACTTTGAAAGATTCGGTATGGACGTGTGTTTGCGCTAGAGAGAGTGGCTAGGTCACAGGAACGTAGCCCACCTAACTGTGTCGCCCTCTAGGCGGCTGAATACAGAAGTAATACGCAGTATGTTTCGGACAGCCTTTGTGATAGGATGTGTTCTCAATGGAACTTTGAAAGATTCGGTATGGACGTGTGTTTGCGCTAGAGAGAGTGGCTAGGTCACAGGAACGTAGCCCACCTAACCGTGTGGCCCTCTAGGCGGCTGAATAGAGAAGTAATACGCAGTATGTTTCGGACAGCCTTTGTGATAGGATTTGTTCTCCATGGAACTTTGAAAGATTCGGTATGGACGTGTGTTTGCGCTAGAGAGAGTGGCTAGGTCACAGGAATGTAGCCCACCTAACCGTGTCGCCCTCTAGGCAGCTGAATAGAGAAGTAATACGCAGTATGTTTCGGATAGCCTTTGTGATAGGGTGTGTTCTACATGGAAATTTGAAAGATTCAGTATGGACGTGTGTTCGCTCTAGAGAGAGTGGCTAGGTCACAGGAACGTAGCCCACCTAACTGTGTCGCCCTCTAGGCGGCTGAATAGGGTAGTAATACGCAGTATGTTTCGGACAGCCTTTGTGATAGGACGTGTTCTCTATGGAACTTTGAAAGATTCGGTATGGACGTATGTTTGCGCTAGAGAGAGTGGCAAGGTCACAGGAACTTAGCCCACCTAACCGTGTCGCCCTCTAGGCAGCTGAATAGAGAAGTAATACGCAGTATGTGTCGGACAGCCTTTGTGATAGGATGTGTTCTCCATGGAAGTTTGAAAGATTCGGTATGGACGTGTGTTTGCGCTAGAGAGAGTGGCTAGGTCACAGGAACGTAGCCCACCTAACCGTGTCGCCCTCTAGGTGGCTGAATAGAGAAGTAATACGCAGTATGTTTCGGACAGCCTTTGTGATAGGGTGTGTTCTCCATGGAAATTTGAAAGATTCAGTATGGATGTGTGTTTGCGCTAGAGAGAGTGGCTAGGTCACAGGAACGTAGCCCACCTAACTGTGTCGCCCTCTAGGCGGCTGAATAGGGAAGTAATACGCAGTATGTTTCGGACAGCCTTTGTGATAGGGTGTGTTCCCCAAGGAAATTTGAAAGATTCAGTATGGACGTGTGTTTGCGCTAGAGAGAGTGGCTAGGTCAGAGAAATGTAGCCCACCTAACTGTGTCGCCCTCTAGGCAGCTGAATAGAGAAGTAATACGCAGTATGTTTCGGACAGCCTTTGTGATAGGGTGTGTTCACCATGGAAATTTGAAAGATTCAATAGGGACGTATGTTTGCGCTAGAGAGAGTGGCTAGGTCACAGGAACTTGGCCCACCTAACCGTGTCGCCCTCTAGGCGGCTGAATAGGGAAGTAATACGCAGTATGTTTCGGACAGCCTATGTGATAGGATGTGTTCCCCATGGAACTTTGAAAGATTCGGTATAGACGTGTGTTTGCGCTAGAGAGAGTGGCTAGGTCACAGAGACGTAGCCCACCTAACTGTGTCGCCCACTAGGCGGCTGAATAGAGAAGTAATACGGAGTATGTTCGGACAGCCTTTGTGATAGGGTGTGTTCTCCAAGGAAATTTGAAAGATTCAGTATGGATGTGTGTTTGCGCTAGAGAGAGTGGCTAGGTCACAGGAACGTAGCCCACCTAACTGTGTCGCCCTCTAGGGGGCTGAATAGGGAAGTAATAGGCAGTATGTTTCGGACAGCCTTTGTGATAGGGTGTGTTCTCCATGCAAATTTGAAAGATTCAGTATGGACGTGTGTTTGCGCTAGACAGAGTGGCTAGGTCACAGGAACGTAGCCCACCTAACTGTGTCGCCCTCTAGGCGGCTGAATAGGGAAGTACTACGCAGTATGTTTCGGACAGCCTTTGTGATAGGGTGTGTTCTCCATGCAAATTTGAAAGATTCAGTATGGACGTGTGTTTGCGCTAGAGAGAGTGGCTAGGTCACAGGAACGTAGCCCACCTAACTGTGTCGCCCTCTAGGCGGCTGAATAGGGAAGTAATACGCAGTATGTTTCGGACAGCCTATGTGATTGGGTGTGTTCCCCATGGAACTTTGAAAGATTCAGTATGGACATGTGTTTGCGCTAGAGAGAGTGGCTAGGTCACAGGAACGTAGCCCACCTAACTCTGTCGCCCTCTAGGCGGCTGAATAGGAAAGTAATACGCAGTATGTTTCGGACAGCCTTTGTGATAGGATGTGTTCTCCATGGAAATTTGAAAGATTCAGTATGGACGTGTGTTTGCGCTAGACAGAGTGGCTAGGTCACAGGAACGTAGCCCACCTAATCGTGTCGCCCTCTAGGCGGCTGAATAGAGAAGTAATACGCAGTATGTTTCGGACAGCCTTTGTGATAGGATGTGTTCTCCATGGAAATTTGAAAGATTCGGTATGGACGTGTGTTTGTGCTGAAGAGAGTGGCTAAGTCACAGGAACGTAGCCGACCTAACCGTGTCGCCCTCTAGGCGGCTGAATAGAGAAGTAACACGCAGTATATTTCGGACAGCATTTGTGATAGGATGTGTTCTCCATGGAAATTTGCAAGATTCCGTATGGACGTGTGTTTGCACTAGAGAGAGTGGCTTGGTCACAGGAACGTAGCCCACCTAAACGTGTCACCCTCTAGGCGGCTGAATAGAGAAGTAATACGCAGTATGTTTCGGACAGCCTTTGTGATAGGATGTGTTCTCCATGGAAATTTGAAAGATTTGGTGTGGACGTGTGTTTGCGATACAGAGAGTGGCTAGGTCACAGGAACGTAGCCCACCTAACTGTGTCGCCCTCTAGGCGGCTGAATAGATAAGTAATACGCAGTATGCTTCGCACAGCCTTTGTGATAGGATGTGTTCTCCATGGAACTTTGAAAGATTCGGTATGGACGTGTGTTTGCGCTAGAGAGAGTGGCTAGGTCACAGGAACGTAGCCCACCTAACCGTGTCGCCCTCTAGGCGGCTGAATAGAGAAGTAATACGCAGTATGTTTCGGACAGCCCTTGTGATAGGGTGTGTTCTCCATGGAAATTTGAAAGATTCATTATGGACGTGTGTTTGCGATAGAGAGAGTGGCTAGGTCACAGGAACGTAGCCCACCTAACTGTGTCGCCCTCTAGGCGGCTGAATACAGAAGTAATACGCAGTATGTTTCGGACAGCCTTTGTGATAGGATGTGTTCTCCATGGAAATTTGAAAGATTCGGTATGGACGTGTGTTTGCGCTAGAGAGAGTGGCTAGGTCACAGGAACGTAGCCCACCTAACCGTGTGGCCCTCTAGGCGGCTGAATAGAGAAGTAATACGCAGTATGTTTCGGACAGCCTTTGTGATAGGATGTGTTCTCCAAGGAAATTTGAAAGATTCAGTATGGATGTGTGTTTGCGCTAGAGAGAGTGGCTAGGTCACAGGAACGTAGCCCACCTAACTGTGTCGCCCTCTAGGCGGCTGAATAGGGAAGCAATACGCAGTATGTTTCGGACAGCCTTTGTGATAGGGTGTGTTCTCCAAGCAAATTTGAAAGATTCAGTATGGACGTGTGTTTGCGCTAGACAGAGTGGCTAGGTCACAGGAACGTAGCCCACCTAACTGTGTCGCCCTCTAGGCGGCTGAATAGGGAAGTACTACGCAGTATGTTTCAGACAGCCTTTGTGATAGGGTGTGTTCTCCATGCAAATTTGAAAGATTCAGTATGGACGTGTGTTTGCGCTAGAGAGAGTGGCTAGGTCACAGGAACGTAGCCCACCTAACTGTGTCGCCCTCTAGGCGGCTGAATAGGGAAGTAATACGCAGTATGTTTCGGACAGCCTATGTGATTGGGTGTGTTCCCCATGGAACTTTGAAAGATTCAGTATGGGCGTGTGTTTGCGCTAGAGAGAGTGGCTAGGTCACAGGAACGTAGCCCACCTAACTCTGTCGCCCTCTAGGCGGCTGAATAGGAAAGTAATACGCAGTATGTTTCGGACAGCCTTTGTGATAGGATGTGTTCTCCATGGAAATTTGAAAGATTCGGTATGGACGTGTGTTTGCGCTCGAGGGAGTGGCTAGATCACAGGCACGTAGCTGACCTAACCGTGTCGCCCTCTAGGCGGATGAATAGAGAAGTAATACGCAGTATGTTTCCGACAGCCTTTGTGATAGGGTGTGTTCTCCATGGGAATTTGAAAGATTCAGTATGGACGTGTGTTTGCGCTAGAGAGAGTGGCTAGGTCACAGGAACGTAGCCCACCTAACCGTGTCGCCCTCTAGGCGGCTGAATAGAGAAGTAATACGCAGTATGTTTCGGACAGCCTTTGTGATAGGGTGTGTTCTCCATGGAAATTTGAAAGATTCAGTATGGACGTGTGTTTGCGCTAGAGAGAGTGGCTAGGTCACAGGAACGTAGCCCACCTAACTGTGTCGCCCTCTAGGCGCCTGAATAGAGAAGTAATACGCAGTATGTTTCGGACAGCCTTTGTGATAGGATGTGTTCTCCATGGAAATTTGAAAGATTCAGTATGGAAGTGTGTTTGCGCTAGACAGAGTGGCTAGGTCACAGGAACGTAGCCCACCTAACCGTGTCGCCCTCTAGGCGGCTGAATAGAGAAGTAATACGCATTATGTTTCGGACAGCCTTTGTGATAGGATGTGTTCTCCATGGAAATTTGAAAGATTCGGTATGGACGTGTGTTTGTGCTGAAGAGAGTGGCTTGGTCACAGGAACGTAGCCCACCTAAACGTGTCACCCTCTAGGCGGCTGAATAGAGAAGTAATACGCAGTATGTTTCGGACAGCCTTTGTGATAGGATGTGTTCTCCATGGAAATTTGAAAGATTCGGTGTGGACGTGTGTTTGCGATACAGAGAGTGGCTAGGTCACAGGAACGTAGCCCACCTAACTGTGTCGCCCTCTAGGCGGCTGAATAGATAAGTAATACGGAGTATGTTTCGCACAGCCTTTGTGATAGGATGTGTTCTCCATGGAACTTTGAAAGATTCGGTATGGACGTGTGTTTGCGCTAGAGAGAGTGGCTAGGTCACAGGACCGTAGCCCACCTAACCGTGTCGCCCTCTAGGCGGCTGAATAGAGAAGTAATACGCAGTATGTTTCGGACAGCCCTTGTGATAGTGTGTGTTCTCCATGGAAATTTGAAAGATTCATTATGGACGTGTGTTTGCGATAGAGAGAGTGGCTAGGTCACAGGAACGTAGCCCACCTAACTGTGTCGCCCTCTAGGCGGCTGAATACAGAAGTAATACGCAGTATGTTTCGGACAGCCTTTGTGATAGGATGTCTTCTCCATGGAAATTTGAAAGATTCGGTATGGACGTGTGTTTGCGCTAGAGAGAGTGGCTAGGTCACAGGAACGTAGCCCACCTAACCGTGTGCCCTCTAGGCGGCTGAATAGAGAAGTAATACACAGTATGTTTTGGACAGCCTTTGTGATAGGATGTGTTCTCCATGGAACTTTGAAAGATTCGGTATGGACGTGTGTTTGCGCTAGAGAGAGTGGCTAGGTCACAGGAACGTAGCCCACCTAACCGTGTCGCCCTCTAGGCGGCTGAATAGAGAAGTAATACGCAGTATGTTTCGGACAGCCTTTGTGATAGGGTGTGTTCTCCATGGAAATTTGAAAGATTCAGTATGGACGTGTTTTTGCGCTAGAGAGAGTGGCTAGGTCACAGGAACGTAGCCCACCTAACTGTGTCGCCCTCTAGGCGGCTGAATAGGGAAGTAATACGCAGTATGTTTCGGACAGCCTTTGTGATAGGGTGTGTTCTCCAAGGAAATTTGAAAGATTCAGTATGGACGTGTGTTTGCGCTAGAGAGAGTGGCTAGGTCAGAGAAATGTAGCCCACCTAACTGTGTCGCCCTTTAGGCAGCTGAATAGAGAAGTAATACGCAGTATGTTTCGGACAACCTATGTGATAGGATGTGTTACCCATGGAACTTTGAAAGATTCGGTATAGACGTGTTTTTGCGCTAGAGAGAGTGGCTAGGTCACAGAGACGTAGCCCACCTAACTGTGTCGCCCACTAGGCGGCTGAATAGAGAAGTAATACGGAGTATGTTCGGACAGCCTTTGTGATAGGGTGTGTTCTCCAAGGAAATTTGAATGATTCAGTATGGATGTGTGTTTGCGCTAGAGAGAGTGGCTAGGTCACAGGAACGTAGCCCACCTAACTGTGTCGCCCTCTAGGCAGCTGAATAGGGAAGTAATACGCAGTATGTTTCGGACAGCCTTTGTGATAGGGTGTGTTCTCCATGCAAATTTGAAAGATTCAGTATGGACGTGTGTTTGCGCTAGACAGAGTGGCTAGGTCACAGGAACGTAGCCCACCTAACTGTGTCGCCCTCTAGGCGGCTGAATAGGGAAGTACTACGCAGTATGTTTCGGACAGCCTTTGTGATAGGGTGTGTTCTCCATGCAAATTTGAAAGATTCAGTATGGACGTGTGTTTGCGCTAGAGAGAGTGGCTAGGTCACAGGAACGTAGCCCACCTAACTGTGTCGCCCTCTTGGCGGCTGAATAGGGAAGTAATACGCAGTATGTTTCGGACAACCTATGTGATTGGGTGTGTTCCCTATGTAACTTTGAAAGATTCAGTATGGACGTGTGTTTGCGCTAGAGAGAGAGGCTAGGTCACAGGAACGTAGCCCACCTAACTGTGTCGCCCTCTAGGCGGCTGAATAGGAAAGTAATACGCAGTATGTTTCGGACAGCCTTTGTGATAGGATGTGTTCTCCATGGAAATTTGAAAGATTCGGTATGGATGTGTGTTTGCGCTCGAGGGAGTGGCTAGATCACAGGCACGTAGCTGACCTAACCGTGTCGCCCTCTAGGCGGATGAATAGAGAAGTAATACGCAGTATGTTTCGGACAGCCTTTGTGATAGGGTGTGTTCTCCATGGAAATTTGAAAGATTCAGTATGGACGTGTGTTTGCGCTAGAGAGAGTGGCTAGGTCACAGGAACGTAGGCCACCTAACCGTGTCGCCCTCTAGGCGGCTGAATAGAGAAGTAATACGCAGTATGTTTCGGACAGCCTTTGTGATAGGGTGTGTTCTCCATGGAAATTTGAAAGATTCAGTATGGACGTGTGTTTGCGCTAGAGAGAGTGGCTAGGTCACAGGAACGTAGCCCACCTAACTGTGTCGCCCTCTAGGCGGCTGAATAGAGAAGTAATACGCACTATGTTTCGGACAGCCTTTGTGATAGGATGTGTTCTCCATGGAAATTTGAAAGATTCAGTATGGACGTGTGTTTGCGCTAGACAGAGTGGCTAGGTCACAGGAACGTAGCCCACCTAACCGCGTCGCCCTCTAGGCGGCTGAATAGAGAAGTAATACGCAGTATGTTTCGGACAGCCTTTGTGATAGGTTGTGTTCTCCATGGAAATTTGAAAGATTCGGTATGGACGTGTGTTTGTGCTGAAGAGAGTGGCTAGGTCACAGGAACGTAGCCCACCTAACTCTGTCGCCCTCTAGGCGGCTGAATAGGAAAGTAATACGCAGTATGTTTCGGACAGCCTTTGTGATAGGATGTGTTCTCCATGGAAATTTGAAAGATTCGGTATGGACGTGTGTTTGCGCTCGAGGGAGTGGCTAGATCACAGGCACGTAGCTGACCTAACCGTGTCGCCCTCTAGGCGGATGAATAGAGAAGTAATACGCAGTATGTTTCCGACAGCCTTTGTGATAGGGTGTGTTCTCCATGGGAATTTGAAAGATTCAGTATGGACGTGTGTTTGCGCTAGAGAGAGTGGCTAGGTCACAGGAACGTAGCCCACCTAACCGTGTCGCCCTCTAGGCGGCTGAATAGAGAAGTAATACGCAGTATGTTTCGGACAGCCTTTGTGATAGGGTGTGTTCTCCATGGAAATTTGAAAGATTCAGTATGGACGTGTGTTTGCGCTAGAGAGAGTGGCTAGGTCACAGGAACGTAGCCCACCTAACTGTGTCGCCCTCTAGGCGCCTGAATAGAGAAGTAATACGCAGTATGTTTCGGACAGCCTTTGTGATAGGATGTGTTCTCCATGGAAATTTGAAAGATTCAGTATGGAAGTGTGTTTGCGCTAGACAGAGTGGCTAGGTCACAGGAACGTAGCCCACCTAACCGTGTCGCCCTCTAGGCGGCTGAATAGAGAAGTAATACGCATTATGTTTCGGACAGCCTTTGTGATAGGATGTGTTCTCCATGGAAATTTGAAAGATTCGGTATGGACGTGTGTTTGTGCTGAAGAGAGTGGCTTGGTCACAGGAACGTAGCCCACCTAAACGTGTCACCCTCTAGGCGGCTGAATAGAGAAGTAATACGCAGTATGTTTCGGACAGCCTTTGTGATAGGATGTGTTCTCCATGGAAATTTGAAAGATTCGGTGTGGACGTGTGTTTGCGATACAGAGAGTGGCTAGGTCACAGGAACGTAGCCCACCTAACTGTGTCGCCCTCTAGGCGGCTGAATAGATAAGTAATACGGAGTATGTTTCGCACAGCCTTTGTGATAGGATGTGTTCTCCATGGAACTTTGAAAGATTCGGTATGGACGTGTGTTTGCGCTAGAGAGAGTGGCTAGGTCACAGGACCGTAGCCCACCTAACCGTGTCGCCCTCTAGGCGGCTGAATAGAGAAGTAATACGCAGTATGTTTCGGACAGCCCTTGTGATAGTGTGTGTTCTCCATGGAAATTTGAAAGATTCAGTATGGACGTGTGTTTGCGCTAGAGAGAGTGGCTAGGTCACAGGAACGTAGCCCACCTAACTGTGTCGCCCTCTAGGCGGCTGAATACAGAAGTAATACGCAGTATGTTTCGGACAGCCTTTGTGATAGGATGTCTTCTCCATGGAAATTTGAAAGATTCGGTATGGACGTGTGTTTGCGCTAGAGAGAGTGGCTAGGTCACAGGAACGTAGCCCACCTAACCGTGTGCCCTCTAGGCGGCTGAATAGAGAAGTAATACACAGTATGTTTTGGACAGCCTTTGTGATAGGATGTGTTCTCCATGGAACTTTGAAAGATTCGGTATGGACGTGTGTTTGCGCTAGAGAGAGTGGCTAGGTCACAGGAACGTAGCCCACCTAACCGTGTCGCCCTCTAGGCGGCTGAATAGAGAAGTAATACGCAGTATGTTTCGGACAGCCTTTGTGATAGGGTGTGTTCTCCATGGAAATTTGAAAGATTCAGTATGGACGTGTTTTTGCGCTAGAGAGAGTGGCTAGGTCACAGGAACGTAGCCCACCTAACTGTGTCGCCCTCTAGGCGGCTGAATAGAGAAGTAATACGCACTATGTTTCGGACAGCCTTTGTGATAGGATGTGTTCTCCATGGAAATTTGAAAGATTCAGTATGGACGTGTGTTTGCGCTAGACAGAGTGGCTAGGTCACAGGAACGTAGCCCACCTAACCGCGTCGCCCTCTAGGCGGCTGAATAGAGAAGTAATACGCACTATGTTTCGGACAGCCTTTGTGATAGGTTGTGTTCTCCATGGAAATTTGAAAGATTCAGTATGGGCGTGTGTTTGCGCTAGAGAGAGTGGCTAGGTCACAGGAACGTAGCCCACCTAACTCTGTCGCCCTCTAGGCGGCTGAATAGGAAAGTAATACGCAGTATGTTTCGGACAGCCTTTGTGATAGGATGTGTTCTCCATGGAAATTTGAAAGATTCGGTATGGACGTGTGTTTGCGCTCGAGGGAGTGGCTAGATCACAGGCACGTAGCTGACCTAACCGTGTCGCCCTCTAGGCGGATGAATAGAGAAGTAATACGCAGTATGTTTCCGACAGCCTTTGTGATAGGGTGTGTTCTCCATGGGAATTTGAAAGATTCAGTATGGACGTGTGTTTGCGCTAGAGAGAGTGGCTAGGTCACAGGAACGTAGCCCACCTAACCGTGTCGCCCTCTAGGCGGCTGAATAGAGAAGTAATACGCAGTATGTTTCGGACAGCCTTTGTGATAGGGTGTGTTCTCCATGGAAATTTGAAAGATTCAGTATGGACGTGTGTTTGCGCTAGAGAGAGTGGCTAGGTCACAGGAACGTAGCCCACCTAACTGTGTCGCCCTCTAGGCGCCTGAATAGAGAAGTAATACGCAGTATGTTTCGGACAGCCTTTGTGATAGGATGTGTTCTCCATGGAAATTTGAAAGATTCAGTATGGAAGTGTGTTTGCGCTAGACAGAGTGGCTAGGTCACAGGAACGTAGCCCACCTAACCGTGTCGCCCTCTAGGCGGCTGAATAGAGAAGTAATACGCATTATGTTTCGGACAGCCTTTGTGATAGGATGTGTTCTCCATGGAAATTTGAAAGATTCGGTATGGACGTGTGTTTGTGCTGAAGAGAGTGGCTTGGTCACAGGAACGTAGCCCACCTAAACGTGTCACCCTCTAGGCGGCTGAATAGAGAAGTAATACGCAGTATGTTTCGGACAGCCTTTGTGATAGGATGTGTTCTCCATGGAAATTTGAAAGATTCGGTGTGGACGTGTGTTTGCGATACAGAGAGTGGCTAGGTCACAGGAACGTAGCCCACCTAACTGTGTCGCCCTCTAGGCGGCTGAATAGATAAGTAATACGGAGTATGTTTCGCACAGCCTTTGTGATAGGATGTGTTCTCCATGGAACTTTGAAAGATTCGGTATGGACGTGTGTTTGCGCTAGAGAGAGTGGCTAGGTCACAGGACCGTAGCCCACCTAACCGTGTCGCCCTCTAGGCGGCTGAATAGAGAAGTAATACGCAGTATGTTTCGGACAGCCCTTGTGATAGTGTGTGTTCTCCATGGAAATTTGAAAGATTCAGTATGGACGTGTGTTTGCGCTAGAGAGAGTGGCTAGGTCACAGGAACGTAGCCCACCTAACTGTGTCGCCCTCTAGGCGGCTGAATACAGAAGTAATACGCAGTATGTTTCGGACAGCCTTTGTGATAGGATGTCTTCTCCATGGAAATTTGAAAGATTCGGTATGGACGTGTGTTTGCGCTAGAGAGAGTGGCTAGGTCACAGGAACGTAGCCCACCTAACCGTGTGCCCTCTAGGCGGCTGAATAGAGAAGTAATACACAGTATGTTTTGGACAGCCTTTGTGATAGGATGTGTTCTCCATGGAACTTTGAAAGATTCGGTATGGACGTGTGTTTGCGCTAGAGAGAGTGGCTAGGTCACAGGAACGTAGCCCACCTAACCGTGTCGCCCTCTAGGCGGCTGAATAGAGAAGTAATACGCAGTATGTTTCGGACAGCCTTTGTGATAGGGTGTGTTCTCCATGGAAATTTGAAAGATTCAGTATGGACGTGTTTTTGCGCTAGAGAGAGTGGCTAGGTCACAGGAACGTAGCCCACCTAACTGTGTCGCCCTCTAGGCGGCTGAATAGGGAAGTAATACGCAGTATGTTTCGGACAGCCTTTGTGATAGGGTGTGTTCTCCAAGGAAATTTGAAAGATTCAGTATGGACGTGTGTTTGCGCTAGAGAGAGTGGCTAGGTCAGAGAAATGTAGCCCACCTAACTGTGTCGCCCTTTAGGCAGCTGAATAGAGAAGTAATACGCAGTATGTTTCGGACAACCTATGTGATAGGATGTGTTACCCATGGAACTTTGAAAGATTCGGTATAGACGTGTTTTTGCGCTAGAGAGAGTGGCTAGGTCACAGAGACGTAGCCCACCTAACTGTGTCGCCCACTAGGCGGCTGAATAGAGAAGTAATACGGAGTATGTTCGGACAGCCTTTGTGATAGGGTGTGTTCTCCAAGGAAATTTGAATGATTCAGTATGGATGTGTGTTTGCGCTAGAGAGAGTGGCTAGGTCACAGGAACGTAGCCCACCTAACTGTGTCGCCCTCTAGGCAGCTGAATAGGGAAGTAATACGCAGTATGTTTCGGACAGCCTTTGTGATAGGGTGTGTTCTCCATGCAAATTTGAAAGATTCAGTATGGACGTGTGTTTGCGCTAGACAGAGTGGCTAGGTCACAGGAACGTAGCCCACCTAACTGTGTCGCCCTCTAGGCGGCTGAATAGGGAAGTACTACGCAGTATGTTTCGGACAGCCTTTGTGATAGGGTGTGTTCTCCATGCAAATTTGAAAGATTCAGTATGGACGTGTGTTTGCGCTAGAGAGAGTGGCTAGGTCACAGGAACGTAGCCCACCTAACTGTGTCGCCCTCTTGGCGGCTGAATAGGGAAGTAATACGCAGTATGTTTCGGACAACCTATGTGATTGGGTGTGTTCCCTATGTAACTTTGAAAGATTCAGTATGGACGTGTGTTTGCGCTAGAGAGAGAGGCTAGGTCACAGGAACGTAGCCCACCTAACTGTGTCGCCCTCTAGGCGGCTGAATAGGAAAGTAATACGCAGTATGTTTCGGACAGCCTTTGTGATAGGATGTGTTCTCCATGGAAATTTGAAAGATTCGGTATGGATGTGTGTTTGCGCTCGAGGGAGTGGCTAGATCACAGGCACGTAGCTGACCTAACCGTGTCGCCCTCTAGGCGGATGAATAGAGAAGTAATACGCAGTATGTTTCGGACAGCCTTTGTGATAGGGTGTGTTCTCCATGGAAATTTGAAAGATTCAGTATGGACGTGTGTTTGCGCTAGAGAGAGTGGCTAGGTCACAGGAACGTAGGCCACCTAACCGTGTCGCCCTCTAGGCGGCTGAATAGAGAAGTAATACGCAGTATGTTTCGGACAGCCTTTGTGATAGGGTGTGTTCTCCATGGAAATTTGAAAGATTCAGTATGGACGTGTGTTTGCGCTAGAGAGAGTGGCTAGGTCACAGGAACGTAGCCCACCTAACCGTGTCGCCCTCTAGGCGGCTGAATAGAGAAGTAATACGCAGTATATTTCGGACAGCATTTGTGATAGGATGTGTTCTCCATGGAAATTTGAAAGATTCGGTATGGACGTGTGTTTGCGCTAGAGAGAGTGGCTTGGTCACAGGAACGTAGCCCACCTAAACGTGTCACCCTCTAGGCGGCTGAATAGGGAAGTAATACGCAGTATGTTTCGGACAGCCTTTGTGATAGGATGTGTTCTCCATGGAAATTTGAAAGATTCGGTGTGGACGTGTGTTTGCGATACAGAGAGTGGCTAGGTCACAGGAACATAGCCCACCTAACTGTGTCGCCCTCTAGGCGGCTGAATAGGTAAGTAATACGCAGTATGTTTCGGACAGCCTTTGTGATAGGATGTGTTCTCCATGGAACTTTGAAAGATTCGGTGTGGACGTGTGTTTGCGCTAGAGAGAGTGGCTAGGTCACAGGAACGTAGCCCACCTAACCGTGTGGCCCTCTAGGCGGCTGAATAGAGAGGTAATACGCAGTATGTTTCGGACAGCCTTTGTGATAGGATGTGTTCTCCATGGAACTTTGAAAGATTCGGTATGGACGTGTGTTTGCGCTAGAGAGAGTGGCTAGGTCACAGGAACGTAGCCCACCTAACCGTGTCGCCCTCTAGGCGGCTGAATAGAGAAGTAATACGCAGTATGTTTCGGACAGCCTTTGTGATAGGATGTGTTCTCCATGGAAGTTTGAAAGATTCGGTATGGACGTGTGTTTGCGCTAGAGAGAGTGGCTAGGTCACAGGAACGTAGCCCACCTAACCGTGTCGCCCTCTAGGTGGCTGAATAGAGAAGTAATACGCAGTATGTTTCGGACAGCCTTTGTGATGGGGTGTGTTCTCCATGGAAATTTGAAAGATTCAGTATGGACGTGTGTTTGCGCTAGAGAGAGTGGCTAGGTCACAGGAACGTAGCCCACCTAACTGTGTCGCCCTCTAGGCGGCTGAATAGGGAAGTAAGACGCAGTATGTTTCGGACAGCCTTTGTGATAGGATGTGTTCTCCAAGGAAATTTGAAAGATTCAGTATGGACGTGTGTTTGCGCTAGAGAGAGTGGCTAGGTCAGAGAAATGTAGCCCACCTAACTGTGTCGCCCTCTAGGCAGCTGAATAGAGAAGTAATACGCAGTATGTTTCTGGCAGCCTTTGTGATAGGGTGTGTTCACCATGGAAATTTGAAAGATTCGGTATGGACGTATGTTTGCGCTAGAGAGAGTGGCTAGGTCACAGGAACTTGGCCCACCTAACCGTGTCGCCCTCTAGGCGGCTGAATAGGGAAGTAATACGCAGTATGTTTCGGACAGCCTATGTTATAGGATGTGTTCCCCATGGAACTTTGAAAGATTCGGTATAGACATGTGTTTGCGCTAGAGAGAGTGGCTAGGTCACAGAGACGTAGCCCACCTAACTGTGTCGCCCACTAGGCGGCTGAATAGAGAAGTAATACGGAGTATGTTCGGACAGCCTTTGTGATAGGGTGTGTTCTCCAAGGAAATTTGAAAGATTCAGTATGGATGTGTGTTTGCGCTAGAGAGAATGGCTAGGTCACAGGAACGTAGCCCACCTAACCGTGTCCCCCTCTAGGCGGCTGAATAGAGAAGTAATACGCAGTATGTTTCGGACAGCCTTTGTGATAGGGTGTGTTCTCCATGGAAATTTGAAAGATTCAGTATGGACGTGTGTTTGCGCTAGAGAGAGTGGCTAGGTCACAGGAACGTAGCCCACCTAACTGTGTCGCCCTCTAGGCGGCTGAATAGTGTAGTAATACGCAGTATGATTCGGACAGCCTTTGTGATACGATGTGTTCTCTATGGAACTTTGAAAGATTCGGTATGGACGTATGTTTGCGCTAGAGAGAGTGGCTAGGTCACAGGAAATTGGCCCACCTAACCGTGTCGCCCTCTAGGCGGCTGAATAGAGAAGTAATACGCAGTATGTTTCGGATAGCCTTTGTGATAGGGTGTGTTCTCCATGGAAATTTGAAAGGTTTAGTATGGACGTGTGTTTGCGCTAGAGAGAGTGGCTAGGTCACAGGAACGTAGCCCACCTAAGCGTGTCGCCCTCTAGGCGGCTGAATAGAGAAGTAATACGCAGTATGTTTCGGACAGCCTTTGTGATAGGGTGTGTTCACCATGGAAATTTGAAAGATTCGGTATGGACGTGTGTTTGCGCTAGAGAGGGTGGCTAGGTCACAGGAACGTAGCCCACCTAACTGTGTCGCCCTCTAGGCGGCTGAATAGGGAAGTAATACGCAGTATGTTTCGGATAGCCTATGTGATAGGATGTGTTCCCCATGGAACTTTGAAAGATTCGGTATGGACGTGTGTTTGCGCTAGAGAGAGTGGCTAGGTCACAGAAACGTAGCCCATCTAACTGTGTCGCCCACTAGGCGGCTGAATAGAGAAGTAATACGCAGTATGTTCGGACAGCCTTTGTAATAGGGTGTGTTCTCCAAGGAAATTTGAAAGATTCAGTATGGACGTGTGTTTGCGCTAGAGAGAGTGGCTAGGTCACAGGAACGTAGCCCACCTAACTGTGTCGCCCTCTAGGCGGCTGAATAGAGAAGTAATACGCAGTATGTTTCGGACAGCCTTTGTGATAGGGTGTGTTACCCATGGAAATTTGACAGATTCAGTATGGACGTGGGTTTGCGCTAGAGAGAGTGGCTAGGTCACGGAAACGTAGCCCACCTAACTGTGTCGCCCTCTAGGCGGCTGAATAGGGAAGTAATACGCAGTATGTTTCGGACAGCCTTTGTGATACGATGTGTTCTCCATGGAAATTTGAAAGATTCAGTATGGACGTGTGTTTGCGCTAGAGAGAGTGGCTAGGTCACTGGAAAGTAGCCCACCTAACCGTGTCGCCCTCTAGGCGGCTGAATAGGGAAGTAATACGCAGTATGTTTCGGACAGCCTTTGTGATAGGATGTGTTCTCCATGGAAATTTGAAAGATTCAGTATCGACGTGTGTTTGCGCTAGAGAGAGTGGCTAGGTCACAGGAACATAGCCCACCTAACTGTGTCGCCCTCTAGGCGGCTGAATAGGGAAGTAATACGCAGTATGTTTCGGACAGCCTTTGTGATAGGATGTGTTCTCCATGGAACTTTGAAAGATTCGGTATGGACGTGTGTTTGCGCTAGAGAGAGTGGCTAGGTCACAGGAACGTTGCCAACCTAACAGTGTCGCCCTCTAGGTGGCTGAATAGAGAAGTAATACGCAGTATGTTTCGGACAGCCTTTGTAATAGGGTGTGTTCTCCATGGAAATTTGAAAGATTCAGTATGGACGTGTGTTTGCACTAGAGAGAGTGGCTAGGTCACCGGAACGTAGCCCACCTAACCGTGTCGCCCTCTAGGCGGCTGAATAGAGAAGTAATACGCTGTATGTTTCGGACAGCCTTTGTGATAAGGTGTGTTCTCCATGGAAATTTGAAAGATTCAGTATGGACGTGTGTTTGTGCTAGAGAGAGTGGCTAGGTCACAGAAACGTAGCCCACCTAACTGTGTCGCCCTCTAGGCGGCTGAATAGGGAAGTAATACGCAGTATGTTTCGGACAGCCTTTGTGATAGGATGTGTTCTCCATGGAAATTTGAAAGATTCAGTATGGACGTGTGTTTGCGCTAGAGAGAGTGGCTTGGTCACAGGAACGTAGCCCACCTAACCGTGTCGCCCTCTAGGCGGCTGAATAGAGAAGTAATACACAGTATGTTTCGGACAGCCTTTGTGATAGGATGTGTTCTCCATGGAAATTTGAAAGATTCAGTATGGACGTGTGTTTGCGCTAGAGCATTATCCCCTCACATGTAAATCGTCTCGTTCACTGATTCTTCATATTTTCCATCTTCGTTTGGTTGACAGAACATCGTTTGTGGTGTGTGTTATGTGCATCTTGATCGTGAAAAACAGGTGGACGAGACGTCTGCTGGTTCTCAAGACATGAGTAACATCTTAGCTGACTTTGTAAAGTAGAAGGATGATTTGGAATCTGTCATACCATAGACATACATACTCGTTAAAAAAATATGAGTGGAAGTAACAGTTTCCCCTATTTTTCGAGTTTTCTTGTAAAATTATTGCCGGCCCTGTGGCCGAGCGGTTCTAGGCGCTTCAGGCTGGATTGCGCGACCGCTACGGTCGCAGGTTCGAATCCTGCTTCGGGCATGGATGTGTGTGATGTCCTTAGGTTAGTTAGGTTTAAGTAGTTCTAAGTTCTAGGGGACTGATGGCCTCAGATGTTAAGTCCTATAGTGCTCAGACCCATTTGAACCACTTTGTAAAATTCTTCACAGACGCGAAAAGTTTCTAGCTACTGCTGAGTGATTGATATTGAGAACTATGGTGTAAAAGTTATGATATTCTGGCAAACCATTTGAAAATACGTATGCTCTTGTAAACGCAGAATCTGGAGATGGCTGTAGAAAGCATGGCAGGAAGCAAGCAAGCAGGTCAGGGTTTCTCTTGTGAATATTGTGTGTTCAGGTATCTCCTATAACAGGATACCAGCCCATTGTTTCCTGTCGGGTTTTCCTCCATTAGCCGAAGATAAAGTTTTAATGCTCCCGGTACTCGCCTTTCTCTCGTCTGCTCCACTCCTAATGAGGGAGTGCATTGCGCAGGGGCTACGTGATTTTCAGCTTTGTGGGCATGGGAGCTGGGTCTGCTGGTAGAGTTGCTAAGTGATCACAGAAGCGCTATGTGGTGTTTTACTACGCCAACGTACTCGGCATCCGCTGGGACTCTCGAGACCGCGAGACCGTACCAGTCTTTAGCCCTCATTAAGTGTAGGGAAGGTTAGCGAGGAACCGGCGAAACAATCACACTATATATATATATATATATATATATATATATATATATATATATATCATAGTTTTATCAGTTTTACGTGCATCGAAAAATGTGTTAACGTGTTGTCATTGATAGTGAATTGAACGACGAATACCTATCACAGTGCGACGTTTCTCGCTACCATAGCAGCATTTAAAAAACTGCAAAGCTCATAGCTCACAAATTAACTAAATGCAATTATTCACGAATTATGCGTCACCGCATTTCGTGTAAATTGACCGTCTGGCATTTCACACGCGGTTCGCACAAATCAGTACGCTATCGAATAGTAATTACGTGGGATATAGTGCGATACATCCGTCAGCAATATTAAAAGCTTGTGACCGTGACCTTTGCTAGAAAAGTGTAATCAGATCAAATTGACTGTGGAGATTCATACCAACAAATAACTTCTACAAGGCAGTCATTGAAGAAATACAGGAACCAATCACATTTTACATATCTTTATGTATTCCAAGACACGATTCGGGCTTTTGTCGACAGCATTTTCAACGCTGCAGCTACCTTTTTAACCTGCAACTTGTAAGAGGGAAGGTCATGAGGTTTTTACTATCCCCACGAACAAATGGAGTTACATAATTTATTTTTTGTTTGTTTGCAGATAATTTATCAGGCCAAAGTACCACCACTACGGAGCCATAATAAAATGGCGCAGCGCATTAATAAACTGGCGTACAGAGCTCCTTGTTTCTTATTTACTCGCACATATGTAATAAACAATATCCGGTAGCACATAAAATAAGTGGTAATTACAGCGAATAATCGATAGACTGCGTAGAGCGTCTACATCTACTCTTTCTTTCCAGCTCAGAGACACTGCGAAGAATCATTGAGTTTGCACTGTATACCTTACACATAAAGTATGTAGCAGATGATCCATTATCCACAATGTTTCCTCCGCCCCCTCCATCCCCAAATGTTAAAGATATTTTAGGTTAAAACGTATGTGGCGCCCTAAACTAGTGGTGTCTTGAGGTTCAGTTGGAGGCATGGGCTGTGGCAATTGCAGACTAGGTGTCTCCGGTATTCTTGTGGAATTACAACGGAAGCAGCATCTCGATGCTAACTCGAGTCAAGGCTGACTTGAACCTGTCGACGCATATTGTGACAGAAGGACCACTGATATTTACCTCACACGTTTTGTCGTAGCGTGCCAATACCGTGTATGCGCCATGTATTGGGGGGGGGGGGGGGGGCTGGAGAGGTTTTCGAATAGCATTGTGTCGGACGAAAACCTGTTTGCCAGACTAAATCTCAGTAAACAAATGGTCTTCGGACAGTGAGGATGCAGCTTAAGAAACTGCAAGCGAAGATGTTGTGCAAAGCCCGTGTCTTCAGGAACACTGTTTGATGTATCAGCAAAGAAGTATGCCGGTAGACGAAGTGGCTGTCCCTACACTGTCAGCTGTTGCGATCAGATCTGCTTTGAAGACTGTCCGGAGGCCTAGTAGAACAATTCATAGGTTGTCAGTCCAGAGCTATGTGGCATGACATGTGAGCGAAGCTCTTAACTGCCGATGCACGTGACCATTGGCGGCGTGAGAGACGCGGGTTCGAATACGGTTCATGCCGAACAACGATGATAGTGGTTTAATGAGCCATGACTGCAAATGTTTGCCGTGACCAGTAGATACATGGAGGGGAATGCCGAAGCGCCGGATCCACGCAAGGAAAAATCCCTTTATAGTGCTATGTTCAAGCTCGGCATTCGGTGTGTCGGATCAGTAAGCCTCACAGTGTTTCAAGGCGTGCTATCAGCTGGCTGTCTCTTCCCTGGGCGTTGGAAAGTGCTACGAAGTTCCTTTGTGACAGTGTCAGTGCGAGATTGTGCATCTCCTGGTCCATTCTGCTCACCATCAACATGCTGAATATGTGTTTTAAATCGCACGATGAAGTCTGGATGCTGTAACTGGCGCAGTGATGCATTTTCTGGCTTCTGGCGGGAAGCAGACAGCGTGGCTTATCGTCTCTAAAAGCAGCGTAAATTGTCTAACTTTTGATTGACGTATACGCCGCATACAGTTCGCAGTTGTATCTTGTCCAATTTACTTGTGAAGCTGATAATTTATCGCTAAAGATAGCTAGAGGCTGTCGGTAGTATTGCACATGTTGTTGTAACACGGCTCCAATTGCAGCAGATGATGCATCTACCATAACTGTGAGAGGTGCGTTAGGAAGCTTTTACTCTGGCCAAGGATGCTTTCTTTTTATCAGTTGACTGTAGCGTGTCTCCACGTTTAAGTTAACTTTTTAACATTTCGTTGAAGTGTGCTGCCAACAACGTGTGATTGTGCACAAAACTTTGATAAAAGTTTGCCAAGCCCAAGAAAGGGCGCAATTCTTATTGTAGTGGGTTAGGAAAACTGAGAAATAGCTTTCACTCCATCTTCAGGTGACAGGATTCCTTATTCATTGATACCCAAGGGCTTCTATTTCTATTGCTTCGAAGACGCGGTTTTGCTGGTTAATCACTAAATCATGTTCTTGTAGGCCAGTGAATAGTTGCTGCAGATGTGCAAAATGCTCTGCCTCATTAGATGACATCACAATCAGTTCATCAATGTAGATATAACCACGTGGAGTGAAGAGGCCGAACTCCTAAATGAGACGCGAGAACTCTTCCTTTGTGGCCTTTAGTTTTTCTGGATGCAGATGACGTGGTTGGGCATGAACTGGAGGTCCTGATGTAGTAACAACGCGATGTACTTGTGGGTGTAGCATCAGTGATGCAGTAGGCGATGACTTCAGGGAACTGATGGAGCACGTAGTGGTATCGTGATTCACCTTCAGTCACTTTAATGCCACCGTAGTTCCCATGACTAGACACCCGTGCTGTAGTATCAAGCAGGCAGATCCATTCCAACAGTCGGCTAGGCAAACTTGCAGCAATGAATCTCTACGTGAATTCAGGTCGAAAATTTAAGTTTAGGTGTACGTTAGTGTATCCTTAAGTACCGGTGGGAGATCCATTCTCAATATAGAAGTAACTACCATCGGTATTCCGCCATGGAAGACGAGAAGAGGTATAAACTGAGAGATCAGCACCAGCATCAAAGAGAAAATAGTTTGGTAGTGTGCTCTGCTATGAAAAGTCAACGGCTGTCCGGTTTAAAATCAGTCGCAGTCGCTATTGATTTCTAACAGCGTTTGCCTTGTCATTCGGTGGTCGACACTGCCGAGGTTCAGCTCCAAAAATTTTGTGGTGCCGACAGATATTTGCCTTGGTGGGCGAACACCCGTTTCTGCTGGAAGAGCGTCGCCGTCGCAAAGGACGTGAGGAGTGCCGTATTTACAGTACCGCGGCTTGGTTAGACAGTTCAGCCACTTGGGTTTCCAGTGCTTCCAGAGAAGTCGCTATTCTAGCAGAGATGGTTGCTCCCTCGACTATTCGGTCAACAGGTTGAACGAGAACGTCGAAGACACCAGCGCAGATTGTGAGTCCTTACTTTGCATTCGCAGATAAGCGCGAGAGCCATATATTCTGCAGAATATCTTCATAACTCCGTTGCAAGCCAGCGTGCGAAGATGGCGAATTAGTTGAGTTGGTTTGTGGTCTCGGAGTTCAATGCGTGGCAATTTTTCAAGTCACCCAACATCTGAATGCAAAAAGTACGTTACAAGCACACGCTAAACAAGAGTAATTTTCTGTGCTTGTTGGTGAAGCTAGGAAGTCTTGTACATCGCTAGCAATTTGCTTGTTAAGCATAGCCACCACATAGGTGTATTTAGTATCGTCCGAAGTGATGTGATCCAAAACAAATTGGCTCTGAAGTTAGGCGGGTACTGGATTATCCGGCCAGAAGGGAGGGCGTTTCATCGAAATAGGAGTAAGGATCACATTTGCCGCTAGTAAGTGAGTGCCTGCAGGTTTCCATATACTATCATGGTAGGCGTTGATCTCACTCCGCTAGCCTTCACGAGTGATTCTGTGCGGCCCGATTGACGCGAATTCTTTCTTAAGGTGCATTTTATTGTTCCTGCTCGCAATTCAGTTTGGCAAGAGATGCGACGGTTCCAGCGCAGTATTCAGAAACTCGGGGTCACCAAATTTTGTCGTAATACTTAATTGCAACGGGTAATTCTGAGGCTGCTAACAACGTCTGTGTCTATTCTTTGTTTTCAGTTCGTTTCATAACAATACTCGCAAACGTGACGTTATTCAGAAGTCGCACAAGATACCTATGAACGAATGATCAGCTATCGCCGTTAGATAGCATTCGATAGAGGCGTCTCACAAGATTTCATGCGCGTGTACCGGAGATTTACAAAAACACGTCATGCTTGGAATGATTTTTTACAATTATTGCTATAATAAAATGTCACTAATGATTTATCGGAGGTTAATAAAAATGGTTCAAATGGCTCTGAGCACTATGGGACTTAACATCTGAGGTCATCAGTCCCCTAGAACTTAGAACTGCTTATACCTAACTAACCTAAGGACATCACACACATCCATGCCCGAGGCAGGATTCGAACCTGCGAACGTAGCGGTCGCGCGGTTCCAGACTGAAGCGCCTGGAACCGCTCGGCCACACTGGCCGGCGGAGGTTAATACCTTCATAGTAGAGAGCTCTCTTAGGAGTGAGTTGTTATCGTCAATATTTCATAAATTAAGAATGAAATAGACTTTTTTTATAATTTGCAGTATGCCGTTTCAGTGTAACAGAGCACTGAAAATTTATCACAAGCTTATCTCCATTATCATTAAATGTCACTTAATAACGCATCAGCGATACAAGCCTTAAAAAAATGGAAATGAGCGTTTGGCGTCATTGGCCGGGAGGCCCCTTGCGGGGCAGGTCCGACCGCCTTGGTGCAGGTCTTATTACATTCGAAGCCACATTGGGCGACCTGCGTGCCAGATGGGGATGGATGAAACGATGACGAAGACAACACCCAGTCCCTGAGCGGAGAAAATCCCCGACCCAGCCGGGAATCGAACCCGGGCTCGTAGGACGGCAAACCGTCACGCTGACCACTTTTTTTTTCGATATTGTGCGTTGCACTTGTTCGGTTCGGATGTCCCATGACACCCGTTCAAGTTCAGTGTTGAGCCGTTGACTCAGTTTTTTATTACAGAGGGCAGCTAACCCTCTGACCGAACACGATGAGCTACAGTGCTGGCACCACTCAGCTATCGGGGCGGACACAAGCCTCAAAGATAAAGTACGATAATCACGGCCGGAGCTAAACATCACATGGCCAAGTATCAGCTAATAAATAATGTCGCGGTTTTTCGATTCGAAAGTTGTTGGTTCGCGTAGCTTTACATGCAATTTTTTTTCATGTTAGTGTTTTTAACATGTGCTGTTACTTTCTTATGAATGTAATACAAGTGTATTCTTCAATATTGGATGTTATTTACATTCACTCTGATCTGAGAAAGAAGGACGAACCAAATATTTTGCATTTTCCGAGTATGTAGTTAGGCAGAAACCTAAGAGGACAGCTTGAAGTGCTGTAAGTGAAACGGGGAGCATTAACGTTAATATTCTTCCTCGTAACAAAGAATTCGCTGTTTGTTTACGAATTTGTGAAGTTTTCCGAGGGTGCGGTTAGGCAGGACCTTAAGAGTACAGCTGTAATTGCTGCGACTAAAACGAGCTGTAAGACAATTTCTATTTTTTCTTCTCACGAATATTTATCTCTTTTTTGTTTCCGAATATGTAGCGACTTCCGAGTATGCACTTAGGCAGGAACCTAATATGAGAGCTTAAATTTCTGCGAGAGAATCGAGGAGCAACAATATTCATATTCTTCTTTGTCACAAAGTCAATAGCCGATCATGCGGCCGTCGATATTGCGCATGACATCAAAACGCGACTTTTGAGAGGAATTGTGAAACGAGCATTACCCTTATTTCAGTGCGCGAAGATTAAGAGAGCTCACACTGTACACTGCACACATGAAATATGTTGCAGACAATTCACTGTCCACATACATTTTGATTCGCTGTTTTACTGATGTACGGATAAATTCATCTTTCCGACACAATACAAAAAAAATGTAACATGGAACAACATGCAGCTCATCCCAGTACTTATATTTGTTGTTGGTTAAAGTACATTTAAGGAAACTGGAATGTAGAGAGCTTCCAGTTCCGAACACATTGTGAATTGCTTTTGATAGGAATATAACTGTCACAGAAAACGAAGACAGTACTTTTCAGTATAAAAGACACACTGGGGACTAATATACTCGTACTTTTAAAGATTGTGTAGTCTCCTGCAAAGACTATACTGAAGAAAGACTCGGCAAGGTGAGCAGTAGAGAGATTTATGCAAACGGAGAAATTTATCAATGGTATCTCAAGTTTCCCCGTAGTGATTTATAGAACGTATTTTTTTCGAGTTGTGTAGTTATGTAACATATTTGTTTGCCGAAAATGAATTCGGAGTTTAGATTGATCGTGGGTTCCCATAACTCATATAAGTTCATCTCAGCCCGCAAAGAAGCCGAATAGTTCATTTGTATACAATCACTGTTTCCGAAGAAGCTCCGTTCTCTTCAACATGTAAGTCACTGCATGAAAAATTAATTTCAGAAATAGTGTTACAGTTTCTCTTGTCATCAACTCGCGAGATAAAAGTCATGAGGAGCGTAACAGGGATGACGACATCTACATCTACGTCCATACTCCGCAAGCCACTTGACGGTGTGTGGCGGAGGGAACTTTGAGTACCTCTATCGGTTCTCCACTCTGGATGCTTCAGTTTACATTACCGTCACGTAACTCAGTCACAGAGTAGCAAAGAGCTTCTATATGCGGTTCCAAAACAGTAAAAAAATTCTTCACTCGCGTTAAAATACCCTCAGATTCTGCAAAAGGAAAGGAAAAAGCCATTCTCTGTTTAAAATATGCTGTACAGGTCTCCCGCCCTCAACGCTTGTAAAATTAACGTATATCGTTCGTTGAAAATTATGATTAGTAATTTCAACGAATCAGCCCGTTACTCTGAGATAACATTTAATTCCATCACCAACTTTCGCTCAAAATTAAACTTTCATTCGTATCGAAGTTAATCTGAGAGACTTCCATCGTCAACTTACTGTTAAAATTCATTCAGCAAATAATTAGAGACATTCATTTAAATAATAATTATTCCGACGCTTCAGTGTTGTTCGGAGATTCTAAGGACAATACGTAAGCGCTTCGCTGATCGGCGATGGCCGGCTTTCGACCTTCTGCAGCCGGTTGCCACTCGACAGCAGGACTCGGTCTTCGGAGGCGTCACACGTTGTCCCACTGAACAGCAGTTACACGAAAATAAAAACAATTTTTGTTCTTACGTAGAAAAAAGGTATCTACTTAAACAAAGTACACTCCTGGAAATTGAAATAAGAACACCGTGAATTCATTGTCCCAGGAAGGGGAAACTTTATTGACACATTCCTGGGGTCAGATACATCACATGATCACACTGACAGAACCACAGGCACATAGACACAGGCAACAGAGCATGCACAATGTCGCCACTAGTACAGTGTATATCCACCTTTCGCAGCAATGCAGGCTGCTATTCTCCCATGGAGACGATCGTAGAGATGCTGGATGTAGTCCTGTGGAACGGCTTGCCATGCCATTTCCACCTGGCGCCTCAGTTGGACCAGCGTTCGTGCTGGACGTGCAGACCGCGTGAGACGACGCTTCATCCAGTCCCAAACATGCTCAATGGGGGACAGATCCGGAGATCTTGCTGGCCAGGGTAGTTGACTTACACCTTCTAGAGCACGTTGGGTGGCACGGGATACATGCGGACGTGCATTGTCCTGTTGGAACAGCAAGTTCCCTTGCCGGTCTAGGAATGGTAGAACGATGGGTTCGATGACGGTTTGGATGTACCGTGCACTATTCAGTGTCCCCTCGACGATCACCAGTGGTGTACGGCCAGTGTAGGAGATCGCTCCCCACACCATGATGCCGGGTGTTGGCCCTGTGTGCCTCGGTCGTATGCAGTCCTGATTGTGGCGCTCACCTGCACGGCGCCAAACACGCATACGACCATCATTGGCACCAAGGCAGAAGCGACTCTCATCGCTGAAGACGACACGTCTCCATTCGTCCCTCCATTCACGCCTGTCGCGACACCACTGGAGGCGGGCTGCACGATGTTGGGGCGTGAGCGGAAGACGGCCTAACGGTGTGCGGGACCGTAGCCCAGCTTCATGGAGACGGTTGCGAATGGTCCTCGCCGATACCCCAGGAGCAACAGTGTCCCTAATTTGCTGGGAAGTGGCGGTGCGGTCCCCTACGGCACTGCGTAGGATCCTACGGTCTTGGCGTGCATCCGTGCGTCGCTGCGGTCCGGTCCCAGGTCGACGGGCACGTGCACCTTCCGCCGACCACTGGCGACAACATCGATGTACTGTGGAGACCTCACGCCCCACGTGTTGAGCAATTCGGCGGTACGTCCACCCGGCCTCCCGCATGCCCACTATACGCCCTCGCTCAAAGTCCGTCAACTGCACATACGGTTCACGTCCACGCTGTCGCGGCATGCTACCAGTGTTAAAGACTGCGATGGAGCTCCGTATGCCACGGCAAACTGGCTGACACTGACGGCGGCGGTGCACAAATGCTGCGCAGCTAGCGCCATTCGACGGCCAACACCGCGGTTCCTGGTGTGTCCGCTGTGCCGTGCGTGTGATCATTGCCTGTACAGCCCTCTCGCAGTGTCCGGAGCAAGTATGGTGGGTCTGACACACCGGTGTCAATGTGTTCTTTTTTCCATTTCCAGGAGTGTATAATACCCGTAATAACGAATAGTACATGCATTTCGTCGAAGTTGCAAGTAGTTGTAAAGCTCTGTCAGTGTCATCTGGGTTTAATTTTGATTAAATTTTCAGCTATCTAACTATTGGACTCAAGTGTGAGAGCTTTACATACAGCATACGCTTCATTGCGAAATAAACCTAATCATATGCTTAATGCAAATACGCGTCTCACAAACTTTTCAAATATTAAATTAATTAATTCAAAAAGAAAATGTCACTTTGATATAATAACAGTCCAAGTCGCATTACTTCGTTTTACTGTACCTTTAGCACGTAATACACTTCTCTAATAATACCTAAGATCATCCAGTCTCTTTTTAACAGTTATGCTTGTTTCGTATTCACACTGAAGTAACCATTGCTACGTTGCGTTTCGACATTCATTAAAAAGGTAACCACTGATCACACAAGCCTTCTCAATCACGTTCTACTATCAACATGTTTCTTCTCGTTCATTACTGATTCTCTAAGACGACACTGTTTCAACGAAAGTTCTCATAATAAATCTCGCACGCATTTCCGCGAAACATCATAATTACTGAAACACGTTTCTTCGGCGACGCGAATTAACAACTTCAACTACAATGATGGAGAAAGAACGCGAAACACTAGAATGTACCTGTGCGGCTGGTCCCGGCGGGGGTTACAGTCCTCCCTTGGGCATGGGTGTGTGTGTTTGTCCTTAGGATAATTTAGGTTAAGTAGTGTGTAAGCTTAGGGACTGATGACCTCAGCAGTTAAGTCCCATAAGATTTCACACACATTTTTGAACTAGAATGTAACTAATACAGAGTAATGAAATTTAGGAGTACACTTTTTTAGGTAACATACTTAAGTGATTAATACTGAAAGATCACAGATAGAATACATTTTTTTTAGTTAGTGTACTTATGTGTTTAATATTGCAAGATCACAGATTAGTGTAAGAACAAGAGATCCACTGCAAATTGAAATGCTAGTACTTTAAAAACCACTGTAACTCCCAGAATGTTGACTGCAAGCGTGCAAACGTGCATGCATTGTGTTGTTAGGATACCAGATATCAGTTTGTGGGATACAGTTTCAGTCCTGTTGCACTTGGTCGGTCAATACAGCGACGGTTAATGCTGTTTGTAAATGACGCTGGAGTTGTCGTCCGGTGATGTGCAATATGTGCTCTGGTCTAGCAAAGCAACATGTCGACACTCTGTAGAACATGTAGGATTACAACAGCAGTAGGTGAGCCAGCGTTATCCTGTTGGAAAACCACAGGGTTCTGGGTTCGATTCCCGGCCGGGTTGGAGATTTTTTTTTCTGGCCGTGGTGTCTGTCCTCATCACTTCATCATCATCATCATTCGTGACGGTGGCTAGATTGGACTTTGGAAATAATTAGACTGGGTGCAAAGTGGGAGTTTGTAAGGGCGCTGATGACCGCGCAGATGAGCGCCCCACAAACCAAACATCATCATCATCGTCATGATCATCATCCTGTTGAAAAACACCCCCTGAAAACGCTGCTCATGAATGGCAGCACAACAAGCCGAATCACTAGACCTAAGCACAACTCTGCAGTCAGGTGCGTAGGATAATCGCGAGAGTTCTCCTGCTGTTATACAAAATAGCACCCCAGACCATACGTCTAGGTGAAGGTCCAATGAGTCTAGTATACAGAGAGGTTGCTTGCAGGCCCTCAACTGGCCTCCTTTTAACCAACACTTGGACATCACTGACACCGAGGCAGAACCAGCTTTCATGAGAAAACGCAACAGACCTCTGTGCTATTTTCCAATGAGCTCTCGCTTGACACCACTGAAGTAGCGAAACGCAATGGTTCGAGGTCAGTGGAATGCAGTCTACAGAACCTCTGGCTCGGAGCTATCCTTGAAGCAACCGATTTCTGATAGCTCGTTGTGTCACTATGGTGCCAACTGCTGCTCAAATTGCTGCTGCAGATGCAGTTAGATGCGCCAGAGCCGTACTCCGAACACGATGGTCTTCGCTCTCGGTAGTGCCACGTGGCCACCCGTAGCCTTTATTGTCTCCAAGCGACGAACAAACAGCAAAATGATTAAAAAACAATGGAAAGCCGTACATTCCCGTGACCACCGCTGGCAGCAACCATATACAGTGGCTACGTTCCTGCCACGTCTTTCTGTAATATCGCAGAAGCAACATCCTAGCCCTATTAGACGGCCTCGTTCAAACATAGTGCGGTGTTGATAATGGCATCTTTGTCACCGTAAAGGCTTTCTTGAGTAACATGAACTCAACGCGTCCAATCTCACAGGTAACTTACGCTCATGACAGTTACAGCGAGTATTTAAAGCAAACCTGATTTGCATTCTCGCAGTGGCTCTACTAGCATCACTCTATGCGATGTGCACGAAATTTGATTAGACGTCATCGTTCAGATGTAGAAACACGCCTACCAACTTTTCTTTAAATCGTACAACGCCTTCTTGGTGTTACAACTTCTTTTCCGTCAGTGCGTTAGTTATCTTTCTACGAAATTATTCCGCTCCACGTGGGAGCTCAACACCGTCTCTCCTTCATACATCAAGACGGCGCGTGTCTACTACAGGTGGGGCACTGTTGCCCCGTGTAAGAAAAGCCCCGCTCAGGTTTAAAAGTTCCAGAAGCCAGCGATAAGTAAGGAGTACAATCTCTATACGTTACAATCTCAAAAATAGCAGAACTCCGTACGTAGAGAGTGTCGCAAATAAATTTTCATTGTAAGTCTACGCTTGGCCGGCTGGTCGAATCGTACGATATCCAGATTTGTAGGGCATTTGGATGTGACACTAACCTAATGTTGTACTGCGTGAGAACAGGCGTTCTCGTTGTCAGGGGTCTGGCCAACCACATGACCACCACAAGGGTGGACCGCTGTATGGTGCACCAAACATATCCTCACCGCCTCAGATCTGTGCCAGCAATCCGAGAACAAGTAATGAACATACTGTATCATCCCATGCCACTGGTCGGAGACTAGAAGCAGTCGGATCAGCGAATTACTGCCGACTAGCGTTAACACCGAAACACAAACGTCTGCATTTGAAGTCGTGCTGTGACTGGGTAGCATGGGCTGCTGACGAATGGCGTCGCATTATCCTCAAGAATGGTTCGCGTTTCTCCTCTACCCAGATGACCCTCATATGCGAGTAAGGCGGCTGCCAGGTGAGAGATTCAATTCTTCTAATGTGATGGAGAGGCACAGCGATGTTACTTCCGGCGTCACGGTGTGAGGAACCATCAGGTTCAACTCCAATTCACTGCTGTTAGTTGTCGAGGAAACTCTGACAGTACAACAAAAAGTTACGGATATTATGCGTCCTTATGGTGTTACACACGCAACAGTATCGTGGTGCCATTTTTCAACAGGACAGTGCTGCACACGGTACATGTCTCTATGAACTGTCTGATACTGAGTTTACATCCACATCTCCATCTACGTGATTACTCTGCTATTCAGAATAAAGTGCCTGGTAGGGGGATCAATGAACCACCTTCATGCTGTCTCTCTACCGTTCCACTCTCGAACGGCACGCGGGAAAAACGATCACTTAAATTTTTCTGTGCGAGCACTGATTTCTCTTATTTTATCGTGATGATCATTTCTTCCTATGTAGGTGGGTGCCAATAGAATGTTTTCGCAGTCGGAGGAGAAAACTGGTAATTGAAATTTCATGAGAAGATGCCGTCGCTACGAAAAACGCCTTTGTTTTAATGATTGCCACTCCAATTGACGTATCATATCTGTGACACTATCTTCCCTATCTCGCGATAATACAAAACGAGCTGCCCTTCTTTGTACTTTTTCGATGTCATCCGTCAGTCCCGCCTGATGCGGATCCCACACCGCACAGCAACACTCCAGAGTAGGGTGGAGAAGCGTAGTGTAAGCAGTCTCTTTGGCAGACCTGTTGCACCTTCTAAGTGTTCTGCCAATGAATCGCAGTCTTTGATTTGCTCTTCTCACAATATTATCTATGTGATCGTTCCAATTTAGGTTATTTGTAATTGTAATCCCTAAGTATTTAGTTGAATTTACACCCCCCAGATTTGTGTGACTTATCGCGTCATCGAAATTTATCTGATCTCTTTTAGTGCTCATGTGAATAACTTCACACTTTTCTTTATTCGGGGTCAATTGCCACTTTTCGCACCATACAGATATCTTATCTAAATCATTTTGCAAGTCGTTTTGATCATCTGATGACTTTACAAGACGGTAAATGACAGCATCATCTGGAAACAATCTAAGGCGGCTACTCAGATTGTCCCCTACGTCGTTAATATACACTCCTGGAAATTGAAATAAGAACACCGTGAATTCATTGTCCCAGGAAGGGGAAACTTTATTGACACATTCCTGGGGTCAGATACATCACATGATGACACTGACAGAACCACAGGCACATAGACACAGGCAACAGAGCATGCACAATGTCGGCACTAGTACAGTGTATATCCACCTTTCGCAGCAATGCAGGCCGCTATTCTCCCATGGAGACGATCGTAGAGATGCTGGATGTAGTCCTGTGGAACGGCTTGCCATGCCATTTCCACCTGGCGCCTCAGTTGGACCAGCGTTCGTGCTGGACGTGCAGACCGCGTGAGACGACGCTTCATCCAGTCCCAAACATGCTCAATGGGGGACAGATCCGGAGATCTTGCTGGCCAGGGTAGTTGACTTACACCTTCTAAGGCACGTTGGGTGGCACGGGATACATGCGGACGTGCATTGTCCTGTTGGAACAGCAAGTTCCCTTGCCGGTCTAGGAATGGTAGAACGATGGGTTCGATGACGGTTTGGATGTACCGTGCACTATTCAGTGTCCCCTCGACGATCACCAGTGGTGTACGCCCAGTGTAGGAGATCGCTCCCCACACCATGATGCCGGGTGTTGGCCCTGTGTGCCTCGGTCGTATGCAGTCCTGATTGTGGCGCTCACCTGCACGGCGCCAAACACGCATACGACCATCATTGGCACCAAGGCAGAAGCGACTCTCATCGCTGAAGACGACACGTCTCCATTCGTCCCTCCATTCACGCCTGTCGCGAAACCACTGGAGGCGGGCTGCACGATGTTGGGGCGTGAGCGGACGACGGCCTAACGGTGTGCGGGACCGTAGCCCAGCTTCATGGAGACGGTTGCGAATGGTCCTCGCCGATACCCCAGGAGCAACAGTGTCCCTAATTTGCTGGGAAGTGGCGGTGCGGTCCCCTACGGCACTGCGTAGGATCCTACGGTCTTGGCGTGCATCCGTGCGTCGCTGCGGTCCGGTCCCAGGTCGACGGGCACGTGCACCTTCCGCCGACCACTGGCGACAACATCGATGTACTGTGGAGACCTCACGCCCCACGTGTTGAGCAATTCGGCAGTACGTCCACCCGGCCTCCCGCATGCCCACTATACGCCCTCGCTCAAAGTCCGTCAACTGCACATACGGTTCACGTCCACGCTGTCGCGGCATGCTACCAGTGTTAAAGACTGCGATGGAGCTCCGTATGCCACGGCAAACGGGCTGACACTGACGGCGGCGGTGCACAAATGCTGCGCAGCTAGCGCCATTCGACGGCCAACACCGCGGTTCCTGGTGTGTCCGCTGTGCCGTGCGTGTGATCGTTGCTTGTACAGCCCTCTCGCAGTGTCCGGAGCAAGTATGGTGGGTCTGACACACCGGTGTCAATGTGTTCTTTTTTCCATTTCCAGGAGTGTAGATTAGAAACAATAGAGGGCCTATAACACATCCTTGGGGAACGCCGGATATTGCTTCTATTTTACTCGAGGTCTTTTGTTTATTACTACGAACTGTGACCTTTCTGACAGGAAATCACGAATCCAGTCGCACAACTGAGTCGATATTCCGTAGGCACGCAGTTTGGTTAGAAGACGCTTGTGAGGAACGGTGTCCAAAGCCTTCTGGAAATCCAAAAATATGGAATCAATTTGACATCCCCTGTCGATAGCACTTATTGCTTCATGAGTATAAAGAGCTAGTTGTGTTTCACAAGAACGATACTTTCTGTATCCATGCTGACTGTTGTTGTTGGGGTCTTCAGTCCTGAGACTGGTTTGATACAGCTCTCCTTGCTTCTCTATCCTGTGCAAGCTTCTTCCATCTCCCAGTACCTACTGCAGCCTACATCCTTCTTAATCTGCTTAGTGTATTCATCTCTTGGTCACCCTATACGATTTTTACCCTCCACACTGCCCTCCAATACTAAATTGGTGGTCCCTTGATGCTTCAGAACATGTCCTACCAACCGATCCCTTCTTCTGGTCAAGTTGTGCCACAAACTACTCTTCTCTCCATTTCTATTCAATACCTCCTCATTAGTTATGTGATCTACCCATCTAATCTTCAGCGTTCTTCTGTCGCACCACATATCGAAAGCTTCTATTCTCTTCTTGTCTAAACTATATATCGTCCATGTTTCACTTCCATACATGGCTACACTCCATACAAATACTTTCACGAACGACTTCTTGACATTTAAATCTATACTCGATGTCAACAAATTTCTCTTCTTCAGAAACGCTTTCCTTGCCATTGCCAGTCTGCATTTTATATCCTCTCTACTTCGACCATCATCAGTTATTTTGCTCCCAAAATAGCAAAACTCCTTTACTACGTTGTCTCATTTACTAATCTAATTCCCTCAGCATCACCAGACTTAATTCGACTACATTCCATTATCCCTGTTTTGCTTTTGTTGATGTTCATCTTATACCCTCCTTTCAAGACATTGTCCATTCCGTTCAACTGCTCTTCCAAATCCTTTGCTGTCTCTGACAGAATTACAATGTCATCGGCGAACCTCAAAGTTTGTATTTCTTCTCCATAGATTTTAATACCTACTTCGAACTTTTCTTTTATTTCATTTGCTCCTTGCTCAATATACAGATTGAAAAGCATCGGGGAGAGGCTACAACCCCGTCTCACTCCCTTCTCAACCGCTGCTTCCCTTTCATGACCCTCGATTCTTATAACTGCTATCTGCTTTCTGTACAAATTGTAAATACCCTTTCGCTCCCTGTATTTGACCCCTGCCACCTTCAGAATTTGAAAGAGAGTATTCCATTCAACATTGTCAAAAGCTTTCTCTAAATCTACAAATGGTAGAAACGTAGGTTTGCCTTTCCTTAAGTCGTAGGGTCAGTATTGCCTCACGTGTTCCAACATTTCTACGGAATCAAAACTGATCTTCCCCGAGGTCGGCTTCTACCAGTTTTTCCATTCGTCTGTAAATAATTCAAGTTAGCAGTTTGCAGCTGTGACTTATTATACTGATAGTTCGGTAATTTTCACATCTGTCAACACCTGCTTTCTTTGCGATTGGAATTCTTATATTCTTCTTGAAGTCTGAGGGAATTTCGCCTGTCTGATACATCTTGCTCACCAGATGGTAGAGTTTTGTCAGGATTGGCTCTCCCAAGGCTGTCAGTAGTTCTAATGGAATGTTGTCTACTCCCGGGGCCTTGTTTCGACTTACGTCTTTCAGTGCTCTATCAAACTCCCATTTCATCTTCATCTACCTCCTTCCATTTCCATAATATTGTCCTCAAGAACATCGCCCCTGTATAGACCCTCTATATACTCCTTCCACCTTTCTGCTTTCCCTTCTTTGCTTAGAACTGGGTTTCCATCTGAGCTCTTGATATTCATGCAAGTGGTTCTCTTTTCTCCAAAGGTCTCTTTAATTTTCATGCAGGCAGTATTTATCTTACCCCTAGTGAGATAAGCCTCTACATCCTTACATTTGTCCTCTAGCCATCCCTGCTTAGCCATTTTGCACTTCCTGTCGCTCTCTTTTTTGAGACGTTTGTATTCCTTTTTGCCTGCTTCACTTACTGCATTTTTGTATTTTCTCCTTTCATCAATTAAATTGCGTATCTCCTCTGTTACCCAAGGATATCAACTAGCCCTCGTCTTTTTACCTATATGTCAATAAATCGTTTTCTTCGAGGTACTTCATAACGTTCGAACACAGTATATGTTCTAAAACCCCACTGCAAATCGACGTTAGTGATGCAGGCCTGTAATTCAGCGGATTACTCCTACTTCCCTTGTTGGGTATTTGTATTGGTATTACTCCAACAAGATCCCCAGGTCTGTCCTAGGTGGAACGTGTGTGGTACCAGCTCGTTTGTCAGCTCCATTTCGGTGCCAGTATCCGGGATTTAAAGGTCCATTTACAATAGTTGTGGGTAAGCTTGCGTCAGGAGTGGATACAATGGCCTTATGATACCCTTCGCAGCAATGCATATATTCAGGCCAGTGCGGGTACTGAAATAACGTCACACACCCTCTCAGTCCGTGAAGTTTCATTTCGTTTCCTCGTCCCCTTCTTTTTTCGTCAGGCAGTATAAGTAAGTGCTCTACTCTTAGTCAACGTTAAATTTAGCAGACATTAGCGTAAATACGTCGCTGGACAGCGACAAAATCGTCCGAGACGCAGGTAGGGGAAAGCGGCCCGGAGAAGGTCACACGGGCCTTTACGTCAGCCGGCAGGTTGCTGCATCCCAGCTGCACACGATCGATGGCCGGTCGCTGGCGCCGGAAACGTGACACGGCTGCCCTCTCCGTGTGTCAGGGGCCATTAATATTACGAGCAACACATTTCGCGTCCCGTGGGCTTCAGTAACCGAAATGCAGGTCGTAGATGCCCGTAGAAAAATAATTAAAAACCTAGAACGGCGAACAATATGTTGTGTTTCACGTAAGCTCTTGGGGGAAACGTGAAGATATTGAACTAATATTTTACGCTTAATGATGAAAATTCACCACCGAAAAGTTTCTGCGCACGAAATGTCGAGAGGATTTATGGTTACTAACGCTGCAGATTCAAATAACACTTTCCGACCAGTAAGGAACTTTTTAAGGGTTCAAATATTGTACACTTACTTCTTCATCTATATATACATACATTCATCGAAAATGTTACTTAAAAATAAACAGTCTAAAACTAGATTAATCTAGAACACTTTGTTTTTTACTGTAGCTGCCGGTGTGGCATTTGGGGGGAAGGAGGGGGGCAGTGTATATCTAGAAATCGAAGTCGGGGGGAAGGAGGTGGGCAGTGTATATCTAGAAATCGGAGTCAATTATGTCTTCTGCTGGTTTTCTTCTTTGTTGTTGACTATGTATATCACAGCCTGTATCGGATGCAGATAGATTTTCATCAGTTATGTGTTACGAAAATAGTGTGAAAGGCTTTTATATGACAGTTGATCACTTACAGTTACATCATCTTGCTGCTTCACTTACGTCATTGATGTAATAAACGCTCACCCAAATGCTGCAAGATTTGTAAACTCAGTTGCCACAATTCATCGTAAGGATATGAAATGCAATTTTACCAGCAGGGTAATGCAAAAACTCGCAGTGCATTTATCTCCACAAATACCTGGACTAACTTGCCCAGCTGTGTCACATATTCAGTATGTCTAGGACCCGCCTCCAATCAGCAGTCTCCATGAAGTGACACAGCATTTGTTGCAGGCATGGCAAAAAATTAGTCAAGGTTATATTCGGAGCCTGTTTGCTTCTGTTCCTCAACCAATGCAGCTGTGTATTCATGCGTATGAGGAAAAGCTTAACATGGACATGTTGCGAACGAAATACAACTTTTATCATTTAATTTTTTGATGAACATCTAGAAAGTTTTTGGGAAATGTAGGACGTTTTCTTCATAATGTAATGCTTTCCATTTAGTCTAGTTCATTTCCAGTCCTAGTAGCCTCTATTCGATCTTTAGCGTTCGGCTAGAAGCAGTTTAGACTTACGATCCATAACACTTTACTTAGCCGTAAGTCGTTTAGGAAATAGAGGGCGTGGCAGTAGTCGGGAGCTGGGCGTGCCTCGCATTTCACCCTCATTGCCCCAGTTCCGTCGGTCCGTTACTTAGCTTTATGTGAAACGTAGTTTTTAAGGGAAAGCCGTTTTTAAATATTACGACCGGTGAACTGCAGTCGGCAATCTTCGTGTGCGCACTGAGTATGCCCGGGTCTATCAGTTGTACTACAGTATTTGTTAGTGATTACGTTTATTTGCGCTTCTTTAATCTTTAGCTCACGATGTGTGGTCCCTCATACCGAGCTAAAATTTTACAACTCGCCTTCCAATGTCATTTCTGGCGGAATGCTTATATACAACACCCGCACTCCTTAAACCGTGCCGGCCGGCGTGGCCGAGCGGTTCTAGGCGCTTCAGTCTGGAACCACGCGACCGCTACGGTCGCAGTTTCGAATCCTCCCTCGGGCATGGATGTGTGTGGTTTCCTTAGGTTAGTTAGGTTTAAGAAGTTCTAAGTTCTAGAGGACTGATGACCTCAGAAGTTTAGTCCCATAGTGCTCAGAGCCAGCCCCTTAAACCGTCGCCCAGATACTGTTTTGCTGTCAGTTGCATTACCGCCTTCTTTGCTTGTTTTGACACACGTCATTCACACGTGCTAGGGTCTCCTAGATCACGCCTCATGAACTACGTACCTACTTTGTTTTAGTATAGTACACGGTGTGTACACAGGAACGTGTCAATTTTAACACTCCTAAGTGTGATGAAATTGCTAGTCGGTGTATGGATGAAGATGTCAGTGATGTAAATCAAGAAATAGACGATGAAGACAACAGTCAGTAATCACAGCTCTGTTACAGGAGGGTCATTCAGAGGAAGAACATCAAAACAACTGTGGTGTATTTTTCTGTTTCTCGAATAAAATACTTAGTGTTAGTTGCAATAAAATTTGTTCTGAATTATGATAAAGAAATCCCAGCACTGAATGCCACTTTTGCCGACTTGCACTTTGTACCTATAGAGAACTTCTACGTGCAAGTTTAAGACTTTTAATTTAGTTTTATGCGAAAATTTACTTGCTACAAAGAGACGATAAGTCCTCGGAACACAAAATTCAGTTCTATAACAGTTCGTTTAAGTGAACTGTTTAGAAACCTGTAGAAAAGTATGTGATTTTGAGTTGTAAATAGTAAAATACTGCAGGCTTTATTCAGGCCAAGAAATCAACAAGGAGTATTTCAGAAACACTTAAATATTTGTAAAAATAAATGTTCTACAACTTAAATTAAAAATTTCAAATGATGAACCTTATGTCTGGGTTTACACGCGGGAGCCCCCGAGATCTCACCTTGTACTGTACGTTACTGGAAATTCACCTCGTGTGTTAAGGGTTAAAACAACTCGGTTAACTACATCCGTTTGTGAAACACGAACATTGATTCGTTTTCTGTGTGAAAAATAGATGTAGGTGGTCGAAATCCATTGGCAGATACGTGACATTTATCGACATAACACTACAGCTGACGGTATGATAAGAATTTGGATTACACTGTTTAAAGATGGGCGCAATACTGTACATGGTGAAGCGCGAAGTGTAGGACCCTCTGTCATCACTGAAGACGTGTGACTGAAACGTGATGGACAGTTCAAGAAAACTGTAGCTTCACCATTTCATTTTTATGTCATGAGTTTTTAAAGTCTTTTGAGATTTTTAAGAAACACTTAAATTATCAGAACCTGTCTCATACTAGGCAGCGAATATTGTAACTGAAGTGCACAAAACTAATCGAGTACTCAGTACTTCGAATTTATTGAATGAGGATTATGTATATTTAAAGCGAAGTCTCACTGAAGGCGAAGCATGTATGCCTCATGTTACATCAGAAACCCACCCCCTCATACCCACCCCCCAAAAAGTAAGCAGAGAACGCTAACTGTGTATTTTTTGCCTCAGGGCAACATAAGACTTACATCGTGATACCTCAACTAAATTACATGGATCTATCCAAGTCTTAATGAGTGGTAAGCACAGTGAAGGGATTTATTTGCTTCATGACGTAGCCCAACCATATGTGGCTGAATGATGCAAGAGTTCACAGCTTCATATGGTTGGGAATGACTTGACATCCGTCTGTATGGATCTGACCAAGCGCCCGGTGATTACCATATCGTTATGAACTTGGAAAAATAAAAAAATAAAACCTTATACACGGTCACCACCACAACAACGATGCTGACGATGATGAAAATTATATTTAAAAAAAAGAGGAAAACTGCCAGTCGAGCAAACGCTCTGAGGATTCCGTAAAAACTTAATTATGTATACAGGCTAGAAGCGAGCAAACTAAGGCTATTGGTCACCGATGAGAAAACAAGGTATAGTGTAGTCTCTCGTCGACAAATGGTATGGACGCCATCAGTCATAATTTTGAAAGAGTTGAAAAATTCAAATACCGAATTCAAATACCGAATAGAGAAGACAATTCTACAAAGAATAATAAGTGCGAACCAGGTGTACTACAGTTTAAACCACCTATACATGACACGGATCGTATTCCAGGAAAGAAAGATACAGTTATACACTACTTGCCATTAAAATTGCTACACCAGGAAGAAATGCGGATGATAAACGGGTATTCATTGGACAAATATATTATGCTAGAACTAACATGCAGTGGTCTCTGGAAGATATTGTCAGATTCTTATTGTACCGCAGACACTCCAGCACCGTCCGTACACTCTCATAGTTGCGCAACGGCGGCGCTAACGGCGGCCACATGTTCTACAGCACCTGTGCTCGGGCAACACCAATGCCGCATACCAAAGAACATCATCACTATTAGCGATAAATTAGCCACGTCAGGCCCAGTACTAAAACAAAATTGTATTATATCAAAATTGTAATTGTATTACATTGTATTAAAATTGTAATTGTATTATATCAAAATTTTATTATATCACGCCTATGTGTGACCTCAGGATTGCCAGCCACTTACATTGTGGCAGTGGTCTCCGGAAGATATTGTCAGATTCTTATTGTACCGCAGACACTCCAGCACCGTCCGTACACTCTCATAGTTGCGCAATGGCGGCGCTAACGGCGGCCACATGTTCTACAGCACCTGTGCTCAGACAACACCAATGCCACATACCAAAGAACATCATCACTATTAGCGATAAATTAGCCACGTCAGGCCCAGTACTAAAACAAAATTGTGTTACATCAAAATTGTAATTGTATTATATTGTATTAAAATTGTAATTGTATTATATCAAAATTGTATTATATCACGCCATGTGTGACCTCAGGATTGCCAGCCACTTACATTGTGGCAGTGGTCTCCGGAAGATATTGTCAGATTCTTATTGTACCGCAGACACTCCAGCACCGTCCATACACTCTCATAGTTGCGCAACGGCGGCGCTAACGGCGGCCACATGTTCTACAGCACCTGTGCCCGGACAACACCAATGCCGCATACCAAAGAACATCATCACTATTAGCGATAAATTAGCCACGTCAGGCCCAGTACTAAAACAAAATTGTATTATATCGAGAACAAAACACATTTCTCAAGCACAGTGGACCTAAAAAGTAAATATTTTCATGTCTACATTTGTCTGTATCACTGCTTAAAATACGGATGAAAGCACACACAGCTTGCATATTGGCCCTATTGATAAAAACTTCTAGGTTAAGCAGCACTCGCTAATGGCAAAAGTTCAATTTCTGTACCACGCTTAGCAAGCTCTATGAATCTTCAAATTAAATATTTTCATATCTAATTTGCCTGTGTAACATATGAAAATACACGCAACTCACTTTTAGGCACTAGTGAATTAATTTATAGGTTAGTACACGATCTTGCCAATGGCCTTGCGGCAGTGATAACACTGCGTCCCTTCAGATCACCGAAGTTAAGTGCTGTTGGGCATGGTTAGCACTTGGATGGGTAACCTTTGAGGTTGCCGAGTCCTGTTGGCAAGCAGACCTGGTGGGGCCAATTGAGAAACCCTCTGACTGTGAAGCAGCAGATCTGGTCACGAAAACTGACAACGGATGGGAGAGCGATGTGCTGATCACATAACCCTTCACATCAGCATCCACTGACGCCTATCGGCAAACGACGACACGGCGATCAGTCTGTACCGTTGGGTTTTACGAGACTTTTCGGACGGAGTTTAAATGAGTTTAGTTCGAGTTTTATTGCAAAACCCACATACAAGCACTATCCTGACCTAACTTACAGCCTTAAAGTGCTCTGATAGTTATCAAAGTAAACAAAGACAAAAAATCACGGTCACAAAAAGCAATAAATAATAGTGTGTCTACAATTAGGCCTAAATTTTCAGTTCTCCTTTGAAATCGAAAAGAAACCCTCACTACTGGATGTTAAACGGCATTCTGATCCATGTAGTTTACAACTTTAACAAACGAATGGTCATTAAATGTAATTGTTCCATTGGTTTTAATCACTACATACAACTTTATAGTTGGTAGATGCAGAATATACTATTTTTATGACCTCTCAAGTAGATGCAAGCAGGAAGCATACATTCATTCTAAAAGAAGTTTCATGTGATCAAATAGGAGGAAGACTTGCACACAAGTGTTACACTTAAATCTGCTAGTATTAAAAAAATGGCACTGTCAGATCAACAGTGAATTATTTTTCACGGTTAACAAAGTACAAAAATGTATATCAACAATAAATTTTAAATGTCACAATTATTCGTTGGTATTGGAAAAACATGCTCTTACCAGAGGCCAAATAGGGCTCTCACACACGGCACACGAGGAAAGGGAAGGTGCACATTTAACTTAAAAGTAGTGTGTCTGCATGGAAAGAAAAGCATTCCCATCTTTTCCTGGGAAATCAGGAAATGAAGCACTTGCTGCCTTGAGGTTAACAATCGTTATAGATCTCTGAGAATTTGAAGGAAGTTTTATATCAGCTGCGTCCTTTACTGTAATCAATACCTCATTGTTGTGGTTCAAAATGGTTCAAATGGCCCTGAGCATCCCGGGACTTAACATCTGAGGTCATCAGCGGCCGACCGTTGATCAGGTATCGGTTGAAGTCAAAACATTTCAGCTCGTTGTTACTACTCCTCAACGAACTTCAGTGTTATGATGACTAATATTAATGCAAAAGCTTATTCTTGGTGTATTTGTAACCTTCAGCAGGAATTCTAGAAATTTCTGCACTTTCTGGCTTAGAAAGGTGCAGCGGAAAGCGTGGGACTGTGACACTGTTCCACTGGAAATTTCGGAAAACACGCAACATTTCCTACGCTACGCAGATAACAGGAGGGTCAAACACGGCATATATTGTCACCGAACTCGACTTCATCCAATCACGAACTGCAGTCGACAGCAAGCGGAGAGGATAAGGATGATCATTGTTTCCCTACACACAACTTTCGTTCAGCGCTGTCAGACGCCAACCGGTTTAAACAGGACTGTACAGAACAGCTACCTACATCATTGTCTACCAGATACGCCCAGAGTTGCTGCCGTGCGGATCAAAGCAATGGCCAGTAATTGCTCTTCACTTGTCACTAATACCAGATTATCCATCACTTTCCACTGATCACATATGGTTTCGTGATTCCGTAATATCTTTGGACGTAGTAAAATCACATTCGTCCTAAAAAACGAACGAGCGACGTTTTGCAGCAATGAACACGCCACACTGGCATTCGTGTGAGCAGCTCTGAAAACCTCATCCATTCAGATTTTCCCTAAGACGGAACGGTTGTTTCGAAGCTCGTGTCCGTTCCAAGATTAAACAATGTCTTCAAAGGAGTCGTCATCGTCGAGACGTTGAGTCGTAATCCGCCATGTCTCCCTTTTGAACTGCTACGACAGTTTCAAACAGAAACAAGATAGTACGTAAGAAGCCTTCCGAACAAACGTGCGCCACTGTCTACTCGTTTTAACTACTTTTATATATTGAAACTTCGTGGCACATTAAAACTATGTATTCAACTGAAACGGTCATTTTTTAACGTGTACGTTTCGATTTTTATGTACATCATTGGTTCATTCTCCAGTTTTAATGAAACTATTATCGCATATGTTGTTAAATTAGGTATAATGATAAACTGAGCAATTATATTTTGTTGTCACATGTGCATATACTGTGTAAGCTATGGTTACAATATGAACTGAAAATTATACTCTCAATTAGATTAGAAATATGTTTCACTTGAGGAAAATGTTGTCGAGATTGAGGATATTTTGTTGCTGAAACAAAAGAATGCTAATTGCCGTGTCGGGAGGAGGACTTGCAGACGCGCTACGTAGAGATTTCATTTAATTGTGAGACATTTTGGTTACGAATTTAAGCTTGGACTGCGAGAAGCTTCGCAAGTGGTCACACAGAGGCCTCATCGGCTGCACTTACCTAAGTGAAGATGTAACATAAGCCATGAAGTAGCAATTATGTACACCGTATTATTATGCAAATGGAGGTTACTGCTGTATTAAACCCGAAGCTTATTAAAGATTATTAAAAGATTACACTCGTGAATTGGAACTGTGTGGAAGTTTAATAGGTGAAATTTCTAATAATAGCTGTGAACTGTGTTAATTAGATGCCGAAGGGTATCCTATTGTAATTTGTATTTCAGGACTTTATTAAGGAGAGGTTAAGACTTTCAGCAGTCGATTGCAGTTCAAACAGTCAGAATCTGACCGATTGTACGGACCGTACATTATAAAAATGTGTGGATCTATGTGTGTACGTACGTTCAACATCTCCTCCTAAATTACGTAATCGATTTCAACCAAACGTGGTACAGCTATAATTTGCTATCTGGGACGAAGTTCTATGTGATTAGGAACCACCTACGAAAGGGATGGCGGTGGCAGTGAGAAAAAGAAGCATAACACACGGCCCGCAAATACCCACACTATATTTACCCTGTATTTGATTCAAATGGTCCAAATGGCTCTGAGCACTATGGGACTTAACATCTATGGTCATCAGTCCCCTAGAACTTAGAACTACTTAAACCTAACTAACCTAAGGACACCACACAACACCCAGCCATCACGAGGCAGAGAAAATCCCTGACCCCGCCGGGAATCGAATCCGGGAACCCGGGCGTAGGAAGCGAGAACGCTACCGCACGACCACGAGCTGCGTCCCCAGTATTTGAGAATAAGAGCACGTAGCGAACGGAATAATTTCAAAAGTTTACGAAAGTAAGTTTTTCTTGCTGACATCCCCACAAAATAAAGGAAGGAATAATGGTTGTTGCTTACTACATTTTCGGCTGTTCATGCATTAAAACTGTTGCGTCAGGCATGACATTTCAATTTATTGCTTCTTTACTACTGACTACTCTCAACACATTTTGCGGACAGTATCCACATATGCAGTTGAATGTACAAGTAGTTGCAAAATAATATCGCTGTACGATACAAAGTTTAGAAGAACTGAGCTGCATGAAAACGAAACTGGCGGGCGCCATTCGCTAGAAATACAGAAATTATGTGCAAAAATACGCATGAATTATGTTAAAGAGATGTGAAATATGTCTGACACGTGCGCACACCTGTGAAGTGGCGTGCATAAATCTCCTCTTAAATAAACCCCTCGATCAATTTCAGCGAAACTTTGTACATACGCTATATGATCAAAAGTAGTCGAACACCCCCAGAAACATACGTTTTTCATATTAGGTGCATTGTGCTGCCACCTACTGCCAGGCACTCCGTATCAGCGACCTCAGTAGTCGTTAGACATCGTGAGAGAGCAGAATGGGACGCTCCGCGGAAGTCACGGACTTCGAACGTGGTCAGGTGATAGGGTGTAACTCTTGTCATACTTCTGTACGCGAGATTTCCACACCCATAAACATCCGTATGTATACTGTTTCCGATGTGATAGTGAAATGGAAACGTGAAGGGACACGTACAGCACAAAAGCGCACAGGCCGACCTCTGTTGTTGACTGACAGAGACCGCCGACAGATGAAGAGGGTCGTGTAATAGGCAGGCATCTATCCAGACCATCACACAGGAATTCCAATCTGAGTCAGGATCATTTGCAAGTACTACGACAGTTCGGAGGGAGGTGAGAAAACGTGGATTTCGTGGTCGTGATGCTGCTCATAAGCCACACATCACGCCAGTAAATGCCAAACGACGTCTCGCTTGGTGTAAGGAGCGTAAACATTGGACGATTGAACAGTGGTAAAACGTTGTGTCGAGTGACGAATCACGGTACACAATGTGGCGATCCTATGGCAGGATGTGGGTATGGTGAATGCCAGGTGAACGTCATCTGCAAGCGTGTGTATTGCCAACAGTAAAAATCGGAGGCGGTGGTGTTATGGTGTGGTCGTGATTTTCATGAGGGGGGGGGGGGGGCTTGCACCCTTTGTTGTTTTGTGTGGCACTATCGCAGCACAGACCTACACTGATATTTTAAGCACCTTCTTGCTTCCCACTGTTGAAGAGCAATTCGGGGCATCTTTAAAGACGATCGAGCTCCTGTTCATAACGCACGGCCTGTGGCGGAGTGGTTACACACCAATAACATCCCTGTAACGGACTGGCTTGCACAGAGTCCTGACCTGAATCCTATAGAACACATTTAGGGCTGTTTTGGAACGTCGACTTCGTGCCAGGCCTCAACGACCTACATCGATACCTCTCCTGAGTGCAGCACTCTGTGAAGAATGATCTGCCATTCCCAAAAAATCTTCGAGCACCTGACTGAACGTACGCCTGAGAGGGTGGAAGCTGTCATCAAGGCTAAGGGGTGGACCAACACCATATTGAATTCCAGCTTTACCGATGGAGGGGGTCACGAACTTATAAGTCATTTTCAGTCTGGTGTCCGGATACTTTCGATCACATAGTGTATATAGCTTACTATCTGAAAAGAAATATTGTGGACGTAAGAATCACCAACCTCCTATTGGTGTGGGGTGATAACGTGGTGATGGACGAAGGAGGAGGAGATGAAAGAAAGGGGTGGAGGAACTGTACAGAGAGGGCGGAGATGATGGCCTGAGACAGTGAGACGGAGGAGATCTATATCTACACCTACATCTACATGGCTGCTCTGTAAATTACATTAAAGTGCCTGGCAGCATTAGCCGAGCGGTCTCAGGCGCTGCAATCATGGACTGTGCGGCTGGTCCCGGTGGAGGTTCGAGTCCTCCCTCGGGCATGGATGTGTGTGTCTGTCCTTAGGATAATTTAGGTTAAGTAGTGTGTAAGCTTAGGGACTGATGACCTTAGCAGTTAAGTCCCATAAGATTTCACACACACACTTCGAACCATCTTCAGAATAATTCTGTTACTCCACTCTCGAACAATGTGTGGAAAAAACGAACATCTATATCTTTCCGTGCGAGCTCTGATTTCCCTTACTTTATTATGATGATCGTTTCTCCCTATGTAAATCGGTGTCAAAAATACATTTTCGCATTCGGAGGAGATAGTTGGTGACTGAAATGTTATGAGAAGATTCCGCTGCAAAAAAACGCCTTTGTTTCAGTGATGTCCACCCCAAATCCTGTAATCATGTAAGTGACATTGTCTCCCATATTTCTCGATAGTAAAAAACGTGCTGCTTTTCTTTGAGCTTTCCCGATGCACTCGGTTAATCCCGTCTGGTAACGGTCTCCCGCCGCGTATTCCAAAAGAGGGCGGACAAGCGAAGTGTAGGCAGTGACTGTAGCAGATCTGTTGCATCTTCTGAGTGTTCTGCCAATAAAACGCAGTCTTTGGCTCGCCTTCCCCGCAACATTTCTGTGTGTTCTTTCAAATTTAAGTTTTTCATAATTCTAATTGCTAGGTATGTAGCTGATTTACGGCCTTTAGATATTATTTATTAATCGTGTCACCGAAGTTTGACGGATTGCTTTTAGCACGCATGACCTCACAATTTTTCGTCGTTTAGGGTCGGCTGCCAATTTTAGCACCATACAGGTATCTAAATCGTTTTGCAGTTGATTTTGATCTTCTGACAACTTTACTAGGCGATAAACGACAGCATCATCAGCGAGCAATTTAAGATGACTTCTCCGATTGTCTCCTAAATCGTTTATGCAGATAAGGAGAGTAGAGGGCCTGTAACTCTGCCATGGGGAACGCAAGAAATCAGTTCTGTTTTAATCGATGTATTTCCGTCTGTTAGTATTTACTGTGACCTCTCTGACAGGAAATCACGAATCCAGCAGCATAACTGGAACGACATTCCACACGTACGCATTTTGATTACAAGCCGCTTGTGAGATAAAGTGTTTAAAGCCTTCTGGAAATCTGAGATCAATCTGAAATCCTTTTAATACCCCCGCTAAACCCGCTGGGCAGAACAAGTAATTACGATTGTGGAAAGGGCCAAACAGGTTGGGGTCAGTTTCACCTTCTAATTGTAATTTATTGTAATTTAATATTACTTTTACAACCAAAGCGGCACATGGCCAGACCTTTACCGAATGCAACTCTTTCACGTCTGAAGGCCTCCAAACAAGAAACCTTAACAAATCAACAAGATAAAAATCCAGTTAAGATAGTAATAAAATAATTTAAAAAAACATCACAGCAAAGTAGATAGAACAAACATATGCAGGGTGCAATACCTAAGGCTGAAGGCCACAATTAAGGTTCAAAATTTCAGGATGTATTACCACAAACTTTTAAAGGCAGAAGGCCACAATGTTTAAAAACAAGAAATCTTAGAAATCAACAAGATAAAAATGCAATTAAAAGGCAAAATAAATATAAAAAAAAACATATCACAGCTAAGTGGAAGCCTCAAAGCAAAGCAGATAGAACAAACATATGGAAGGTGCAATGCCAATGGCTGAAGGCCACAATTAAGTTTCAAAATTTTAAAGTATATTACCATAATCTTTTAAAGGCAGAAGGCCGCAATGTTTAAGCTTGAAAGATAAATTATAGAATTAATTTTGCAAAATTTTTAAGAAAAAAGAAAAGTAACCATAAACGTTAAATTTTAAGCAGCTGAAAACAGATAATTAAACACCGGTGGCACTCAGAAGCCTCCAGGGAGGTCGGCCTGCCCTCGTTCACTTGGGCGAGACAGGTGGTGAGCCCAACTACACTTGATCCATCGGAACCCAACCTTGGACCGACCGACACAACGACTTGCTTCCCATCAATCAGTACATGAGAACTCAAACAGAAAAGGTTACAAACGGGATAATCCACAATGGAGTATGTATTAGCTGTCAAAATTACACACCATGTTGGACAGCGACAACAGGTGAGGAAAGGACGCTGCCTGAAATTAAGTTAGGGGCCATGACAGGTAACCAGAACACTGACGGCCTCAAGGCAGAAAATTCCACTAGTGCACTCGAATTGTAGTCAACCAAAATAGTTAGTTACATGGCGGCTAAATTTCAGCAGTAGAAACACTCGGTGTTGGTCACAGGAAAATCTCCCCAACGGAAAACCACCGAAACGAACCACCACAACATGAATGGACGTGGCTTGGGTAGTTGAAACCACTACTCAACTTTAACGTCCTGGGTCGACGAACCACGAAGCTCGTAGCGATAGGACAGCTCCACACACGCTCCGACACTGCGCAGGGGCTGCCAACGGACCCAGCCGACTGCATCGCGCTGAGGTAACTTCCCTCGTCCGGAACAACTGACCGACTGCCTGCTGGTTCGTCCGCAACTACTGCTCCGTCGTGATTGCACTGCTTGTGCGTCTCCCCCTCACTTCCAGACACACGACGGCGGAAATACTGGTTCGTACCCAACCGTGCACAGGAAACACGCCCACTGGCGAAAACGACATCCCTGCACCAGGAAAGGACCGACCCAAGTTCCACAAGATGGTAATTGAAGGAAATAACGCCAACTACACACACAACCTGACAAACATTTGAACGAAGACCTGAACGATACCCAACAATAACTAAACACACACGAAGACGAATCGGGAGACGACGCACGCATTCAGGATTTCTTAAAACGGAGTGCAAACTACCCAGGCTATACTCTTCCAGTATTTGATAATGAGAGCGCTTAGCGACTTACAACAGACTTGAAACCTAATTGCAGACTTTCTATAAAGTTTTGTTCCCTTACATACCCAACGTCAAATATTTAACACATTAATAACCCATTTGTAAAGTAATCATAAATTCGAAGCTGTTATATAGAGGGGAGTTACATTCTTTAAAAAACCGAGGATTTACAGGTTACTTACTATCTGGCTAGAAGCACTGTGGGGTTATTAAACACCTACATCCCACAGGGGTGGATATGAAGAGCAGGTGACATTGAAGAATAACACAGGAACACCTGTAGGAAAACCAGTTAAATTTGTTAGGTACATGACTTATTTGCATAAAAATACTGTGGGAGGAAGAGTCCTTACTATCACTAGGGGTGAGGGTGTGGATTAAAAGAGGTCGAAAACAACCTGTTGGTATTTATTTCCTGTATTTAGTTGACCTGGAACACTTTTACAATTATAAAATGCAATTTTATCTATTATCTGTGCCGTTAAGTGTGTCAACCAAATGATTTTGTCTACCTCTTTCAGGACCTAAGATCAAGCCACACTCCATAATACCAAAAGAAACGTGACATCTTCTGTCTAGTATGGTATAAAACAGCAGACAATCAGACATATACATTGATGAGCTAAAACATCAGCGCCACCTGCTTAATAGCATGCTCGTTCGTCTCTGGATCCAAATACGTCACTGAATCTGTGTATCAGGGATCCGACAGTTTGTTGCATTAAATGACTACGCATAGGTTACGTAATTGTAATTAGCGTAAATAACGGGCCGCTCATTTGCGTACGCGGTGATGGCGCCCGATAGCCACCCAGATGGGCTGTATAAGATATGAGATATACATCAGGGGAATATGGTGGCCGAGACATCAACGTAAGTTCACTATAATGCTCATCAAAGCGCTGTAGCAGGTTCTGGCTACGACACACGGACAATTATACCGCTGAAATGACATCGCCATCTGGGAAGACATCAAGCATAAAGTGGTGCAGATGGTTCACAGCTATCAGCGTGTTTTCGACTACTATCACAGGTCCCGTACAAGCGCTGAAGAATGTCTCCCGTCGCCTAATACCTGCATCCGTGGAGCGCTGCACATTTCGAGCCGTCGTTGCACTCGATGTGGAGACTACCATCAACCTAATGTAAAAAAAATGTGACTCATCCGAAGAGCTCACACGTTTCCACTGATCGATGGTGGAATCCCGATCGTCCCGTAACCATTGGGTCAATATGTGAACACATAGGGGTGGTCTGCTGCGCAGCTCCATGTTCAACAATGTATGATGAACGACGTGCTCCGAAACACTTATGCGTGCACCAGCAGTGTGCTCTTTCCGCAGAGATGCCACAGACCACCAAATATCCTACTTTACATAGTAGAGAAGCATCCGAACCCCAGGAAGTCGAGAGGGGAAGAGAGAGAGAGAGACAGGAGGATTACATGGACTGAGAGATGGGAGGAACAAACAGAGAAAAGAGGATGTAAGAAGCAAAATAGCAGAAGCAAAACAGGGATTAGGGTGGAGGAGATAGACTAATAGAAGATTGGGATAAAGAAATACCCGGGAAACGCCGAGGTTCTCTGTTAGTTAAATATAAAAAATAAATCCCTTACAGTAGACGGTTACGTAATGTAAACAGTCAACATACAGAGGGCAAAGTACTTGACTGACAGCCTGATAACAACATTCAAAAGCTATTAAAAATTAATAGTATTGCAGCATTATTTATTATTTCTTACAGACACCTAAAACCTAGCAAAACACATTTTGTTCAAGAAATTCTGATGTGCCATATACTGAATGTCTTACAGAATTACTTTTCACAGTCGTCTGGTATCACGTGTCATTATACAAGCAACCGCCACAGTTAAATTTTAGTTGCCTAATAATTTGCACCAGTAATGTTTATTTATATGTCACATAATAATAGTGTCATATTATTTGAACCTTACTGTGTAATATGATTGGACAGGAGAGCGTTATGTGTTGTGTGCGTTCCAGTTACGCTTATGTTGACAGACGGGAAATCCGTCCAACATTTTTGGTGGAAAATCTGTTTAGTGGGGAACGACAGCATTACTGACTGCAACCAATAATTGCAGGGTTATAAAACCAGTGAGACCTACAGAACAGATACCTCTTTCATTGCCTTGCTGGATCCTAATATATTTCCTATACTTCGCAAAATACTGATAGCACAGTGACTCCTCCTTGTTTGCCACTATCACCTCTTATATAATTTCTTATCTAAAATCTCTCTATACATTACTAGACATTAATATGAGCGTACTGGACTGTCTTTAACGATTTGTGTTGACAACCTATAATGTGTAAAGGGTATCAGTGCAATATTTCTATTGATGAGTAAGGACAATGAACTGATCAATATTACATCAGTATGTATCTCATTTCCCGTCTACTAATTATAGCTTTTATAAATTGCATGTTTTTTGGTTTTGTGGCAAGAGCAAGCCATTAATGCTTCTTTTCCCCTGGACGGAAGGTTAGTTATTGAAGTGTGGACACATGGACGCAAAACAGTTAGTCTATGCTGACTGCACTTAGTGGTGCAGTTACGACCATTCAGAAAACATCTGGTCATAAAGTCTGTGATGTGTTTGTGGAAAGACTGTTCAGTACACAGAAAAAACAACCAACACATTGATGTGTAGACATATGAAGGTACCAAAAACAAAAATACCTGCGCTTACTCACTCTGTGTATCGAGTGATGATTAATGATGACATTGCTATCCTCGGTGAAGATGAGGAAGAATGAAGAACCTGATGAATGACATGAACAGTCTACTGAGAACAGAATATGGATCGAGTTTAACCCACAGAAACACGAAGGTGTTGAAGAGTAGGAGAAATGAAATCAGGGATAAACCTAATATCGAAATTGATGACCAAGTAGAAAGTGACGGAATCCTGCTACCTGGAGAGAAAATGCTACATTACGAATAAAGAAAGGCGGGTATAGGAAAAAAATAGCACAAAGAAAAAGGGGTAATCCTCGCTAAGGAAAAGGTCTACTACTTTCAAACATGTACAGTAATTCGAGGAAGAAATATCTGAGAACGTATATCTGGAGCAAAGCATTGTATTTTATTGATGTACGCAACATATGAAAACTGGAAAAGAAGGGAATCGAAGCATATGAGGTGTGGTGCTAGAGAAGAATGCTGAAAATTAAGTGGACTGATAAGTTAAGGCATCAGGGTCTCCACAGAACTGGCGAGTAGAGGAATACGTGGGGAACACTGGCAAGAAAAAGTGACAGGACAATAGGGCGTGCTAAGACATCAGGGAACAACATCCATGGTACTAGACGGAGTTGTTCATGGTACTAGAGGGCGTTATAAAGAAAAAGATGGTAGGGAAAGATGAAAATTCAAATATACCGAACAAATATGTTTAAATGCTACTTTGAGATGAAGAACTTTGCGTTCTTAGAGAAAGTCATGGCCAACCACATAAGATGGCTAGTGACAAAATGAAACCGTATGACACCATTGCTGTATGATTCCTTCAAAATAACTGCAGCTTCTTGTCCATTTACAGGTGAGACTTTGTCTTTAACGACTTCGTCGTCGATGAGACATTCAAATCATAGTCTTCCTTCTTTCCTTTTTCAACTTCTTCGGCAGCTCTACTATGAGGTAGGAAGCGATACTCCGTCGGAGTAATATTCGGCAACAAATGCCTGTTTGTTGTCTGCATATTCTGATTAAGCTCGAAAGTCCATAAAACAAGGTGAAATGTATTTAGCTGCTATTACTAATACTTTTATAAGCTTTACATATACATACACTAGTTCGGTGACGTTCCATACCTTGGTTACTTCACGCTAAACATCAATATCCTGTTACCATAGAGCCAGCTACGTACTAAATTTACGCAGAACTTACAGCTGTTACGTATTTATTCCAGAGAAGGTCAATATCCATATATCTGTAAGTTTTATTTTATATTGACGTTTTGACATGTATGTATAATCGATTCCAAGACACTATTACTTCATATCTAATTCTTGTTAGGTGCGGTTCATGTATTGGCACCTACCATCATAGAACGATAGTTGCAGTACGGCATTCGATTCATGATACACCTCTAGCGGGTACGTGGAGATGAGACAATGTTGTCCTGAAATAGATTGGACATACGTGAGAGACCCATCGAAATCAAATTAAAAAAACGGAGCTATAAGGAAACTGACCTTCGCTGGAATAAGTTATTCTGCTGTGGTTTTAGTGACATTACGGAGTTTCGTTACTTTATAGTATGGCTTTTAAAATACACAATATTTTACAACATACATTAATTCCATTATTAATGATATGCTTATGCACTTTTTGTGAACCTTTACACCCTCAGGCAAGAAGGTAATTCAACGTTTGGAACTCCTTGGCAGATGAAAGCGGTATGCAGACAGGGACCCGAACACATAGGCTTTGCTCCTGAGGGCGCTGATCCTACTTTTTTAACGAAAACTTTATTGCATTTAAAGGCATTTAAGTTGCTTCCAATAGCCTCTGGTGGAGCTAAAACATTAGCATTAATAACCTTCCAACAAAGTGGGAACAAAACTGCTCGCATCTGCAGGTATAAAAATCTATTGTTAGTTGATTGCAGTAACTTAACGAAAAGCAAGTGCCACCCCCTTCAGTAATTTCTTATGAAACAAGAATTATCGAAGAGGGCCTTCACTTTCTGTCATGTCTCCAAGGATGAACATTTTTCCAGCAAGGTCACGATGACTGTGATATTGTTGCTCGAGATATAACCCAGCGAGGTAATCTATCGGATGGTAATCGTTGAATGAATCCTTTGTCTTTCGCAAAGGCTTATTGCCAACGTCACGTTTGTGACCCTTATACTTTGGGGACTCACATTCGTTACTCACAGATGTTAAACCAACAGTTACATTTCCCTCGAAGTGACGCCATCGTGGCCGGCCGGGGTGGCCGAGCGGTTCTAGGCGCTTCAGTCTGGAACCGCGCGACCGCTACCGTCGCAGGTTGGAATCCTGCCTCGGGCATGGATGTGTGTGATGTCCTTAGGTTGGTTAGGTTTAAGTAGTTCTAAGTTATAGGGGACTGATGACCTCAGAAGTTAAGTCCCATAGTGCTTACAGAGCCATTTGAACCATTTTTTGACGCCATCTTTCCATACCAGCTCTGTTGATAGAGAAACTATTATAAGACTCTTTATGTCCCAGAGGGTTTCACCACGCATCAGCAAAGAATGTGTTAGTTTGATAGCATGATCGCGTTCCTCTTTTTTTCGTTATCGATAAAAATCTTGACAAGTGCCAACCTGTTGCACAACTCTTTGGAAAATATGCACTTATTGCTACGTATTCCACAGATGCAGTGACTTTGTATTTGTTCTTTCAATATGAATGCACAGGGTTCGACCATGTCAGCTCCTTGCGTACATCCATCGCTGAATACTGCAGAGCATCACAACGGTGATTCCCAACTGACGAAACCGCAAAAACGGAGCAGTGCCACACCATCGCTGACAACTTTCGTATCACTCGCTGAGCCGTGTGCGGCTCACGTTCATGCCGTTTGTTCTTTGGCATTTTGTCACATCGAGTGGAGTCTTGTTTCTTGCTTACTTAGTGGCGTAACGAAGTTGCTGGCTTGCCTCCTTGAGTGGCAGCAGCAGCGCTTATCGATACTAGTACTGTTGTACTATCTTTGGTGTGACCGCTAGTATTTCTGGATGGTGGTGGTGTGTGTGATGGTCAATCGGTTGGGACAGAGCAGCGAGGAAGTCTCCACGGCGCGAGCGCCAGTCCGGGACCACTGGCGGCATGCACACGCTGTCGGATCGTGAGGCGCTGGCTGCGAGAGCGACAAAGTTCATTGCCCACCGAACCTGGACGCTGAAGTTGTTATGAAACCTCAACTACTGTGACATCTCTTCGTTCATTTGCAGGTTGTTGCTCCCTGGGCCGTTCGGGTTAGCAGCAGTGTATGATGTGTTGGAGTCGGCGAAATCTTGCAGCCGTCTTCCTATATTGTGCCACCCGGAGTGGTCGAGCGGTTCTAGGCGCTACAGTCTGGAACCGCGCGACCGCTACGGTCGCAGGTTCGAATCCTGCCTCGGGCATGGATGTGTGTCATGTCCTTAGGTTAGTTAGGTTTAAGTAGTTCTAAGTTCTACGGGACTTATGACCACAGCAGTTAAGTCCCATAGCGCTCAGAGCCATTTGAACCATTTTGAACCTATATTGTGATTAATAATTAAATTGACTGTTGCTTGCTTTTTAAAAAAAAGTATTTTTTCCTTAAAATTTGTTCTATCTGAAATTGTTTGTAATCCAGGCTCTAAGCCGTTAGTTGTTCGATGTGTTATGTGTGGTCTTGAGCCGAGGATTTACGTGAACCTCTTTTAAGAAGCCCTTCAGCCATGTGTATTTTTTAAAGGAAAATTTTTTATAAGAAGGAATGGGTTTTAAATTGTTTGTCTGACTTGTTGTTCAGGCCTTCATCCATTGTTTCAGATTTGTTTGTGGCCTTCAGCCTTGCAGTAAGTTAATATTTCTTTAATTAGGCTTTCGGCCATTCTGTTGTAAGTTTAAAAAGAAATTTCTTCGTTAGAAAAAATCGTTCATTAATGTGTTTTGATTATAGTTGTCCTTCAGACGTGTAATGTAGGCTTTCAGCAGCTAATTGTTTTCAATTGCATGTTTTTAAAAAAAAATTACCTTCCATTGTTAGTTGCTTTTGATTTCTAAGCCAGGCCTTCAGCTGTTCTTGTTTTAGGTGCGGTTTTGGGCCTTCAGCCCAGAAAGAATCTCAAGTTATCATTAACTAGGCCTTCACCAGTATTGTCTAATTGTGATCTTTTAAAGCAGTGTGTAAGTAAGTGGTTCTTAGAAAAATAAAGTTGTATGTTTGATTGCAAAACTCACAGTAACTGTTTACGGCCCCATCCAAAATCGCAGTCTTATCCTGTGCGCTCTCTGAGTACCTACCAACCAGATTTCACTCGCCATTTCCGAAATATTTGATGGTTTCACAATTGACAGACGAAATGAACTCTAAAGTAATTTACACGCTGAGTGTCTCGGTGAGATCGCTAATCTAGCTCTATACACACTAGCATAGAAAGCGACTACTCACACGAACCTTCTTTTTTTTTTTTTAGTTACGTTCCACCAAGACCACTTAGCTACTCACACGTGACTCATGACCTGTTTTCACAACTTCATTTCTGCGAATATCTCTTTCGTACGTCTCAAAGCTCAACTGTCCTGTATAATTTGCTGAACCATTGCCTCTGGAAGAAACAATATCAGGTGGATATGGCTTAGACACAGCCTAGGCGATTGTTGCCAGAATGCATCTTTCTCTCCGCAGCAGTGTGTGGACTTCTGGCGGATTACAACTGGAGTCGAACCTTAGCTCTTACCATCAATGCGCCCACAGTCACCATCTACGTCTGCATCCTGGCAGTAAGCCGCCGTTTTTCTTCATTTTTATCGAATCCACTCGTTTTAGGGCAGCGCTGCTTTCTACCATGTGCTTACTCGGATCGGCTTTAGAAAATATTAAGGGGCTGCAAGTTAAAAACGTCGGCTAGCAGAACAAAAGAGCCTTGAGCCGCAGGCCTGCAAGACAAGAGGTTTAAAGGCGATACCGCAGAGAAGGCGGTAGGAGAACGTTTTGGGTTGCGCCACTTCTGTGCCAGTAACGAGCAGAGAAACAATAAACTGTTGCGGTCACTGCACCACAACAGAGCACTTACTCGCCACGGTGAATCACAAACATTTAAACTGGCGCAGTTCATTTGCATTGTGTACTAACGGCAGCATTTAAACAACGTCCTCTCTATCCCTACGCAGCTCACACCTAAATTAAAGGGCATACGCGAATAAAACTTACAAAGCACGAACATCTATATTCAGAGGGGAAACTTCACTACAGTGTCATTTGCCTAATCTGCGAAACGTTTTATAAAGCCATACTTCAACTGAGTCTCAAATTTCAAATGTGTATTGGTGCCCAAGAGGTAGCAATACATAAGAGAAGTACTTAGTTGCCTGTAAATGGAATTTTGTCACAAACTGGGTTTAGATTGATTCCACCATGATCCAGGAAGGGCATGGAAACAGCAATAATGTAAATTACGATGGGTACGACACAGGTCTACTGCTTTCTTTTATGACAAGTAGGATGCACAAAGAGTCCGAAATAAATATGTCCGCTAGTAGCAATGTTGTGGAGATGCTGCTTCACAATGTTTTGACGATTTCAAATTTGAATAAGACACAAACTAAATTCGAAACGAAGTTAAATAATTCACAGAAGCTACAACATTTATTCAAGTTTACTTACGAAATACTGCCTCAGGGAAATGACGACTATGCGCGTTTACACAATACGTGAGGATTTCATCCTGTTTTTAAAAACATCATTCGTAACTGCTGGAGGAATCCTGCAGATTTCATCATGAATTCGGTCTTTTAACTGTTTTAAGCTGCTCGGCCGGTGGGAGTACACCCTCACCTTCAAATAACCCCACCGGTAAAAGCCTGGCATGGAGTTCAGGCGGTTTTCTGAGGGAGGATTGGTTCAAATGGCTCTAAGCACTATGGGACTACTTAAACCTAACTAACCTAAGGACATCATACACACCCATGCCCGAGGTAGGATTCGAACCTGCGACCGTAGCGATCACGCGGTTCCAGACTGTAGCGCCTAGAACCGCTCGGCCACACCGGCCGGCGAGGGAGGATTGACTGCACATAAGTTTCTTACCGAGTTCAAAATTTTTCCACGAACAGGAACTGGATATCGGGGATGAATCTTGAAATGCCTACGAAAGCCACTTGCAAACGCAAGACATATTCGTCGTAGCGAAAACAGCACTCCACTACTAACGCACGAAGTTTCTTCGACCAGTACTGCATGATTACTGAACTGTATATGGCACGAAACTTGACATTATGCTCTTTTAATAGATGCTGCCACAGTCGTTGTATCTTGTTTCTAGCGAGCATGTTCATATTTGATATCATCAAAACATAGTGAAACACCAAGAATTAATATAGGCTATCGGAAATGACAAAGCTGTCGAAACTGCTGTAAAAAATGTGAGCATTGACTGAAATCTTTGTAGTCCGATCATCTGCAAATTTCTGTAAATTTCATGACAAGTTTCTAATAGCACGGCATGAAAGACTGGGGTATCCCAGCGGGCAGGTGTTTTCTATCCTTTGCTCCCGTAGGTACCTTTCCCCATGAAGAGTGAGCGTTGTGGGTTGTTTAGGAACAACAGTTAAGCGCTTGTAACTGTAATGGGTATGTATGTAATTCGGTATGATGTATGTATTGTATGATGATAAGAGAGCGAAGAGTGAGGGTTAAATCCGGTGCCAGGACATAGCCTACTCCTCACAAATGGCACCAATGAGCTCGATGAGCTTAACAACCCCATTCGATGGATGGATCACCATCTACAGTGTCACATGCCCTCACTGCGTGAGAGATTGCAGAAAGGTGTGGAACTCCATCCAGGAAGTTGGCGCAAAGACCGGTGACCAGGGACTGGAGGTCGACAACCTTCCTAGGGAAAATTGTCAACACCATGCGGCGTACCCAGACGGTTGTAAGGTGACATCTTGGGTGAATGCTAATTTCGCACCTTACATAAGATTTTATACATCGTAATAAGTAGATGGATATGTCACCTGACATACTTCGGCGATAGTAAGCAGATTTGCCTATCGAAATGTAATGTAAAGCAAATGGATGACACTGGATTCGACAGTATTAACACACCAAACCCAAACCCTGCATGTCAATGAGCAAAATGTGAAAAAAGCTGCTGGAAGAAACGCTTTAGCTTGGAACAGACTCAAGTTGCACTGTCATGGCCCGCATGCAATGAAAGGCTTCTAACAGGGGTCGGTGACCCACAGTGAGAGAGACAACGAACACTCCAGGCGATACATCGAGGGGAGCAGGTAGCGGCACAGCGCTGCCTGCGCGGAGAAATTCTTCAGAAAATTGTGTTGGGGGATTTCCAGATGGATACAAACAAGTTAGAGACGCAGTTAAAAGAGAGACGTAGTTACTCATCATGTGAAAGGTCTGTGGTGCTCTCGTGAAGTACACGTGTAACTTTTAGGCATCAGGAGAGGGCACAAAATGACCGATAGGCTGAAAAACTCGGACGGAGTAGACGTGGAGATATTATGACTCGGTTTAAAGATAGGCCCTTTGAGATTGGCGGAGGTAGTTTCCACGAGATGAAAGGAACGCTCCCATCGGTCTGAAAAAGGCTGTGACGCGAAGCATGAAAGGACACAGGTGGGGGACAATTTGCTACGAAAGACAGAACACCGAAAACTTGGGGAACTCTCCTCTGAACCAGTATCAGGTGTGGAACAAGGTTCATCACGCTCTGTGTGAGGCCAAAAGAGGAATTTTGTGTGAACACTGCGTTCACTTTGGCTGATATTCAGCGAGAAATTAGCTGAAGTGTCGTTGAGCTCTGATAGCGGATAAACGAAGCAGCCACGTAGTTACGTGTTCTTGCGAGAACTGAGAGGACGTTGAAGTATACACGCTGCTCCGTCTATGCACGTGCATATAGCCATATTTTCCAGACTAGGGATGAGTGCATGTTTCATTGCCTAACGAGAAACATAGGGCAATTTCAGCTCACAAAATCAGTAAAGATTTTGATTAGCTTTTGATAGGATTTTCAGAGGGCAAGAGCAGCCATGCAGCTGACAGCACGTCGCAGGTAAAGGTAAATGCCGCTGTCAGAGGCAACTGTTGGATCGCCAGCTTGCGTCCTCTGTGAACATAAGAAACATCGAGTAATCTTTTGCATACCTTGTCACAAAAATTAACCATCCTCCGTAGACTTGATTGCCATCCTAAATAGTACCGAACTTAGAATCAGAATCGGATGATTTGACAAAATATTTGACAACTCAGAGAGTGCTTCACTGTCTAGATGTAAGAAAAATCTTGTAGAGAACCTTCTATTTAAATTTTATATTGTTGTGTTCAAGATTATTTCTGCTAACCAGGACGTAATGCCTTACCTTGGCAACTGTCCTGAGATTGTCATGTCACATTCTATGTAAACCAGTGCGCTTTATTGAAAAAAAAAATACAGAAACTAAACTAATTTTGTACAGGTAAACACCGATGTGCTCTGTCGTAGAATAAGGGTCAACTTCTAACCCCAGTAATTTATTCTAGTGATGCTAACGCACTAATAGGGTGTTTTTGCTTATGTCTGACGAATGTGAAAAGGAGTGGAGTGTCAGCCGGTCACCCATACAAGTAGTCACCACACCTGAAAGTGCTTGACTTCGGTGATCTCACGGAATCTGGTGTATCCACTGCGGCACGCCCGTTGCTAATGATGTCACCTCACTGCACACAACAGCGACATCTATGAATGGCACAAACTTTGTATATATACACTAATCAGCCAGAACATTGTGACCACCTGGGATATGGGCACCTGTCGCACTGGTAACAGCGGCAGTGCATTGTAGCATGGAAGCACTGATATCTTGGTAGGCCGCTGGAGGGAGTTGGCACTACATCTGCACACGCAAGCCACCTCATTCTCATAAAATCCGGGGAAAGGGGCGATGAATTCTGACGCCACGTTCAATCACATCCCAGATGTGTTTGATCGGGTTCAGATCTGGCGGACTGAGTGGGCAGAACATCAATTCAACTCGCCACTGTGTTCCTCGAACCACTCCATCACACTTCTGGCCTTGTGACATGGCGCATTATCTTGCTGAAAAATGCCACTGCCCTCTGGAAACAGGATCGTCATGAAAGGGTATTCGTGGTCTGCAACCAGTGTAAGATACTCCTTGGCCGTCATGGTTCCTTGCATGAGCTCCACTGGACCCAGAGATACCCACGTGAATGTTCTCCAGAGCATAATGTAACCGCCGCCAGCTTGTCTCCGCCCCACAATAGGGGTGTCAACGAGCTGTAAGACGACTGGTACACTCCCTCCCATCGACATGATGACATAGGTGTCGGTATTCATCAAACCATGCAACGCTCTGCCACTGCATCAACGTCCAGTGCCGACGGTCACTTGCCCATTCCAATAGTAGTTGTCGATGCCGTGGTGTTAAAATTGCACATGCATAGCTAGTCGGCAGCGGAAGCCCATAGTTAGAAGTGCCGAATGCATTGTGCGTTCAGACGCCCAGCATTAAAGTCCGATGCTAGTTCAGCCACAATTCGCCGCCCGTCCAGTTTTACCAGTCTGCCCAGCCTACGACGTCCGACATGTAGGGTAGCCGCCCAACCGCACGACTTCTGGACGCGGTTTCACATTGGTTTTGCAACGTATTGCAGACACTAACCGCGGCACTCCTCAGACACCCGACAAGTCGCGCAGTTTCTGAAATGCTCGAGCCGAACCTCCAAGCCATCACAATCTGGCCCCGGTCAAACTCAGATAAATAGCGCTCCTTCCCCATTCTGCACACGGACAGTACACTCACTGATCCTAGGTGCGCTGTGCGTGTCTCTGACTGGCAGTCATTCTTCGGCAGTTGACGCTGCTATCGCCTGGATGGGCTTATATCGAGAGCATGTCAGTGGTCGTATAGCTCTGGTTGATGAGTGTATGATAAACAGTTCCAAAGCAAGCTTACTTGCTAACCTTCTTATGGCATGGAACGGTTTGTACTATTCTCCACCACTTGGTACGCTCCGCTATCCTAGCGAACTATGGGAAACTGATGCCAGAATAGGGGCCAGGTCCTACGGCAAGAAAGGAAGAATGAATTGATTGTTGGTGTTGATAACGATCATCCTCCTTTACCTCCTGTGCATTACTGCAGATGACGTGTCACTGAGCACATTTGTTCTGTGCATGCAGTACGCGTGAGGCGCCTAGTTGTTTGCACTGCACTGTGTGGAATACGAAGGTTCTGTTATAGTTCACTAACCTGCTGCCTTCAAGCTGATGTCCCCAGCGCAGAAAACAGCACGCAGGTCGTAGGTTCTGTATTATCAGGCTGAAACTGACTTTTAGCGAGGTTCTATTCTGAAATAATATATCACTTCTTTGGGATGCCACTCGCATATTTTAATATAGCCACACGAGGAGACTATATGATCTTAATACAACACCTTCTGATACAGCAAAGTACATGATAAAACCCAATGTTTACGAAAATGTATCTTTACAGTATTTGTGGCACGTGTCTGTGCCTCATGACTACCGGAGTGAATCTTTTTTAACTGAATACTGGCAAACACATCCTGCCACAGACAACATGTCTGTACATCTCGACTGCCTAATCCAGAGTGACAAACAGGAACTTAAGTAAAAATTGGAAAGACATCCTACGACAGACAATATGTCTGTTCTTCTCGACTGCCTAATCCAGAGTGACGAACAGCCCGAAACATTTCGCGCGCCATACCGGAAAAGGCGTGACCCGAACGCTTCCGAAGTACTTCGTCTGTAATTTCGCCAGTCTTTTGTTTTTGATTTAAATTGTTTTTAATAATTCTAAAATGACTGACTGATAGTCAGCTGTTGATTGATATTTATATTAAAAAGTGAAGTCATTCCAATGAGTAGTTTAACGAATAATAATAACTATACTTGTAACGTTTTGGCGCCCTTGCCCCGAACACAGGAGCCAATCACGGAGCAGTAACATTACGCAGGCGGTCTTTCTCACGGGAATGGTACCGAATCTAAATCTGTCACAGGTACCTCACACCACATTTCGTCATCTATATACGTCTTCCATCTCCACTGCTCTGGGAACAGCTTCTTGGAGCCTAATATGATGGCTGACTAAGCCAGAAATATTACAGTCCTCCGCATACTCAATGTAGAATCGAAAGGGCACTTGTAAGGTGGCAGTAAAAACGAAACATTGACAGATAATTAATTTTTCTTTATCTTCATTCTCCATTTATTATACGAGAGGACCTCAAAAATTAAGTTACACATACTATGGCAGCCGAAGAAGGTTTTATTGAACGTTGCACTACACTTCAAAGTAACACAGGAACATTAGCCTAATTTTTCAACAATGTAACCAGGTCTCTGTAAATAACGTTCGGAATGTTCTGCCAATCGTTCAATTTCTGGACAATAGAAAACCGTCCCTTGGCGCGTAACCTTACCAGAACGCCTATGTGAACATATTCACATTGGAAAATCTGTTTCCAAATGTTCTTTTAGTTTACTGAAAAGATGGAAATCGCATGAAACAAGTTCTGCGCTTCCTGATCAGTATCATTCACGTCCATGCCGCTCGGCCGAATTGTAAACACCATTTCAATGCGGCTATACGCGACATTGCATTGGATCCATATACCGCCAGAATTTCATGGCGAATTTGTGTACAATTTACACTGTTGCCCACAAGAACCATACGTCAGCTTTGGGTTACATTTCCAGTGCTACGCCATTTCAGTCGTCCTCTGTGATTCACATGTTACCACGACAGGACTATGGGCGATAAACGAAATGCATGCTTGAACATAAATGCAGGCGCTATCGAAGCCTACTGGTTGCACTGTTGTATTTAACCATGAAAGGCTCCTCTGCAATGGCCTCAAGACGTGGCAACTGTCAGGCGTACTCGTAACAGTGTTCAGTATAATTTGTGACTGTCTTATTGTAGCTCAGAGCACTCGAACGTGAGAAGATGTTGGCGAAGTGTTGGGTGTTTAACGAGGCATCGCATCGGAGATTTATAGCGCATACAAGTAAAGCGGAAAAATGTCATTCTGTAAGTCACAACGCGGACGAAATTGTGTGTCGAGTGTTCACGACGGACGGTCACTGAAAGGGAATCGCGGCGAAAAATACACTACTGGCCATTAAAATGGCTACACCACGAAGATGACGTGCTACAGACGCGAAACTCAACTGACAGGAAGAAGATGCTGTGATATGCAAATGATTAGTTTTTCAGAGCATTCACACAAGGTTAGCGCCGGTGGTCACACCTACAAAGGGCTGACATGAGGAACGTTTCCAACCGATTTCTCATACACAAACAGCAGTAGATCGGCGTTGTCTGGTGAAATGTTTTTGTGATGCCTCGTGTAAGGAGGAGAAATGCGTACCATCACGTTTCCGACCTTGATAAAGGTCAGATTGTACCTTTCGCGATTGCGGTTTATCGTATCGCGACATTGCTGCTCACGTTGGTCGAGATCCAATGACTGTTAGCAGAATATGGAATCGGTGGGTTCAGGAGGGTAATACGGAACGCCATGCTGGATCCCAACGCCCTTGTATCCCTAGCTGTCGAGATGACAGGCATCTTAGCCGCATGGGTGTAACGAATCGTGCAGCCACGTCTCGATCCCTGAGTCAACAGATGGGGACGTTTGCAGCACAAGAACCATCTGCACAAACAGTTCGACGACGTTTGCAGCAGTATGGACTATCAGCTCGGAAACCATGGGTGCGGTTAGCGTTGACGCTCCATCACAGACAGGAGCGGCTGCGATGGTGTACTCAATGACGAACCTGGGTACACGAATGGCAAAGCGTCATTTTTTCGGATGAATCCAGGTTCTGTTTACAGCATCATGATGGTCGCATCCGTGTTTGGCGACATCGCGGTGAACGCACATTGGAAGCGTGCATTCGTTATCGCCATACTGGCATATCACCCGGCGTGATGGTATGGGGTGCCATTGGTTAAACGTCTCGGTCACCTCTTGTTCGCAATGACGGCACTTTGGACGTTACATTTCAGATGTGTTACGAACCTTCATTTCATCCCTGCGAAACCCTACATTTCAGCAGGATAATGCACGAAAAATTAACCACATGTTAGTTCTAGTATAATATATTTGTCCAATGAATACGCGTTTATCATCTGCATTTCTTCTTGGTGTAGCAATATTAATGGCCAGTAGCGTATTTACTTCAAGCGTTAGCCAATTTGACATCAGCTATAGGATACAGTTTTGCTGTACAGATTATTTATCAATAAGGTGATTTAATTTTGTTCAGCTAATCGTGCTAAATTTCTTCATCTGTGGACATTACTCGTGAATCACCAATTTCATACTTATTAACAGAAATTTCTTATGTTTTTATCTCCACATGGGAATCGAGCCTAGTGCTGTGAACGCCCGTAAGGTCACGACGGTCTTCTACACACATTTTTCCATTAGCAGTTATTTATTATTTATTTACACGTCAAGTTCCATAGTACCAAATTGAGGAGCAATTCTCCAAGGTCATGGAACGTGTCAGTACATGAAATTACAAAAAAGTAATAACAGATAAAAATGAAATGTTTATGAACCCGAAAAAAGTCAGTCCGTAAGTTTAAGTTAACCCAATCAACAATACGAGAAGAATCAGCTTAATTTTTCAAGGAATTCATCGACAGAATAGAATGAGTGACCCATGAGGAAACGTTTCAGTTTCGATTTGAAAGCTCGTGGATTACCGCTAAGATTTTTGAATTCGAGTGGCTGCTTATTGAAAATGGATGCAGCAGTATAATGCACACCTTTCAGCACAAGAGGTAAGGAAGTGCGATCCAAATGCAGGTTGGATTTCTGCCAAGTATTAACCGAGTGAAAGCTGCTAATTCTTGGGAATAAGCTGATGTTGTTAACAATAAACGACAGTAAAGAATATATACATTGAGAGGCCAATGTCAAAATACCCAGACTAGTGTAAAGGGCTCGACAAGAGGTTCGGAAATTTACACCACATATTACCCGAACTGCCCGTTTCTGAGCCAAAACTATCCTTTTAGGATGCGAAGAGTTACCTCAAAATATAATACCATACGGCATAATCAAATGAAAATAAGCAAAGTAGACTAATTTTCGCGTGGAACGATCAGTCACTTTAGAAAGAATAGTGAAAATGGCAGCATTAAGTCTTTGAACAAGGTCCTGGACGTGAGTTTTCGACGACAAATGGTTCAAATGGCTCTGAGCACTATGGGACTTAACTTCTAAGGTCATCAATCCCCTAACACTTAGAACTACTCAAACCTAACTAACCTAAGGACATCACACACATCCATGCCCAAGGCAGGATTCGAACCTGCGACCGTAGCGGTCACGCGGTTCCAGACTGTAGCGCCTAGAACCGCACGGCCACTTCGGCCGGCTCTTTCGACGACAGTTTACTATCTATCCGAAAACCTAGAAATTTTAACTGTTCAATTTCACTAATAATATGCCCATTCTGTGAAATTAAAACGTCAAGTTTTGTTGAATTGTGTGTTGGCAATTGTAAAAACTGAGTCTTACCGTGATTTAGCGTTAGTTTATTTGCTACTAGCCATGAACTGATGTCATGAACTGCACTATTTACAACCGAGCCAATGTTGCACACAACGTCCTTTACTACCAAACTAGTGTCATCAGCAAACATATATATTTTAGAGTTACCCATAATACTAGAGGGCATATCATTTATATAAATAAGGAATGGGACTGGCCCCAAGACTGATCCCTGGGGCACCCCCACTTCACCGTACCCCACTCAGACGTAACATTGCAGCCATTCTCAACATTGTGAGTAATCACCTTTTGCTGTCTATTGCTGAAATAAAAGCTGAACCAATTGTGATGTACTCCCCGTCCAACTTCTGGAGCAATACTTTGTGATCAACACAATAAGACGCCTTAGTTATATCAAAAAATGTCCCTACCGTTCGAAACCTTTTGTTTAACCCATGCAGTATCTCACAGAGAAAAGAGGATATAGCATTTTCAGTTGTTAAACGACTTCCAGAGCCGAACTGTACATTTGAAAGCAAATCTTGTGATATTAAATGATCAATTATCCTTACATAGAAAGCCTGTATACTAACTTTAGCAAACACTGATGGCATAGAAATAGGTCTACAATTGTCGACATTATCCCTTTCTCCCTTTTTATAAAGCGCCTTTACTGCTGAGTACTTTAATCGTTTAGGAAACTGACCATTCGTAAAGGAAAAATTACAAATATGGCTAAATACAGGGCTAACATGTGCAGCACATTACTTTATTATTCTGCTAGGCACTCCATCATAACCATGAAAGTCCTTAGCCTTCAGTGATTTAATTATTGACTCAATCTCCCCCTTGTCTGTGTCACAGAAGGGTATTTCATACATCCATCTCGGAAAGGCATTAGCCAAGAAAGTTATATGATTCCCCGTAGAAACTAAATTTTTATGTGATTCACGAGCAATACTCAGAAAATGATTGTTAAATACTGTACATATATCTGATTTATCAGTAACTGAAATATTTTAACCACGAACTGCCTTTAAAAAAAGAGAAAGTTCTGAATCTGCATCACCCTATCTTATTGGATATCTATGAAGGGATACAGTGAGGTTGACAGCATTAGACTCAGAGTAAATGAGACTTTTCTGACATACACCGGTACACTAGAAATCAAATGGTTCAAATGGCTCTGAGCACTATGGGACTTAACTTCTGAGGCCATCAGTCGCCTAGAACTTAGAACTACTTAAACCTAACTAACCTAAGGACATCACTCACTTGAAATCAATCACTCACGCATCCACAACCTACATAAATTATTCAAGGCGTGGCAGAAAAAAGGAATAGGTCGCTGATTTTAAAATAAATAAAACACAATAAAACACGACTGTATCATCGTATTGAAGACACAAAGGAATTTGAGACGTTAGTTGCCAGTGGCAATAGGGAAATTTGAAAATTTACGCCGGACCAAGATTCGAAACCGGGTCTGCTTATTAGGCAAATGCACTGACCACTATGCCATTCGGACAGTGGTCAAAGTATGCCTCGCATCAGACCAAAATGAAGGAAGGGAGTAATATTGGGTATGTCCCGTCGAAGTCCTGGTCGTTAGAGACGGAGCACAAGCCCGGTTTCTGTCAAAGATGGGAAAGGAAATCAGCCATGCTCTTTCAAAGGAACCATCACGGAATTTGCCTGGAGCCGTTTAGGAAAATCACGGAGAACCTAAATGTGGTTGGCCAGACACTGGCCTGAACAGTCGTCCTCACGAATGCTAATCGACTGTGCTAACCATTGCACCACCTCGCTCGGTAGACCAAAATTGTCAACTTATCCATACACTACCGATGTAGAGCTCCTTGCCACTTACCCTCATTACTAGCGGCATTTTACCGACATCCGTAAGAATTCGAGCTTGGTGTGCATCTGCACTGGAGGGATCATTGGCCGTCCTCGCCTTAATTATACTAGTGGTGTCTTCTTTCGGTAGTGTGTGGATAATTTGAGAGTTTGGGTGTAGCGGAATGCGTGCTAGAGGAGTCCACGCAGATGTGTTGACCACTGTGTCCGGATGAGTAGCGGTCAGTGCACGTGTTTAGTAAACAGGAGACCCAGGTTCGAATGCCAGTCTGGCACAAATTTGTAACTTCCACCATTTTTATAAATCAAAGTCCACTGGCAGCTAATGTCTTCAATCCTTTTGTGTCTAGACTCCTAGTGGCTGTAGGATCAAAATGGTGTCCTTTCTTTCGGCCTGTCTGTTCTTTCGAACTATCTGTTTTTCATATACGTCGGAAAGAGAAGAAACCACCTATAAAGGGTGAATATTAATAAAAACGAGAAAATGCGGGGATGGAAATGGAGGAAATAAGTTGCTGAGTCCAGAAATGCATCGCTGCAATGGTAGATGGCGCTGAAGAATGACTTCCTCTGACCACGTGGATTATGTTCCTTGTGTGTTGAAGTCTTTGTGAAAGACGCGGCGTACTGTAAGCGGCAGAATGTTACGATATTCATGTCGGCAACAAACCGACATGGTGTTTGTGTAGGTCCAGGCAGATGGAAGCGGTCGAGAGGCAGCACCGCTACAACAAAACAATTACCCTCCCAGACATCAATCACATCACACAACATTTCAAGCTCTTTTTGGGCATTTGTGTGATGATAGGTCACTTCAGACAGACGAACGTGCAGGGAGGCGGCGGACTGTGCGTATACCAGACTTTGGAGGAATGGGTTATGCAGGATATTGAGAGCAACCCTAGTACAAGCAAGAGACAAGTGGCCCGCCGACATCGTGTAACCAAATGTACAATAACGTGTATCCTGAATGACAACCGCTACTATCTCTATCACTTGCAGCGAGTGCAAGGTTTATCAGCAGCGGGTTTCCCTCTACGGGAAGGATTTTGTCGATGGTTTTGGTACCGGACCATCACAATTATGGGATTTCTGTGATCAGTTCTCTTGACCGACGAAGCAACCCTTACCAGAACTGGCATCATTAATCTACATAGTCGTCGTCTGTGGCCTACAGACAATAATCTGGGAATGGTTGAGGCCGCTCATCAGTATCGGCTCAGCATCAATGTGTGGGCAGGGATTCTTGGCGACCACATACATGGACCAGTTATGATTCCACAACGCCTCGACGGAGGAAAGTACCTACGGAATATTCTGCCTGGGCTGCTTGAGAACGTGCCATTGGCAATACGACTGGTTATGTGGTTTCTGGATGATGCAGCACCACCCCACTTCCGCGTTACAGTTCTCCGATACCTCAACATCATCGTCACCGGATGTTGGATAGGACGCAGTGACCCCGTAAAATGGTCTGCTAGATCACCGGACTTAAACCGCCTGGATTTTTACATCTGGGAACATCTGAAAAGCGTTGTGTGTACTGAATCGGTTACTAATGTGCAAGCCCTTCAACAGCGTGTCCTCGACTCCTGTGACGCTACTCGGAGAGAGGTCGGAACGTGTGAAAGAACGCAGCAATCCATGATGCAACGTCTGAATGAGTGCATTGCATCCCATGGAGGCCACTTTAACATTTGTTGTGAGGTGGATGCGATGCACCTCTGTACTGCGTTCCGGGATGATTTGTTGGCGTTTCACACGTACCGTCCATTTACATTCATAGGATTTTTTTTCCTCCATTTACAGTCAGTAATCCGTCCCTGCAATTTGTCGGTTTTATTAATGTTCGCCCTTTATAATTACGGTGAGGACGGCCAATAATCCCTTCAATGCAAATGCACACCAAGCTGAAAGACTTATGGGAATCGGTGAAATTCCGCGAGTAATGAGGATAATGGGCAGGGGGCTCTACATCAGTGAAGTGTGGATAAGTTGAGAATTTGGATCGGACGGGGAGGGGGGGGCGTGTGCTAGAGTCATCCGTGCAACTGTGTTGATCAGTGTGTCCAGATGGCTTACAGTTCGCCATATGCGCCGAGCGAGCAAGTCATTGTTTACATGTCCGCTCCGCCACAGCGTGGAAAGTGATCGGGAGTTTACCGCGTCAACGCTGTTTGTGCCTTGGTATGTGTGACATCTTGTCCTTCGTTGGTTGTGTGTCTGACAACGGCTTACTCCGTTCCCACTTGTTTCTCATGGCGTCCAAGAGTGTAGAGGTACTGTGAGTTTCTCATTTGACAAATCGATACGTAACGTGCAACCCGGATCTTAAGAAATCCGTGACTTGTTAACTGATACTTTTCATATTACCTCGAACCAAGTGCATACCCCCTATTCCGAAGCCGGCCGAAGTGGCCGTGCGGTTAAAAGCGCTGCAGTCTGGAACCGCAAGACCGCTACGGTCGCAGGTTCGAATCCTGCCTCGGGCATGGATGTTTGTGATGTCCTTAGGTTAGTTAGGTTTAACTAGTTCTAAGTTCTAGGGGACTAATGACCTCAGCAGTTGAGTCCCATAGTGCTCAGAGCCATTTGAACCATTTGAACCCTATTCCGATTTTGAAATTTATATATTTTTCGTGAAATTTGTAGATCCCCTACAAGTGCACAAGTTCACATTAAAGCATGGTACTCAGGGTCCCTTCCGGCATACAGATAGTTCGATCACTGTGATGCTGCTAGCGAATGCCGACATTGAATATCCGAATGTTCGAATATTCAGTCTTCCTCCGGTGGAAGAGCATATTTATCTTAAGGAAGATTTGGCACAATCTTGTGACGTGAGAGGCATTCGTCGTGGAGGTTGGTCAAGTGAATACAAGCTACGATGTTACAGCAGCATATGCCCAGTGGAAATGTAAATAAAAAGGAAAGTTCCATCTCTCCTGCAGGTTTGTGGCTATAGTATTCGTATTACTTACAGCGGATAGGTGGGGACCTGTTTTCTGTGCCATGAAAGTGTCCATCTCCAAACTAACTGCCAGCGGAGAGTTTTTAGGTAACTAGCGATCATACGGCAGTTCCCACTTCCACTGCGGGTGGTTTTGCGCCGTTGCAAACAAAGCCTGAACCCGTTCCTGCTGTTGCTTACAAGGGAACCTCCCCATCGCACCCCCCTCAGATTTAGTTATAAGATGGCACAGTGGATAGGCCTTGAAAAACTGAACACAGATCAATTGAGAAAACAGGAAGAAGTTGTGTGGAACTATGAAAAAATAAGCAAAATATACAAACTGAATAGTTCAAGGAAAGATAGGCAACATTAAGGTCGATGGGAACGCCGGAGCGTCGTGGTCTCGTGGTGACGTGAGCAGCTGCGGAACGAAAGGTCCTTGGTTCAAATCTTCCATCGAGTGAAAAGTTTAATTGTTTATTTTCAGTTTATGTGACAAACTCTTATGTTTTCATCACTTTTTGGGAGTGATTATCACATCTACAAGAAAACCTAAATCGGGCAAAGTAGAAGAATCTGTTTACCCATTCGCCAAGTGTATAAGTTAGGTGGGTCGACAACATATTCCTGTCATGTGACGCACATGCCGTCACTAGTGTCGTATAGAATATATCAGATGTGTTTTCCTGTGGAGGAATCAGTTGACCTATGACCTTGCGATCAAATGTTTTCTGTTCCCATTGGAGAGGCACGTCCTTTCGTCTACTAATCGCACGGTTTTGCGATGCGGTCGCAAAACACAGACACTAAACTTATTACAGTGAACAGAGATGTCAATGAACGAACGGACAGATAATAACTATGCAAACTAAAGAAAGTAAAATTTTCAGTCGAGGGAAGACTTCAACCATGGACCTCTCGTTCAACAGCTGCTCACGCTACCACGAGACCACGGCGCTCCTAATCTCACGTTCTCCGTTATGTTGCTTATGTGACCCATGTACTACTCAGTTTGTATATTTTGCTTATTTTTTCACAGTTCCACGCTTCATCCTGTTCTGTGTTCAGTTTATCAAGGCCTATCCACTGTGCCAACTTATAACTAAATCTGAGGGGGGTGCGATGGGGAGGTTCCCTTGTTAGACGGCGGCGCACGGTTCGTGATCAGCGGCGCCGCACTCGGGATGGTGATGAATTAGTAGTGTCTTCCCCTGTCCCGTCTTCCGCTGAGCCGTGTTTGTCTGTCAGTCGTACCAGTCCTGGCGAGGTGGAGATAGGAGACAGTACCTGGTGCTGCTGCTGCTGCAGGGGTGGCTCCTACAGAGCGAGTATGCTTGGGGTCGTCTCCTTCGTAGCCTCCACAAGTGCAAATGGTAATACAGCAATGCCCTCCCGCAGTGTGCTCTCAGTGATGGGGATCGTGATTTGCCGCTTATTGCGACTCCCGTTGCGGATATTGCTACCCCTGTGTTGTCCGCCGCTGCCTCTGAAATTAACTCTGATTGCCCTGTGTTACGGAGTCGGCGTGCCTTGCAGAGTGACCCTTCTGTAGGGTAGGCCTCGAGCCCCGGGACGTCACAGATTGACATGGAAGTGGTATAAGATCCGTCTGCAACACCTGCTGCAGAGGTTATTACGTCTCACAGCCGGGTTAAACAACGTATACAGCTGGACGCGCAGCGGTGCGCATAAATAAAAAAAAATAAAAAAAACAGAGTTAAAGCTTCAGTTGCGGCCAGCAGTGATCACACTGACTCGGATAAGTTACTCGACCCAGCAATGGACAGTTCTGGGCGACTGGTGGAATACTTGTAGTCTGCTGTTCTGTTGTTCTTTCTTGGTTTTTTTTAACTGATGGCTGAGGCATATACATTTGTTACAGTAAATTTAAACCGATGGGTATCGGAGATGCGCCTATCTTCGCTAAGTCATTCCTGTGCCCAATAGTGTTGATGCAAGAAGTTTTATCTGCCAGTTTCCCCTTCCCTGGATTTCGCACTGTTTTCCATACGGCACCCGAATTTTCGACGTGAACTGCCTTATTCTTTCGAGAAGACATTTCCACTGCTGAAGTAGATGTTCTTGAATCTGGCAGAGGAACAGATTGCAAACTTTTTGACATTGCCTTGATTGTCTTAAATGCTCCTCCTGGTATCTGGTCACACACTGGACCATTTGCTTTGTTATAAAGATGAAATTATTTATCTTTTACGTAGGACTCTTCTGCTTCTGTCGTTGGGTGGTAATTTTGATGGTGTTCTACCTCCTGTTGATTAGGCTCCCCATTTTATTATTGTCGAGATTTAAAAGAATTAATACGCTCCATGCACTTGAAAGATGTTTGGAAGCGTAAATATCCGACATTCGTTAAACTTCCTCATTTTACTGCGACTTCTAGTAGCAGGACTGATTGCTTCTATTTATCGGCTTGGATTCGCGAACGCGTTCTAGAAGTCGACGTTATTCCTACTATCTTTCCTTATTACTGTGCTTTAGCCGCCACTTTCCAACTTGATCGGCAACCGATGAAACTATTCCGTTCCCCGTGGATGCTGAATGTCGCTCACTTGGCAGAGCCTTCTCTCAAATGTGATACACAACGTGTGGGAGTGTAGTCTTCGATTCGCTGGGAGATGCTCTACCACTACGGAATTGTGGACTGCCCTGGCTATACTGAAGCTCCGTCAAGCTTTGATCGCTTATTGTAGTGCTAGGGTGACGGATTTTCGGAGAACTCGTGAGTTTTATTGTTCTCTCTTGCGCGACGTGACGGTGCGCCGGCCGTTATGGCCGAGCAGTTCTAGGCGCTTCAGTCTCGAGCCGCGCGACCACTACGGTCGCAGGTTCGAATCCTGCCTCGGGCATGGATGTGTGCGATGTCCTTAGATTAGTTATGTGTAAGTAGTTTTAAGTTCTGGGGGACTGACGACCTCAGATGTTAAGTCTCATACTGCTCGCCGCCTTTTTTTTGTGACGGTGCGGGCCGCCCCCTCCCCCTTTCGGACTGAGACATTACAACGTATTAAAGCAAAGTTGTTGCATTTAAAGCGGCGATAGATGGTGCGATTGAGACCATGTTCACTAGAGATGGAGGAATTAGCTTCGTTATACCACCTGCTTCGACATCAAGGTCGATGTCGCCGCTCTTGCTTCACCTCTCTTACAGCAGTTGTCGGCCGTCAGCTGACAGCGCACGTTGATGTACTTCACGCCTTACGTCAGTATTATGTGGATCTTTAGGACGTGGATACACCTAGTGACTTTCTCCTCTACTTGGCTTTTGGGTCTCTAGGTGCACCACTGAGCAGAAAACCGAGTTCTCGGCCGCCTTTCACCCAGATGACGTATATGATCTTATTGTTACTGCTCCTTCTCACAAATCGCCAGGTATCGATGGGCTCTTCAAGGAATTTTATGTGCGTTTTTGACCCTCTTGCCGGCCGCGGTGGCCGTGCGGTTCTAGGCGCTCCAGTCCGGAGCCGCGCTGCTGCTACGGTCGCAGGTTCGAATCCTGCCTCGGGCATGGGTGTGTGTGATGTCCTTAGGTTAGTTAGGATTAAGTAGTTCTAAGTTCTAGGGGACTGATGACCACAGCAGTTGAGTCCCATAGTGCTCAGAGCCATTTGAACCTTTTTTTTTTTTTTTGGCCCCTCTTGGGCATCACATTTACGTCATTGTTGAATGAGGAGATAAGAGGGACAGTTGGGCATGCTCCATTCAAGGTGGGGAAAAGTATGTTGAGGCCTAAACATCCTGGTAGTAATACAGTTGACAATTTTCGTCCTCTCACGTTTCTGAATTTTGATTAAAGACAGTGGATAAGGCGATAAATCGTATGATGTCTACCTTGCTGGCGGCTGTCGTCGGCGAGTATCAGAGTTGTCTCCATGCCGGCCGGAGTGGCAGTGCGGTTCTAGGCGCTACAGTCTGGAGCAGAGCGACCGCTACGGTCACAGGTTCGAATCCTGCCTCGGGAATGGATGTGTGTGATGTCCTTGGGTTAGTTAGGTTTAATTATTTCTAAATTCTAGGCGACTGCTGATCTCGGAAGTTAAGTCGCATAGTGCTCAGAGCCATTTGAACCAGCCAGTTGTCTGCATGGACGCTCTAATCTTACCCCTGTGGCCCAATACCTTGACGTGATTTCGGCTGCTGCCGTTACTTCTATCCATTGTGTCTTTGACTTTTGGATTTTAATAACGGTTTCGATTGTGTAAATCAAGACTTTCTGCTTTGGATTTTGGAGATGATTGTGTTGACTGTTGAGGCTCGTAGAGCGTTACTGAAGACATCAACGGGCATTGCAGCTTCGGTAGTTGTGAATGGGCAGCTGACGCCCTCGATTCCCATCCGTCAGGGAGTGCCACAGGGGAGTCGGCCGCTATGGCTGAGCAGTTCTATGCGCTTCACTCCGGAACCGCGCTGCTGCTACGGTCGCAGTTTCGAATCCTGCCTCGGTCATGGATGTGTGTGACGTCCTTAGGTTAGTTAGGTTTACGTAGTTCTAAGCCTAGGGGACTGATGACCTCAGATGTTCGTGCTTAGAGCCATTTGAACCATTTTGTCACATGGGAGTCAGCTCTCCATATCTGTTTGTCTTATCTCTGGAACTGCTGCTTCAGAAGGTTGCTTCGCAGCTTCATGGTTGTGCGCTTTCTGGAAGTACCCTCGATGTTCATCCGTACGTTCATGATATGATGGTTTTACTCCGTCGATGTGCAGAGAAACCTCTGCTGAACGCGATCGTCGATGATTATTGCAGAGCTTTGGGAGCCTTACTTAACGAAGGCAAAAGAAAATTCTTTAATTTACGGGATTCCGATGGATCAGTGATCTTGTAGGCCATTGCTGTGGATCGTCACAAGTCAGCAGGAGTTGTTATTGGCCGTTGTCCGCTCCAAATAGTGACGCTCAATTAGAAATCGGTTCAAAATGGCTCTAAGCACTATGGGACTTAACATCTGAGGTCATCAGTCCCCTAGACTTAGAACTACTTAAACTAATCTAAGGACACCACACGCATCCATGTCCGAGGCAGGATTCGAACCTGCGACCGTGGCAGCAGCGCGGTTTCGGACTGAAGCGCCTAGAACCGCTCGGCCATAGCAGCCGGCTGGAAATCGAATAATGATACTGGAACATGAACGACGCTCTCTTACGCTTCTCCAGAAGGCACCATTTTTGGGTACGTATTTGTTGTGCAAGGCCTATTACATCCCACAATGTTTCTTGTTTCCCTCTATGATAGCGTTTTATGGAAGCGTCATATCTTCAGGCTACTATTCGAGATTGTAATGGAGCCACGTTACCTTGGCCTTTCTTACATTAAGAGTAAGGCATTTGTCTTATATGTTCGCCGTATCGTTTTGACGATCTCTGAGTACTTATATGTCTTTACTTTTCGACTGTTCACCTTAGTGAGGCTAGCGAGTGTTGATCCCCGTGTTCACATTGATCGTCTGAATTTTAAGCTGAGACACATTCCAGTGTTCTAACTAGCCATGACCTTATCGGAGGCTGACATTTTACAGCGACCAGTGCTCCTACCCCAGTTCCGTTGAACACTTATCACCGCAAATATCGTGGGAAACTGTTTGGGCCAACATTATCCCCTGGTTCTATCAATGACAGCGGCCTCCTTCTGAAACAATGTGGTTAACAATTTGACTTCCACCAACGAGCGTCTATATTGTGTTGGGATTAGTGACACAGATAAATGCAGAAAGCGTTCGTTCCTAGATGCACTGCAACACCAGTTTACTTGTCGTAGTCGCCCAGCACACTAGCCCTGGCTCAGGAAGCAATTGGCTTTCCTCACTCACTCTGTTGAAGCTGCATATTCCACTATATATATATATATTGCGAGACTTCAAAGAAGAAATAACAAGGCCTAAAACTACATTTAACATGAAACTGGGCTAAGAGACCCCCTTTGATATATCCATCTGGTAAGCATATTCAAGATAGAGCCTTTAAATGCAGCATGTATTTAGATCCTGAGATTCGAATAAAAACGGTCACTACCAATCATAGTTTTTTCCTTTATGTTTCGGCATAGCCTGTTGTCACCTGCAAATACGACTCGGTCAAACGATGAAGCAATATACGAAAACAGGCATTGACTAAAATTTTAAGTAGTCTGAACTCAGTATTCGGTCACAAAAATTTCGATGATTCATTGGATGGTATGTTTAAACTCAGTAAACAGCTTTCTGTGGTAAGAGGCAGTTGACGGCGGCCGCATATCGGTCTCAGGGAGAACGACAACTCCATAGCTAGTGGCACCCGATGAAGGAGAGTAACCTGAGTGTATTGCCTAGCGGCTTGGAGAAGCCGTAAAGTAGGCTGACGTAGACATTGAAGTACAAGAGCCCACGGAGTGTCAAACAGAGCGTTTTAGTAATTAAGAACATGAAACTGATGGGAGGTTTTATTATCTACTTTTGCATGTAACGAGTCTACGAAGGACCGCCACGCGAGTTCAAGGTGGGGCAGTGATCACACCATCTCTACGAGATGAAGTGCCTGCGTTGTCTTTTGTGTACTCTCCACGCGTCGTCGATCTAACAAGGCAACAAATAGTAAATGTTTGCAGCGTAATAAAAACGCGAGAGACCCGTGCAAAACAGAAGAAGAATACGTATACTGATCACTCATTGATATAACGAGCTGTCAAACGGAGACTTACACTCCTTATGTTGCACAGTTTTCAGTAGGAGAAATTGCTGCATTTATGGACCGATATATGGAGACAGTAACAGAAGACAGCCTCACACATCTTGAAGCATCTCAGTTCCATCGTACTCGAGACTGCCATGGCGACCAAGTCTGACTGATATGGAATGTCATGGTCGTAATATAAGATATTTACTTGTAAAAATATGCGCTGGTGTGCAAAACGTAAGGATGAAAATAACTTCCGCGTGATGTGTCACTACCAAGTAACATAGTTCCATGGAACATGGACCATAGATGGAAAGAACTGCTACAGCACCGAACACTACAGTATAGAACAAAACAGAAGGTAACAGAAAGGAATATGCAACGACACGAACAGGAATGACACTTATATTCAAAGACAGTAATTACAATTAAGTCAACACGATTTACGGATATTGTTCTTAATACAGTGTTTCATCACGATGGATGGTAACAGTTCATGCTCCGAAACCTGCTCTCTTACTGGTCACAAGGTTCGTAATGAGTACTTGAGGCAGCACGTTCCATTCTTCAGCCAGCGCTGGAAGCTCATTGGTGCATATGGACGTGCTGCAGTACCACTTACCAACGCATCCCGCTCGTATTCGATGGAATTTCGTCGCGGGAATTGGCAGCTAAGCCCATTCACCAAAAGCTTCTCTGCTTGCACTGTTCGATGCGGTTGCGCATTGCCATCCATACACTGGAGTCAGAGCCGAAAGGACCCCTGAAAAGACGCATATGAGGAAGCATTACAGTGTCATAGTGATACTGACCGCTGAGTGTACAGTGTTCAGAGATTTCGAGGTCAGATCCATCCGTGCAGTATTACACATCATAACTCCTGGACCGTGAAAACGACCGTATTGCCAGGGTTAATTACGCGTTCCCACATCTTGCCACATGGGGGTAGGTCCAGAATCACAACTCACAGAATCTGCTCTCAACCGAGAAGACCACCGGACCCGCTGGTCCATTCCCTATGCTCTTGACACCATCGCAAACTGCGCCGCCTATTTGCGAGTGTCAACAGAACAAATAGTATTTGTCGTCTGGCAAAGAGACGACCCCCATGCAGTTACTGCGCCAGTGTGGAGCAACAGATTGCGTGCCTTGCAGCCCTGTTAATTACCATCTGTCTCACTGTTTTACGTGCATCCCTTCTTGCCTGTTGCACACTGTAGCGGTCATCCGCCGCTGCTGTTAACCGTCGTCGGCCACCTCCTGTCTTTCGGTCATCAGTGCCTATGGGTCGGAACGCTCCCCATGCAGGTGAAACAATGCTTCTCTGAGCAATGCCAAACTCCTGGGCTACACCCGTCTCATTTGGCGCTATAGTTACGCTTACCTCGCGCGATGTGACGTCCAGCTTTCTGTGCAAGACTGGGAGGAGATCTCTGACAAGAAGCTCATGCAGTTTCATTCATTTCCACCCAGTTACTGATACGTCATGTTACTCTATCTGTCTCGTCATAAGTTTTGCATAGCAGAGTACGTTACAATTAATGATTTAATGAATGAAGAACATTTAAAAACAAAATGAATTGAGATTATCAATGTATAGAAATTACTGTGAAATAATCCTTCAAAAAAAACAACAAAAAGTTGAGATCTATATTTAAACGAAAATCAGTATTTAATTTAAAAAATAACATATTTTAATTATAACCAAATAAGTTTGTTAGGCATATGACGGAGAGCAAAAACAATATAACGACGAAGCAAATTTTACTCGTATTTCATGTGAGTGCAATACTTTCCCAAACCATCAGCCTCACAATGAAAATTTCAAACAATTTTATCGGCAAATCTGTTTGAGCCCAGGCCCGATACGGATAACTACATAACTTTCTACATGAACATAGTAACTGTTCCGAAAGAACAGATACCAATGACGACCATGCACCTTCTCTAGAAAGAAATGATAATTAATCGAAACCCTCAGCTCCCAACAGGTGTTGTTGATATACCTCGACGGCGACAGTTGAAAATGTGGATCCCGTCCGGGACTCGAGCCCGGGATCTCCTGCTTACCTGGTAGACGCTCGATCCATCTTCATCTGAGCCACCGAGGGCACAGAGAATAGCGCGACTGCAGGTACTTATCCCTTGCACGTTTCCCGTGAGACCCACATTGGTATCTGTTCTTTTGGAACAGGTACTATCTTCGTATAGTGTAAAGGCTACCCGGCCATTGACCTTCTTCTGTGCGAATGCACACGCTTTGACCGAACTCTTACGGGACTCGTCAGCTTGGTCTGGCGAGAGTAATAAGTGAACGGGCAAATATCCTTTAGGAACATTACGATTGTAGGTTGTGGACAGTTGGGAATGTGGGTCTCACAGGAAGCGTGCAAGGGATAAGTCCCTGCAGTCGCGCTGTTATCTGTGCCCGCGGTGGCTCATGTGAATAGAGCGTCTGCCATGTAGGTAGGAGATAGCGGGTTCGAATCCCGATCGGGGCACACATTTTCAACTGTCCCAATTGACACATGTTGACAGCTGAGGGTTTCGATTAATTATCATTTCTTACATAACTTTCTCTTTTTTGGGGGAGGAAGGGGTCATTAATCTTCTGAATGGTTCGGTGTTGTCCGCCACGATTTCTTCTCATGCGCTGTCCTCTTCATCTCAGAGTAGCACTTGCATCCAATGTTCTTAATTACAAGTAGTTAGTAGATATATGACAAGTTCTATCATCCTGCACAGTTTTTGCCTTCTACAGCTCCCTCTAGTCCTGTGGAAGTTATTACCTGCTATCTTAACAGACCCCTTATTAGACTGTTCCATTTTCTTATCTCTGTTACCTTATCTCTATATGCTCCTTTCCTCGAGCATTCTGCTTAGAATCTGCCCATTGCATACCTTACCAATCCACCTAATTTTCAACATCCTTCTACAGCACCACATCTCAAACGCTTCGATTCTCTTTTGTTCCGGTTTTCACAAAGTCCATGCTTCACTACCATAAAATTCTGTGCTCCAGACATACATTCTCAGAAGTTTTTTTCCTCAAATTAACGCAGATATTTGATACAATTAGACTTCTTTTGTCCAAGAATGCCATCTTAGCCTGCTCTAGTCAGTTTTTCATGTACTGCTTGCTTCATCCGTCATTACTTCCAATTTAACAAAATACCTTCACACCACACACCTCGTGAACACCAGTCTTGATCGTCATTTCTTTTGTTTTCCGTCTTTCCCTTAGTTGCTCTAAATTCGTGAAGGTATGTTCCGCTAAACCAAACATCAAGACTGATCCGTGGAGCTATGTTCTGTCTATGCAACCAATTGAAGGCAGTTTGTTTATTGCCATATGCGATTTGCTTCTTTTATTTGGGAAACAACTTCAGTGGCCTGTACTACATGTTTCTTTTTATACATACAATAAACGTATTATGTGTTAGATACAAATATGCTGCTATGAGCAGCAATACACGACAAAATGTAACACAGCCGCATGTTGTATCTACCACATGATATGTTTATTGTGTGTATAAAAAGAAACATGTACTACAGGCCACTAAAGATGCTCCCCAAATAAAACAAGCGAAACGCATATGGCGCTAAACAAACTGCCTTCCACTAGTTGCATAGACGGAACATACCTCCACGGACCAGTCTTGATGTTTAATTTAGCGCTAATCTCATGAGTACTTCCTATTACTCAAATCTCCGTTCATTTTCTGCGCTCATTGAGTCGTTAATTCCATTCAAAACGTCACGTAATTCTTCGCTTTCACTTAAGATAGCAGCCAATCACTGTGAAAGAGCGGTTCCAGGCGCTTCAGTCTGAAACCGCGCGACCGCTACCGTCGCAGGTTCGAATCCTGCCTCGGGCTTGGATGTGTGTGATTGGTTAGTTAAGTTTAAGTAGTTCTAAGTTCTAGGGGACCGATGACCTCAGATGTTAAATCCCATAGTTCTGAGAACTATTTGAACCATTTTTTGAACTCAAGATAGCAATGTCATCAGCAAATATGACCACTGGTATATTTCACCCTGAATTTTAATTCCAGTGCTGTATCTTTGTTTTGTTACCCTCTTGTGTCACAATTTCTTGGAAGTCTAGACTGAACAGTAGGAGTGAAAAACTGCATCCATGTCTTGGACTTTATTCTTGGTATCCGTCCTTATGGTTCCCTATTTGTTTTTTACTGTTTGTATATTATCCGTCTTTAACTGTAACTTAACTCCCACTCTCCTCGGAATTTCGAACGTCTTGCACCATTTTACATTGTACAACTTTTTTACTAGATCGACAGATGCTATGAACTCGTGTTGATTTTCCTTAATTCTTGCTGCCATTACCAAGAAAAACATCATAACTGTCTCTCCGGTACCTTTATCTTTCCAAACCAACCGGATTACCATCTAACAGATCTTCAATTTTCTTTTGCATTCTTCTGTATATTATTTTAACAGAAACTTCAGTGCATTAGCTGTTAAGCCGAATGTGCGATATTTTTCGCACTTAGTGCGCATGCTGTCTACGTGACTGTATGGATGTTATTTTACCGAAAATTTTTTGGTATATCTCTAGTCTCATAGCTTATCAAACCAACCTGAAAAGTCCTTAGGTTGCCAGTGCCCCCAATGATTTCAGAAATCCCGAATGTATGTTGTACATACTTACCATCTTGTTTCATCTCAAATGTTGCAAAGCTCTGTTAAGCTATGACACTATTCCTGAATCACCTATATCTCCCATATCGACTTACATTTCTTCTCGTATCAGGTCATCAAACAGCTCTATCCCGTTGCAGAGGCCTTCAATATACTCTTTCGACCTATCTGCTCTCTCCTCTACGGTTAACAGTGAATCTCCTCTTGCAATCTTAATGTTGACGCCTCTTCTTTTAATTTCATTTAACGATGTTACGATTTTTCTTTATGCTGAATCAGTCTTTCCGCCGTCCATCCTTTTTCTCTCTCTCATCGATTTTCTCAAATGTTTCCTGCGACCATTTCGCTTTAGCTTGCCTGTACATCCTATTTATCTAAGTCCTAAGTGACATATATTTCTGTATTCCTGGCTTTTCCTGAGCGTTTCTGTGTTCCTTCTTTCGTCGATCAATTGTAGTATTTCCACTTTTACCCATTGCTTCTGCGCAGTCTCACTTCCGTCGGCCGTCGTAATTTAATATATTATTATTGTTGTTTTGATTTTTTGATTGTTGCCGACTTACGTGGTGGGCCTTAATAAAAATGATATTTCATTCAATTTTGATTTACGGTTAAATGTTTTTGTGAAGTTCTCCTTTTTAACAATATTAATCTCAAATTATTTGTTACGTTAATGAATGTTAGACTCGCTGAATCTTAAAACATGAGCATACAAGTTGAACAATGGAATAAACTTTTCATATCAATTTCCTCGGCTAGTCAGTTCACTTTAAAGCAAGAAATCTTTAGTTATTAATTACAATTGCGGCCCACACACGCGCGAGAGTATTTTTTCTTACCTCCGTAACCATTGTATTGTAGTCGGAGTCCTGGCTCTGGCTGTTGGCTATGGTACTGAAAGTAAGAATCTTAAAGCTACGTATTACTGAAACGTCGTGCGGCTGTGGAGAAAAATTAATATTATGTTAATAGCGGGCGAGTTTTTCGCTTCCGCTAATTTTTCGTAAGTTAATATCGCCACGTAATGGCGTCGTTGGCTTGAATGCAGGGTAATTCAAGGAAGGCGGACATGAAATCGGAATCATCTCTTACAAATTGAAAGTGCACAATAATATTAAGTCAATGTATTATCTGTTTAACTCATACAAATATGCTTACATTTGCCAGCACTCGAAAGATGTCCGTCTACACGCAATCAAGACAAGAGAAGAAGTGAAGACGACTAAAAAATTAACAAAAGAGCGTATCTTGTTATCTCTTTAGATCATTTTGTTACATTTCCTTGCACTCGAAACCCACCCAGAGAAATTATTGTTTTACGGTTACATGATAAAAATATATTATTCGATTTTTAAATGCCTCTTCTTTATAAATACTGTTTTTTAAGTCTTTTCGTAATGTAGCACTGGTGACGCTATAGCAGTTACCTTTCTTGTACCTACGTGATCCAATCACATTAATGTGACCACCGCCTATGTCTGACGTCGACGCGACGAGTAACAATCATTCACAGACGACAAGTGGCAACACGAGCAGTGGTGGATATAAAAAGCGTGTCGTGGGGACGCGGAAAACAGTGGAGTCGTTGTTGTAATCCGGAAACGGAGCGATTTATCTGACATCCTAAAGAGTGTGATCATTGGCTTTCAGACCTAGCGTGGAAGTATTTCTAAATCGACTAAGTTTCTCAACTTTTCGGGTACCGCAGTGGTTAAAATACAATGTACATGGCAAAATGGCACTATCAAAACCGGCGCTAAGGCAACTGTTGCACACCATGGGCCAGTAATGACACCGGTCAACGACGGATGCGGAGACGTGTACGGGTGAAAGGAGGTGCAACTGTTGAGAAACTGACCGCCCAGATGGGCCAAGGGCCTACCAGCAGTGACTTCTCAACGACCGCCCAGCGAACGTTGCGGCGTATGGGCCTCCGCAGCAGGTGCCGGGTTTATGCACTCTTGCTGACTGCTGTTCATCAGCGACGAAGGCTGGAATTTGCACTCCAGTACCGCATGGGACGTCCACTTAGGGGCAACAGGTGGCGTTTTCTGAAGACGGTTAACTTTTTATGCTCCATCGAACAGATGACCGTTGAATCCTCGGAAGGGTCCACGTTGGAGGGGGGGACGGATCGTCTGGGGAATATTTTGACGGCATTCTGGAAGGCGTAATGGATCAACACAAGTATGTCCACCCCCACATCCAGTGTCACACAGTCTGTAGTATACTTTCGTGGTTCCGGGAGCACCACGATGAGTTTACCGTACTCCCCTGAGCATCGCACTCCACGGATTTAAACCCAATCGAGAATGTGTGGGACCACCTCGATCATGCTGTTCGCACCACGGATTCTCAACCGAGAAACCTGGCGCATCTGGCCACGGTACTGAAGTCGGTATGGCACCACATTCGTGTCGGGACCTTCCAGAATTACCTTCCTGTACCTCTCGTATCGGGCCGCGCTGCAAATGTGTTATTCAGGTCGTTGACAGGCGGTCACATTAATGTGATTGGACAGTGTATGGTTGTCTGTTCAACATGTGATTGCTTTTTTAGAGATTTCTGTACCTCTTCAACTGAATCATCTACTGTGGTACTGAATGAAACAATGAAATTACTGTGAAATCTAGACCTTTAGCTGTTTACAGGCGTTGATAAATGTCAACGGAGACAGTTGAAAATGTGTGCCCCCGACCGGGACTCGAACCAGGGATCTCCCGCTTACATGGCAGACGCTCTATCCCACTGCGCCATCGAGGACACAGAGCACAGTGCGACTGCAAGGACGCTCCGCGTGAGACTTACATTTCCAACGTACTGTCCACATACTACATTTGTAGTGCCCCTGCCAACTATACTCATTACTAGCGGCAGTCAATCTACCGATTCCCGTAAGAGTTTGAGCAATGTGAGCGCATCCGCACTGAAGTAGATCATTGGCCGGTAAGCCTTATCTATATGAAGATGGTATCAGTTCTTTCGGACATGTCCAAAAGAGCAGATACCATCTTTATATTCATAATGTAGTACTGGTTATCGCAGTATTCGCAGCCTTAGAGAACCGAAACGCACCCATCATTCTTTACCAGCTTAATACCCATGATTTTTTTTTTAATATTGGTTCTGCCGAGCGATTCTCTTAAACTACAGCCTACTCTTCATAATTCCCAAATTCTGAACTGAATCTACGTCAGCTGTTGAGTACGCCTTATAATCTATTGTCTTGTTTCTAAATCACTGCCTGACCATGATGTAATTCAACCCGTTTTCAAGTATAGTTTCCCCTCTTGTCACGTCTGAACACTGTTCGCTATTACTCACTGAAATTTATTGCAAGACTCAGTTAGTCTTTGTCTTCCCTTACTCCCACTACCGAGCCCATATGCTCCCGTAACTCTTTCTTCTATTCGCTCTCCTATTACAGCGCTCCAGTCTCTCGTGATTATTACATTGTCGTCTCCTTCTGTATTCTGTATTACACCTTCAAGTATTTTTCTCTGCCTCTTCATCCTCTGCTTATAATGTTGGCATGTACAGGGTGTTTCAAAAATGACCGGTATATTTGAAACGGCAATAAAAACTAAACGAGCAGCGATAGAAATACATCGTTTGTTGCAATATGCTTGGGACAACAGTACATTTTCAGGCAGACAAACTTTCGAAATTACAGTAGTTACAATTTTCAACAACAGATGGCGCTGCGGTCTGGGAAACTCTATAGTACGATATTTTCCACATATCCACCATGCGTAGCAATAATATGGCGTAGTCTCTGAATGAAATTACGCGAAACCTTTGACAACGTGTCTGGCGGAATGGCTTCACATGCAGATGAGATGTACTGCTTCAGCTGTTCAATTGTTTCTGGATTCTGGCGGTACACCTGGTCTTTCAAGTGTCCCCACAGAAAGACGTCACAGGGGTTCATGTCTGGCGAATAGGGAGGCCAATCCACGCCGCCTCCTGTATGTTTCGGATAGCCCAAAGCAATCACACGATCATCGAAATATTCATTCAGGAAATTAAAGACTTCGGCCGTGCGATGTGGCCGGGCACCATCTTGCATAAACCACGAGGTGTTCGCAGTGTCGTCTAAGGCAGTTTGTACCGCCACAAATTCACGAAGAATGTCCAGATAGCGTGATGCAGTAATCGTTTCGGATCTGAAAAATGAGCCAATGATTCCTTTGGAAGAAATGGCGGCCCAGACCAGTACTTTTTGAGGATGCAGGGACGATGGGACTGCAACATGGGGCTTTTCGGTTCCCCATATGCGCCAATTCTGTTTATTGACGAAGCCGTCCAGGTAAAAATAAGCTTCGTCAGTAAACCAAATGCTGCCCACATGCATATCGCCGTCATCAATCCTGTGCACTATATCGTTAGCGAATGTCTCTTGTGCAGCAATGGTAGCGGCGCTGAGGGGTTGCCGCGTTTGAATTTTGTATGGATAGAGGTGTAAACTCTGGCGCATGAGATGATACGTGGACGTTGGCGTCATTTGGACCGCAGCTGCAACACGGCGAACGGAAACTCGAGGCCGCTGTTGGATCACCTGCTGCACTAGCTGCGCGTTGCCCTCTGTGGTTGCCATACGCGGTCGCCCTACCTTTCCAGCACGTTCATCCGTCACGTTCCCAGTCCGTTGAAATTTTTCAAACAGATCCTTTATTGTATCGCTTTTCGGTCCTTTGGTTACATTAAACCTCCGTTGAAAACTTCGTCTTGTTGCAACAACACTGTGTTCTAGGTGGTGGAATTCCAACACCAGAAAAATCCTCTGTTCTAAGGAATAATCCATGTTGTCTACAGCACACTTGCACGTTGTGAACAGCACACGCTTACAGCAGAAAGACGACGTACAGAATGGCGCACTCACAGACTGCGTTGTCTTCTATATCTTTCACATCACTTGCAGCGCCATCTGTTGTTGAAAATTGTAACTACTGTAATTTCGAAAGTTTGTCCGCCTGAAAATGTACTGTTGTCCCAAGCATATTGCAACAAACGGTGTATTTCTATCGCTGCTCGTTTAGTTTTTATTGCCGTTTCAAATATACCGGTCATTTTTGAAACACCCTGTATATCTGAATTATTGTCGTTGGCATTAGCCTACCGTCGATTCTGATAGCAATAATGCAATCACTGACCGTTCATAACTCACTATCTGCCATACTTTCCCATTCGTGATGAATGCTACTCCTATTACACCATTCTATGCTGTTTATATCATCCCATTTTTGTCACAACGCCGGCCGCGGTGGTCTAGCGGTTCTAGGCGCTCAGTCCGGAACCGCGCGACTGCTACGATCGCAGGTTCGAGTCCTGCCTCGTGCATGGATGTGTGTGATGTCCTTAGGTTAGTTAGGTTTAAGTAGTTCTAAGTTCTAGGGGACTGATGACCACATATGTTAAGTCCCATAGTGCTCAGAGCCATTTGAACCATTTTTTTGTCACACCAGAGATACTTATCTTCTATCCATATCACTTAACTAACCCTCATTATATCTAGACTGATCGTTTGCACATCCATTTTCAATTTCTCTAACATCCCTTCCATATTCAGATCTCTGACACTCCACTCTCCGATTCGCAGAATGTTATTCAGTCTTCTTCATACGGTAGCCTTCCCCTTGACAGTGCCCTTCCATACATTCGAATGGTAGACCAATCCGGATTCTTTTTCCAATGGGAAAATCATCATTGTACTTCATAACTTAGTTGCTTTAAATTATCACTTTCAGTACTAGGTGAACCCAAAATTTCTCGATAAAAAAGTCACGGTGGTCGGTTGACAATGCAGTGGCATCTCGAGTCAGTTATCTGTCAGGCGCTAGGGATCTTAAGAGATCTCTTAGGTTAACTGTAATATAAGGGGCGATCAGAAAGTTTCCATTTGAAAGCTGTACAGTCCAGAATCGGTATGCCAATCAGACAGAATCGCCGTGAGCAGTGAGGAAATCATCGCACCGCATCAAGTTGAAGATTGGTAAAACATTGTGCTCTGCTGAGTAAATAGGTCCGTAACTGCCTGTTGTACATCCTCGTACGACGGGAATTGTCGACTCACCAAGGCCTTTCTTAAGGGACCGAAGGGGTGGTAATCTCATGGTTAGAGATGAGGGCTACAGAGTGGATGCTCGAGTGTCTCGAGTATCGATTGTAATGTATGAGACTGGTCTCCCATACCGACTGCTGCTTTCCGTCGAATCGCGACAAGCACGGTGGTTTTCGACACACATGCTGCCCCATATACATTCTTCCTTCTCCGATGGATGTCGACCGAGCTTTGTTCTTCGGCAGCCAGATTAACAGCATGTTGGTCCTACCTGGACGCATTTGGTAATAACGTTGCCATAGTTCACGATGCCACATTTACCATACATCAGAAAGGCTCGAACGTCACACTAATCCCTTGTCTATAAGTTGGTGCTTATAGATCCTCATCGTAATCGCACTACATTGCATATAGCTGCAGCAACAACGCCCACAAACGGAAACTTTCTGGTCGCCCCTCACACATCTGTAACTAATGAAGTTATCTGAAAATGGCTTTCCCCAGCAGATACTGTGTGTGAATGCAGAACGTTAACGTTTGTATGCAAATTAGTTTGGACGAAATGAGATACTGAAGAAATCGGAGTCAGCGAGCTCTTAGCCTCTTACTCACTTCTAGTTGCCAAAATCACGTAAACCAATCTTGTCAATTTTGTCTACTGAAGTGCCATGCATTTCACCGGGTTGGACTGGACATTTGACGCTCGAAATTACAGACAATGAGAAATGAATTTACAGTGTGACGCACGAAATGTGTTACCAATTGTTTCTTTCACAATTTAGGACGCTCATTAGATATCCCGCTGGGATCTCTACATCAGTACCATCAGAGCTTGGAAAAACAAATTTACGAAATGACGTGTAATTCACGATACTGCCGCTAGGAGATTAGTAAGCAGCAATGGCTGACAATGGAAGACTGACGACACAGCAACGATCGGCAATTGTGTTACTTTTTCATGAAACGGAAAGCCTTGTTATGACTTTGTCACTTTGTGACTTGTCGTTTTCGACAACAGTTTAACACACGATGGGTCCCTTGCAAGAAGACCATCCACAGGTTGTACGATAAATTTGCACAGGAAGGATCAGTATTGGAAACGAAGCGACCTAGGCCTAAGCCTGTTTGTTCGCCGGAGGATATTGAAGCGGTACGAGTTGCTGTACAGAGAAGTCCCGGGAAATCGTGCAGAAAGGCAGCAGTCCAATTGGGAATATCCAGACGCTCCGTTCAACGTATTCTTAAAAGTGACCTCCATATGTACCCATACAAGATGACCTGTGCACAGAAGCTCACTGAAGAACACAAGCAGCAGAGACTACTGTTTGCTCAGTGGGCGGAGGATAGGGAAGAAACTCTCAACAATGTTTGGTTTTCAGACGAGGCGCATTTTCATTTAGACGGTGTGGTTAACAAACAAAATGTACGCTTTAGGGCCACTGAAAACCCACAAGTGCTTCACGAACGACAACATTATGCTCCGAGGATTACAGCGTGGGCAGCAATTTCCAGTCACGGACTTATTGGACCCTTTTTCTTTGAAGAAACTGTGAACAGCGAGCGTTATTTGAGCATGCTTCGCAATAGCTTCATTCCACAGCTTCTTGCTACTGCCTTGCCCTTCAACACGCAGTGGCTCATGCGAGATGGAGCAAGGCCACGTACTGCAAACACTGTGTTGGAGTTTTTACACGAGCATTTCGACATGCGGATCATTTCACTCAGGTTTCCAGGTCGCTTCAATGACGGACAAAATTTCCCCCCCCCCCCTCCAATAGTGCAGACCTCAATCCAAGTGACTTATCTCTTTGGGGGGTACCTAAAGGAAAAAATTTTCCCGAAACGTCCAGGTGATGTAATGGTGCTCAGTATACTTATTCTTCAAGCTTGCAGTGAAATTACGGAAGATATGTGCCGTAGGGTAATCACTAACTTCAGTGTTCGTTTGAAGGAAGTTAGGAAACGAAATGGTGGAGATACTGAGCATGTGCTAAGTTAGAACAAATCTCCATGGACGGCTCTTCATTGCAGTATATGTACATTACCTTATTACAATGAAATGAACACCCTTAGTTGCTTACAGGCGTTGACATACGCCAACGAGGACAGGTGGTAATCTGTGCCCCGACCGGGACTCGAACCCGGGATCTCCTGCTTACTTGGCAGACACTCTATCCATCTGAGCCACCGAGGACACAGAGGATAGCGCAACTGCAGAGATTTATCTCTGGCACGCCTCCCACGAAACTCACATTCTCAACGCATTGTCCCGCACTACATTCGTAGTGCCCGCGCCCATTATACTCATTACTCGCGGCGCGTTGCCGATTCCCGTTAGAGTTCGAGCTCTGTTTGTGCATTCGCACTGAAGAAGAAGATGGTCAAGGGGCCGGTGAGCCTTAACTATATATTTACTAAGATGGTATCTTGGCCTCCTGATCATCTTCTTCTTCTGTGCGAATGCACAAACAGAGCCCGAACTCTTACAGGAATCGGGAACGCGCCGGGAACGCGGCGCGAGTAATGAGTGTAATGGACGGGGGCACTACGAATGTAGTGCGGGACAGTGCGTTGAGAATGTGGGTTTCGCGGGAGGCGTGCCAGAGATAAATCCCCGCAGCCGCGCTATCCTCTGTGTCCTCGGTGGCTCAGATGGATAGTCTGCCTTCGGCAGTGACACAGTGCGGACCGTGTTGCCCGCCGGCCGCGCTGTGGTGCGCGCGCCTGTTTGTTTACGCCGGAGCGGCTTCGCGTGTGCAGTGTTGTGAGTCTAGAACGAGATGGTACACTCGTACAGAAAAACGACTTTGAAGTTCAGGTTTGCGAACGACTATACACCACCAAAGGCACACGAGATTGAACGTTTTTTAAAAGAAGAGGTAAAAATCGATCCACAGGAAATCGTGGGAATCCATTTATCGATCGTTTCAAGCGTCGTCTATGTCAAGCTTGTTGACGAGGCTGCTTGCGAAAGACTTCTACAACGATCACCGAACGGGTATCGTTTCTGTCATGCCGACGGGAATGTTGGTGCGGTTACGGTCGAACACGCGGGAATGGGGATCCGCACTACACGAGTCTTCGAACTTCCGTTTGAGGTCCCGTCTGAACTTGTTATCGACGCCTTTAGACCATACGGTACAGTTCTATCCCGAAAAATGGACGAGTTTTACCTCATACCTCATACCTCGTCCTAAATGGGGTGCGACAAATACGGATAGAACTGCGAAAGCACGTTCCCTCTTATTTGTACATAGGAGGTTGTCGAGCGATTATAATCTATGATGGACAACCTCGCACTTGCTCGGGGTGCGGGAAAGAAGGTCACGTCCGCTCGGAATGCCTCCAGCGACGTTTAGTGCAAACTCCACGGGATGACGTTCAGGCGCCACAACCGACGACTGTCTTACCGCTGACCTTTGAGGAAGCCCTGAGAGGCGACGTGAGGGAGATTTCCGATGGGCACCAGCAGCTGCCCCCTATAGAGAACATGGACACCAGCGGACTAGAACTCCGACCACCGGTTCCACCACAGCAGACACAGGACACCACACAAGAGATGCAGCTGACGGCCGCTCCAGACTCAACCGTGGTGGCTGCCGGTGCTTCCACCGAGGGCGTGGTAGGCCAGGCCCAAGACGGAGGATACGCAACCCCAACACCCGAGGCGGAAGCAAGGCAGCGGAAACAGCGTTCGCCGAAGAGAAGAAAGAAGCGTCGACTGACTTCTGCTGACGATAGCCATAGTCGCGAGAGGACAGTGGACGACAACGACAGTATCGACCTGAGACCAGTGGATTCAACGGATACCGAGATGACGATGCAGGAATTGCACGGCGACGATAACTTGAACTCTCCTTCTGGTGACCGGAAGGCAGAAGTGGAGATGACAACTGTTCAACATCAGAGCGGTGAAAACGTTGCCTACCATCCTTCGGCCAGTTCCGGAAATATGCTGGGGGACTGGGCGCAAGAAATGGACCAATAGGAGCAGGATGAAGACACGAACGCGACGATTGAGGATAGTCCTGGCCAGACGCCGGGAGGGGCCGGGGAATGTTGAACAACTTGACTTGGTGTAGTGAGGAGCGGCGGGGGTGCCGATAGCCGACAGCAGTTCGGTTTTCAACACCATCGCTTGATGACACCCCCCTACAACTGATGAACACACGCCAGGCGTACCGCATTGCAACGATAAACATTTATGGCATTCGGACACCACTTAAAATTCAAATGCTGAAAGATATGTTACGCGCTGCGGACGTGGATATTGTATTCCTACAAGAAGTGCGTTTCACATCGCCGCCAGAGTTCTACGGCTACGAAGCACATTATTCAGTGCACGATGAAAGTGGATGCGGTGTGGCGATCCTCACCAGGGAAGGAATAGGACCGGAGGAAGCCATGTCTCTCCCTTCGGAACGTGGCATAGCGATCACTGTCGGCGGCGTTCGTTTCATCAATTTATACGCGCCATCTGGCTCCACAAAACGAAGAGAAAGGGCGACCTTTTACACCGAAGAGATAGCACCATTGTTCGCTGGACGCTATGATAACTATATAGTAGGCGGTGACTTTGTGTCGTCGACCAAAAGGACCAAGTACCTCATTATGTGCCATGCATGGAACTGCGTGCTTTGATTACCGAAATGGCGCTTCTGGATACCTGGGAACTGCAGCATGGCGACAGACGGGGTCATACGTTTGTAACGGGACACTCGGCGAGCAGACTTGATAGAGTGTATGTGACACGAGCTCCACGGACTGCGATACTGGGTGCCGAAATCTGGCCAGCGGCTTTTACGGATCGTATGGCGTACGTCTGTACGATTTCACTAACTCGTCAGTAGATATGGTGGAGTAAGGGTCACTGGAAAATGAATAGTTCACTTTTACGTGACGCTGCATGTCGCCGGTGGATAGAGGCGGTCTGGGAGACCAGCGTTCGCCGCCAACGAGCATCCACCTCGGTTCTCCAGTGGTGGATCAAATGCGCAAAACCAACGTTACGGAGAACGTTGATACGATACGGGCAGGACAAATCGCAGTGGAGCCGCACGACGGCTGATTTTTATTTTACAGCCCTGAGGGAGCTGATGACCCAACAGCCATCGCCGGAAAGGCACACGCCGATGCGCAGGATAAAAGCCAAGTTATTACAGCTGACGAGACTAAGAATGGAAGGGATGATGGTCCGGGCAAGATTGGCGGACACAGTTGCTGCCGAAACCCCCTCCATGCACCACGTAGTACGTGAACGCCAACGACGACGAAGGACATTGATCAGGGCACTAATCTCTAAAACTGGCCAGCAAGTTGTGAACCAGCGTGATATTGCGCATGTGTTTACTGACTATTTCCGCCAGTTACATGGACCTGTACAAGTGAACCACGAGACACTACATGATCTCATCTCGGAAATGCCAGATAGAGGACCACCACTGGATGCAGAGGCTTTCATCACAGCAATAACAGAGGACGAGCTGACAGACGCAATTGCCAGGAGGGCTCCGAACAAGTCCCCAGGACAGGACGGCTTCCCAATTGAATTTTACCGCGCCTTTGCATACCTCATGGGACGGACCTGGATTCAGATGTACAACGAACTCCTGTTACCGCAGACTGAGATGCCCGCCGAATTCACGGCGGGTATCATCATCCCAATACCCAAACCACCCGGTGGCAGAAGGCCAGGAGATTATAGACCACTCACTCTCTTGAACTGCGACTATAATATTTTCGCTCGCATCCTTGGGGCTCGCCTGCGGTCTTCAATTTCTGATACTCGGCGGTAAGAGTAACGTACATACGGCGCTCGGTGACTACCAAGATATCATCGCATTAGCAGCGGCATGCCGAGTGCGTGGGGCACTAGTCGCTATTGACAGAGTGGATCACATATCCTTTTGCACGCAGTGATGGGCAGGTTGGGAATCCCACAGGCCTTCATTCTAGTGATCATGCGACTGTTACACGGCGTGCGATCAAAGGTCTCGGTGAATGGGTGGGGCACTGACTACATTGTTATTTCAAGGTCAGTTCGTCAAGGTTGCCCCCTTTCGAGTTCTACGGCTACGAAGCACATTATTCAGTGCACGATGAAAGTGGATGCGGTGTGGCGATCCTCACCAGGGAAGGAATAGGACTGAAAGCAAGGGGAAACTACAGCCGTAATTTCTCCCGAGGACATGCAGCTTTACTGTATGATTAAATGATGATGGCGTCCTCTCGGGTAAAATATTCCGGAGGTAAAATAGACCCCCATTCGGATCTCCGGGCGGGGACTACTCAAGAGGATGTCGTTATCAGGAGAAAGAAAACTGGCGTTCTACGGATCGGAGCGTGGAATGTCAGATCCCTTAATCGGGCAGGTAGGTTAGAAAATTTAAAAAGGGAAATGGATAGGTTGAAGTTAGATATAGTGGGAATTAGTGAAGTTCGGTGGCAAGAGGAACAAGACTTCTGGTCAGGTGACTACAGGGTTATAAACACAAAATCAAATAGGGGTAATGCAGGAGTAGGTTTAATAATGAATAGGAAAATAGGAATGCGGGTAAGCTACTACAAACAGCATAGTGAACGCATTATTGTGGCCAAGATAGATACGAAGCCCACACCTACTACAGTAGTACAAGTTTATATGCCAACTGGCTCTGCAGATGACGAAGAAATTGAAGAAATGTATGATGAAATAAAAGAAATTATTCAGATTGTGAAGGGAGACGAAAATTTAATAGTCATGGGTGACTGGAATTCGAGTGAATGAAAAGGGAGAGAAAGAAACATAGTAGGTGAATATGGATTGGGGCTAAGAAATGAAAGAGGAAGCCGCCTGGTAGAATTTTGCACAGAGCACAACATAATCATAACTAACACTTGGTTTAAGAATCATGAAAGAAGGTTGTATACATGGAAGAACCCTGGAGATACTAAAAGGTATCAGATAGATTATATAATGGTAAGACAGAGATTTAGGAACCAGGTTTTAAATTGTAAGACATTTCCAGAGGCAGATGTGGACTCTGACCACAATCTATTGGTTATGACCTGTAGATTAAAACTGAAGAAACTGCAAAAAGGTGGGAATTTAAGGAGATGGGACCTGGATAAACAGAAAGAACCAGATGTTGTACAGAGTTTCCGGGAGAGCATAATGGAACAATTGACAGGAACGGGGGAAAGAAATACAGTAGAAGAAGAATGGGTAGCTTTGAGGGATGAAGTAGCGAAGGCAGCAGAGGATCAAGTAGGTAAAAAGACGAGGGCTAGTAGAAATCCTTGGGTAACAGAAGAAATATTGAATTTAATTGATGAAAGGAGAAAATATAAAAATGCAGTAAATGTAGCAGGCAAAAAGGAATACAAACGTCTCAAAAATGAGATCGACAGGAAGTGCCAAATGGCTAAGCAGGGATGGCTAGAGGACAAATGTAAGGATGTAGAGGCCTATCTCACTAGAGGTAAGATAGATACTGCCTACAGGAAAATTAAAGAGACCATTGGAGATAAGAGAACGACTTGTATGAATATCAAGAGCTCAGATGGAAACCCAGTTCTAAGCAAAGAAGGGAAAGCAGAAAGGTGGAAGGAGTATATAGAGGGTCTATACAAGGGCGATGTACTTGAGGACAATATTATGGAAATGGAAGAGGATGTAGATGAAGATGAAATGGGAGATATGATACTGCGTGAAGAGTTTGACAGAGCACTGAAAGACCTGAGTCGAAACAAGGCCCACGGAGTAGACAACATTCCATTGGAACTACTGACGGCCTTGGGAGGGCCAGTCCTGACAAAACTCTTCCATCTGGTGAGCAAGATGTATGAAACAGGCGAAATACCCTCAGACTTCAAGAAGAATATAATAATTCCAATCCCAAAGAAAGCAGGTGTTGACAGATGTGAAAATTGCCGAACTATCAGTTTAATACGTCACAGCTGCAAGATACTAACACGAATTCTTTACAGACGAATGGAAAAACTAGTAGAAGCCAACCTCGGGGAAGATCGGTTTGGATTCCGTAGAAACACTGGAACACGTGAGGCAATACTGACCTTACGACTTATCTTAGAAGAAAGATTAAGGAAAGGGAAACCTACGTTTCTAGCATTTGTAGACTTAGAGAAAGCTTTTGACAATGTTGACTGGAATACTCTCTTTCAAATTCTAAAGGTGGCAGGGGTAAAATACAGGGAGCGAAAGGCTATTTACAATTTGTACAGAAACCAGATGGCAGTTATAAGAGTCGATGGACATGAAAGGGAAGCAGTGGTTGGGAAGGGAGTAAGACAGGGTTGTAGCCTCTCCCCGATGTTGTTCAATCTGTATATTGAGGAAGCACTAAAGGAAACAAAAGAAAAATTCGGAGTAGGTATTAAAATTCATGGAGAAGAAATAAAAACTTTGAGGTTCGCCGATGACATTGTAATTCTGTCAGAGACAGCAAAGGACTTGGAAGAGCAGTTGAATGGAATGGACAGTGTCTTGAAAGGAGGATATAAGATGAACATCAACAAAAGCAAAACAAGGATAATGGAATGTAGTCTAATTAAGTCGGGTGATGCTGAGGGAATTAGATTAGGAAATGAGGCACTTAAAGTAGTAAAGGAGTTTTGCTATTTGGGGAGCAAAATAACTGATGATGGTCGAAGTAGAGAGGATGTAAAATGTAGACTGGCAATGGCAAGGAAAGCGTTTCTGAAGAAGAGAAATTTGTTAACATCCAGTATTGATTTAAGTGTCAGGAAGTCATTTCTGAAAGTATTTGTATGGAGTGTAGCCATGTATGGAAGTGAAACATGGACAATAAATAGTTTGGACAAGAAGAGAATAGAAGCTTTAGAAATGTGGTGCTACAGAAGAATGCTGAAGATTAGATGGGTAGATCACATAACTAATGAGGAAGTACTGAATAGGATTGGGGAGAAGAGAAGTTTGTGGCACAACCTGACCAGAAGAAGGGATCGGTTGGTAGGACATGTTCTGAGGCATCAAGGGATCACCAATTTAATATTGCAGGGCAGCGTGGAGGGTAAAAATCGTAGAGTGAGACCAAGAGATGAATACACTAAGCAGATTCAGAAGGATGTAGGTTCCAGTAGGTACTGGGAGATGAAAAAGCTTGCACAGGATAGAGTAGCATGGAGAGCTGCATCATACCAGTCTCAGGACTGAAGACCACAACAACAACAACATGTCAGAGCGAGATGTATACCAACTCTTACTGCCCCGGTGCCCCAGGAATACCCTGGAAAAGAAGTACCCAGACAAGAACTGGCGACGGATATGGCGCGTTATACGGAACGTTTACCTCCCAACGTCGGTACGCTCAACATGGTATGTGGTGGTAAATAGGAAGTTCGCAACGAATCAACGGCGGCACGCGATTCATTTGGCAGACACTCCACTATGTTTAGACTGCGCAACAGTGGACACTGATGAATTAGCATATTGAAATAACAATGTAGTCAGTGCCCCACCCATTCACCGAGACCTTTGATCGCACGCCGTGTAACAGTCGCATGATCACTAGAATAAAGGCCTGATGATTAGCATGTAGTGGGACGGCTTCGGTGTGGCACTTCGCACAACAGATATTGGCGTTCCTGTTACGCTCCGCCCCTCCCACAATTTCATCAGACACACTTTTTTTCCCACAAGAATCTTATTTTCCGGTCCAAATTCCAATGCAGTGACGGGGAATGGTAGTGGGCTACGTCAATAACGAATACGAGAAGGACAAAATGAATTTTTGGCATTTTCTCCTGGATGGACACACGAAGCTGCAACAGCACGATAAATTTGAGCAAGACTTCGCTAATTACTTGCGCCTTACATTTACCGACCCGCCGGCCAGATGGGGTGTGACGGGTGAGAGATGAGATAGACGAAGAAGTCGAGATAGACGTCGATCACACTTAGAGACCCTTAGTTAATTTCGAGAATACGACCCAGTCTTACACCAACGCCTGGAGAACGAGTCGATAGATGGCTCTCTTGCTCTATCGAACGTCGGGTCGTGAGCAGGTGTCGCCCCCGACACGAATTTCATTTCATTGCTACAGGAGCATGTTTCTTTTGTATTTGTACTATCCGCGATGTCTTCATGTCTTTTATTTGGACATTTTCAGTTTTATTCATTTCCTTAATTAATTAATTTTCTAATTAGCCACTATTTGTCAACATTTGCACATTGTAGACACTATTTATGCGGTAGCACAACAAAATGTATGTCAGCAAAGGTTGTAAGTCTGACATTGGGAAAAAATAAAATAAAATAAAAACAACAATAAAAAAATAAAAATAAAAAAGCGTGTTCGGACAGAGAGCTGGTTGGCCTCTGTAATAAAAAAAACCGAGTGAAACGAAAAAAAAAGAGTTGGTAGAGCAAAAAAATAAAGATGGATAGAGCGTCTGCCATGCAAGCAGGAGATCCTGGGTTCGAGTCCCGGTCGGGGCACAGATTTTCATCTGTCCCCGTTGACGTATGTCAACGCCTGTTAGCAGCTAAGGGTGTTCATTTCATTGTAATTTCATTCTAACGAGCTGCTTGGTCACCAATGGTATCTGTTTCTTCAGACATGTCCGAAAGAACAGATACCATCTTAGTAAATAAAGTTTATATTCAAAAACAAAATGGTAACACATTTCGTGCGCCACCCTGTAATTCATTTCAGCTGACCACTGAAAAGTCTATCAGAATAAACTCATACAAAATAAATGCATGTAGGTCTTTTGCGATTATAAGAGGACCCAAAGCACGGTACAAAAACAAAACTTATTTTTAATTTAGAATTTTTGAGTTGAGGGGCCCTTTTGGTGCTCGGTCCCCCGCTGGAGCCCAGATATTCCGCGCGTAAATGCAGCCCTGACGGCATCTGTCGCCGCATACTGCGCCACGTGACAACTGCGGCGGAACACGCCAGCCAGGCAGCGGACGCTGTCCGGAGCGTGGACACCAGCTGTCCAAGCGTGGGAGACAGCAGACAGCAGACAGCGGACAGCACCCGCCAGCACACATCGATCGCGCCGGAGGCTGCCTGGCTAGCGCCGCCACGCCGCGCGACGCCAGCACCCTCCCGCGGCGCGCCAGCTAATTATCGCTAATTGTCCCCGTACCTTCCGCATCCCCGGCGTCCCGGAAGAGGGCGAAGGAGGGAGTCAGCGCCGGGCGAGGGCTGCAGCCGCCCAACAAACTCCTTCCCTCGCGCCAGTGCGAATACAAGCCGGCGGCTACACAACTACTACTACTACTGATCGACATGAAGATACACTGTCGGCAGGTGTGCGGAGTTAACTCCACGAATAAGCCAGACTAGTTCCTCGTTAATCTACCTGATTTTTTTGTGAGTCTTGGGACTAATTTGAGATGGCCCGCCGGGCTTCCACTCCTGTGCCACCCTCTTCATCTAGAACAAAACAAAATTTTCTCGAGGACCGCCTCATCGAGCATGATTGGACCTTGTCATATCACAGTATCAAGTACCTAAAAAAACCAAATTAAGAGCCTTTTTACACGTTTTCTATTGTTGGTGCTTAGAAAAAACATTGACATATTCAGTATTGAAAAAAATATTGAGCTTAAAACTTTTTCAACCAAACTATTCCTAGTTAATGAAACACATCGTACAAATACAAGAGGAGTGCGTGCAATTCTCGGTGTTATCGCAGGATTTCAAGTAAAACTAAATCGTACTGATACCAGACGAGCGACTGAAATACTCCTTGTTCTCATAAAATTAAAAATTGTCGTTAGACTTGGCCATTGTTATTGTTAAATTTTTGATTATTGCTCAAAATCATTGTCTTCAAATCTGGGTGTTTCGTATAACAAACTCCTTAAATTTGAGTATGAACTGAAAATGACAGGAAAAAATTAAAACTGAGTATATTGGTCTTTCAAGTGTACTACACTTGAGACTGCATTGAGTAGACATGTGTGAAAAATAAGAAAACACTAATTCATACAATGTATTATTTATTTGAAGAAATATAGTCACAACAGAGTAATCCATCAGTGTACAGTTAGTTTTAATTTTCAGCTGTTAATGAGATGAGTTCACTCTGACCTTTGAGTCCATTATTTCCGAAATATTAGGTTCCAAGCTTGAAACTTTCATTCTGAAATCCGACCGCACGTCGAGCCGATTCCTATATTTGTTTTTCATGAAACACATGGAAGAAAATGCTTGCTCACACCGATATGTGGTAGCGGACCCCTCTGGCATAGCTAGTGGACCCCTGGGGGTCCGCAGACCACCTGTTGGGAACCATTGATCTAGAAAGTTCCTAGTCCGGTGGTTTAAATAGTGAATGAATGCCAGTCAAGGGCCAACTCATACTTCTGAGGGAAGTTGACTCAACTATTCCTAGTTGATAAAATCACATCCTATAAATACAAGACGAGTGAGTGCAATGCTCGTTGTTGTTACAGGATTTCAAGTGAAACTAAATCGTACTCACACCAGACAAGTGAATGCAATGCTCCTTCTCGTAAAATTAAAAATTATTGTTATACTTGGCCACCATGCACAAGAACAATGCGTACTAAGTGAAATTAACTAAATGGTTAAAGAATAGGTTGTATTCATTTTTAATGGGTCGCCTAAGAAGGAAAATTTGTAGGACACGTTGAAGGATCTTGTAATTTAAGTCAAATCTATATATGAAGATGGTATCTGTTCTTTCGGACATGTCGGTGACCATGCAGCTCGTTAGAATGAAATTACAGGGAAATGAATACCCTTAGCTGCATACAGGCGTTGATATAAGTCAACGGGGACATCTGAAAATGTGTGCCTCGACCGGGACTCGAAGCTGGGATCTCCTGCTTACATGGCAGACGCTCTATCCATTTGAGCCACCTAGGACACAGACGCTACGCTCCCAGTGAGACCCACATTTCCACCGTACTGTCCACATACTACATTTGTAGTGCCCCTGCCAACTATACTCGTTACTCGCGGCAGCCAACATACCGATGGTCTGTATCCTCGGTGGCTCAGACGGATGCCGGCATGGTAGCTCAGCGTGTTCGGTCAGAGGGTTAGCTGCCCTCTGTAATAAAAAAACTGAGTAAATGGATCAACGACGAACTGAAACGGGTGTCTTGCGACGTCCGCCTCGAGCAGATGAAACGAACGAAAACGAACAAAAAAGCCGGAACAGTAGCTCAGCGTTTTCTGTCAGTGGGTTAGCTGCCCTCTGTAATAATAAAAAAAACTGAGTTAATGGATCAACGACGAACTAAAACGAGTGTCTTGCGACGTCCTCCCCGAGCAGATGCAACGAACTAAAACGAACAAAATAATATTAAAAAGAAAAATAAAGATGAATAGAGCGTCTGCCATGTAAGCAGAAGATCCGGGTTCGAGGCACACATTTTCAACTGTCCCCGTTGACTTATATCAACGCCTTTATGCAGCAAAGGGTATTCATTTCATTGTAATTTCATTCTAAGTCAAATATGTTTCAAGAAATTAACAACTGCAGAGAGAAAAATTATCTGAATATTGAATTATATTGAGCAAGAATGTCACTATCACTGGAAGGTCCAAAAAAGTACGTGGAAGACTGCATGGAGAGAAAAGCACCAAAATACTTAACTTTGCAGCTCACGGATTCACAGTCAAAGTATCCAAAATTTCAGTTTGTAGTAAATCATATGGGCAACACACGTTGCGTATTAGAAATACATAAATAAGCGAGCTGCTCAGAATATGGTTTGCGCTACCACATATTGGGATCTTTTTCTCAAGAACAGCAAAGTGTGCTGAGTAGCACCAGACGGCCGCTATGAAGCCATCCCTCCAAAATTTCCACGCCAAATGGTATCCAGCCGTCGATTTCTCTGACTTAATTGCGCCTTTTCAATGCCCCATTTCATGAAACTCTACGTTGCAAGGGCGACAGACACTCTACTGTTGCCAATTTTACGGCCGGAATTGTAATAGCAGGGGAAACACGCGAAACTATCCTCCTTTTGCATACAAGACGCACGTTTTTAAAACCCACTTTGGTACTGAGCCGAAGCAGTTTCTTCACCACTGATCAGCTCTACGAGCCAAGAACACTGTCTAGTGCAATGGTTGTCAAATGCGGCACGCAGGCAGCATCCTGCCAAAATGAAGAATTAGTGCGGCCCGCGCAGCTGAGCTGCATATTATAACAACACCCAATTAGCAAGTAACAGTCAAATCCAAGAATTTCCACTAACATTGTCGTATTCCCGCTCAGTAATAAACAAATACTTACAGAGACAGTGTAACCCCCCCACAAAATAAAATAATAATTATGTATAGTATTCACATTTAGTGTAACCTCCCCACAAAATAAAAAATAATATAAATAAGATTCACATTTAGTGTAACCTCTCAACAGTAAAAGTTCCGAAACCTATCAACAGTGAAAACAATATAATTATTTCTTTCTTTCAATGTAACCTCCCAACAGAAAAATTCCGTAATCTTGCAATAATACAATGTGACTAATCTCTCAATAAAAAATTTGTCGCTCACTTATAACCTTTCAATAATGACTGTGAATTTAAACTGGTAAACTTAGAACGTCAGCAGTGCTGCGTCATGGCCCTGAAAATTCATTCTGAATAAATTGAAAAATCTTATCTTAATTAGGTCGCCGGATAACGCGTATATATCTGCTCCTATAAGAATTTTTTCTGGCGCAGCTCTGTGCAATGCTGGCCGATAGATTTGTCATTTATAAAAGGAAACAACTGATTTTTCTTTGCAATAATCGGGATGACCATGGATTGGAGAAATTAGTAAATTCTTTAAAATGAGATGATTGAGTGTCAAAAGTTACTTTTTTATGAGAAAGATTATTATTAAGAGATTCTTTAGACACATTCACATGGGACTTGATATAACAATACTACATATGCGCGAGGCTATTTTTACCTTACATTATATCGCTCAGGCTCCGCCATCGCCCACACGACCGGCCCAGCCAACTCCATACACCAGACTGCTCGCTAGCAACTACTTACTGCTACTAACACACAGTTCCTACTGCAGTCAACACTGCTCTTTGGTCTCAGATTCTCTTATAGCTTACATATCGCAGGTAGCGCGTGAGCAATCCATCGAAATTACATCTGATCGAGTGCGCTAGCAACAAATTCCTTAATCATGGACCTCTTACAACAGTAATATTTAAAGATGTATAGATCTCGTGTACAGACGTATGACACAAGTGATACCCAATCACCTGACCACATTCGAAGTCCGTGAGTTCTCTGAAGTGCCCCATTCTGCTCTCTCACGATGTCTAATGACTGCTGATATAGGTCGCTGATAATGAGTATTTGGCAGTAGGTGGCAGCACAATGCACCTAATATGAAACACGTGTGTTTTGGGAGTGTCCGGATACTTCTGATCACGTAGTGTGTGTCATGAACATATAAAATCTTAACAGTACTTTCTATCTAGAGATTGTTGCGACAAAACATAATTTGACGAGTGCACAAACAGTCATTGCCGACGTTTCAAACTAGCGATTGGCTGTTAGAGAGACAGACGGTGTGAGAGACGACAGAATTCCAGACCGACTTCATAGCTGAATCGTTATATCGCATTTTGACAACTGGACATTTAGAAGAGGCCCATATCAGTACATCTGTGACAACAGCGTGAACGTGGTTATACACTGGTTATATCACTGAAACTAGAACTGCCGCAAGCATATGATTTCTATCAAAATGTTTGGCAGTTCTGTAAACTAGTCAAAGTAACGAAATATAGTCGTACTATATCATACAGAGCTGCGGGTATATAATAACAAATATTACCAAGCGGATGTAACGAGAAATCTTGGCACAAACTGGGCGCTAATAGTGTGGTGATCAACTGTATAAACACCAAAGACGTATCATACACATTGAAAGAAATCCTGGCATGAGACGCCACAATGAAAATTAACACTGTTTGCACTATATAAAAAAATGATTGATAATGTATGCAAAGTCAAGTTTACTGACAACACTTATTTCCCCAAAAACAAAGACTGACGTAATTTATGCAAAAGACGTTATCATAGAATATCGTAAACTACTTACAGGTGGTTTAGGAGCACAGTGGACAAGGATCCTGGGTTGCAAAAGTGAGTCAGGTACTCTGGTCCTAAAAAAGTGGATAACGCAATTTGTATTAATCTGACGCTGAGCAGACTTTGACTATCCAAATCTATAGAAGTTTATACAGGTGCAGCAGAGAGCAAGTGGCGATTGAGATCTGTATACCCTGATAAGGCCGGAGCAGCAGTACATTACCCTGTTTGCTTCATGCAGTGATGTAACTTACTGCTGGCGAGATGTGTACGGTGGAGGTGAGGCGTAAGGTGGCAACTGTGAGTCGTTCCCAGCCACGAAAGAAATGCAAAATCTCACGGTCTAGCTACTGGGCAGACGGATCGCAATTTACTCTCTACTCTCTGAAATCACAGTAGATTTCAGTGTGTGACACACCCGTTCGCTGGTATTACCTAGGACCAATTTGGTTCACTTATACGTCAGCACTCACAAGGTTTACAAACATCAAGAGTGATAAACCAAAACCGAATAAGTGTGCCCTCGGCAATCGAGTAGTCCGAGACGTTTGAAGTTCCACTGTCGGTTCAGTAAGAACTTCACCACAGGCTTCCCAGTCTAAACTACTCGCAAGTGAAGTCAGTCTTAGGACAGGTTCCAAGTACCAACCACACATGCCAGAGCTTCGACCAGAAGATGCTTCCAGACCAAAGTCCAGAACCCGAGAGCCTCGCACCTCTCCTGATAAAAAAATTCCGTTTTCCTACAAAGTGCATGAACGACACTGCCTTCACCTTGTCTTGAGCCAATCACAGGGCTTTAGAGAGGCAAAATCTCCCCTCCTACACGACAGTACAAACTCATGTCAAACCATGGCAAGAATTAAGAAACCTGCGTCTCTGGAAAAAAAGAAACCGCCAATTACTGGCCTTTTAAAGATTTCATGGAGGGAGAAGATGTTTTTCTCCGAAGTCGCGTCGCTTCCTGCGGCAACAAGCGAACAGATAGAATCTTCAAGATATTTATCTAAATCTCCTATGCCTTGGAGCATGTTAGTCCTAGTTCTAGTCATAAAGATACTATCTCTAAACATTACTCAGATGCCAGAGTTTCTTATGCGACTGATGAGTCTAATGGAAGTGGGTCACAGGCCTATTTGCAGTATCGGCGACACGAAAACTTGTGAATTTTTATTAGGCGTGACACTGCACACAGTGCCCTGTTTACGACTCCGCTGTGTAGCTGCATCCCTTCAGTCCATCGCTCCCAGCCCAGCCTTCGGGTAGCGGCAATGTAGGTATAGCGGCAGTGTCCCGCTGGAGACCTGTCTTGACTATGGGCTGCTCTGTCTGCCCTGTGCGGCTGTGGGCCTGTCCGGCAGGTTTTACTGAGTTATGGGCTTGCTGCCACTAGCTTTCAACTTCCAACATACCGTTTCTACGAATTAAGAACCAAAAAACTACCTCTTCTTCTAGCACCCTACATGGCTCCATTAACGCCTGCTCAGGCCGTTAACTTTCCAGAGCCTCGCTCAAGTTGTGTAACGTTGTAACAAAATCTTAATGAAAAATAGGTGAGAGAGCAACTTATTCTCTCTCAAAATTAATGATGATCTCCTAAACACGAAGCGTCAACTGTAATGTGTCAGCAGTTTCCTGTATCTGGTCGGATTGTACTTTGACAACACGGTACATTCAGACATGGTTGATACAAGACTTAAATTCAAAACTGACTTACAAGGGGAGCCCACGACGTTGGGATCATGGATTTACTTCAGACTTTGTGTACTTTAGTAGACCACTAAAACAACATAATGTGCTAGTAGTAAGGTGCACTACTTTGGCAATTCCAAGAAAATTGCAAGAGAAGTTTTACTTCTCTATTATGTAACTGATGTATCTGTGCACAGGTGCTAGACGTTAGAGTTCGTGGAGGTCAAGTGGTTAGGGGTTGAGCTTCGTAAGATGAATGTGTATATGACGACACTTTGACTCCCACTCAACCCTTCATTTTTGTAGTAAAAGTGTAAATTCTGTGATGTTCAAAAAATTTGCACCTACGCTATACGTTCTTGCTGCATTAACAACGTCTCATCGCTACGCAGGTTAACTGCCAAATGGAGCCCACCCTGTGTCTGCAGCTTGAAACGTCTAGATGCAAAGTAGTTGCGGGTACCTTACCAGATTGCTTGTATAACGGATTCCGCAAATCACGACAGGTATACATTTTCAGAACAACTCTAAGCGTTTCTTCATTTATTTGCAGATACCTATAAATATGTCTGTTACAATAATTAAATTTAATTAAAAATAGTAAGTAGTCAAATAACACGAAATTCACTAAAACTTCATGCAAATACACATGGTTTTTTTAGCTATAGAAACTCTCAAATGTCATAGAAATGAAATAATATGACCAGTCGAACCGTCGCCTCCTACATGATCGTCTTTACGAAACTCAAATGCTAACCTCTTGACCACCATGAACTACACTCCTGGAAATTGAAATAAGAACACCGTGAATTCATTGTCCCAGGAAGGGGAAACTTTATTGACACATTCCTGGGGTCAGATACATCACATGATCACACTGACAGAACCACAGGCACATAGACACAGGCAACAGAGCATGCACAATGTCGGCACTAGTACAGTGTATATCCACCTTTCGCAGCAACGCAGGCTGCTATTCTCCCATGGAGACGATCGTAGAGATGCTGGATGTAGTCCTGTGGAACGGCTTGCCATGCCATTTCCACCTGGCGCCTCAGTTGGACCAGCGTTCGTGCTGGACGTGCAGACCGCGTGAGACGACGCTTCATCCAGTCCCAAACATGCTCAATGGGGGACAGATCCGGAGATCTTGCGGGCCAGGGTAGTTGACGTACACCTTCTAGAGCACGTTGGGTGGCACGGGATACATGCGGACGTGCATTGTCCTGTTGGAACAGCAAGTTCCCTTGCCGGTCTAGGAATGGTAGAACGATGGGTTCGATGACGGTTTGGATGTACCGTGCACTATTCAGTGTCCCCTCGACGATCACCAGTGGTGTACGGCCAGTGTAGGAGATCGCTCCCCACACCATGATGCCGGGTGTTGGCCCTGTGTGCCTCGGTCGTATGCAGTCCTGATTGTGGCGCTCACCTGCACGGCGCCAAACACGCATACGACCATCATTGGCACCAAGGCAGAAGCGACTCTCATCGCTGAAGACGACACGTCTCCATTCGTCCCTCCATTCACGCCTGTCGCGACACCACTGGAGGCGGGCTGCACGATGTTGGGGCGTGAGCGGAAGACGGCCTAATGGTGCGCGGGACCGTAGCCCAGCTTCATGGAGACGGTTGCGAATGGTCCTCGCCGATACCCCAGGAGCAACAGTGTCCCTAATTTGCTGGGAAGTGGCGGTGCGGTCCCCTACGGCACTGCGTAGGAGCCTACGGTCTTGGCGTGCATCCGTGCGTCGCTGCGGTCCGGTCCCAGGTCGACGGGCACGTGCACCTTCCGCCGACCACTGGCGACAACATCGATGTACTGTGGAGACCTCACGCTCCACGTGTTGAGCAATTCGGCGGTACGTCCACCCGGCCTCCCGCATGCCCACTATACGCCCTCGCTCAAAGTCCGTCAACTGCACATACGGTTCACGTCCACGCTGTCGCGGCATGCTACCAGTGTTAAAGACTGCGATGGAGCTCCGTATGCCACGGCGAACTGGCTGACACTGACGGCGGCGGTGCACAAATGCTGCGCAGCTAGCGCCATTCGACGGCCAACACCGCGGTTCCTGGTGTGTCCGCTGTGCCGTGCGTGTGATCATTGCTTGTACAGCCCTCTCGCAGTGTCCGGAGCAAGTATGGTGGGTCTGACACACCGGTGTCAATGTGTTCTTTTTTCCATTTCCAGGAGTGTATAACATCGGGCACCTACGCACAGATACAGATAGCGCATGATAGACGCGTAAAACTTGTCTTGTGATTTTCTCGGAATTGCCAGAGTAGTGCACCTCGCTGCTTGCACAGTTATGTTGTTTTAGTGGCCTACTAAGGATATACAAAATTTGGAGTAAATCTGTGATCCCAACGTCGTGGCCTCCCCTTGTAAGTAGTTCAGTAGATGCTACTTTGTCTCTGCCTGTCAATCGTTCCTCTGTCGTGAATAACACAAACTGCAAGCACGAACCATCTTTAGTATGTGTTCAGTTGAAATTGGGAGTTATAGAGACATATCGAAACCTGAATGTTATTTGGCTCAGTTAATTAGAACAAGCCCTGTAGCACATGGAAGCTGTTATTTGAAATTGTAAATATTGCACTGCTAGACTGCACTTACAGAGAGTGATTCCATGGTGATGTTCTAAACTTTCAGGGATGACGGAGAAGGGTTAATGTATGAATTTGAGGTAAGGGACTCTGGTCCAAAAGGGACAAAGTCGAAAGTTACAAACGAAAATACTTCTGATACGTCTGACAGGGGACAGCTTCTACAACAAGCACTTTGCTTTCAATATTTTGATAAATGGTAGTATGAACAAAAACAAGGGAAAGTATCCAGTGGACATGGGCTTAAATTGCATACCTTAAGATCTATGAGCACTTGTTCATCTTTGCTACTGTGAAACACTTTTGTTCTACTAAACAAATGCTTATAGCTCTTAAGGTATGCACATTAGAGCCGATGTTTGCCGGATATTTTCCCTTGCCTTGGTTCACACTACCATCCATCAGAAAATGGAAAGCAAAGAGCATGCAGTAGAAAAGGTCTACTGTCAGAGAAATCAGGATTTTCGCTTATAACTTTCGACTCGTTTCCAGACTGGAGTCCCTTGCCCCAAATTGATAGATTTGCCCGTCTCCATCATCCCTGAACGTTTGTAACATCATCACAGAATCACCCTGTGCAACCATCACTGTTCAATTCCATTATTGTGCTAAGTGCACCAAATGTCAGATTGGTCTAAAGTAGACTACATGCTTGGATATGCAAAATACTAACATTTCAGCGCAATCCCGCAAAGTAGGTAGGAATAACGCCATTTATATTACGTACATAATCAAACATTTGCAGTTTAATCCTCTTTGATAAATAGCATTTGAATGTTTGTTGAGCCTGAGAAGACTGTGTTCTCTTCGTACAAGATAACGTCTGACAGTACACAGAATACTACACCGCTATGGTTGCAGTTTATCGAGACCGTGGTTTTTCGTTTTGCGATACTACTGATCACATTGTCAGGATCCCGCGACTGTCACGCTTATAAGAGTCTATAAGTTCATAAGAGCCATACTCAACGCCGTAGACCGTCTGAATAGCCCCACACTACTGCCGTCAGCATAGTGTTTGATCAGTGGTGGCGGCGCATAATGTACCTTGAGCCATGGTCCTAGCATACCTAGAGTAAGGATAGTAGTGTAAGGTTCGCAGTGTACCTTGAGTCAGGGCTGCAGCATATATTGAGTCAAAGTCGTAGTGTATCTTGTACCAGCATCATAGAGTACCGCGGGTAAGGATCGAAGCATACTTTGAGTCAGGATCGAAACGTACCTCGAGTCAGGATCATATTGTACCTTTAGTCAGGATCATATTGTATCGTCAGTCAGGATCATTGAGTACCTTGAATTAGGATAATAGCGTATCTTGAGTCAGGAACGTGGCATATCTTTGGTCAGGAATTTAGCGTGCCTTGAGTCAGGATTGTAATGTGCTTTGAGTTAGGCCCGTTGCGTACCTTGAGTTAGGATTGCAGTAACACCCTGAGTCAGGAACGTAACATACCTTAAATCAGGATTGCAGTATACCTGGAGTCAGGATCGCAGTACACCTTGAGTCAGGATTGTATTGCACGTTGAGTTAGAGATATAGTGTACATTGAGTAGTGTAGACTGAATGAGGATCATAGCACACCTTGTATGAGGCTCATAGTATACCTTGAGTTAGGCTCTCAGCATACCTTGTGTTAGGCCCACAGAGTATCTTAAGTCAGGATCGTAAGGGACCTTGAGCCAGAATTTTAGCGTACCTTGAGTGAGGATCGCAGCGCCCCAGTATTGTAGTGGACCTTGAATGAGAATCGTTATATTGAGTCAGGATCGTAACGTACCTTGAGTCAGAAAATGGGCATGTTTCCAGCTAGACAAGTATCCACACTGACAATACAACGGCGTCTGGAGCACCACGGACTGCCAGCACAGTAACCATTTTTGCAGATTCCCTCTACACCACAGCAGAGAAATGTGCGCCGACAGTGCTGCGCCCAGCAACAGCACTGGGAACAGGTATACACCATGTCGTCGGTTCAGATGAGTGCATCCGTGTGTGGAGGCTCTGAGGAGAACGAATATGGTTAGCATGCATTCGTCAAGGGCACATGTCCTATCGTGATGGTGTGACGTTCCGTTGGCATTCAAGACGATCAGCTATGGATTGCTTAACCTTAATTTGGACAGCAGGAATCATATTTCTGATGCGTTGGGAGGGAGGTCTGTGACCTATATGCGAGATCTTCTTGTCGACGTATTTCAACAATGGAACGGGAGAGTGGGTGTTGCTCGTCCTGTCGCGATGTACGTCGATACAGAGGGTGTTCGACTGTTGCCTTGGACAGCACGTTCCCCTTGACTCTCACCCGCTGTAAAGAAATGGTCATCGGTTCCCGAGAGATTCACCCGTCGCCACTCATCAGCCGCAACGACCGATGATCTCTATGCCAGAGATGAGAAGCGTAGAATAACACATCTATATCTGTAAACCGAGCTCAGTTCTCCTCGTTACTCAGCCGGGTCGGAGCCACTGTTCCTGACAGAGGTGGCAGCTCTGAGTATTAAATTTCTATTCAGTAAACCCGCGTGTCACCTAAAAATATAAAATGTATTCTTCCTATTATGCTGTATAAGCACAACAAGTAAAATTTCGTTATTTGCTATCCTTCCTGGTATTGCAATATTAATGGCCAGCAGCTGAATGGACACATTATTGCTTTCTTGTCTATTCATTGTGATGGAAAACTAATAATTGTTTTATAGTTGCCTTTTGTGAAGGGTGATTGGAATGAAGTAGGCACTGTCAAATCAGAACATTTTATACAAATAATATTATTTTATGTGACTCTTTTACATTCGTGCTGCTGCCACTCTCGATTCCTTTATTTTTTTTATTAAATTGCAGTTGCTACGCTCAAGGACAACCATCTTATTATTAATAAACGTAGTCCGATGTGGGGCTAAACAAAAGTTTGTTGTTTTGTATCCTCAATCTGAAGGTAGTAGGCAGCGATTTCTTGCTCCACCCATCTTTGTTCCCTGTTAGTGTCTTCATTTTCTCATATTACCCTGCTCCTGCATGGCCTCTGAAATATTACATTCTATGTCTTCCTCTTCTTCCCTTGCCTTTGATCATTTCTTATATTACAGTAACTAAAAATTGTTGTGTCGGTACAGAGGGCCAAATAATTAATCTCATCTTTGGCACACAATGGGCAGTAAGGAATTTTTTCACCTTTATCAAGATCATTATCTACACTTTTTTTGTGATATGTTACAATACAGCATCACCGGTCTATTGCGGTCTAACTGTGTAGGTGAGGCAGTAAATTTATCCACAGGGCAGTGACTGCGTCACTGCAATTCACTTTGGAAGTGTGGCGGTGGGACTTGTAGTCCCGTACCACCCTCTGACGGTGACAATACTGCATCAGTCAGGCAGAAAAATTTAGCCTAGCGTGGGCAGGTAGGGTGGGAGAGTATTGGACATAGAATGGGGGCTAGTCCCGCCAAGGGATGCGTCCGTTGTGTGCGTGCGAGGCCTATCGTTAGCCATGGTCGGAACCCGATTCCTCTAGGATGGTTGGGGGAACCCGATGTCGGTAGATGCGGAGCTTGGTATGCAGATGAAATTCCCTTCTGCGGAAGGGTGGGTACAAACCCCTGGTTAAGTTTTGCCCCTTGGTGGCGACATACTCCACATGGCTCTGAGGTAGCGGCTTGGGGTCCATTTAAACCTCTGTCGAATGTTATCGACTGCGAAATACAATTTATAAACTCTGTGGCACACGGAGGTGTTCTTTGGCTTTATCTCTCATGCGAAGAAATTACTTGATTCTTTACGGCTAGAAGTTTATTTAAACGCTACGGCGTAAGTTTGTATACTGAAAAAGAAAGCTGATGTACTTAGGCGATAGTAAAAGGTTCAAATAAACAAGTTGTGTTGAAAGTGGAGATAACTTATTTTTTTGAAGAATGCTGGAGTGTGTAAGAGTCTTTACGTACAAGCATAGACAATCGGCTCCAATGAAGACTGCCGTTTCGAGCCTGTGCACGGCCCAGTTCCAGCGAATTAGATCCCTTTTCAATGGAACTGTCTTCAAATAGTACAGTCCGTCACTTAAGTTGGTACCACTTTTTACAATTTTTTGAAAAACTGGACACAAAACTGAATGCTTTGAGAAATGAAAATGTATTCTAACTCGGCGTTATTAGAATAAAAGTTCAGTTTTAATACTAGTACAAAGTTACACTGTCATTCAGAATAGCTATAGACCAGTCTAAGAAAGACAAAGAACTTTTCCTATATCAAATGCTCTGGGTAGATTTAAATCGCGCCAGAAAGAAACCAGGTGTTAATAAGAATTAAAAAGAAACGGTGTCGATGCAGTACTGCAATTTTGCTTCAAAATACCAAGATATTTGTATCGACTCGGCATCACTCAACTTAAATCACTGTCGCTGGAAGCTCTCTTCACAGACAACGCAATTAAAGGTTAATCACAGGCCTAAGAGCTTATAGGGAGTTGTAAGGAAAACTGAAATACTTACTGAAGATCAAAGAGGTAAGAAAACCGTTACTTTTATTAGAGAGTAATGCAAGCAGATAGAGCAGCAGCCATTTGAAACTAAAATGCTAAGTTGTACAAACATATCCTGATTGGTAAAAATTTACCCCGACTGACTGTAGGGCTTCTTCTCAATCAGCATCCAGCACTCAGTATTCACTGGAACGCACTACATTGCACCTACCTACGTGTTCTCCGGCTTCCCTAGCGTAAATAGTTAATACCAACAGCTTTACAGACATCTACGGAGTATTATAACAACAATGACGGCTCTAAGCAGAAGAAAGTTTTAAGAGTTCCAGAATTTTTTGTTTTTAGCTCTACCATTCGATGGCAACTGCGATGTTTAAGTATCACAATTTTGTTATAAAAAGAGGCTAGCTGAGCTCAAGAGTTTAAATAACTTGTGCTCTTTTCTTACGGTCAGATAAACAGTAATCATATTAATTAAACTTGTACCTCTACGTTGTTACGCAGCATTCTAATTTCAAATTAAATAGAATCAGCCTTTTCGTTTTTTGCGAAGAACATTAAAATTACACACTCCAAGTAAATGCTTTTTTGATAAAAAAATAAAAATCATTTCTGGAATCTTTTTTACGCGCTATGATCCTTCATGGCGTTGAGCGTAGCTGTATTGAATGTAAAAAGCAATTCTGTGGGATGAAAAACTGCACTAACCTGCCTAATTCCGACATGTACTGGTAGGCGTTTCCACTTCTTACACAACACGACCACACCAACAAATAACATTCAAATGCTATTTCTGAATGAGAAACGCTGTACGTAATTTTTCCTTACCTGCACAATATGGATGGCGTTATTCCTACGCTCTCCTTGCGGTCCCATTGAAACGCTAATAATTTTCCTATCCAATCAAATATAGGATTGTTCATAAATATAAGGTGGTTATAATTAAACTATAGCTACTTGAGGAGGTCTCCATGATAAACAAGTGATCATAGGACAATGAAACATTGCGGAAACATTTGTAAGGACACGTGGAATTAATTCCCACATGAGAGGGTAACATTTGCTGATAGCATACCACGTTTAGGTTCCAGGTTACAAACGTTGCTTAATGTGAACACCATCTGCATCCATGACTGAACTAGAGGTTGTTGTTCTGGTTCCACAAATTTATCAGGTGGGACTCTGGTCCATGGGAAGTCCAGCTGTCGTGACACAACTCATGCAACGCTTGAAGATAGCACATTGCGTTCCTCATTTTCAGCAATGGTAAGATTAACTTCTTCAACAATTTGCACGCAACTGGCCGTCGACCTCTCCCAGAAACAGTTTCAAGATTGCTGGTTAATTCAAACTTCATAATCATGTCCTTCAATCCCTGGGCGGAAAGAGGACTTCTCCAAATTCTGCGTCGATACTCGCAAAGAGCAGCGGCAGTATTACTGTTTTTCGATCAAACAGCTTTACGAGTAAAGCCCTGCTCTCCGCATCCAGACCCACGTTGACTTTCTTCAACTGTACTGTCCCCTGACGCTTATGTTTCAACTCTACGTCTATGTACCAGTGCCGGCGCCCTCCGGCAGGTGACGACACTAACACCATTAACAACGCAAATCCTGCAGTGCGCAACCCGAACCTCATTCCTATGAACTTGGGTATCCATGCGGTAATTATACTGAGATGATAGTGATATGCACATATACAGATGGTGATAGTATCGTCTACACGAAGTATAAAATGGCAGATACTGGTGGAGCTGCCATTTTTACTCAGGCGATCCATATGAAACTGTTTCCAAAGTGGTTATGCCCATACGACGGGAATTAACAGACTTTTAACTCGGACTGGTAGGTGGAGCTAGACATAAGGGACATTCCGCTCCAAAAATTGTTACGGGATTCAATACACAGTGAACCACAGTATCAAGAGTGAACTGAGAATACCAAATTTTAGGCATCACCTCTCACAACGGACAACGCAGTGGGCGACGGCCTTCACTTAGCGACCGAGGGCAGCAGTAGCGTTGTTAGTGCTAAGAGACGAGCAACTCTGCCTGAAATAACAGAAGAAATCAATGCGGGACGAACAATGAATGTATCTATCAGGACAGAGTGGCGAAATTTAGCGTTATTGAACTATGGCAGCAAACGACCGATGTAGTGTCTTTTCTAACAGCATAACATCGTCTCTCCTGGGCTCGTGACCATATCGGTTGGAACCTAGACGACTCGATTTCAGATGACCGTCGATTTTAGTTGATAACAGCTGGTGGTAGGATTAAAGTGTGAAGCAGCCCCCACGAAGTGATGGACGCAGGTTTTCAACAAGGCACTTTGGAAGCTGGTGGTGACTCCCTAATGGTTTGGGCTGTGTTTACATGGAATGGACTAGATCCTCTGGTCTAACTGATAAGAGCTTATGGTAGGTGTAAAGTGTGAAGTAGAGCCCACGAAGCGACGGACTCAGATTGTCAACAAGGCATTGTGGAAACTGGTGGTGACTTCATCTCCATAATGGTGTGGGGTGTGTTTACATGGCATGGACTGTCTTTGGTCCCACAGCACCGATCATTGACTGGAAAAGGTTACGTTCGGCTACTTGGACACCATTTACAGCCATTGAGGAACTTTATGTTCCCAAACAGCGATGGAATTGTCACTAGACACAATCGTTCGTGATTGGTTTGACAGTGTGAGCTAATGATTTGGCTACCCAGATCGTCCGAGATAAATCCCTTCAAACATTTATGACCCGTAATGGAAACATCAGTTTGTGCACAAAATCCTATATCAGCAACTCTTTCCCAGTTATGGACGGCTATACAGGCAGGGCTAGCATCTTTGATTCATTATCAAAAACGTTCTCGGTCCCGGGTTCGAAACCAGCCACCGCTTAAATTTTGATTAATAATCATCACTGACGGCCGAAGACTTCCGGCATAAAAAGTCACCCTCATTCTGTCAACGGCGTCGCCAAAGAGGGCGGAGGAGCAGACAGAGGTCCAGGACACTCTCTTGTCCTTGGGGTGGGAAACTGCCCCTAAAGGCGGAAGAATCAGCAACGAACAAAGTCATGAGGATGCAGAAGGCAATGGAAACCACTGCATTCAAGACACATAACGTGTATCCACACCATGTGGCCTGAAATGGAAAAAGTGACATTCGCAAAAGATTCCGGCGTAATCCACCACTGTAATTCCTTCCTATCCATTACGTCATATAGTCTTTCTTTTATTTCCATTTTCCTTATTATTTCAGTGTTCCTTATCTTTTCTTTCCTGGAGATTCTTGCCGATCTTCTCCAGAAGTCCACCTCTAGAGCTTGTAAATTTTTAATGTGCATCATGTTAATTGTCCAGGTCTCCGTTCCGTACAGAACCATGGATTCGTATATTAATTTTTTAGTTCTGATCATTACATTCCTGCTCCATAAGACTGAGTTAAGCATCCCAATGACCTTCCTTCCGCTACTAATTCTTTTATTGGTTTCTGACTCTGATTTTCCCTCGATTTCTAAAACCGATCCCAAATAACAGAAAGTGTTTACCTTTTTGATTTTCTTTCCTTCAATGTATTGCTCATCTGAATCATTAGTCAAGTATTCTGTTTCTTGGTAATTAATCTTCTAACCCCAAGTTTTGTATGCTACTGCTAGCTGATTGCACATATAGTTAGCATCATCTCCATCTTGTGCTACTACTACTTAATCATCAGCAAACAATAAATGATGCAGGTAAACTCCATCTCTTATTTCTAATACCGTACTATTACATTTACGAGACCATGTTCTAAGGCTAATATCTATATAGGTTTTAAATAATGATAGTGACATGGGACAGCCCTGTAAAAGGCCTTTGCTTGTTCTAAATTTCTGTGGAAGTTTATTACCAACTTTCACTTGGCAAATGTTACCTTTATACATCTGTTGTATTATTTTAATCAAGGAAGGGTTAATGTTTGTTATATCTAGTGCTCTCCAAAGTAATTTTCTTGGAACAGTGTCACGCTTTTTCTATATCTATGAAAATGTTTTGATTTTCCCCTATGTTTCTCCAGAATCTGTCGTAATGTGAAAATATGGTCTACCCATGATCTCCCAGCCGTTAATCCACATTGTTCTTCTTGGGTTCTAAAATTTTTTCCCAGTTTGTTTTTAATTACTTTCACAAAAATTCTCATTAATGTGTTTGTAACACAAATTCCTCGATGGTTTGAACAAATTTTGCGATCCCCTTTCTGAAATATTGTATTAATGTAACCTAGCTTCATCTCGTTGGGTATTGAATCTCCATGTATCATTTTGTTGAAGAGCTCTGTCATCAGTTTCACAATTTTGTCACCACCATATTTCAGACACTCCAGACTGATATTGCCTGGTCCTGATGATTTACCATTCTTTCCTATTCTCAACGCCTGAAGTGTTTCACTTTATAAAATCTCGATCTCATCATCTTCATGTCCTTTTTCTTGCACTGTTCCTTCTTCTAGATATTCTTCTCTGTCCTCATTTAATAATTTTTGAAAATGCTCTTCCCATTCCCTTTGTGTTACCAGTTGGAGATTGGTTTTGCTTTTTGTATCCTGTCGAAGCCCTTTTAATACTGACCATGCTTCTTTTGCTCTCCCAAATCCTAATTTGCTATTCACCTTGGCACATGTTCTTTCCCACGCTTCACTTTTTGCCATCCTTATTTTTTTCATCATTTCATTCTTCTTTTCTTGGTATATTGATTTATCATTCAACCACTGAAGGAACGCATTTCGTTTTTCTCTAACGAGGACCTCTATTTCCTCTGACCACCACTCTGCTGCACAGTTGTGGTTGCTACCTTTTTTACCCAACACCTCTGTTGCTATGATTTTCACATTAGTTTTTGTATAGTCATATATTTCCTCCGTACTTCCTTCAAATGAGTCAACCAGTTTCCTTTCCATCCTGGCCGCAAAGAGTGTTCTGATAATTTCGTCTTGTAGGCTGTCAATATTACAAGGTAAATTTTCATCTTTCTCAGTCTGGTTCGTTTTATTTATGTTACTTGTATCATTCCTTGCATTCTTCCATGGCCAGAAAGACTTCATTTTTACTAGATAGTGGTCTGATCCACACTAGGCTCCTCTATAAGATCTGACATCTACTGCCTTGAAACTACTTGTTTGCCTAGTGATAACATAATCTATTATAGAATGATGTTCTTTACTGTTCTGTTGCCAAGTATATTTATGAGTGTCCTTATGTTTGAAAAATGTGTTGATAATTTTTAGATCAAATTGTTTACAAATTGCAATCAATCGTTCCCCATTGCCATTACATTCGACCTCTCCCTGCTTTCCTACTATTCTACAGGATTCTGTAATTCCTACCCTTCCATTGATATATCCCATGATAATCAGTTCCTTTCTTCTTGGAATTTTTTCTGTAGTCTCCCTGAGGGTGGCCCAGAATATATCTTTCTCCTTATCTTTTATCTCGTTCTTGGGTGCATATACGCCAATAATCACAACTTCCCTTGCAAATAATGTCATTTCAACAGTTATAATACGTTGATTGATGAATGTCCAATTTGTGATTCTTTTTTTCCATGATTTCTTTATCATAATGGAGACTCCTGCTTTGGCTCTTACTGCTTTTGATACCCCACTCCAGATATGTACATAACTATCCAGTTCTTCTTCTCCTTGGCCTTTCTTCTTTGCTTCAGAGATTATGACAACATCCATGTTGAACATGTCAAGTTCTGCAGGTCGTAAATTTATTTAAGTGGAAATACCTTCCACATTCCAGCATCCAAACGTCATTTACCGTTTCTCATCGCCAGTTCGTCGTCCGAAGTTCCAAGTTTTCCGAGACATATTATGAGGTTTTTCAGCATTTTTATGTTTTTATGTGAGTGAGGAGCTGGCCCACTGCAAGACCCCCAACCCGGAGGACCAGGTAATTTTTACTCAAATGTTTCTTCCTTTAGCCTTTGATAAGCTAATATAATACTACAAGGCAGCAGTTGCTAGTTTTGGTCCACCCCGGGTATTTTATTTCCCCGGTACCCACCATATCTGGCGAGCATTTCCGTATCCGCCACCTGGGGAGGCGCCTGATGGGAGACCAGCAAACTCCACACGGGACAAAGAAGGTAACTGGAAATAAACCATGGGTAACGAAAGAAATATTTCAGTTATTCGATGAAACATGGAAGTACAAAAGTGTTCAGGGAAATTCAGGAATACAGAAATAGAAGTTGGTGAGGAATGAAATAAATAGGAAGTGCAATGAAGTTAAGACGAAATGCCTGCATGAAAAATGTGAAGAAATAGTAAAAGAGATGAAAGTCGGAAGGACTGACTCAGCATATATGAAAAAAAATTCTTAGAAATGAAAAGCAATGGAAGTAACATTAAGAGTGCAACCGTTAATCCACTGTTAAACGCAGAGGAGAGAGCGGATAGGCGGAGAGAATACATTGAAGCTCTCTATGAGGCGATAGAAGGAAGAACAGGAGTGGATTTAGAAGAGATAGGGGATGCAGTATTATAATCAGAATTTAAGACTTGATCAAATAAGGCAGAAGGGATCGATAACAGTCCATCAGTATTACAAAAATCATTAGGTGAAGTGGAAACAAAACGACTATTCACGTTAGTGTGTAGAATGTGTGAGTCTGACAACGCCGGCCGCGGTGGCCGTGCGGTTCTAGGCGCTGCAGTCCGGATCCGCGGGACTGCTACGGTCGCAGGTTCGAATCCTGCCTTGGGCATGGATGTGTGTGATGTCCTTAGGTTAGTTAGGTTTAAGTAGTTCTAAGTTCTAGGGGACTGATGACCTAAGATGTTAAGTCCCATAGTGCTCAGAGCCATTTGAACCATTTGAAGTCTGACAACATACGGTCTGACTTTCGGGAAAATATCATCCACACAGTTCCGAAGACTGCAAGAGCTGGCAGGTGTGAGAACTACCACGCAATCAGCTTAACAGCTGATGCGGCAGAGTTATTACAAGAGTAGTATACAGAAGAAAGTCAAAGAAAATGGAGAATGTGTTAGATGCCGATTAGTTTGTCTTTAGGGAAGGTAAGAGCACCAGAGAGGCAATTCTAACGTTAGGGTTGATAATGGAAGTAAGACTAAAGAACAATCAAGACACGTTCATAGGATTTGTCGACCTGGAAAAAGCGTTCGACAATGCAAAATGGTGCAAGATGTTCGAAATTCTGAGAAAAACAGGGATAAGCTATAGGGAGAGACGGTAATATACAATATGTACAAGAGCCAAGAGGGAGTAAAAGACTGGACGAGCAAGAACGGTGTGCTCTGATGAAAAAGGGGATAAGACAGGAATGTAGTCTTTCGCCCCTACTATTCAATCTATACATCAAAGAAGCAATAATGGAAATAAAAGAAAGGTTCAGGAGTGGAATTAAAATTCAAGGAGAAAGGGCATCAGTGATACGATTCGCTGATGACATTGCTATCCTGAGTGAAAGTGAAGAAAAATTACATGACCTGCTGAATGGAATGGACAATCTCATGAGCACAAAATATAAATAGGGAGTAAATCGAAGAAAGACCAAAGTAACGAGAAGTAGGAGAAATGAGAACAGCGAGATACTTAACATCAGGAATTATGATCACGAAGTAGATGAAGTTAAGGAATTGTGCTACCTAGGCACCAACTAATGATGGACGGACCAAGGAGGACATCAAAAGCAGACTAGCACTGGCAAAAAGGGCATTCCTAGTCAAGAGAAGTCTACTAGTATCAAACACAGGTTTTAATTTGAGGAAGAAATTTCTGAGAATATACGTTTGGAGCACAGCATTGTATGGTAATGAAATATGGACTGTTGGAAAAACGAAACAGAAGAGAATCGAAGCATATGAGATGCGGTGCTACAGACTAATATCGAAAATTGAGTGGAATGATAAGGCAATGCATGAGGACGTTCTGCACAGAATAGGAGAGGAAAGGAATATGTGGAAAACACTGACAAGGAGAAGGGACAGGACGATAGGACTTCTGCTAAGACATCAGGGACTGCCTTCCATAGTACTAGAAAGAGCCGTAGAAGGCAGAAACTGAAGGGGAAGACAAAGATTGGAACGCATCCTGCAGATAATTGAGGACGTAAGTTGCAAGTGCCACTCTGAGATGAAGAGGTTGGACCAGGAGAGAAATTTGTGGTGGGCCGCATCAAACCAGTTAGAAGACCGAAGACTTAAAAAATAAAAAAATAAAGGCAACATGGCTCAATAGTTCTGCAGGGCGCTTCGAACGATTGGTTGAGTCAATACCACATCGAGTTGCTGCACTACAGCCGGCCGGTGTGGCCGTGTGGTTCTAGGCGCTTCAGTCTGGAACCGCGTGACGGCTACGGTCGCAGGTTCGAATCCTGCCTCGGGCATGGATGTGTGTGATGTCCTTAGTTAGGTTTAAGTAGTTCTCAGTTCTAGGGGACTGATGACCACAGATGTTAAGTCCCATAGTGCTCAGAGTCATTTGAACCATTTGCTGCACTACACCGGGCAAAAGGAAGGCCGATACGATGTTAGGGGATCCCGTGAAGACCTCAGTGGTCTTCCTGTCTATTCTAACTCAAGCAACGAAAGTTTTATGACAGCCACCCTGTAATTCAGGGTTTCATAAGACGACTGAGCGAAAACTACAAGACATGTAGAAAATAGAGGCATACAACTGGACACAGCGTCTCTCTGATTTTCTTAACTCACGTTACACGTGGTCAGTGTGGGCATCATTTAAGTCGCGGCAGACGTCAGTACGTGAGTGCAATTCACAGAGGTTGGTGACATGAATCACCCGGGAAGGCGCGTCAACAGCCTGCTTTAGAAACTCACCTTTTTCTTTCTTTCCTTCCTAGTTGCAGGCGCGATCTGATTGAATGCGATAATGTAGAGCAGATGACTTGTATTCATGTTCTGATACACCTTTCCCCAAGTCCAACTTCGCGACGCAACTGGCACGGTTAATAGGTAGCCGGATGCCCTCCCCGTCGCCACGCTGTTACTCTCCAGCAATAACCGTTGTTGTCAAGTCCTCGAAGGAAGCACTTTAATAACGAATTCACATCTGTACATGAAGTGCATTCGGGGCCTGAAGGTGGCATATTGAAATGCCGAAATTGGTTGTTAAAATAAAATAAATTAACTTTCATAACGTACTGATGTTTGGCGATTTTCGTCGGTAAATATTTGCCCAGCCGCTGAAAAATGGTTCAAATGGCTCTGAGCACTACGGGACTTAACTTCTGAGGTCATCAGTCCCCTAGACCTTAGAACTACTTAAAACCTAACTAACCTAAGGACATCACACACATCCATGCCCGAGGCAGGATTCGAACCTGCGCCCGTAGCGGTCGCGCGGTTCCAGACTATAGCGCCCAGCCCCTGATTCGCGCCCACAATGGATCAACAGAAATTTCAGAACGTGGATTCCTACGTAAAACTTTTCTGAACAACCTCTAGACGTGTGTAACATGAATATGTATACAGGGTGATCCATTGATAGGACCGGGCAAAATATCTCACGAAATAAGCATCAAACCAAGAAACGAAACTCGTCTAGCTCGAAGGGTGAAACCAGATAGCGATATGGTTGGCCCGCTAGATCCCGCTGCCATAGGTCAAACGGATAACACCTGCGTTTTTTTAAAAATAGGAACCCCAATTCTTTATTACATATTCTTGTAGTACGTAAAGAAATATAAATTCTTTAGTTGGAGCACTTCTTTCGCTTTGTGGTAGATGGCGCTGTAATACTCACAAATGTTTAATCACGTGGTATCACGTAACATTCCGTCAGTGCGGACGGTATTTTCTTCGTGATACATTACCCGTCTTAAAATGGACCTTTTACCAATTACGGAAAAGGTCTATATCGTCTTGCTGTATGGCTATTGTGATCAAAATGCCCAATGGGCGTGTGCTATGTATGCTGCTCGGTATCCTGGACGACATCATCCAAGTGTCCGGACCGAACGCCGGATAGTTACGTTATTTAAGGAAACAGGGAGTGCCGGCCGGGGTGGCCAAGCGGTTCTAGGCGCTACAGTTAGGAACTGCGAGACCGCTACGGTCGGAGATTCGATTCCTGCCTCGGGCATGGATGTGTGTGATGTCCTTAGGTTACTTAGGTTTAAGTAGTTCTAACTTCTAGGGGACTGACGACCTCAGAAGTTCGGTCCCATACTGCTTAGAGCCATTTGAACCATTGTTCAGCCACATGTGAAATGTCAACCACGACCTGCAATAAATGATGATGCCCAAGTAGGTGTTTTAGCTACTGTCGCGGCTAATCCGCACATCAATAGCACACAAATTCCGTGAGAATCGTGAATCTGAAATACGTCGGTGTTGAGAATGCTACATCAACATCGATTGTATCCGTACCATATTTCTATGTACCAGGAATTGCATGGCGACGACTTTGAACGCCGTGTACAGTTCTGCCACTGGGCACAAGAGAAATGACAGATCTTTTGCACGCGTTCTATTTAGCGACGAAGCGTCATTCACCAACAGCGCTAACGTAAAACGGCATAATATGAACTACTGGGCAACGGAAAATCCACGATGGCTGCGACAAGTGGAACATCAGCGAACTTGGCAGGTTAATGTATGGTGCGGCATTGTAGGAGGAAGGATAATTGGCCCCCATTTTCTCGATGGCAATCTAAATGGTGCAATGTATGCTTATTTCCTACGTAATGTTCCACCGATGTTACTACAGGACGTTTCACTCTATGAGAGAATGGCGATGTACTTCCAACATGATGGATGTCCGGCACATAACTCGCGTGCGGTTGATGCGGTATTGAATAGCATATTTGATGACAGGTGGATTGGCCGTCGAAGCACCATACCATGGCCCACACGTTCACCGGATGTGAAGTCCCCGGATTTCTTTATGTGGGGAAAGTTGAAGGATATTTGCTATCGTGATCCACCGACAACGACTAACAACATGCGTCAGCGCACTGGCAATGCATGTGCGAATATTACGGAAGACGAACTACTCGCTGTTGAGAGGAATGTCGTTACACGTATTGCCAAATCCACTGAGGTTGACGGACATCATTTTGAGCATTTGTTGCATCGATGTGGTATCTACAGGTAATCACGCTGTAACAGCATGCGCTCTCAGAAATGATAAGTTCACAAAGGTACAGGTATCACATTGGAACAACCGAAATAAAATGTTCAAACGTACCTACGTTCTGCATTTTAATTTAAAAAAACCTACCTGTTACCAACTGTGCGTCTATAGTTGTGAGCCATATGTTGTGACCATTACAGCGCCATTTGTCACAAAGCGAAAAAAGTGGTCCAACTAAAACATTCACATTTCTTTACATGCTACAAAGAATATCTAATAAAAAATAGGGGTTCCTATTTCTAAAAAACGCAGTTGATATCCGTTTGACCTATGGCAGCGCCATCTATTGGGCCAACCATAGCGCCATCTGGTTTCCCCCCTTCAAGCTAGACAAGGAACAAAGTTCCTTGGCCGCTGGTGTCGGCACCAATGATGTGTGTCGCTATGGGTCGGAGGAAATAATCTCTGGCTTCCGGTGGCTATCTGTAAGTATCTGTAAGCAAGAGCCAACATTACAAATGTAATGTATTGCGAATACATAGAAAGAAGGATCCTTTATTGTATGATTATATGATAGCGGAACAAACACTGGTAGCAGTTACTTCTGTAAAATATCTGGGAGTATGCGTACGGAACGATTTGGAATGATCATATAAAATTAATTGTTGGTAAGGCGGGTGCCAGACTGAGATTCATTGGGAGAGTCCTTAGAAAATGTAGTCCATCAACAAAGGAGGTGGCTTACAAAACACTCATTCGAACTATACTTGAGTATTGCTCATGAGTGTGGGATCCGTACCAGGTCGGGTTGACGGAGGAGATAGGGAAGATCCAAAGAAGAGCGGCGCGTATCGTCACAGAAAATGGTTCAAATGGCTCTGAGCACTATGGGACTCAACTACTGAGGTCATTAGTCCCCTAGAACTTAGAACTAGTTAAACCTAACTAACCTAAGGACATCACAAATATCCATGCCCGAGGCAGGATTCGAACCTGTGACCGTAGCGGTCTTGCGGGTCCAGACTGCAGCGCCTTTAACCGCACGGCCACTTCGGCCGGCTTTTCGTCACAGAGTTATTTGGTAAGCGTGATAGCGTTACGAAGACTCTGCAAGAGAGGCGCTCTACATCGCGGTGTAGCTTGCTGGCCAGGTTTCGAGATGGTGCGTTTCTGGATGAGGTATCGAATATACTGCTTCTCCCTACTTATACCTCCCGAGGAGATCACGAATGTAAAATTAGAGAGATTCGAGCGCGCGCGGAGGCTTTCCGGCAGTCGTTCTTCCCGCGAACCATACGTGACTGGAACAGGAAAGGGAGGTAATAACAGTGGCACGTAAAGTGCCCTCCGCCACACACCGTAGGGTGGCTTGCGGAGTATAAATCTAGATGCAGATGTACAAGTTTCGTTCTGTGTATTTTTCTCGTTTGACGTTTATGTCGTGAGATATTTGGCCCGGTCACAATCAATGGACCACCATGTATAGCGATACACAAGAGTTTATTTTCGCGGCCAGTTGGACTATCATTGTCGTGAATTTAAATTGTGTGCCGTCCTCCCCTGGAAGAGTGAAGTTGTATCGAGATGAGCGTCTGTGTGGAGCTGCCAGTGCCCGCACTGGCTCACAGGGAGCTCTCAGAAGGCGACGCGCAGCAGATCCTCGGCATCGGTATGGGCGAGGTGTGGGACGCCGGGGCCAGCGGCGCTTTGTCGCAGCCCGTGGCGTGGCGTGTGGCGGCGCCGGCAGCTGCCCACTGCGGCAGAGTGGCGACCTTTGGGCGGCCTTGCCCCGCTGCAGACCGCCTCGGGCCGTTTCACTGAGGCGAAAATCCGACTAGAGCCCCGGCGGTCGATAGGCGCCTCTAGCGCGCCGTGCAGCCGCCGCTGCAGCAATCCCCTCTCCGCTTGTGCCAAGTGCCCCGGCGCACTGGCAGGGATCTGCATGTCTCAACTTGTTATCCTCCTCGCGGGCCAAACATCCACACCCAGCAGCGCTTGTGAGGCCAGCAACGAGCAGCAAACGGATACTCCTGCCTGAAGCGAACTTTACACGAAAGATTTCTCGAACCAAAAGACACAGAGCTTTACATCGGTCCCGTTAAGATGCGTCCGGAATTCAATACCTTTTGATATATGGGCCGATCTTTCCTCTCAATCCCACGTGTCTGTTTCATAAAAGTAGACAATATAGGCAGTGCTGCACGTAGTTACCATACATCCTAACACACCTTTCAGTTGTTCTTCGCAAAGAATCGCGCACTTTTTCAAATACACCTGGCTCCATTCATATTGCGAAACATCCATTGATCGCACGGTCCAGCCCCGTCTGCCGTTTTCATACGTTTTATGACATTACAAATAATTTACCTTTACCGTACTGGGACAAAGATGCGTGCGTACACTGCTCGAGTAGTGGATAATGTCCTTGTGTTTCATGTAATCTGTGGTGAATAATCTGTGCTGAACTTGCTTTCCAGTTACTTGCGCAGCGCTGGGGCATTCTTACTAGAGGCATACTAGCGAGCACTTGAGTTTTCAGAGAAGGAGATCTCGTATTTCTGAATCTGGAAGAAATTATCTGAAATGCTATTATGGAGACGACAACTTGTTTACAATCTTCGTACATCCATATTCAAATTGGATGAACGTGCGACACAGCTAGTATAATTTTTGTTAAAATGACAACTCCAGCCGTACTTAAGATGTTATATTTACTTGGCTACTAGTTTCGACGTTGCGTCAACGCCATCTTCAGGCCGGTACACTTTGATGAAATCAATTGTGTGTGGCTCAGTACTAGAGGTCCGCGGTAGCACATGCTCCACTGCCCGCCATCCATGTGGAGCACGTGTTACCGCGGACTTCTAGTACTGAGCCACACACAATTGATTTCATCAAAGTGTACGGGCTTGAAGATGGCGTTGACGCAACGTCGAAACTAGAAGCCAAGTAAATATAAAATCTTAAGTACAGCTGAACGAGTTGTCAGTTTAATAAAAACTTGTTTACACACCTATTTTATTGATTGTATTGATGGAGACGACTTTTGGAAGAATATTGCAATGTAACCCATGTAAGAATAAAATGTTTTGTTCGTCAGGACTATCAGTAGAAGGAAATCTTTGTCCCTTAGATAACTAATAATATTCATAATTTGTGTTAAATTCGTCTAATTGTTTTCATTACGTCACACGTTACATAGTTGGTTGAAAAGGCTGTAATTTTTGTGAAGAGAGAATTTCGTAATTGTTAGAGTCTTCTTATGTTGGACAGTCTTTTTTGACAGTAATCAGCGTTTAAGTTTTCAAGAACGATTTTCTTTAAAGTAAGACCCTCCACCATCATTTTCGGTAAAGTTTAAAATATTTTGTCGTGTGCGCATTGCACCTGATCACACGTAGCAGTCGATTGTTTCTGGTAAGCAAAGAAAAATTTAGAGTAGATTACTTTTTTTAGCTGCTGCATTTCCTGGTATTAGATTGTTTCCGGGATAGTCAGTATATCAGACACAAAAGAGGATACTGAGCATGAGATAAGTTGCGTTCATTTCTGGGCAGTTTCCACTTCGCATTCCTGTAAACAAACAGTAAGTAGTCATAATTTCCAGATGTTGTGGTAAGCCAGCAGATTAATTTGCAGTCAACAGTGTAGGTTATCTTAGACAGTTACTTTCTACCGTGCTTAATAGCATCTCATTTTGTGGATATTCCAAGTCGGACACTGCTCCTCTTATTATGTAACTTTTATTATACAGGGTGTCCCAGCTATCTTGTCGACCCAAAATATCTCTGGAACAATAATAGCTATTGAAAAACGACTTTCACCGGTATCAATGTAGGGCTGAGGCCCATGAATGTACATATTTGGAAACATCCTAAAACGAAAGCATATGTGTTTTTTAACACAAACTTACGTTTTTTTAAATGGACCTCCTATATTTGTTGTTCAGCAATCCATAGCATGACAAAGCACATACACAATGGCGTTGATTGCATCGCAATATTGGCGTTACATCCCGAGATATTGAAACACCCGGCATGCGCTGCTAGCGCACGTCTTGAAGCTCAGGCGTGAACCCCTTGCTGCCCGTAATCGCGATGTGATTGATATGCGTAATCACACTTCCATACTTATCAAGAGGTCCGAAACGAATAATACGGCTGCTGCCATCCTGCATTAACGTCGTACATTCCAGCAGGTATTTATCCCATAGGCTAGGGGTGATGCGGTTCTGTAAAATATCTGTGTACCGCAACGTTAGTCACAAAGTTAACTTCGCTTATCGTTAATCCGTTACTAAAAAGGTAGTGCCGTTCAACGTTAAAACTTTACTTTACTGTAGATCTAGCGCAAGTGACAGTTAATCATTCACTCGTAATAGTAAAATTCATGTTGATGGTTTTAGTGAAACGAGCAAGTGGACTAAAAGTTTTACCGTTGTTTAGGTAAAAATGTTTTGATATGGGAAGTTCAGGTAGGACATAGAAGATGAATGGAAACATGTTTAACCAATTAGTTTTATTATCACATAATTATCAATGTTATGTTTATCTAATGCGTTAAATGACAAATTGTTGCAAACAAATGTTTCTTAACATCACTGGGTAAAATGGCCCTTTGTAGAAACTTCCACTGTGATACCAGCACTACACACTAAACATAGCGTTCACATCTCATGCTCAAAATGATGCCCATTGGCTTGCATACATAGGGTCACTCTGCAGATGAAGGATGCCCTACTTCGTGCTACTGTTTCCTCTTTGATGGCTGTACAAGCATCAATAATGCGTTTCTTCATGTCCTCCGGTGTTGTTGGTTCATGTTGGTAAACAGCATCCTTCACTGCTCCCCAAAGAAAATTATCCAGCGGTGTAAGGTCCGGAGATCGGGCAGGCCACATAACTGGGCCACCTCGTCCAATCCACCTACCAGGGAACTTAAGGTTCAGATGTCGTCGTGCTCGTAAGGCGTTATGTGCAGGGCATCCGTCATGCTGATACCACATGACCATTCTCCGGTTCAGAGGTACGGTGTCCAAGAGAACAGGAAGATTGTGTCGCATAAATCTGGAGTATTGTCTGCCATTTTGGATGCCATTTATAAAGAAAGGTCCGATAATAGTATCTCCAATAATCCCACACCAAACATTAACTTTCCACGGACGTTGATGCTCTACCTGACGGAGCCATTTTGGATTGTCTGCGGATCAATAATGCATATTCCTCATATTGACAATTCCTTTGTTGGAGAATGATGCCTCGTCGGTAAAGAGAACATCTGCAAAAAAATTTGGATTAGTCAGAAGTTTTTGCTGAGCCCACCGACAAAATGTTACCCTATTGCGGAAGTCATTTCCATGAAGATCCTGGTGTAAATGAACATGGTAAGGATGAAATTTATGACGTTTAAGAATACGCTGTGCACTTGATTTCGACACACCAACTTCACGTTCAATTTGACGTGTGCTGATTTGAGGATTCACAGCTATGATAGCGAGCACAGAAACTTCAGCACGTTCATCTGTGCGTGTTCTAGGACGATGTCGAGATCTTGGATTTAAGCTTCCCGTTTCACGTAGACAAGACGTGAGACGACCAAACATCCGGCGCGAAGGCGATGGCTTATCAGGGAATCGTCTTCTGTACAGTCGTTCTGCCTGAACAGCATTTCGTCCACCTACAACGGGGTACAGTACAGGTATGTAGAGTAGGGTAGAAAACAGACATATTAACTTAATAATCATAATGTTCGCTAACAGTACTATCAACAAACAAGCAATCTCATAACGTATTTCCCGTCAACGCACATTCTCCATAGATCAGCAGCATTTCTACCATATCTTCATGTGTGTACATTATACTGTACAGTATAAGTTCCACAACACAACGTTTATTCCCAATGTGTACTACCTCCGTGCCGTCACTAGATTACTCTGATGCACGACTACACTGGCAAGCGGTGTACTGCACGCCAAAGCAACGCCGGCCGGAGTGGCCGTGCGGTTCTAGGCGCTACAGTCCGGAGCCGAGCGACCGCTACGGTCGCAGGTTCGAATCCTGCCTCGGGCATGGCTGTGTGTGATGTCCTTAGGTTAGTTAGGTTTAATTAGTTCTAAGTTCTAGGCGACTGATGACCTCAGAAGTTAAGTCGCATAGTGCTCAGAGCCAGCCAAAGCAACAACAAACGGGATGCTCGGGGGGTGGTGGAGTACAGGAGTTTGCATGGGTCGCAAATCATAAACAAGGTGAAGTGGTAACTGTGGAAGTAGTGGGAACTACGTTGGACACTTGACTAGATAGAGCCAGGCCCTGCGCGACAGGCACAATGGGTCATATAAAGCATTAGATAAACCTTATTTTCGGTGTTCAGGATAAATAAGACAACCTGACGGGTGTACATCGATCGGTACTGGTTCATATTGTGTACGTAGATACATATAACGTGCAAGAGGGAAACCATTATGTGCTTATGAAAGTTGATGGCAGCAGACCGTATTATTCGTTTCGGACCTCTCGATAAGTATGGCGGTGTGATTACACATGTCAATCACATCGCGATTGCGGGCAGCATGGGGTACACGCCTGAGCCTCAGGACGTGCGCTAGCAGTGCATGTCGGGTGTTTCAAGCGTCAACTTCGCGTCTCAATATCTCGGGATGTAATGGGAATATTTCGATGCAATCAATGCCATTGTGCATGTGCTTTGTCATGCTATGGATTGCTGAAGAACAAATATATAAGGTCCATTTAAAAAAAAACATAAGTTTGTGTTAAAAAACACATATGCTTTCGCTTTAGAATGTTTCCAAATATGTACATTGATGGGCCCAAGTCCTACACTGATACCGGTGAAAGTCGTTTTCCAATAGCTGTTATTGTTCCAGAGATATTTTGGGTGGACAAGATAGCTGGGACACCCTGTATAGGGTGTAAATGTTTAGTTGACAAACCAGAATAACTCGGAAAATAAGCTTCGCACGAAAAGATGTGTAGAAACCAAAGTCGATTATTTTCGAGGGCGACATCTGCTGGTGCTAAAATTAGCCCGCCACTCGGTGGGGCGGGAGGCAACTTTAAAATTTCAAGTGGAAACCCCCATTTTTTTATTGCAGAATCAGATTCTACGTAAAAAACTACGTACATTTTGTCTTAAACATTTGTTTTGATTCTTGGAAGTTGGCGCTGTGATTCAAGAAAATCTATGTTCTCATTTTTGGGTGGAAAATGGTTACGGGTAAATAAAAAATACTTATTTACTTCGTAAATATTGATTCGGTTAATTAGTTAGTTAGCTATTCAGGTGATTTGTTTGATAATTAAAAGTTGTGTGGCCTCATGACCGCGAAACAAACAAAACTTATCTGAAACTGCGGAAAAAATTAATATTTGGGTCAACATTTGTAAAACTCTAATTCCTCTCTCTAAAACCCCACCCCATTGGGAGAAAGGGTGAGTTTTAGTTTTAGCGAATCAAAATTTACGAAGTAAATAAGTATTTTTTATTTAACCGTTTCCACGAAAAAATCATGGATTTTCTTGAATTAAACGCCAACTACCAAAAATCAAAATAAATGTTTAAGAAAAAATGTACGTAGTTTTTTTATGTAGAATCTGATTCTGCAATAAAAAAAATGGGGGTTCCCATTTGGAATTTTAAAGTTGCCTCCCGTCCCGCCCCCAAGGGGCCGGGGTGGCGGGCTAATTTTAGCACCAGCAGATGTCCCCCTCGAAAATAATCAACTTTCCATTCTACACACTTTTTCGTGTGAAGCTTATTTTTTGAGTTATTCTGGTTTGTCAACTTAAAATTTACACCCTGTATACTGCAGTATCGAGTGTCAGTTTCCACTGACGACATAATTAGTTTCTTTTGCAATTTGATTAGCTTCATGTTCATTATTTCAAATTCAGCATTTCATTAAAATTTAAGTTGTGTTTCACGGTATTGTTCACATGAGCAGCACAGGGCCAACCAACAGTCAGTTTTGCTCAGAATTTGAATATAATATCCAAAGCACACGTTACACTAGGAGTAAGGTTTTGGAAAAAGAATAGTTAGTATCACATACGTAGATAGATCACACAGAATGCTTACGCTGCACACTATCGAAAGCTGGACATATAACAATGCCTTTACATGACCCCACAGCAAGAAATCCAACGGGTTCGGGTTCGCTGCAGAGTAGGCCATGCCACCGGATCACTCGACCAAGCCATTACGCTTGAAACGTTGGGGCGAGGTACTGTCGTACGATGCTTAGAAAATGCAGTGGCATCCCGTCTTGGGTGTAAGCCACAGCTGTTGTCTTTGTACAAGGGTAACGTTCTCAGAAAGTTCTGGTAATTCATCGCTCAGAAGCCGGCGATAATGGCCTTCTGGGTCTCTCACCGACAGTTGTACCCCATACATTGATATCGAAGCGATCTTGGTACCTCCATGACTGCTCTTGGATCTGCATCTACCTACACCTGCCTACTATGGCAGTTTACGATCCCATCACTTGTGAATCTTGCCTAAAAAATACCAGTGAAATGAGAGAAAAGATAAAAGATATAAACATAGCATCAACTGCAACCCTGGTATCTTTTGACATCACATCCATGTACCCAAATGTGACATTGTTAAAAAACAGCTGCATTATCAAGGGGACATGACAAGTCAACACATAGATTATTACAGAACAGAACTACTTCATTGTCAAAAAGGAGTTCTATCTGCAAAAAAAATGGGCCACCAATGGGATCACTTATCAGTGGTGTAATTATAAACATATTTCTAAACCACATTGAAAACAAAATGTTCAATGACATGATAAATTCAAAACAGTGCTGGAGTATATACTGGTACCGATATGTGGATGACATCACTTGCTTGATTGATGAAACAGACACCCGAATAAAACATTTACACAGCGACATAAATACAGTTCACTCAAAACTAAAATTCACCATTGAGACAGAAAAGGAAATGAAACTGAATTTCTCAGACATTACCGTACACAGAATCAACAACAAGCATAATTCTGGAATTTGCAGGAAACCTACAGCCTCAAATACAATCATTCACATCAATTCCAACCACTCCATAGCACGCAAACTCTCAAGTTTCAGACAAATGCTACACAGGCTCAACAGAACTCCACTGGACAAACTGAACTACACACAGGAACTAAACAGAATACACCAGATAGCCAGAGAGAATGGGTACGTCACACAAATGATAAACAAACTGAACCAAAAAAATTAAAAAACAAATAAAAAGAGAACAGTCCATGATGAAAACACCAGCTACAACAGAGAACCATGAACACAAACTCCAGGCAAACACAGGGAACCAGGAACACCCTACAAAGAGTACATCATGGCACATACTAACATGCAGTAACAAAAAGTTCCACAGGGTGGGAAAAATACTGAAGAAACAAGGGCTACAAATATCATTCCTCACAAATAACACAGTACTCAAAAATCTAAGCACTAAGAACACCTCTGCGGACAAATTCTCCAAAGCTGGAATATATCAGATAATCTGTACTTCACGCTAGTCGGTCTACATAAAACAAATGTGCAGAAATTTCAAACGAGGTACTCTGAACACCTCAGAGCCCTAAGAAGTGATAGCACACACTCCACTTTTGCAGACCATCTAACACAAGAACAGCACCATCCAAAAGACATGGAGAAAGCAACAGCCTGTATCAAAAACTCGCAATAGAGGAGAACTACCACATACAAAAACCAATAATACGAGGAAAGAGAGTCCTGAATGAAAATACAACACTGTGCAGCAAAACACTGTTTGGAACACTCAGTGAACCAGTGAACTATACAAAAGCACCTCCCCATATAAAACATAACAATCAAACTTTATTTTCTCGGTTCCCTCCCCACCTCTCTTTCCAGCTCTCTCTCTCTCTCTCTCTCTCTCTCTCTCTTTCTCTCTCTTATACGCAGAAGTGCACACACACACACACACACACACACACACACACACGTTATGTACACTCTGCCCTCTCGCAGCAGCCAGACCACACTAATTCTAATGAAACATTCAAAATAAGCGCCACAACAAAGCCCAATGGTGAACAAGCGAGCAGCGACAATAACATAACACCTCTCACTGAGTATGCAGGCAGAAGTGTCTGCTGAGATCACGTTTCGCGACATTTTGTGAAAGTACGTGTGAGGTGAACTAGTGAGCGAAAATTTTGTGAAAAACTGCGTGGAAACAGTACACTAAATAGCAGTTGATCGAGACATCAACCAGAGACGCAACAAGACGAAAATTGTAAGCACAGAAACGTACATAACCTGTAGGCACGATACAGTTCTTTACAAATACACAATAATTTTCTTCATGGCTAGTTTGCAGATGCTGTCAAAAAAACTACGAAAAAGGGCACAAAAACCGATGTATAATAATGCAAATCGTTCAGCGATGTAATTTTAAGGTGTGCATCTAAACAAAACAAAACAAAATGCACATATTGTAATTCTTAGGCCTACAATAGGGAAATTATTATAAATTTGATATTGCACTTTAAAGAACTAAAAGTTTGACCCACAGAAGATGACACATAGGTGTCGACACATGTCTGGGAAAATATGAAAATAAAAAATACAGTAATTGTATTTACATAAGGCTGATTTTCAAAACAACCCAACCAATATTACCTCCTGTAGCAATATGTGACACTTTTAAAAACATTCCGTATGTGACCCAGGCGAGAGATAGAATAACTAATAAGAAGTACTGAATTAAACCTTGGATAAAAGCACTTGTTGGCAGAATTTGGCTTAAAGAAGGGATAGGCTGATAGGACACAGACTGATGGATCAGGTAGACTTGCGACGCAAACAAGAACCGTATCTCTCGCACGATGACATGATGAATCTTTGAAAGAAGAAAAGAAGATCAGGTTTTAGCATTCTTTCTACTTCGAAATCATTAAAGCGGTGCACAAGCTGGGGTTGAACAAGGATGAGACGAAACCCGTCTGTGTACTGTGCAAAGGGACCAGCCACATAATTTCCTTTGGCAGTTTAGGGGGAGTCACAGAGAACCTAAATCTGGATGGCCATGCTGGGATCTGAACCGATATCCTCCCAAATGCTAGTCCAGTCTTTCACTGCGGCATCTCGTTCAGTGTAAAAATTTCGCGTCACTCCGAGATGGGTGCCTGGCTAACGTAATTGGTAGGGTAATTGGAAGTCGATATCCGTTTTCACTTCCCATTCTGGCTATTTTTACTTGAAACAAATGATCATAGCATATCGTGTGTGTTACGGTCGTCCGGCAAGCGCTTTTCGAGTGGTAGCATACAGACCGCTTGGAGGAAAGTTCCCCAGGGAAAGATACAAGCTTTGTCGGATATCGTGTAACAATGTTTAGAGACTGTCGTTGTAGTGCGAGCGGTTGACGCCACAATGAATTCTCACAGTTAGAAATCAAGTTCAGAAATACTAATCATTCTCATATTTTCATGCCCGTGACGTGTTGTTATTGTCGTTGTAGTCAGGACAGCATAGAAGTGTTTATTTAAGACTTGATTGCTAGTCTTCATTGCGCAAGTCAGTTTGTATTTGCCTAACTATTGCACCCTGAAATTATCTGATCTTTCTCACTGTATTTTAGCTTTGATCATTATCTACTCATCCTATCGCCTGTACATCCCTCCATCACCGAAATAACTACTCGTGGTGTGTCATATCACCCAACTCTCTTTAGTAAAATTGTGTCATAACGCACTTTCCTCCCCATTTCGACTCGGAAGCTCTTCATTAGTTATTCTATCTAAGCATCTAATCTTCAGTACTCTTCTGTACTACCACATTCCACAAGCTAATTTTCTGTTTTTGTGCAACGTTTTATCGTCCACATTTCACTTCTCCAAGTGCAAGTGGGCGATTCTTTTCCACTGGCCACCCTATACTTTGGCAGCAGAAGAGGGCACTCATAGTCCAGAGACACTGGCAAGCAGGTGTGCTCCATTGGGTCCACCGGATCCTGCACGACAACTATTGACGTCAGATGCAAACTTGTCATTCTGTTACCAACCTTGATACGCTGTAGGGTGGTCTCGATATGTAGCACCACACTTCCATCCATCTGTAGATAATTCATGTTAGCAATTAGCAACAGTTGCTCATTACAGTGATGGTTCAATAATGCTCACACATACCACTACCTGGTTACTATGGGATAGTAGATTTTTGTAGAAGTCTGTCTCTAATGACCTCATCGTCGACAGGACGCTAACTCCTGATCTTCCTTCCTTTATTCAAAGATCCAGTTTGTCATGGTGTGAGCATACAGTTGTTGTGTGTATCACAAGGATTGCTGATGCCTCAGGAGATACCCTATTCCCTGTCTAAGTAAAGTTGTGACATCAAACATTTTTCTCACTTGTTTCACTTTTATTGTGTTCATCTTATAACACCTCTTTTCAAGGTACTAACCATCTTTAATACCCAACAGAGTCCACCTGCTTAGCTGGGTGGTGACGTGCTTACCTCCCATGCTGCGGGCATAACGAAAAAGGTATGGCCAGGTACGTAAACAACTAGGTTTGACTTATCTTGCAGCTTCATAGACATTTAAATCAAAACATCTTGGCATATTCATTCCTTTTTACTTGTCAGTTTTAGGTGCGCATGTCATGCGATACGTGCGGTAGCGTTCTCGCTTCCCACGCCCGGGTTCCCGGGTTCGATTCCCGGCGGGGTCAGGGATATTCCCTGCCCCGTGATGACTGGGTGTTCTGTGGCGTCCTTAGGTTTGTTAGGTTTAAGTAGTTCTAAGTTCTAGGGGACTGATGACCATAGATGTTAAGTCCCATAGTGCTCAGAGCCATTTGAACAATTGAACCATTTATCATGCGATGTAATGAATCATGTCAAGTAAAGTAGCGTAATCCATCATTTCACGTCGTACAACATGACACATGACACCATGTCATCCAACATGGCGTATGTCACGTCGCGCTGTATGACACAATACGTCCTTAAATTTTTAGGATGCTTGCATCCCCACTGTGGGATACTTCCAATTATAGATGCACCCCTACTGACGTACACTTCCTACTGTGGAAGCACACAAATTTGCGTTTATTTCTTCTTACACCTTCCACCATTCATGTCACTGGTGATTGATTTGGAGGAGAAATGGTCCTCTCGGTGAAAAAATCAACCCTCCACCCAAAAAACAAAAATTTTACAAAGTTGTTTAAGCGTCTCTTCCAGGAATAAATCCACCCACAGAGATTTTATCCCTCCAAAAACGAAAAAAAAAAAAAAAAAAAAAAAAAAAAACACTTTTAGCTATTACATGTATGCTCTTCAGTTATATGATATTACATATTTTATACTATGGCAGTCGAATCTTCTGCATTTTGGGCGAAGGATCAGGGACTATATCATATAAATTGCAAGATGCATGCGTGCCAAAAACCTGCAGCTAATATAGCTCACTGCACTGGGAATTTAGGATTAAGGAAGTGCGCCGGCCAGAGTGGCCGAGCGGTTAAAGGCGCTACAGTCTGGAACCGCACGACCACTACGGTCGCAGGTTCGAATCCTGCCTCGGGCATGGATGTGTGTGATGTCCTTAGGTTAGTTAGGTTTAAGTAGTTCTAAGTTCTAGGGGACTTATGACCACAGCAGTTGAGTCCCATAGTGCTCAGAGCCATTTGAACCATTTGATTAAGGAAGTGCGATTATGTCAAGTTGTTTTGATTTAAATATCTTTTAAGCTGTCAAATAAATTGAATAGCTAGCTCCCTTCTGTTACATCACTAAGCCTGTCCAGATCATATTCGCCAATTTTTTTACTATGATAGGAGTATTTTTCGTTCTGATTCCCAACTTCTACTCTGGCATAATTTTGACAGCTGACCTCCATAGCTTGAAATCGATGTAGATTTTTCTTGTCTCAGGCGAGAACTGGTCCAATTCTAGTTTTTTATTGTCTTTCGAATCATGTTGCTTGAGCTGGACATCGTTAGTCTCGCTGCTCTTCGGCTAGCCGCCTGGAATGGTTGAATCTGTCCAAAATAGCGTACTGTATCGTTAAAACATGCAAGCCTCACAAGCACTGTCAAGATCACATACCCACGGAAGGTCTTTTGTTTTAGTTTTTCTTTTTTTATTTTTTTCATGTTTTGTAATTTTCATTATTGATATTACTTTGTTTTACATGTTTTAAATTTTTTCACATTTTGTATTTTTCATTATTTTTGTTATTTTCTTTTATATATTTTAACTTTTTAAAATTTTGTTCAATGTCTATTGTTATGTTTAATGTTTTGTTTTATAGTTACACATATATTATTAATATACGCATGAACTGTATATGCAAACTTATGAGAAATAACCATAAATATTGAAACGTCCCCTTTGAACAAAGGTTCGAATCCTGGCAGGGTCGCCATATGAAACGTCCCCTATGAACAATTATACATGACTGTGCTTAAACTAACACACAATATTTTTTAGCGCAACGCAATCTGACTTTCAATAATCCCTACAAAAGAATGGCCCTGACTAACATTAATCTATACCTTTCACAAATCACTTACCTCACCAAAAATCTTCGTTACTCGAACTACTGCAAAACAGCGAGCGCCACTACTGCCAGCTAAATAAAAGATTCAAACTACGGAAGGGACTAACTATTGATAGGCATAGTTAGCAAATGAAAGATTTTGATAGAGAACAAACAATGTATTTACCTTAATAGTCATCAAAAGTCATAATATATATAGGAGTTCATAACATTCATTCTTACAAATATCAAAACTCCGCCATTTCTCTCTCCACATCCACCACTGCTGGCGGCTCTCCTCCAACTGCGCAACGCTACGCGCTGTTCACATCCAGCTGCCGCTGCCCAACACTACAATGGCAGACAACAATGCAAACTAGCCACAGACTGCACATAGCACAGCCAGTGATTCTCACACAGGGCGCTACGTGGCGTTACCAATAAGAAAACCTAAACAGCCTAATTACAATATTTAATAAACCGCACAAAAAAACAGCAAACATAAATACAACGGACTACCGAACGTAATATTCAGTATTGTGCGAAGTTTATGATGAAAATGTATATAAATAGTTTATATTTAGTAGATAAACGTACCAGACGACCTTACTACGAAGATAAACCTGCTAAAAGCTTACTGTACCGTAAGCTGAATGACTCCTACAATAAATAATAAACTATTGAAAAGGATACCTCTTGTTATTATCGCTTATCTTAAAATTCCTGCCCTTGTTTATTTCAAATGTACAATAATGAAAATTGAAAATTAAGAAACAGTCGCTAGAAAAACGCAATAATATTGGCGCTATATGCTGCAACAACCAATCTGAATGAAGTTTGAGTATCATTGTCTGAAATGAGCAGAAGTACTGCGAAACAATGTATGCACAAGAAAATACTATCAGTTTTCCAATCCCGTACGGAAATTGACGAACTAAAGCTTATTTTGTCCGAAAATAATTTTTTTATAAGATACCGTAGTTGTTTTTGAAGAAAATGCAAGCAAGCATTTTCTGTTGGTTAGAAATAAGGTGCCCTTTTTTCTGACAACTATTTTACTGCAATTTTCAGGTTAGTTTAATTTTACGCGTGATCATCTATAAAGCTTTAAATGCTTGATCAAACAGTATATCACTTTGCACAAGGCTGGGCGTAATTCTGGTTTGGTACATGCAATTTTTTGCACGTCCGTATATTTGTCGGTGATTTTCAGCCACTGGTGATTAAAATCTTTAACGTATCAACAGTGAAACGATAATCAGCTGTAATTACCAGTTTTTTAATTACATCCAAATGCAGCGCTTAATGGAACTCATTTTTACGAAACATGGTTTCATGTGCAAACGCTCGATTTTTCGCACTTAAAACGTGAACGATGAAAGATTTTTGCAAACTCTTCTTATAATTACCATAAAAATGTATTTCTACGATATTATGTTTTGTATAACTTTAAACCAACTCAGAACATGCGACGCGCTTAACCGGATTTTACGTGCATTTTCCTTCTGCAACTTTAAACTGCTACATTGTGGCAACGGATAAAGCTTTCACAGAATAAGAGGTCGACCGTAATTACGTGTGATTTGTCTACCTTCTTGCAAAATTTGAACCAAATTGCACGAGTCTGAAACACGGAAGTGGATTTTGTAAAATAAAGAAACGCCACAACAGCTGTTAAATCGACAAGATTTTTTATTGTATACACTGCTGTGCGGTGTTTTAATTTTACAAAATGGAGTTATACACTAGTGGCTGCCTCATAAGAATTCTTTATACATAGAAGTGGAGCGGAAAAAAATATTTTTTGCATGTAAAATCCGAATGAAGCTACATTTTTCAAAGCGAGTTTTCAATTTTGTCGTAAGAATGCATTTGTTATTTATTTGATTCACTTTGAACCGTTTCCGCACATTCAATTCACGTAACAACGAATTTTACATACTACATTATCTCGACTTTAAACGATCGTATCTAGATAACGAATAAAGATTACTGAATGAAAAAAAGAATATTGTTTCAACTGTATCCATTTCTCTACGTTCCTGCAAAGTTTGAATCGATTCTTACAAGTTTAAAATACAGAAGTGGAGCTCTTCAGATATCTCCAAGAAAAACGTGTTCTTCGCTCGTAAAATCTAAATGAAGCAAGATTTTTTCAGACGGTTAAAACTTACATTAGACCAAGTTTCGGTAGACCTGTGGACCAAATCTGAACCAATATTCTCACTCCAGTCTGGAGTTAATTAAGGGTGTTTTTACACGCAAAATCCGAACGGTGCACCTACAAATGTATGAGCATTAATTTCAGCCCAATTAAAATCTTTTGCAAAAGGAATTGATCAATTCGCACTGTCTGCATGAGCGCCAGCTCCGGTTCGTCGTTCAAGCATTACTTAATATTCTGTAATACAGCTACAGCAAGACACAAATGGCCGCTGGTCTGTGTTACACTGAAAAATTTTACCTCTTGTTCCTAGCTCAAACACGAATCTAGAACCAAGCGACGCCCCCCCCCCCCCTCCCGCCCCATCCCCAGCCGCGCGGGTTTTTCATATCTTGTTATAATTTGAGAAAACTGAATCACGTTACAATATTTTACATGTGCTTTGCTGATCTGAAGTGCAAACATCCTCATCATGTGCAAAATAGCGTGTTTGGGATTCGTAATCATGAAACATATCCGTAAGGCAAGAATAATGCAACTTGTGGTAACAGTGCCTCCGAAATTCGACTTGCTAATTATAATTTATAGTGACTATAATAATTTATAGAGACTGAAACAGAGAATTTAATCTAATTTATGGCGTATCAGAGCTCACACAGGTCTTTATTTCCAGACTGGAGGAATCCAACAGCAATTTTTCTTCCGTTCTTGGTTTTCGTACGTACACGGTGAATGAGAGTAAATTTCCCTAGCACACACTGTACACCTACCTTGTTTCTCTCCCCCCCCCCCCTCTCTCTCTCTCTCACACACACACACACACACACACACACAGACACACACACACACACACACACCAGTCTACATATGATGTGGAAGCGAATGAGTACAATGTTATATGAAATCCATCATATTTGGCACGTTTTTTAATTCATTAACGTATGTCAGGTGAGTAATATTTTTTATTTGACCTTAACTATGGCTAGAGTAAGGCATTCAAACTCTTTCTTTCAGTATATTACAAACATTGGCTGTGGCGATTTATATCGTACCCTGCTTTTTGTCAGTCACATTTTACTGTTTACCTCTAGTGCAGTTAATAATAACGAATACAGCAACTCAACATATCAAGTTTGTAACTAAGCCTGAAAATTAAGTTTTTTTTTTTTGTATTATCTATGGCAGCTGAAGACGAAGAGTGGAACGACACCAAAAGAAACGAACTCGAGCTTAAAAACTACCAAGAGTGATACTGATGAAATAAGTACGGTTTACGATATTAATCTTCCAACCTGTCTGGATAGACAAGATTACAATCAGTATGCACTACCAGCCCCAATTATCACGTGAGAAATGGGCTTTTAATTTTTTTTTAATTTCGAAAACCGGGGCTGCTAAGAGAAAAATCGAGAGTAGGAGGAAAGAAGCAAATGGATAAGTGAACAGACTGCTGTGGAAGAGGTAATTATGTCCTTAATGAAAATGAAGTAACGCGGGCAGGACATGTGGACACGCTAATGGGTTGCACGTTGTCCACTGAAGTATTTTGCTATATTTCAAGAAATGACGAAGGCCGCAAATACGATGTACTCGAAGATACACTAATGAGCTGAAACATGGTCACCGCTGCCCACCACGAGACTGAATGTGTTCTGGATACCACTGCGAGTACATGGCGCTGTAGGGAAAGTTTGTGTGGAGAGGGGTGGGGAATCAGCTATGGTCAGGCGCCTGGGAACGAACATCCCAGAAACCTATAGTCAGCTGATGACGTGCCACTGTCGGCAACATCTACGGAGAATGGTGGAAGCACGTTAAAATCGCGAGTAGGCGACAAAATGTTGGACGTCTATGTCTCATCTCTGAACGTTGAAGTCGGGGGCTTGCCCGCTTTGTAAAGCAGGACAAGCGCTGATTTATGGCAGTTTTGGTGACAGAGGGCAGTGTTTGTGTTTTCAGGCTGAGCATGCGTGGTTGAACATGGACCCTGTAGCAGACAACTGCTAAGTGTTGGCCCAACGACATACATGTTACAATTGTATTTGTTACGGTATCAACTAGAATGGACTGTGGATCAATGGAAACGTGTCACCTGGGCGGATGAATAACGTTTCTTATGACGCCAGGTTGATGGTCGAATCTGGATATGTTGTCAGCCAGACACACAGCTGCTCAAAATGTGCAACACGCCCCAGATGCAGGCCAGTGGGCGCAGTATTGTGACATAGACATCCCTGCCTACTTGCTGTCTTCCCTGAGGGCGATGACATTGAAAGGGTAGTAGTAGGGTAAGGGCAGTATGAGGACAATTTTATATCAAATAGATATCAGATTGATATACAATGAAGAGTGTGTAATAATTGTGTATAATAATTATATCTTATTTGTGGCTGTTAAAGCAGAAAAATATGTAAAGACTTGTTATAGGTAAAGTGAACATTTTAGAGACCTTGAGTCACGTTAAGCCACAATATTCAGAAGCATCAGCAGTCGAACAAGAGAGGTCGGCATGTGTGTGACAGTGGTCACGTTTCTAGCCAATGTGAGTAGATTGATGACCAGCAGGGTTTGCACAGTAGCAGTCAGCACTTCGACAGGTCAACGACAGAGCAGAAATGCAATGTTTTCCAGGAGACCAAAGACTCCTGTTGTCTGCACATCAGTGGTCAATGCTCCAGGAACTGACAGCATACTCAAGTGTGTGTCGTATCTGGCGATGTGGAGGAGACAACAGGGCAATTCCTGACCACACCAGCATACAGGTACAACAATGGAAAACTATCACGTGTGTCAACAATGGTCACATTTCTCCCAAATGTGAGAAGCATACATCAGCAACCAAAGAGTCAGTTGCTGCCCTAGAAACTTGGCAACGTTGGCAAAAACACAAAATACCTCCAACAAATGGGCGTGAGAGGATCCTTTGAGTTGGTCATTTGGAAGGTCCTCCAGTGGGAGAAAGAAGACATGAAGAAACATTGCCTAGATGAAAGGACCGGTGGTTAGTCAGCAGACGTCATACTTCGCTACAACGACTTAGCCATTATGCTGCTCGACAGAAGAAGATTTCGGTATCGTGGCAGTAGGTCAATGCAGAAGACACCATTCCAGACATTACCAGAAAGAAGTTAACCAGGTGGCTGGTGAGGACGAAGGGGCTGCAGCCTCACCTAATGGGTCACCTGTGAACCTGGGGGTTGATGAACTCCACCAGAAGACACTGAACCTGAGGGTCGGTGGTTTGATTATAGAATGGAGCACTCTGCGCCACCCTATAGCCACTTGTTAATAATACAGTGAGCGAATTCACAAGGAGAACGTTGTTTCACTGCCACAGGGAGATACGGGCACTATAGCGAATGGAATTAAACGCCACTGGGACGCTACTGCAACTTGAGCTGTAACCACATCAGCTATCATTGGACTCTGCATGCTACAATTGCGCTGCTCTGCTGCTGTGAGGAATTGAGCGAGTTAAAACACAACGTATTAGTCTGTTTGCTTAACGGATCGTATGGCCCAATAAATGACTGTTAGTGGAACCACCAATGTTTCACTCACACCTCACCCACCAATCTAAGGAAAGAGCCAGCTCCACTGCCCACAATGTGTAGCTCCCTTTCTGCAATCCCTGACAAGATAATGACCTTAGCTTCCCTCTGTCACTGATGCTCAAAATCTAGTGTCACTAAACCCTGAACTGTTACTGATAAATAATTACCCCCACTATACTGGAGGAAGAGCACATCTAGCAGACTATCTGTCACAAGAGAGGGTTCCTGTACTGTTCCTCCGCAAGCAAATGAATACATTATCTTTTTGGATGTAACACGTCCAAGCAGTGTGCAACCACAGCTTTTTAACTGTGCTTTTCTACCAAGACCTCGAGGTCTGCATCAGGTGCTAAGCTGACATTAGCACGTTTCAATCCATTGACTTTCACAAAAGCTGAACATCGTGTAGTGCAAACTAGACAGCACCCACAACGCACAGGTTGGTAGAAATAAAACACAGAAGCGATGTTTCTCATTGACAAAAATGTGCAAAACATTGCAACATGTGGAAACTGGAAGAGTTTGTGGGATTGTAGGGCACTTCCAACAGCAGTCTGAAGGTAATGACTTATACAGTCAATCTCATCTTCCACACTGACAGATTAGCAGATGTCTCAGTGTTCTGTTTTGAAGAGCACTGTTTTCTCATTTTTGAGTCATGAATACGATTATTATTCCTTTGTTTACCACAACTGGAAGGTGCTGTTCACAACACATGTGAGGTAGTACAAATAAGAGTAGGTATTGTTATCTTATCGGTGAAAGAAAAAAACATCTGGAGGGGATAGCAGCGTATGGAAATAGGACGAATCTTCAGTGTTGAGGAACGCTTGCAAACAGTTGTCTTAAGGAGATGACCTCTACATTTCATCTCATCATCCACAGTGACCAGTAGCAGATATCCTGTGTTATGCCAAGGCTCCCTCAATCTCTACCAATGGTGTCAGTCAATCATGATGTGGTAATCAACAGCATACCAATGGACAGATGGGATGGGAAAGACACTGTTGATATGGGACAATCTAATGTAATACACACTGAAGATGATAGCATAATCAATTTTAGCAATTTTACCAGTACATCCATTTGCTCATCTACATCACAGTATACCAGTTGTTCTGTAATTTCAATTCTAGCCAGTAACGTAGCAGAATGCTTCACAGTTTCTGCATCATCACTAAATCACTCCTCCACTACTTTGCAGGTGCCCATTTGGCCACATATGTCAAAGTACACCAGACAGCATCCCATACCGATGCAATTAGGTTATCTGCATGTTTCGAGTGCATTTATCACAGAGCAGAATTTACGTTTGCGACTGGCCTTCTTTCCCTGTGTGGATGGACATCAGAGTATTCTCATAGTTGTAGGATAATGCCGGAGATTGACAGATCCCTTCCAAACTGTCGTTGACCAGTCCTCCCTGCAATACCAATCTTATCCATGATGCCCTTCCAAATGTGCGAGATCTCTCCAGACGCATGCATGTTGAGGAGGGCCGCATCTCTTATCGATGTATGGTAGACATGAGAAAATTGTAGTGATATAACAGATGGTAAAGATGAAATATGTGGTTGATACATGATGGAGCTCCAGAAGGATGAAGTGTGGAATATTTCCTGTAAATCAATCGTGCTACCAATTCTGAAACATTATTTCACTGTCTGGCATCATTACCAGGAAGGTAATGGCACGAGAGAAATGACTGTAGAGCATAATCGCACACTCCTATAGTTACACAGTGTTAAACCTATAGTCATGCTAATTGCAATGCTCTTACTACCCTAATGCAGGATGTATTTGTCCAACTTCAGATATACAACCATCCAGCAAATTTCCTGCACCAATCACTCAAAAATGGTAAAACTAGTTCCTTCTACACTATTCTGCTGTCCTAGGAAGGCATCATCATTGTATCTCCGCCACTCGATATGCTTGTAAACCAACTAGGTTGAAATCAAGAGACTGCTGTTCTGTCTCTTAGGAAATAAATGGATTCTATATGTTTTTTAAATTGGAAACATACATATCCTCAGTCAGACTTTCTCATCAGTCATGCTTATCATGAGTAGTAGTAGTAGTATCAGTTTTGATGGGTACAGTTATGTTTCACTAGGAAATAGAGCGAGAAGATACTGACATTAATATTTATGATAGCTAATATATTAAGGTACCACCCACACCCTGCTGCACGAAAATGCACATGAAGAACCAGCAACTTCTTACAAGGATGTAAGTGCTACGATCAGTAGCCAAAGGATATTTGGCAGCTGTGGTAGCATTCCCCTTGCACAAAGAAGTCCTGGTCTGATGTTAGTTTTATTCGTTGTAGGATGATAGGTCAATTTCGTCCTAACACCACGTCCCTCAAGTACATTACCCCTCACACTATTAAAGGTAACATATGAGCCATCGGTCCACTCTCCTACAGAACATCTAGGGAATGGGTTAAGTCTGATAAACTCATTGATTATTCTCCTTAGTATTTAAGCAATAACATTGTTCGTGAGAACCAACTATAATTCGGTAATATCTATAATCGACTGCATGTGTGACAATGTAGTTATGGATTGGGATACATATGTTTTGACTGCTTCACTCTAGAGCTCTGTGTAATACTTACGCTCTTTGTTGAAGTATTTGTTACAAAAACCCACGTAGTTTACAGGGTGCATTTTGGATAGGAAGATCATGAAAAGTATAGTAATATTCATCTCGTACCTGAACGAGAAACAACAAGTGCTGCAAATTGGAAACTAATAGTCTGGAAACAAATCCCTCTACTGCTGTGACGCATCAGACAGCATATCTGCAGACTCATGTAGCGCTGCACTTGATCGGAACTCGAAGTGTGACACAGTTCTACACGGTCATATAACTTCCACTCTGTCGTGCAGGAATCTGAAACAGAGTTTTGACATGTGTACGGAGTTAATTTCTGCTGGTGCTCTGATATTTTTTCACATAAGTATTTCGTCCTATTGCTTTCCAGATGAACTTCACTGCTTTCCTTTACACATTCCAACTCTGATATTCCCCCACAACAATGGCAGAACATCTGCAAACTGTAGATTTCGGGTATTTTTTATCCTAGTACTAAGTTATTCATTAGTCGACGGTGTGCTGACTGCACTTATCACCCTGGAACGTGAGAGGTTCCCGTCCCTCCATTCCTACAGAATGCACACCCCTGGCAACATAATTTATAGACAAACAGTTAGAGACTTATGCATTGAACGACAACTGTCTACCGCTGACAGTCAGCAGCTCGTGGTCGTGCGGTAACGTTCTCGCTTCCCACGCCCAGGTTCCCGGGTTCGATTCCCGGCGGGGTCAGGGATTTTCTCTGTCTCGTGATGACTGTGTGTTTTGTGATGTCCTTAGGTTAGTTAGGTTTAAGTAGTTCTAAGTTCTAGGGGACTGATGACCATAGATGTTAAGTCCCATAGTGCTCAGAGCCATCTACCACTGACAGCTCTACACACGCACATATGGGGACATGCATGCCTATTACCAATCGCGAAGTATCGATTTCAACAACTCTTCGCAAAACAATTCTGTAGGAGATGTAAGCACATTTAAATTCATCCTGATAAAAAGCATAACATCTTTGATGCAAGTTACACTACTGATATTTCGTGAAAATATTGTCCAGATCCTCCAGTAATAACAACAAACCAAGACATCCTACTGCGCCAGTCGAACCTTCTTTTATCCTCTTCAAGATACACGACGACGCCACATGATCACCCCAGTTCCGCTATTTTGTGTGCTATATGTCCATTGGATGGAAGGAGACAGTGCTTTGTGAATATTATTCTTATGTACGATACATAACAGCATATTAGTCAGTTAAGCACCATACTCGCAGTCACTCACAGACATGTATTCCATAGATGCAATGCATTTCTGTCTCTAGCGAAAATATTCATATTGGTTTTTCCTTGCTCTAGTTCCTAGTGAGACACAGCTGCACCCATCGAAATTGATAGTGCTGCTACCACCACCATCACTACTGCTACTACTACTACTACTGCTACTACTATTACTACTGTTAAGCATGACTGATTCAGGAAGTAGGACTCAGGATATGTACGTTTTTCGACTTAAAAAGATGTATAAAATCCATTAATTTCCTAAGAGACAATCTCCTGACTTCGTTCTAGTTGGTTTATAAGCACTGATGATGCCTTCCTAGAGCACTAAAATAGTGTAGAAGAAAGTAGTTTTATCATATTAATGTTTGTCACCCTAGTGACTGGGGTAGGAAACTAACGAGGTCTGATGCTGAACAAGTATACCTTGAATTAGAGCATTAAGAGCGTTGCATTCTGCACAACTAATACTTCGGAAACAAAATAGCTTAGCAATATAGCATTTTTATGTGCAGAACCTTGTAGGTATTGGAGTGTGTGTTTATGCTCTACGATCATTTCCCTCATGTCAGTACCTTTCTTGGACTGACTTCAGACAGTGGAATAATGCTTCAGAATTGGTAGCACAGTTTATTTACATGAAAGTTTGAAATCCTTTCGTCTGGATCCTGTCCTTTCTCCTTATCAGTGTTTTCCACATATTCCTTTCCTCTCCGATTCTGCATAGAACCTCCTCATTCCATAATTTATCAGTCCACCTAATTTTCAACATTCGTCTATAGCACCACATCTCAAATGTTTCGATTCTCTTCTGTTCCGGTTTTCCCACAGTCCATGTTTCACTACCATACAATGCTGTACTCCAGACGTACATCCTCAGAAATTTCTTCCTCAAATTAAGGCCGGTATTTGATATTAGTAGACTTCTCTTGGCCAGAAATGCCTTTTTTGCCATAGCGAGTCTGCTTTTGATGTCCTCCTTGCTCCGTCCGTCATTGGTTATTTTACTGCCTAGGTAGCAGAATTCCTTAACTTCATTGACTTCGTGACCATCAATCCTGATGTTAAGTTTCTCGCAGTTCTCATTTCTACTACTTCTCATTACCTTCGTCTTTCTCCGATTTACTCTCAAACCATACTGTGTACTCATTAGACTGTTCATTCCGTTCAGCAGATCATTTAATTCTTCTTCACTTTCACTCAGGATAGCAATGTCATCAGCGAATCGTATCATTGATATCCTTTCACCCTGTATTTTAATTCCACTTCTGAACCTTTCTTTTATTTCCATCATTGCTTCCTCGATGTACAGATTGAAGAGTAGGGGCGAAAGGCTACAGCCTTGTCTTACACCCTTCTTAATACGAGCACTTCGTTCTTGATCGTCCACTCTTATTATTCCCTCTTGGTTGTTGTACATATTGTATATGACCCGTCTCTCCCTATAACTTACCACTACTTTTTTCAGAATCTCGAACAGCTTGCACCATTTTATATTGTCGAACGCTTTTTCCAGGTCGACAACTCCTATGAAAGTGTCTTGATTTTTCTTTAGCCTTGCTTCCATTATTAGCCGTAGCGTCAGAATTGCCTCTCTCGTCCCTTTACTTTTCCTAAAGCCAAACTGATCGTCACCTAGCGCATTCTCAATTTTTTTTTCCATTCTTCTGTATATTATTCTTGTAAGCAGCTTCGATGCATGAGCTGTTAAGCTGATTGTGCGATAATTCTCGCACTTGTCAGCTCTTGCCGCCTTCGGAATTGTGTGGATGATGCTTTTCCGAAAGTCAGATGGTATATCGCCAGACTCATATATTCTACACACCAACGTAAATAGTCGTTTTGTTGCCACTTCCCCCAATGATTTTCGAAATTCTGATGGAATGTTATCTATCCCTTCTGCCTTATTTGACCGTAAGTCCTCCAAAGCTCTTTTAAATTCCGATTCTAACACTGGATCCCCTATCTCTTCTAAATCGACTTCTGTTTCTTCTTCTATCACATCAGACAAATCTTCACCCTCATAGAAGCTTTCAATGTATTCTTTCCACCTATCTGCTCTCTCCTCCGCATTTAACAGTGGAATTCCCGTTGCACTCTTAATGTTACCGCCGTTGCTTTTAATGTCACCAAAGGTTGTTTTGACTTTCCTGTATGCTGAGTCTGTCCTTCCGACAATCATATCTTTTTCGATGTCTTCACATTTTTCCTGCAGCCATTTCGTCTTAGCTTCCCTGCACTTCCTATTTATTTCATTCCTCAGCGACTTGTATTTCCGTTCCTGATTTTCCCGGAACGTGTTTTTACTTCCTCCTTTCATCAATCAGCTGAAGTATTTCTTCTGTTACCCATGGTTTCTTCGCAGCTACCTTCTTTGTACCTATGTTTTCCTTCCCAACTTCTGTGATGGCCCTTTTTAGAGATGTCCATTCCTCTTCAACTGTACTGCCTACTACGCTATTCCTTATTGCTGTATCTATAGCGTTAGAGAACTTCAAACGTATCTCATCATTCCTTAGTACTTCCGTATCCCACTTCTTTGCGTATTGATTCTTCCTGACTAATGTCTTGAACTTCAGCCTACTCTTCATCACTACTATATTGTGATCTGAGTCTATATCTGCTCCTGGGTACGGCTTACAATCCAGTATCTGATTTCGGAATCTCTGTCTGACCATGATGTAATCTAATTGAAATCTTCCCGTATCTCCCGGCCTTTTCCAAGTATACCTCCTCCTCTTGTGATTCTTGAACAGGGTATTCGCTATTATTAGCTGAAACTTGTTACAGAACTCAATCAGTCTTTCTCCTCTTTCATTCCTTGTCCCAAGCCCATATTCTCCTGTAACCTTTTCTTCTACTCCGTCCCCTACAACTGCATTCCAGTCGCCCATGACTATTAGATTTTCGTCCCCCTTTACATACTGCATTACCCTTTCAATATCCTCATACACTTTCTCTATCTGTTCATCTTCAGCTTGCGACGTCGGCATGTATACCTGAACTATCGTTATCGGTGTCGGTCTGCTGTCGATTCTGATTAGAACAACCCGGTCACTGAACCGTTCACAGTAACACACCCTCTGCCCTACCTTCCTATTCATAACGAATCCTACACCTGTTATGCCATTTTCTGCTGCCGTTGACATTACCCGATACTCATCTGACCAGAAATCCTTGTCTTCCTTCCACTTCACTTCACTGATCCCTACTACATCTAGATTGAGCCTTTGCATTTCCATTTTCAGATTTTCTAGCTTCCCTACCACGTTCAAGCTTCTGACATTCCACGCCCCGACTCGTAGAACGTTATCCTTTCGTTGATTATTCAATCTTTTTCTCATGGTAACCTCCCCCTTGGCAGTCCCCTACCGGAGATCCGAATGGGGGACTATTCCGGAATCTTTTGCCAATGGAGAGATCATCATGACCCTTCTTCAAATACAGGCCACATGTCCTGTGGATACACGTTACGTGTCTTTAATGCAGTGATTTCCATTGCCTTCTGCATCCTCATGTCGTTGATCATTGCTGATTCTTCCGCCTTTAGCGGCAATTTCCCACCCCTAGGACAAGAGAGTGCCCTGAACCTCTATCCGCTCCTCCGTCCTCTTTGACAAGGCCGTTGGCAGAATGAGGCTGACTTCTTATGCCGGAAGTCTTCGGCCGCCAATGCTAAAAAAGTCATGGTACAAGCGACAAAGTTGATAAAATTTATCATGCTATCAACTGCAGTGTATATTAGAGTAAATTGTCCCATATCAACGGTGTCTTTCCCATTCCGTCTGTCCATTGGTATGCTGTTGATTGCCACTTAATGATTGACTGACACCACTTGGTAGAGATGGAGGGAGCCTTGGAGGAACACTGGATATCTGCTACTTGTCACTGTGGACCATGAGATCAAATGTAGAGATCATCACCTTCGGACAGATATCTGGAGGCGTTCCTCAACACAATGTCCTATTTCCATATGCTGTGATGCCCTCGGCATGATTTTTTTCTTTCAACAAGAGGATAACAGTACATCTTTTTACTTCTACTACCTTGCATGTGTTGTGAACAGCACCTTCCAGAGATGGTAAACACCGGAACAGTAACCATGTTCATGACCGAAAAATGAGAAAACAGTGCTCTTCAAAATGGAACACCGAGACATCTGCTACCCTGCCAATGTTGAAGAACAGACTGACTGTATAGGTCATCACCTTTGGATAGCTATTGGAAGTGTTCTACAATGTCGCAAACTCTTCCAGTTTCCATATGTTGCGATGTTTTCCAACATTTTTTTTCAATAAGAAAGACTGCCTCTGTGTTTTATTTCTAACATCTTGCGTATTGTGGGTTCTGCTTAGTTTACACTACACAATGTTCAGTTTTTGTGAGAGTCAATGGATTGAAATGTGTTGATGGCTTAGTACCTGAAACAGACCTCGAAGTTATGGTAGGGAAACAAAGTGTAAAAAGGTGTGGTTGTACATTGCTTGGATGTGTTACAGCGAAAAAAATAATATATTAATTAGCTTGCGAAGGAACGATACAGGAACCCTCTCCTGTAATTGATAGTCTTTTGGATATGGTCTTTCTCTAGTATAGTCGACAAAACTTTATGCAGATCTGTGCAAGTGACTTCGACCACTGGTCACATGCTCCAATGGAGTGATATGTTTATATGTAGTATGCTCGATGTCAACATGCATACAGTATTTGTTTTTCGATGTCCTGGAAGAGAGAGATATGGTAAAATCTTATAGGAGGTTCTGTTACAAGGAGTGGTATAACTGGTTAAAATTTGGGTGCAGATAGCTGCCTCAAAACTACACAGGTTTTGCTCATAACACTAATAGAAATCGGCTTTATTTCTTCTCGTGGAATCATGACTTTTCTTATTATTACTATCATGATTGCATGTTTAAAAAATAGGTGTCACCGCAAGTCCTGTGTTATTTCATACTTCATAACCTCTAATTATAAGGTAGGCACCACTTAAATTATAGCTCATTATGAAACCTAGAAATGACAGTGTGTTTCCCGACATTTGAGTGGAGTGCTTGATGATCAAATTGCTTACAAAACTAGAATGCAAGATTCTGCTGTATGATGGAAACTTTACAAACATGTCGGTAGAGGGGAGTTATGGAGCAAAAATTTTCAAATGTAAGCGTGCAGACGGTATTTGTTCTCGATGTATTTGAAAGAGAGAGACGCTGTAAAATATTATAGGTGGTTCTCTGTTACAAGACAGACTCGCATGATTTGTTTCGTAAACGAGGTGTGGTATAGCTTCAAATAGGTCAAACAGGACTTGCCAGAATGTACAAAACAGCAACTTCTTGAACTATTGCTTGTTGGTGTTGAACATAAAATACTTGTGTTTTTCTGGCATTTGAGCTAACGGCGTGAATGATCGTATTCTCCAATGTTATTTCAAGCATCTGAAATGTTTGTAATACACATGTGCATGAACATTTATTTACCGACACTGATCTGAACGAGAGAAACGCTCTCAAGCCGCATAATTGTCCATCAAGCTGAAACATGTTGCTTAAAATAGATGTTTTTTCTCTGGAGTTTAAATTCCCGCTTTTCTTTACTCTGATGACAGTTTCGAAATAATGAGGACATTCTGTGGTGATCAGTAGTTTTTGCAGCAAAATAGTGGAAGTTTTTTCCCAATTTTAGGCAGGGTGGACATGTATAGGAGGTGTATAGCCCGTACTTGAAATTTTGGTCACCTGTAACTGGCAGTTCGTTGGATGTTGCAAAATAATGAAATGTGAATTCTATCCTGCAGTCGAATATAAAATCTCTGCCAACTCTGTTCATAAAACTAAAAGAAAATGGACTGCACCTATTTTCATGAAAAGAGAACATTTAGTTTCATTGCACTTGTGTTTTCCTTTTTAATGGATTCTCGATTATAAGAGACATGTTTACGTTGAATTCTATTGTTACAGTGCAGTGTTTTCCCTCTCAGAATGGCGGGCACTTGCAGGGCGGTGTGTCTCTCTCTCTCTCTCTCTCTCTCTCTCTCTCTCTCTCTCTGTGTGTGTGTGTGTGTGTGTGTGTGTGTGTGTGTGTATGATCGTCCCAAGGCAGCTGTGTCCAGACCAGGAGGCAGCGTGTGGGGCGAGGCAGTGCCGTCAAATTTTCCTTTTGTGATGGTGAAGTGCCGATGCTTGGACCATCGCCTCAAGGCAGTCAGTGACCATAAGCTCGTCCGCTAGGGGGATGGGTGTAGGCTGCAGAGCAGGGCGCGGCATGCTGCGCTAGCCGCAGGTCATTTGGAAAGGCATGTGCCCCAACCGTAGGTAGAGGGAGAGAGTGTGAGGGAGGGATGAGGGGACGTAGGAGTGCCTACAATTCCGCTACTTCTTGTCTGTACATCGAAGATAATGCACGTTCAACAGCCACCCCCTCTGCAATCTTTTGGGATGACCGTTTTTCCCAGTACATGTGTTGCGTAATGACCCACTGATTGCAAGTGCTGTTTTTTTTCTTCATGATAATTTCGGTGCGTAATTAGAGCGGTGAAGCATTTTCCATCAGTTGTAGTAGCGTGTAGTGGCTTTGATTACCTGGGCTGCAGGCTGGTTGTTGAGTAGGCGTCTATAGCTAACTCTGAGTTCAGTGATAGATACACTCCTTAGCTGTATGCTTATAGGTAATACACTTATTAAACTCCTCTCTATCCAACACCGGCATCTCTTCAGTTGAATATATTTCACACCAAAAAAATAAAGTTAGCACCTCCCTCTCCAGTTTTTTTTCCATCCAGCTTGTAGGTGAAGGGTAGACTTCGAGTGTGTCTCCAACTAGTTTCAAGTGGTATTATAAAATTTTTCCCAGTGGGATAACACCATTTTTATGGCACTGTCAATTTTTGAGCTGTATTGCGAATTTAGGCACTCCTTGTATAGCACTAGACGTATAGTTGTGTAATTGGGACCGGTCTTCATGATTAATTAAGTAATTAGGACCTATCTTTACTTCAGTTTATCAACCAAAGTAAATAAAGTGCACTAACCTAACCTTCCTCTCCTGCATCAGGGCAGTTTCCATGCGCTGGGGGTGTACTTGGGTTTTCCATTCAGGAGGACCATGGTTTGAGTCCCAGAAAGGGCTCTAATATTTTTTATTTCCCGCCAATTCCCGGTTATGGCATGGGGGGAGGGGGACGTCAGCAAAATCCTGGGGCAAAGAAATTTCCACCAAAATTCGAAATTCCCACAAAAATTCGAAGTTCCCGCGAACAGGGCAGGTGTAGGAGGGTGGAGGGTAAGGGGATGGGGACCTACGTGCAGGCTGAGGAAAACACATGACGTCATCTGAAGGTGGGATGGAATTGGGGGGGGGGGTTATTATTGATCACTTTCATTAATTTCTTTATCAATATAACATCAACTTGATACCAAAATTGTCCTCACACCACCCTTACTGCACCAGCAGGTGTTAATTTCATGGTGTTGTATGGTAAAGTATAGTTAAATTCATTGGTATTTTGTCTGTTTGGTAATGTGACGATAAACACTTGATTACAGAAACAGCTAAGATCATATATAAGTTTGCAAGTAATCTCGTAATTCTTGAAAAGTTATCAGCAATGCAAAAGTAAATAAGAAATGCAACATTAAACCCTGTACTGCAAGCTCATGGCGAAAGTGTAGTCTGTTCTGTTAAATTTAAGGAAACTGTCCTGCTAGCAGTAACACAAGCGATCTGACCGCGAGAAAAATATGAAATGTAAACAAATACCAAAAATGCCCTGTCTGAAAAGTATGTCACTGTTGTAATGTTAATTGTATCACACGTAAATTATAAACGGTCTACCTGTTTGCACAATGAATAAATTCTATGCTGCTGCTCTCTACAAATTACTGTGGCTGCTGCTGCTATGCTAGTTAAAAAATAAAACTTCAAACCACTACCAATGCGATGTGCAACGCATGCTTTAATCTGTAGAGATATTCACAAAACCTCTGAGCTAATAACTCTAATTACTGCAGTGATCATCGTCAATTACATTTTTGTTGCGGAGTAACTTGGGGAATCAAAATTATGTATGTGAAATTTGAAATAAAGAGACTAATGCTGATTTATGAAGAAACAATAAAGTAACTTTATTAACAAATCTTTACAGCACTAAGACAAAATATTTTAACGCTTCAAATGTTAAAAATTTGCTTTACATTAATAGTGAAAAAACCTGATCAAAATGTTGTTACTTTCTTACAATGACGTATGCTGTCCGTCTTTGAAGAAAAATTTGTAAATCACTCATTGTCACGTTATCATAAAAATCTCCAATTTTAAAACCTTGACCAAATTAATTACTACATTTGGAAACCTCGGTAAATGCGCTATTACAGTACCTTTTGAAGTCATCCGAATGACGCTACAAAATATCTCTCCATAAATGAAAAATACTATTAGAAAATTACCGCCTGCAAATCGCATGGCCTGAACATATTTTACTCCCCCACAATATACAACTCGACATCTCTCCAAAACTGCACTCCACTCACAAGCAATTGTTCTACTAAGTGTCTCGCAGCGCAACCTCTTTAGCACAGACGTTGCCCGCTATTACTCAGATCCTATTGACGCTTTACTTTTCAGCGTGAAATCGAAAATTTACCCAAATTACAATTTTATGTATAAAGGAAAACCATTGCAACATCTTCCAGCAGGATAAGTGACCGTAACAAAAAGCCAGAATCGGGGTGCTGTGGTTTGAGGAGTGTGTTAGTGAAATCACGCTGAAGTCTTGGCCGCCAAATTAGCCTTACCTGCACCTGGTGGAACATATCTGGCACGCTATCGGTCGTCATCTGTACGCTCCCAAGCTACTGGCCCGTGATTTACGGGAATTGCGTGTCCTGTGAGCAGACATATGATGCCAGATACCTCCCGAAGGCTACCAAGGGCTTGTCGAATTCGCGAAGCCCAGAGTCGGTCTACGGTATTAAGCTGCTCACTATGTTTTAGCTCATCAGTGTAGCTAGATGATATTATAAGACGCGAAGGAGCAAAATAGAGAAGGGTAGTTGACGACTGTAATGCGTCTATAGTCTGCAGGAATCCTTCATCCAGCACTAGGTATCAAACGCATGATCATGGTGATACACTGTACGTCATACCTACTGGCAACATCTGAGTTAGTCATCTTATGTATCCGTCTAACTAGTGCTAATCATTTGATGTCTGCTCCCTACATCAGCTAAATTCCTTTTGTATATTTTGATAACAATGGTTGCCGAAAGTAGCCTTTCGTGTCTCCATAACACCCACCATCCTCGAATTTTTTTTGTATGTTCTGACATTATTCAGGCCCTTAAAAACGTTTCTCTTGCTTTACCAGTCTTGTGTAATTTTGTTTCCCAGATATCAGAAGGTTTTCTTATCTACCAACGTATCTTCTCGACCTTATATTTTTAGCAAGTCGTTGTTCTTGTCTGTGTCATTGCGCGTCAGTTTCGTGTTGCCTTTATCTAAACTCAGTGCAAATTCGATACTAATTATACTACACATTCCATTCCACAGTTCTTTTATAGCAGTATCAGTGAAGCCCAGGAGGCTGTGTAGCATTGGTATTTCTACCCCTTCCATTTTCATTCCTATTCAGAAATATTCTTTCATTACCCTGATTCTTTTTCGTCATGCAACAAATCTACCGATAAATTATATCATTCTTAATTTTACTCTTTTGTTATTCCTGGTTGATTTTCGGCAGCTTTTCTAAAGTAATTCAACATTTCTATCCTTAATTCAGAAGAAGCTATCTTGGAACATATGATAAAGAATGGCAAAACCACATTATAGCATTTGTTGACATAGTGAAAGCTTTTGACGAAGTTGTCTGGAGTAGGCTATATGAAACTCTCAAGGCAGCAGGGATTACATTCAGGAAGCTAAAAGTTATTTACAACTCCTATAGAAACCACTCCGCACTGACGAGAGAGCCGGCCGGGGTGACCGAGGGGTTCTAGGCGCTACAGTCTGGAACCGTGCGACCGCTACGGTCGCAGGTTCGAATCCTGCCTCGGGCACGGATATGTGTGATGTCCTTAAGTTAGTTAGGTTTAAGTAGTACTAAGTTCTAGTGCTCAGAGCCATTTGAACCATTTGAAGTTACGGGAGTCGAAAGACACGGAAGGGGACGGCGGTCGAGAACGAAGTAAAACAGGGCTGTAGCCTATCCACATTATTATTCAACCTGTACATTGAGTAACCTGTGAGGGAAACCAAGGAGAATTTAGGAAAGAGAATTAAATTTGAAGGAGAAGAAATTACAGTTTTAATGTTTACTAATGACTTGATTGTTCTGTCAGAGAAGGCAAAGGACTTGGAAGAGCAGTTGAACGAAATGGACAGCATCGTGAAAAAAGGTTATAAGAAGAACATTAATAAAAGAAAATGGAATGTAGCCCAATTAAATCAGGTGATACTGAGGGAATTAGGTTAGGAAATGAGATACTGAAAGTAGTAAATGAGTTTTGGTGTTTGAACAGCAAAATAACCGATATATTTTGCGAAGATATTTGTGTAAACTGTAGCCTCATTCGAAAGTGAAACATGAAGCATTTAAAATTTGGTGCTCCAGAAGAATGTAGAACATTAGATGGATATATAGGATAAGTAATGAAGGGGTAGTAAATCGAATCGGGGAGAAAAAAAATTATGGCACAACCTGTCTTAAAAACGAAATCTGTTAATAGGACACAATCGAGACATCAAGGAACCGCCAGTTTGGTAATAGAGGTAAATTGGAGGGCAAGGCTCGAATGCAAGTAAGAAAGCTCAAACAACTGCAAGCTGCAGTAATTATGCAGAGATTTAAGCCCTTTTTACATGATGAACGGAACTGTTAAAGAAAGATTATAGTCTACTGAAGCGCTCCGAGCGTACTATGCCCGAACTACAAACTCGTACAAGATCTTGTCGCGCGTTTAAATGACAAATGGTTCAAATGGCTCTGAGGTCTATGGGACTCAACTGCTGAGGTCATTAGTCCCCTAGAACTTAGAACTAGTTAAACCTAACTAACCTAAGGACATCACAAACATCCATGCCCGAGGCAGGATTCGAACCTGCGACCGTAGCGGTCTTGCGGTTCCAGACTGCAGCGCCTTTAACCGCACAGCCACTTCGGCCGGCTAAATGACAAACGTAAATACAGCGTACCGCTACTAGCATTACAGTGCCAAAGCCATGATTACACATTAGCATATCATTAATTATTTATGAAATTTAGATAGATTTAAAAACTTCCTTGAAACTATTTGCAAATAGTGCACTATACTCATTTGCTCAGAAAGTTCCTTGTGATAACGAGACGACCACAAATAGAAACAAAACTCAACATACAGTAAGTGCATCAGAAATCAATATGACAGACTCAGCACTCAGCAGATACGTGACCACAGCAGACAGCTACTAGCTCGCGCATGCGAAGTGAGACCACTAATATCAAATTTAGAATTGGCCCTATTCCTTTACCCCTAAAATTATCACACTTCGCTACTAACGCGATCATAATAGTGAGCCCTTTCACACGATAGAGACCGCCGTTTACGCAGCTTGTTGTCAGTCGATTACTAGTTCGTTCATTGTGTAAAACGGGCTTAAGAGATTCGCTCCGGATAGTGTGGAGAGCTGCATCAAACCCCGCTTCGGACTGCTGACCGCAACAGCAACACAGCTGTTCTGTCTTAACGCTATAGTGGTCGACATACAAGGGTGACCCAAGAGTCCAATAACGTTTGAAAATGCGCTAACTCACGGAATGACGTATTCAGAGAGGTAAAACTTGACGCACACACCTGAAATGACTTGGGGTTTTATTGAAATCAAAAACAAATGAAAAAGACAGGCCAACAGATGGTTGGGTAGCAACAGATCAATGATGTCGCATAATAAACGTGACGGCTGGGAGGTACGTCGATATGTTACAGCATCGCGTCGTCCCTAGCCTGGCTGATAAACAAGAGCTGGAAGGTTACGACTTGAAAGCAGGATGGCGCTCCGCCCTATATTGCTGCACATGTGAAAGAGCTCTTGCGCACATCGTTTGGTGAGTTCGCGTTCTGAGCCGTCACTTCCGCCATGCATGGCCTCCTAGGTCCCCAGACTTCCACCCATGTGATTAATGATTTCGGCGTTACCTGATGTCGCAAATCTACAGCAATCTTCTGCCCTCATTAGGGATCTTAAAAGACAACATACGCCGGCAACTTCTCACCACGTTGATTTGAAAATTCTGTCAGAGACGGCAAATGGTTTAGAAGAGCATCTGAAGGGAACAGACAGGTCGTACAAATAGATTATAAGATTAAATTTAAGAAAAGTAAAATACAGGTAATGAAACGTACTGAAATTAAATCAGGTGATGGTAAGGGAATTAGATTAGGAAATGAGAAACTGACAGTAGTAAATGAGTTTTGCTCTCTAGACATCAAAATAACTGCCGATGATAGAAGTAGGGAAGATAAAAAACATAAACTGGCAGTAGTAAGAAATGTATTTCTGAAAAAGATTAATTAGTTAATATCTAACATAAGGCAGATAGAAGGTGAACATCAACAATAGCAAAACGAGGATAATGGAATGTAGTCTAATTAAATCAGGTGATGTTAAGGGAATTAGATTAGGTAATGTAGCACTTAAAGTTGTTGTTGAGTTTTGCTATTTGGGGAGCAAAATGACTGATGATTGTCGAAGTAGAAAGGATATAAAATGTAGACTAGCAATGGGAAGAAAAGCGTTTCTGAAGGAGAGAAATTTGTTAACATCAAGTGTAGATCTGTGACAGGAAGTCTTTTCTAAAAGTATTTGCATGGAGTGTAGCCATGTATGGATGTGAAACATGGACGATAAATAGTTTAGACAAGAAGAGAATAGAAGCTTTAGAAATGTGGTACTACAGAAGAATGCTGAAGATTAGATGGGTAGATCATATAACTAATGAGGAGGTACTGAATAGAATTGGGGAGGAGTTTGTGGCTCAACTTGACAAGAAGAAGGGACCGGTTGGTAGGACATGTTCTGAGGAATCAAGGGATCACAAATTTAGCATTGGAGGGCAGCGTGGAGGGTAAAAGTCGTAGAGGGAGACCAGGAGATGAATACACTAAGCAGATTCAGAAGGATGTAGGTTGCAGTAGGTACTGGGAGATGAAGGAGCTTGCACAGGATAGAGTAGCATGGAGAGATGCATCAAACCAGTCTCAGGACTGAAGACCACAACAACAACAATAACCTATACATTTCATTTAGCACTTACCTCATAAAAATCTTTATTACCCGAACTACTGCAATACAGCGAGCGTCAGTACTGCCAGCTAAATAAAAGATTCTAACCACTAAAGCCACTAACTACTAATAGGCATGTGGTTAGTAAAGGAAAGATTTTGTTGCAAACCAAATAATGTATTTTTTACCTTAATAATGTGACATCCAGTTCAAACACGAATATAAATCGTCATTGACATTTAGCACAAAGGTATATAATCAAGAATAATATTAAATCTCCAAGTCGAACAAGTACAGATCGTTAGCCTACGCTAACACATCAGACCCCTACCCTCAATCAATGCTAACCTCTCACAGCTAACATCCATCAGTGCAGGCCGTTCACCTCCAACTGCCCAACAGTACTTCCATTATTGCTGGCGACTAACTTACAACTGCCCAACAGTACTGGCGATTAACTTCCAACGAGTCCGACCAGCCACAGAGTCTCTTACAAAGAAAGCTCAGTCAGAGATCCAATGCAAAGCGCTACACAGCGCTGCCAACACAGAAGCAGCCCACTTGCTAGCCTTGTACGGAATTGAAACACAGTCAGTAAACAATTCAGAATAGAAGAGAACAGAGGCTTTTGAAATATGCTACTGACATGCTTTACGGTACTTTTCACATCATTGTCTCTCGGCTATAGGTATTGATAAATTACGACAGACATGATGGACATTTGTTACAAAGAACATCGCCTTTGCTAAAAATTAATTGCCATGCTAAATATTTCTTTTGTATCATTTGCTTGTACCTTTGGACATTTGTGTAGAGCAAATTAAACATTTTGGCACCGCAACCAAAGACCGGCTCTTAAACCTGTAAAACCACTGTCTGGCTTTTTTCAAGATCCCGAAATTATGGCGCAAGGCACGCGTGATTGCGATACTAAAACCTGGAAAGTCACCAACGGATCCGAAGAACTACAGGCCAATATCTCTCCGTTTCCATCTCTATCAGATCCTAGAGAGAATGATTCTTCACCGCTTAGCCGGCCGCTAGTGGCCGTGCGGTTCTAGGCGCTTCAGTCTGGAACCGCGTGACCGCTACGGTCGCAGGTTCGAATCCTGCCTCGGGCATGGATGTGTGTGATGTCCTTAGGTTAGTTAGGTTTAAGTACACTCTTGGAAATGGAAAAAAGAACACATTGACACCGGTGTGTCAGACCCACCATACTTGCTCCGGACACTGCGAGAGGGCTGTACAAGCAATGATCACACGCACGGCACAGCGGACACACCAGGAACCGCGGTGTTGGCCGTCGAATGGCACTAGCTGCGCAGCATTTGTACACCGCCGCCGTCAGTGTCAGCCAGTTTGCCGTGGCATACGGAGCTCCATCGCAGTCTTTAACACTGGTAGCATGCCGCGACAGCGTGGACGTGAACCGTATGTGCAGTTGACGGACTTTGAGCGAGGGCGTACAGTGGGGATGCGGGAGGCCGGGTGGACGTATCGCCGAATTGCTCAACACGTGGGGCGTGAGGTCTCCACAGTACATCGATGTTGTCGCCAGTGGTCGGCGGAAGGTGCACGTGCCCGTCGACCTGGGACCGGACCGCAGCGACGCACGGATGCACGCCAAGACCGTAGGATCCTACGCAGTGCCGTAGGGGACCGCACCGCCACTTCCCAGCAAATTAGGGACACTGTTGCTCCTGGGGTATCGGCGAGGACCATTCGCAACCGTCTCCATGAAGCTGGGCTACGGTCCCGCACACCGTTAGGCCGTCTTCCGCTCACGCCCCAACATCGTGCAGCCCGCCTCCAGTGGTGTCGCGACAGGCGTGAATGGAGGGACGAATGGAGACGTGTCGTCTTCAGCGATGAGAGTCGCTTCTGCCTTGGTGCCAATGATGGTCGTATGCGTGTTTGGCGCCGTGCAGGTGAGCGCCACAATCAGGACTGCATACGACCGAGGCACACAGGGCCAACACCCGGCATCATGGTGTGGGGAGCGATCTCCTACACTGGCCGTACACCACTGGTGATCGTCAAGGGGACACTGAATAGTGCACGGTACCTCCAAACCGTCATCGAACCCATCGTTCTACCATTCCTAGACCAGCAAGGGAACTTGCTGTTCCAACAGGACAATGCACGTCCGCATGTATCCCGTGCCACCCAACGTACTCTAGAAGGTGTAAGTCAACTACCCTGGCCAGCAAGATCTCCGGATCTGTCCCCCATTGAGCATGTTTGGGACTGGATGAAGCATCGTCTCACGCGGTCTGCACGTCCAGCACGAACGCTGGTCCAACTGAGGCGCCAGGTGGAAATGGCATGGCAAGCCGTTCCACAGGGCTACATCCAGCATCTCTACGATCGTCTCCATGGGAGAATAGCAGCCTGCATTGCTGCGAAAGGTGGATATACACTGTACTAGTGCCGACATTGTGCATGCTCTGTTGCCTGTGTCTATGTGCCTGTGGTTCTGTCAGTGTGATCATGTGATGTATCTGACCCCAGGAATGTGTCAATAAAGTTTCCCCTTCCTGGGACAATGAATTCACGGTGTTCTTATTTCAATTTCCAGGAGTGTAGTTCTAAGTTCTAGGGGACTGATGACCTCAGATGTTAAGTCCCATAGTGCTCAGAGTCATTTCACCGCTTAACTGCGGTAGTTGATCCACTTCCTATCTCGCAACAAGTTGGCTTTAGACCAGGCAAGAATTGCACCTCACAAATCCTTCATCTTTCTCAGTTCATAGAAGATGGCTTCGAGCAGAGAAAGATAACAGGTGTAGCTTTTGTTGACCTTTCGGCGGCCTTTGACACCGTAAACCACAGAGTGTTACTGCACAAAATCTACAACCTGACTAACGACTACGCGCTGACGAGGATAATTGCAACACTCCTACAGAATCGACGTTTTTTCGTGGACTTCCAAGGGAAACGTACCCGATGGAGAAATCAAAAGAGCGGTCTCCCTCAAGGAGGTGTACTGTCACCTATTTTATTTAATGTGTCCACTAACGATCAGCCACAACCTCAAGGATGCAGAAGTTTGATATATGCTGATGACCTTGCTCTTGCTGCCCAGGGCAATCGGTTTGGAGATGTAGAGGTAATTCTTGGACGCGGAATACAACAGCTTGGTACTTACTACGAAAAGAATCAACACGCACTCAAACCTAAGAAAACGCAAGTGTGTTCATTCCATCTGAAACATAAACAAGCTGACAGGAATCTTGAAATATTCTGGAATGGAGTTGCACTAGAATATTGCTGCCACCCCAGGTATTTGGGTGTTAGTCTCGATCGTACTCTAAGGGACATTGAAGCTGAAGCAGAAAGTTACCTCAAGAAACTGCCTTCTTCGGAAACTGGCGGGATCGAACTGAGGTACACATCCAGAAACATTAAGAACATCAGCTCTTGCCTTATGCTATTCTGCAGGAGAGTATGCTAGCCCAGTGTGGTACAATTCAGTACGTGCAAAGCAGGCTGATGCAGCCTTAAATGACAGCTGTAGGATTGTTATAGGCTGCCTAAGCCAACCCCCATGGACAAAGTTCAATGTCTCGGTGGGATTGCTCCATGTGACATCAGAAGAGAGGTCGCCGCTAACATCGAGAGGCATAAATCAAATACAGTGACCTCACATCCACTTTTTGGACATCAACCTTCCAAGCCAAGACTGAAGTGCAGGTAGAGTTTTCTAACACCTTCACAGGCCTTAGAAGGATCAGCTGTGGCTACCCGACTCACCAAATGGAAAGAAAGATGTCAACACCTGTCAAACTGGATGACACCACAAGATTGCCTGCCGCCTGGAAAAACGGATAAGTGGGTCATCTGGAAGTCCTTGAACAGACTACGGACCGAATCTGCAAGATCGAGGGACAATCTCCTTAAATGGAACTTCCAACTGCCAAGTGCCAACACAACACTGTGTAAATGCAGTGAATTGCAGACAACTCGGCATCTGTTCAAATGTAACTTATTCTGAACCAGCTATAGCATGAACGACTTAACGTCTGCAGCATCCAGTGCTATCAAAGTTGCCCAATTCTGGGTGAACACTGTATAGTTTTCTTTGTATGTATTGTGTATGTGTTCATTTTAGTGTAGCTCTGACACGAATAAAGAAAATTACTTTTGCATCACATGAAATACCATCTGTTAGTGATTTTGTGCACTTTTTTGTTTTCAATAAAACTCCCTGTCATTTCAAGGACGTATGTGAGCTGTTACTTTCCTTGCTACATTATTCCGCGAAGTACTGAATTTTCAAATGTTATCGGGCTTCCGAGGCACCCTGTGCGTATAACTGCATCAGAAACGCAATATTTTCTTTACCACTCTAGGTGAACAATAGGAAACCACTGAAGAGCATGTTGTGAGCACAGCAGCTCGTAGCGTGCAGTGCTGCCTGCTGAATACATCCTGTACCTGTTTTGCGATGCGAAAAATGAATGGATGTGCTCGAAAGAACATTCAATTTGTCTTACTTTTTGGCGAGCTGTGTGTGATAAAACAATGCAAAAAAATGGCTCTAACCACTATGGGACTTAACATCTGAGGTCATCAGTCCCCTCGACTTAGAACTACGTAAACCTAACTACCCTAAGGACATCACACACATCCATGCCCGAGGCAGGATTCGAACTTGCGACCGTAGCAGCAGCGCCGTTCCGGACTGAAGCGCCTAGAACCGCTCCGGCACAGATGCTGGCACAAAGCAAAATTTAAGTGAATCGTTTCTGAGCGGTGGTACTGTACGCAGGCAGTAACGGTGAATTTCCCGCAATCCCTTTTTTAAATTTTTTTATTGCAGTCCCTTCACGAAGTACTGAGTTACATATTTTTGTATTTTTGAAACGTTTCTCACTGATTGCGGAAGTGCCTGGCCATTTACTCTTCCGCAACGATCTCTGCTTGGACGTGCACAGCTGTAACGACCCGCAGAGTCGACATTATCGGGGATGTCGTTTATCTGAACACCACAGTGTTCGCGCTGCGCTGTCCGTAACTACGCGCCGGGTTCGGATTGGCAAGCATCCCAATGAAATGCGCTGCAGCTGCCGAGGGACGAGTGTTATTGCGGGACTGCTGCAGGGGGCGGCTGTTGTCGCGCGCTGACGAGCCTCGTGCGGACATGGGGGCGCTAATGGACGAGCAGGAGTCTACTGTGCACTGCGCTAGTGTGTCCGCAAACGAAATTAGCGGAAAATTCTCGGTCCTCCGGAATCCATCTTGCACCCTGCAGCGGAATACGGCCTGTCTTGGAACTTCCTTGCAGATTAAATCTCTGCTGTAGACGGTGGCCGGCCGGAGTGGCCGGGCGGTTCTAGGCGCTACAGTCTGCAGCCGAGCGACCGCTACGGTCGCAGGTTCGAATCCTGCCTCGGGCATGGATGTGTGTCCTTAGGTTAGTTAGGTTTAATTAGTTCTAAGTTCTAGGCAACTGATGACCTCAGATGTTAAGTCGCGTAGTGCTCAGAGCCATTTGAACCATTTTTTGTAGACGGTGAATCGAACTCGGGACATTCCTTTCGCTCGCGGTGCTTTACTATCTGAACTACCCAACCACAAGTCACGACCAGCAGTCAAAGCTGAATTTTCACGAGTACCTCTCTTCCACCTTCCAAGCTTCACAGATGTCCTCCTGAACACTTTTTGCGCCGGCCGCTGTGGCCGAGCGGTTCTAGGCCCTTCAGTCCAGAACCGCGGTGCTGCTACGGTCGCGGGTTCGAATCCTGCCTCGGGCATGGATGTTTTTGATGTCCTTAGGTTAGTTAGGTTTAAGTAGTTCTAAGTCTAGGGGACTGATGACCTCAGATGTTAAGTCCCGTAGTGCTAAGAGCCATTTTTGAACACTTTTTGCGACTAGCACTCCTGTAAGAAAAGATATTGTGGAAAAGTGGCGAAGTCGGACTGGGCTGTGGCTAACGCCCGGACAGCTTATTTGGAGACAATCTTGCAAGTGAAAACCAAGGTTTCAGTTTCGAATCCCGGTCTTAACACAGTTTCAACTTGCCAGGAATGTTTACAGTCCTGCGGCAAACAAACCATAGGTCTGAAACTTCCTGGCAGATTAAAACTGTGTGCCCGACCGAGACTCGAACTCGGGACCTTTGCCTTTCGCGGGCAAGTGGTCTACCGACTGAGCTACCCAAGCACGACTCACGCCCCGTCCTCACAGCTTTACTTCTGCCAGTACCTCGTCTCCTACCTTCCAAACTTTACAGAAGTTCTCCTGCGAACCTTGCAGAACTAGCACTCCTGAAAGAAAGGATACTGCGGAGACATGGCTTAGCCACAGCCTGGGGGATGTTTCCAGAATGAAACCATAGGTCTGTGCGTGATACATTCAGTGAATGGTTCTGATTACGTTACAGTGATAACGTTGCGACACCTGAAAACTTGTGCCAAGCTGTGATTTTATCCCAGGTATTGTACTTATTCCGACCATTCACCTAAACTGTCAAGCCACCAGAGCATCAATCAGCGTCTGAATCATATATTTTAAGTTTGATGATATTTCCCTCTGCCACTTGTGAACGCTACAAGCAGGGAAGCTGCGCTATTTTGAAGACGATAATATCCAACTAGGAATAATTACATAATGACGTTTAAACAACCAGTAAATCTTTCACACCAGATTCTTTAACGAATCAAATCGTCCCATTACGCACAAAAAAGAATCTAGTTTTTCTCGAATCTCAACGTTTATGACGTCATATCTCCTGAATTATGTGTCGCACAGTGATATAATTCTGTACGTGTATTCATCGTAATATTTCGGTACTGGCTGAGGAATGTGTTGCGGATAGAGTAATCAGTAAAAATAATAATAAATTAAAACATAACGACAGATCCTGAAATTTTAATCCATGAACAGCTAAAATGTAGAGAACGATAAATATTTTTTTTATTCCTTTCATTACTTTGTGGAGGGTGTCAATCAGAAATGCTTAGCTGGTTGACACCGGCAAGCCTGTTGTAATACAATGGGTAAACTTAACGCAATATGATCCAACCATACGTTTTCAATTGCCTATTAATATTTCATTTGTTCAAATGGTTCAAATGGCTCTGAGCACTATGGGACTTAACATCTTAGGTCATCAGTCCCCTAGAACTTACCGCGGGACTGCTACGGTCGCCGGTTCGAATCCTGCCTCGGGCATGGGTGTGTGTGATGTCCTTAGGTTAGTTAGGTTTAAGTAGTCCTAAGTTCTAGGGGACTTATGACCTAAGATGTTGAGTCCCATAGTGCTCAGAGCCATTTGCACCATTTGAACCCTAGAACTTAGAACTACTTAAACCTAACTAACCTAAGGACATCACACAACACCCAGCCATCACGAGGCAGAGAAAATCCCTGACCCCGCCGGGAATCGAACCCGGGAACCCGGGCGTGGGAAGCGAGAACGCTACCGCACGACCACGAGATGCGGGCGTTTCATTTGTAATCACTGTAAACAAGTCATAGGGACAAACGCTTCAGAGAGCAGAACTGTATTTACCAACTCGCATCTTTACTCACGGACAAATGTATGTTCCCTTTTCAAGTATAACTATATCATCTACCATTTTTGTATTGCTTAAAGAAAATGGAAAACAATAAGTGCTCGAAGATTACGTTCTTACGTCAAATGTCGTTTACTCCGAGGTATTGTAATTCTCTGTAAGGAATTTTGTTGAAAATTATGGGTATGAAAATGTATATACAAGGATGTATCAAAAATCCAATGATTATTATTTCACGTAGATCGATTCACTTTTAAAGAAATTTTCTCTTCATTCGTACAGCCATTCTTATCCCAACGACTACATTTATTCCAAATATATAGTGTCACTATTTAAAACTATAAAAGTGCGAAAGTTTCGTACTGGTCCCCTAGTTGCAGCTTTAAATGCAAATATAGCCGACATTCGTCCTCTTCCAAGGATACGGGAGTAAATCGAAACGACCCAGGATGCTCGTGCATATGAAAGAACGGTTCATAAGCGGCGTGCCGACCGGTGTAGAATATTGCCCTGCAATTAAGGAAGCAATGGCCGTAAAAGAACCGTTAGAGGAGGAAAGGCCCGCACTCGAGGCTTTTGTTCTCTTTAAGCTCCTAAAAATTTAATCCCCGAGTGCGTGCTAGTGGCGAAGAGGTGAACCTCGGCTACTGGCCCGCGCCTTGGTGAGGCCGCAGATTGCTGAAATGGCGGTGGACACGGTTAGCCAGCAGCCAGCCAGATAGGGCTTCCAGGCTAACGCGGTTAGTGCGGTCGTCGGCCCCGCCGGGCTGCTCATTACGTATGAGGCGACGCTAAACGCTCGCCGAAGACCGCACGATCTGAACGTCTAACAATGTGACCTTCCCGCGTAACCGCCTCCGAATTTCTCCATACATGAGGAGTTTCACGCTCAGTCCCCGGGCGTCTAATACGTTTCCTCTGCTTGACAAAAACTTGGCCGGCTGCAAGTAGGACGCCCGCAATGAGGGTTCCGTACGAACTCAATTATGTATACAGACACTTCAGCCATTCCGGGAATCGAGAATTTCGACGATTTTTGCCTGTTACGTACACTGCTACAGGTAACATGTCGGTCCCAGGGATCCCAATACTTTCGAGACTGTTTTAATTTCAAGCTCGAAATCAGGTATCAAATGACAAAAGAAAACTTTTTTCCTGCGATATAATTACAAAGTAACAATTTTCTGATGCCGTTCCTTCACTTGTTGTGTGATACCTTTCTTCTTGCCAAATTTCATGATTTTACACGAAGAGGAAGTACCCAAACTTCTGCCGGCCGGAGTGACCGAGCGGTTCTAGGCCCTTCAGTTATAAAGGCTCATTTGGAAAAAAATAAATTTTGTTTACTACTACTGCTAGGCTAATTACTGTTTAGCTCTAGAGGATCTTTATAGTGAAATGTTTCCCACACCACCTTGTATTGTGTTTCTATGTGTGTGAGTAACTGTATGTTCACTGTTGTGGGTAAATACATACAGCGTACACAGGGCGAAGTGTGAAACTGATAGCGATTACACGCTTCCGCTGTTGTAGAAATCTGCTCCAGATGCTGCAGATACCGTGTTGAGCTGAAAGTGATAACCAAAGTGCGGAGAAATATTCTTCGTGGCTCTGTTGCATAGCAATCAGATTGCTTTCACTTCTGAGAAATGTCCAGGTACTATTGTGGATTTGAATGATCCATGAAGTGACTTCTTTTCCGAAGAAAACATCGAACTATTTCACTAGAACTGAACGCTCCCGTCGGAACTGTTCTCAAGCTGGTATTTATTATTAAATCACAAGAAGTAGACGCTGGGTGTAGAATAACACGTACCTTCTTGAAATGAACAATATTTTATTGTTCTATTAACTGATTTCTTTCCATATACACATATTTTTTACAATGTGAATCAAAAACTCGCAATGGCGTCGATTTTTACACCACAAGAATGGCTCTCTTCTTGTAAAAATTACTCTTAAGAAGAACAAAAGCTCTATATCCTAAGAATAATTATGTGAGCGCTGACCGCCACAGAGTAATAAACAATATCTTTGTCTCTCTCTCTCTCTCGCACTGTCACAGCAAGTTACGCTGCCCGATACATCAGTCTGGAACCGCGCGACCGCTACGGTCGCAGGTTCGAATCCTGCCTGGAGCATAGATATGTTTGATGTCCTTAGGTTAGTTAGGTTTAAGTAGTTCTAGGTTCTAGGGGACTGATGACCACAGATGTTTAGTCCCATAGTGCTCAGAGCCATTTGAACCATTTGAACTTCGAAGGTAATACTTATTATACCACCAAGGAACCGTAGTATGTGACATAAATTTCAACTTGACACTTCTACCTGTTCCGGAGAAAAATGAATCTTAACAGAAGGACGGGCAGACAGACCGACAATAAATGGAAAAAAAAATCAACACTGTAGGAAAAGGTAGATTGCTACTTACCGTAAAGAAGACACGTCAAGCTGCAGACAGGCACGATTAAAAGACACTCACATGTAGCTTTCGGCCGCAGCCTCCGCCAGTAAAGACACACACACACACACACACACATTCACACAAACAAGGGTACCTCATGTGCACACGACCGCCAAGCCCAATCATCTCGGGCCGGAAAATTGAGTGTGACGTAATTACAGATTTACAGTTTTCTGATTTTTTTCCTTCAGTTTTACTGTGTAACCTTGATTATTGTCAAATTTCGTGATCCTATGTCAGCGGAAAGTTCCCATTAGGATTTTCGAGTAATAAAATACATGACACACATGGTCGTACCTTTTGACTGTGTTGACTTAGAACCATCATTTTTCTACATCGCCAAGGGGCCGTACAGCTTAATATTTCACGTAAATTTCAACTTGATACGTCTACCCATTTCTGCGAAAACTGGTTTTGAACAGTCAGTCAGACAAACAGACAGACGGGCAACGAAGTGATCATGTATCGGTTCCGTTTTCACCAAATCAAGTACGAAAACCTAAAAGACTGTAGCATCCAGAAGGCATTGTCGGATGTCAACGTAACTGCGTACATATTCACATCATCAGCTGCTATGTAAATGATTAGAGTTACAATTCTCTATGACGCGTATAACGGCCACCAGAGTACGTTAGTGTTGTTCGTGTATACTGTTTTTACCAAAGATGATACGATATGCATGGAACGTGGACTGTATAAGATGTTGAATGATCACTGTAAAGGTCACGAAATTCCACACACTCATATGAGACACCGTTATCAGCACATGGCAGAGATGGAAGGAAGCCTCATTGCGGCTCTCCACTTGCCCTGCCGATCTAATCGTGCAGCATTCAGATGTCGCAGGCATTCGGATGCTGGAGTGCATAGAAACTAAGGTTGACGGTTGTCGCTGAAACAACCAGTTTTCGGTTATATCGATTTTTTCCATCCCTGTTTCACCTGACTGTTAAAACCGTTCAAAATAACCGGTTTCAGAAATGCCCGGTTTTTCTGTTTTTTATTCCTGTAATAAAAGTAGAAATCGAACAAAGATTGAAAAAAATCTGACTCAGTATCAAGATACATAGAATTAAAATATTGAATTAAATAGGCAAATAAAAGAAAACTTAGTCCATCCACCGTTCCCTGTTTTTCTTGAAAAGTCATAAAAGGTTGAATACTACAAAAAGAAATCGGCAGTATTCTCCTATTGATTCTAATTTCTTTAAACTCCGCTCAAAAATCATGTTGTAATCATACTGCTATTTGGACAATATGAATAGTCAATGATGAAAGGTGAAAACTGAGTTCAAAGAACTCTGTTTCTCACGTTAATTTGTCCGTTGCAAGCGCTAAAAGCAGATAAAGGCGTATTACAGGCAGCAGGTCAGCTACTTTCCATTTTTATTGTATACTATGGATAAACTGTTGTTATGTTTTTATTTTGTTACTATTACCATATTTTGCCTCCTGTTTTATTATGTCACAGAAATGGTAGATAGATCTTCAGTGTTTTAAAGCTAACGAAACATTGTACTTCATTGCTGCTGAAACCTGGTGGTCAAGGGAGGACAGGATTCGGTTACGATCGTGGACGGAGCCGTAATCAGTTACTATTGGTTGCCTTTTACAGTTATACACATTTATTTTTAAAACAGTAATTCCAGACTCAACAGTAAATAAAAAATACCACACGTTATTAAAACAACTGTGTAATAATAATGTTTTCGGTTCGTTACAGTTTAGCAAATCAGCATAAAATACAGAGCCACTGTGATCACGGCTGAAGGCCTTATGCGCCAAGAATGGCAATAAATTAAGAATTTTTAAGAACTCGCTGCAATTTACAACTTGCACGTATTGAGATATTAAAAGGTAAGTGGCCACAAACACAGCAGAAGGTTTCAGAGACCAGGAATGGCAGTAAATAAGGTTTTAAAGCTTACTGCTAAAACACAAATACCAATTATATATTTTTAAAGCAAATGACCATAATCACGTCTGAAGGCTCTACACGCCAGGAACGGCAATTATATAAAAAAAATTTAAGAACCTGCTGTAAACCAGCCAATACAATAGCAAAGGTTAATTTAAAAGGACAACAACTGATAACCAAACCCGTGAGATAAAATGATGGTAAACTTGGTAACACAACCGTTTAAAAACCTGCTGTAACGCCAAGAATGGCAATTATATAAAAAAATTTAAAACCTGCTGCAAAACAGCAAAAACAATCGCAAAAGTTAATTTAAAAAGACAAGAAACCGGTCACATGTCAGAAACGGTAATAATATTTAAAAAATTAGAAATCTGCTGTAAAACAGGAAATACAAGAGCAAAGATTAATTAAAAAAACAAGCAGCTTATCATCACAGGGGAATAAGATAATAGGATAATAAGACACAAGAACCAAGGAGCCACAGACAGCGCTCCATGAATTGATCTCTGAGAGGATTCGGCAACAAACTTTTTCGCGAGTGATGAGATAGGCAGCCAAGAGTTGCATTCACTTCACAAGATGGTAACTCAGACTATCGGCAGTCTAGGAATGACTAATTATAATCTTACTGACGCTACCTGACGTCCGATAAACCAAATGCAACGTTGGAACAATACGCCAAAAGCACTCCACTCGCTGCTCTTCGCCTCGGCTACACTACGAGCAGCAACACAAGTCACTGGAGAATCGCGACATATCACAATGGTGAAGGTTTCTGCACTTGGATTGAAATGCACTCATCTTACCACGAGGTCGTGCACCCGCGTGACCACAACCCTTCCATGCGGCAGCCCATGCGCGCCACCAGCCGTCCCGGCATGTTCTCACACTGCGCGGACCTGGCTCCTACTGAGTCCCCAACCGAACTCCCCACTCACACGACACGGACCAAACAACCACGTCGTCCCAAATATAGGACAACAGTTACTACATATCGATAACCGCCACTGCTGCCACTAGCGGACAGGCAACGCTTGCGAAACAAGTGGCGCCAGTCAACGCGAGAAGACAAACAACAGCAACAATGTCAACTAAACGATAAGGTCTGGCTTCCAACAGAGGGCGGAAACCTGCCAACACAACCAAAGCGAGCCGCAGCACAGCTCAGCTGCATCACGCCGTTAAAGTTTTTCAGTCTAGGATTGGTGCCATTCTGCAATACCACGACTGTCCGGCGACGACAGCGGGAAACCACCATATACAGGGTGAGTCACCTAACGTTACAGCTGGATATATTTCGTAAACCACATCAAATACTGACGAATCGATTCCACAGACCGAACGTGAGGAGAGAGGCTACTGTAATTGGTTAATACAAACCATAAAAAAATGCACGGAAGTATGTTTTTAAATGGAACCCCGTTAGTTTTGTTAGCACATCTGAACATATAAACAAATACATAATCAGTGCCGTTTGTTGCATTGTAAAATGTTAATTACATCCGGAGATATTGTAACCTAAAGTTGACGCTTGAGTACCACTCCTCCTCTGTTCGATCGTGTGTATCGGAGAGCACCGAATTACGAAGGGATCCAAAGGGAACGGTGATGGACATTAGGTACAGAAGAGACTGGAACAGCACATTACGGCCACATGCTAACACCTTTTTATTGGTGTTTTTCACTGACGCACATGCACATTATCACGAGGGGTGAGGTAAACATACTTACCGTTTTGTGTGTGTGTGTGTGTGTGTGTGTGTGTGTGTGTGTGTGTGGTTTGAGGTTTTCGGGCGCTAAACAGCGTGGTCATCAGCGCCCAAACGCATAGAAACAGGAACACATGCAGTGAAGGGACGAAGACGGACAGCGAACAAGGAGAACGGCTAAAAGACACAGACCCGACGCAGTTCCAAATCCTCACATACAGAGGCAAAACAAGAGGAGAAAAAACGCACTAAAAAAGGAAAGGAAACACAAGAAAAAGAGAACATCAATCGAAGTAAAACAGGTAGGTAATCGTGACTGGCGGACCTCTTACCTAAAGCCTGGATGAGCCAGTCACCCAGCAGCACATTAAAATCCTCTCCCTAAAATCCGAGGCAACAAATTGGACAGGACACAAAACCGTAAGACCTTAACCACAGTCGTCAAATACGAAGTGGAATAGAGTGTATCCCACTGGAAACGCGTCGACGTATGTGGTATCAGCATGATGGTGCACCTACACATTCCGCAATTAACACTAGGCTGACCCTTGACAGCATGTTCGACGGGCGTTTCATAGGACGTGGAGGACGCATAAATTGGCCAGCCCGTTCTCCTGATCTTACACCTCTGGACTTCTTTCTGTGGGGTACGTTAAATGAGAATGTGTACCGTGATGTGCCTACAACCCCAGAGGATATGAAACAACGTATTGTGGCAGCCTGCGGCGACATTACACCAAATGTACTGCAGCGTGTACGACATTCATTGCGCCATAGATTGCAATTGTGTGCAGCAAATGATGGCCACCACATTGAACATCTCTTGACCTGACATATCGGGACACATTCTATTCCACTCCGTAATTGAAAACGGAAACCACGTGTGTACGTGTACCTCACCTCCCATCGTAATGTGCATGTGCGTCATTGAAAAAGACCAATAAAAAAGTGTTAGGATGTGGACACAATGTGCTGTTCCAGTCTCTTCTGTACCTAAGGTCCATCACCGTTCCCTTTGGATCCCTACATAATTCGGTGCTCTCCGATACACACGATCGAACAGCGGAGGAGTGGTACTCAAGCGTCAACTTTAGGTCACAATATCTCCGGATGTAATTAACATTTTACAATGCAACAAACGGAACTGATTACGTATTTGTTCATATGTTCAGATGTGCTAACAAAACTAACGGGGTTCCATTGAAAAAAACGTAGGTTTGTGTTAAAAACAAACCTCCGTGCATTTTTTATGGTTTGTATTAACCAATTACAGTAGCCCCTCTCCTCACATTCGGTCTGTGGAATCGATTCGTCAGTATTTGATGTGGTTCACGAAATATATCCAGCGGTAATGTTAGGTGACCCACCCTGTATACCAGACGGCGGAAAGTCTGCACACTGTACAACACGCAGCAACACAGACGTATTGTCTCAGCAGTGCTCTACCAATTCTTACGCCATGTGGACGTCAACTCAGTCCCAGTAACAGCATCCAGGATGCCAACGCCAAGTTACAACAGCTGTAGGCCAGTTTGCTCCTGGAGAGGATACAGCGGAATGGTAGAGGCCAGCGGCGGTGCAACGCCATACTGGCTTGGTTTGGCTCTGAGCACTATGGGACTCAACATCTTAGGTCATAAGTCCACTAGAACTTAGAAGTACTTAAACCTAACCGACCTAAGGACATCACACACACCCATGCCCGAGGCAGGATTCGAACCTGCGACCGTAGCAGTCCCGCGGTTCCGGACTGCAGCGCCAGAACCGCACGGCCACCGCGGCCGGCAACGCCATACTGATAAGTGGCTCGCACTGATAAGTACTGTGTTAATATGCCTACACTTCGTAATCACTGAAATAACATCACGTACCCTCTTAACCCACGAAGTTTCGTTTCGTTTCCCCCTCCCTTTCTGGGTGGTTAATTGTTTTTGTCATGCAGTGTAGTTATACTAAAATGAGAAATCCTGTAAAACGTGTGACCCAAATAAAAGTAATGTACAACACATTGATGCAAAGTAAAAAAAGAAACAACATGGAACAAACGTATAAAGATTTTGAAGTTGCGTGTTAAAGAACCATTTCCAATTCTACATTTTGATTCTTTAACTCGCATATCTGGCCTCTGCAAACTTTCCACAAAGACACAATGAAATCAGTAGTGATGTGTTGTGCAGATGCCTTAAGTTTGTGTCTCTGGAGCTCGTGAGTGGTAGCGTGTAGATCTCTCGCGGTCGCTTCCAAACGATAAGAACAGCAGATGGTATCGGACCATGATGGCGAGTGTGTTAGAATGTGTTCTGGGGTTACTGAGCCAAGTGTTCCTTGCAGTTCAGAGCTGCCTGTTGCAGCTGTACATGTGGTGAGGTCGTCTCAGTTATTTGGCGCGGTTGTTAACAGGCAACGTTTCCAGTCATTTCGCTCACCTGATATTAGTATTTTCAGTCATTTTGTGATCATTTTGCGTGTTTAAATTATAATGAATTGTGAGCCTGTTCTGGTAGTTAGACATGAGATATTACGGAGGCATAGGGATCACTGGTTTTTCGTCCGTTGGAAACGAATTATAGAATCGTGCCATAGTTATTCAATTCAAAGTCTTACCCGCTTAATTTTATCATCGACTCTTACACTTTATGTTAAACAGTGCGTTAGTGGGAATCGTATAAAGAAAATCGACATTTTTTTAATTGCTACAATTTCGACTCATATTTCACGCGAATTTTGGCTCCCGCACTGCTAAGTAATTTATTAAATTATACAGGGTGATTCAAAAAGAATACCACAACTTTAAAAATGTGTATTTAATGAAAGAAACATAATATAACCTTCTGTTATACATCATTGCAAAGAGTATTTAAAAAGGTTTTTTTTCACTCAAAAACAAGTTCAGAGATGTTCAATATGGCCCCCTCCAGACACACGAGCAATATCAACCCGATACTCCAACTCGTTCCACACTCTCTGTAGCATATCAGGCGTAACAGTCTGGATAGCTGCTGTTATTTCTCGTTTCAAATCATCAATGGTGGCTGGGAGAGGTGGCCGAAACACCATATCCTTAACATACCCCCATAAGAAAAAAATCGCAAGGGGTAAGATCAGGGCTTCTTGGAGGCCAGTGATGAAGTGCTCTGTCACGGGCTGCCTGGCGGCCGATCCATCGCCTCGGGTAGTTGACGTTCAGGTTTCATAACTAACCTTTTTCGTAGGACTCTCCATACAGTTGATTGTGGGATTTGCAGCTCTCTGCTAGCTCTGCGAGTCGATTTTCCTGGGCTGCGAACAAATGCTTGCTGGATGCGTGCTACATTTTCATCACTCGTTCTCGGCCGTCCAGAACTTTTCCCTTTGCACAGACACCCATTCTCTGTAAACTGTTTATACCAACGTTTAATACACCACCTATCAGGAGGTTTAACACCATAGTTCGTTCGAAATGCACGCTGAACAACTGTCGTCAATTCACTTCTGCCGTACTCAATAACACAAAAAGCTTTCTGTTGAGCGGTCGCCATCTTAGCATCAACTGACGCTGACGCCTAGTCAACAGCGCCTCAAGCGAACAAATGTACAACTAAATGAAACTTTATAGCTCCCTTAATTCGCCGACAGATAGTGCTTAGCTCTGCCTTTTGTCGTTGCAGAGTTTTAAATTCCTAAAGTTGTGGTATTCTTTTTGAATCACCCTGTACTACGTAATTGTCATCCATTGTTCGTGTGATGCCATCTTATGCATTCCTGTTGCGAGGAGTCCCATTTATATGGTTAATATTTGCCCATGACGCAGGAAATGAAATCAGTTCATACACAGTTCTCACACATTAATAGTGATAAATAGCCCACTCTGTTGCGTGCACGATTTTCGTATCGGGAAAAGTTGATTTTTGGTCGCTGGTACTAGGTTTGCTGTGTTGTTGTTGGAGATATTCTGCAGTGTATATGCGCACATGTCTCCAGAAAGTAGCTTGCACAGAGCATGATATTAATGCCGAAGACCACATCATTGTTCCATTGCTCTGGTGAAGCGTCAACAACAACTAAACATTTTTAGATATAGGTATTGTCATTAGAGTCTAGGAGTACCATACAACTACACGACGGTTGGCTATAAGCCGACCAGTTGTACACTCTATAGTTCGGATTTCATGCGTGATTTTTCTTCTGTTTGATGTCTAATTATACAAGCCATTCCTGCGAATTTCTAATTGAGTAGCTTATTGTATGTTCAACTGTGATTATTTCCTTTTCTAATTTTCGAAGTCAGATTGTGTTACAAAACTGATTATGCACATACACAAGAACAGAATCAATAAATCATGGCTTTGTCCCACTATTTGTCTTCATAGACGAGTTGTAAGACATTAGGCCATTTGCAACTTCAATTTTCTCTAAACATCGAAGAATATCCACGTTCGGCTTCCACCTATAAAAGTAAGAGCAAAATGGTATTACGATGTCAACAGAAGTATCCCAACAAACTCAACAGTACTGCTCATTCATCTGGAAGAGTCTTCACAGTTCACTTGTAATATCTTTGACATGCAAGAACACTAGTCACTATGCGGGAATGCAAACAATGTACAGTCACCCATTAGTAGGAATTAGCTATTATCCAAAGAGCATCGCCCAATACAAAACACAGACGGATCTTCTTTACTCAGATAAAGAACCTTACTGGAACCTGAATAACAATGGTGTCAACTAGGAAAATGAACATACTGAATTTTGTACATTATCAAAACGGGACAGGAGCGAAGATTTCTGGATGTGCATGGCAACACACCACCACTAACTCCAACGAATTAGTAATTATAATAAGAAATATGCATTCTTTCTCAAGAGAACCGTAACGTGAGTTCTACCGTCCTGTCGGCAAAGAAATAACTCAATGGGCATTTTCTTAGATAAATTGTATATTCAGGACTGAAGTGTGCCGCGCGGGATTATCCGTGCGGTCTAGGGCGCTGCAGTCATGGACTGTGCGGCTGGTCCCGACGGAGGTTCGAGTCCTCCCTCGGGCATGGGTGTGCGTGTTTGTCCTTACGATAATTTAGGTTAAGTAGTGTGTAAGCTTAGGGACTGATGACCTTAGCAGTTAAGTCCCATAAGATTTCACACACATTTGAACATTTTTGACTGAAGTGTGAATGTGCTGCAGTGTACTTATTATTTGTAAATTGAGTTTCCTTTCTGTTATGTGACGTAAATGTATGAAAATGTTCTTTATTTTTTAACTAAAATATTGTAATTAAAACGAATCCTCTGGACTATTCTGTTAAACTGCAGATTTTTCTTCGTCATGATAAAATTGTGACCTGAAAATATATTGTTCCTGGTTACGTCTTACAACCCACTATCTGATTTCAAATGGTTCAAATGGCTCTGAGCACTATGGGACTTAACATCTGAGGTCATCAGTCCCCTAGAACTTAGAACCTAAGTAACCTAAGGACATCCCACACATCCATACCCGAGGCAGGATTCGAACCTGCGACCGTAGCAGTCGCGCGGTTCCAGACTGAAGCACCTAGAAGCGCTCGGCCAAACCCACCGGCCCATCTGGTTTCAGAATCTTTCGCCGTAATGTAATCCAGCTCAAATCTCCGCGTGTCTTCAGGCCGTTATGAAGCATAAACTCCTTATCTTGTGATGTTTGATAATGTAGTCACTGTAAGGATTTCAGAAATAAAGTTGTTAAGTTTCTTGTCAGAAGTTGAAAATATTTTTAATAATCATTTTGTAAATCTTGTGCATATAGTAGGATTCAGGTGTTCCTTTGAAGATGCTAGGCTGTTAATGGAAGAGGCCGTACCGATGCAATTTGATACAATTGAAATCTCACCCACTTCTCCCTCTGAAATTAGGAAAATAATAAACTTGCTTAAAAGCAAAAACTCACATGAAATTGATGGCATTTCCAGCAAAATACTAAAAGCTTGTTCTCAACAGATAAGTAAGATTCTCAGCCACCTGTGTAATAGCTCTCTCGAACAGGGCATTTTCCCTGATAGACTGAAATATGCTATTGTTATACCTTTGCATAAAAAAAGGGATAGATCTGATGTCAACAATTAACGTCCAATTTCCCTTCTAACAGCTTTATCAAAAATTTTTGAGAAAGTAATGTGTTCAAGAGTAGCTTCACGTATCTGTAAAAATGAAGTACTAACAAAATGTCAGTTTGGTTTCCAGAAAGGTTTTTCAACAGAAAATGCCATATATGCTTCGACCAATCAAATTTTGAATGATCTGAATAACCGAACACCACCCATTCGGATTTTTTGTGATCTCTCAAAGGCTTTTGATTGTGTAAATCATGAAATTCTGCTAGACAAGCTCAAGTATTGTAGCATGAGTGGGACAGTGCACAAATGGTTTAATTCGTACCTAACTGGAAGAGTGCAGAAAGTTGAAATAAGCAGTTCTCATAATATGCAAAGATCAGCACATTCCTCAAACTGGGTAACTATCAAGAATGGGGTTCCACAAGGGTCGGTCTTGGGTCCTTTGTTGTTCTTAATATATATTAATGACTTCCCATTCTATATTCATGAAGAGGCAAAGTTACTTCTCTTTGCTGATGATACAAGTATAATAATCACCTCTGACAAACAAAAATTAACTGATGAAACTGTCAATAATGTCTTTCAGAAAATTACTAAGAGGTTCCTTGTAAACGGACTCTCACTGTATTTTGATAAGACACAGTACATACAGTTCTGTACAGTAAATGGTATGACGCCATTAATAAATACAGATCTTAATCAGAAGCATATAGCTAAGGTAGAATATTGATGAGAGATTAAATTGGAAGAAACACATTGATGATCTGCTGAAACGTTTGAGTTCAGCTACTTATGCAATAAGGGTCATTGTAAATTTTGGTGATAAACATCTAAGTAAATTAGCTTACTACGCCTATTTTCACTCATTGCTTGCATATGGCATCATATTATGGGGCAATTCATCACTGAGGAATAAAGTATTTATTGTACAAAAGCGTGTAATCAGAATAATAGCTGGAGTCCACCCAAGATCATCCTGAAGACATTTATTTAAGGATCTAGGTATATTCACAGTAGCTTCTCAGTATATATACTCTCTTATGAAATTTGTTATTAACAACCAAACCCAATTCAAAAGTAATAGCAGTGTGCATAACTACAATACTAGGAGAAAGGATTATCTTCACTATTCAAGATTAAATCTAACTTTGGCACAGAAAGGGGTGAATTATATTGTCACTAAAGTCTTTGGTCACTTACCAAATAGTATCAAAAGTCTGACAGATAACCAACAAGTATTTAAGAAGGAATTTAAAAAATTTCTGAATGAAAACTCCTTCTACTCCATAGAGGAATTTTTAGATATAAATTAAGAAAAAAAAGAAAAAATATTTAAAAAATTTAAAACAAAAACAAAAATATGAAAAAGTTGCTATATTAACTTAACTATGTTGTTAAATTAACTTAGTTATGTCATGTATTGGAAAATTTGACTCATTCCACATCATTACGAAATATCGTATACATGATCCATGGAACTAGTATTAATCTAATCTAATCTAATCTAATCTTAAAAGCTCAAGAACGAACCATTCGATTCCGTAAAACTGATTTTCTATCTTACCCGTACTACGACACGGGATAGTGACAGCAATTTCAGCCGGTCGGAGTGACCGAGCGGTTCTAGGCGCTACAGTATAGAACCGCGTGACTGCTGCGGTCGCAGATTCGAATCCTGCCTCGGGCATGGATGTGTATGATGTCCTTAGGTTAGTTAGGTTTAAGTAGGTCTAAGTTCTAGGGGACTGATGACCTCAGAAGTTAAGTCCCATAGTGCTCAGAGCCATTTAAACACCAATTTCCTCCAGCGGAATTTTCCTATTTTGCTAAAGATAACAGTGCCTTACTCGCACCGGTCCGTTTGGAGAATAGCGGACGACCGTGTGAGGGAAGGGCTGGCGCAGCGCTTGGAGCGGACAGGTGTTGGTTGGCGGCGTTTCCCGCGGGACAGCTTTACGGCAGCAGTTTTGCTCGCCTCGGGCAGAAGTGGCTGGTCTTGAGAAACGCCTCGCCGCGCCGTCTCGATGTTTACGGCCATCCCTCAGAGTGCCTTCCGCGTTTGATGGGTTGCCGCCTGCAACGCACCTGGGTCGCCCGTAGCGCCGGTCGCCGTAAAACGGATAAAAATGTGTCTCCGACTCGGTGGAACGCGAATAAACTGTTGCTTCTGACTACGGCGCAGATGATACTACACAGATTAGGGGTCCACAGTTCTGAATTCAAATTCTGCTACGATTTCTGCGCAGATTCTCCGAGGCACACAATTTCTCAAAAAGATATGCAGATGAGGATTTCAGGTACGTTCTAAACGATACGTATGACTCGATCTCCACTGAAGGTCATCAAAATTACATCTCCGTAAAGGTGGCAGGCAACAACCATTAAATAGCACGAAGTGTACATGACTGGCTATTCAAATCTCACGAAGTAGGTTGGACTCACGCTAAAACGTGAACATATACAGGGTGTAAGTTTTAAGTTGACAGACCAGAAAAACTCGAAAAATAAGCTTCATACGAAAAAATGTGTAGAATCCAAAGATGATTATTTTCGAGAGGGACATCTGCTGGTGCTAAAATTAGCCCGCCACCCCAGACCCCTGGGGATGGTGCGTGAGGCAACTTTAAAATTTCAAATGGGAACCCGTATTCTTTTATTGCAGAATCAGATTCTGCATAAAAAACTACGGACATTTCTTTTGATTCTTCGTAATTGGCACCGTAATTCAAGAAAATCCATGTTCTCATTGTGGAAAATAGTTACAGATAAATAAAAAATACTTATTTATTTCGTTAATTTTGATTCACTGAAACTAAAAATCTCCCTCTCTCCCCATAAGGTGGGGTTTGAGAGAGAGGAATTAGAGTTTTACAAATGTTGACACAAATATTAATTTTTTCCGCAGATTCGAATAAGTTTTGCTTGTTTCTTGATCAACATTTGTAAGACTCTAATTCCTCTCTCTCAAACCCCACCCTATGGGGAGAGAGCGAGATTTTTAGTTTTAGCGAATCAACATTTACGAAGTAAATAACTATTTTTTATTTTTCCGTGACCATTTTCTACGCAAAAATGAGAACATGGATTTTGTTGAATTACAGCGCCAACTACCAAGAATGAAAACAAATGTTTAAGACAAAATGTACGTAGTTTTTTATGTAGAATCTGATTCTTTAATAAAAAATGGTGGTTCCCATTTGAAATTTTAAAGTTGTCTCCCGCCCCACCTCTAGGGGCTGGGGTGGCGGGCTAATTGTGGAACCAGCAGATGTCCCCCTCTAAAATAATCTGGATTCCACATGTTTTTTAGTGTGAAGCTTATTTTTCGAGTTATTCTGATTTGTCAACTTAAAATTTACACCCTGTATAGGTTGACAGGACGTTTATTTGCGGATAGTTTCAGAATAAGTAGAAATTTCGTGTTACGAGAGCGAAGCAGTGAAATCTGTAAAATAGTCGATTTTCACAGGAGTGACAGTAGTATCTCTGAATTTTTTGTATCTTTGGCTCCGTTGTAGAGCGTAGGGTAGTCAAGTGCTGGACACGGAGTAAGCTGCAGAATGTGTAGCGTAGTGCGTATTGAAGGAGGATTTAGCTGAAGGAAATCGTTAGAAATTATTAATGTGTTGGAAGGACTTACAGACGCACCATTTATGGAACATCGAGAATGGATATGCGTTATTGATTTGTTTTTAAGGTAATAATTTTTTTGCTGGGATGTACTGAGAATGGTAGCGATTCTTGCAACAGAACAGTCCACCTCTACACATCAGTTTAATTCATTTAAATTTGCATAATTGTAAAGGCATTGCCTTGCAGGACCTTTGAACAAAGAGTAATTTTTTTGGTTTTCTGTAAGTTTTATGTTCTTATGAAATAAGAGTGTAAAAGACTGCATTGTCATTATAATGGACGGATTACTGCTATCAATTGAAGTGAGAAGTTTTTTTTGTGTGAGAAAATGATCCCACTCTCTCTTCCAGTAGTTTAGTTTTGATTTAGCAAATTTTAGCTGGCGCGATTTCTATTTTTCATGCTGTGCTGTTTTTGCTGATTGTGCCGTAATTTTTCAGGTGAGATTCTTTTCACAATCTGTTGGTTCTTTCGTTTCTCATCTCACCTTTCCATTGCGCAAATTCTAAGAAATTTATATGTAATTCAGATTTTTGATGGGCCATTGAATTGTGTGTGTTTCATAGTGTTGCTACGTAATCTCAGTGTTTCATACTTTTGGGCAGAGTACAGTTTGATTTTGGTAGTGGTTTTTGAGTAACAGTTTTGATTTAATTTCCTGCACAGTGAATGCCAGTTAGTTTTCTCTTTATGTAAATCTGAGCATTGATACACCCTTTTCGCAATAGCAATTTCAGTTCAATATTTTTATAACATAGAAAAGTACATTCAGTTTTTATTAAAAAACATGCAAACATTTTTATGCACATGAACGAACTAATGATCGAGTCAGAGCAAATAACTTTGAATGCCATCTACATTCTATATTCACTGCCTGAGAAAAAGAACTGAAGCACCCGGGATGGGAGGTGGAAACTATATGAAGCTTCTCCGAATGAGAGGGTGTGCGAGTTTTTTCAATGATTAAAAATTCGAGTGAAACGTATAAACTACTTGGCAACACGAGCCCTTTTATCAGTATGAAGTCTGGCCCTGATGCATGCACTGATTCGATAAGGAAGGGGTCATACAGCGGTTTTATCTTATCCTGGAGCAACATGGCCAATAAATGTTGTAACTGGCCTTTAATACCCCGGATACTAGAGCTCGAATGGACTGGACTTCCAAGTTGGTCCTACACATGTTCGACCGGGGACACATCTGGCTGTCTTATTGGCCACAGGAGTACCTCCACATCACGCAGACAGTTCAAAGAGACACGTGTCAGGTGTGCAGCAGTTCAAAAACGGCACCGCGATAACGTCACACGATAGATAACACATGCAAACGCAAGATTTTCGTGATGCATCTTTGTGACGTCAGAGTTCCCTCAATCACCAGCAGCCGTCACCTTGTCATACCCGTTGGCTCCCTACACCGTGATGCCAGGAGTAATACTTACGTGCCTCTTCAAAGCACTGGAAGAATGGGACATTTCCATAGGTCGCCGCCATATTCGCCAACGATGGTCATCCAGGATACTGCAGAACCGTGATTTAGCGCTGAACACAATGAGACGCCACTCGTCAGCAGTCCCTGACTCTTGGTCACGGCGCAACACCAAACGCACCCGTTCGTGATGTGGTGTTTACGATATCCTAAGCATGGAACGGTAATTCCCCTGCTGCTGCCAGCCTCCAACTAATGGTGCGGGGTAACACAGAATGTTGCAGGGAGTCGACGACTATCCCTCGGATGGCAGCTGCAGATCTCAAGGAGTTACGACCTACTTGGTGCACTATACGGCTATACAGCCTGGTTAGACTTCCTCGACCAGAACCATGAGGACGAGCATGCCTGCCCCCGCATTCCCATGCAGTCCAACACTGGGCTACTGTCACATCCGAATGCCCCACATATCTGCATATTGCGCGATTCGTCCAAGTGGCAAAATGGAGAGAACAAATACGCCTCTTTCAAAAAAATGGTACAAATGGTTCTGAGCACTATGGGACTTAACTGCTGTGGTCATCAGTCCCCTAGAACTTAGAACTACTTAAACGTAACTAACCTAAGGACATTACACACATCCATGCCCGAGGCAAGATTCGAACCTGCGACCGTAGCGGTCGCGCGGTTCAATACTGTAGCGCCTAGAACCGCTCGGCCACTCCGGCCGGCACGCCTCTTTCACAATGCGATATTGCAGTGCCTGTGTTATTCTGATTACGATGCGAAGTTCCTTTAGACATGCATGCATGTCTAAAGGAAAAGGCACTGGGGCGACTACAGCCGTTATGAAGTACATTAAATGCATTGCTAATTGCGAATAAGGACAACCATCAGCTGCAGAATTGAATGACGACAATGAAAATTTGTGCCGGACCAGGACTCGAACCCGAATTTCCCGAGTATCGCGAGCGGTCGCCTGACCATTTGGCTATCCGTGCATGACTCAGAGCCAGGTCCAAACTTCCGTATGTTGTCAACCGTGCGTCTACGAACTGTACTCGTACATCCATTATGTATATTCCTTTGGATATCGCATGCATGTCCAAAGGAACTTGGCATCGTAATCAGAATAACACAGGCACTGCACTGCATTATTTCTCTGCCGATACCGGGCAAGCGACATTCAATTACAACGTCTGACCTATACGGTAATGTTCATAATGGATGTAAAAGTACATGGTTGACGACACGTGGAAGTTTGAAATGAGAATTAAATCAAGATCCTAAGATGTCGACAGGCGTTAATATTCATCAACGGGGACAGTTGAAAATGTGTGCCCCGACCGGGACCCGAACCCGGGATCAGCTGCTTACACGGCAGACGCTCTATCCATCTCAGCCACCGAGGGCACAGAGGATAGTGCGACTGCAGGGATTTGTCCCTTGCACGCTCCGAACTTAGTATCCGAAAGAACAGATATCATCTTCATATACGTGGAATTTTGAGTCGGGCTGCGAGACTTGCACGCATGCAGCGAGGACGTCCTGTTTACGTCCCATCCGCGCGGTCGCGAGTGCCCGTAGTTGTTTACTACTGCGTTGTCGCTAGTTTAGAGTCCATCACTACCGACGGAATTGGCACATTCATACATACAAGCCGCCATCAAGATCAGTTTTCAACCCGATCATGCACGTCAGCGGGCTTTTGAAGTGGAACGTTTTTTACATGAACGACGTTAAAATTTATCGGCAGGACATAATTGGTATCCATCTCTCTATCACGAGCAGTGTTGTCTACGTCAAGTTAGTAAGTGACGAGGCGTGCAACAGAATCGTGCGCGCACATGCGAACAACCTTAAATTCAAACATTCTGATGGCCATATTGGGGCGGTCTCTATCGATCATGCGGGGCTTGGCCTCCGTACGATACGAGTCTTCGAACTCCAGTTCGGCCGGCCGCTGTGGACATGCGGTTCTAGGGGCTTTAGTCTGGAACCGCGTGACCGTTACGGTCGCGGGTTCGAATCCTGTCTCGGGCATGGATGTGTGTGATGTCCTTACGTTAGTTAGGTTTAAGTAGTTCTAAGTTCTACCGGACTGATGACCACAGATGTTAAGTCCCATAGTACTCAGAGCCATTTGAACCATTTTTTTAAACTCCAGTTCGAAGTACCACCGGAAGTCACCGCGGCTTTCCAGCCTTACGGCTGAGTGGTCAGCCACATGGTCGAAAAACATTCCCGGTTCTTAACGGGATACGACATAGCAAAATTGAACTGACCAAACATGTACCATCCTATCTTGTCATCAGCGGATGTAGGGCGATCATTATGTATGACGGACAGCCACGCGCTTGCTCCGGCTGTGGCCAAGAAGGACACGTCAGGTAGGATTATCTTCGACGACGGCTTGCTCAAATCCCGACAGGTGAATCCATGCCTCCTTCTACGGTGACGACCCTTTCTCTCAATTATGCCGGGGTTGCTTGGCGGCCACCTTTTCCGATGCCAACCACATTCGTCCGGTAGCCGCCCCTCATAGCGAGGCCACGATGGATTCTGCAGTATCGGATCCGACCACTACAACGGCGCCCCTCCTGAGGACAATCACCGACCGACCTTGCAAGAAATCTCGGAAGACAGGATGGGTTGTGCCGACAGCGGGGTTTGTTCCAGACACCGGAGCAGCTGAAGAGATCCACCCACTGAAACACACGTCCGTAACATTGTTCCCCACGGAAACACAAGAGACGGGGGCGTGCTCCATGGGACGAGTGGTTGCAGCGAACGTCTGACATGGACTGTGGACAATCCAACGACGGTACCGGCAGTACAGGGGCCGCAGTAACATCCCATCCAACGGATCGCCATGGTGACGGCTTCAGACCTTCCAATCCAACAGAACAGCAGGATCACATGCAGTCAGCTGCTGCCTATTACCAGCCAATAGCGCCGAATGAGTCTGCGCCGAGTGCCGCAGCAGCCACCAAGAGCCACCAGCAGCCGATGGTTTTTCATGGCGACTGGACGGACGACGGTGAGGAAACCTCCTTGCCCATCGTGTCGGACGACACGAGGGGGAATTCACCCCACCAGTGTTGATCCGTTTCTACCATTAGTGGCAGCTATGAGACAGCCTGACGTTACTTGCACACACCCCTTACAAGGTTGTTGGTGACCAACACCGGGTGCTATGGGTAGATCTCAAACTTCTCGTGTTGCGACTATAAACATCAACACTATACGGATTCGCGCTAAGTTATCCTTGCTTCAGGATATGTTGAATTCTGCTTCCATCGGTATAGATCTTCTCCAGGAGGAGTACGTCGACGACTTCCCAGGCATGTACGGTTATGACGCATGCGTCTCTTCAGTTTCCCCCACAGACAGCGGCGTCGCTGTACTACTTCGAGAAGGGATAGTGGCGGACGATATCCTCTTTCTGCCTGGGGCAAGAGGAATGACACAATACTGGGTGTCCGCCTTATCAATATCTACGCACCTTCCGGGACAGACAACGCCACGAACGTTCACGATTCTTTGCGGAAGTCGTTGCCCCGCTCTTCCAAGGCCGACACGACCATCTGGTGTTTGGAGGTGACTACATTTGCATACTGGCTCCCAGACCCCAACTCCCGCGACATAATCCGTGCCCAGAACTCGAGACGCTAATCTGAAACCTGCAGATGGTGAACACTTGCGAACATCTTCACGGCCACCGACCGGGATTCACACACTTGACGAGTCACTCTTCCAATCACATCGACCGGATTTATGTCTCACGCTCTCTTGCCGCTGGGACACAGGATGCGGAACTGCGGCTTGCAGCTTTCTCGGAGTACTCAGCTCACATCTGTGCCATCACTCTACGGCGGCAACAAGTATGGAGAAGCCGCAGCCCGTGGAAATTAAACGTCACTAACCTATTGTACCCGGATTGCCGCTAAGCCGTTGAGGATACTTGGCATTCGTGTGAAAATCGCGTCCGTGCGTATCCCACATATATTAGCTGGTAGCTGGAGTGCGCCAAACCCGCACTGAAGCGAACATTGATAACCTACGGTCGCGACAACGCTCTTTGGCGTAGGCATACACTATTTTTACTTCAGGGTACTGCGAGACTGCGATGCTATTGCGCTGGCTCCGGAATGACAAACGGCGGTCCACCGTGCTAAGGCTCGGATCATCGCTAATATGCGTCGCCACCTGGAGGGGGTGGTCATCCGCTCGAGGACGCAGGATCGGATAGTGAGCGAACGCCCATCAGCGAACGTCCGTCTATGTTCCACGTACTTCGTAAACATAAACGACGCCAAAGAGCGCTGATACACTTCATCGACACGGACGGTCGTCGCCTCACTACGCAACAAGACATAAGCACAGCGTTCTACGATCATTATTCCCAGCTCTATTCAGCTCAGACTCCTGATCCGACAGAGGACGTCTCTCAGACGATTTACAGCACCGTCAACCCGGCGATGGAAGCGGCCTTGATGGAAGAAATTACGAAAGAAGAAGTGATCGACGCCATTAGAAAAGAAGCTGTAAACAAGTCTCCGGATCCCGATGGCCTCCCCTGGGAATTTTACCGGACTTTTCAATATTTATTAGCCACCCGATGGACAGACGTCTGTCGCGAACTTCTATCCTCACAAGTGCCGCTCCCTGCAGCCCTTGTAGAAGGGATGATTATTCCTACTCACAAACCGTCCGGTGGCTCACGGCTGCGGTACTACCGCCCTCTGACGCTATTGAATTGCGATTTTAAGATCTTTTCTCGACTGTCGGATACACCAGACCTTGCAACACGTCATTAGGAGGTGCCAATAATATTCAAACAGCACTTAGTGAATATCGTAACTTGGTCTCACTGGTGAGGGCATATCGTCTGAAGGGTGCCCTGGCGGCAATCGATTTCAGTCAAGCTTTCGACCGCGTGGACCACGACTCTGTGTAAGCGGTCCTCCAACAAATGCGGTATCCACAGCCATCTGTCAGTCGTCATGCGACTACTCAGTGGCGTGACATCCAGGATGATCGTCAACGGCTGACCCCCGCAGTCCCTCACTATTTCTGGGTCGATACGCCAAGGATGCCCTCTGTCCGCTTTACGCTGTGGCCATGGAACCACTCCTATGCGGCCTGCGCCAACGCCTAACGGGTATGACGTTACGAGGCCACACTTTTCCGATGTAAAGCATACGCTGACGACCTGGTGATTGTCATCCGCAACGGCGACGACACCGCTAGCGCACTGAATTGGATAGCGACATATAGCATAACTACTGGTAGTCGTATCAACGTCGCAAAATCGGTGGCGATGAATTTCGGGGACGGAGTGTCTGAGGACAGCGTCACCCCCTTACAGCTCAGAGATACTTTGAAATGCCTCGGCATTGATTTCGCAGACGATATACAACGAACCGCTGCTCACAACCTTCGACAGCTTTTACGAAATGTTCGGACTGGGATAGCCAACAACCGCCTACGACCCCTGGACATCGTCCGACGGACCCGGATCGGGTAGGGTTTGGCCTTTATCACGTTCATGACAGAGCGATCGCCCTTTCTGTGAGCCTGTTAGTCAAACAACGGCACCGCCGTCCGGACTGTCTGACGAGTTGTTATTAGAACTAGAGCCGCCCTCCCTCTCGCCACCTGTGCCGATACACAAAGTCCCCTCGTCACTCTTCTACTCGGTGTCTTTTACCTCGAACTCAGTTACGTTCGAGTTGATTTACCAGCGTCTCGACTGGTGACGGCAAAGACTGTTGATCGTGTCCTGCAGCGTGGACGACCCGATAACATCGTGGAGAGGAAGCACCCGAACGTCAACTGGCGAGTAGTGTGGAGAACGACTCACCACGTAACACTGGACAGTGACGTCACGGCGATGTGGTATATTACTGTCAACGGTAAGCAAATGACCACACCAAAGCTACATGCGATCCATATGGTACATTCATCCATGTGCACGAGCTGTGGCGTTCAAGACAACGATGAACACCGTCTTAGCTGTGGCGAGTCTACAGCAGTATGGCACTTAATGAAGCAAATGTCAGCGAATTTCCTTCGAGTGACGCCGGATCGTATCGAACCCAAGACTATCTTATTCCCGGAAGAGACCTATTACCCACGCACTAAAACTAATGCAATGACGCCGCTTCGTGGACATTATTTGTTTCAAGACGGCACTAAGGACACTTTAGACTTTTGGAATTATTTGTAGGAACGACATTGCAAGATCCTCCGTAACCCAAAGTATCGACAATATTTTTCCAATTATTTGCCGAGTGCGTTCCACAACCCTCCACGGAGCTGTATCATCACGGGTAAGAGAAGATAACATTACAAAACAATGATAGAACACTATACGATACAACGTGGAATCTACCTTGGTCATTGCGAGAAGTCATACGTGGATGATAAAGCAGATGGAAAGTTTCGTAGTGACCCCTCACACTGTGTAGCAGAATTTGCCCCCCTTTCCTCTTTTTGTCCCCAGTGCGGAAGGTTCTTCGCAGTTTCTGTTTCCCATCTGGTGCAAGGTGTAGTACTGGTTAATGGTGGTGCGGATTCCACTCTTAGTCTTTATTTAATGTCTTCTTTAGCCTCACACTTTGCTCTCTTTCTTTCTGCCCTTTTCTGCAACTATAAGCATGTTTATAGTTAATGTGCATCTTCAATTCGACGCAAAGGGTGTATTTATTAGTTTCAGTTATTTACTGCTTAAAATATTAATTAATTAATTAAAATAACAAAAAACATTCAAAACAATAAAACCATTGCATCCCTTGTACCACATACCTAGGAATGGGACGGAGGAGACATTGTGGCCAGGCCTCGGGTTGCGACACCTGTCCACCTTGCCTCCGCCACCCCACGACCTGATCCAAAGAAACAAAATAGAAGGTAAGGCCAACGGTCGCGATAAGCGAGAAATCCTGGTTCGAGTTCCGGTAGGGCATGAGTTTTCATTGTCGTCATTCCATTCTGCAGCTGATTGTTGTCCTTATTGGCAATTGCGAATACATTTCATGTCTATCAAAATCCGTCAGTAGCTGTCCAAACGAGTACCCGGCGCCTCAGTGTCCTTACAGTGATCACTCAACACCTGACGGTCCGCAGCTCGTGGTCGTACAGTAGCGTTCTCGCTTACCGCGCCCGGGTTCCCGGGTTCGATTCCCGGCGGGGTCAGGGATTTTCTCTGCCTCGTGATGACTGGGTGTTGTGTGATGTCCTTAGGTTAGTTAGGTTTACGTAGTTCTAAGTTCTAGGGGACTGATGACCATAGATGTTAAGTCCCATAGTGCTCAGAGCCATTTGAAGCTCAACACCTGACAGTGTTCGCCGCCTTTACGTACCCTGTTAAGCCTGCTAACAACGCCAAACATTGTTGATTGGGACTCATTTGGAAGCGGGACTGATCACTGAAGACAACTGTAGTCCAGCCGCACGGCGGGTGACAGTCAGGTCCATATATCTTTGCTGCCCAGGGCATCTCAGACACGTCTTCGGCCTGGAATCTAATTGGCTTTTCACTACATACCGGTTCTCCAAACGTTCCTATAATGCTCGTTACTGGGATACTTCCTACCCTGGCGTTGAAATAACCCATCGTTATAATCTGATCAGTAGGAGTACTTTAAATATAGCTGCGCTACAGCAACGGTTCCACGTAAATCAGACTAAGAACAGCCGACCAGTTGCAAAGGATAAAGTAATCTTTACCTAGGTTTCAATAGATATAAATCTATCTTCTTCAGAAGACGGCCTGGGGACAATGAACATCGTAATATATATTAAGGTATGAAACATTAGTCAAGAATAAAGTTTAACATATATTAGGAAAATATTGTATTACCAGATGTGAGAAAGATTCTTGGTACTTACAGTATTATAACAACATGAAGTGATATGTCCTTATCGTTTAGGCAAACATCTGCATAGTTACATTAATCATATAAAATATAGCCCTGAAAACAGGGTTTGTCAAACAAATAAAATAGGTACATAGAAGTTGCAGAGCGCCTAAGCGACTGAGTAAAATCGGCCAGCGTAGTAGCACAGCGGCCAGGGCAGGTGGCGCTCATGTCGCGAACTATGTGCCGATAGGCGTACTGAAGTAACATTTGAAACATCAATATTAAATGCGTTCTTAAATAGAGTGATAATAAATAAATTGGCAAGCATTTAACACTCCCGTTATGACATATGTGGGAGGTATAGGAACAATAACGTAGATACATACATCAAAAAGACAGGTGGCGCTTCCGCCGTGAGTTACATGCAGTGGTCTATATAGCCAAAATATAAAGTTATATTACCATATTAGTGAAGCCCATAGAACGTATATAAGTCAAAACATCAAGAACAATCAGTAATGGCTTTTAAGAAAATTATGAGACCTGGTCTACAATCCAGTTACTACGTAATATAGAATAAGAGAAAATTACATGAGGGCCGCTGTAGTGGCAGCCATACATCGTGAAAAGAACACATTATATAAACGGTAGTAAACTGGAAGATTTGAAAGTGCATTATAGCTTCCTGAGGAAATAGACTACTGAGGTTACTAGCATTAATGTTATATATTACACAGTACGGGTTTAAAGCCTTCGAAAAATTGTTTACTTCACGTTGCTACTTTTATATATCCGTTGACCCGTTTTCCTTTGTCCTTTTTTGATAGCTTTGTCACTGACGTTTGAGGCCATCCTGTTTCCGAGGCTCCTTGGCGTACTAGGAGCACTATGTGTTTTCCAAGAGTTCGTTACCCTCTTTCTGGGAGGTCCAGGATTTTCTTACAGGGTCATCCCTCTTAGCCGATATAATCTGGTTATTTACAGGTGCCGGAGAACTCGTGTTCCACCCTCTTCCGCTGATTACACAACGAACAGTCACTGTGAGCCACGTATTGAGCAGAGGTCATGTGACTCATGTCTTGTTGGACGTGGGAGTAGATTTTGTTGGCAGAGCTGCCTTGAATTCTTCTGATTCATTCACCAATTTCTGTCGACGTTTATCAGAGTTGCGATTCTAAACTGGCTCTGGGATCATTTGCCAACCTTTGGTCTAGTGGCTGTCTCTGGATCGTGGGATACCAGGATGGGGATTTTCTCCACCCGGGGATTGGGTGTTTGTGTTGTGCTCATCATTTCATCAATTATGAAAGTGGCGAGACTGGACTGAGTAACGACTGGGAATTTGTGTGGGTGCTGGTAACCGCTCAGTTGAGCGCCCCACAAACCAAACATCATATTCATCATCACCTTATACCGCCGGGTCGAAAAACACGATAGTGGGCCAAGGGAAGGTGGAAGAAGCCAGACACCTGTAAATGGAAGTAATGTCAGCTAACAACTGATATGGTTGCCACCCACACAGTCCTAGAAGAAAGTCTCCTAGGGGGACTACGCTTTGTCAGGTACCTTACCAACTGACAAGTCTGGAATGGGCGACCCTGCTTGGAGTATTGGTCCCGCCATCATAGCTCAGTGGATCATTGAGAAACACAAACCTCCCCACCAACATTAAGGTGTCAGTCCATGGGGAAGTACATGGAATATGGGGGGGGGGGGGGGTATGAATACCTAAGAGCAAGAGTGAGAAGAAGAACTAAAGTACAAATACAGCTATTATAACTGAAACAAAAAAGATTAAAAGGAATGAGAGATTTGAACCGGTAGACAGTGATATGTAATGGAATAAAGCAGAGAGAAAGCCCTCAGTGTGGAGTAGTCATATTAATAGGTCAAAAGCGGAAGAAGAAATTAGAAAATATCTCCTATATAAACGAAAGAATGGCAACAGCACGGTTTAAAGCAGCGCGATGACATATGACAGTAATAGCGGCGTGCGCTCCTGAAGAAGGAAAAAAGGCAGAGCGAAAGAGGTTTGTAACATACTACAATCAATAATCAATAAATGTATCAAGAGTGAGCAACTGATTATGAGTAGAGACGTAAATGTTCAAACAGGCAAAGTACCTATTCCAATTATTGTAAGGACTTTGGGAAGAGTAACAATAAATGAAGATGGAGAGGGACTTACGCAATTCGCACCTTGCAAACAGCTGAAATTAACAAATACCCACTTTCCTATGGAAGATATTCACAAGATTACAAGGAGAAGTCGTCTTATACGAGGATTGGAACTTAAATAGTGGCAACTATTTATTCACAACTGATAAAAAAGAGTTACATGTTTGCACCTATTGCTGTCCTTCAAAGTGGTCACCAGCGTTATTTAGAACCCGTTGCCAGCGCCGTGGAGGCGTGGTATACCGTTAGCAGAGCCTGTTCTGTTGATGGTGCGAATGGAGCTGTCTACTGCCTGTCGAATCTCTACAACAGTTCTGAAGCGAATGCCACGAAGTGGTTCCTTCATCTTCGGAATCAAATCAAAGTCACAAGGATATAAGTCCGGGGAGTATGGTGGATGGTGCAGTACTTCCCAGTCCCATCGACCGGATAGAGCAGCCACAGCTTGCGCTGTATGCGCCCGCGCATTGTCGTGCAAAATGATAGGTGGGTTCCGCAGGAAGTGTCGCCCCTTCTTCCGCACAGCTGTTCGCAGGTGATGCTCCAAAAACGAACAGCAATACTGTGCATTGACGGTCTGTCGTGGAGGAACGTAATGCATTAGGATAACACCATCACAGTCGTACAAGAGAATCACCATAATTTTAGACCGCTCCATTCGCACCATCAACAGAATAGGCTCTGCTAACGGTATACTACGCCTTCCACATCGCTGGCAACGGGTTCTACACAACGCTGGTGACTACTTGGAAGCCGGCCGCGGTGGTCTCGCGGTTAAGGCGCTCAGTCCGGAACCGCGCCACTGCTACGGTCGCAGGTTCGAGTCCTGCCTCGGGCGTGGATGTGTGTGATGTCCTTAGGTTAGTTAGGTTTGGGTAGTTCTAAGTTCTAGGGGACTGATGACCACAGAAGTTAAGTCCCATAGTGCTCAGAGCCATTTGAACCATTTGAACTACTTCGAAGGGCAGTAACAGGTGCAAACACGTAACTCTTTTGGATCGGTTGTGAATAAATAGTTGCCACTATTTAAGTTCCAACCCTCATAAATCATTAATAGAAAATAATAAATTAATTCCCATGGGACACGTTGTTACAGTACAGAGATGCCCATCCCCTAATTTCAAAAATTCAAATATCAGATAATTGAAGGGAAAAAACTCAAAACAGAAACGAGAAAATTAAGAGTTTTTTATTCGCATCTGAAGCAAATACAATTCATGGCAATTACCGTTAATAACTCATTAAGTAAGAATTTTCAAACAATACTACTCCTGGCCAAAATCTTGCAACTTCAGTTTCAAGCAGAAAACCTTCTTCTACAGAAAGAGAAGCAAGAGGCAGCTGCAAGCAGAAGACCTTCTACTGTGCAAGATGCAGGACATATTTAAAATTCCAGTAGACGCTCCGTGGTCTATGGTTCTTACGGACCTCCACAGTGGCTACAGGTGGTATCTAGAGGGAAGAGCCATTTCTGGAGTTGGCTCCCGGATGTTAGAACTCCAGAACAAAGACGATTGGTGACCTTCACTGTCACTTCTGTTCATACCAAGGTGGAAGTGTATCCGAAGGGACTAGTCAAGTACATTTGTAGGTACGGTAGAGAAATCCACAGTTCTTTTTTTGCTAGCACTTGGTGTTCCTGAATAGGTACCTGGTTTACAAATTCAGGTACTGAACTGAACATCAGCACTCCAGAATTAATTCAGTGAACAAGTTTATAAGGTTGCAAGTGGTCTCGGGGAGAGGTGCTTGATAATGTTTGTAATGTTAATCGGATATGTACAAATGCCCCTCTGTATCTGGCGTAATTAAAACCGCTGCTCTCCAAAATAACGATCAAGGAATTCTTTATCTATCAGATTAAACAATGAGCTCTGTTAACTTAGTTTATTACATAAAATGTAGGAGAAATTATTAAACAATCATTGATTACGATAAGCTAATGCCTTGGCAACCGGGACAAGGGGTATGGAACATGATTCAGATGAACACATATCTTTATATAACAATTATATTCGCTGGAGGTTTAGTGCTTATATACAGAAAGCGCTACAGAAGGGTGTGTATTTGCATCGATGGCTGGAGTTGAAAGCATGTTGGATCTTTAACTGCAAACAAGTCTTCAGAATGAAGGCTGAAATTACTGAATGTCGGTAAAAAAGACTTTCCCTTCATTTAGCCACGCTATTGTGGCTATTCTTTACATTATTCCTCAAGTGGTGGATCAAGTGGCTGCAAGATCTGTGACTGGCTCTGAACCAATAACTTGCATCTGCACGTAAGTTCATGTCGCTCAGAGCAGTGCCTAAGTGAAGTCTGCTAGAGAAGATGCCCAGTCATCAAGACACCGTAATCAGAAGACTGCTCGAGATGGCACCTGGATAAAGAGACCCCTGACTGAAGAGAAACCTGGCTGCAGGGTAACTTTCTGCCATCTGCTCCCCGCAGGAAATAGTCAGGTCTCTGTGTTTTAGGTCGTCACACAACTTCAGCTGGCTGGCTAAGAAACTGCTTAAAAAAAACTGGTCTCCATATCTCACTCTTATTTCAGGTGATTAACCAGTAAACAAATTCGTAACATGCAGCGCAGCCTAATTGTGTCCTGTTCTCTCCCTCTCTTTGTTTCCACTCGCGTGTCAACCAATAAGAATGGACCTCGCAAACACAGCCATGTTTCTCAGACCCACTTCTAAATTATTTTTAAAAAAAAAGCACTCCGTCGTCAGGCCACAAGTTGCCCATCGGTACCATCCGACCGCCGGGTCATCCTCAGTTGAGGATGCAGATAGAAGGGGTGTGGGGTCAGCACACCGTTCTCCCGGTTGTTATGATGGTTTTCTTTGACCGGAGCCGCTACTATTCGGTCGAGTAGCTCTTCAGCTGGCATCACGAGGTTGAGTGCACCCCGGAAAATGACAGCGTATGGCGGCCTGGATGGTCACCCATCCAAGAGCCGGCCACGCCCGAGGGCGCTTAACTTCGGTGAACTGACGGGAACCGGCGTATCCACTGCGACAAGGCCGTTGCCATTCCCAATTATTTAGGTTACCCAAAAATGTCAGTTTCACATTTCCCTAGACATGTTATCTTTAGCAGTCTGTGTAAATGGTTCAAATGGCTCTGAGCACTATGGGACTTAACATCTGAGGTCATCAGTCCCCTAGAACTTAGAACTACTTAAACCTAACTAACCTAATGACATCACACACGTCCATGCCCGAGGCAGGATTCGAACCTGCGACCGTAGCGGTCGCACGGTTCCACACTGAAGCGCCTAGAACCGCTCGGCCACACTGGGCGGCGGTCTATGTATTTCGACGGATTCTTTCAACTGCGATGTGTTTAACAGCGCTGTTCTGGGACACAGCCAAAAACGGCACGCATCCTCCTACCATACACAGCAAAAAGTCCGAGAATGTCTTATACAAGAGTGCCGTGGCGAAAAAACTTCGTGCTCAACATACACTGAGGAGCCAAGGAAACTGGTACACCTGCCTCATACAGTGTAGGGACCCCACCAGCAAGCAGAAGTGCGCTACACGACGTGGCATGGACTCGACTAATGTCTGAAGTAGTGCTGGAGGGAAGTGACACCATGAATCCTGCAGGGCTATCCATAAATCCGTAAGAGTACTAGGGGGGCTGGAGATCTCTTGTGAGCAGCACGTTGCAAGCCATCCCAGATACACTCAATGATGTACATGTTCGGCGATTTGGTGGGCAGTGGACGAATTTAAACCCAGAAGAGTGTACCTAGAACCACACTGTAGCAATTCTGGACGTGTGGGGTCTCGCATTGTCCTGCTGGAATTTCCCAGGTCCATTGGAAAGCACAATGGACGTGAATGGATGCAGATGATCAGACAGGATGCTTACGTTCGTGTCACCTGTCAGAGTCGTATCAGGGGTCCCATGTCACTCCAACTGCATATGCCCCACACCATTATAGAGCCTCCACCAGCTTGAACAGTCCGCAGTTGGGGTCCATGGATTCATGAGGTTGTCTCCATACTCGTACACGTCCATTGCTCGATACAATTTGAAACGAGACTCGTCCGAGCAGGCAACATGTTTCCAGTCATCAACAGTCCAATGTAGGTGTTGAGGGGCGCCGGCCGTAGTAGCCGAGCGGTTCTAGGCGCTTCAGTCTGGAACCGCGCGACCGCTACGGTCGCAGGTTCGAATGCTGCCTAGGGCATGGATGTGTGTGATGTCCTTAGGTTAGTTCTAAGTTCTAGGGGGCTGATGACCTCAGATGTTAAGTCCATTTTCCCTATCAGGTGTCCGGATGGCTTCTGCGAATTCTGCTGGAGCAGTTTGTCCCTCCCGGTTTATGACCCATGGCACGTCCGTTCGCTTACGGCTAAGGACAACTTGTTTTCACAGATGCTTCTTATTTACCCATACATGCAATTCTATATAGCAAATTGTAATCTATGTTTGTTAATTACTGGCAAACACAGCTACGGATGCATGTTTCATTTATCCGTGGCGATTAATTGTTCCGATTTGACTTGTCTTTCTATTTCGGGATTTATACCAACTACGGAACAGTTTGGGAAAAATAATCACGTAAAAAGGACTGTCTCCTAAAAGAAAAACATTTAAGAAGTCTGTATGAAATAGATTTACAGAGTACGTAACGTAATCTCCACCTGGTGAAGGTGTAAATACAGGATAAGCAAATATAATACAGGAGATATATAAAGCTGCACACGCAGTCTTAGGAAAAAAGGGACAGGTAAGAAATAGAAGGAGTTTGAGAATATGGAACAAGTAAGTTTTAGTGATAGAAGAAAAAAAATAAAGTAAAGAAGCATGCAGACAATAGCTTTTCCCTCGCCCTATTTACAAGTGAAACAGAGAAGGAAATGTCTAGTAGTTGTACAGGGTACCCTCCACCACGCGCCGTGTCCGACTTGTGGAGTATCTACACTGACGAGCCAAAACATTATTACCAATACCCATTGCGAGCTTGGATGCCGCCTGGTGCTGTTGAGGATATGTGACGCAGTAACAGAAGTATGTAAGCAGAGCAGACAAGGACGGGGATTACCCTAGCTAAGATATGGGCTGCAAATGAGGAAATCCACTGAGATAAGCAGCTTTGATAAACGGCAGATTACTGTTACGCAGAGCCAGCGAACGAGTATCTGGAAAACGGCGAATGTTTACGTGCTACGGTCGTGGGCATCTGCGGAAAGAGATAGGACAGTGAAACTACCGCTAGGCGCTGACTGGTTGGACGTCCACGACTCTTCACACTATATAACTGCTTATAATAAGTAATCTTTATTTACGACAGACTGTTTCGGCTTTATCGCCATTTTCAAGTAATGGGATTACAACTTTGGTGAGAACAGGTGACAGTTACAAAACAGTCCACTAACGACGTAATATGGGCGTTACATCAATCTAGACATCAGTACCATGCGGCTACTTTAATATAAATGACATTGGCATACATACCTGTTCTCATCAAAATTGTAATTGCAGGTACTTGAAAATGGCGATAAAGCCGAAAAAACAACTATCAAACTTTAAATATCTTGATTGTAACATATGTTTTTCTAATGACAAGGGTATTGCGCAAAAAGTTAGCGAATGTCAAGCTCCATGTAGGACGGATCAAATACCTTTAAAAAATAGAATTTGGGAAGACACAAACAAAATTTTATAAAGTAATGGCTGCAACTACATTGCTTTATGGCAGCGAAGCCTTGGTCCCGACTCAAAAGCAAGTGAGTAAAATAAAATCGGCAGAAATTATTGTAAGAAGTGTTGAAGGATGTACTGGGCTGGATAAAATACGAAATGAAGATATTAGGAAAGAATTAAATACATGCATAATAAACACCGCATAATAAAATATTAAATGATAGGGAATGGAAAATACCAAATTTCCCAAGGCAGCATTGAACTACATGCCGAGGGTAAGAAGAGACAGACATCGACCCAGGGTACACTGGAAACAACTGTGAAGCCGAAATGAGCAAGAAGGCCTTTTCCATCGAGTGAAGAAGAAACCCAACAGCTAGTGGATAATGGTAAATTGGAATGGTGTGTTTGTCGCAGTAGATCAGAGTCACAAATCCACTGAGACAGAAATTGAAGCTGCAGGCAAGATTTTTTATGCCAGACTCAGTATTAAGGGTGGACGAAACTCACAACTTGATTTTTTGTGTTGACCACCAGACTCACTTCCAGATGTAACCGATAACTATAGAGGAAACCTCCGTTCGCTGGTACATAACTGCCCCACTGATACTGTCGTCATCATAGGAGACTTAAATGGACCACCAGTCAAATGGATTATTACAGTTTTGAAAGAAGTGGGCACGACAAGACTCCTGTGAAACATTACTGAATACACTTTGTGAAAACTGGGTGCAGCAGATAGTTCAGAAACCCAATACTGATGGAACTATGTTGTTGTTGTGATCTTCTTTACAAAGACTGGTTTGATGCAACCCTTCGTGCCACTCTATCCTGTGCACGCAACTTCATCTCCAAGTAACTGCTGCAGCCTACATACTTCTGAATCTGCTTACTGTATTCATCCCTTGGTCTCCCTCTACGATTTTTACCCCCCACGCTTCTCACCAATACTAATTTGGTGATCCCTTGAGGCCTCAGAATATGTCCTACCAACCGATCCCTATTTCTAGTCAGGTTGTACCACAAATTTCTCTTCTCCCCAATTCTATTCAGTACTTCCTCATTAGTTACATGATCTACCCATCTAATCTTCAGCATTCTTCTGTAGCACCACATTTCAAATGCTTCTATTCCCTTCTTGTCCAAACTGTTTATCGTCCATGTTTCACTTCTATACATGGTTACACTTTCAGAAAACACTTCCTGACACTTAAATCTATACTCGATGTTAGCAAACTTCTCTTATTCAGTAATGCTAATCTTGCCACTACCAGTTTGAATTTTATATCCTCCCTACTTCGACCATTATCAGTTATTTTGCTTCCCAAATAGCAAAACTCATCTACTACTTTAAGTGTCTCATTTCCTAATCTAATTCGCTCAGCAACACCTGCTTTAATTCAACTACATTCCATTATCCCCGTTTTGCTTTTGTAATATTCATCTTATATCTTCTTTACATGACACTGTCCATTCCATTCAACTGTTCTTCTAAGCCTTTTGCAGTCACTGACAGAATTACCATGTCATTGGCAAACCTCAAAGTTTTTATTTCTTCTCCCTGAACTTTAATTTCTACTACAAGTTTTTCTTTTGTTACCTTCACTGCTTGCTCAACATCGGCGATACGCTACAACCCTGTCTCACTCCCTTCTTAACTACTGCTTCTCTTTCGCACCCCTCGACTCTTAGAACTACCATCTGGTTTCCGCCTTTCGCTCCTTGTATTTTATCCCTGCCACCTTTAGAATTTGAAAGAGTGTATTCCAGTCAGCACTGTCAAAAGCTTTCTATGAATCTACAAATGCTAGAAACGAAGATATGTCTTTCCTTAAGCTATCTTCTGTGAGAAGTCGTAGGGTTAGTTTTGCTTCGCGTGTCCTACATTTCTCCGGAATCCAAATTGATCTTCCCCGAGATCGGCTTCTACCAGCTTTTCCATTCTTCTGTAACAAAATGGTGTCAATTTTTTTGCAGCCATGACTTGTTAAACTGATAGTTTGGTAATTTTCACACCTATCAGCACCTGTCTTCTTTGAGATTGCAGTTATCATATTCATCCTGAAGTCCAAGGGTATTTCGCTGTCTCATATATCTTGATCACCAAATGGAAAAATTTTGCCATGCCTGGCTCTCCCAAGGCCATCAGAAGTTCTAATGGAACGTTGTCTACTCTCGTGGCCTTGTTTCGACTTACGTCTTTCATCGCTCTGTCAAATTCTTCAACAGTATCATATCTCCCATCACCTCTACATCTACGTCCTCTTCAGCTTCCATAATATTGCCCTGAATTACAACTCCCTTGGGTACACCCTCTATATACTCCTTCCACCTTTCTGCTTTCCCTTCTTTGGTTAGAACTGGTTTTCCATCTGAGCTCTTAATATTCGTACAGATGGTTCTTTTTTTCTCCAAAGGTCTCTTTAATCTTCCTGTAGGCATCATTTATCTTACACCTAGTGACATATGCCTCTACATCGTTACGTTCGTCCTCTAGCCATTACTCATTAGCCATTTTGCACTTCCGTCGATTTCATTTTTTGGACGTTTGTATTCCCTTTCGCCTGCATCATTTATTTCATTTTTATATTTTCTGCTTTCATCGATTAAATTCAGTATGTCTTGTGTTATATAAAGATTTCTACTAGCCCTCGTCTTTTTATCTACTTGATTCTCTGCTGCCTTCACTATTTCATCTCTCAAACCTACCCATTCTTCTTCTACTGTATTTCTTTCCCCTATTCTCAATCGTTCCCTACTGCTCTCTCTGAAACTCTCTACAACTTCTGGTTCTTTCGGGTTATCCAGATCCCATCTCCTTAAATTCCTGCCTTTTTGCTGTTTCTTCAGTTTTAATCTGCAGTTCATAACCAATAAATTGTGGTCAGAGTCCACATCTGCCCCTGGGAAACGTCTTACAATTTAAAACTTGGTTCCGAAATCTCTGTCTTACCATAATACAATCAATCTCAAACCTTCCTGTGTCTCCAGGTGTCTTCTACGTATACAGACTTCTTTCACGATTCTTAAATCAAGTGTTAGCTATGATTAAATTATGCTTTGTGCAAAATTCTACCAGGCGGCTTCCTCTTTCATTCCTTTCTCCTAGTCCATGTTCACCTACTACTTTTCCTTCACTTCCTTTTCCTACTATCGAATACCAGTCCCCCATGAGTATTAAATTTTCGTCTCCCTTAACTATCTGAATAATTTCTTTTATCTCATCATACATTTCCTCTATCTTCTCCTCATCTGAGGAGCTACTTGGCATAGAAACTCGTACTACTGTGGTGAGTGTAGGCTTCGTGTCTTACTGGACTTCAAATACAACTAATCTCTTTAATTACGTCCACATTTCAGCTGGTATTAGTGACCAGTAGCCAGTTGTAGCAAGAAAGATTACCAGAGAAGAGAAGGAAACTAGAAGAAGAAGAAGACGAATTAATATGTTCCGGAAATTCCGTATAGAGGTGGCAGTGTCATATCCGAACGAGAAAATTGATACGCTTAGGTGTGGACAGGAGTATGTTGAAGGAAGTGTTGCTTCAGTTTAAAAAAATAGTGTAGGATGCAGTAGATCGGTATATACTATTACAAAATCTTCACGGTGATAATAACAGCCAAACAGTTGCAGGATAAAGATTTATTGAAATCTTTGACCACGGTTTCGGTGTATCTAAATATACCTTCATCAGAACCAAAAATGCATCTGAATCGGAAGACACCTTCATTAACAAAAAACTTCGCAACGTAACTGAGTTAGAAGAAAAAACAAACACTTCTAGCTTTAAGTAGCCATGAAAATTACCAAAGGATTACAAGCACAAAAACTTTTCGTCACTTACTAAAATCACATCCTCCAATGGCGATGCATAAAACAATCGTGCCAAAGGCGTCACCAGTAGTTAAAATTAAAATATCACCACTATCTGTACAGCATAATTATGAAGAGATAACGGTCAGGAACCGCGCGACCGCTACGGCCTCAGGTTCGAATCCTGCCTCGGGCATGATTGTGTGTGACGTCCTTAGGTTAGTTAGGTTTAAGTAGTTCTAAGTTCTAGGGGACTGATGACCTTAGAAGTTAAGTCCCATAGTACTCAGAGCCAGCCATTATGAAGAGATGGTCAATGCGAACGCGGCATACTATCAGTATTTAGTCTGTGAACTAGCGTGAAGAGGGTGTGGAAGCACTAGGGCAGACAGTTTCACCGAGAAAGGTCACTTGTGGTATGTGCTTCCACACCCTCTTCACGCTAGTTCACAGGCTAAGTACTGATAGTATGCCGCGTTCGCATCGACCATCTCCCCATAATTATGCTGTATACATGGTGGTGATATTTTTATTTTAACTACTGATGACGCCTTTGGCACGATTGTTTTATGCATCGCCATTGGAGGATGTGATTCTACACTCCTGGAAATTGAAATAAGAACACCGTGAATTCATTGTCCCAGGAAGGGGAAACTTTATTGACACATTCCTGGGGTCAGATACATCACATGATCACACTGACAGACCCACAGGCACATAGACACAGGCAACAGAGCATGCACAATGTCGGCACTAGTACAGTGTATATCCACCTTTCGCAGCAATGCAGGCTGCTATTCTCCCATGGAGACGATCGTAGAGATGCTGGATGTAGTCCTGTGGAACGGCTTGCCATGCCATTTCCACCTGGCGCCTCAGTTGGACCAGCGTTCGTGCTGGACGTGCAGACCGCGTGAGACGACGCTTCATCCAGTCCCAAACATGCTCAATGGGGGACAGATCCGGAGATCTTGCTGGCCAGGGTAGTTGACTTACACCTTCTAGAGCACGTTGGGTGGCACGGGATACATGCGGACGTGCATTATCCTGTTGGAACAGCAAGTTCCCTTCCCGGTCTAGGAATGGTAGAACGATGGGTTCGATGACGGTGTGGATGTACCGTGCACTATTCAGTGTCCCCTCGACGATCACCAGTGGTGTACGGCCAGTGTAGGAGATCGCTCCCCACATCATGATGCCGGGTGTTGGCCCTGTGTGCCTCGGTCGTATGCAGTCCTGATTGTGGCGCTCACCTGCACGGCGCCAAACACGCATACGACCATCATTGGCACCAAGGCAGAAGCGACTCTCATCGCTGAAGACGACACGTCTCCATTCGTCCCTCCATTCACGCCTGTCGCGACACCACTGGAGGCGGGCTGCATGATGTTGGGGCGTGAACGGAAGACGGCCTAACGGTGTGCAGGACCGTAGCCCAGCTTCATGGAGACGGTTGGGAATGGTCCTCGCCGATACCCAAGGAGCAACAGTGTCCCTAATTTGCTGGGAAGTGGCGGTGCGGTCCCCTACGGCACTGCGTAGGATCCTACGGTCTTGGCGTGCATCCGTGCGTCGCTGCGGTCCGGTCCCAGGTCGACAGGCACGTGCACCTTCCGCCGACCACTGGCGACAACATCGATTTACTGTGGAGACCTCACGCCCCACGTATTGAGCAATTCGGCGGTACGTCCACCCGGCCTCCCGCATGTCCACTATACGCCCTCGCTCAAAGTCCGTCAACTGCACATACGGTTCACGTCCACGCTGTCGCGGCATGCTACCATTGTTAAAGACTGCGATGGAGCTCCGTATGCCACGGCAAACTGGCTGACACTGACGGCGGCAGTGCACAAATGCTGCGCAGCTAGCGCCATTCGACGGCCAACACCGCGGTTCCTGGTGTGTCCGCTGTGCCGTGCGTGTGATCATTGCTTGTACAGCCCTCTCGCAGTGTCCGGAGCAAGTATGGTGGGTCTGACACACCGGTGTCAATGTGTTCTTTTTTCCATTTCCAGGAGTGTAGTAAGTGACTAAAAGTTTCTGTGCTTGTAATCCTTTGGTAATTTTTATGGTTACTTAAAGCTACAAGTGTTTGTATTTTCTTCTATCTCAGTTACGTTGCTAAGTTTTGTGCTAATGAAAGTGTCTTCCTGTTCAGGTGTATTTCTGCCTCTGATGAAGGTATATTTAGATATATCGAAACCGTCGCCAAGGATTTCAATAAATCTCTATCTTGCAACTTTTCGGCTGTTATCATCACCGTGAAGATTTTTAACAGTTTCTGTTTCAGCCATGTTTAAAATTTTGAAACTGTTTCAAAAGTTCATGATGGAAAGGACCTTCCATGGTATAAATTCACTGTAAAGAAACTTCTAAGGAAACAGACACTACTGCAGAGCAGGTGTAAAACAAAGCATAGGGCTGTAGATAGAGAGATGTGAATGATACGTGTTTGGCCATCAGCAAGGCAATGCGTGAAGTCTCAAACAACTATCATAGCAGAATATTACCGAAAGCTGGCCTCATATAAACGCAGCCAGTGGTACCGAAATTAGTCTCCAGACACTAATGGACGTGATAAGAACTGAAATTGATGGTAGCAATGCAAAAACAAAAATTCTGAACTCCGTTTCCAAATGTTCCTTTACAAGTGGAAATCCAGGAGCATTGCCCCAATTTTGAGTGTTATAGATATGTCATTGGTCTTGAGCAACAGCTGAAGAGGCTAAAAGTGAACCAAACTTCTGTGCGTGCTGTAATCTCTGTCAGAATCTGTATCGAAATTGCGGCTAATGTCTTTTAAACATAATATACTGCAGATCCCTCCAAGGATAAGCCGCGCCTAGTAGTTGGAAGTAATCACCCCTCGTACCCGCCTATAAGACGGAGAGCAGAAGTGATCTACAAAGCCACCGTCTAATTTCATTCACATCCATTAGTCGTAGAATCTTAGACTACATTTTGGGCGCCAACGTACTGTGGTATCTCGCACAGAATGACCTCCTCCTTGTCAACGAGTAGGATTCCAGAGACATAACCATGTGAAATCCAACTCGCACTTTTCTTACATGACATCCTGAAAGACAGTGATGTAGGAGGTCAGGTAGACGCAGTACGTCTTGAGTTTTTAAAATTATTTGACTTATCGCCATACCTAAGCTCCCTATCGAGAGTTCGATCGTTTGGAGTATTAAGCGAAATTTGTGACTGAACTGAGAATTTCCTGGAGGACTCAGCATTTATTTTTGATAGAGAGTCATCGACAGACGCAGAGGTAACTTGATCTATGCCTCAGGGATGTGTGTTGGGACCCTTATTGTTCATGTTGATAATAGCCTCAAAATTTTCGTATATGATGCTGCTATCTATAAGGAAGTACTGCTTGAAAAAGGTTGCGCGAATGTTCAACATGATCTTGATGAAATTTCAAACTGATGCAAAGAGTGGCAACTTACTCCAAATATTCAAAAAACGTAAAACTAAGCAAGTCACAATACGAAAGAACTGAAATCGGCCCACTCGTACAAACACATGGGTGTAACAGTTTATGGGGATATGGAATGGAATGGTCATATACGGTATGTGATCAAAAGTATTCGGACACTTGGCTGAAAATGACTTACTAGCTCGTAGCGCCCTCCATCAGTAATGCTGGAATTCAATATGGTGTTGACCCACCCTTAGCCTCGATGACAGCTTCCACTCTCGGAGGCGTACGTTCAAACAGGTGCTGGAAGGTTTCTTGGGGAATGGCAACCCATTCTTCACGGAGTGCTGCACTGAGGAGAGGTGTCGATGTCGGTTGGTGAGGCCTGGCACGAAGTCGGGGTTCCAAAACATCCCAAAAGTGTTCGTAGGATTCAGGTCACGAATCTGTGGAGGCCAGTCCATTACAGGGATGTTGTTGTCGTGCAACCACTCCGCCATTGACCGTGCACTATGAACAGGTGCTCGATCGTGTTGAAAGGTGCAGTCGCCATCCCCGATCTGCTCTTCATAGTGGGAAGCAAGAAGGTGCTTAAAACATCACTGTAGGCCTGTGCTGTGATGGCGCCACGCAAAACAACAAGGGGTGCGAGGCTCCTCCGTGAAAAACACGACCACACCATAATACAGCCGCATCCGAATTTTGCTGTTGGCACTACACAGATGACGCTCACCGGGCATTCGCCATACCCACACCCTGCCATCGAATCACCACAAAGTGTACGTGAATCGTCCCTCCACACAACGTTTTTCCACTGTTCAGTCGTCCAATGTTTGCGCTCCTTGCACCAAGCGAGGCGTCGTTTGTCATTTACCGGCGTGATGTGTGGCGAATGAGCAGCGCTCGACCATGAAATCCAAGTTTTCTCACCTCCCGCATAACTTTCACAGTACTTGCAGTGGATCCTGATGCAGTTTGGAATTCCTGTGTGATGGTCTGGACAGATGTCTGCCTATTACACATTACGACCCTCTTCAACCGTCGGCGTTCTCTTGTCAGTCAACAGACGAGGTCGGCCTGTACGCTTTTGTGCTGTATGTGTCCCTTCACGTTTCACTTCACTATCACATCGGAAACAGGAGTGTGGAAATCTGGCGTACAGACTCAATTGACACCAAATCATGTGGCCACGTTCGAAGCGCGTGAGTTCCGCGGAGCGCCCCATTCTGCCCTCTCACGATGTCTAATGACTACTGAAGTCGCTGATATGGAGTACCTGGCAGTAAGTGGCAGCACAATCCACCTAATACGAAAAACGTATGTTTTGGGGGTGTCCGGATACTTTTGATCATTTTGTGTAACTATCCACATTAAGGACAGACTTCCTCTGCAACACTCAGAACCGTAGCGATACTTCTTTCACACACTCCCTGCACCTCCACTTAAAATCTACCAAGTTAAAGTGTGTGCACCATACTTATTGTTTGTAAATCACTTACTTGCTGGTCTCCTTACTGTTTTCTGTATTTGCAGAAACTGAAAGACTTCAGGCTGCCAGTGTTCTGCATCTGACCACTCCCACTAATAAAAATAATGTTAAAAATACTGTGTAGGCCCTACAGCAGTGTAGTAGCATTACATAGTTACTGTAGTATGATCTTGTCAATTAGTTCGTACACTGTTGCGAAGTAAATAATGAAGCAATTTCTGGTCATTGCAGGAATTACCAACAGCTTGGAGAGCATTTTCTAGTTAAGCGGATGCGATATACGAGTATATGTCTCAGTTTGTCACAGATGCATGATACAAAGTATGTATGTAATGTGTGAATAAGATGTCCATACATTCGTGACACATGCTGTAACCTCCATTACATTGTGTCGTGCGTTATTGCTAGAATGTGGAAGAAAAAGTATTTAATTACTGGTAAGTCGTGTAATCAGTGTCACAGTCTTTCGACATAGGGATGATAATAATAATGATCTTTTACAAATAATTTATTGTCATGTCTGAAACACAATTTAACCCTTTTGTTTTTACACGTCGGCCGGCCAGAGTGACCGAGCGGTTCTAGGCGCTACAGTCTGGAACCGCGCGACCGCTACGGTGTGTGATGTCCTTAGGTTAGTTAGGTTTAAGTAGTTCTAAGTTCTAGGGGACTGATGACCTCAGAAGTTAAGTCCAATAGTGCTCAGAGCCATTAGAACCATTTTTTACTCTTTTAGTTTCCTCGTTTTAATTTCCTAGGAATTGTCATCACAGTGCAGGCCTTCTTGCACTTTCCACTAAGATCAATAATTTCTTATATTCCCATGAGAGTAGCGCATAGGTGTATGCTTCTTTTGCCCTCAGTTTATCAGATTAATGTAGTAATTTAATGATACAAACGACATCTGCGTCTTCACAATTGTACTACCTTGTTAATTGAACTGTATTGTTTCATAGCAAATTCTAACCTTTTTATAAATTCTTAATGCATTCCATCCTATGTTATCATCCGTTGTCATTTCAGGAGACCTAAATGTTTGTACACTGTAACATTAACAAAAAGATTACACAGATCAACGGTCGTAAGTTGAAAATGGTGCGCGACCACCAGTGATTCTCATCGCGCTAGTCGTTCTCAGCAGCTGTATTAGAGTACGTAACGTCGCTAAATATTAGTCTTAAAATGGAATTAACTAACAAGTAATGTAAGTTATATACCGTGGTTGGTCACTCTAATAAATATGTTATGTTGACTGAGTACATTACAGTTGTAAAAGACTGTATGTAATCCATACTACTTGTAAAACTGCTACTGCGGTAAACACGCCTGAAAACAAAAAAGACAGCATAAAACGAACTATTTTTGACTCTTTCGCATCATAGACTATACAACAAAGAGAAGTTGTTTATTCGTTTGAGCGTAACATGTCCCACCCTGGAATGTAAACGATGTATATAAACAGCTGTTACAGATGTCTGTTTTCAGCACCTCGTGCTGCGCAGTTGGAGTTACCTGCGTTGTGGACTGTGTCGTTCCGCGCCATCTCTTGGCTACGACAGCTAACGACTCGCTACCTAGCTTACATAAACTGCCGCCAGGTGCGCCTCGGCACTCCTGTGTTACTCGCTACCTCCTGACGTTGTATGTACCCCTGGCAGCGGAAGGCACCAACGCCCAACTTGCCGCCGTCGCCGCAGGCTGCGCCAGTGGGAATCCAGCGCCACTAGGAATCCACCCACTCTTCTCTCTCTCCCCCCCCTCCCCCCCCTCATGCTCGCGCGCGTGGTGGCAATCAGTGCGCAAGTACAACGTACAATATGTTTAAGTTACTACTTCTGACACTCAACTTCATTAGACCCACTGGATTTTTTTCATTGCCCGGAAATTGTTACTTTACACGGAAAAACGCTTCCCTCGTTTCTGCATTTCATATGGAAACAAAGTGTGAGTGGCGTAATTAGCATGTTAGAAACCTAACTTTCGTGCTTTAGCTGCATGAAAAGATGTTTCAGTTAAGACTTTCTCTCTCTCTCTCTCGCTCTCTCTCTCTCTCTCTCTCTCTCTCTCTCTCTCTCTCGCTATCTCTGTCAGGGTCAAAATTTCAGACTGCGGCACGCACTTATTCTGCAGATTAATTACGGTTTCTCCTTGTTTGTTTGTTTACAATTTGACCTTTTCTGTGAAATGTTCTGGAATATCTTCTTGTTGTAAGATACTTTCATTAAGTTCCATAACGAGGTAGTTGGAGAATTCGACAGTTTAGAACTGTGACGATGAGAAAATGCACTACAAAGAGGAATACTTCTGACGAATGAACAGTTTTTATCCATTAAACAGTCTCTGTTCTATCGCCATCTTCAGACGAAGGTATTAATCAAAGACGAAAACGAGATCTGCAGCAGGGAAAGGACAAACAGTATGTATTTTACTAAAAAAAATGTGTATTATGCCGTCTAGATGCAAACTTAGACTGGAGAAACGTCAAGGAAAATATAAAAAAAATGGCCCATTCGCGGCTTTTTAATCTACTTTTAATGTTTCCCGTTTATTTCATTGTAATTCTGAAGTCTCATGGAATTGTCCCCCCACCATTGACAAAACAACTTTTACAAAATTATTTATGTATATTCTACTTGAATTTTAGCTATTACTGAAACGTATGTCTTAAAATGAACCTCTCAACCACGAACCTATTTCATCACTGTCACATTGCTTCAGATTCCTGTATACCTGTATCTACCCGTTAAGATCAAAGAAAAACACCAGCAAAACGTTCTCATTCGCTCCTCCATACGGTACAATCATGACCTTTTCAACCATTTATTGCAGAACTTTTCACGTGCGTATGTGTCGCAGAAAGACTCATCAGACGACTGTATAACATTATCAGTCTTTAGCATTCCTACTGTCCGGTGGATATTCGTTTATGTTAAAACTACACTCAAAAGCGCTGCAACGCATTTTGCGTTAAGTGATATAATCGACAATGAAACATAATTTTGCCCGGAAGTAAGCTTACGGTATTTAATTTCTCTTATCTGTGTACATGCAAACTTTGGATTCGACAGTATATGAACATTCTTCCTAAAGCACGACATTATAAACGATTTCTTGCTTCTTATAGGCGCCTGCTGTTTATTACAACAATAAGCCAAGTGGGTTGTAAGAGAGTCAGTATGGGGTTTCACCTCAAAGAGTAGGCGTGTATTGAAACAAACTGATAGTGTAACTGGAACATAACTGTGGGCAGATAATATTGCTAAGGAGGTTGCTGTCTATACAATCTAACTTATAATCCGTCTTGATTGCAAACATGTTTATTCACATGACCGGTTTCGCTTCCTCTAGAACCATCTTTGTAGCGTGTTGTAACTGCAAGTGGTGTGCTTACTCTGTGCTACTGTTAGCAAAAATCTTATACGAACTGATTGGGCAATGCAACTCCCAATACCAATAAAGAAATACAGTCACTGCAAAATACATTCAGCCCCTTAGGTACTGAATCCTCTAGCCCTGTTCAAAACTGGTAACTTTGGTCCCTGTGCACATCACAAATAAATGAAATGGTCTTACTTCTAAAGCAGCAACGGTGGATCGCGATATATTCTGCTCTCTCTTGAACAAGAGTAAAATACACTAACTGCAGGCTCAGCGGTGTGCAATGCTGGGCGTAATACTTTGAAATATACAGGAAATTTTTTTGGCTGATAAATGAAAACATTTAAGAAAAATTCAACGTCTTTAAAAAACATGTGACCTGGACAGGGAGGCGGTAGTGATTTGAGTGAATTACTAACACTGGCCTTTTCAATACTGAAGTTGTATTCTAAGTTAAGTTTGGCTTTTCAGAACATCTAAAACTGAAATCACATTACTCAGAAAAATTACATTCTTTTTAGTAAATGAAAACCTTACTTTATAATTTAGTCACAAACACTGAGATTTGTACAGCAAATATTGTCTAACATCACAAAAAAGCATAAAGTCAACTCTTCAAATTACGAATACCGTTTATTAACACATCTTAGAAACATTACCGAGTCAAATATCTCTAACTAATCTATACATAAATCCGTTTACGTAAATTCTGGGGTTACTCAGCATAGAACTTACTGTCATTTACTCTAAAGCGCTGGCAAAGGGAAAGTAATAAAAAATAAACATTTTTACCTTAATTGCGAGAAGACTTCTGTTGCCACATTTGTATTTCCAATAATACGTGTACTCCCAAAGCTTCTTTGTAATAGCAATCCAGTAATACTTTCTTGTCACAATTAAATTTACATTTCAACATTTAACTTATCATTCTATTATAAAATCACTCGTCATAACTGTCTATTTTACGTGCGGTGTAACACAAAATATTGGTATGAGAAAATTCTTACATTATAATCCAACACTTCGTGGCTTTACAGAGCGCACCACAAAAACTGCCTACTCTCTTACCCCAACACTACGGGGAATTCATAGCCTCTCCGCAGTGCCATATGATGGTTCGCCGCGCGTGCCATATGAGTATTCGCCTGCCTGGGTTACTTCCCTTCAAGTGGACTCTCCCAACATTCCACTGTTTCGTTTATCTCCACCAGCGTCAGTAGTATCGTTGGTGTGTGTCGTTACGTGTTGACGCGAACTTTTTAAAGTTTAGTTCCTTTGTTCGTTTTTGTCACTGTTAAAATGCTAACCGTTGAGGAACGTGTGCTTTTTGTCGAACAAGTATTCAAAGCGGCGGTAAATGCACAGTTTCAGTTCGTCAAACATTTAATTCAGTTTTCCCGGAGACAACACTCCCACATCGCGATACTGTGCGAGATTTGATTAACAAATTTCCAAAAAAATGGCTCTGAGGACTATGGGACGTAACACCGGTGGTCATCAGTCCCCTAGAACTTAGAACTACTTAAACCTAACTAACCTAAGGACAACACACACATCCATGCCCGAGGCAGGATTCGAACCTGCGACCGTAGCAGTCGCGCGGTTCCGGACTGAGCGCCTAGAACCGCTAGACCACCGCGGCCGGCAACAAATTTCCAAGTACGGGTTCAGTGACAGATGCACGGAGAAGTGGTCGTCCTAGCATTTTATCTGAGGATAAACTAAGCGATATTTCCAATAAAATGTCCATGTGTCCGTACAAGTCAGTAAGAAAACACGCCCAGGAAATCGATGTTAATGTCGGAACGCCCCACACAGCTGTAAGGAAAGAATTAGAAGTGCTTGAGTAGCTCAGTTGGTAGAGGACTTGCCCGCGGAAGGTAAAGGTCCCGAGTTCGAGTCTCGGTCCGCCACACAGTTTTAATCTGACAGGAAGTTTCAAAAAATTAGAACTTTTCCTATACAAAGTGACAGTCGTGCAAGAACTGAAAAATACTGATCATGGCAAGAGACTGCATTATTGTCAATGGTTCAAATATTTCGTTCAACAGATTGGAAGGGACATTGTTAATGAAACGATTTTCACTGATGAGGCATTGTTTCATTTATACGGGTACATGAATTCACAAAATTCTCGTATGTGGAGTACTGCAAATCCATTGTGTATTCATGAGAAATCACTTCATTGTGTGAAAATAGGAATTTAAATTGCATTTCTAGACGTCGGATTGTGGGTCCCATATTTTTCAACGAAACAATAAACGCACAACGATACTGCAGTGACATTCTGTACCCATTCATAGGAGAACTTGTGTTAAGTGAAGTACTGAACGGTTATTTTAAACAAGGTGGTGCAACCGCGCATACAGCTCGCGTTTCAATGTCACAGCTTGCTGATGTTTTTGGTGATCGCATAATTTCACAGGGGCTTTGGCCTCCACGATCGTCTGACCTAAAACCACCTGACTTTTTCTTCTGGGGTGCAGCGAAAGCAACTGTCTATAAAGACCGTCCAAAATCCATCGATAAATTGAAAACTGCAATATCCACTTTCAATGCTTCTGTTACAGAAGAAATGTTACAGCTTGTGTTTGGAAACATGATGCAACACCCCACCTGTCACGTTTCTGGTTTTGGTGTGTGTTCACCCCAGGTAATTGACTAACAGATCAACAGAGAGGGCAAAACTGCCGCAATGTCGGATAACGCAAAGAAAGTAATAAGGCCCTGTGACTCCTGATTCAACTGATTGAACTGCGGTGGCAGTGTTGACATTAATTGATTCAGAATTGATCCCTTTTAATTAAAAAAGGGTGCACGTTGATGTTATATTCAGCTCTTGAACACCAGATGCAAATGTTGAACATAAAATTAATTAAGAAAGTGACTTGGGATTTCAACTACTTGATTGAAAACAGATGGAGTCGATTAGCACAGATTTATTTTTTACTCATGACCTTCAATCATCACATTACATGACTCTCCTAACAGGCAGTGGTAATAAATTGCGTTTGCGTGGAGTAAAGCGCGATAAATCAAAAGTAATTCCTATTGACTGACCCAGGCGTAATGCAAAGTGCAAGAAAAATTCTACAATACACGGCCAATGAAACTCTCGTGGAAACTTTGCCGACGTGATCCAACAAATTAATCAGTGGCCGGAGCGGGCACAATATCACCGAATTCAGCATGGCGGAGCGGTGTCATTGTGTGGACGTCGGCCGACCTCGTGGTGCTGCAAGGCTGTGCTCGTCTATTCACTCCTAGCCATCTTGCTCAGTACATAGCTGGACCAAAACTTCCTATCTCCAAGCTCAATCGTTCCATTTGCTAAGTCCTAAACTGCAGAGATGCTCACTCTTTCTCAGACAAGCTGAGTAAAGAACGCCACGTCCGCACTCTAGGCAAGCTGGGAACGGAAGACCTCTACGGGGACTTCTCCCAGTCCGCTCTTCGCCTCGGTTTCCCCTCCAGTAAAACCACTTACGCCAATTGCAGCGCAGGTCGCGTTAATTATGCGTCGCTTCCCAGTGCCAACCAATGCCTGCTCTGGGAAGTGAACAAATTCCCACAAAATTTCCCTTCCTCTCAACTTCTTCTATTTTGCTCCTCCCAGGCCACCCATCAAGGTTAGTGTCTGCACAAACACCAAGTTTTCTGGAATTCTGATTCCCAGGAGAGTACTTCAAATTCCTCGGTCCTACGTTCCCATCAGAGGCCAGCATATTTCATTCTGTCTCTCTTCACCTGATTTACTTCAGACTCTGCGGACCGTGAATTCAGCGTGAAGTTGCTATAGTCACGAACACGCATATTTTGACCTCTGTTGACCGCTCCACCGTAGCTTTGCGCGGCTTTCTCGCATGTTTCCCTGAAAACGGGACGACAGACATTTATCAACAGGCGTACAAGTTCTCCGTCTGCTTCCCGGTACAGCAGCATGGGGTCGGGGTCAACCACCCATTCTGTCACTCATGTTAAGGCGGCTGGTGGCCGCACCACTTTACCACTTTCTCAGAGCTTGAGCCGCCCTAAGCTGCCTCTTGTCGCTTCCCTTTGCCGTTCCCCAGCCGGCCATGGTCAACTCTAAATACTTCCCTGGGGTAAACTAGCGTCCAGTAAATCGACTCGTTTCCACAAAGTTTAAATGTTGTGTGAATTACTTTAAAACCATCACCCGACATTAATTATTCCAATACGTCCATACTATACCCTCTACAAGATGCATTGTGCCTTGTCAGCCATTTTGTTCAGCCCTACTGTTTGCTCGTCGTGAGTTAGGTGATCTTTAATGACTTCATGTAAGGGGTATAGTTCTTGCCATCTTACAATGATTAGACGAATTGAATTGTGTATTCAACAACAGGGGAGACACTTTCAACATTTAATGTGAAAATCTGTAAGTAAAAATGAATATTCGATAAATTAATAACTTGTATTTCACTGAGTTTCATTTCGGTATATTCACTGCGGCATACGGCACACGCGACTGACAATCATACGACACTGCGGAGAGACTTTTTCAACACACCGTACAATATCAGACCAGAAGCAGTATCTTCGGCTCTGCGGTCGTGCAAAGTCAGCGATCCGCTTTATAGAGCTCATCAGAAACATACTTCGTTTACAATATCATAGTTTCATTTTAGTTTACATTGATATCATTACAATATTAGGGTACCAAATATAAGTGTACCCCAGTACAGTCCTTTCTCAACGGCCATCTGTCCGCTGGAGTATACGACGTGATTTGTCTGGAAGGATCACCTGCTGCCACTCAGTGGATGTCCAGTTTCGATATTGGTGTGCAAATTCCAGGCTTCGTCGCCGGTGAGCAGCAGTAAAATGGTTCAAACGGCTCTGAGCACTATGAGACTCTGCGGAGGCCCATACACAATAACATTTGCTGAACGGTCGTTGAGAATACATTGTTGGTATCCCCTTGGTTCATCTGGCTGGTCAGTCGCTCAACAGTTACACGTCTATTCGCCTGCACACATCTCCGCAGCCGTCGTTGACCCCGTCATCTATGGCCGGTGATGGACCGCAGCTGCCCCTGCGCCATTTTGCCACGCACGTTACCTTCAGCCACGGCGGCACGCGAACAGTTTAGCCTTTACGCAAATGCTTCCACCTTTGCCCGCAAGCGAATTACCTTACACCTTTGGACGTCGGATAAATTGCTCCTTCCCGCATTACGACAACGACTGCACTGTTTTTCTGCGTCCCCCGACACGTTGTATATACCCTCCACTGCTGCCATCTGCCGTGAGTGGTTACTTCAAGTTAAGGTCGAACATATTTTTGCGACGGGATTGTGTGTAATATTAATGTAAAGATACATGTAATACACGACTGCCCATTAAAGTTGCAACAACAGGATGGCGACATATAACAAATGGCAAAACGGCGTGAAGTGTTCTTCATGCTTACATTCGTAAATGATTGGTATTTCTAAATCAGACAGAAAATCCATAAAGAGGATTGCAACCATTCCTACTGAAATCATAAAATAAACTTTTAAAAAGCAGTAACGCTGCTCAAAAATATCCATAGATTTATTGTGAATTTCTTTTTTTGTATCCCCTCATCTGATGATACATATAAAGAAAATTTCTTTATGCATACGGTAGATATTAAAAAGTCGTATAGTGGTCATTAGAATAAAACAAGTAAAGAGTAATAAAATGTGAACCTCCGATACGTACCATACAGTACATACGTATAGCACGACTTTGAAATGCCAGTCGTGTGTCGTCGATTGAAGCTTAAGGTTCATCAATTAAAAACTTAATGCCAGCGAGAAACCTAATACGCAGAAGGGTAGAACTGTAGTGTCAAGGCGAACTGTCTGCGCTGCAGAACAATACGTGGCGTTGTGGACAGATATGTGTGGTGATCCCCACGACTTTGCCTAATGTTTACAGTAAATTCCTTGTAAAAATTACCAATGATTCAGATTGTGGATCACTGCGTAATTTCACGTTTCTGTGTAAGTGTATGCGACGTTGTTTACTTGACTAAGTACCTTGCACGTAAGCCACGCAATGTAGTCTAGGTTACGTATCGGATATTCGCGTTTTATTACTCTTGACTGTTACCGAGCGAGGTGGCGCAGTGGTTAGCACACTGGACTCGCATTCGGGAGGACGACGGTTCAATCCCGTCTCCGGCCATCCTGATTTAGGTTTTCCGTGATTTCCCTAAATCGTTTCGGGCAAATGCCGGGATGGTTCCTTTGAAAGGGCACGGCCGATTTCCTTCCCAATCCTTCCCTAACCCGAGCTTGCGCTCCGTCTCTAATGACCTCGTTGTCGACGAGACGTTAAACACTAACCACCACCACCACTCTTGAATGTTGTTTATTGTAATGGTCACTATGAGACTCTTGTAATATCTACCATATGTAAAGATAAATCTTATTTGTTATCAAGTCATCAGATGCTGGGTAATCCCGAAATGCTTCATGAGAAGAAACAACAACAAAATTCACCAACAACCAGGCAATATTTTTGAGCAAACTTACGGCATTTTTAAAGTCTGTTTCAAGATTCGTATTTCAGCACAGCTCGCAAGGTATGTAGTAGAAATGCCATGCGCATTCTGTATGCAAGGAAAGATTGCGCAGCGGATTTCTGTTTCAGAAATCGCATTTGAATGTCGTTTGTTTATGAGAAGATGGTGTTCTGCCTCGTGTAAGAAGGAGAGACATCTGCCGGCGCATGTTGGAATTAGACAGTGGCAGGATCGTGCCCTATCGAGAAGGCGGCTTATCATTCCGCGATATCATTGCTATGCGGCTTTCCTCGATACTGCAGCAGGGAGAGATCCGCCAACAGTCGTACAGCCAACAACACATGAGGGCCGCCAAATCGTGTTTTCGAACGAGTGCCTACTCAGCATTCAGCATCACGATGAACGTATCCGTATGTGGAGACATGTAACTTTGCTGGATTGTATTCGTCGTCGTCACAACGGCCAAACACCTGTCATGATGGTGTGGGATCTTACTGCGTACACAACACTATCTCCTTTGACTCGCATAGCCACTAATCTGAACGGTAACAGTTATATTTCTGACGTGATTAAGATCCTGGCTTGTCCCATTTACGAGGTTTCCACAATGTTATGTCTCAACAAGACAATGCATGAACGAATTTTGCCCGGGCTGTCGTACCTCTATACTGAGTCTGTTGGACTGTTGCCATAGAGAGCACATTCTACAGACCTCTCACACATCCAAAACATCTGCCCATGATAAAGCTGTTGACAATATATCGATACATCTACATATCTATAACTTTAAAAAAATACATTGATGTATAACGGCGACATTTTTTCGACAAATATGTCGGTACATCGATATCAAAATTGCAATACTGTGTGCCTATATTTTTAATTTATACTATGTTTCTTCATAATTTTCGGTAAATATCAAAACTGCAATACTGTGTGCCTATATGTTTAATGTATACTATGCTTCTTCACAATTTTCGGTAAATATTTGAAGTTGTTCTTTTGACATTGTAGTAGAACATAATTTTACTTTCAAGTCTGTGAAGGAATGTTACTACTTCTTGATCTTTCATCACGTCCAGTCTTTCTCTTTGAATGTGTGAAGTAAGTATAAGTGACACAAATAAGAAGAAGTCCGATTGTACTGAAGTGTGACGGTGTGAATGGAATAACAAGATTTTCGATGTGAAGAAACAGCACACCAGTTGCGTAAAAATCAATTTTTAACGCAACTAGTATGCTGTATCTTCACATCGGCATTCTTCGAAAAAAGTTGCTGAAAATTATAAACAAAACGGTTAATGACACGATTGGTCTTTGTGGTGGGCGGAGGCGTGTGAGAGGAAATGCTGACGTAATCGGCGGCGGTACCGCTACATACTGCAACGTTTAGCTTCACCACGCAATTTGGACACTATAACTGCTAGGTTGCTGGCGTTGGCAGAAATTAAAAAACAGGGAAGTCGACATGAAGTGTTATGGACAAATCTGACATGTGGCGAAGACTGTAAGTGGGCTGCTTCTGTGTTGGCAGCGCTGTGTAGCGCTTTGCATTGGATCTCTGACTGAGCTTTCTTTGTAAGAGACTCTGTGCAACGCCACCTAGGAACAAGGCCTCACATCGTGAGTCTAAGGAGCCTGTGACGTCACGGGTAGGGGTCTGAGAAGCTAGGTACCGACTACCGACACACCGTTTCCATATTGTACTTTGTGCTGTTCGTGAGTGGTTATTTGATCTATACTCAGTTACGATGCCCCGAAGGTGTTGTATGCCGAATTGCAGGGGCAATTACGATAATGGACCTAAAGTCAGTGTATTTTATTTTCCATCTGACGAGAATTTAAGACGAAAATGGTTATCGGCTGTTCACAGACAAGACTGGACACCGAGTAAGCACTCTGTTGTAAGTATCAGTGTATTTGTTTGGTTAGTGTGTCGTAGTTACTTGAAATGTAGTACAGCTGAACAAAATACAGTAAACAGGAGAACGTATTTATAATCTCATACCTCATTAATTTTCGTTATATGTTTTAAAGAGAACTGTATACTTGTTTTTGGATATGTGAACTGCATTTCAACAAGGACGATATTTTAAGCAGTACCAGCATGTATGACCCGAAAACTGGTATACTCTTGACAGCACCGTTGGATCGTCGACGCTTGAGAAAAGGTGAGTTACGAAACACGCTCTTAGTAAAGTATAGTGGCATAAGAACTATCTTTATTTCACTCATATGCTGTGAGATCGGTTTCATACTTCGTTATTAATTTTTCAGATGCAATCCCATCGAAGTTGCCTGGATGTCCATCTTACTTGTCGAGTCATCAAATTGCAGTACGAGAGGACCCAGAAATTCGTAGGGGGGGGTTTAGAAAATCGTGCTCTTCAAATTGCTATCAAGAAAGTGCGGACACACATGCGAAAATGATTGATGCGATATCGTTCGATAATTTAGAACAAATGAAAACAAAGTTGAGTGAACGTGAAAAGCACAGTGACTGGGTAGTGATAAACAAATCTGACAGTGTGAGCCTAGTGTTACTAAAGCATAATCCTTGCCCAAGAATTTTTTGCCACGTAGTTATAAGCAGTGGTTTATTACTCAGTGTCTTCAATAATGATATTGAAGTGAAATGTATTGGAAACATGAAATTTCCCATGAAAGTAAACAACATACAGGTGGTAAGTGATGTTCTTAAGAACATTTATCTTCTGTATAATAGTTCTGAGGCTCCTGTAGATAACATTTTGTCTTTAATTGACCAGTTATTGCAAAATTTATTACAAAAGTTACCAGGAAACGAAACTAAAATTACATTTTTGAAGGAACAGATTTCATTTTTGAAGTGCAGAAGTTCAACTCAATTTAGGTATGATACTAACTCTATGATAATGTGGTCATTAGTACATTCTATAAGCCCACATGCTTACAAATTTTTGAGGAACACTGACAGTTTTTCTATGCCTAGTCCTAACACCCTTTCAAGGCTTTGTAGTAAATTCTCAACAAATCCTGTCATTGAGCAACAGGGTCATCAGTTTATGAGCTACATCACAAATAAAGTAGGTACTTTATCCTCAGATGATAAAACTGTGCTCCTGTTGATGGATGAAATTCATCTGAAGTCTCAGCTTGATTACAAAGCTGGAAATGTTGTAGGATGTGCCTTTAACACTGAAAAATTTTTGTGTGCAACCAGCGCCTATGTTTTTATGGTTCAGAGCATGGAATCACCTTACAAGGATGTGGTATCTGTTCTGCCAGTTCATACTATTCAGGGTGATGTTCTGGTCTCTTACATTAAAGCAGTCATTGTTAAATTAGAAGCAGTTGGATTTGAGATGGTTGGTATAGTAGCAGACAATAATGCAATTAATAAGAAAGCAATGTCTAAGTTTTCTACTCCTCCAGATGTGAAAATAAAGTATGATCACCCTGTACAGTCTTCTCCAAATCGCCCATTGTATTATTTTGTGGACACTGTCCATATTTTGAAGTATATCCGCAATAACTGGTTTAACCAAAAGGAGCAGATCTTGTGTTTTTCTGACTTCAGTGACAGTTTGAAGGGAGGTTTGTCTTCTGTTGGAGCACTGAAAGAATTGCACTTGATAGAAAAAGATGAACTATTGCAATATGGCAGTTCCTTAACCTTGAAGTCTCTATTTCCTAACTCAATTGAGCGCCAAAATGTCAAGTTAGTGTTGCGTATTTTCAGTGATACGACAGTTGTTGCTTTGGACACATTTGGTTCAAAGAAAGCAGTTAGCAACTGGGAAAGTACTGCAACATTCATAAAAATAATAAATCGTTGGTGGGATATTGTAAATGTAAAAACATTACTCAAGGGACAGAGGTTAAGAAATATTTTCCAAGAACCTGTGACTAGTAAATCCCGTCACATACAAGAATTCTTACAGTGCTTCATCTCATGGTTATGTTCTTGGGAAGAGTGTAGTGATGAAAGAAAACTTACTCGAGAGACACATAGCGCTTTGAAACACACAACTGCTGCTTTGATAGACTTCAGTGACTACTGGCTTTCTGAGAAAAACAGATCATATTTGCTGTTAGGAAAAGTACAGACAGACAGTTTAGAAGACAGGTTCGGCAAATACCGCCAGCTATGTGGGGGAAATTATCATGTTTCTCTAAGACAAGTTTTTGAAACTGAACAAAAACTAAGGGCACAGTCTATGATTTCCCTTGTGCTTCGGTCGAAAGTAGTTGGGGATGTTGTTATTAAGACCACTGATGTTTTTTCTACTCATACTGAAATTCAGGGATTAAAAGAAACATCAATACCAGAATTTTTAAATGTAGCTGTAGATGAAAATGATGTTGATGGAATAGATGAGAATACTTGGCCAGTGTTGCATTACATAGCAGGTTACTGCTCAAACCAAGCTATTAAAAAAAACCATTGTGAATATTGTAAGGTATTCCTTACTACAGATGAAATGAAGCAGAGTGGTGATGATTTGATTATGGTAAAAGACAGAGGAGGGTTGACATATCCTGCAGATGATGTAGTAGTGTGTGTGACATATGTCTATTTAACTCTACAGAAAATTCTGAAAGACCAGGAAATTTTATTTTTAGAACAGGCAAATCAGAGAAATGTACTTGTGAAGGTAGCATCCCACAATATTCCCAGCAATCTTTTTTATGGGTTTCATTGTAAAAATAAACACCCAATTGATTCAGTCATGAATTGCATACTGTTTTGCTGTGCAAATATTTTGCTAAACAATTACACCAAGAGGAGAAATGATGAAACTACTGTTAAAAATGTAACTGTGTACAAAAGATTGAAAAAATGTTAAATTATACTGTTTGGGGGCTTGGGAAGATGATGTGAAATAAATGTTTATTTCTATTTTCTGTTTTTATTTCATGCACAGTATCCCATACATCTTGTTGGTAAATGTTATGTATTCTGCTCTCTTCGATATGGTGCAGCCGTAAACATGAGGCTTTGCTACAGATTACTTTGTTACCACAAATTCTCTGTGAAACACCAATCTCAGAGAATTAGGGGAATAGTCTTTTCTGTTCATCAGTAAATATATAATTAATACTGCTCCTGCTCTGTGGTTGACAAGTTTTTCTATATATTTTTGTCCAGTCAGTAAATTAATTACTCTCACAAGGAGAACAATTCATTGCTAGTATTAGCATGCTAGTCTGCCATCATCATAAGTAAAAATTAATCTGTAGAACTGGTCCAGTCTGTCAATACAACCAATATTTCGGGGAGGAGGGGGGGAGGACAATACATAACTTAAGCCATTCTTCATTTGAGAGAAATTGATAATGTTTTTGGAGTTTGGAATAGCAGTGCTTTTTTTCCTCTGGGACAACATTAAATAGTGAATAGTAAAAGAATTTAATTGTCATTTAGCTATTGCAGCAATAGACAGTCAAATTACAAATGTTTAAAAAGTATACAGCATGTATACAAAAATTACTTTACACAAATTAAAAAACAATGTTACAACAGATTTTCCATAAAGTAAAATATTCAAGCTAAAACGATTTGTGTAGTACATCTTAAATTGAAATCATTAAGGAAGTTATGGTACACTCACTGAGCAGTTATCACTGTGATATTTACACTCATACATTCAAGTGAGTAGGGAGGATTTACCGATAACCAACTGTACTACTTGTGGTTGAATAAATCAAATAAAGCTTCTACCCATTCTAGAGGCAGTTTGTTAAACAGCTTCATACTCACTACATTGCTGTTCTATGATTTAGATAATCTGCAGTAAGGTATGTGAAGATGCCTACTATTTCTAGTTCTGGCATTACTGAAGATTGGGATACCACTCATCTGCTTTCACAAATGGCACTATAGATGACATTTTAAATTTTTACAACGCTGTAATACCCATTGCCAATGATCAGTGTATCAAATGACAAGTATTTTAATTAAAAGATGGGGATCAGTATGTGGATGGGTGAATATAAATGGATCAGTTTGTACAGTAAAAAGTAATAACAGGTTCTTAAGATATGTCATTACATAAAGCTGATGGGTGGTGTCCCATTCTTCAGTTAAACCCCAGTTCCATGAGAGTGTAAATCCTGCCTAAGCTGGTATTCTGCTAAGTTAGTCTTTGTATACAGTAGAACAGTGTAAATGTGCAAGTTTATAACAGTTAATATTTTCAAGCTGATAAACAATGGCTTACAGTGGGCAAGTTTGTCAGAGTTTGTAATAATTCTAATGTGTGGTTCCCATGTCAATTTATAATACCTAATAACTTAACACTACATAGTCTTCTACTGGCAGATCTCTTAAACTAAGTAGTATGTAGAAGGTTCAGTAAGTTTGCACAAGTTTCTGTACGGTAATGTTTTCTCAAGTATAAAACTGTAGATGACTGCCAAATGAGGTATCTGTCATACGAAACTAGAATTTGACATAGATACAAGTCCCAGAGTACCTGCTTCGATTCATTGTCAGTCTTTCCAATTACGGTACCTCATTTTCAATTAAATTATGCAAGGTGACTCACACTGTGAAAATAGTGCTGTCAGAGTTATGGAATTAGAAATTCGCATTTTCAAAACGCGAGTGACGGAAATTACGAAAAAGTATTTTCACCTTTGGAGCTATAGTTTACGAAATTTGAACAATTTAATTCTCCAGTGAGAAGGATTAGCGTTTGTTTACAGATTTGTGTATAAAACACTATGAGTAGTCTACCAGGAAACTGTTTAATGTTTTCATATACGTGGCGCAGAGCCTAACAAGCCGCTCGGTATTTCAGACCCCTAGTCGTGACGTCACGAGTCGCGCTGTGAGGCCTTGTTCCTAGGTGGCGTTGCTCTGTGGCAGGTAGGACTTGTTGGAAGTAAATCGCCAGTAGTGTTCGGCAGTTGGAAGTTAGTCGCCAGCAGCGATGGAAGTGCTGTTGGGTAGTTGGAGGTGAACAGCCAGCAGTGATGGATGTTAGATGTGAGAAGTTAGCGTTGATAAAGGGTAGAGGTCTGAAGTGTTAGCGTAGGCTAACGATCTGTACATGTTCGACTTGGAGATTGAATATTATTCATGGTAATATACCTTTGTACTTGATGTCAATGACGATTTATACTCGAGTTTGAAGTGGATGTCACATTATGAAGGTAAAAAAGTACTTTATTTGGTTTGCAACAAAATCTTTCTTTTTCTAATCACATGCCTATTAGTAGTTAGTGGCTGTAGTAGTTAGAATCTTTTATTTAGCTGGCAGTGTTGACGTCGATGTATTGCAGTAGTTCGCGTAATGAAGATTTTTGTGATGTAAGTGCTTAATGAAATGTATAGGTTATTGTTAAGATTTATTTTTAGTCAGGGCCATTCTTTTGAATTAATTATTTGAAGTAAGGTTGTAACTTTTTTGAGCAGTCAGGTTGTGTTGCGCTAGAATATTGTGGGTCAGTGTTGACGTGATAAGAAAAAGTAAAGAGAAAGTAGAATCAGTACGTTCAGTTTTACTCGGCTGTTTCAGAATCAAAGAACACAGAAGTATCATCTTCTCTGTCATTGTGCAATTTAAGTACAGACACACTCATTTAAATAAAGAAGTTTCAAGACGAACAACGGACCTATCGGGACACCTTTTATTGTGCCACTTGCATGCATTTACCATTGTTAGCAAGGTGGTTATCGCCAAGCGTGAAAGTGCATCGTATTCCTTTCAGTTCTTGCTCTAAGGGACTAAGTGGGCTGCTAGTTTGTTCATATACAGAACATCTAATAGTAAATCAATTCTTAAATATAAAACTCTGAAACAGGAGGGACCGATGACCGTAGCAGTCTGGTCCCTTTAATCGCACAAACCAACCAACCTGAAACAGGCAGTATGTTTAGAATGTGCAGCCGATATTTTTATAGGCCTATACTTCGATGTTTCTTCCATCGATTTGTCGGTATATCTATATTTTCTCCGATATGTCGAGATCCCATAATAGCACTTTTTAAATATTGATACATCGGATCCAAGATATTTTTAAAAATATCAACAGTCCAAGCCCATGGCTTGTATCTGTGAGAGCGCGACGGCTTGTTGACGTTTGTTTCCATGCGGATGCACTTATATCGTCCGAAATCCTAGGCTGCAGTGGTTCCCAACCTTTCTGAAGTCATAACCCCTGAGTGTAATCATATATTAGTCAGTATCCCACTCCTCCCTAGTAATCAACATTACCGCCTAACTAAATTTTGTACTGGAAAAGATTTTCTTTGACGACTTTCATTTTTAAAATGACGAAAGATAAGTCATATTTAGTTATTGTAGCTGTTTTATTAAATTAGGAGCTGATGAGTCAATGAGACAACTATTACTGCTTTTTTTCTACATTTCTTTTATAGAATGATGAAGCAATTCTGTATGTGTCGCGTGTGCTGCTTACAACTACTTCTCAGAAAAGAAAGCTATCTATCCACAGCAGGCTAGACTCTTATTAGAAAACGTGCCTCCTCTGCAATGTTCCTCTCCTATCGAAGCTAGCTTCAACAATGTCTTGCACCACCATTCAAAAACTATGTGCACTACACTTAGCCCTTCTGTTCGTAAATCATTTGATTGCTGGACTCCATCAATATGGACTGGCAAAAATTGGAAGACTTCAGGCTGCCAATGTTTCGTCTGACCACTGCCACTAAAATTAATAATAATTATAATACATCGTAGACCCTACATAAGTGTTGTAACCATTTCATAGTTAGCGTTGCATCGTGCTAGCGGCTACTCCATTTATTGTTGCGAAGTAAATAATGAAGTGATTTCTGGCCTATTGCGAGAACTACCAGCAACTCTGATAAGGCATTTTGATTAGATATTTAAGATGGTGTCATGTATATGTATCTGTTTTACTGTCATAGGTGCAAGGTACAAAGTATGGTTGTAGTGGGTGAATTACGTGAAGTTGACGTTTTTCACAAATTTACGATGGTTGTCCGTAAAATAAGGTTTCCATGGCGCTACAGTCCTCAAAAGCGCTGTTACGGTGGATGCCGCGACTCTCTAGTGTACCTTGGCTCCCCTCCCTAGCGAGCTGCCTGCGGAACTTGGCTTGGCTTGGCAGTCGTAAGTGATGGATCTGCTCCTCGCTTCGCCCGCCAGGTGTGAGCTGCGCTCGGTGATCCGTTTCCTGTCTGAAAAAAAACATTGCGCCGGCAGAAATCCATTCCCAGCTATGCGAAATCTATGGAGACAAGTGTATGAGCGTACAACACGTGCGCAAATGGTGCAGAGAGTTCAAGAACGGGCGTACTGACGTCCATGATGAGGAGCGTTCCGGACGGCCGTCTGTTTCTGACAAAACAATCGCAAAAGTGGAGGCAGCGGTGCTCTCAGATCGAAGAGTGACTGTTCGTGAGCTCTCCAATGATCCGTGATGTCAGGAAAACCACTATTGACAAGATTTTGACGGAACACCTAGGGTATGCTAAGGTTTGCGCGAGGTGGGTGCCAAGATTGTTGACCGAAGACCAAAACGTCAACACGTTGAAGCGGCCCAAGAAATTCTTCAAGATCACGGAGCTCATGGCGAGGAATACCTCGACTCCATCGTCACTGGAGACGAGACTTGGGTGCACTACCGCACACCCGAAAACACAGAACAGTCCAAACAATGGAAGCACCCAGAGTCGCCGAGATCGCGAAAATTCAAACAAACGCAAAGTGGTGGCAACAGTGTTTTGGGACAGGAAGAGGGTATTGTTGTGCGAGCTCTTGCCCGCCGGTACAACAATCAACACTGCCAGGTACTGCGAGACACTGCAAAAATTGCGCCGTGCAATTCAAAACAAGAGGAGGGGCCGGCCGGTGTGGCCGTGCGGTTCTAGGCGCTTCAGTCTGGAACCGCGTGACCGCTACGGTCGCAGGTTCGAATCCGGCCTCTGGCATGGATGTGTGTGATGTCCTTAGGTTAGTTAGGTTTAAGTAGTTCTAAGTTCTAGGGGACTGATGACCACAGATGTTAAGTCCCATAGTGCTCAGAGCCATTTGAACTAAGAGGAGGGGTATGCTGTCCAAGGTGGTGCGTTTGCATCAGGATAACGCACGATCGCACATCGCTAAAGCCACCAACGAGCTCACCGCAAAATTTGGAAGGGGTATTGTCAAACACCCACCCTACAGCCCAGACTTAGCCCCAAGTGACTGACTACTGTCTATTCCACGACATGAAGAAACACCTGGGTGGAACGCATTTCGGCGACAGAGAAGGGCTGAAAGAAGCGGTTCTCAGGTATCTGCGCGGCTTGTCATTCAAAGGCTCGTACATCGCAGGCAAAAATGTATCGACCTGAGTGGCGACTATGTAGAAAAATAGGTTAAAGTCTGAACTTTCCAAAAATGTACACACTCATGAAATAAACATGTTTTGCACTGTGAAAATAAAGTTGGGAACCTTATTTTACGGACACCCCTCGTAATATGACGAACTGTAGTCTCCACTACATTCTGTCGTGCATTAATGTTACTATTTAAAACAAAATTGGGAACTTTTGTTATCAGTATTACGGTCTTATGTAAGAGTGATGCCGGCCGGACTGGCCGTGCGGTTCTGGGCGCTACAGTCTGGAGCCGAGCGACCGCAACGGTCGCAGGTTCGAATCCTGCCTCGGGCATGGATGTGTGTGATGTCCTTAAGTTAGTTAGGTTTAATTAGTTCTAAGTTCTAGGCGACTGATGACCTTAGAAGTTAAGTCGCATAGTGCTCAGAGCCATTTGAACCATTTGTAAGAGTGATAAGAAAAACGATCTTTTAAAATTGATTTATTTTTGTGACCGAAACACAACTAAATCTTCCCGTTTTTACCTCGGGAATTAATTACATTTTGCCCTTCAAGTGATAATTACCTCCAGGTTGGGAAACGCTGTACCTCGAGAATCATTCATCTGCGAGTAGGGTTGTTAATAGACGAGGGACACAGCATTGCAGCGTGCGAGAGTTTGGAAATCTGAATCGGTCAGGGATCCTGTTCGGATAGCCGAAGCAGTTAAGGTAATCTCTCGTGAAAAGCAGTAAACCCGGGTTCGAGTCCCGGTTCGACAAGGTTTCAACTTTCACCATTGCATTTCCACTGTGCCTTGCGCGACAGGAAGTAATGAGTACCCATCGACCCCTTCCCTTTCTTTCCCCATTTCATATAAACGACAACACTTGCCAGGCACGACGATTTATGAACTCTGGCGTAGAGATTAAGTGACATGGAATGATGTGCTCTTATCTGTAACCCAACCTCAGTTCGACTCAATGACCAGCCAAGTTGGGGCGTTGATTCTGCCAGGCTCTCTGAGGCTCTGAGCACTATGGGACTCAACTGCTGAGGTCATCAGTCCCCTAGAACTTAGAACTAGTTAAACCTAACTAACCTAAGGACATCACACACATCCATGCCCGAGGCAGGATTCGAACCTGCGACCGTAGCGGTCTCGCGGTTCCAGACTGCAGCGCCAGAGATTCTGCCAGTGGTGGTAACTCTGTGTACTGCATTTCGCACACTCTCTGTCCTCAGGTTCGAATCCTGCCTCTGGCATGGATGTGTGTGATGTCCTTAGGTTAGTTAGGTTTAAGTAGTTCTAAGTTCTAGGGGACTGATGGCCACAGCAGTTAAGTCCCATAGTGCTCAGAGCCATTTGAACCATCTATCCTCAAATCAGGTGTAAATTTAATGATGTCTTCTTACTACTATAGTGTACATCATGTGTAAATAAAATTTCGTTGCCTTCTATCGTTTCTGGTGCTGTAATGTTACTGGGCAGCTGTTCGTATGCTCAGATTTGTAGGAGATCTGGGTGTGTACATGGTGTGAACTTGACTATGCAGATCTGCCAACTCTAGCAGAAACGAACTTTCCCGGCTGGATATCAACATGAACTGAGCGTGGATGGCAGATTCGTCACTCCACGCCGATACAACTCTACACCAGAATGTATTAACCGTAGTGGTTGGCGAATGGTGGTGTACCAGTGTCTCGGCAACACACGTATTTAGCTGGTCAGAGACACAGATTATGTTTAGCGACGGCAACAGACTAATATCTTCTGTATCACTCTGCCTCATGAAAGGACGCCAAAATGTATTCTTGCGTTATGTTGTTCAAAGATAAAAAAAATGGTTCAAATGGCTCTGCGCACTATGGGACTTAACATCTGAGGTCATCAGTCCCCCAGAACTTAGAACTACTTAAACCTAACTAACCCCAGGACATCACACACATCCATGCCCGAGGCAGAATTCGAACCTGCGACGGTAGCGGTCGCCCGGTTCCAGACTGAAGCGTCTAGAACCGCTCGGCCACTGTTCAAAGATAAAGTCATATAAAGTAAGAGATGTCCAAATGGCGTTTGTCAATGAAAAACTCGCTGTTTAATCTTACCAGAATAGCTCCTTTCTACTTTGCGTGGTTGCGTTGTAATGCTATTCTCTTGCAAATCCAAACATGTAGTTCACTTCATCCGGATTTGACATTTGTCGCATGATGTCTTCATGATGCAGCAGTTTTATCTGTCAGCGACGTGTTTAAGAGGTGATGAATTTACTATACAGAGTGTCCTAGAAGCTAAGATTCATTACGATGAAACACGTGTTTAAGGAAGGAAGGAAGATTGGGTTTAACAACCCGTCTACATCGAGGTCACTGGAGACGGAGCACAAGTTCGGATTGGGTCAAGGACGGGGAGGGAAATCGGCTTTGCGCTTCCAAAGGAAAACGGCTCGGAGCACTATGGGACTTAACATCTGAGGTCATTAGTCCCCTAGACTTAGAACTTCTTAAACCTAACTAACCTAAGGACATCACACACATCCATGCCCGAGGCAGGAGTTGAACCTGCGACCGTAGCAGTCGCGCGGTTCCGGACTGAAGCGCCTAGAACCGCTCGGCCACCATGGCCGGCTTCCAAAGGAACCATCCCGTCATTTGCCTGGAGCGATTTAGGGAAATCACGGGAAACCTAGCTCCGGATTGCCGGACGCGTGTTTGAACTGTTGCCCTCCCGAATGCGAGTCCAGTGTGCTAACAACTGCGCCACCTCGCCCGGTCACATTTTTAATACAGAAAACATTTATCTACACAGCAAAGGCACATATGAGACATTGTAACTCATTAATGTTCAGCGTGGCGAACTTCTGTGTCAACACAAATAGACCACCTCTCCGCCGTAACCCGAAACACATTTTCCGTAGTTGACCATGTGTAATGCAGCTAACTGCCTTCACAATCCGATCACGTAGATGACGCACAGTACAAATTTTAACCCCATACGGATGACACTTGATGCATCCCTACACGTAGAAGGCTGTAAGATCAGCAGAACTCGTAGCCCATGCTCGCGGTAATTTTCTATTGATTCACCGTCCAGCGAATATGTGGTTCAGGTAATATCGAACAACGACAGCAAAATGAGAAATCTAGCTCTGCTGGTACACAACGGAATTCTGAATCCCATTAAATTTCAACTTTGGTTCCAGGAAAAGCTCAAGCATGTCAAGGGAATTGGTACTTGTTATCGGTTGTTCTGAGAAAAAGAATGATCCATAAATCTTAATTTTGATCATATCTAGCTACACGTTCAATTTCGCGATGTTTCTCCCCCATTCTTGTATCTCATGAAGATTGTTGTCGGCCCATATCCGGCAGTTGTGACAGTTCATAAAATCGCATGTATAATCTGTGACCTCGTCTAAGTAAAGGTGATTCTTTAACAAGATTTCATATTCCACGAATTTCGAAAGATCAGCACACATTTCCATATTGAAACACGTATGTAACGCAGCAGCGATGGCGAGGCATTGTAGCATCTGTGACCAGAGAGTATGCGCTTGACCGCGCGAGTGTTGCGAGCGGTTCTCAGTCAGTCAGTCAGTCGTTGCGAGTCTGTCAGTTGTAGTCGTTGCGAGTCTGTAGCTCTGTCTAGTTGAGAGCAGTACTCAGTCTGTAGTCGTCATGCAGAGCGGTCGGTCAGTAGTAGCAGCCCAGTGCGGTTGTGTGATGAAGGCGGTCGGCAACACTGGTCAAGATGAGGAATAAGGTATACTGTTAATTAATATAATCATTGGATAATGTAAAAATTTATTTATTGTAATTATTCTCCAACAAGTTCCCCAATAATAATTTTTATTTCAAAAGCATTTTTTTCAAAAATTTAATTCTTTATTGAACTAAAGATCTCGTTGCACTTCCCATTTCATTCCACTTCTTTTGAAGAAAAATTCCACTAAAATCACAAAAAAAGAGAATATTATTATTTGCAATGCAGTTCCTCCAAGCGGTGCGCAACAACAAGAGCAGATATGTGACATCCATTTATTCTGAGGTAAGACTTTAATTCTGATTGTTTTACACAGGGCCAAAGACCGATATTTCGGTTTAATTGTATTTTCTTGTCACTGAACGGACTTTAAATTTTGTGAAGAATTTATATTTGAGTCAGATTGCGATTATCAGCTTTATTGTCATTAAATTTAATTGCAGGGAGGTTACGTTTGGACGTTTGGCTCCTATTCATTTAATATTTCTGTCTTTAAAATTTTTGTGGGGAGGTTACACTTGGCGACACCCAGTCCAGGATCGAATTTCGTTGAGAGTCTTTTGAGCGACAGTCAGATATCTGCTCTTGTTTGCTTAGATATAATTAGGATTTGGCGCTACGCTTTTATTAACTTGTGACTTTCTTTCTACAGGTCAACGGCAATTTGTTGCTCTGTTGTATTGGTGTGTTGCTTTTACATTGTGCTTATTTGTTTTGTGAATAATTGTGACTATTGTTAAAATGCCGCGAAAGACTGTGAATAGTGTATCGCGAAGTATTGTGAATGAAATTACCGACTTAAACAACGTGACCGATAGTAATTGTGATACGCAGCGTAATGATGACAATCCTGCGTTTACTAACAATCAGTGCATTCCAACCACTAATGATGACTTTCACCTTAATGATGAACAAACGAACTCAATTGTCTCGTCTGTTAACTTGACGACAATTGATGACGCGGAGCGGTCTATAGTAATGAGCGCTGCCGAGCTTAACACACCCGATTTGGAAAACCCAAGTAACGCACAGACAAATTTGTCTAATGAAAATGAACAGGATGCTCAAAGTACGACGGATCTATTTAATTCCGAAACAATGTCTGACAGTGTACATCCGACTGACAAACGTTTTTTTAAATCTGAGAATAACCAAATGGTTACAGTGAGCGAGAAAGTTCCAGATCCACCACTAAACAGCACAGATAATAGAGTAGTTAATGGCTTGTGTCAAATTTTGGTAATGTTACGTCTAATGAATGAAAAACTGGATAACAATCTCAAACAAAGCAAACTGATTAATGAAAGGTATAAACAATCGAATGAAGAACAAGACAACATTGATAAAAAAATCAAACAACTTAGTGAACGAAATGAACGGATTAGTGAACAGATTAAAGCCATTGCGACGCAAAATTGTGATAATAGAGGACAATTACGTGTGGATACTAAGACTTGTGCTAATAACAGTAATGAAAAAGTTGGCACTGTTGCACAAGAATTAAGTAGCACACGTGTAAGCACAACAGAATTACATAAAGACGAAGTTAAAGCAGTCACTGAACAATGTTCAGCAAACGCAACAGTGATACACGAAATTAATGCAGTCACTGAAGAATGCCCTAAAAACGCAGTACAGATTCGCGACAAAATTAATTTAGAGTCAGTGGAAGTTTCACACACTCCGAATACGGAAGATGACGAGAAATTTGCACGACACAACAACCAGATTGACGAAAGTATTAAAGTAACAGAATTAACAATTATTTCAGTCACCAATACGTCACAGAATCCGCCACGTTGCGAGCATTTATCAGAGTCACGCAGCGTGTATAATGTGAGCAATTTACAGCAACTACGCGACTTAAAATCCGAAAAGCCACGCGACTTAAAATCTGAAAAGCTATGCAACTTGAAATCCGAAATGACACAGACGAACAGATTCACATACAAACCTGAACATGTTTACAAATTCAATGACGAGAACGTAGATTACGAGCAAGTTTTATCCGCCAGAAAATGTAAAGAACTTAATAATGACAGCGTACAGGTACACGCTTTGCACTGTATACGACAATTTATTTTTGTACATTCACCGCTATTGCCTGTAATGCAGAAGCTAGCTTTGAACCAGATGCGACAATTTATTTTTGTATTTACAACAGCATTGCCTGTAATGAAGAAATTTGAATTAGCACGGATACAACAATTTGCCTTTGGAATTTTACCGCTATTGCTTGCAACGCAAAAGCTAAAATTTATTTGCAGTGCGTAAATGACCTCAGGGGATTCATTACACTTTAATGAATATGTGCCGTAGCGAGCATAGGGCCCCGAGCTGTAGTAGTGCTGTTTCATCTTTAGTTTTCTGCACTGCTGCCTTCTCTTCTACTATCCTTTATATCTATCAAAACTGCTCTTTAACTATTGCTCTACCTAGTATTAAGAAACGAGTAATGAAAACCCGATGTGACAAACTTTTACCGAATGTGACAATTTTCAGTAGGCACTCCAGAACCAGCGTAATTTAATAACGGATAAAATCGTAATCATCAGTATGTGTAAAATTAACAGCAAACGCATTTTTTTTGGTAACAATAGACGTTTTCCACCACAATAGCATGAAAGTCAGCCGCTTAGCATACGTAACCAACAAAGCAGTCTACAAGGTCAACAAAACTTTAATGTTTCGCCGCGTGCACGTATAGTCCCAGCTCCAACAAATAGTAACGCATGGCAGCAAAGAAATAACTACGTACAGATAACATACTATTTCAACTCGTATCGCAATGCGCCGTATAGAAATTACTATCATGACAGACGTAAAAAAAAAAATGATGAGCACAATTTTCAGCGTACATTTAATAACAGTCGATCTTATGAGCAGCAACAACAAATAATCATGAAAGGAACAGACAATAGGTGTCATCCATAGCGTAACACGTCAGTAAGAAATAACAGAACAGTTCATATAGTGGATATGCCACAACATTCTCCCGTAAATAATAACACGTACGATAGATTTTAACCAGATACAGCACAGATTGCATATTACAGTAACGCAAACATTACTTTTGACACGCAGAATTTTGTTCACGAGAATGTTATTTGAAACATGCTCTGTTGAATGCTCCACTGTTATCGCACCCCGATCTTACTAGAAATTTCTCCATTGCTACCGACAGTTCCAACACCGCTTTAGGCGTACACATTTTCCAGGAAATAGAAGAAGATGGCTCTATAGTAATTAAAAACATCGCATTTGCAAGCCGCATTTTGTCACCTGCTGAGCGAAATTATTCTGTTACAGAACTTGAAACATTATGTGTTGTATGGGCTTTTACGAGATTTAGGCACTTTCTTTATGGCAGACATACCACCGTCTACACAGACCACAGAGCAATACAATTTTTGCTTTCAGCTAAATTTACTCACGATAGATTAAGCAGATGGAAACTTTATTTGCAAGAATTTAATTTTACGATTGTTCACATTCCCGGCACACAAAATGTTATAGCAGACGCACTATCGCGTTCTCTCAGCAACAATCAGCAAGACGTAGCAACCCACTTCTGCAAAGCAAATTTCAGTGTCATGTACATTCAGCAAGTTGCATTTGAAAACTTTATTTCATCGTCATTACAGGACATAGCGCAAGAACAAAATAAAGACAATGTGTGGAAAGAAATTAAACACCTTTGGCTAGATAAGAATAATGTTACGATTAGAAACCACTACACTGTACGCAATGACATTCTGTTTCGCCGCTCTCATCCTGACAGCAACAATTGGTTATTATGCATTCCTGACGAACTGGTTAACAAATTAATTTGGTACACTCATTTAAGTTACGCACATTACGGAGCACGAAAATGTTTTCTTATACTGAGACAGAACTGTTATTTTGCCAACATGGAGAAACGTATACAACGAGTTTTAGCGTCTTGTAAAATTTGCCAGAAAGCTAAATCAGACACCACTTCACATATTCCTCCTTTATATCCCATTGTACCTGTTAAATTAAGACATATGGCCGCAGTAGATATTTTTGGTCCGATTCCGAGAACTAACAGAGGTTTTTGCTACATTTTTGTCGGTGTTGAGCTCACTTCAAAATTTGTTACTTTCACTCCGTTACGCAAAGCTACTGCTAAAACTGTTTCGAAAGCATTTGTAAAACATTTTCTATCTCATGTAGGGCATGTAATGAAAGTAATTTCTGACAATGGATCTCAATTTCGTAGTAGCGTATGGACACGCATGTTACGAGCCAGAAACATTTCTCCGATCTATATATCCAAGTACCACGCTTCTTCGAACCCTTGTGAAAGATTAATGAAGGAAATTGGTAAACTGTGTAGAATATACTGCCACAAAAGACATATTGATTGGGATACACACATACTCTCATTCCAAGATGTAATTAATTCCATTCCAAATGAATCCACTATGCTATCTCCGTCTGTTATACTGAAAAACGTTGAACCACCGAACAAAATTAAAGAATTAATAGAATTTCCCAAAAGTCGTCGCCTACGACACCACGAAATAATTAACATTGCGCTGAACAACATCAAACGTGCCGCAGAGCGCCGGAGAAGACAGCAAAAACAGGTTTGTACACGCCGCGTCTTTCACGTTGGACAGAAGATACTAGTACGTACACACTATTTATCCAGCAAATTAAAAGGTAAGTGCAGTAAATTTGAACTTCTATACGCAGGTCCATATCGGATTCGCAGCATCCCTCACCCCAATGTTGTACACGTCGAAACTTTGAGAACCAGAAAATCGAAAGGCAATCACCATATCTCAAACATTAAACCGTTTATTGAGTGAAACCACTGTATGATTCAACACACTATGATGCCATTTACTAATGCAATTAATTCACCTGACTAATTACTGATGATTATCGTGTTTTTTCTTGGCAAGTGCCCGGCAAGGTAAGGTTAGCAGGTCGCTTTTCTTGTCGTTACACATCAGACCGTGCACATTTTCCATTTTTTTTGTGTATATGACTGTACTCCAGTTTTGTTTGTGTGCACTATGAAATAGTTAAGATATAACACACACCAGTCGACTTTGATATTTTTTTTGCCTTATGACATCTCAACATCGTGACTGTTTCACATTTTTTTTTGCTGCTGCATTGTATTATTCTGTGTACATTTTTGCATCTGAACACTGTCAACGTCTTTAACATATTACGTTTTCTGTCATGTTATGCTGTATGGTTAATTATGTTACCATAAACCAGTCATTATCTAGTGGGTATATGATTTAAATGCAGGACATTAATCTTTGTTCATCAATTTCAGAAAGGAATGATGATTCTAAGAAATAAATTTAACATAAATGGGAATTTCACCTACGGAATAAACGAAAGGAGATGCAATAACTTTATGAGGAAGAGTAAATGGATCAGGATTAACAAACATTAACAAGAATATACTATACTCATCACAGAATAGCAGTCTTAACTAATTTTTTCTTTCAGAATACAAGGTGATTGATGCAGGCTGTCAGAGAGAACTACACATCTTAGTTTTAGTGATGAAATATGCTAGAGATAAGGAATAGTTGAATAATGAGTAATGAAGTGATTTTTTGCAGATGATAATGAGTACTGATGAATAATGATGAAGGATATGCTGTTATGAATAATGAAGTTTTTCTTTACAGGTGATGATAATAATGAAGTTATGATAATATGGATAATGAAGTGATGGATAATGAAGTTTTTTCTTTACAGATGAGGATAATGTTGAAGTAATGTATTTATGCTACGTAGTTATTTAAGTATTTGTTGCAGTTTGCTTTGACAGCAGGTGTTACATTGCATAGTAGGATGACTGAAAGTTTTGGAAAGGACAGCTATGGAACACATTTTTATACACACTTCACTGCCTGTTAATTCGAAGTTCACTACTTTTCAGCATAGTGTGCGTTTCCTCTTTCCGGTCAATAATCCATTTTGTATTTTTTTCAGGAGAAGCTTTTCATGATACTTGCTAAACCTGTTACTTATTATACCTGTTCTAGTACTTGCATTTTTTATTTTTACCCATTTGTGTCTATCGTTTATAAATGTGATCACATGTACTGCCTTGTTACATAATCTTGCTACAGCTGACTCATGACGAATGACGTTACCTATCCTCATTTGCTGCAATAGGTCAAAAGCAAATAGTGTTATGTTTCAGCAATTAATTATCGATCCCAACGCAATGCATTGCTACCAAAAAATGTATTACCAGTCCCACATAAGGTCACTAGTTTATGATAATTCTGAATAATACTGATCAACTCTGAATAGCATGTCACTTGAGTAATGACCTCTTAATGAGACTATATTCAAAATAATGCTTTGTCACTAGCTAATAACTGCCACTGTTTATTGTAATGTTACCACTTATAATGCCTGTGATTATTAATGATTTGACTGTAATTAACTGATTTTAATAATGACTTTGTAATGGTCTGAATACTACTGAAGGAGGAACACTGTTTATTGTAATGATACCACGTATAATGCCTGTGATTATTAATGATTTGACTGTAATTAACTGATTTTAATAATGACTTTGTAATGGTCTGAATACTACTGAAGGAGGAACACTGTTTATTGTAATGATACCACTTATAATGCCTGTGATTACTAATGATTTGCCTGTAATTAACTGATTTTTAATAATGACTTCGTAATAATCTGAATAATACTGAATGATGATTCTGTTCAATACTTGCTGGCCACTGAGTGCCAATAATTAATGTCACTTGAAGAATTGTTATCAATTATGCCATTAATTAGCCTTTTTTCCCATGTTGACTTTTCATGTTTTGGTTAATGGCCAATGAGTGCCAATAATTTGTATCACGCAATGTATTATGTTAATGCTAGGCCAATAATTGACTCTCCTTTTCAACTAAGACTTCTGATGAACATTATTCTGTCGTACTAAATATACTTTGTAACTGGCCAAGGACCACCACTGTTTATTGTAATACGATCACCCATGATGCCAGCTAGTGATTCTTAATAGATTGGAATGACACATAATTAATTAACTATGGTACTGTTTAATAATGCTTTGTAATTAATTAAGGCTAATAATTCTTACTATATTGAAATGACAAATGATCAATTAATTAACTGTAATTAGACAAATGATTAATTAACGACAAATGATTAATTAACTGTAATTAGACAAATGATTAATATGATTAATTAACTGGAATTATACAAATGATTAATTAATTGTAATTAGACAAATGATTAATTAATGACAAATGATTAATTAACTGTAATTAGGAAAAGGCTAATGATTATTGGAATGACAAATAATTAATTAACTGTAATTAGGAAAAGGCTAATGATTCTTAATTATACTCTGTAACTGGAAAAGAATGCGATTATTTCATAATGCTTTGTAACCAGGAAAAGAAGGCTACTGATTCTATGTACAACAATTAATGAACATTTTTCTGTAATACTACATACTTGGTACAGAAATGTTCAATAACTGGGCTATGAATGCCACAAACTACTAATTAAGTCTGTAATTGTCAATATTATGTGACTTGATGTCCTTCACCTCATAAGCTGACTACCCTGAATTACTGCAATGTCCATTTGTCCTGTTTATCCTAGTGATCATGGAGCACTATATTTAGTTTTGCACTAATTCTACGTTGGTGTGCCTTGTAAGAGTGTGGTGTTGACACGACATGCTGTCCACCACCATGAGCGATGAAGACATTATTATGGTCCCACTGTTTGGTGTACGTAATGTACTGCCAAAATGAAAACATGGAACATTACTACGACAGTTCAGTGTCTTGGCTACACTGATAAATTCTGATGGGAAAAGAACTTCAAGTTGTGTCACTTGGTGTTGTACTACTGTGGAAAGATATGGACTTTCAGAACAGCTGTGTGCAATCTAAAGTGCTACAACCATGATGTAATCCTTCCCTTTCCTATCCTGATTCTTGTCACATAAAGAAAAAATTTTTTTGGTAACATCATTTATGTTCATAGGTTATACATTTTTCGATTCGCTGAACTCCAATGCGAGTACACTTATGTCACTTGTCAACATAATATTTTTTGCCAGTCTGTTTATTTGTTCTGCATATGCTAAAGAATTTTTTCAGTGCCTGTGCACTTTATTATCTGTCAAATAATTTGTATATACATTTTTCTGATTTGCTACTATGTTTTGTACTCACATTTTGTCTTTGTCTGATATATTTTGTACTTAGTGCGTGTGCACAACATTTACTTTATGTACTACATCTAATTATTCTTGCCAGTCTGTTTATTTGTTCTGCATATGCTAAAGAATTTTTTTAGTGCCTGTGCACTTTGTTATCTGTCAAATAATTTGTATATACTTTTTTCTGATTTGCTACTATGTTTAGTATTCACATTTTGTCTTTGTCTGATATATTTTGTACTTAGTGCGTGTGCACAACATTTAAATATTCTGTAAGTTGTAGGATTTTGTTAATTAAAGAAAAATTTTGCCGCGATTGGCAAGTCCAAATGACTCACCATCGCTGCCAAATTTTTGCCCCCCCAGTGGAGGGTTATGAAACACGTATGTAACGCAGCAGCGATGGCGAGGCATTGTAGCATCTGTGACCAGAGAGTATGCGCTTGACCGCGCGAGTGTTGCGAGCGGTTCTCAGTCAGTCAGTCAGTCGTTGCGAGTCTGTCAGTTGTAGTCGTTGCGAGTCTGTAGCTCTGTCTAGTTGAGAGCAGTACTCAGTCTGTAGTCGTCATGCAGAGCGGTCGGTCAGTAGTAGCAGCCCAGTGCGGTTGTGTGATGAAGGCGGTCGGCAACACTGGTCAAGATGAGGAATAAGGTATACTGTTAATTAATATAATCATTGGATAATGTAAAAATTTATTTATTGTAATTATTCTCCAACAAGTTCCCCAATAATAATTTTTATTTCAAAAGCATTTTTTTCAAAAATTTAATTCTTTATTGAACTAAAGATCTCGTTGCACTTCCCATTTCATTCCACTTCTTTTGAAGAAAAATTCCACTAAAATCACAAAAAAAGAGAATATTATTATTTGCAATGCAGTTCCTCCAAGCGGTGCGCAACAACAAGAGCAGATATGTGACATCCATTTATTCTGAGGTAAGACTTTAATTCTGATTGTTTTACACAGGGCCAAAGACCGATATTTCGGTTTAATTGTATTTTCTTGTCACTGAACGGACTTTAAATTTTGTGAAGAATTTATATTTGAGTCAGATTGCGATTATCAGCTTTATTGTCATTAAATTTAATTGCAGGGAGGTTACGTTTGGACGTTTGGCTCCTATTCATTTAATATTTCTGTCTTTAAAATTTTTGTGGGGAGGTTACAATATGGACGGCATAATCTTCTTCCTCGAGGTGATGCTTTACCTGGATGCGATGAGCCGTCTTTTTCAGTCTAAAACTAAGAAGAATGTGCCTATCAGTGGATCGTGGAATGTTCAACTAACGGCTCTGCCGACGAGCGGAAGCGCGTGGGGTCCTTTCTGTGTCCTCCTCAATGCTCCGGACTGCGATGTCAGAAGTTAATGGTTGTCCAGGACGTTCCTCATTAAGCATACTTCCTCTACGTCTCGGTTTATTGGCATGTTAGTTGCGCTTTTCCTCTTCTCCGATGGCACAGATTACGCACCACTCCAAATGTTTTACGATAAAGTTTCCAGGAAACAATGGCTATTGTTTCTTCTTCAGAAAGCACCTGCAAGGCCTGTGAAAGAAGGAATGGTCGCATTAATGTTTTCGTGATAACGAATTGTTTCTTATTTTGTCCATTATAAATGGTTTTTTGAAAGCCTGCGACTGTGAAAACACTGGGTTTGTTTATAAATAACTTTTCTGCTACCAGTCACGATTTTCTTTTATTCATATTTTACAGGACGCATTTTGGAAAATGATTCCCATTTTCAGCTACTGCATTTTTAATTGTAGCTATGTCTTGTTTCTTTCTTATATTATATTGTAATCCCCTGCTTAATAGGGAACTCAACAAAATTTTAAAAGCTAATTTTGCTTAAGAAGAATCATACAATGTTAAAAGTAGTGCGGCCTTTGCGCAGGAAGTAAAAGATATCGAGATACCGGACGATACCACATTCGCATCAATGGATATCGAGAACATATATACAAATATTCCCATCGATGAAGCCTTAGAGATAATAAATACTGATCTATTACGTAACGGGCGCCTAGGCCAAGCTGAAGTTGTAGAACTGATTGAAATATTGCAGTTTATTCTGTCGTATAAGTACTTTCTATTTAACAATAAATGTTACAGACAAGGCGATGGACTCGCTATGGGAAACTGCCTAGCAGGAACAATAGCAAACATTTTTATTAACCAGCTAGAAATACTTTCTTCAAGACGAACCCAGAGATTCTGACGAATATAGTATATTACAGAAGATATGTCAATGACTCAATTATTCTTTATAGAGGTAGTAAAACGCAAATAGAAGATGTGGCACAGAAGTAAGCAGAATGAATTTCAAGATAAAATTCACGACAGGAACTGAAGTAGACAAAAAGATAAATTTCCTAGATCTGACGATTCATAACAAAAATGGTAGACATGCGTTCCAAATATTTAGGAAACCGACAAGTACGGACATGATTATGAATGTCCACTCCAAATACCCACTGAGCCAGAAACATGTATTTTTTTATTCAATGTTACACAGAATAGTAAGGCTTCCATTATGTCAAATTGAAGTGAAAAAAGAACTTAACATATTAAGACTGGTCGCCCTTGCAAATGATTATGACCCAGATATAGTTAACGCCATACATAGCAAAATTAAAAAGAGGATAAAAAGGAGCGAGAAACGGCAGGTAATATCGACATCCGAAAAGGATAAGTACGCCACTATGAAATATATAGGCAAAACATCAGATAAAATCGAACATATATTCCGAAGAAACGGGGTTAAAATTGCATTTAGGACTTCCGATAATTTAAAAAGACTAGTACGTCATAACTTGCCACGGAAAAGTAATAAATAAAGTAAATCGGGGGTCTACAAAACATCATGTCATGAATGCGAAAAAAGCTATATCGGACAGACAGGCAGGTCCTTTGATATAATGTTTAAAGAACACACGTATCCCAGTAATAAGACAACGTTCGGCTAACATATGCAAGATGAGGGTCATAATATTGGTAATATCGACGGACAGCTTAACATTCCATATGAAGTTACAAAAAGTAAACGATTAGACGTTTTAGAGCAACTGGAGATTTATGTTACGAGACGCAGAGAACCTGACAAACTCCTCAATGAACAGAACGAATTTGCAACAGACGCGTACTTCAACATTTACGACGATCTGTTCATCTGAGCGAATCGTTTTTACTACATACGTGCTTCAGCTGAGGATGGAGCCTTCCGGCGGTCGAGTGTTGCACTGCCTAGTGCGGGCCGCAGCAGATGTCAACAACCTCCAAGGCGGAGTAGCGTGCCAGCCACCTGCAGCAGAGCACTACACTCGTCGTCCCGCCCGTGTCGTCCCTGCCGTACCAATGGACAACGGCATAAACAGGCAACAGCCGGAAATACAGCGCCATCGAGCGCCAGAAATACACTCTACAAGTGCTACTGCTAATTTCATCTATAGCAATGTTTTCTCCTCGTTCTGAAATGTTATATAACTGATTTAACGTTTTTTTCTGTAATCTTAAATTTTATGTACATTTGACGTAAATATTAATATTACTTTAGTATACCTCAGGCTTTTTGAAAAATTAAGACTGTCTTATAGAGGACGCGCGCATCTAGCGCAAAGAGGGTGAACAAAATCTAACAAATTTTTATATCTATATAAAACCGCTGTTTTACATTTTATAGCTACTTTGACAACGCATGAACCTGTGTCCAGTGTATGCCGCCTTTAGGTATGAACTACATGTATTTCGCATAAATTCAGTTAGATCACTTAATATTGCACTTTTTTTAGGTTTTAATATAAATTTTCTTTTGTTTTTTTTCAGCATCTGAAGATGGTCATTGTATGGCCGAAACCAGTCATGACTGTGTCATAAACATGTAATTGTGTCTATAAATAGTTGGCCGGTGTAGCCGAGCGGTTCTTGGCGCTACAGTCTGGAACCGCGCGACCGCTACGGTTGCAGGTTCCAATCCTGCCTCGGGCATGAATGTGTGTGATGTTCTTAGGTTAGTTAGGTTTAAGTAGTTGTAAGTTCTAGGGGACTGATGACGTCACAAGTTAAGTCCCATACTGCTCAGAGCCATTTGAACCATTTTTTGGTCTATAAATAAACAAAAAAAAAAAAATTTACACGTGTCCTTAGCCTGAAGTCTCCCACTGCAGGTGAATCCCCGAGTCGCCTCTCTCCATTCTGTTCTTGTTCCCACCACGCACGTGTTCCTGCTAGGCCTGCTGATAACATATCGATAAATCGATATATTGCTATCTTTTCCAAAAATATCTCGCTATAGGTCATGATATTTTCGCTTCGATATATCATAACAATACGGAAAATGGCGTCCAGTTTGTAATACAGTGCCTAAATCAGATATGAAAGAATTACTATCTAAAAGTTACCAAACAAAATTAAAAATTTTTATTTTATATTACACTTTTTCCACAATTTTCGGTAAATATTTGAGATTGTTCTTTTGAAATTGTAATGGAACATTATTTTACTTTCGCTGTGTGAAAGAATCTTACTACTTTTTGAACTTTCATCACATCGAATGGTTCTGAGCACTATGGGACTTAACTTCTGAGGTCATCAGTCCACTAGAACTTAGAACTACTTAAACCTAACTAACCTAAGGAGATCACACAGCCGCCCTGTGGCCGTGCGATTCTAGGCGCTACAGTCTGGAACCGCGTGACCGCTACGGTCGCAGGTTCGAACCCTGGCTCGGGCATGGATGTGTGTGATGTCCTTAGGTTAGTTAGGTTTCAGTAGTTCTAAGTTCTAGGGGACTGATGACCTCAGAAGTTAAGTCCCATAGTGCTCAGAGCCATTTGAACCATTTTTTGACATCACACACATCCATGCCCGAGGCAGGATTCGAACTTGCGACCGTAGCAGCAGGTGTTTTATCGTCATAGGCGACAATTGAAAAATGACCGCCCCCTCTCTTTTTTGCAATAGATGTCCTCAATTTTGTATTTTTAGCCCCCAATTTTTGATATTTCACAAAATAACTGAAAGATGAAAAGTGTGCTGACCATATTAAAGTAGAATTCAAATGAGTAAACAGAGGAACCGAATCTGGAATCAGTTACTTAATTTATTTAATTGCAAGAAAATGGACTAAAAAAACGGCGGAATTATTTTCTGGTGATGAATTTTTTCTTGAGTTTAGAAAGTATGCTATAGCGATGGGAGACATGCTGAAGCATCAAACTAGATCATCTCGATAATTGTGGTTTTTATTTCATTTTTATTTTAAGTTAAATATTTTAAGGCTAAGGAATTAATCTAGTCATTTTAAGTATCCATTTTCTTGCGACTAAATAAATAAATGACGCCTTGTTTGCAATTTCTGTTAAAGAGTTATATGGTTCTCATTATTGGCCTTGGCGACGCTTTGGTCCAAGCGACTGGCTTCTGATTACTCGTTCGAAATGGGTCCGGGTTCGAATTCGGGTGAGCCATGGATATTGTGTTTGTCTAAAGACACTGGCTCTGACCCTTCCCTGGAGCAAAAGACCCTAAATTAGGGACGGGCGACTGCTTGTACTCCATTGAACTGCTCACGGTGGTCGTTAAACCCAAAGTAAAACAGAAAAAAATAAAGGAATAAAAATAAAAGAAAAAAATTAAAGCCTTTGTTAAGTACTTTATTTTCATTAAGCTGTTTCTACAACCGAAGTTACTGGACTTCGAATATTCCTTCTTCTTTGGCTTCAGATTTTTTTCTTGCATAGAATCACAACGAAATTTCAGCACGAAATCAAAATGTAGCTTTGTGTTTAGGTGCTGCCCCCTAAGAGTAACATTTGAAACTCCACTTTATTCTTATTTTATACTTACTTTACACGAAAGAGTATCACTTCGATTCATTGTACGTTTACTTGACAATAACGGTACAGTTCATGAATTCTTTGCTAATCTTCGGCCAGCCAGCGCACGGGTCCCGCTTCAGCGCTCGACAGATATTAATCAGTACCACGTTTGTTTCCGTTTCGTACTCACTAGCGGCTGCTTTAGTTTTGAGGTAGGTAGAGGCATTGTATTTACTTTAGTCAAAGTTTTTTCTCGTTATTTGCTCAGTTTTCTGGCTGCTTCATTTGAAATTAATTTTTTCCGCCCTTTACCACCCCTTAAATTTTGCCGACCTGGGCGACCGCCTAGTCTTGCCTAATGGTAGAAATGGCCCTGCAGAGACGTCTCACGTGGACGCGACGGCATTATGGAACGGTACCGGAAAGGCACCGCGCCGCGCAGCGCCTCTGTCTGCTGTCGCTGCGGCCCATTCGACTGCTCCCGTTTCCTCGCCGGCCCCCCACCTCCGGCCGTGACGTCACGCCAGCTGCAGTGCCCCAGTTGCCGGCTCCCCTCGCGGCCAGCCACTCACCACCTCCTCGCACCTGCTACGTCCCTGGTCTTCGCCAGCCCCAGTGGATGGTGGCTGCGGACTTGTGGAGGCGGTGCTCATCTCCCACCCTCGCGTGTCTCCCTACCCTGTTATCGACCTGCTGTCCCCACTTTTTGAGCAATTTTCGCTTCCACAGCAGCCCACAACACGAAAAGCGACTCGAAACAGATACTTGTCACCCTCTTTCTGCTGGAAAATTACTCTTGTATTGGTAACTGGAGGCCAGAAACAGGAATTCGTGGCGGAATCGAGCAATTTGACGCCGAGGGAAGGGGCGCTCCCACTCTCGCCAGCTTTCCCTACCCCCTGTCGCAGTCCCCGCCACTTACCGAAAGAAAAGGCGCCCAATTTGTTTCCTGCGTTATGACGTGTGCGCTTTCTAGTCACATGTTTATGGCGCTAATGACCGTAAACAGCGTACTCGCTGACAAGAACGAATGAATTATTTCGTTTCCTTCGAGTGCCCGGTCACGTTGCTCTCTCAGTCAATAGCGCAAGACCAGTTTCGAGAGTAATATCGAGAATTGCTTCCACACTTTCAGTGGTGGAATTGAGCGTAATTAATTGTGTAGAAGAAATACGTTACACGGACTGCCCCAAGCGCTGCTTGTCGCAGAAATAGACTGACAAGTCAATGGAATTAAATCTATTACGACCGAAAGAAAAAAAAAAAAAAAACATTGTCACTTCATTGCACTCTGATACTGGCTAGCTTCAGCAGGTTAGAAATATCGCAATATATTTATTTTGGGTAATACCGAGAATTGCTTCCACACTTCCAGTGGTGGAATTGAGCCTAATTAATTGTGTAGGATAAATCCATTACACGAACTGTCCAAAAGCGCTGCTTGTTGCAGAAGTAGACTGACAAGTCAATGGAATTAAATCTACTACGGCCAAAAGAAAAAAAAAGTTGTCACCTCATTGCACTCTGATACTGGCTACCCTCAGTAGGTTAGAGATATCGCAATATATTTATTTTGTAATTACTGTCCTAAGTGTTTCGGAGCTGCAAGGAGACAGTAGACGCGTATTGGGCTTTACGTCTGCTTCAGTTTCTCGCCTCACAATAACAGAACGACACGTTAGCTTTACGAGAAAACTGCCTCAGGCGGGATTGTAAGATTCTCATATGTTTTCTGCTTTCGTAAGCAATTCACCTTTGCTGTACTGGGACACAGATGAATGAGTGCACTGCATGAGTAATGAACAAGGTCCTTGACCCCGGGTTTAGATCTCTTTTACAGGCTGATGAACTTACAAACACATTTAGAGTGCTGACTGTTGGAAATTAAAAATAATCGAAGTGAGAAGTAATTAATTTTGTATACTCTGTTTAGTATTTCCACCCATTGTCGTATTTTACATACTTCAGGAAAACAAATGACGATGTCTTCAACTGAACAGTGATCTCAATTCGGAGAAGATATTTAACAAATTTTTCGTTTTGTTGTTAACCCTGTGGATTGCTCTTAACTCATTAATGGTAACAATCACGTTTTGCTTGACACCAAGACTAAGGAATCGTGGGTTATTAGGCACGTACTGGGCTCGGATAGTCCAGTGCCAAGTTCCTTTGAAGCTAACGTCCACATTGCATACCGTCGATCATTCTGCTGGTATCCCAACTGCAAGCAGTCGATATAACAATACCGAAGGTATTTCGAAGTCTGTCGCAGCTGTTGCACCATTTTGGGAAGTTGCGTGGCGCGATCGTTGTTCCTTACGCCGATGAGACTTGGCATCCACAGTAAACAAAACGAATTATAGTGATCATGCAACATTTTTACCTACGCCGTGGCATATTTCGCTTGAGGATCGTATTAACGGTGCCGCACTTAGGCAATTATTTGCACCTTGCTCAGTATGTGAATGAGACAAGAAACGAAATGTCTATGTATAGCACGAGATACCGATAGTCCAATGGCCTACATAGTATCCAGTAAAACGCAACTCTTATATCACACATCTGTAGGTTACAGAGTTACACCAGTGGCAAGAAGCAATCAATACCTTCACTGCGCGATAACAACGATAAAGCCACTGACGACAATGCCACTAAAGCAGTTATTAAACATGGTTTTCCGAAACTCCTTCACCAAAGAAGATGAAGTAAATATTCCTGAATTCCAAAAAAGAACAACTACCAAGATGAGAAACATTAGAAGTAGATATCCTCGGTGTAACAAAGCAGCTTAAATCACTTAATAAAGGCAAGGCCTCCGGTCCAGATTGTGTACCAGTCAGGTTCCTCTCGGAGTATGCTGATAAAATAGCTCCATATTTAGCACTTATATACAACTACTCGCTCACAGAAAGATACATACCTAAAGACTGGAAAATTGCTAAAGTCACACCAATCCCCAAAAAGGGAAGTAGGAGTAATGTGCTGAATTACAGGCCTATATCACTAACGTCGATTCGCAGTAGAGTTTTAGAACATATACTGTATTCGAACATTATGAAGTACCTCGAAGAAAACGATTTATTGACATATAGTCAGCACGGATTTAGAAAATATCGTTCTTGTCAAATATAACTAGCTCTTTATACTCATGAAGTAATGAGTTCTATCGACAGGGGATGTCAAATTGATTCCATATTTTTAGATCTCCAGAAGGTTTTCGACACCGTTCCTCACAAGCGTCTTCTAACCAAACTGCGTGCCTACGGAGTATCGCCTCAGTTGTGCGTATGGATTCGTGATTTCCTGTCGGAAAGGTCACAGTTCGTAGTAATAGACGGAAAGTCATCGAGTAGAACAGAAGCAATATCCGGCGTTCTCCAAGGAAGTGTTACAGGCCCTCTATTGTTCCTGATCTATATTAATGACATAGGAGACAATCTGAGTAGCCGTCTCAGAATGTTTGCAGATGATGCTGTTATTTACCGTCTTGTAAAGTAATCAGATGATCAAAACGACTTGCAAAATGATTTAGATGAGATAGCTGTATGGTACGAAAAGTGTCATTTGACCCTGAATAAAGAAAAGTGTGAAGTTATTCACATGAGTACTAAAAGAAATCAGCCAAATTTCGATTACGCCATAAGTCACAGAAATCTGAGGGCTGTAAATTCAACTAAATACTTAGGGATTACATTTACAAATAACCTAAATTGGAACGATCACATAGATAATATTGTGGGTAGAGCAAACCAAAGACTGCGATTCATTGTCAGAACACTTAGAAGGTGTAACAGGTCTACCAAAGAGACTGCTTACGCCACGCTTGTCCGCCCTATTCTGGAGTACTGCTGTGCGGTGTGGGATCCGCATCAGGTGGGACTGACGGATGACATCGAAAAAGTACAAAGAAGGGCAGCTCGTTTTGTATTATCGCGAAATAGGGGAGGTAGTGTCACAGACACGATACGTGAATTGGAGTGGCAATCATTAAAACAAAGGCGTTTTTCGTTGCGACAGTATCTTGTCATGAAATTTGAGTCACCAGTTTTCTCCACCAATTGCGAAAGAATTCTGTTGTCACCCACCTACATAGGGAGAAATGATCATCATGATAAAATAAGAGAAATCAGGGCTCGCATAGAAAAATTTAAGTGCTCGTTTTTTCAGCGTTCCTTTTGAGAGTGGAATGGTAGCGAGACAGCATAAACGTGTTTCATTGAACCCTCTGCCAGGCACTTTATTGTGAATAGCAGAGTAATCACGTAGATGTAGATGCAGTTCACCGTAGGATGAAGTGTCATTACAATGAAAACAAAATCGGAGATGTTTTTAACTCTCGTTGGTATTTCGAACGAAGTGTGGAAGTTTATGCTGTTTGCATAGGCAGTCACTCTGGATCTGCGTTGTGCTGTGGTGTTGCTATAAAATGTTGTTGCTAAATAAGTGTGAATACTGCGAGGTCTTTAGCCAAATAGTCATGGAAGACAACATAGCAAACCTATAACCCTTGGGGAAATCTACACAGCTCTCCCTAGTCGATAGACAGACTCATTATTCAACAAGAAGAGCGAGTGCAATGCTCGTTGTCTTCAGTGAATAATAAGTGAATGATCGTTGAGTTTAGCCACTGAGCTCTACAATAGACCGTCACAGTAAGAACAACAAGTTTAGGTGTGCACCAGGTTACATGTATTATACAGGGTACTTGGAAATTCCCGTTACAAACTTCTAGGACTTGTAGAGGAGAGTGAGTACATCATATTTTGAATAGGAACTCAAGTCCGGAAGTACCGTTTCCATGCTACAGCCGCTTGAAAACATGTTTGTTATGTAGGGGTGCTTACGTCGAATTGTCTGATGTTATTTGACATCTGTCCTCTCTGGCCTGGTTCGAGCCTTATTCACGTGTCTCAGAGTGTTAGAGTAACATGGTTGAGTACACGCTTGCGGAAGACACCGACTTGATCCTTCTGTGTGACGAAGCTCACGATAATGGAACAGCTGCACATCGCCTTTATCAATATCGTTGTACACAACTTGACACTCCATCGCATACGCTTTTCGCCGCTGTTAACGCAACAGCTTCGAGAAAATGGTACTTGGATGCGTGAGCCGTCAAGCTGAATGTGTGACAGTTCTCGTATTTATTTGCCCTTGCCGTGTTCGGGATTGTGGTGTAGCAATCAGATGCTGCACACACCAATTTTATGAGGCTGTACAGCATCACGTTGACAATGGATATTGCTCCCCGTACCGTCTGGCATGTTGCAGATGACCAACAACTACATCCACACCACCTCCAACACTCCACACCACCTCTAACTCTCACAGACACGTGAATGATCCTCACACCAGGTGAGAGAGACAGGATAGACCAATTTAAAGATCTTGTAACATAAATCATGTCTGAGTATAATAGATTTATTTGGTAGAATTATTGGATACAATATACAGCTAGTTAAGAGAGAGGAAAGTTTTCTAAAAATTTAATCGAATTTACACAAAACTACGCTATCGCTGCGGCGTGGTATCAAATTACATGGAAAAGTGCTTGGAGAAAATGCAACAAGTTATGCTTTCCTAACAGCTCACGAGTTCAACGTTGAAAATTACAAATTATTATCAAATGGATAGCCCAGTTTCTGTCCCAGAAGAAGTGAGTAGCGAGATGTTCAGAGTACAGGGCACACTATCTCAGATTGCAAAACTTAGATTTCCCAAGAAATCGTACTCCCATCAGCAACATATTAACGACCGTAAGACCGATCACACAGTGGCTGGGAGACCAATCACACGGTGGCCGGAATACGAATGCCACAGAACTTATACTTCTCCTCCCACAACTCTCAAGCTTTTTTAAATCTCAGCATGAAGGGAACAACTCAACGCCATTGCCATTGTGACGGGCGACAGAGTCTCTTATTTAATGAAAAGACGAGGGCACACAGCAGAAACTTCCCATTCTTAGCGTTCAATATGCACATTAACAAACACGATGTAGTTACTGACTTAGAGCAGTGTTTTCTCGATTGGTCAGTCTCTTCGCAGTAAGCACGGTGATGGGCAAACTCAGCTGAATTGGATGACCAAAATTTTCGAGTGAATGCGCCCAGAAGAATTTCTGAAGATGGCCAGCGGCACTGCGGTGATAGACCTTTGATGCTCGCGCAGAGAGGGCAAAAACGTCATTCTCAGTTATTACCTGTGGATGGTAGTGATGGCAGTGTGTTCCTTGCCCTGAGCTAGATCAGGCGCTGGCTCTGCCCACACAAACATGAAGCACGTCGCAGTCTCATTTTCGTAAACCTGTCCATCTCCCTGGGGAAAGAGCGACTCTCCTAACGAGATTCGCCGAATATTACCTTTGGCCGACAACAGGACCCTGAGACCACACCGGCAGAGCATTTTTTTTTTTTTTTTTTTTTTTTTGCGTCATCAGTCTTTTGACTGGTTTGATGCGGCCCTCCACGAATTCCTCTCCTGTGCTAACCTCTTCATCTCAGATAGCACTTGCAACCTAAGTCCTCAATTATTTGCTGGATGCGTTCCAATCTATGTCTTCCTCTAGTGCTTCTGTCCTCTACAGCTCCCTCTAGTACCATGGAAGTCATTTCCTGTTGTCTTAACAGATGTCCTATCATCCTGTCCCTTCTCCTAGGCAGTGTTTTCCACATGTTCCTTTCCTCTCCGATTCTGCGCAGAACCTCCTTATTCCTTACCGTATCAGTCCAGCTAAGTTTCAACATTCGTGTGTAACAGAACATCTCAAATGCTTCGATCCTCTTCTGTTCCGGTTTTCTCACAATCCATGTTTCACTAACATACTGGACTCGCATTCGGGAGGACGACGGTTCAATCCCGCGTCCGGCCATCCTGATTTAGGTTTTCCGTGATTTTCCTAAATCGCTTCAGGCAAATGCCGGGATGGTACCTTTGAAAGGGCACGGCCGACTTCCTTCCCCATCCTTCCCTCATCCGATGAGACCGATGATCTCGCTCTTTGGTCTCTTCCCTCCAAACAAACAACAACAAACAAACACTAACATACAATGCTGTGCTCCAGGAGTACAGTCTCAAAAATTTCTTCATCAAATTAAGGCCTATGTTTGATACTAGTTTTTGTGAGTAGGAGCAGGAGCAGGAAAAAGTAATACGCGTCGGTACTGCAAGAAAGTAAAAGTGGTTTACTGGTGCAAGAAGAGTAGTATACAGGGTCAGTCACCTAACATTACCGCTGGACATATTTCATAAACCACATCAAATACTGACGAATCGATTCCACAGACCGAACGTGAGGAGAGGGGCAAGTGTAATTAGTTAATACAAACCATAAAAAAATGCACCGAGGTATGTTTTTTAACACAAACCTACGTTTTTTAAATGAACCCCGTTAGTTTTGTTAGCACATCTGAACATTTAAACAAATACGTAATCAGTGCCGTTTGTTGCACTGTAAAATGTTAATTACATCCGGAGATATTGTAACCTACAGTTGACGCTTGAATACCACTCCTCCGCTGTTCGATCATGTGTATCGGAGAGCACCGAATTACGTAGGGATCCAAAGGGAACGGTGATGGACCTTAGGTACAGAAGAGACTGGAACAGCACATTACGTCCACATGCTAACACCTTTTTATTGGTCTTTTTCACTGACGTACACGTACACACGTGGTTTCCAATTACGGAGTGGAATAGAGTGTGTCCCGACATGTCAGGCCAATAGATGTTCAATGTGGTGGCCATCATTTGCTGCATACAATTGCAATCTCTGGCGTAATGAAAGTCGTACACGCCGCAGTACATCTGCTGTAATGTCGCCGCAGGCTACCACAATATGTTGTTTCATATCCTCTGGGGTTGTAGGCACATCACGGCACACATTCTCCTTTAACGTACCCCACAGAAAGAAGTCCAGAGCTGTACGATCAGGAGAACGGGCTGGCCAATTTATGCGTCCTCCACGTCCTATGAAACGCCCGTGGCCCCTGTTTGTTACAACACGCAACTGAACCTCGGAGGGTTCAAGCGTCAACTTTAGGTTACAATATCTCCGGATGTAATTAACATTTTACAATGCAACAAACGGCACTGATTACGTATTTCTTTATATGTTCAGATGTGCTAACAAAACTAACGTGGTTCCATTTTTTAAAAAAAACGTAGGTTTGTGTTAAAAAACATACTTCCGGCATTTTTGTATGGTTTGTATTAAACAATTACACTAGCCCCTCTCCTCACGTTCGGTCTGTGGAATCGGTTCGTCAGTATTTATCCAGCGGTAACGTTAGGTGACTCACCCTGTATAACTTTGCACTGAGGTGCGAAGCTGAAGCGAAGTGTCCCCGCCGTCTGCTCTAGATCAGATGGGCAGAATCTGTAGCGGACCTCCAGACCCGCACAGCACCAACTAGAGGGCGCTGTCGTCGGTGTCTGTCGTAGTGCCAACCTAATAACTTTAATACGCCGTGGCATCGTTGCTATCGATACCACACTAGTAGACTTCCCTTAGCCAGAAATGCACTTTTTGCCAGTGCTGGTCTGCTTTTGGTATACTCCTTGCTCCGTCCGTCATTGGTTATTTTGCTGCCTAGGTAGTAGAATTCCTTAACTTGATCTACTTCGTGACCATCAATCCTGATGTTCAGTTTCTCACTGTTCTCATTTCTGCTGCTTCTCATTACTTTTGCCTTTATCGATTTACTCTGTCCATATTTTGTACTCATTAGACTGTTCATTCCATACAGCAGATCATGTCATTCTTCTTCACTTTCACTCAGGACAGCAATGTCATCAGAGAATCGTATCGCTGATATCCTTTCACCTTGAATTTTAGTTCTACTTTTGATTCTTACTTTTATTTCCATCATTGCTTCTTCGATGTACAGACTGAACAGTGGATGTGTCCTCAGGTTAGTTAGGTTTAAGTAGTTCTAAGTCTACGGGACTGTTGACTTCGGATGTTAAGTCCGAAAGTGCTTAGAACCATTTGAACAATTTTTTCTGTGGTCATATATTACCTTCTTGACTGAAGTCGCTGTCTGCGCAAATTCATCCTTGTAACGGACTTCAGGCCCTCAGTAAATTTCACTTCAGCACAGAATTTTCTTGCGATATTTGATGGAGCCGTTCTCGCTCTGAGGTAAAGTTTTGCAAGTGGACACAAATTACAAAGCACTCCGTCCTCAGGCCACAAGTGGCCCATCGGGACCATCCGACCGCCGTGTCATCCTCAGTTGAGGATGCGGATAGGAGGGGCGTGTGGTCAGCACACCGCTCTCCCGGCCGTTACGATGGTTTTCTTTGACCGGAGCCGCTACTATTCGGTCGAGTAGCTCCTCAATTGGCATCAGGAGGCTGAGTGCACCCCACACAAATTACAGCACCATATCTAACACCGCGACCAGTATCAGCCACTAACGACATTTTCAAGCTTTTGATTGGTTAGAAAATAATATTCCAAACGGTGCCGTTAATTTTTCCAATTAATCACTACAGCTGCGGTAACTGGAGCATCATGTTCACCATGCTGGACGAAAACAAAAAAGCTTTTCAATTGGTTCTGTGTAAAGACTGCGTTAAGTATTTCCAGGATTAGCATAAATCGGAGAAGCAGAGTATGTGTATATGATTCATTTGGGACGGTATTCCGAACTGAACGACATCGTTTCCTTGTTTTTATCGATACTGGAGAGGTCGTTCCGACGACGTTTATCGATACCGGACGAAGTGATTCCGACGACACAGTTAATTTTCCTCGGCGATAGGAGAAGTTACTGCGTGTACGTACCGTACATCAGACGCAGGTCTTGTGTTCGGTTCCGGAAGGAGTCACTTTTTGTTACTTCAGTCCCCTCAAAATACAAGATGTTATCAGCTTCCCTTTTGAAGTGCTACAGACAACTAAGATTTTAAAAAATAACAACAACACGTTATTATTGTATTAAATATTATGTACAAGCTGTTTACACCAGTGCTTAAGACATCGCTGAAGCAAAAGAAATTGGAATTCAGGTAAATGCATTGTCTGGAAAATATTTCAAAGATTTTCGGAAGTGTCTGTGTCATACTATAGTTTTAATAGTAATGAAAGTTACTAACTTCACAACTTTGACAACTTCATAACTTATAAGATATAAAATCGAAGTGTGCAGTCACCAATATCAGTACTCCATTACGCATAAGACTGTGAACACAGATCTGGAGACAACGGTTATGTGAGCATAGAGTAGGGAACAATGCTATAGCCTTCTGTCGGTTCGACCGACGTTCGAAAATGGCAATTTTTCTATTATTTTTAGAGTTAAGTAATGCAATCGGTAAAAACAGCCCTTATAGGATCACATTGTTGTCCATCTTTCTGTCTGTCCGACTGTTAAAACTCCACTTCTCGGAAATGGCTGCACGAGTCAAGTAGAAATTTATCTGTCATAGTAAGGTCCACGGTGTCTTAGCAGTCTAAAAAATTGAAACTTCTAAGTCATTGTAATCAAGATACAGCCATTTATGTCACACTCAATCAATAACGATAGGATACTTCCCGTTAGCCTAGAATCACAAAATTTGGCAAAAAGTAAGGTTTCACAATACAGGTATACAAAAAAATTCGAAAATTATGAAGTTGTAATTATATCAGACGAAAAAAATACTCATTTTGTCGTTTGTTATGCGACTTCAAAATCAAAATTAAAATATTTTCGAAAGTCTTGAAATTGCTGGGACCGATATGTTGTCAGTGTCAATGTCAAGAACAGGCAAAAATCGCCGAGAATGTCGATTCCCGGGATAGGTGAACTGTGTATATACACTCCTGGAAACACATTGACACCGGTGTGTCAGACCCACCATACTTGCTCCGGACACTGCGAGAGGGCTGTACAAGCAATGATCACACGCACGGCACAGCGGACACACCAGGAACCGCGGTGTTGGCCGTCGAATGGCGCTAGCTGCGCAGCATTTGTGCACCGCCGCCGTCAGTGTCAGCCAGTTTGCCGTGGCATACGGAGCTCCATCGCAGTCTTTAACACTGGTAGCATGCCGCGACAGCGTGGACGTGAACCGTATGTGCAGTTGACGGACTTTGAGCGAGGGCGTATAGTGGGCATGCGGGAGGCCGGGTGGACGTACCGCCGAATTGCTCAACACGTGGAGCGTGAGGTCTCCACAGTACATCGATGTTGTCGCCAGTGGTCGGCGGAAGGTGCACGTGCCCGTCGACCTGGGACCGGACCGCAGCGACGCACGGATGCACGCCAAGACCGTAGGATTCTACGCAGTGCCGTAGGGGACCGCACCGCCACTTCCCAGCAAATTAGGGACACTGTTGCTCCTGGGGTATCGGCGAGGACCATTCGCAACCGTCTCCATGAAGCTGGGCTACGGTCCTGCACACCGATAGGCCGTCTTCCGCTCACGCCCCAACATCGTGCAGCCCGCCTCCAGTGGTGTCGCGACAGGCGTGAATGGAGGGACGAATGGAGACGTGTCGTCTTCAGCGATGAGAGTCGCTTCTGCCTTGGTGCCAATGATGGTCGTATGCGTGTTTGGCGCCGTGCAGGTGACCGCCACAATCAGGACTGCATACGACCGAGGCACACAGGGCCAACACCCGGCATCATGGTGTGGGGAGCGATCTCCTACACTGGCCGTACACCACTGGTGATCGTCGAGGGGACACTGAATAGTGCACGGTACATCCAAACCGTCATCGAACCCATCGTTCTACCATTCCTAGACCGGCAAGGGAACTTGCTGTTCCAACAGGACAATGCACGTCCGCATGTATCCCGTGCCACCCAACGTGCTCTAGAAGGTGTAAGTCAACTACCCTGGCCAGCAAGATCTCCGGATCTGTCCCCCATTGAGCATGTTTGGGACTGGATGAAGCGTCGTCTCACGCGGTCTGCACGTCCAGCACGAACGCTGGTCCAATTGAGGCGCCAGGTGGAAATGGCATGGCAAGCCGTTCCACAGGACTACATCCAGCATCTCTACGATCGTCTCCATGGGAGAATAGCAGCCTGCATTGCTGCGAAAGGTGGATATACACTGTACTAGTGCCGACATTGTGCATGCTCTGTTGCCTGTGTCTATGTGCCTGTGGTTCTGTCAGTGTGATCATGTGATGTATCTGACCCCAGGAATGTGTCAATAAAGTTTCCCCTTCCTGGGACAATGAATTCACGGTGTTCTTATTTCAATTTCCAGGAGTGTACATAACTAAGTTTGTACGGAACTCACCGAGTTTTACTCGCATCTGGCAAATTTTTCCTGGGTGGAGCTCGTTTTACCTTCTTTCTTGGTTTTCCTCGACTTCCTGTGGTTTACCGATTGCACCTGTGGACTCTCGAACCATAACAAATTTGTTGTTGTCAGCGGTTACGGTCAGTGTCTAAATGGGATCATTTTCCTGGCTGGCCGCGCGGGATTTGCCGAGCGGTCTCCGGCGGAGGTTCGAGTCCTCCCTCGGGCATGGGTGTGTGTGTTTGTCCTTTGAATAATTTAGGTTAAGTAGTGTGTAAGCTTAGGGACTGATGACCTTAGCAGTTAAGTCCCATAAGATTTCACACATTTTTTTTTTTTTTTTTTTTCCTGGCTGGAACGTGTCAGTCCGCAAATCAATACATGTGGACTAACCTTCAGGTAAGCAACTGAAAATTATCCTGTGTAAAACGAAGATTGTAATTTTTTTTTTTTTAGAATTACCTGTCACTTCTGAGACTCTTAGTTCTTACAATACCGCATTCTCCGAAAGTTATCTGAAATTTTTGAAAATGAATATTTGTAAAAATTTATTTATTTATTTATTTGGGAAGGAGGGAGGGGAGAAATAATGACCCCCGTGACACTTTCCCCTTCGATCAGCGCGTGCAGTAAACGCATCGACGTAAACCGCGACTGGTATTCTGGGAAGCTGCTACTCGACAGCGAAACGCCAACTGGTTCTCGTCTCGACCACGCGGCGTCGCTACTGTGCAAGTCTGTTACCGTGGCGCTGCTGGCGGCGTCCTGGCTACACTGCTACCTTCTGTTACCGGCTGTTAGCCTGGCACCGCAAGCGACGTCTTTCCCGCCAAAGTGAGAGAAGCAGCACGATCAAGCCAGCTTTGTGAGCTGTGCCGTTTTACTTGGGCTGTGTGTGTAGTCACATAATGTTGTTATCAACCAACATTGCCGCCACATGGCTACAATACGCGGCAATATTGCACGATGGCCGGCAATACTGGGATGGATGACGGAGGAAGGAAGGCTTTGCAGGTGTTCCCGACGTGCTGCCGGGAGTTGCCGGTATTGTCAACCAGGTGTCAAGAATATTTCTTATTGCAGAGCAATATCTGCCTCTGTCCTTATGTAAATGCTCCCGTCTCCCTCGCAGCCTTGCTTCCTCTTTGATCCGCCGCCTGCCCTGCACTGCCAGGTCACGTAAACGAAAGAATATTCTTTCGCTTCAGTTTCCAAACATTGCGCGCACACGTAGGGGGCATTCTATTTGTTTTTTGTCCACAGAAATGCAGAAATGAGCAAAAGAGACAACGATGAATTACATACTTGTCATGCGTACATCTACGACCAGAGAGTTATGGAACGAAGACAGGTGTCTCCAGAGGACATTCTTGCTGCTACATAGATTCTTATGACTTCTGATCTCTTTTTGCAAGTTTCGACACGTGTGGTTCCGACTTAATGGGCAGCAATTTGCTGTCTGTTTTTATTGCTGTCTCTTTCTATACATTACTTTTCGCGTCCCATAATTCTGGTCGTACATGTATCGCATTTATGTAATTCACAGTTCTAATTACGCAAATGACTTTAAAATAGCCGGTTGGTCGCAAAATAATAATTACTGGATGTTTCTGGACCCATTTATTATTCATTACGCGTTTGGGGTCTGCCCCTCTCCAGATGACCTAGCCACAAATTGGTAACAGAAATCTTTTTGTTTTACAGTCTTGCAAACTTACTCAAGTCTTAAAAGGCATGACTGAACAACGAACACATTTAAAACAAAATGCATACCACTTAGTATAGAAGGAAAATGCAAGTTTGACAAGAATTTCAGTTCATGACGAAAGAAACATAAGGCTTACTAGTCCACTCAGGAAATAACTTTATGACCTAACGTATGTGAAGCTTAGAACCGAGACATACGGCACGTAGTCCCACACGAGAGAGCAAGTTGATGCTAGATGTCGTAAGTGCTGTGGCGCTGTCGTAAATCGCCGATGCATAATTGCAAGTAATAGTGATTGCCCAGTATAAAATTTATACGCTTTTTTTCTTTTTCTGTTTGCAGAAACAGATCCACTACTGACAATTTGTTTATAATCAAATGAATAAATTAAAAATGTGGGTATCAAACAAAACATACATGCTTGTTCGTCTATTTTATAAAAGCTTACGTCTCAATTGACAGGAATAGCCTCTGGAAGGTGATGATGGACTTGGAATTTCCAATTAAACTAGTAAAACTCTGTAGAATGTTAATGAACGATAATATAACTTAGGTTTTGCTAAATGGAATCATCTCTGACCACGGAGAGAGTTGTGAGGAAACTGAAACTATAGCCTACTGGGATGCTCCAAAGAAATAAAGTTAAGGCTTTAGCGTATGCAGATGATACAGTGCTCATTGAAAAAAGTGAAACAGAGATTAGACAGTTATTTGTGGAGCTCGTAGAAGGGGTATCCAGGCTTGAACTATAAGTAAACGATCAGAAAACAAAATATTCGATAGTTCAAAGATGTAGAGATGAACAAGAGACATCCAGTCGCATCTGTTAGTAATCGCCAAATGTAAATACGGAAGTGTTAAACAGCTCTGATTTCTAGACGCAATGATAGACGAATCAGTGAAAACGAGAGAGCAAAATGCTGATGTCGCCTACTACTTCATACAAAAAACTTCTAGCGTCCAAACTACTGACAAGGAAAACGGTTGTGAAGCTGTATAACAAAAGCATCAGACGAGTCCCAAATTTCGCAGCAGAAATTTGGAGTTTAGATAAATGGGAAGAACACTAATTACAAATATTTGAGAACAAAGTTTATGGAAAAGTTTTTGGTCCATTCCGTCATAATGAAGAATGAAGAGAAGACACAATACAGATATCCACAGGCTAACATAAAACGCAACAATAATGAGCATAAATTCCAGAAGACTTCTATGGGCCGATCATCTGATGACAATGAAAGAGGGTCAAGCGGTTTCAACAATATTCATGAAGAAGTCTTTTTGTAATAGACCGAGGGTGAGACCCAGGAATTCATGGTTCAGTGAAATTAAAATAATATGCAACAGGATGGGCAAAAATAATGGGCAGGAGGTAGCACAAGACAGAAGCATTTTGAGGCAACTTTTGATATCGGCACGGTGGCTTTCAGTCCCTTAGAAAGCAAGAAGAAGAAGACATATCCAACGTCATGCACTGAACAGTGTCTTGCAGAGTGTGTGTGCATATGTAGAGGCAAGCATGCGTTGTGTGACGCTACGTCACATAAATGGACATTTGGAGAAAGGGAAAGGAAGTTTTTGTTGCGCGACTTGTGAATTATAAATTATTTCAAGACTGTGTACAAGATTAAAAAAGTTAAATAGTACCATCAAAAATCACAAACAGCGATGTGATATAAAAATAAAAGAACATTCTTTTTATCTGTTTAATGAAAATGAACATGACCAGAGACTATCGTTTTATTGAAAGCTCTCCTGTTTTTGTTTCGTCTAGCGGTAGGCCGCCATTGTAGTGCTGGATAATAATTAATGTAAGTTTTTCTGTATTTTTTGTAAAATATAATAGAAATTGTTATTAGAAAGTGCTTATTACTGACTTAGTTGTCACCTCTCATGATCGCAACCATTAATTCTCATTAACCAAGTTTTTACATAACTTCGTAGTGCAGGGAGCTTATCTCCCGCAGCAGGATTTAGTCGGCCATTCCGCTGACTGTATTACTTAATTAAAATTGCATGTCATAATATTAAATGTAAATGTGAGAGGTTTCTCTACCTTGATCTTACGATAGTTTCATAGTTAACAGAGTAAAAAAGATTTCGTTTATTAATATTTAGAATACTGAATGAGTTCAGAATGTTTCGAGTTTGGCCGCCTAACGGCAGATGAGATTCTCTCCAAGAAATACTGAAAATATTTTCATCCAATAACCTCCGCAATAACTCAGTTAACCTTTATGTAGTTTGGTACATAAATAACCAGTAGCCCCTGAGACCCATATTAATAATTACAGTTTTCTTTTCTAAATAGCAGCGCGCACGCGAACTATTTATTAGAAGGCGGTGAGTCGCGCGTCGTATTTAAAAAATATTATATCGTACGTACTTCGGGGCAGCCGATGTCCGTGCGAGTGTTATCGCGGTATAAGTTAATTAAAAGTCTCATGCTAGCCCACAATATTTCAAGCCACCCCAACCAAAATCATAAAAATGTAATTATAAAAATAAAAATATAGAATTGTCCCGTGATAAGTGGACCCACACATCCCGATATACACTTATACCGTGATAGTTGCCATGCTTTGTGAAAATTGCTTGCCGTGTGTTGCCTACTGCTAAGACATAACGATTTATGTGCGTGGCTTTAACTTGTTGCAGCATAAAAAAAATTCTGATCATTTTGTTTCGAACTTTATTTGTTCTGAATGACTGGAATCCAGATCTGCCTACTATGGAAACAACTGTTTTTAATATGTTTCACCACTTTTGTGCCATTGTCAGCGGCTACTTCATTCAGTTCTGTCAAATGTAAACATGTTTTAAGCAATAATTTTTCTAATGAAATTAAGCCTAAAAACAGTTTTTGTCTGTTGTTATTATTACCTTCATTTTTTTCTGCAATATTGGGTTATGCAGAACTCTCCCTCGCCCCCCCCCTTCCCCTCCGTACTTTACTGTTTATTGGTAGTTTGCCATAGTTCGTTTCGAAATACCTGTTCTCACCAACAGTCTCATCTGTTGTTGAAATGCACACATAAATACAATAAATGTTTTTGGGGAACTTTACACACAAGTTACACTTTTTCATTTTACAGCAAGTTGAAAAAGAGAGAGGGAGTGGTATTGAGATATATGTGTGCTTGTGATAAACCACGTCCCTCGAAAATTTCTCTCCTTCATACCTCCTCTGTGTTATCACAGTAACACAGATGACTTGTCACGGATCTAATTTGTACTAAGACTGCAGTAAAAGCGAGGTGCCTATTTGCCTCCACCGCCCTGAGTGGAATGCATAAGTTCTAAAAATGTTCACCAAGCTGCAGTCTTCTATAGTTGTTGTCTCCTATGCAGAAAACCGCAGATAGGTTGCGAATTCGTTACCTTGAGGCTGTAATAAACTCTTTGCGTAGAACAAATATTTTAGAAATAATTAAATTTCCAATTAATTTGTTTATGCGGGATGCCATGCGTTTTTTATTAGCATAACACGAGAAACTGCACAATTACAATCCACTTCAGACTCACAAATAATTTCCATTCTTCAACAAAATAATGAATCGCGTATTACCGTAATTCCTATCACACTGTTCTCAGCTACATTTCCGAATAACCAGAAATTGCTGAATACGTTTTAAGCAACAGTGACCGTGGCAGACAACATGTCTGTCCTCCAAAACTGCGGAACCAATTCTCATATTTACAAATCATGCGTTGCTAATAAAGTCTTAGCTGATGCCGACCGCAGCAGACAAAATTTCTGTCCTCCGAGACTGCCCAACCAGCTCTGTTGGGAGCGATCCGAAGATCACCGAAGTACTTCCTTCGTCTGCCTTTTCGTTTAGCAATTGTTTATTGTTCTGTTGGTTACTAATAATTGTAAAATATGGAATTTTAGGACGCTATTGAGAGACGCTTTAATATGGAATGCAAGTAAATACGCTGTTTATTTTTGTAATATTAATAACAGAAGATTATCATTTTGGCGCGCAAAGTCCGAGCATAGCAGCCAATCGCGGAGAAGGACCAGAATTCAGGTGGTCTTCTCACCGATACCCGTACGGAACAAACCATCTGTCATCGAGGCCTCACACCATGGTAAGTCTTCTTCCCACTGCTGCCTCCTCAACTGCTCTAAAAATTTGAAATTTGTGGTAAGAACTATGGGACTAAACTGCTGTCACCGGTCCCTAGGCTTACACATTAATTCAACTAACTTACGCTAAGGACAACACACACACCCATGGCGGAAGGAGGTTCAAAAATGGTTCAAATGGCTCTGAGCACTATGGGACTTCACTTCTGAGGTCGTCAGTCCCGTAGAACTTAGAACTACGGTCGCAGGTTCGAATCCTGCCTCGGGCATGGATGTGTGTGATGTCCTTAGGTTAGTTAGGTTTAAGTAGTTCTAAGTTCTAGGGGACTGATGACCACCGATGTTAAGTCCCATAGTGCTCAGAGCCATTTTTTGAACTTAGAACTACTTAAACCTAACTAACCTAAGGACATCACACACATCCATGGACGAGGCAGGATTCGAACCTGCGACCGCAGTGGTCGCACGGTTCCAGACTGTAGCGCCTAGAACCGCTCGGTCATTCCGGCCGGCGCCGAGAGAGGACTCGAACCCCGACGTGCGAAGCCGCACGAACAGTGACAAGACGCCTCAGAAACTCCTAAAAGAAGCACTTCTTGTACCTGACCATGATGACTGTAAAGCTAGATACATTACAATTTTACAAAGCGCTGTGTTTACGTTGTCGCTTTGTCTGCAGGCGCTATTGGCATTCGTAAAGCAATGTGACGCTAAATTTGAATTTTATTTATTTTCTCTTCCATTGTATGTGCGTACGCGAGCTTGTATGTGTATATGTGTGTGTCTGTGTATATTTATGTGTTCAGTTCACCTGTTTGTGTCGTCTTTTCTGTATTAACTCCTATAATGTGTGAAACAGTGTGCCGTTGCATAGTGCTCATAACCTGTTTTCTTTCTGCTAATGCCTTCAGTTTGTGGAAGATTTCTCTGTTGCAAGTTCGTAGCTGGATTTTACTGTTTTTAAATATGTTTCATCTTAGTCGCTTGAAGGTTGTGGGCTATTAAGTGGTCAGGAAGTGTTAAGTCTCCGTATTTGCTCTAATTTCTCGGATCTTTTCGTTGTGATCATTACGCGAGATATATGTGGGCGGTAGTAATATGTTGCCCATCTCTTCCCGGAATGTGCTCTCTCGTAATTTCGATAATAAACCTCTCCGTATTGCGTAACGCCTTTCTTGAAGTGTCCGCCACTGGAGCTTGTTCAGCATCTCCGTAACGCTCTCGCGCTGACTAAATGTCCCCATGACGAATCGCGCTGCTTTTCGCTGGATCATGTCTATCTCTTCTATTAATCCAACCTGGTAAGGGTCCCATACTGATGAGCAATACTCAAGAATCGGACGAACAAGCGTTTTGTAAGCTACTTCTTTCGTCGATGAGTCACATTTTCTTAGAATTCTTCCTATGAATCTCAACCTCCCACTATTTGTTTTATGTGATCATTCCACTTCAGATCGCTCCGGATAGTAACTCCTAAGTATTTTACGGTCGTTACCGCTTCCAATGATTTACCACCTATGGCATAATCGTACTGGAATGGATTTCTGCCCCTATGTATGCGCATTATATTACATTTATCTACGTTTAGGGAAAGCTGCCAGCTGTCGCACCATGCATTAATCCTCTGCAGGTCCTCCTGGAGTACGTACGAGTCTTCTGATGTTGCTACTTTCTTGTAGACAATCGTGTCATCTGCAAATAGCCTCACGGAGCTACTGATGTTGTCAACTAAGTCATTTATGTATATTGTAAACAATAAAGGTCCTATCACGCTTCCCTGCGGTACTACCGAAATTACCTCTACATCTGCAGATTTTGAACCGTTAAGAATGACATGTTGTGTTCTTTCTTCTAGGAAATCCTGAATCCAATCACAAACCTGGTCCGATATTCCGTAAGCTCGTATTTTTTTCACTAAACGTAAGTGCGGAACCGTATCAAATGCCTTCCTGAAGTCCAGGAATACGGCATCAATCTGCTCGCCAGTGTCTACGGCACTGTGAATTTCTTGGGCAAATAGGGCGAGCTGAGTTTCACATGATCTCTGTTTGCGGAATCCATGTTGGTTATGATGAAGGAGATTTGTATTATCTAAGAACGTCATAATACGAGAACACAAAACATGTTCCATTATTCTACAACAGATTGACGTAAGCGAAATAGGCCTATAATTATTCGCATCTGATTTATGACCCTTCTTGAAAATGGGAACGACCTGCGCTTTCTTCCAGTCGCTAGGTACTTTACGTTCTTCCAGCGATCTACGATAAATTGCTGATAGAAATGGGGCAAGTTCTTTAGCATAATCACTGTAGAATCTTAAGGGTATCTCGTCTGGTCCGGATGCTTTTCCGCTACTAAGTGATAGCAGTTGTTTTTCAATTCCGATATCGTTTATTTCAATATTTTCCATTTTGGCGTCCGTGCGACGGCTGAAGACAGGGAAAGTGTTACGATTTTCCGCAGTGAAACAGTTTCGGAACACTGAATTCAGTATTTCTGCCTTTCTTCGGTCGTCCTCTGTTTCGATGCCATCGTGGTCAACGAGTGACTGAATAGGGGATTTAGATCCGCTTACCGATTTTACATATGACCAAAACTTTTTAGGGTTCTTGTTTAGATTGTTTGCCAATGTTTTATGTTCGAATTCGTTGAATGCTTCTCTCATTGCTCTCTTTACGCTCTTTTTCGCTTCGTTCAGCTTTTCCTTATCAGCTATGATTCGACTACTCTTAAACCTATAATGAAGCTTTCTTTGTTTCCGTAGTACCTTTCGTACATGATTGTTATACCACGGTGGATCTTTCCCCTCGCTTTGGACCTTAGTCGGTACGAACTTATCTAAGGCGTACTGGACGATGTTCCTGAATTTTTTCCATTTTTGTTCCACATCCTCTTCCTCAGAAATGAACGTTTGATGGTGGTCACTCAGATATTCTGCGATTTGTGCCCTATCACTCTTGTTAAGCAAATATATTTTCCTTCCTTTCTTGGCATTTCTTATTACACTTGTAGTCATTGATGCAACCACTGACTTATGATCACTGATACCCTCTTCTACATTCACGGAGTCGAAAAGTTCCGGTCTATTTGTTGCTATGAGGTCTAAAACGTTAGCTTCACGAGTTGGTTCTCTAACTACCTGCTCGAAGTAATTCTCGGACAAGGCAGTCAGGATAATGTCACAAGAGTCTCTGTCCCTGGCTCCCATTCTATACCTGGTAGATTGAAGTCTCCCCCTATTACAATAGTATGATCACGAAACTTCTTCACGACGTTCTGCAGGTTCTCTCTGAGGCGCTCAACTACTACGGTTGCTGATGCAGGTGGTCTATAGAAGCATCCGACTATCATATCTGACCCACCTTTGATACTTAACTTAACCCAGATTATTTCACATTCGCATTCGCTAATAACTTCACTGGATATTATTGAATTCTATACTGCTATAAATACTCCTCCACCATTGGCGTTTATCCTATCCTTGCGGTATATATTCCATTCTGTGTCTAGGATTTCGTTACTGTTCACTTCCGGTTTTAACCAACTTTCCGTTCCTAATACTATATGCGCACTATTTCCTTCAATAAGAGATACTAATTCAGGAACCTTGCCCTGGATACTCCTGCAGTTTACCAATATTACGTTAACTTTTCCTGTTTTTGGTCTCTGAGGACGGACGTTCTTTATCAACGATGATAATGTCCTCTCTGGTAAGCCGACAGGTATTTTATCGTTTCGCCCAAGGGGGGGTCCCTCTAACCTAAAAAACCCCCGTGTGCACGCCACACGTACTCTGCTACCCTAGTAGCTGCTTCCGGTGTGTAGTGCACGCCTGACCTGTCTAGGGGGGCCCTACAGTTCTCCACCCAATAACGGAGGTCGATGAATTTGCAACCATTATAGTCGCAGAGTCGTCTGAGCCTCTGGTTTAGACCCTCCACACGGCTCCAAACCAGAGGACCGCGATCGACTCTGGGCACTATGCTGCAGATATTAAGCTCAGCTTGCACTCCGCGTGCGATGCTGGTTGTCTTCACCAAATCAGCCAGCCGCCGGAAGGAACCAAGGATGGCCTCAGAACCCAAGCGGCAGGCGTCATTCGTTCCGACATGTGCTACTATCTGCAGCCGGTCACACCCAGTGCGTTCAATAGCTGCCGGAAGGGCCTCCTCCACATTACGGACGAGACCCCCCGGCAAGCACACCGAGTGCACACTGGCATTCTTCCCCGACCTACCCGCTATTTTCCTAAGGGGCTCCATAACCCGCCTAACGTTGGAGCTCCCTATAACTAATAGGCCCGCCCTCTGTGACTGTCGGGACCTTGTCGGAGAATCGGCCACTGGCCCAACAGGCGAGGCATCCTGTGGTGGCTCGGAAACGATGTCATCACCACTAGGAAGCACCCCGTACCTGTTGGAAAGGGGTAAGGCAGCTGCCACGCGGCCAGATCCCACCTTCGCCTTTCGGCCAGGCACGCGCGAGCCCACCACTGTTCGCCATTCACCCTGGAGTGATGGCTGACCGGTAAGATGCTCACTGCCGGAAGACGCAGCGACATCAGGGGTTCCATGTGATTCCAAGGCCACCGAAGTAGGCATAGGTCTCACCACAGTTGCCCCAACGCCACTACGAGCCGACGCCTGCGCCTCGAGCTCGATGAGCCTAACAGACAAAGCCTCCACCTGCCCCCGAAGAGTGGCCAATTCTCCTTGCGTCCGCTCACAACAACCACAGTCCCTACACATGACTATGTTTACCCTACTCTATACGGTGACAAATTCCCAAGATAATCTTCTGATGAGCTACTCTGATAATCAAGAAACACTCACTGAAATACGAGACGCGAAAACTACGCTAGGTTTTCCCAGAAAAACTATTTAAAAGCTAAGCGCAGCAAATAAGTACAAAAACGCTTTATACAAACAGTACTCGCTGCTGCTGGTGCTCTCGCTCTGGCTGTCACAAGACAACTCTGTAACAAGACAATTCTGTAATAATGTTGTTTCGATGTATATTCTTTGCACTTTGCGATTATGTCTTGTCTTCTGCTATACGAACCTTACACGCAGCTGATTCAAAACGCCATATTTGTTTAAAAATGTGACAGTATGCATGTGATGTGTTACGACAGCGAAAGGAACCTGTGACAACTGGAGGTACTCTAATTTACTTATGTTTACCATTAAATATCAGTTTAATTTTCGGTCAGAAGAAATCCAAAACCATGTTCTGAAATAGTGTCTTGTTTCTGCACTAGACAGTGCCACAAGTTCCTCCAAAAAATCGTAACATAACACACACACAATTGTCATACTAACTGATGTAAATCCACCCGATGATGGAGGTTTAAAACTTTGTAACGCGTCGTGGAAATAAATAAAACGGTGACTGGTAACAGTAAACTTGTTGTTTCATTTAATGTCAGTAACAGTCACGGTAAAGCCAAACCTAAAATATTCACGGTATGTTGATAATTTTTACTTTTTGACCATCTAATTACAACTGAACGAAAACTATTTCATTCAGCTGTAATTAGACAGATAAGAAGTCACAATTATCAAAATACGATAATATGTTGGTACTGAAACGTCGTTTGCACAGCAGGCGGGCCTGAAATCCAGTAATTCAGTCTGTAAACATGGGAACTGCAAGAGGTTTAAAAGCGTATGATAAATAACGATTTATTAAATTATTTATTTGGTGTGTGTGACTACATGGTATAGTTTTATTACAACGACCGACAAACTTGTCACACGCCACTGCTTTATGCGCGAGGACTGCGGCAGTTTACCACAAGCTACGCGATAAGCTCGGAGAGGCACACACGCGGCATTCTGACGTCACCACGCCGCAAGACGCCACCGGTCGACCTTCACCGCAGTCGACCAGGCCCCGCGCATGCGCACTGGCCGCCGGCGCTGCTTCTCGAGCGGCGCGGCGCGGCGTGCGGCCGCCGCAGTCAGCGCGTTCCGGCTGCGCAACTGACCGAAACGGTGACGTGTGGTGTCAGGGTGTCAGCGCCGGCGAGGAGGTGCAGCGGGCTCGCGTGCGTGCTCCCCACACGTCAGAACCGCGTCAGTCGTCGATCACTTTCACGCCCATGAACGTCAGCCGCTCGCACGGCCCACCAGGGTCGCAGCAGTCGCGAGGAGGTCATCGGCTGTCGAGCCACGTGCTCCGACCGGCGCGCCGCGGCGCGGCCAGACCGCGAAGCCGGTGCCGTTCCTCCTCTCCTCGCCCCACCCCACGCCCTACGCGGTAAACGACTGGGGCGCTACACGCATTCATTGCGTGCACGGTCACGCAACCGGCCTCACGGAGAAGGTCGTGTGCGTCCCAACTGTGTCGCGGCAGACGTTTAACGGCGCCACACCTGTCTTTTGCTCTCTCTCGTGACAGTGGACGCTCAGCACAGCGAACGGCCGGCGTGACGTAGTAAACAGGACGGCGCGCCGGCGAGGTACCCGTGACGCAGAGGGCCCGTTAATTACCCCGCGGCAGTGGTCACGGGGAGCGCGTGTTTTTCCACCTGTGGGTACGCCGAGACCCGGGTGGCAGGAGCCGGCAGGAGGTCGCACCGCTGTCTGACGTTGCCGCGCGAGGCGCAAAATGGCGGCGGCACAGCTGATGCTCGCGCCTTCCGCTGTCACGTTCCCACTTGTCGTGTGCTCATTGTCCGAAGACAGTTGCACGGCGTGTAGTGAAGGCTCCGTATTATAGACTGCACCTACACATCTCAGCTGTTAATTAAGAAAAATAGTGGCCTCACTTTCTTATGTCGAAAAGAAATAACGTTTAAAACCTCATTCCATATAATACACCAAGTAATGTTAAGTCATTATTTCTTTTTGACACAAGAAGACAGTGCGTAAAGTTATCACCGACACCTTACACACTGAAACGTGTATTCTTATAGGACAACTATCCAAGGAGTTCCACCCAATAATATCCAAACAGCAGACTCTGTACACAATTTATTAAATTGCCAATACTAAACTCTTTTAAATAATAACAAATTCATATAATTTACAAAACTTAAATGGTTATAGAGTGATCTTTAAAAACAACAGCGGCGGCTTGCCACCATACAATCAAAGAACCTTTTACAATAGTGCTTTCAGAGTTCAACCAAAAGTCAAAATCCAATAATACGTTAACTTGGCATTACAATTTAAAATGATTTATATAAAAACCTTGAGAAGGATAATGGCGCTTGGCACCATAAAATGAAAGAAGCACAACACACAACCAATAAATATAATAACAAACTAACAATTTGATACAACCAAAGGGCGAGGGCAACTCCGAACGCAATCACAGACGAGCGAGCTGTCAACACTTCGGAGCCTTCTCACTAGAAACGGTCCGCGAAAAAAACCGCTGAGAGCTCCCCGACATGCCTCCCACAACTGCCCATCACTCACGCACCTTGGTTATGTTCTGTAACACACGACAGATAATATCAACACAAGATAAAATTCAAAAATACAGTATAACATCCCGACAGCACATGATAACCACGACGCCGTTAACTCGGGCGCTCTTAATAAGTGCCGGAAGTCAAAACACGCAGATCTCAATAAACAATTCTCGCTTCCTAAAACGAAACAATAAAAGCCAAGCGCACATGAATAGTCAAACCACAGTCTTAGAAGTGCCTTAACGACACCAAACGCGATTATTCCACCAAGTTAATAATAACACAGTAAAAAAAATACAGAACATACCACTAAATGCTGTTACACAACCAAATTAACTAGATCGTGTTGTTCAGGTCCCAGAAGACCACATATACCAAGCAGCAGTAATTCACTTTGTATATACTGTACAAAACCGCCCTTGTTAGGCAGACTTTACCTAACACATCGACTGCCAAATGTACCATACATGAACGCAACTCCGGGCAGGACTCCAGTTGAACAATTAAATTGGTACCAACAAATATCGTAACGAGCCACACACACAGCAAAAAGTTCCAACAACACCGTCCCACATCAGAATGAAGTTCAGAAACCGCTGCTGGAGCTTCCAGGGGAAAATCTGAAGAGCCAACCGAGGCCACACCCTAACATGGCAGACGACTCCAAAATTCAGAAACTAGTTGTCTCCGGGTCAGAGTATCACAGGACCCCACCGGACCTCCACATCAGACAGGCAGGAAAAACAAGTACGCCGACTCCAATTAATCACCACCGCATGGCGAGCACAGCGGCGAGTCGCCTCCGCCCCAGACCACTCTGCTCATATTGCGAGGCACAACAACCTTAGCGCTAGTCACCAGCAGGTCAGGCAGAGCGAACTTCACGTTCCGTGCAATCCCCGGGAAACCAACTACCCTCTCTCTTTCCGCCGGCCAAGGCAAACACACCCCAGCGACGTCATAGCAGATCGCCACCGGAGCGCCACCCGCACCAGAAAAGCGAACTACGAGTATAATCGATTACAGTGCGCGCTCTGAACAAGATCACAGGTTAGCGGCGCGCCCCCTGTCACACTCTATATACAGAGAAAGCGTTGGAAAATTGGAAGAAAACTGTCAAATTATAGTAATACCAATGAATGATAGTACTGGTACGGTTCTTGCACTCAACTTAGGATCCACTTAGCAAATAATAAATACACGAAACCCTCCGTTGCCAAATTTACCTTTATTGTAATTTTAATTAACGTGGAAGCCATAAAAACACCAAACATGGAGGCAATATGTACGCATCTAAACGCTACTTAAAAAAGGAATAAAATCAATTACATTTGTTTCCACAAGAGGAGAATACAACGTCCCAATTCGGACTTCGCTAACACATTTTACTGACATTAAATATAACAAGATAAATAATCATACATGTGATGAGAACAAATGCATAACACTATCAATGAGAATACGACTATATCCACGGTGGTTCGCGCCCTGTCAAGGGAGATACTCAACTTCAACATATAAGGTGATTACAGTAATCGCTAATCCCACTGGACAAACGCAGTAACGACATAAGCGAGACAAATGTACAGAAGGAGGATAGCCGGATGTGCCGTAGTAAAAAGGGCCACTATCAACCCCGTCAGGGCCGGCCGAGGTGGCCGAGCGGTTCTAGTCGCTACAGTCTGGAACCGCGCGACCGCTACGACCGCAGGTTCGAATCCTGCCTCGGGCATGGATGTGTGTGATGTCCTTAGGTTAGTTAGGTTTAAGTAGTTCTAAGTTCTAGGGGACTGATGACCTCAGAAGTTAAGTCACATAGTGCTCAGTGCCATGTGAACCATATTTGAACGCCGTCAGGACGCGACCCCCGTGAACACGTCAGTTTCAGCTACTTGCAACATACTCAGTCATTTGCAGCTTCTTAAAAACAATGAACATGAAAAGGCACAACGCGTAACACACTAATAAAATATAAACGACTACTTCACAGAACCAGCTCCTCTTTAGACAAAGCAAACAACAGAATATTAATAACACGTAAAATACTTCTAAACTATAACAAACTAAGGTACCACGTAATAGAACAACGTCTTGAGCTCATAGAATACTCTGACTTGCCTGTTTATAGGTCTTACAACTCAACAGTGTCAGCTTAAGCAAACCCGCGAATACAAAACTCGAAATATGACAGGAATAATGATTGAAGCCACTGACAATGCTAAGCTGCCACATAGAGGAGACAATAGTAATTTACAGCGGCACACAACCAACCTCACATCTCCAATTTAGTTTTCAACTTTGCATCCCTTTCCACATAGCTCTCTGTTTACACACTTCTATAACTTCTGCAACTAAAGAAGGGCATATAAATGCACATACAACTGACACAGATTTAAGCAAAATAAAACAGTACCTTACAATGGAACCTCCCCATCGCACCCCCCTCAGATTTAGTTATAAGTTGGCACAGTCGATAGGCCTTGAAAAACTGAACACAGATCAATCGAGAAAACAGGAAGAAGTTGCGTGGAACTATGAAAAAAATAAGCAAAATATACAAACTGAGTAGTCCATGCCAAGATAGGCAACATGAAGGATAGTCTGAACGCAGGAGCGCCATGGTCCCGTGGTTAGTGTGAGCAGCTGCGGAATGAGAGGTCCTTGGTTCAAGTCTCCCGTCGAATGAAAAGTTTATCTTTATTTTCGCAAAGTTATGATCTGTCCATTCGTTCATTGACGTCTCTGTTCACTGCAATAAGTTTAGTGTCTGTGTTTTGAGACCGCACCGCAAAACCGTGCGATTAGTAGACGAAAGGACGTGCCTCTCCAATAGTAACCGAAAACATGTGATCGCAAGGTCAAAGGTCAACCGGTTCCTCCACAGGAAAACACGTCTGATATATTCTATACGACACTGGTGACGGCATGTGCGTCACATGACAGGAATATGTTGTCGACCCACCTAACCTGTACACTTGGCGAATGGGTAAAAAGATTCTTCTACATTGCCCGATTTAGGTTTTCTTGTGGATGTGAGAATTACTCCCAAAAAAGTGATGAAAACATAAGAGTTTGTCACGTAAACTGCAACAAATGAATCCAACAGTTTCACAGTCGCACACTTTTCCCTGTGCTCTGTCAAAACATGTTTTTAACGTTTTCAAATTTTTCCGTGTGTAAACCGTCAAATCCTGCAATGTCCAAGCAAATCTGAACATGTCCTGGAATTTTGGAGAGCGAAGTTGATTATGTGTGAGTGCCTGAACTTTGATAATTGTCTGAAAATAAAAAATAAAATTTTACACTTGAAGGAAAACTTGAACCAAGGACCTCTCGTTCCGCAGTTGCTCACGCTAACCACGAGACCACGGCGCTCCTACCCTGATATGATACTTGAAGTTGCATATCATGCGCATGGACTACTCAGTTTGTATATTTTGCTTCTTTTTTTTATAGTTCCACACAACTTCTTCCTGTTTTCTCGATTGATCTGTGTTCAGTTTTTCAAGGCCTATCCACTGTGCCAACTTATAACTAAATCTGAGGGGGGTGCGATGGGGAGGTTCCCTTGTTAGTATGGCGCAAATGGCATCATTTGCTTTGCACTTGGGATATCTTCACCATTCAGTAATTCCGAAATACATTCAACAACGCGTGAGGGCAAGACGTCGCCGTGGTATCAGCTATTTACTTCACATAATTTCCTACACAGACACAAGGCAGACGAAGCGTTTTCACATGCAACAGCGGCGAGCATCACACATTTCCTCCGTCACGCCATAGACACATCTCAATTTCAGTGGTCAGGACAAGAAGCTATACATGTCCTCGCAGCAGAAAAGCCCCAAAACACAACAGTGCACCACCACGATACCAAACCTGAGGTCCCATCAAGTCACTGCCGGGATCTCTCGCTGATGCTGGCCACAGCATACAGGCGTCGTACCACAGGCCTCACGGCAAACGTCAACAAGCCACCTCCGACCCTGCGAATCCACTCCGCTGTCTCTTTTCTCGCCCCGTTAACCACCCGACCACCGGCCTGAATCGCGGAAGTCAAAGATGGTGACCCTATAATCGATGGCAGCGACGCCATTCTAAGTGCGAGAACACTGGCGCCAGCCGCGCCACGGCTCAAGTACTATGTACTCACTACAGTTCGCTGATGACCAGCCAATTTTGGCGCAAGATGAAGAAGGCATCTAATTATCACCAGGAAATTAATACAGGAGCAAAAAAAAAATGGAGCCTGTGTTGTAGGCTAATAAGAGGAACAAATGAAATTGGGCGCTGGAAGAAAGGGACGAGAATGGTTATAGATACTGAAGAGTACCGACATATAGGGCTAGAAATTGCATAAAATGTTGAGCAAGATAGGGAAATTAATTCCAGAATAAATACTATAAAGTTTACTGCTGGAACGTTAAATGGTATTTTATAGGATCAAAAGGTCAGAAAAGAAACACAATAAATAAAATCTTGGAAACAGTTATTAGAAGCATCACGACATACGGATCGGAAGTATGGACAGTTAAAGCCTACTTAATGAAACGATCGATGACAACTTAGACGGAATTTTTTGGAAGGTCTGCAGGGATACACAGGCGGGAAAGGGTCGGAAATCAAGTCATCAGGAAGAAAATGGATATCACAGGTTTGATTACTGACTTTGTGAAAGAAAATTCAAGTGGTATTGATATAGGAAAAAGATGTCAGAGGAGAGACTGCCACGAGAAATAATGGAATGGGAATTACCAGGAAGGGATAAAAGAGGAAGACCACCGGCCATATGGACATAAGGAATTACAAAAAGAAGAAGAAATATTTTAAAAAAATTACGGGCAGCAAGGCACAAATAGAGAATGAAAATTAAATTTGATATACAATGTTGCGTTACCTGAACATGTAAAGAAACTGTGAAATCAGGCATAATGATGAACTCCATTTGATTGGATTTGATTACAGCAATACGATGTCGAAAAAATGTAACGCGTTTATGGTTCTATTAATGGAGCACGTCTGAGTGTACAGCCGGTTCAATTGTCAAATACTGTGCATAAAAGGCTATTAACAACTCGAACGTACACTCTAAAGCACACCATTAATCATTCACACTGAAAAAATCCGGACAGCGTTATTGAACATAACAACACAGGTAACATTCAAAAATCTTAGAAATACTATATTTTGATGCATAAGGAGTACAGGCGAATTTTCTGGAAGAAATAGAAATACAGAGACAACCTTCATAACAGAACTTGTTGTGTCTTGAGTGAGCAAACAGAGCTAAGAAAGCAAATGTACCTGCAAATTTCATCCAACTTCTACAATCCTGTGCCGTCGAGAGAATATGTATACCACAATAGTTAGCCCAGTTAGTAAGAAACATCAAAACGTCATATTAAAAATTTTCAGTTTACATTGCACGGAAATTTCCTGGCAGATTAAAACTTAGTGCCGGACCGACACTCGAACACTTTCCCGCGACAGGCAGAGGTCCCGAGTTCGAGTCTCGGTCCGGTACATAGTTTTTTACTGCCAGGAAGTTTCATATCAGAGCACACTTTGCTGCAAAGTGAAAATTTCGTTCTGGCTACATTGCCACTATTTTTTTTAAAAAATTAAGTGTGCTGCGTCCATCACGTTTTAGGCTAAGAAAAAAGAGTCTTTCTACATATACATCTACTTCATTACTCTGCATTTCAGAATTAAGTGTCTGGCTTCAATCTATTTCTCTATCGATCCACTCTCGCCGAGCGCGCGGGAAAAACGAACACTTAAATCTTTCTGCTTTCTCTTATTGTACTGCGACCATTTCTCCCTATGTAGGTGGGTGCAAATAGAATATTTTCACCCTCTGAGCAGAAAGTTGGTGATTGAAAGTTAATGAGAATATCTTTCCGCAAATAAAATCGCCACTGTTTTAGTGACTGTCTCAATTCACGTATCATATCCGTGGCGCTCTCTTGCCTATTTGCCGACAGTACAAAACAAGCTACCATTCTTTGGATTTTTTCGATGTCCTCCGTCGATCCTATCTGAGGCGCATCCCACATCGCACAGCAGTACTAGAGAAGAGGGCGTACAAGCGTACTGTGGGCAGTGTCTTTAGTAGACTTGTTACATTTTCTCATTGTTTTACCAATTGAAACGTCCCCTTAGAAAAATTATACATGACTGTCCTTAAACTGACACACAATATTTTTTAGCGCAACGCAATCTGACTTTCAATAATCCCTACAAAAGAATGGCCCTGACTAACATTAACCTATACCTTTCACAAATCACTTACCTCACAAAAATCTTCGTTACTCGAACTACTGCAATACAGCGAGCGCCACTACTGCCAGCTAAATAAAAGATTCAAACTACGGAAGGCACTAACTACTGATAGGCATAGTTAGCAAATGAAAGATTTTAATAGAGAACAAACAATGTATTTACCTTAATAGTGTTGAAAAATCATTATATACATAGCAGTTCATGATATCCAGTCTTACAAATTTCAAAACTCTGCCATTTCTCTCCCCACATACACCACTGCTGGCGGCTCACCTCCAACTGCGCAACGCTACGCGCTGTTCACATTCAGCTGCCCAACACTACAATGGCAGACAACAATGCAAACTAGCCACAGACTGCACACAGCACAGCCAGCGACTCTCATACAGAGCGCTACGTGACGTTACCAATAAGAAAACCTAAACAGCCTACTACACAATAAATCGTAGTCTTTGGTTTGCTTTACCCACAACACTTCCTACGTGATTATCTCAGCTTAAGTTATTCATATTTATTTTCCCTAAGTATTTAGTTGAATTTACAGCCTTTAGATTTGTTCGATTTATCGTGTGACCGAAATTTAGCGGATTCCTTTTGGTACTCATGTGAATGATTTGTCTGCAGTAATATATATCACAGCTGTAGAAATATGTCTTTAATGTACCATCTTGTTCTTTGGTGTAACCAAATAATTCACTAGCTGATGTGACGCCAAATGTAAACAGATGTCTCAACCAGTACATCGGAGGAGAAGCTTACTACTTATCGGAAGCTCCAACATTAGTTCGGGAGCCCACACGCAACGGGAACATCTTAGACCTTGTAGCCACAAATAGGTCGGACCTTATCAACAACTTCGCCAACAGCCTTGGCACGGTGGTAACACCGGTTCCCGTCAGACCACCGAAGTTAAGCGCTGTCCGGCTGGGCTAGCACTTGGATGGGTGACCATCTTTTCTGCCCAGTGCTGTTGGCAAGCGGGGTCCACTCGGCCCTTGGGAGGCAAACAGAGGATCTACTTGATAGAGAAGCAGCGGTTCCGGTCTCGGAAAGTGACATACGGCCGGGAGAGCGGCGTGCTGACCGCATGCCCCTCCATATCCGCATCCAGTGACGCCTATGGGCTGAGGATGACACGGCGGCCGGACGGTACAATTGGGCCTTCATGGCCTGTTCCGGAGGCGTTCAGGTTTTTACCAACAACGTCAATATAGAAACGAGGATTAGCGATCATAATGTCATGATAGCAACTATGGTTACAAAAGTTAATAAATGAATCAAGAAGGTTAGGAGAGTGTTTCTGCTAGATAGAGCAGATAAGCGGTTGTTAGGATCTCACTTAGACAGTGAACTGGCATAACTTAGTTCCAGTAAGATGCACATAGAGGAATTATGGTCAAAGTTTACGCAAATTTTAAATCGTGACTTGGAGAATTATATGCCTAATAAGTGGATTAAGGACGGAAAATATCCACCATGGTTTAATAACGAGATTCCGAAAATGCTGAGGAAGCAGGCGATGTTGCACTCTCGGTTCACAACAGAACGTGCAATGATGACAGGCAAAGGTGTGTGAGGCGTACAACTACTACCACCGTTACATCTTAGCAAAAGTTCTGGCAGAGAACCTGAGAAATTTCTGTTTCTATGTAAAATCGCTAAGTCGGTCTAAGACTTGCAGCCAGTCACTTGTTGCCCAGTCTGGTGTCGGGGTGAAGATAGCAAAGCGAAAGCCGAAGTTTTAAATTTAACATTCGAGAAACCGTTTACGCAGAAGAACCGTACAACCATACGGTCGTTTGACCATCGAATAGACTCCCATATGGACAACATAGTAATAAGCATCCTGGGGTAGACAAACAACTGAAACAGCTGGAAACAGATACGTCATCAGATCCGGATGGACCCCACTTCGATTTTTCCAAGACCCTTGCACCCTTAATTCGTTTGCATTCATCGTGAACTCGCCCAGAGCAAAGTCACAAGCGACTGGAAAAAAGTTCAGGCGAGTCCTGTGTATAATGGGCAAAAGAAAAGACCTGCAAAATTCCAGAGCAACATATTTAACATGCGTTTGCTGCAGGATCCTTGAGCATATCCTCAGTTCGAATTGAGGAACAGTTTATTGAGACCGAGAAACTTATGTCTACAAATTAGCATGGTCTGATCGTGCGAAACTCAGCTTGGCCTTTTCTCTCATGATATACTGCGAACTATGGATGAAAGCCAACAGGCAGATTCCGTATTTCTGGATCTCCGGAAACCTTTTGACACGGTTGACAGTGTAGGCTGTTAAAGAAGGTACGAGCATATGAAATATGCTAGAACACTTCTTAAGGTATGGAGCTGCGTATGTTGTCCTCGACGGCCAGTGTTCATCAGAGACAAGGGTACATCTACATCTACATCTACATCTATACTCCGCGAGCCACCTTACGGTGTGTGGCGGAGGGTACTTATTGTACCACTATCTGATCCCCCCTTCCCTGTTCCATTCATGAATTGTGCGTGGGAAGAACGACTGCTTGTAAGTCTTCGTATTTGCTCTAATTTCTCGGATCTTTTCGTTGTGATCATTACGCGAGATATATGTGGGCGGTAGTAATATGTTGCCCATCTCTTCCCGGAATGTGCTCTCTCGTAATTTCGATAATAAACCTCTCCGTATTGCGTAACGCCTTTCTTGAAGTGTCCGCCACTGGAGCTTGTTCAGCATCTCCGAAACGCTCTCGCGCTGACTAAATGTCCCCATGACGAATCGCGCTGCTTTTCGCTGGATCATGTCTATCTCTTCTATTAATCCAACCTGGTAAGGGTCCCATACTGATGAGCAATACTCAAGAATCGGACCAACAAGCGTTTTGTAAGCTACTTCTTTCGTCGATGAGTCACATTTTCTTAGAATTCTTCCTATGAATCTCAACCTGGCGCCTGCTTTTCCCACTATTTGTTTTATGTGATCATTCCACTTCAGATCGCTCCGGATAGTAACTCCTAAGTATTTTACGGTCGTTACCGCTTCCAATGATTTACCACCTATGGCATAATCGTACTGGAATGGATTTCTGCCCCTATGTATGCGCATTATATTACATTTATCTACGTTTAGGGAAAGCTGCCAGCTGTCGCACCATGCATTAATCCTCTGCAGGTCCTCCTGGAGTACGTACGAGTCTTCTGATGTTGCTACTTTCTTGTAGACAACCGTGTCATCTGCAAATAGCCTCACGGAGCTACCGATGTTGTCAACTAAGTCATTTATGTATATTGTAAACAATAAAGGTCCTATCACGCTTCCCTGCGGTACTCCCGAAATTATCTCTACATCTGCAGATTTTGAACCGTTAAGAATGACATGTTGTGTTCTTTCTTCTAGGAAATCCTGAATCCAATCACAAACCTGGTCCGATATTCCGTAAGCTCGTATTTTTTTCACTAAACGTAAGTGCGGAACCGTATCAAATGCCTTCCTGAAGTCCAGGAATACGGCATCAATCTGCTCGCCAGTGTCTACGGCACTGTGAATTTCTTGGGCAAATAGGGCGAGCTGAGTTTCACATGATCTCTGTTTGCGGAATCCATGTTGGTTATGATGAAGGAGATTTGTATTATCTAAGAACGTCATAATACGAGAACAGGAGTGCCCCAGAGAAGTGTGATAGGAGCACTATTATTCTTTGTATACATGAATAATCTGGTGACAGGGTGGCAGCAATCTGCGGTTGTTTGTCGATGATACTGTGGTGTACGGTAAGGTGTCGAAGAGAGTGACTGTGGGAGGATACAAAACGAATTAGACAAAATTTACAGTTGGTGTGATAAATGACAGCTAGCTCCAAATGTAGATAAATGTAAGTTAATGAGAAATCAAACCCGTAATGTTCGGATACAGCATTGGTAGTGTACCGCTTGAAACAGTGAAGTCGTTTAAATATATAGATGTTTCAAAGCGATATGAAACGGAACCAGCGTGTGGTAATTGTGGCAAGAAACGCGAATCGTTCGGTTTATTGGGAGAATTCTAGGCAAGTATGATTCATCTGTAAGGGAGACTGCATTTAGGACGTTAGGACCTATTCTTGAGTACTGCTCGAGTGTTTGGAATCCTTTGTATAAGTCGGATTAAAGGAAGGAATCGAAGCAGTTCAGGGGCAGGCTACTAGAATTGTTACTGGTTGGTTCGAACAACACTCAAGCCTTACGGAGACGGTTCGAGGATTCAAATGGGAATCCTGGAGGGAAAGCGACGTTCTTTTCGAGGGACACTATTCAGAAAATTTATAGAACCGGCATTTGAAGCTGACTGCAGAACAGTCCTGTTGCCTCCAACATACATTGCGCGCAAGGACCACGAGGATTAGTTATGGGAAATTAGGACTCATATGGATGCATATAGATAGTCGTTTTTTCCTAGTCCTATTTGCGAGTGGAACAGGAAAGAAAATCCCTACTAGTAGTTCGGAGTACCCTCTGCCACGCGCCGCGGGATTAACTGCGGAGTATCGATGTAGATGTTGATCTTGTCGTTAGTCAAATTTAATATTTTTCTGAACAGTTTCGATGACTTTCGCGTAGAATGACGCTGTTTCGCAGTGCCGGCACAATAGAGAATTGGCAAAACAACCAAGTGCAAAAAATGGGTCAAATGGCTCTGAGCACTATGGGACTTAACTTCTAAGGTCACCAGTCCCCTAGAACTTAGAACTAATTAAACCTAGCTAACCTAAAAACAACACACACATCCATGCCCGAAGCATGATTCGAACCAGCGACCGTAGCGGTAGCGCGGTTCCAGACTGTAGCACCTAGAACCACTCGGCCACCCCGGCCGGCAACCAAGTGCAGTTTTTGGATTGATGAGACCTCAATGCTGTAATGTATTAAGAAACCTTTCCTCAAATAAGTACAGTGTAAATACTTTGTATCTAATGTAACTGTTTTTGTAAACAAGAAAACCGTAATAATCTATTAGACTACACTATATGACCAAAATAATAAATTTGTGGAAGAAATCGCACTGCCGTCTGACGATGGGCTCTGATACGAGAATGGTTAAGAGGAAATAAAGCATTCATCAAAACGTTAGGCTGCTGCAGAGTTTTTTTCTGTAATGATAGTTATGAAAACAGCCGCAGTGTTCTCAAACCATCATGGATGAGACAATGAGTAGGGTAGGAGTATGCGGTCAGTCAATCTGTTGAATACGTACACATATCGAGCAGTGTTCATCTGGAGGTGAGATGGTAAATATTATTTCCACTGTTTAATGCAGATTTCTGAATCTTTGTGTGTGGAGTGGTAGAGAAAACAAACATACCGAAAGATGAATTTTTGAAGAGGTGATAGATTTTGCTTTCGCGTTATTACTGTCACCATTTGATTAACATGCATAAAATATCAGTACAGCCCTTAAGATGCCATTTAAGCCCATCATGAGAGTCATTCTGTTTTCTGCTCTTTGTAGCTGTCACATCGAGCTTTCACTTAAAGAGATGTGTCTTTAGAGGCAAAAGTTTTTTGCAAATGTTATTTCTAAGTATGTGTATACATATGTGTGTGTATGTATGTATGTATGTATGTATGTATGTAGAAGAGTGAGAGCTATATCTTGTAATGTCAGTAAGCTTTGTTGCACTGTTATTCAACCCTCCGAATTTTTTTCGAGTGATTTTTTTGTGGAATGAAGTGAAAACTCGTACAAAGAATACGCCAAATATATAAGTTAAAATGCTGAATATTACTTTGTGCTTTTCAATAAAAACGAGAAAAATGAATAAAGAAAACAATAGAAACAGTAATGGAAAATTATATGATAGAAATCGGCAATTTACTGGCTATCGTAACTTCAAATTTAATGTTTTTCTGAACAGTTTCGACGTCTTTGGCGTAGAATGTCGCTGTTTCCGCAATGCCGGCACAGTATAGTTTATTTGGAGAGAGAATCGGCAAAAAAACAAAGTGCAGTTTTTGGACTCATCAATCTTCTGACTGGTATGTAGCGACACTTCACGACTCCCTTTCCTGTCCGATCTCTTCATCTCAGAGTAGGACTTGCACCATATGTCCTTAATTATTTCTTGTGTATATTCAAACCTCGGTCTCCCCCCGATGGTATTTACCATCTGCAGGTCACTCAAGTATCACGGAAGCTATTTCTTCATGTCTTAATTCATGTACTGTCAACCAGTCCCATCTTCTTGTCAATGTTTCCACGTATTTCTATCTTCTCCGATTCTGTGGATAACATCCTCATTTCTTATCCTATCAGACCATCAAATTTTCAACATCCTTCTATACCACCATATTTCAAGCGCTTCGATTCTCTTCTTTTCTAGTGGTACCACATTTCATGATTCAGTACCCTAAAATGCTGTGCGCCTGACCTACATTCTCAGAAATTTGCTCCTCAAATTGAGGCCAATTTTTGATACTAGCAGACTTATTTCAGCCGGTAAAGCCGTCTTTGCCTACGCTAGTCTTCTTTATATGTGCTCCTTATTTCGTTCGTCATACTTTTTTTTCTTCCAAGGTAGCAGGATTCCTTCACTTCGTCTGCTTCATGTTACCGAATGTTGGTGTTAACTTTAGCAATATTTAACTTCTGCTACTCCTCATTACTTTCGTCTTTCTTCTGTTTACTTTCAGTCCATATTCTGCACTTAGTAGAGTATTCATTTTGTTCCATATGTCCTCTAATTCTTTCTCACTTTCACTGTGAATAGCAATGTCATCAGCGTTTCAGCCCACTATTGAATTTATCTTTTATTTCCGTCACAGCGTCTTTGATTAATAGACTGCACAGTAGGAAAGAGAGCTTGCTCCGATGTCTTCCACCATTGTTATTCAGAGCATTTCTTCCTCGGTCTCCTTTCTAACAGTTCCTGTTCGTTCTCATAAGCAGTGTTTATTACCCTGCGAAAACCCCGCTCTGTTAAAGAGAGATTAATGATGTTAGCTGACTGCCGACCTAGATCTCCGCCAAATGGAACATTGCTAATTAAACTTTGCACAAATGGATTAATAAACGCTTATATATGGCTCAGCAATGGCTTAAAGGGTGGGGGTAATCACAAATTTTCACTAGTTGTACAAAGGGATGATTAACTGTGAAATGAAATTCAAGGGGACTTTTCTGATTTACTTATATATCTCTGTGTGCGTCGTGTAGACTGTATGTACACGAAAGTAATTACTGAAAAATGTGATTACTTAAGCCCCGTGTTGCATAATCGAATGAAAAGCGGTGTGGTTCCTGACATCGCAGTGGACAGTTTTCTACATCTGAAAGACACGCCAAAATAAAACCAGTAAAAATCAAACATCAAATGAACTAGTAAATTTCGTCTGAATAATTTATCTAAATTACTTTAATCGCTGATTTTCATCGATAACTTGAGAAACAAAACTCAGAGTACTAAAAATGTTTTATACATGGATACATCACACTGTTCGTTAAAATGTTACTTTGTATAACAAGAAAATAAATTCCAGTAAGCTATCTATGTAACGACATTGTTCTGTTTGTATAGTATAGCTGTATGGCTATGGCCTGAACTATTGTTGCACTTACCTCGCTATAGAAAAGTTCTCTCGAATGTAGGGCATAGCAAGCAGCACTTCAGCAAGGCAAATTAAAATGCTAAGATAAAAATGGTATTCAAGATTGAGTACCGGCACGTGCAATGCGGACACAAGCAACATAGAATTTCTTGCCTGGAAATAATTCTGGGTCCTAATGTTCTACAAAATGATTTTCTTAAAACCGTTTTATAGCAAAGAATTACTTTATAGATTCACTTTGAAGACTGTGAGCAGTACTGACCTTATACAAAAGTGAATGGTTCTTAACAGGTTGATGATTCAAAAATTTTACTTTCTACAAAAATTAACCTACCAAAAACTATCTCTGTTCTTTCACAAAAACGTTTATGTGTGGCGCTCTCTAGGTGTGAGCAATCCATGAGCTGTGTTACAACCAATTTTCGGTACGACAATTAATTTAATCAAGTATGCAATGCTGCTAATTTACTTTAAATTAATTCTTCGCTAAACTCTTTTCAGAATCCATAAATATTCCCATTATTATCTTATCCAGTCATTACCATTAAATATGTATTCAATATTTAGCAGCTCTACTCCAGATAAAAATTTCCCTACCATTCAGCTCCACCTCCGCTACCTAACAGACCTCGACTAATGATAATAATACTCCCTCTGCGAACGCCTTCAGACAGAGACGGTGTAGTAACACAAAGATCGCAGATCGACAGTGCTTTCTCTCAAATATGTGCATATCGATATATGAAAATAAGAAGTTAACAATTCTGCCATGACCAAGATGACATGCGCACCTCATAAGGGTAAAGTCAATACTTGAGTTTGTTACCAACAACTGATTTTTTTAGCATTGTCAAATAATTCAATAAATGTTTACTCTTGGTAAATGACAAAAAGTAGTAATAACATGAAAGAGCAAAATTGGAATGAACTGTGGTTGACTAAGTTTAGGACAGGCAAGTGAATGATGGAAAATTCAGCTTCCTAAGATATTAAAATCGATCGTCCGAAATCCTCGACTCAACGATAGCAACTACTTATCAAGCTCGAAATGCAAGTCAAATTATTACGCAGCTGTGGCTGCCCTGGCGGCCAAGCCGAACCTGATCATGAAATTATGGAGGGTTACTAAGTCCACCGTGACCTTTACCACCAGTGCTGTACGAACGACCTTACTGTCATTGATGTCAGCTCTCTAACGGTGGCCACCTGGCACCCATACAACCGAAAATCTCTTCTCGACCATGGTTCGCCACGGTCCAGCTTCGTGGACGTCATGTAACTTCTTTGATTTGCATGAGGCTGGGACACACACCTACATCAGTTGAAAATTATCGTGTCTGGACACTGCGACAAGGACACAACGGCAGTAGCAGATCGTAACATCATCATATTGGCATGTTCCAAGTACACTACTGCACAGTCAAACTTGTGTAAGAAATTGTTTGCGAGAGGTTACACCCTCCCTACTACTGTTCCTGTTTTACTCCATCAAACGGTTGATCAATATAGCTTTCGCACAGACTATTTGAAAGCCACCGGCATCCAAATTTAATTTAAGAGTTACGAGGTTTTCATTTTCAAATGGCATCACTCCGGTTCGTAATTGGGCGCTTGATTTTGTGTTTTAAGTTGTGTACAGGCCTTTATTTGTACCCAAAATGACAAACACAATACAATAGTGCCAGCAGGACAGACATAAAATTTGATTTTCATTGTTGCTCTCTTGCGCATTTTATGTCAGTATTCTGCTGGCACTATTGTACATACCGATGGTTGTATTGTGTTTGTCTTTTTGAGTTTTTCATTTATGTTAAGTATGCTGTATGATATAATTCTCACATTGTTGTCTGGTGTTATTTGCGCTTTTGTTCTTCAGCTATTGTACTGTTGTATGATGTAAGGTGTTTGCCCTTTAGTCTTTTGTCTTTTCTATAAGAGCACATGTATGTGTGTCGTAATTGTGGTGTCACCGCCAGACACCACACTTGCTAGGTGGTAGCTTAAATCGGCCGCGGTCCATTTAGTACATGTCGGACCCGCGTGTCGCCACTGTGTGATCGCAGACCTAGCGCCACCACAAGGCAGGCCTCGAGATACGATAGAGCACTCGCCCAGTTGTACGACGACATTGCTAGAGACAATACGGACGAAGTCTTCCTCTCATTTGCCGAGAGTCAGTTAGAATAGCCTTCTGCTAAGTCCATGGCTACGATCTAGCAAGGCGCCAATTGTAACAGTGCATGTATCTTACGAGTCGCATTTGTATAGTCAAGAGAGATGTATCACAAGGAGTCATTAAAGTTAAGTATAAAGCAGCTACGTACTTTTCTTGCTACCATTCAATAGTTATCCTGTTCCAGAATTCACGCCCGTCTGCGTTAGATAGCGTGCCTATCGGCCCCCTCAAAATAACACTGTGTCGGCACTTCTGTCGACACATCAGTAATGTTGTTTCATAGTGCTATTTGTAGTTTTGCTCCAATATCATTGTCATCACTGGCGTCCGCTATCAGGTGTTTGTCTAGTTACGCTCTTATTTTACTTTAAGAGTGGGTTTATATGCTAACTTCGTCATTTTGTGCTATTCTGCTTTTTTGCGATTATATTTCTTTGGCATTTTATAACTGTTCTTGGCTCTATGCTACTTGCAACCCTAAGCCAAAATAAAGAAATTAAAAAAAGTCTCCACCTGAAACATCCTGGCCGAAGTATCTCGGCTGAGATCGGAAATCAGAGTGTGACAAATCAAACCAAAAGCGTGAAGTGTCGAAGGAGCATAGAGCGCATCTGTTCAGCGAACATTCTTTCGCACCTCAATCAGCAATTGCCGATCACGAAGGCTACATTTAGCATTCCACCAACGAAAAATTAAGCTTGATCCAGTTTATCAGTTCTGATATTCATATCTCAAGCAACTTTCACAGAAGAAACCAACATAAATTTGAATTTCTCACTACAAACGATCCTGTCATTCACTTAAGGGTACGCCATTCTATTGATCTTAATTTTAAAAGAAATGAAACGTGACTCATACATACGCCACAGCGCCAAATCTGGATTGTATAGCAGATGCTGTACTGCTGAGCTTCAGCTTCGTAAGATTTTCTATGGTAACTCATGAAGAATGTGCCTAAGCATTACGTTCTTATAACGAAATATTCACCTTTTCCCCTGGAATTCCTGTTGGGTGCTTTAGAAAGTCCTCCTTTTATGAGTTGAGGTAAAAGCTGTAGGAAAGATAGGGGTTGGCTGCTAAAATTTTCTTCAATAATTTTTGTGCAAGATGGTTTCAGAGCCATTTTAATGCAAAATACCGCATAATGTAGAATCATTATTATACACTCACCGCATTTTTTCACTCACGGTCAGCTATTAGGAATATTACTGACTTACGATTATTCGCAGTCATGTATATCGTTACAGTGTACTCTACAATGTCACATGTTGTTACAGTGAGTGAGGGAAGTGATTACACGTATTGTAGCACAGGGCTCTCCAAATTACTCGACCACGGGGGCCACATACCAAGTCCTGAATTTCAGTGGGGGGCAGTTAACCATTTTCAGGGGAATTAAAGAAGATTGTTCTTTAACACAGACACAATGTTCCGTGAAAATCTCAGGTACACTTTATTACTCTTTTGTAAATTTTGTGAGCTGCATGAAAATCATCTTTTGAACTGGAAATTTTCTCAAACGGTGGCTCTAACTTAAGTTTTTTTTATGAGTAAATACCTCGTACATGTTCATCTCTCAGATTATTACTGTATTCAAATTTTCTAAATTTCAGGAAGGACTTGTTTGTCCACACCTGCAGGTTGTGCCTTGTACAGATAAACTTCAAGCAAAATATTTGACCTTGGGAAAGTTTTGCCCGGAAGAAACTTGTATAACTGAACAAGGCTTCCTTCTTTAAAATTATCCTTCAGTGCACAATCAACTTTGCACATCAGTGCTTTCCATTTGCAGTGCCGCCTGAACATCTTCTATTTTACAACAAAAGGAGTTCTGGAATACTAGGTTCATCTTGGAATGTGCAGCTAAATTTGAGAAACTGGAAGAGAAATCTTTCTTCAGGTCTCAAAGAAACTGTATTGCAAACAAGGGTGGAAAATCTGAACAGCGACTGGCAATTGGCGAAGTATGAGAATATTTTCTGTCTGACGTTGTGTTAAAAGAATATCTGTTTCTGTTTGAAAGTTTGAACGTGTGTATAACTGTCACAAATAACGTTGCCCTCTCCCTCTGCCAGGCACTTTAGTGTGCATTGCAGAGTAGTCATGTAGATGTAGACAGGTACTGAAGTGTTTTTATTCAGTTCATTCAAATGGAGAGCAGCATCAGCTGAGGTGCTAGTTACCATAGCCATTCTTTGTCTGACAGAACTTGGAAGGCAGTGTTTTTCTCATTTAGTAATATTTCAATCTCTGTTCTTAAAGAAAAAAAAAGACTGACAAAATTTTACCACACTTTAATCATCGTAATGTCGTAAGGTATGGGAGACCGCTTGACGAAGATTCTACCAAAAAGATAGCCTCACTTGACGTTATATATAAATTATAAGTAATATCTGCAACTCGATGCGCCATTACATTTGCTGAAAGAGTAACTACTTTGTATTGTTTGGTTCTGTCGGCAAACTCTTCTTCAGCTGTGATGCTAATGCATCTCTTTATGTAATCACCATCACTGAATGGTAAAAATTTTCTAAAGCCAAGATTGCATAAAAATTTCAACCGTTTTCGACAGATTTTGTTTTTATCTTCAGGTCATCAAATATTTTTGTTATAAAATGTGTCCTTTTTGAGTTGGACCACATGCCAAGTCGTCATGTAGATAAAATGTGATACATTATATAAAGCTTTGCTATAAATAGAACATTTAAATTCAAAAATCATGTTGTTCTCATGGCCATGTCCATATATGTAGATCTCAAAACATGAATGTTATGTCGTTAGGTACCTTATACGCCGTGTAAGGTGGATGTTCAATGATTAGAAGAAGTCCAACTAACGTGACACGTGTCCTTTTTTGGCTTTAGAAAGTTTTCATCAAGTAAAACAGGTCGCTCTTTTTGATTCTCAACATGAGAAAATTCAGTCAACGGATGGCTTGACATGTTTGTTGATTTTGTTGACAATTCGTTAACTTATTTTCATAACAGCTTCACTTTCCTGTAGACGTTTCCTAAAAATGTTTTATTGAAAACTGCGTCCATGTTTCAGTGTTTCAAGATTACGGCCACGTCCCTTGTTCTTGAATTTATCAAACTGTGCACATTGCTTTTTTTAATAGTGGTGACGAATGTTGTATTCCTTAAGAACAGTAATAATTTCATTGCAGATGACTGAAGGAAGTTTGTTATCTTTCTCTATAACGAAATATTTCACGGCCCGTGTTGTACTGAATATATGATAAGCATTGTCCACTTTTCTCTTTTTACTTGTAATAGACCTGTTGCACACGTATTCGAAAGAAAGGAAAACTGTAAATAATAACACAACAAACACAGTCACCAAGTCACAGACAGCTGCAGGTAGAATGCACCTTATGGGATCTCTACGCGCTTTGAACTGTGCAATGTTATCCTTATGGGATCTCTACGCGCTTTGAACTGTTCAATGTTATTAAAGACCTCTATACATGAGCGGGAAAAATCATGCGCTACTTTAAAAAGAGATCTTCGCTCTAGCGCAGGCCAGATTAAATTTTTTCGCTTGCCGCATCCAGCCCGCGGGGACGATTGTAGACACCCTCTGGGGGCAATGTGTTGACTGGAAAAATGCTGTTCTGCACATCTGATGCTTATTCGGCAGATATTGTTACTGGGTGCTTCTACCGCCTTTTGCTATGGAATTCAAACGGCAGGCGATTGTATTAACTCAATAGCAGTTTACGTTCCATCTAACGGTTTAAATTATTGCAGTTTGATGAGGCATAAATAAAAATGGAAGTTAACATCAGTTTGAGCAATTTCATGGCGGGAAAATTTCAAACGGGACACTAAAATAAATGGCAGTATTTCTTGGAGTTACTTATATAAATTGTGATTATTTATTGATTTCTGAAAACGTGACAAGAAATCATTGTTGATTTTCAATTAAGTTTTTCACGATTATTTATATTTATGTAAACATATAGCACCTGGAGGCGAGAGTGGCCATTTGCGTGTTAGTTATGCATGTGTGTATTATATATTGTTTACCTGCTAATAATCAAAACATACCTTGGAACCATGCAGTATGCTGTACTCCTTACGGCGAGAGGAGGACTGTGACACTTGGAAGTGGCCATGGGGCACGTACGTCCACGACGGCCAATCGGATCATGCGATTTTGTTTGCATTACCGTGGCAACGTCCCAGTGTTGCCGTAGGCGACCCTCGCTTTCACTCAGTGTTGCCGCGTACTTCGTTCAGGTTTGTTTGCGTGTGTGCGCATTCCAGCAACTCTGTGAATTTCTTGCCGTGTGTGTGGAAAACGGCTTCCTGTGGTGCAGAGAAGAGAGTCTTTTGAAAAAGGAGCTCCGCTGAAATCTCAGGCATGCGAAGTTATAACTACAGATTGCGTCTTTGCTTTGAAAAGACGATTGTGGTCCTTGGATACCAGTGAGTAAAGTGAATGACGGGGTGGCAGAAGCGGTGAACATCCCTACAGCGACAGTGAAGAGAACCACAAATGATGCAGAGGCTGCCAACTCAACGGAGAGCCCTGTTGTTGCGACACCTGGAGTGTCAAGGAAGAAATCGTGTCATGTGACTTAAACGGACAACTTTGATGAAAACGCGATCAGGCAACATAAATAAGCGCATTACGGAAGTACCCAAAACTTTAAAAGTTGATGCGCCACTGTCGGACAGTGGTTTGTTCTCAGGAAGAACGACAAGTCTCTCCATTGTTTTAAAAAATGGCTTACGGTGGAAAAAGTTTTCAGGAAGAAAAGTTCTAACGGTGAGACATTGTGGCATAGAGAAGTCGTTTCCTCAGTGAGTTGGTAGCAATGAATACGGAGAATGTAGTATGGACTGACAGACCAATTTCAACGTGCGTCATGCAAAATCCGTCTCTTAGACTCACGGCGCTCCCCACGGACATATCAGCCAACCTGTTCATGCTGGCTCTATGAGCGGTTTTGTGCCCGTCGCTATGGTGAGGTTTCAGAGAAAAAAAATGTCAGCTACCACGAGGAAATGGGTGCAGATACATTTAATTACTGTCTCGTTACTCGTTTGCTGCAAGAAGTCAGTTCTAGTACTGGTTTTCTAATGGATAACGTACCGTAGTATTCTGTGTAATTAAATTAGGCGCCAACGGCTGGTGCAAGGAGAAACGAAATAGTCAGCTGGTTGAAAGATAGTAAAATACGCTTTGAACAGAATATGCGAAAAGCGGAACTTCTGGATTTACTTAAATGATACAAGCCACAAAAGACCCAGTATATAGTAGGTACGTTAGCGGAGAACCGTGGCCACAATGTTACACGTCTTCCACCGTACCACTGCCATCACAACGCCATCGAACTTGTCTGGGCTCAAATAAAAGCACATTTAACGGAGCGAAATAAAAGCTTTACGCTGCGAGATACAGGGAGGCTGTCACGTGAACAATGCTAGAATATTGGAAGAACGTCGTGAACCGCGTGTGAAAAAAGATTGCAAGGTCGAACATAGAAGGAGGAGGAGAAGAATCCGTACTAAATATTGTAATTTCTTTATCAGACGATGGGGACAGACGCAGCAGCGAAGAAGATGCCGAAGCCCGTGTGTTCGTAACGAGAGATAATCAGATGACGATGGTCTTGGAGCTTCCGTTCTCACGCACGAAAATAAAGGTAACGTCTTCATTCCACAAATTACACGTAACATTAGTGCATTTCGCTTTGCCCTGTTAATGTCGAAAATCTATTTAGGTGTATTTGTGTAAGGACGCAAAGCACATGAGACGATAAACATTTGATTAAGGAACACATCGCTCAGTAGGATGCTGCCGACAAGAGCACTGGAATGAATCGTGCGGCGTTGTTAGACTCTTGCCCTGACTGCCCGGGGGGGAGGGGGAGGGGAAGGTCCTTCACCTCGCTCCCCGCCCCCCCCACACGCTGGCCCACTGCACTTCCTTGTCGAATATTGGCAACTGCGCTGCCAACTGTCGCAGCTCCTGTGAACCGCGCGACCGCTACGGTCGCAGGTTCGAATCCTGTCTCGGGCATGGATGTGTGTGATGTCCTTACGTTAGTCAGGTTTAAGTAGTTCTAAGTTCTAGGGGACTGGTGACCTCAGATGTTAGGTCCCATGGTGCTCAGAGTCATTTGAACCATTTTTTCAGTTCCTCTTTCGCCTTACGGAGTATAGGCCGGTATTACACTATCGTACTTCTTTGCCAAAGTTCTTACTTTCTTATCGGTGGCTTGGGCCTTAGTGATCATATGCCTGCTCTACACTCCTCCTCCATCGTTCCCGGTTGCGAGCCTCCTGCCACCACTCGCCCGCTCCTAGTCCCATGTCCTCGGTGTCCTTGTCAATATTGTCCTTCCATCTTGTCCGCGGCCGTCCCTGGTACCTCCTTCCAGCTACAGCTCGCAGAAACACATCATGGGGTATCCTCCCTTCATTCATCCTTACTACATGTCCAGCCCAGGTCAACCTTCTTATTCTTTTTAGAATGTCGGGCTGTGCGTAAAGCTGTTTTAATTCTTGTTTTTTTTCGAATTCTCCATTCCCCTGTTTGTAAATTTATCACAGGACAATATAATTTTCGGAGGATTTTTCGTTCGAAAACAAGTAGTTTCTCTTCATCTGTTCTCCTAAAGGTGAGGCTTTCACAACCGTACTAACCACTGGTATAATCATACTTTGATACATATGGCTCTGAGCACTATGGGACTTAACATCTTAGGTCATCAGTCCCCTAGAACTTAGAACTACTTAAACTTATCTAACCTACGGACATCGCACACATCCATGCCCGAGGCAGGAGTCGAACCTGCGACCGTAGCGGTCGCGCGGTTCCAGACTGTAGCGCCTAGAACCGCTCGGTCACTTCGGCCGGCATACTTTGGTACAGCCTGAGCTTAAAACTTCTTGACAGGGATCTCTTCTTCAGCACATCCTGAAGGTTAAAGTATTCTCTGTTGCCTCCGACAGTTCTTGCATTTATTTCAATTTCACAGTGATTCTGATCACTGCAGAGACTACCAAGGTATTTGAAAGTATTTGACCTTTTGAAACGGAGACTGTCCACCGTAAGCGGGTCCCCATCTATCGCTGACCTGCTGAGGACCGTGTATTCTGTCTTGTCATCACTTACTTGCAGGCCTGCCCTACTGGCAATCTTGCAGTACGAGCCTGCCATTCTTCTGAGCTCTTCTCCACTACTGCTGATTAGGATTATATCATCCGCGTATGCCAGTCTAATCACTCACATGCTGTCTAGGGGTATTCCAATGGGGTTAGTTTTTATAAATTCCCGGTTTGTTTTTTCTAACACAAGGTTGAATAATATAGGGGAGAGAGCGTCTCCCTGTCTGAGACCGGTTCGAACTTCGAACTGTTCTGATAGACCGGTACTTGTCTGCACTTTACAGAGTGTTCTAGACACATTGGCACCAAGCAGATTATTTTAGACGGAAACTGAAATTCCTTTAGTACTCTGATTGTAGTACCCCCGAGTACGCTGTCATAGGCTTTTTTGAAGTCAATGAAGAGCGTGTGCATGTATGTATTATATGCGCATGATTTCTCCGTTGTTTGCCGGCCGGTGTGGCCTAGCGGTTCTAGGCGCTTCACTCTGGAACCGCGCGACCGCTACGGTCGCAGGTTCGAATCCTGCCTGGGGCATGGTTGTGTGTGTGATGTCCTTAGGTTAGGTAGGTTTAAGTAGTTCTAAGTTCTAGGGGACTAATGACCTTAGCAGTTAAGTCCCATAGTGCTCAGAGACATTTTTCTCCGTTGTTTGACGTAGGGTAAATAGGTGGTAAAAGTTCATATGTCAAATATTTATGCGAAAGAAATTTGATGGTGTAATAGGGAACTTTGCCAGATCTCGCCTGTCGTCAAACAAATATGATCAAATCTAGGTGAAAGACCAAGAAGTGCAAAATGGTTCAAATGACTCTGAGCGCTATGGGACTCAACTGCTGTGGTCATCAGTCCCCTAGAACTTAGAAGTACTTAAACGTAACTAACCTAAGGACATCACACACACCCATGCCCGAGGCAGGATTCGAACCTGCGACCGTAGCAGCAGCGCGGCTCCGGACTGGAGCGCCTAGAACCGCACGGCCACCGGAGCCGGCAAGAAGTGCAATAAAGCGCAGCTGACAATAGCAATGACGAAGTGGTTAAGTGGGTTACGATGTTGGCCTACCCTGTAGCGAGCCGGGTTCAAACCTCTCTCGTGCTAACTTTTTTTTTTTTAACACTGTTTGCTTTATTCAAATTTGTGTTTGTGTTGTGGTGTAACGTCCGTTTGCAACAGCGAGGTGTAAGGTAGCGACCTATACGACAGTTGATTCTGCACGACTACTGTATTATCAGCCGAAAGGAAGTGCCTCTAAAACTGGAACCGCAAACGTTTGACGACAACTGAACCGAAATGGTGAAAACCTAATAGTTTGTCACATAAGCTGCAACAAATGAACGCAACAGTTCCTCAATCGTACAGTTCCTGTCTGCTCTGTCAAAGCATATGTTTTTAACGTTTTTGAAGCTGCATTCCGTTTTGGAAGTCTTGCTTCTTGAATTCGTTTGTTGTCACTATTCATCACATTTACTTGCGACGGTAACGTATTCTTACCATATGATTCGTATTCTGTAACCAATATAAAGTATGAGAGGTGCCAAGGCTACAGAAAGAGAGCAAACATTTTAGTGACAGGACAGACAGTTCATAATGTTATGAATTAAAAAAAAAAAGATTATTGGCAGTAAGGGGTTGTGAACATGGCTCGTTGATTTGAGAAACAAACATCATGGCCACTTACCCATAACGCCTTCGGCATTTCAGCTTACCCTTCATTGCACTTCTTGTTTTAGGACGGTTCACTGTTCTATTTTGCTTCTTTTTCATAGTTTAGTACACCTTCTTCCTGTTTCCATGCCTGATCTGTGTTCAGTTTCATATGGGCTATCGACTGGGCCATCCTACCACTAAACCTGAGAGAGGTCCGATGGGGAAGTTCACTCGTCAGCGCCGGACGAGTCCACGCATCTGTTCCGAAGGGGCGGCCGCATCAGCTGCCCGTCGCCAACACACCTGTGAGCTTCGTCCGCTAGGAACGAAACGTCCTCTGTTCGCCTGGGCTACAAGCGAGAACAGAGGAGTACGCACGCCGGTTGCACTGCAGAGTTTCGCAAACGGTTTTAAAGAAACTGTCCGGTACCAAAATTGTCACACATCTCATAGCCAGATTCTTCAGCTTCATGATGAACTGCCCAGCATTTCATGAGTGGTCACACTTACTGTGATATCTCCGTATTTAATAATGTACTGTGCGAAATTCGAATACCTTGCAATGAAAACTGGGATCGCTATGAGTTTGCGTTTGGTGCATGTTAGTTCACACGTTGCTACGTACGGAATGGAGCTAACATATTCAGTTTTTCTTTAAACTTGAAACGTGATCTATATCAATCGTCCATCAAGAGAAAATATATTGCAAATATAGTGCACTCACTTCCGATCGTCTGCGCAAACGATATTACGAGACTGAAAGCGAAATGTTCATAACATACTTCAGATCTCATAACGGTTTGAGATACCGAAACGACTTTTTGGCAAATGATACCATGCAAAACAGTATTTTGCCACATAGCTAACATGTGTAACTTTATCTGCTGTGATTTACGAGAGACTGCAATTTTTTCAGTGAAATAATGTAATTCTTCCATTGTCTATCTATAGCTGGTGAAATGAGAATTAGTGTGACTTTTGTAATGCCATAAATGAAGAAATCACACGTTTATTTTTACACCAAGCGTGAGCTTTTCTCAAGTTAATGACCTTCACTTTTCTATAACTGTTTGATTTATAGTGGACTGTTTCAGGATTCTGTAGCACTTGCAGCTACATTAGCGTGTTAGCGAGATGAAATTGTTGTGTTTTGAGAAAAGAAGCAAAAAGCGAAAGAAAAACTGGTGTACAAGACGGGCGAAAATAAATCGCCATCTCTGAACCAATTTCAGAGTATCCATGTACCCACTGCGTTATTAATAATAAATGGACTTGTCGAATTCTTTTTCGTTCTGACCTAATGTGTTAATACGATCTTATGCAGACTCGCTATCCGTAACTTCACACTTCTGCCCGATACGCGCTTGTGCGAAGGTTTATGCCCCAGATCTGGGCATACGCTGTAGAACCACACCTGTCCTAATGCGATGTCAAGTCTGCAGGAGAGCCCCCCCTCCCCCACCCCCCTCCCCAAACACTACCGTTGCCCCTCCCCTATCGCGACTTCTACGCAGCTAGCGGCGAAGTAGTATTACACGCATTCTTTTTCTTGCATTGCTGCAAGGAACCTGTTTCCAAAGTTAGTAAAAGTACTTTTGGAACACCCTGTATACGTAACGTGTGTGTATTTTTTACATTAAAAAAGAGCAACAAATCCTGAAGGCACCAAAAACACTGCGGCAACACACACACAAGTCTCAAAAAATTTCATCACACACGAAAAATACACTTGATAACAGGAATTTTTTACCGTTACGTGCGTGGCTTGCCGAAAATAAATATAGAAAAAATAGTGAATGCAGCATTAAACGTTATTTTATAATAAAGAGAAGAGCATGATAAAATTAACGTGTACTGAATGGGCCAAGGTCGCGGTTGTGTTGTGACGAAAGCTGCCTGTGAAGTTTTCAACCAGCACGTACTACTCTGTGCAGAAAGAGACTGTACCGAGAAACGTGACCAAGAAATCTATACAGCTGGCGGTGTCGTCTAATGAGTAAGGTTTCAATACCGTAATAAAGCGTGTATGTATAATAAGTGTGATTTTATAGTTTGACTGATTGACTGGCACAATGTTTTTATTTTTCTCACAGCGATAATTGAGTCCTATTACCTACCTGTTCGAACAAAGCAGTCAGTGAGGCAGTTTTCATCAACTACATGATTATTATTCCTGTCGCAGGTGCCCCAAACATGCTTTCGCCGTGCTGTCATTTTATTTCGAAGTCACACATGGTTGACGAAAGACGGGCGGCAGCGCCAGGCTAGCAGGACAGCCGCGGAGGTGAGCGAGAGTTGCGCATGCGCAGAACGCAGTCCGGGACGGCGGCGCGCGGCTCGCGCCGTTCAACTCGCCGGCGATCACTCGATAAATACGAAAAAGCCGGGTAGCGAGTCCCCGAGAGGGCCGGCGGCGATTAAAACAAAATTATTATCAAATAATTTATTTTTATTAAAAGTCCCGCGCCACTTTCCCCGGTTTCAGGATTCCGTTTTCCGGCGTTTTAGCAAAATTTTTAAATAATGTATTAGGGTGTGATGCGAGGCGAAGAAGTGGCCAGTCGGCGCGGCGCGGCGGTGTCCACTGCGCCGGTCCGGACCAGTGCTGCCCCCACCACGCCCGCTTCCCTCCCCCCCTCCCCGCCCCTCTCAGTAAAAACACAGACGCAGCCGGGAACTCTGCTGGCACGTGCGCGGCTGGAGTGTGACAACTGTTAAAAAAAACACACGGAAGATGTAGTCTAATGAACACTTTGGGCGCGTATGACGCACACATGACATACAACACAGATGCGCTCGCCGAGCCGGTTTCTCGCTGGACTTAAGTAACCATGTACGCGTGTGCGAATTTCACACATGGAAGTGTGTTTCATGGTCTTCAGTGTAATATAGAGCCTGATACCAACAGCAGCATGCAGTCATACATAAATATATCGATTACACGTAGCAGTGTCCTGTACGTAAAACACGTCTTCGGGGTGAGCTAAACAGTAAACAAGTGCAGTTGTGACTACGGAAAACGCACCGCCAAATCAGCTGTGCATCAAGTGTGTCAGTGTACCCTCGTGAAATATCACGATAAAAGCCCATGATAAGCCGACCGAAGCGCCACAGTTGCAATAATATTGTGATCGACGACCACATTATATCAAGATATTACTGACATGACGCAGGAAATTAAACAAGCTGTTGTGAGATGGCAGCCTTAAAACAAGCGTCACGTGATTCAGCTGTCGGTTACGTCAGTATCTTCTTTAATAACAGCTGACGCATGAGAGTTTCGGCGAACACTGTATTTTGTGACGTAAAAATTGTTATTGAAAACTTCGCTTGATACAAAAATCTTGGATTCATTACAAAGTAAAGCTAGTATGAAAGGGCCTTAAATAATTAGTAACGTACGATTTCCGCTGAGTAAGTCACCTTGTCAAAAATACGTCGTGTAGATTACAAAAAAAAGAAGCAACATTTCTTGCTAAAAATCTTTGTGTCATTTAAACAGGTACCAGAAAGCTTCGTTAAATAGTTGATGATGGGACAGTGTATTGTCGTGACTGCTTATCCGATCGCCAAAGTTTCAAGTCATGCAGCTAGCTATCTGGCATTCCCGGAAATGAGGTACTGATCGTTGATATTCTGTTATCAGCTACGCTCGACGTACCACTTGCGTCATACAAAAAAATGTGTGTGAAATCTTATGGGACTTAACTACTAAGGTTATCAGTCCCTAAGCTTACACACTACTTAACCTAAATTATCCTAAGGACAAACACACACACTCATGCCCGAGGGAGGACTCGAACCTCCGCCGGGAGCAGTCGCACAGTCCATGACTGCAGCGCCTAAGACCGCTCGGCTAATCCCGCGCTGCTTGCATCATACAAGTTGACATGGAAGTCACTTAACAGTTATAAAAGTCTTCCGTTTTGTGGTGAGCATAGTCTCGAGTGTTACTGAGATAATATATAATGATTTAACATTTAGTGCCTATTGCGTTTGTCGTAACACACCACTCGTGGGTTTTCTCCATTTTTGTAAGATGATCTATTCTGCGCATCTTATATATGATCTAACCGTCGTACGTGGAAAAGGTATTATACGAGGATGCAAATTAATAGCGAAACAGAGTTCAGGTTCAAAATAATTAGAGGTAGTGTTAATAGTCACGTATGTAATGTGGGTAGATTTGCTCACATTTGCCTTTAGTGCACATCTGTGTCGTTCGTTAATTAGACGGAATTGCAAGTAATGGAACGAAGTGGCTTACCACCTACCCCCCCACGTGTCCCGCTATTCCGGATATCGACCTCGTAAATTCGCAGCGTCAGAGGCGCAGCCATTCGATTCTTCCGCGCGTGGTAGGTGGCCACAGCCGTTGGGAGGACAGCCATATTGGTGGGCGCCGCCCGCCGCCCACCGGCGCACATTTTCGGGGCAATTTGAAGGCCGGCAGGGGTCCTCGCCTAGCAGGTGAGCAGCCGGCGCGCGGAGGTGGCGGCGCGGCGCGGCGAGCCGGCGCTGCAAACCACCTGCTGGCGCCGGCTGTTAGCCTGGTGCCTCTGGCGGCCGCTAGGCGGTGCTGGCGGCGGGCCCCTCCCAGCGCGCCACCCTGCTCCACCCCCTGGCGCGCCCCGGGCGGCCGCGAAGGCGTGGCGAGGCGCGGCCCACCAGCGCGCGCACTCCGCGCCCGGGTCCGCCAGCGAATTCCGCCGCTGCCCAAAATGGCGACGACGCCCCCTCGTCACTCGGCTCGCTCGTGTCACACGCCTCGCCTCACCGCTGCCGGCGCGATGGGCGGGGGGAGCTGGCCTGCAGATGAGCTGACCACTTCTCACGTCTTCAGCTGCTCAGCGAGCGTCACCCAGTGGCTCGTACGTCCTCGAGTTTCCAGTATCCATCTCAAGTATCCGTCATGGGGATCAAGCACTATATACACTATTGGCCATTAAAATTGCTACACCACGGAGATGACGTGCTACAGACGCGAAATTTAACCGACAGGAAGAAGATGGTGTGATATGCAAATGATTAGCTTTTCAGAGCATTCACACGAGGCTGGCGCCGGAGGCGACACCTACAACGTGCTGAAATGACGAAAGTTTCCAACCGATTTCTCATACACAAACAGCAGTTGACCGGTGTTGCCTGGTGAAACGTTGTTGTGATGCCTCTTGTAAGGAGGAAGAATACGTACCATCACGTTTCCGACTTCGCATTGTAGCCTGTCGCGATTGTGGTTTACCGTATCGCGACATTGTTGCTCGCGTTGGTCGAGATCCAATGACTGTTAGCAGAATATGGAATCGGTGAGTACAGCGAGGGTAATACGGAACGCCGCGCTGGATCCCAAGAGCCTCGTATCACTAGCATTCGAGATGACAGGCTTCTTATCCGCATGGCTGTAACGGATCGTTCGGCGACGTTTGCAGCAGCATGCACTATCAGCTCGGAGACCATGGCTGCTGTTACCCTTGACGCTGCATCACAGACAGGAGCGCCTGCGATAGTGTAGTCAACGACGAACCTGGGTGCACGAATGGCAAAACGTCATTCTTAGGGATGAATCCAGGTTCTGTTTACAGCATCAGGATGGTCGCATCCGTGTTTGGCGACATCGCGGTGAATGCACATTGGAAGCTTGCATTCGTCATCGCCATACTGACGTATCTCCTGGCGTGATAGTATAGGGTGCCACTGGTTACACGTCTCGGTCACCTCTTGTTCGCATTGACGGCACTTTGAACAGTGGACGTTACATTTCAGATGTGTTACGACTCGTGGCTCTACCCTCCATTCGATCCCTGCGAAACCTTACATTTCAGCAGAATAATGCAGGTCCTGTAAGGGCCTTTCTGGATGCAGAAAATGTTCGACTGCTGCCCTGGCCAGCACATTCTCCAGATCTCCCACCAATTGAAAACGTCTGGTCAATGGTGGCCGAGCAACAGGCTCGTTACAATACGCCAGTCACTACTCTTGATGAACTGTGGTATCGTGTTGAAGCTGCATGGGCAGCTGTACCTGTACACGGCATCCAAGCTCTGTTTGACTCAATGCCCAGGCGTATCAAGGCCGTTATTACGGCCAGAGGTGGTTGTTCTGGGTACTGATTTCTCAGGATCTATGCACCCAAATTGCGTGAAAATGTAATCACGTGTCAGTTCTAGTACAGTATATTTGTCCAGTGATTACCCGTTTATCATCTGCATTTCTTCTAGGTGTAGCAATTTTAATGGCCAGTAGTGTATATAATTTGGTCACTTTATAAATCAAGGCTTCACGTTGATGCAATTTGAAAAGCTTCCTCAACGTCAAATCGTTAATAAAGGCTGTTTCAGCAGTCATTGTCCAGTATATATCGTTTGCCCTACGCGTTCCAGGCGAGCAAACTAAATTCCTTTCTGAAGGAAAGCGATGACTTTGGCAGTCACTAAAAATTTAGGAGACAGCAAAATGTAGAAAAATGTCTGTATTGTCATACTACACTCGGTAAAGGTGCGTTTATACGGGCCATACTTTACGGCAGTGTGTGGCCGTCATAGTGTTGCCGTTAACATTCCTGCAATGTTGCTGCAATACATGGCAATACGAGTATAGCGTTACAGCCAGGCAGTATTGCTGATGAAGCACGCTGTTGCATGTAGTTGCCGAGGTGGTGCCAAAGTACTGACAGTGTTGTGTGCCAAGATAATGAGTGGCTGTCCCACTTCTACTACGTCTGTCTTTGTCTGTAAATGATTCCCTCTCAGTCTCGGCCCTGATTCCTCTTGCTCAGGCGGACATCCCTACAGTGCAAAGTCAAATAATTTCAGTAGTGATGAAAGGGTACAGTACCGCCCAACATTGAAAATAGGTACAACATACTGCATTATTCTTGTCAGAACAACACATTTTTTGTAAAAATAACTCAATTTCAATTAATACAGCAAAGCCGGATACCAGTGTGGAAAAGAATGACAATTTATTTATTTGATTGATCACATGTGCACTCGCACAAAATAAATCCCTACATCCAGTTTGGTGAGATCTGTGAAATGAATGAATGTATGGTCGTCTGCTAACCGCAGATAGTGAATGTGAATATATGATCATCTTTGAGACGATCCTTTGGCCACCTTTGGTGGGACCGAAGAGATGAAATTTACCTGAGCTTTGAGCGCCTGAAATGTGGCTGACCAATACGGTAGCAAGGTGCTCCCCCACTTCGGCAGAGGTGCGAGAGGACCTGAAGAACGGCCATGTTTCAGCACTCTGCCACTGGATCTTGTGCTGTTAAGACCTGTCTTAGTTGTGCTCCGTAAGGACAAAAGACTGGAGACATGGTATTCATGTGAAATACTTAAGAGTAGTTTAGTATAATAATTTCTCTATTTCAGGAACTTTTGTGGGGAGAATTAAATGTCAGGCAGGTAATATTAAGGGGATCGTAGTAATCTTCGGAAGCGACCAACGGTCACAATGAAACCACGTGTAGCAATAAGTTGAAATACTTCCGAGTGCTTGAGTTAAGCTGAATTGCTAGTGTGTGTACTATAAGTTGGAAATATTTAAGAAATGGCGTGTGCAGGACTTGAAATTAGAGACGAGTACTTCCACGTGGTGAGTACTGTGTGAGTCTCAATCTGTGTATGAGACAAAGGATAAAGAGAAGTACTCGTCCATGGTATCAGTTGAGGACTCACGTGTGTGATGAATATGTTCTTAATATTACTTTGCGTGTTATGTTTCCGGGTGACGCTTGATTCAAACTATAATACTCTGAGAGAGAAGCAAGGTGAGTCAGCTATCTATCCAGCAACGCCACTTGGCTTGCATTGCACAGGAAAACGTGCATATATCGTCCAGAGTTCGTAGTAGGAAAGAAAAGTTACGAAGTGGGGCAGTGACGTGTGAAACTGGGATGAATACTAATTGAAGTGGGAAAGCTGAAAGTCATGTGATTATAATGTTGTGACTATTCCTTATGTTGTATTCCATGTTGCAGTGTGGTGTATGTCATGTAATTTAAGTATGTGTGGTTTGCATGGGAGAGTAGCAAGGTAGTTTCAGAGGCAGTGGGTTATGCATGTTCCTTTTGTTCCGCTCGGTCAGGAGGAAAGTTTCGTGATGATGGTTGTGAGAGTCGAAGTGTGAGATATAGCAAAAGATCCACCATCCTATCCAGAAAGTGCACTGTAGCGTTAAAGAATTACGAGACCATAAGATAGAGAATCACCAATGTAAAGCCATGCCCTCTGGGCGGAATTTCTCATGTGTTATTGTTGTAGGTTATAGAATTTGTGTGTTTAGGTTATAGAATTTATCGGAATAAATAAGATAGTGAAAAGAAAAAGATTGGTGGCCATTTCCTTCGAATTGTATGTTGCCATGATGTCCCGAATTTATAATGTGTGCGCCATTCATATTCAGTGCGGTGGCCACGTGTTGACAAAAGCCGTTAAATAAAAGACAAAAAGAAAATGTGGTATTGCCAGTGCGTAGTGTACAGTCAGAGTTCTGTAAATTACTGATAGTCAGATGCGTGTTTCCGTTGCGTATTAATCATACAGGAGGATAATTTGTAACTTAATTGAGAGTACGAGAGTTCATATTACTCGATAAATAAGAATGAATCCACTCGCTTGGCAGACCACTCATCTTGCAGGCCTGACTGCTTGATGCCACAGTATGAGCAAGGCATGTGGGTGCCTCTCAGTGAAACAGTGTTATTTCATAATGCAACAAAAAGCTATCAGCGCTGATGGCGAATGCTATTATTTTTATGGTATGGTAACTGGTGTCAGTCGTACGTAGTACATCTTCAGGCTAGTAATGTCTCCGTTGGTGACGTGTGGAATCGACGCACGAAGCCGTTCTTAAGTGCAAGAAATATCTATCGCCAACTGAAGAGTCACCAATGAAGATATTACTGGTTTGGAGATTGTCTATGTACGACTGAAACCGTATGTCACCATACCATAAAAGTAAACAACATTTGCGATCTGGACTGCGTTTGTTACATTACGAGATCGCTGACTTTCCAACTACGAGTTCAGAAATTATTAATATTATTTCGTTTCAGTTCGGAAGATGGCGCACGTACGTTTAGCACTCTGTCTGTTCGTTGTGTGCAGTAATATAGAGTGAACAAACGAGACAAACATTAAGTCCGAAATGTGATAGGCCCACGTACTTCTACAACCAGAGCTATGGAACACAGGAATTAATGTATATCACGGGGTGTTCAAAAAGTCTCTCCGCAGTGCCGTATGATTGTTAGCCGCGCGTGCCTTGTGATTGTTCCCCCGCCTGGGTTACTCCCCTTTAAGTGGACTCTCCCAACATTCCACTGTTTCGTTTACCTCAGCCAGCGTCAGTAGTATCGTTGGTGTGTGTCATTACGTGTTGACGTGAACGTTCAAGTTTAGCTCCTTAGTTCGTTTGTTTCGTTTTTGCCACTGTTAAAATGCTAATCATTGAAGAACGTGTGCTTTTAGTGGAACAAGTGTTCAAAGCTGGCGGCAAATGCAAAGCTTCAGTTCGTCAGACATTGAATTCAGTTTTCCCGGAAACAACACGCCCACGTCGCGATACTGTGCGAGATTTGATTAACAAATTTCGAAGTGCGGGTTCAGTGACAGATGCACCGAGAAATGGTCGTCCTAGAGTTTTTGTCTGAGGATAAACTACTCGATAAAATGTCCATGAGTCCGAACAAGTCAGTAGGAAAACTCGCCCAAGAAATCGATGTAGTGTCGGAACGCCCCACACAGTTGTAAGGAAGTAATTAGAACTTTTCCCTTACAAAGAGACAGTCGGGCAAGAACTGAAAAATACTGATCATGGCATGAGACTGTACCATTGTCAATGGTTCAAAAATTTCGTTTAACAAAATGGAAGGAATATTCTTAATGAAACGTTTTCCACTGATGAGGCGTGGTTTCATTTATCCGGGTGCATGAACTCGCAAAATTATCGTATGTGGAGTGCTGCAAATCCATTGTGTATTCATGAGGAACCACTTCATTCTTTGAAAATAGGAATTTAGATTGCAGTTTATAGACGTCGAATTGTGGGTCCCTTTTCAACGAAACAATAAACGCACAACGGAGTGATATTCTGCACCCATTCATAGTACAGCTTTTGTTAAGTGAAATACTGAACGGTTATTTTAAACAAGGTGGTGCAACCGCGCATACAGCTCGCGTTTCAATGTCACTGCTTGCTGATGTTTTTGGTGACCGTATAGTGGTTCAAATGGCTCTGAGCACTAAGGGACTTAACATCTATGGTCATCAGTCCCCTAGAACTTAGAACTACTTAAACCTAACTAACCTAAGGACAGCACACAACACCCAGTCATCACGAGGCAGAGAAAATCCCTGACCCCGCCGGGAATCGAACCCGGGAAATGACCCTGTAATTTCACAGGGACTTTGGCCTCCACGATCACCTGGCCTAATACCACCTGACTTTTTCTTCTGGGGTGCAGCGCAAGCAACTGTCTATAAAAACCGTCCAAAATCCATCGATGAATTGAAAACTGAAATTTTTGTATCCCGCCTGGAAGGCGGCGCGTGGGTCTGTCAACAGAAAACTGAAAGGTTGGCCGAATGAAGGAAGTGGGTAGGAGCAGGAAAAGGTAATATACGTCGGTACTGCAGTATGAATTTAAATCACCTTTACTCTAGCAAGAAGAATACATAACTTTGCAATGAGGTGCGAAGTGTCCCGGCCATCTCCTCTTCATCAAATAGGCACAATCTGCAGCGGAGCTCGTAGATCTCAACAGCGTCTGCTAGAGTGCGCTGTCGTCGGTGTCTCGTTGTAGTGCCAACTTAACTTACGCAGTGGCATCCTAGCTATCGATACGACAGAAATATCTACTTTCGCTGCTTCTGTTACAGAAGAATGGTTACAGCTTGTGTTTGGAAGGATGATTAGACGAATTAAATTGTGTATTCAACAACAGGGGGGACACTTTGCGAGGTGACGGGGCTAGCAGTGTATTTAACAGTAAATTCTTCTCGAATCTTCATATGGAAATGATGCTCTAAACCCCCCCCTTTTCTAACTCCTACTTTTGCTGCTGCACATGGATTAAGAAGAAACGCGAACTGACTGTAATCGACCCTGCAAGTGGAGTAGAAAAGAGTTTGGCACCTGCAATACTTTAATTAGATAGAAATTAAGGAAAGTTTCATTAACGTAGTGAGAAATGAAAGGGTTGCTCCACCGATTAACAGAATGAAAGTTCTGTCCAAAATAACAATTTGATTTATTATGACTAAACTGAAAGTAATAAACAAAACTCACGAAACATTTACAATAGAAATTGGATACTCAAATAAAGGCTGTGAAGGTGAAGTTGTCCATAAACTAGATTGTGACATTTATGACCAAGTGGTATGTGGAGCCAATTCCCTGCAACTCAAATCTTAAGAGAAACACCCAGCCAACAATATTAATTGCTGCTACGGTAGTGATAACTCAGACAATGAACACCCAAGACAGAACAAAGTTAGAAAAGACGAGCAGGCGCGCTCTGCTTATCTCTGATTATCACCTAGCAAAATTCCCTAAGCTGCCGGTGCTGCGGACATACATTACCAAGCTGTCTTCTTAACTGCAAGGACACAATCTGACGTACCGGAGGCGATGGCTGGTTGCTTCGACGAGTATAGCCCGAAACAAATTATCCTGGTCTGGTTGTTCCAGACTAAAGACTTCCTAGCAACACAAATACGCCTCTGAAGGAGACGAAGTAGGCCCGCCATACAATCACTGACAGTACAGTGACTGATTTTAACAAGCGAAGTCACATAGTAACTTCGATACAGTCAACTATAGCCAAAACTGCTCAAGACAGACAACATAGGCCGCTTATATGCAGAACGCTCAATTGCCAACTGTACTCGGAAAGTTACGTTGAAGTCGAAATTTCAGCAACTTCGTCAAACAGTTTCAGTTAAATAAAAGTATATTAGACAGCCAATGGAAGGCAGGCTGTCCAGAGCAGCGAGAGCTCAGTGCTGTAACCTACTCCGACCGAAAGGCGAGAGCTGACTCCCACAAGAGCACCCGTACAAACCGAACACAGAACATTCCCGCCCCCACGACAGTGGCCGTGGTTAAACGTTCCAATCAGCAACACGAAAACCGGCGGAAAATTCCACTCTATTGCCGAAGCAGTACCATTCCACCAATGGAGATTCTTGGCGCCAATTTCTGCGCCGATTTTGCTACGTCACGGACCTATGCCCTGAGCAAGCCAATCACAGTTACGATTTTGCAGAAAACGCGGGAATTTGCCCGCTAAGACTGCCTGGGAACATAAGTCATTCCCACGCCTCGCTGGTAGCCCGTCAGAAAGTGTTTTCACTAAGTTTCTGCGAAGTAACGGAATCCCTAGCCCAGCCGCCCCTTCTGGCCCCTCTGAGCGTGTCGCTCCCGCTCTTATGACAATGTCGGCGTCTGGAAAGCATTCACTCGATTCCCTCACACCTGTCGGCTTAACCCTTTCAAGTTCGGCAGAACTCTCCTGTCACCGGACCACCCGGGTGACGAGAGACGTTGCGTGGGAAGTTCGCCTGTGAACGAATAGCAACTTTTCACCACATGCAATTTGAGAGGAAAATCGAATTACTCAGAGTAAGATAGAAATATGAGAGGGGGCTCATGCCACCTCTCAACTTTCAAGATTTAATGTGAAAATTTGTAAGTAAAAATGAATATTCAATAAACTAATAACTTGTATTTCGCTGAGTTTTATTTCGGTACCGGTATATTCATTGCGGCATAAGACACGCGCGGCTAACAATCTTACGGCACTGCGGAGAGACTTTTTGAGCATCCCGCACAAAGACCGAAATGTGGTAAGGGCCATTCTTCTTGGAATCCGTAGTAGTTCTGCGCAGTGAGCCGTAACCTTAATCTGCATGTGTTAGTCAGGCAGAAACGTTTTGAAGCGTCATCACGTCTGTTTGTTCCCGTGTACACTGGCAGCAACTTGCCAACGGTATTTTTGTAAATTATTGTTCAAAATGGTTCAAATGGCTCTGAGCATTATGCGACTTAACTTCAGAGGTGGCTGGCTCTGAGCACTATGGGACTTAACAGCTGTGGTCATCAGTCCCCTAGAACTTAGAACTACTTAAACCTAACTAACCTAAGGACATCACACACATCCATGCCTGAGGCGGGATTCGAACCTGCGACCGTAGTGGTCGCGCGATTCCAGACTGTAGCGCCTAGAACCGCTCGGCCACCCCGGCCGGCTAAATTATTGTAGCTATGTACAGTACCTTTCACAAATTACTATTTTGGTCGTATATCTACCACGTTTATGAGATTCATAGGCCTGTCATTGCACTTGATCGGCCACAATAAAATATTAACATAAAGCTTTAATTGTGTTAATTAACATAAAGTAGCTACTTTAAATTTCTTGCTCTTCCACCAAAGCGTTGCTAACGTTTGGTACCATGAAGCGTATCGATGAGAAGTATGCTTAAAGAAAACTGATACATGGAGCTTCTGTGTGAATTACCAGTAGCAAAACAGCCAGTCTGGTATACGGTCTCTTACGCTGGTACTGGCCATAGCAATTCTTAGACGAATTGCTTTAAAACGATATATTCGAAATCATGTTTCTTCATTCTGGAAAATGTATATAACAAGGAGCGTAATGTTACTTAAAATAATAACGCCTACGCATAGCCTAATGTACCATTCTCAGACTAACTTCATTCCTCGTGAATTGCAAATCCAGGAGAGCCGTATTCATTTCGCCACCTCCCTTTCGTCTATTGCATGGCCTTCATGTGGCCCGTGTAAACACTTGTGGCCTGGGAGTGTATTGCCGAGAGCTTTGCCAGGCAATAGTGACCATAAACGATGCCTAAAATGTGGCGGCAACCGTGTAGCCAGCAATGTTGCCGCAAAACATTGCTGGGCTATCTTTCGCTAATATGCAGTTTTTATGGTCTGTATAGACGAACCATTAGGCGAGAGAAGAGCCCTGACAGCTTTCAAACGCGAGGTGCATAAGGCTCCCAGCAGCACTGCCAGAAAGCTATACTGGCCTACAGCAGAAGCAACGGAAAGGCGTTTTCATACTTGGTTGTGGGGGAAGGGGCATTTACTGGAAGAACGCTACAAGTACCTCATAGACACACAAAGAATAAGTTTCCCGCATGAGTTATGAATGTTCTTCACGATTTTCCATCTATGAGTTATGAATTGTCTTCACAGTTTTACGGATGAATAACACAGGAAAATACTTTCAAATACTTCAATAGATGTAGTGATATGTTGAAATAAAACTTCGACTGAATACATTTATTGACGCTCATACATTACAGAGCTTTGTAATAGATGTTGCCTTCATGGCCACCAAAGCCAGGTTGCCTGCTACTTGCTCTTCCGTGTCCTAGATGTAGATCATACAGACTGCACACTGCGTCACTATGTTGAAACCAACATCTCGATCTGTTGACTTATGGTGGCACTCATTTGCAGGCGACTTACGCAATACCGTTCAACTTATCTTACTACTATAATTGCAGTATTTCCAGTACACGTTGCTTTATTAAATGATGAAATCTTGTGCAACGTTTGGTTGCACCGAAAGCTAAGTGAATGATGAAACTAATATTTCGTTCCACAGGTAAAGTTGTTTTGAAAACACGTGTAGTTTGGGAACATATTTTTCGAGATAAAGTCAGTCAGTTCACTGACTAAATCGTAGGAGCGATATTCTTACCAAGCAGATTCGAATGGTCTAGCATTTGAAAGTACACTCCTGGAAATGGAAAAAAGAACACATTGACACCGGTGTGTCAGACCCACCATACTTGCTCCGGACACTGCGAGAGGGCTGTACAAGCAATGATCACACGCACGGCACAGCGGACACACCAGGAACCGCGGTGTTGGCCGTTGAATGGCGCTAGCTGCGCAGCATTTGTGCACCGCCGCCGTCAGTGTCAGCCAGTTTGCCGTGGCATACGGAGCTCCATCGCAGTCTTTAACACTGGTAGCATGCCGCGACAGCGTGGACGTGAACCGTATGTGCAGTTGACGGACTTTGAGCGAGGGCGTATAGTGGGCATGCGGGAGGCCGGGTGGACGTACCGCCGAATTGCTCAACACGTGGGGCGTGAGGTCTCCACAGTACATCGATGTTGTCGCCAGTGGTCGGCGGAAGGTGCACGTGCCCGTCGACCTGGGACCGGACCGCAGCGACGCACGGATGCACGCCAAGACCGTAGGATCCTACGCAGTGCCATAGGGGACCGCACCGCCACTTCCCAGCAAATTAGGGACACTGTTGCTCCTGGGGTATCGGCGAGGACCATTCGCAACCGTCTCCATGAAGCTGGGCTACGGTCCCCCACACCGTTAGGCCGTCTTCCGCTCACGCCCCAACATCGTGCAGCCCGCCTCCAGTGGTGTCGCGACAGGCGTGAATGGAGGGACGAATGGAGACGTGTCGTCTTCAGCGATGAGAGTCGCTTCTGCCTTGGTGCCAATGATGGTCGTATGCGTGTTTGGCGCCGTGCAGGTGAGCGCCACAATCAGGACTGCATACGACCGAGGCACACAGGGCCAACACCCGGCATCATGGTGTGGGGAGCGATCTCGTACACTGGCCGTACACCACTGGTGATCGTCGAGGGGACACTGAATAGTGCACGGTACATCCAAACCGTCATCGAACCCATCGTTCTACCATTCCTAGACCGGCAAGGGAACTTGCTGTTCCAACAGGACAATGCACGTCCGCATGTATCCCGTGCCACCCAACGTGCTCTAGAAGGTGTAAGTCAACTACCCTGGCCAGCAAGATCTCCGGATCTGTCCCCCATTGAGCATGTTTGGGACTGGATGAAGCGTCGTCTCACGCGGTCTGCACGTCCAGCACGAACGCTAGTCCAACTGAGGCGCCAGGTGGAAATGGCATAGCAAGCCGTTCCACAGGACTACATCCAGCATCTCTACGATCGTCTCCATGGGAGAATAGCAGCCTGCATTGCTGCGAAAGGTGGATATACACTGTACTAGTGCCGACATTGTGCATGCTCTGTTGCCTGTGTCTATGTACCTGTGGTTCTGTCAGTGTGATCATGTGATGTATCTGACCCCAGGAATGTGTCAATAAAGTTTCCCCTTCCTGGGACAATGAATTCACGGTGTTCTTATTTCAATTTCCAGGAGTGTAGATGTTGCCTTCATGGCCACCCAAGCCAGGTTGCCTGCTACTTGCTCTTCCGTGTCCTAGATGTAGATCATACAGACTGCACACTGCGTCACTATGTTGAAACCAAAATCTCGATCTGTTGACTTACGGTGGCACTCATTTGCAGGCGACTTACGCAATACTGTTCAACTTATCTTACTACTATAATTGCAGTATTTCTAGTACACGTTGCTTTATTAAATGATGAAATCTTGTGCAACGTTTGGTTGCACCGAAAGCTAAGTGAATGATGAAACTAATATTTCGTTCCACAGGTAAAGTTGTTTTGAAAACACGTGTAGTTTGAAAACATATTTTTCGAGATAAAGTCAGTCAGTTCACTGACTAAATCTTACGCAATACTGTTCAACTTATCTTACTACTATAACTGCAGTATTTCCAGTACACGTTGCTTTATTAAGTGATGAAATCTTGTGCAACGTTTGGTTGCACCGAAAGCTAAGTGAATGATGAAACTAATATTTCGTTCCACAGGTAAAGTTGTTTTGAAAACACGTGTAGTTTGGGAACATATTTTTCGAGATAAGTCAGTCAGTTCACTGACTAAATCGTAGGAGCGATATTCTTACCAAGCAGATTCGAATGGTCTAGCATTTGAAAGTATTTAGTTGTGTGTAAATAATACGAATAAGCGGTAAGTGTCGTAAGAATACGTTGGTCCTCAGATCTATCAGCAGATGAATGACAAATATTTGGAGACGACTGATGGATTAAAATCTAACTGCAAGTGTTTCCTCTGGAATCAAAATTTTCTAGAACTGGCATATTATGCTTTCTACATAGATATTGTTTCGATATCTACGCTGTATTAAACAAAAGTCATAAACGCCTATCATGCGTATTGTTGAGGGATCGTCAGAACATTAAATTCTGCCTGCCAACTTGTTATTTTCTCTTGTACAGTTGAGGAAGCAGTGAAGTAAACGATTTGCAGTGAAAAAAAAAGAAAAAAAAACGGAATTCGCTGAAGAACTGTAATTCTGTCGCCTGTAATAAGAAGGAAAACGGTCAATATAGTGTTTCGAACTGATACCACTTCACTTGCCAAATGTAAAAATGATAATCGTTGCACCAACATTGGTAATTTCGGAGAAAATGGATTAACCTTACTGCTACATCAGTCTTATTTTTCCTGGCCGTTATCCCATATCTTCAAGAAGTCGACATGTTATGTATTGAATTTGACAAGTTTTCCAGCAGCGTTTCCAAGAATGAAAAATTCGCATGTGGCGTTGTACGGAGAAAGGAGGGGAGTATTTTCAGGGTGAAATGTTTTACAGCAATAGTCATGTTATTTTACAGCCAGACCTTGTTTCTTCACTTACTACACCTGGTACATGGAAGTTTGTTCCCTAAGAAGCCATGCAAGGGATACTTGATGTCTAGCAGTTCAGGTCCTCCCAGGACAGTCACGTGACAAAACATGCAAGTGGGAGGCCGCTCATGTCTCTTTGAGTACGGAATAACAAGTCATCAGTCATGATGTGTCCGTCGTTGAGGTGGCCAGTAAAGACTATCAGCATTCTACAAATGGCTAGCACATTAATAAGTTTATTTAGAGTATGTAAACTTAATAAACCAGATGTACAGAAGTTTGAGTTACCGTAGGTCTTTATAAGATCGTTTTTTCCAAAACTGTTTTGTAACTAATGTACACTGAAGAGCCAAAGAAACTGGTACACCTGCCTAATACCGTGCAGGGCCTCAGCGACCACGCAGAAGTGCCGCCACACGACGTGGCATGCACACGACTAATGTCTGAAGTAGTGCTGGAGGGAACTGACACCATGAATCCTGCAGGACTGTCCATAAATCTGTAAGAGCACGAGGGGGTCGAGATCTCTTCTGAACAGCACGTTGCAAGGCTTCGCAGATATGCTCAATAATGTTGATGTCTGGGGAGTTTGGTGGCCAGCGGAAGTGTTTAAACTCAGAAGAGTGTTCCTTGAGCCACTTTGCAGTTATTCTGGACGTATGAGGTGTCTCATTGTCCGGCTGCAATCGCCCAAGTCCGTCGGAATGCGCAATGGACATGAGTGGAATGCAGGTGATCAGACAGGATGCTTACGTACGTGTCACCTGTCAGAGGCGTATCTGGATGTATCAGGCGTCCCATATCACTCCAACTGCACACCCCTTACACCATTACAGAGCCTCCACCTGCGTGAACAGTCCCATGCTGACGTGCAGGGTCCATGGATTCATGAGGCTGTCTCCATACCCGTACACGTCCATCTGCTCGATACAATTTCAAACGAGACTCGTCCGACCAGGCAACATGTTTCCAGTCATCAACAGTCCAGTGTTGATGTTGACGGGCCCAGGTGTAAAACTTTGTGTCGTGCAGTCATCAGGAGTACGCGAGTTGGTCTTCGGCTCCGAAAGCCCATTTCGATGACGTTTCGTTGAATGGTTCGCACGCTGACACTTGTTGATGACCCAGCGCTGGAATCTGCAGCCGCTTGCGGAAGGGTTGCACTTCTGCCATGTTAAACGATACTCTTCAGTCGTCGTTGGCAGCAGCAATGTTGGAGATTTAATATTTTACCGGTTTCCTGTTATTCACGGTACACTCGTGGAATGGTCGCAGGGTAAAATACCCACTTCATCGCTACATTAGAGGCCCTGTGTCCCATCGCTCGTGCGCCGACTATAACACCACGTTCAAACTCACTTCAATCTTGACAACCTGCCATTGTAGCAGCAGTAAGCGATCTAACAACTGCGTCAGACACTTGTTGTCTTATATACGCGTTGCCGTCAGCAGCGCCATATTCTGCTTGTTTACATCTCTCTGTATTTGGACACGCATGCCTACACCAGTTTCTTTGGTAGTTCAGTGTATTTCTGATCTGTATACAGTGATCTGGAATAGTGCTATGATTTTGTTGTTTTTAAATCACTGATTCACTTTAGTGTACTGAACATTGTTGTATTGTCTTACGTGAATGATGTATCGGATGTATAACTGGAGTAGCTACTGGTCATTTACCCGTAAGTATGGTTAGTTGGTAAACACAGGGAAGAAATAAAAACTTTGAGGTTTGCCGATGACGTTGTAATTCTGTCGAAGACAGCAAAGGACCTGGAAGAGCAGGTGAACGGAATGGACTGTGTCTTGAAAGGAGGATATAAGATGAACAGCAACAAAAGCAAAGCTAGGATAATGGAACGTAGTCGAATTAAATCGGGTGATGCTGCGGGAATTAGATTAGGAAATGAGACTCTTAAAGTAGTAAATTAGTTTTGCTATTTGGGGAGCAAAATAACTGATGATGGTCGAAGTAGAGAGGATATAAAATGTAGACTGGCAATGGCAAGGAAAGCGTTTCTGAAGAAGAGAAATTTGTTAACATCGAGTATTGATTTAAGTTTCAGGAAGTGTTCTGAAAGTATTTGTATGGAGTGTAGCCATGTATGGAAGTGAAACGTGGACGATGTCTAGTTTAGACAAGAAGAGAACAGAAGCTTTCGAAACGTGGTGCTACAGAAGAATGCTGAAGATTAGATGGGTAGATCACATAACTAATGAGGAGGTACTGAATAGAATTGGGGAGAAGAGAAGTTTGTGGCACAACTTGACCAGAAGAAGGGATCGGTGGTAGCACATGTTCTGAAGGATCAAGGGATCACCAATTTAGTATTGGAGGGTAGCGTGGAGGGTAAAAATCGTAGAGGGAGACCAAGAGATGAATACACTAAGCAGATTCGGAAGGATGTAGGTTGCAGTAGGTACTGGGAGATGAAGCAGTTTGCGCAGGATAGAGTAACATGGAGAGCTGCATCAAAACAGTCTCTGGACTGAAGACCACAACAACAACAATGGTTAATTGGATAGTGTTGTTGATAGTTAATGTCTTGGCGATTGGGTGTAATTTGTAGTAATAGAGGAAGCAGTAGTTAGTGGCTGAATTACAGAATTCAGAATGTAGATAAGCGAATATTTTCTAGTAGAAGGACTTGATAGTGTCGTGACTACTGCTGGCCAACGCCATACACTGTTACCTGTTATATTGCATTTGTTTACACGTTGTGGGGCCTAATTATTTGTTCTGTACCGGATATTATTACTTAAAAAATAATATTTTGTGTTATTATTTGAGCGCTACTAAAGTTTATTCAACCTCCAAAGAATTAATTGTTTTGGAGTGATTTATGTTTTGTGTCTTGATATTCTGCATGTTAAGCAAATTGTTATTAAAATAAAGTTCACGCCTGCACAACCCCATCCCAGTCCACCTAAACCCCACTCATCACCCGTTTCAACTTAGATACCTATAGATCATTCTCTATGGAGAATCTAGTGGCAGACCTGGCTTATCGCAAAGTTCGTCAGAATGACGTGTCACTCGATGCGACCTCTAAACTCGATAGCAGTCGAGAAATGAGGAACCTTAGAGAACCCATACCGTATTTCGACGTATTTTCATGATTTGATATGAGAGTTTGTGTATAGTGGTAGTATGCCCTTCCAAGAAAAGGGTGCATTCAAGATTCTTTACAAACATATCACTCTTGATGCAGTGATGTTATCAAATATCAGTTAATCGCACAGTGGTGGCGAAACCGTCAGCAGATACTAAGTTGAAAGACACTGTTGCTGAATGTTGTAAGTGTTCACAACACAAATAAAATACTCGGAAACAGATTGTTCTTATGTGATTGGTAACGATATCACACCTTAGCTACAACCTGTAAATTCACTGACTTAACATGGAAAAATCATATCCCAGTTTTTTTTAATGTTTTTTATTTTTGGAATACGTAAGTCAGTGGCGGACAACGGGACGCTTATAGGATGACTTCGTTGACCATCTGTCTGCCCGTCTGTGAAGAAGGCTTTTTCAGACGAACAGTTAGAGACATGAAATTGAAATCTGTGTCAGATTAAGACCCCTTTTTATTGGGAGCAGGTAGAGATAGCAGAATGAAACTATTGTCAGTCTAAGATCTAAGGACCACTGGTGATGTAAGAGATTTAGAAATAAATGCAGTCAAAAGATACGAGCGTTTATGCCACATATTTTGATATTCGTAAGCTCATCTATAGATGAACCATCTATGTACATTGATCAGCCAGAACTTTATGGCCACCGAACAAACATCCATATAAACCCTTCCAGACGTTAGCAGCATCTCCTGGTGAGGAATGACTGCTAGTCAGACACGCACTGTGACCGTGCTATCCGTGTGCAGAATGGGGAAGGCGCGCGATCTATCCGAGTTTGACTGAGAGCATATTGTGACGGCCCGGCACGAGCATTTTGGAAACTGTACGACTTGTCAAGTGTTCAAGGAGTGCTGTGGTGAGTGTCTACAACATGTGGCGAAACCAAGGTGAAACCACGCCCAGACGACGTGGGGTTGGGCGGCCGCCCTTCATTACAGATGTCGGACGTCGTAGGCTGGGCAAACTGGTAAAATCAAGGCAGGCGGCGAACTATGCCGGAACTAACATCAGACTTTAATGCTGGGCAGAGTACAAGTGCGTTTGGACACAAAGTGCACGGAACACTTCTAACGATATGCCTATGTAGCCGGCAGTCCATGCATGTGCCAACGTTAACACTACGACGTCGCCAGCTACGACTGAAATGGGCACGTGACCATCGGCACTGAACGTTGGCGCAGAGGCAGAGCGTTTCATGAAGTGATCAATCCCGATACCTTCTTCATCATGCCAATGGGAGGGCGCGAATCTGTCGTCTTCCACGGGAACAGCTCCTAGACTCCTACTAAGACAAGCTGGCGGCGGCTCCATTGTGCTCTGGGGAACATCCACGCGTTTAGTGGAGCTCGTTAAAGTCATCGTGACGGCCAAGGAGTATCATACACTGATTGCCGACCACGTACACCCCTTCATGATGATCGTGTTTCCCGACGGCAGTGGCATTTTTCAGTAACATAATGCACTGTATCACAAGGCCAGGAGTTTGAGATGTGGTTCGAGGAACAAATGGTTCAAATGGCTCTGAAGCACTATGGGACTACACTGCTGAGGTCATCAGTCCCCTAGAACTTGGAACTACTTAAACCTAACTAACCTAAGGACATCACACACATCCATCCCCGAGGCAGGATTCGAACCTGCGACCGTAGCAGCAGGGCAGTTCCGGACTGAAGCGGCTAGGACCGCTCGGCCACAGCGGCTGGCTGTTCGAGGAACACAGTGGCGAGTTCCAGTTGATGTGCTGGCCACCGAAATCTCCATATCTGAACCCGATCGAAAATATCTGGGATGTGTTTGAACGTGACGTCAGAACTCATCGTCCCTCTCCCCTGAATTTACAAGAATTAGGTGACTTGTGTGTGCAAATGTGGCGCGAATTCCGTCCAGCGAGCTCACTGCTTCCATGCCACGACACATCGCCGCTGTTATCCGGACCCAAGGTGGACATACCGGATATTAGGTAGGTGGTCATAATGTCCTGGCTGATCAGTGTAAATAATGAAGTTTGTAGCCGGCCGCGGTGGTCTCGCGGTTCTAGGAGCGCAGGCCGGAACCGCGCGACTGCTACGGTCGCAGGTTCGAATCCTGCCTCGGGCATGGATGTGTGTGATGTCCTTAGGTTAGTTAGGTTTAAGTAGTTCCAAGTTCGAGGGGACTGATGACCACAGCTGTTAAGTCCCATAGTGCTCAGAGCCATTTGAACCATTTGAAGTTTGTACGGAACTTCAGAGCGCGTTTGGTACTCGCAGTTATCTAGTTTCTTAAAACAACTTTACCTGTTGTTGTTGTTCTTCTTCTTCTTTATCTTTCTTCAGGTGTTAGCCTTTGGTCTCTCTATTTCTTTCTTGGTCTACAAGTAGCCGGCCGCTGTGGCCGAGCGGCTCTAGGCGCTTCAGTCCGGAACCGCGCTGCTGCTACGGTCGAAGGTTCGAATCCTGCCTCGGGCATGGAAGTGTGTGATGTCCTTAGGTTAGTTAGATTTAAGTAGTTCTAAGTCTAGGGGACTGATCACCTCAGATATTCAAATGGTTCAAATGGCTCTGAGCACTATGGGACTTAACTTCTCATGTCATCAGTCCCCTAGAACTTAGAACTACTTAAACCTAAGTAAGCTAAGGACTCCACAAACATCCATGCCCGAGGCAGGATTCGAAACTACGACCGTAGCCGTCGCGCGGTTCCAGACTGTAGCGCCTACAACCGCTCGGCCGCTCCGGCCGGCACCTCAGATGCCGTAGTGCTCAGAGCCATTTGAACCATTTTTTTGGTCAATAACCCGTTACTTTACCAGTGGAATGACATATTACTTCCTTTTTTCATTGTCGTATTAAAGAAATCTTTACCGAAACTACTATAGTCAAGACAAATATAAAATTAATTTTATCCATTGTTTTTCAGTGTTTCGTCCGCGACTGTTTTATTTTCGTAAGATGAAGAACAAACCGCCTTCAGTCACAAGTTGCGTTTATTTAGTGCACTATGCATTTTGAGCCCTGGAGGCTCATCTTCAGGTGCTTTTTAATGATTTACATCAGGTTTTTTTAGTTGTTTGCCTGTTGATATTACATTTTTGTGTTACAACATGGTATATTGTAGATATAAGTTTAACAGCTTTAATAATATGAATATGAATAAATGTTAAACTGTAAGTTGGTTTCGTATTATTAACGCTGTTAAACTTATATCTACAATATACCATTTTGTAACACAAAAATTTAATATCAGCAGGCAAACAACTAAAAAAACCTGGTGTAAATCACTAAAAACCACCTGAAGATGAGCCTCCAGGGCTCGAAATGCATAGTGCAGTAAATAAATGCAACTTGTGACTGAAGGCGGTTTGTTCTTCATTTTGAGAGATATAAAGCGAACAGTATGCCGAAAGTTGGCTGGAAACGGACGCTACTGCTAGTCAGCTGTTAATGATGTTGGTTTCAATCTATTGACGTCATACATAATGTAAGATGTAAGGGAGCTCAGCGTCACAGCGGGTCTCTCTGGCGAGTAGAATGGCGGGATGGCGCTCTGCGTCGCCAGAGACAATAATCACACCCCTCGGGGCGACGGCCGAACGCGCGCCGTCCCCCCGGCGAGTGAGCCGGCATCGATCGCCGCGCCGGCAGGCCAGTCCCCCCGCCTAAGGCGGTAATCGCTTTTCTGGGCCGGAGCCACGCCCAGCGCAACCCCGTCTGCCGAGAGGAGGGCCAGGCGCGGCAGATGGCCGCGATCGATGGGCGGCGGCGAGGAGGGGGCGGACGCGCAAGGGCAAGGTCATTGGCCGTAGCTTCCGGCGCCGGCCGCCAGGCAGCGCGCGTGTCCTCCGCACGGGCCGCGCGCACCAGGCCAGCAGCGGCGCGCAGCAGGTCGTAGGCCCGCCGACGGCCTGTGGACCCTAATTCGACATTGCTGGAGCGCCATTCTTGTCACAATCGTCTATCGGGCTGGGAGTCTGCGTGGAAATCGGCCGCCAACCACGTCTCGGGAAGGTCAGTGACCAATTGATTGTGCTGAGTGTAGAGCTCTAAAACCCAAAGCGTGTACTATATTCAGTACTATATATACTATATATACTACTTATATATACTACTTATATACTACTTTAGGACTGATAACGCCGACGCAAGCAGTGGGGTGGGTGCGACACAGGAGGCACGGCACGTATTCAGCTAATCTCAAGAGACTGTTTGTGTGTTTGTCCTATTTTAGGGTGGAAAAAAGAACTAGGGTCATACGCGCCCATGTCAGAAATGTAGTACACGAAGACACAGATAGGATTTAAAGACGACTACACGTTAATCCCAAATGACGAAGAGAAGACAGCTAAAAACAAGGACTATAAAATACGCCTTCGCCATATTGTTACGACGGATAAAAAGTAAAATGCGGTCGAGGGCCCGCGCGCCGTTAGCTAAGACGGCTGGTAACTCAGTGACTTGTGTAGTCTCTCTACAGGGTGTTACAAAAAGGTACGGCCAAACTTTCAGGAAACATTCCTCACACACAAAGAAAGAAAATATGTTATGTCGACATGTGTCCGGAAACGCTTACTTTCCATGTTAGAGCTCATTTCATTACTTCTCTTCAAATCACATTAATCATGGAATGGAAACACACAGCAACAGAACGTACCAGCGTGACTTCAAACACTTTGTTACAGGAAATGTTCAAAATGTCCTCCGTTAGTGAGGATACATGCATCCATCCTCCGTCGCATGGAATCCCTGATGCGCTGATGCAGCCCTGGAGGATGGCGTGTTGTATCACAGCCGTCCACAACAGGAGCACGAAGAGTCTCTACATTTGGTACCGGGGTTGCGTAGACAAGAGCTTTCAAATGTCCCCATAAATGAAAGTCAAGAGGGTTGAGGTCACGAGAGCGTGGAGGCCATGGAATTGGTCCGCCTCTACCAATCCATCGTGCTCCCTAAGACGCCGATCGATTGCTTCGAACGTCTTCCTGTCGGGACACCTTCGTTCTGGAAATCCGTCTCGATACAAACGTACCGCGCCACGGCTATTGCCCCGTGCCAATCCATACATCAAATGGGCATCTGCCAACTCCGCATTTGTAAACATTGCACTCACTGCAAAACCACTTTCGTGATGAACACTAACCTGTTGATGCTACGTACTGATGTGCTTGATGCTAGTACTGTAGGGCAATGAGTCGCATGTCAACACAAGCACCGAAGTCAACATTACCTTCCTTCAATTGGGCCAACTGGCGGTGAATCGAGGAAGTACAGTACATACTGACGAAACTAAAATGAGCTCTAACATGGAAATTAAGCGCTTCCGGACACATGTCCACATAACATCTTTTCTTTATTTGTGTGTGAGGAATGTTTCCTGAAAGTTTGACCGTCCCGTTTTGTAACACCCTGTATACAGGATGTGTCATAATTAATGGCGTAAACAAGTACAGTTGAAAGTACAGGATACGGGAAGAAGAAAGTCTCAGTAAACATGGGCTCTAAAACCCATACCTTAAGACCTGTGAACACTTCTTTCTCTTCGTTACCGTGTAACAAATCTCTTCTGTTGCAAGCAGAAATTATCTACGAGAATTGGCAGAGAGCAAGGGCCAATATAGATCTCGCCCATAAGATGGAGGCGGCACGATACAACTAGGGGCGTCGTCCTGCTAACATCAGAGGGGGCGACCTGGTTTTTGTTAGGCGTGTCCCAGGACGGGGGAAAGGACATAAAGTGTCATCTAAGTTTGAGCCTCGCTTTGATGGCCCGTCTCAGGTTCTTCAGGTCCTCACCACGGTGACCTACCGCGTACGGCATCAACAATCTGGCCAGGAAAAAAGAGTGCGCATATCACAAATCAAGCTTAGCAATGTTGGGTAGTTGCCTAAGTTCCTGCTTGGTAACCTTATCCCGCGGGTTTTACGTTGAATCTTCCCGTCTCCTCTCTATACCTCTTGTGTTATTGATAACCTTCCATATTACAACAAACTATGTAACCTTTTCTTAGGATTTCTGTCTCTTGCTTCATAATAACAAATGAAATCTTCCCTTTGAAATTTATTCTCTTTCTCTATCTTCGCATACAAATTTAATTGCTGCTTATTAAAAGTGATTTTCTGATTATTTCGACGAAATATAGAATGTGTCGTCGTCGTAGACCTCAGTCGTTATCTGCAATAACCCAAAACTGTTCCTTACCTTTTTTACTGTTACTGGATCGCCATCTGACTGCTACATCGAACTGCAACATGAATATACTTACTCTGTTTTACTGTACTCTATTAGCTGCTGGTGGGCTTTCATAATAAGTGACTGTATTTATTACCAAAGCTGACGTTATTCTTTAATAGCAAAGCTGACATTATTCTATAAGTAATTGGACTGAAATTACGTAATTCATAGTCAAACTTTTTCTTGACGACAATAAAATTTTGCAAAGTTTTACGTTGATGTTTTTTGGGATTGATTATAATTACAAATGCAATATTGCTGGCAAGAGTTAATTATATTCTGAATGAAATGATTTTACAAATGATCAAATGGGACTTTGAGAGGTGGCATGAGCCCCCTCTCATATTTCTATCTTACGATTCTCCTCTCTAATTGCATGCGGTGGAAGGTTGCTATTCCTTCACACGCGGACTTCCCACGCAGCGTCTCTCGTCACCCGGGTGGTCCGGTGACAGGCGGGCTCTGCTGATCTGGAAAGCTTTAAGCCGACGGGTGTGAGGAAGTCGAGTGAATGCTTTGCAGACACCGACATTGTCAAGAGGCACGCCCGCAGAGCTTGAAGTAGCGGCTGGGCTAGAGGTTCCGTTACTTCGCAGAAACTTAGCGAAAACACTTTCTGGCGGGCTACCAGCGAGGCGTGGGAATGACTTGTGTACCCAGGCAGCTGTGGCGGGAAAATTCCCGCACTTTCTGCAAAATAGTAACTGTGATTGGCTTGCTCAGGGCATAGCTCCGTGACGTAGCAAGATCGGCGCAGAAATTGGCGCCAAGGATCTCCATTGGTGGAATGGTAGCGTTCCGGCAATGGAGTGGAATTTTCCGCCGGTTTTCGAGTTGCTGATTGGAACGTTTAACCACGGCCACTGTCGTGGGGGCGGGAATGTTCTGTGTTCGGTTTTTGGTACGGGTGCTCTTGTGAGTGGTTGGCTCTCGCCTTTCGGTCGAGGACGTCGAAGCAACCAGCCAACGGCTCCGGTACGGCAGATCGTGTCCTGGGAGTCAAGAAGTCGGTTTGGTAATGTATGTCCGCAGCACCGGCAGATAGGGATTTTCCTAGGTGACAATCAGAGCTCAGCAGAGTGCGCCTGTTCGTCTTTTTTCTAACTTTGTTCTGTCTTGGGTAGCAGCAATTAATGTTGGGTTGGCTATGTGTTTTCTCTAAGAATTGAGTTGCTAGGAATTGGCTGCACATACCACTTCGTCATAATCCTCACAATCTAGTTTAGGGACAACTTCACATTCACAGCGTTTGTTTAAGTATCCAATTAGAGCCAATTTGATGTATTGTTAATGTTTCATGTGTTGTTGTTTATTATTTTGTGTTTAGTCTTAATAAATCATATTGTTATTTTGGACAGAACTTTCATTCTGTTAATAGGTAGAGCAACCCCATCATTCCTCACTATGTTAATGAAACCTTCGTTTAATTAACTTATTTATCAAATTAAATTATTGCAGGTGCCAAACTCTCTTCTACTCCACTGGCAGGATTGATTAGAGTCAGTTCGCGTATTTTTTTTATCCTTGTGCAACAGGAAAAGTTGGAGTTAGAATAGGGAGGGCTTAGAGCATCATGTACATATGTAATTTCTCTAAGAATTGAGTGTTAAAAAACACTGCTAGCCCCGGCACCTCGCATAAAATGGCGACCCTTAGCCTCGGATCCTCCCTGTGAATCTTCTGATAAGCAAGTATTATTAGTAGTAGGGACACTCAGAATTTTTTTTGCTTAATTTTTTTATTGATTGATACCCACGTTTTTTTTCTGGTAGTTCCGCGTTTAGTTTTAAGTAGCGGCGCATGATTACTGTTTTTGTTTTCAGTGTGTATATTTTTTTTGGTCATTGTTTTTGTGTTCCTTTGATGGTGTGTCCGTATCACATCACACTTTGTTGGGTTTGTGTGCGGTTTCTGTACCACAACAAATCGTGCGTATAATTACAGCGTTGGAGCGACGTTGTTGAAACTTTATGTCTATGTGTAAAAATATATGGAGTAGATTAATTTTATTGTGCATTTTAGATAAATTTGTTTTTCATGAATGATAACGAGAAGTAAGGCACGACTATTATCGAGCGACGCTAAAACAAAAGAGGATAGCATAATGGATAAGGGGCAGTTTACCGACGGGAATAGGTTCGGAGATGAGATGGGCACATTTTTAGCAGGACAGGACGCCAGGGTCATTGATGAGGAAGGTGATTTGGACGCGATCTTAGAGCAGCGTTGCGGCCGTGATTATGATAGTGAGGTAGAGGATGAAACAGAGACAGTCACACAGGTCGAGACGATAGCAGAAGTTTATAATCAAACGAACGAGAGCAGACAGGGGCCAGCTCGGCCACGTCAGAGCTCTAGCGCCCAGGTGTCCAGAGTTACATCACCCATGTGTGACGAGGATCAAAATGATGACATTAACCCTATACTGAGCTTCCTACGATCAATGAAAGAAGAAGCTGACGAACAACGTAAGAAGGAGAAGGAAGAAGATGAGAAACAGCGTAAGAGGGAGAAGGAAGAAGAGGAGAAACAACGTAAGAAGGAGAAGGAAGAAGCTGACGAACAGCGTAAGAGGGAGAAGGAAGAAGAGGAGAAACAACGTAAGAAGGAGAAGGAAGAAGCTGACGAACAGCGTAAGAAGGACACTGAGGCAATAATTTCGCATATAGGGGAAATTCGTGGGGAATTACTAACAATAAAGAAAGAATGTGGAGAAGTAAAACAAATGTCAATGGCTGCACAAAAAGTAGCAGGCCTGGCCAAAACGGCAGCAATAGGGGCAATGAAAGTCGCGGAAGCAACTTCTAAACTCGCAGGGCGCTTGCGACGTTCAACACAATCCCACTCAAAATCCCTAGCGTTCTTAAAAACTCAGGGTAATATCGCGGTTGCGAACAACACGAAACGAATGGAAGAAGTAGAGAGTCGGATAGCAAAACTAGAGCAAAACGGGCACACGAGCACTGCGCGTTCGGATACCAATGATGGAGTACACAGAATTGTGTCTCCGAGAAAAAGCCCGCCGTGCTCTAGCCCAATGACCGAGTGCGGAACTAACAATGCACACGCAGAAACAGCGAGTAATAGCTCCAATAATTGTAGCCCACTTGTGAATTCTGAGTGCCACTTCCACTGTGATACAGAGGTAGCACATCACAGTTATCACCAAGATAGAACAGGACACTCAGCAGACGTGCAAGTATCGGAAACGAGTGACAACACCAGTGCGAGGATCAGACAGGATTTTGATCAGAATCATTTCCTGTCGATACTTAAATTCCAGAAGTTCAAAGAAAATGGAGGGTCGATGCATCCGAAGAGCTGGGTGATGCAGTTTACAAATTCATTACCGGCATCATGGCCAACCCAGGCAAAATTAGAATTCATGTGTGGACACATCGAAGGCCAAGCCGCGGAAAAGATGCGGGGTGTAGCAGTGACGTGTCGGACTTATCAGGAATTTGTTGGTGCATTCCTGCGGACCTACTGGTCAAAGGAAACGCAGGACAGGATTAAAGAGGAAATAATATTTTGTCCTGAACTGGAAGTGTCCGGGTATAGGAGCGCAACCAAATTTCTTGATGAGTTACTCAAGAAGAATCAATTTTTAGATAGTCCATATAGCAACGGAGAAATCATTAAATTTTGCTTTTCCAAATTGCCAGTTAGGTACCAACAGACACTTGTCGGCAAGTGTGGATCTGACATAGAAGCATTCAAGAGTCTATTGCGCGAACTCGAAGTAGTCTTTGATAAACAAGACGCAAAGGACAGGAAGAAGGGGCAAAGTAACAAATACCACGGGCCAGGAAGGGAAGACGACAACAGTTCGCATAATCGCACTGGTCAGTTAGGAAACCAGGGTTACGGAAGTCAAGGTTACGCTATTCAAGGTTATGGAAACCAAAGACACGGAAACCAGAACGTCAGGGAGCGGGGTCAATCTAGACAAGGAATCTGGGATAGGAGGAATAACGAACGGCAAAGCGACCGTAATTGGAGAGAGCGAAACCAAGGACAACAGTGGAACCAGGAGATTGAAACTAGACCCGCAAATCCTAATGCACGTCAGAGGAGGGGGAGCTTAACAAGGGATTGACGCCAGACTAGTGCGAACACAGGCCGCCGGAACTTCGCACGTAATCTCGGACCTGGCCAACTACGGATGATACATTACGAAGATTTATCAGAAATCCTGCTCAAGGAACATAAAGCAACTCCTCGACAAGATCGGCAGCCTCTTATCACAGTAGCAATAGCTGAAAAGAGTATGAATGCGATAATAGATAGTGGAAGCTACATAACAGCAATATCTGAGGCAGCATACAAGAGGTGCTCTCAGGAGATGGACTGGCCTGTCCTATCGGTTAAGAAAACCAAAATAAAAGGGGCATTAGCGGGTAAATGTACGGAGGTCACCCAACAAACAAGACTGGAATTCTCCTGCCAAGGACACAAAATAGAGTCTAACTTCTGGATCGTGCCAAATCTGGCGATCGACATGATAATAGGAACGGACTTCCTAAATGAACATGAAGCGATAGTTGATCTAGGACGAGGTGAAGTGGTTTTGAGGAAAGGGAATCCCGTCCACATTAAGTTCGACGACCAGCTGATCCCAGCTCAACTACCGTCTAACTGTGTACGGATAAACTATGCGTGTCTGAAAGACAGAAAGGAAGAACAGGTCGACGTTGCGGGTAGGGGAGAGGACACGGATGAGAATGCAGTCGGAATAATGGGAGAAATAAAGGAGAAAATAGGAGAAAAAGTGGAAGCAATAAAGAATATAAGGTGCGACCACCGCAAAGAACTTCATAAATTACTAGTAGAACATGCGGAGGTCTTCCTTCCCAAGACAGGATCAATAAAGAACTTCCAATATGAATTTCGTGTACGTCCGCACAACCAGTTTCGTGTGCCACCCTATCCAATCCCCTTGGCATATCGACAGAAAGTAGCAGCTGAAATTGCGCGAATGCAGAGTGAAGGAATAATAGAACCTACGGCTTCAGCTTATAATAACCCGTTAAGAGTAGTCGAGAAGGCAGATGGTAGTATTCGTTTAGTCTTGGACTCGCGACAAATTAATACCATAATAGAACCCGAAACAGACAGACCGGAACGATTGGAGGAACTCTTACAAAATTTCCATGGAATATCAATCTTCTCATCAGTTGATCTAAAATCGAGTTTCTGGCAGATCGAGCTCCATCCAAATTGCAGACAGTACACAGCCTTTTTAGCATTTGGAAGATGTTACCGGTTTCGTCGTCTCCCATTTGGTTTGAACATTTCGTCTGCCGCATTCATTCGGGGACTGGACGGCATACTAAGCGATAATTTGAAACGTCATGTCACCAGCTATGTGGACGATTTGCTGATCGCGGAGAAATGTTGGGGAGAGCACAATGCGGTCCTCGGTGAACTCCTTGCGACATTCAAGGAATACGGAGTGACTATCAATATCGAAAAATCGAATTTTGGGACGTCCTCTGTCAAATTTCTAGGACATATCATCACGGGTGAGGGCATTGCGCCAAATTCCGAAAAGATCGAAGCGATTGAAAAGTTTCCCATTCCTACGACAAAGAAGCAGTTAAGGGGGTTCTTGGGGATCATAAATTTTTACAACCGCTTTATACATGTCAAAACTCAGAGCAGTCCTAGGTTGCATCAACTTACAGGAAAGAAGATTCCTTGGGAATGGGATGAGGCGGCCGAATCCGAATGGAAAGCATTAAAATTCGCATTATTACAAGCACCCATCCTATCACACCCTAACTTAGCAGAAGACCTTTGCATAGTAACGGACAGTTCATACTCAGGTCTGGGTGTCATGGTGTTCCAAGACTATGTACATGAAGGAAACAGGGTGTGGAAGACAATTGCGTTTGGTAGCAGAGTACTAGCCAAGAGTGAGAGGAATTACTCAGTAACCGAGTTAGAGGCGCTGGCTGTTGTATGGGCGTTTGAAAAATTCAGATACCTTCTGTTTGGTCGCAAGACGAGGGTCTACACAGACCACAAGGCACTCGAGTTCTTGATGACTGCAAAGCTTAATCACAGGCGGCTCATTAGGTGGGCATCATATCTGCAGCAGTACAACTTTTCGATAGAATATATTCCCGGCAGTCAGAACATTATTGCAGACGCCTTGTCACGGTCACCGATCGGATTTGAGCACAACATGGAAGAAGATCTGGAGGAAAATCACTACTGCCTTTTTTATATGCAGAAAGTAGCCTTTGAAAATTTTATTACCTGTAGTATGCAGGACATCAAGAAGGAGCAAGACAAGGACCCTGCCCTAGTGTTATTGAAACAGAAATGGATAGACAGAAGACACGCCACCATCAGGCAGTTCTACCTCTTGCGGAAAGGCATAATTTTCCACCGAAATTATGCCAATGACACTGAATGGGGGGTATGCATCCCTGAACACCTAATAAACAAGGTTATATGGCATACTCACCTCAGCTATGGACACTTCGGACCACGCAAGTGCAATCTCAAGCTAAGGACCATGTGTTACTTTCGAAACATGGAGCGTCGAATACGGAGGGTACTGTCGGTGTGTAAAGACTGCCAAAAGGCTAAGCACACCACTGTGAGCATGCAGGCACCATTATACCCAATCGTACCGACAAAATTAAGACAATTAGCAGCAACAGATTTGATGGGACCTTTGCCAAGAACAAGAAGAGGATATACTTACGTATTAGTGTTTGTTGAACTAACGTCCAAATACGTTACCTTTACGCCACTGAAGAGGGCGACAGGACGAACTGTATCACGAGCCCTAATCCGGGATTTCCTACAACAGGTTGGTCATGTGAGTAAAATTATTTCTGATAACGGGCCACAGTTTAAGTCAAAAACTTGGAAGGAGACGTTGCGTCGATGTAAAATTGATCCCATTTTTATATCTTCGCACCATCCGAGCTCGAATGCTGCAGAACGGGTTATTAAAGAACTCGGAAACTTGTGCCGGTTGTACTGTAACAAACAGCACACGACATGGGACGTTTTCCTTAAAGACTTCCAGGAGGTGATCAATGAGGCACCCCATGGGATAACAAAATTGGCATTCATTACAGTACTGAAAAACCGGATTCCTAAGGACTTGATAACCGAGGTCGTAAACTTCCCACCAAGGGCGCGAACGCAGCACCAAGCCATAGTGGATTTGGCTCTCAAGAGGATACGGGCTGCAGCAGAGGTCAGGAAGAGACGTGCCGACAGGGGAGCTCGTCTACGACACTTCCAAATTGGACAAAGGGTGCTCGTGAAGTCTTTCCGACTTTCGAACAAACAAAAAATGAAATGCCAAAAATTCTATTCTGTTTACAACGGCCCGTACCGTATAAGGAGAGCAGCTCATCACAATGCTTATGAATTGGAGACGCTGAAAGGAAAGAAGTCCATAGGACTCCACCACATCTCTCACATAAAGGAGTTCGTGGAATAGTAGTAGTGTAAGTGGTGTACATAGTAGAATGGGCAAATACATGAACCTTGCTATAGTAGTAGTGTAAGTGGTGTACATAGTAGAATAGGCAAAGATATGAACTTTTCTTCGGGGAACAATACTCGTCGCATTAATAGATTAAGATTGTTAATTAAAGTAATAACACGCTGCGTTTTCTCGTATAAGAATGTACTGCTGTTAATTTTTGTCTATGTTCGGGATCTCCTCTGTCGTTGCGATAAGAGGCACTACCTTTCCATGAGCAATGTTTTTGTCCTTTCCTATCTGGTGTCCATGTTAAGGGATAAAGATGAGTGACGAGACGTCGCACAAACGGGCGCATACAAGAACGTGCTCTTAGAAGCGTTCTGAGAAGTCGTGATACGCTCCATAGCGGCCACAGCCAGTTCGTGAGACGTTCATACCAATGCTTGCAGGCACGCGTCAGTGCACTGCATGATTGTGGTATATTGCGTGATTTCGAGGATGAATATTGGCAGTATAGTTTTTGCAGAGCTGCGCCAGCATCGTTGTCTTGCAAGTCGGGGTGAACCTGTGAGCGTTTGACTCCAATGGTGCCCTAGACGGTAGAAATGCGGGCATAAAGCCTACCATGCCAATGTGCTGGTTGGGGATTTAGCACGCTGCTTGCGACTGTCACAGATGAATAACCAGTGACTCATACTAGGATATTCGTGACATACTGTGTAGCTGGCGTGTGGTGGGCGACTGAATCCTCAACAGGAACCAGACTTGGCTGGGTCAAATTACATTGCCTCTGGAAAGGTGCGCTTTCATTGCTAAGACTGCATCACATACAAAATTAAGTTCAACTATAAATTTATTGTCTTGTATAGCCATGGCTAACCCAGTCTCCGGAGTTTCAGTGAGGCGTAATGAAAACTTGGATGTCATGTCGTACGGCGCGCACATCACTGTCGTCAATAGCGGCGAGCAGCGAGACATCTCAACGTAACAGGAATTATGTAAGAGTATTGTATAAGGTAAACAAAAAATATATAAATAAATAAAATAAATAAATAAATAAATAAAAGGGAAAGTACGTTATACTAGGATAAGTTAAACTGTAGGATTTAACAATAACTAGATTAATATTGTGGGGGTTTTCTACCACAAGTGTGGCGCGCGCCTGTTGGGATGCTATATTTCAGGTCATCAAACCACACACCCGAGATGGAGGGAAGACTGGCGAGCAAAAGTAGCATAGTTGCATGTTCTTTATAGCTCAGTAAAACTTAGACCTGCGTAACAACATAATTTAATTAAAAGACATTGAATGTAGATCGTTGGCAAATGGTAGTTAATTCTTGAGCATGTCTACTGTCGATCTATATAATTAATAGTAATATTAGTGCGGGCCCGCACATTTAGTTGTTCATCCATTACATAGCATCAGTTATCACACACCATGTACAATACTGAGATCGGTCTCTACACAAATATCAAGATAAATTATTTCCATTTTTTGTTATGATAGCTACAGATAAATAACTATAAAATTAAAATTACAGTGTCTGAAATGACAGTCCATCAATGTATCGTTATGTAAATTTATTATAAAATAGGTCATGGGGAAAAGTTAGGCATAGGATTTTTGTAAGAATTGTGCAGATGACGGGGATCGTGGCAATCCAGAGGCCAGCCGGAGGTCATCGGCTACCTGCAGGAGGAGGGCGCGCTACCTGACGTGAGGGGCGCGAGGGCGTCCAGTCCTACAAGCTGACAGTCACCGGGCCGTGTACCTGAGGGATTAGGCGGGATCCTCGCCGGGCCACAAGCGAAAGTGAGGCTGGCCGTTGACACTGACACGCGACCCACGCGCGACAGCCCGCTAGCTCTCCGGTCGCGGCAGCCGTTTGGAGGGATTCCCTGCGGCAGGCCACGTTGTCGTGAGTACACGAAGAAGATCACATATCGTGTCTGAACCTGCGCCTCATGTGCCTCAGGACAGAAAGGGACGCTATATACTCACCTGTTTCGGTTTTTACAACTCACTAGCATTGGCCGATCTGCATACACAAAGCAGTATCGTGCCACACTAACAAATGTATGGTCTCATTTCTAACTTCTCCTCTCTATTAGAGAGCAGTTTTAGCAATCGTCGCTCCTAGTTCGATCCTGTATGGATGACCTCACACACTTGTGGAGTCACTCCACGTGCCATCATCCCTCGTCGAACTGCAATATTGGGAAACGTAAAGTACTGTCCAGCGAGAGAAGAGACCTAGACTAGTGATGTATCCCAACACGTAGACCTCAGAGACAATTATTCGACATGAGGAGAGCATATCACTGTGTTTTCCTACCGTACTGCCGTGATCACATGCGTGGGTCTGACTACAATCTCAACAGCGTACTGCAGACGCTCCAGCACTCCCTATTGCTGTTGCAACAACGTAGCAACAACACCCGACGTTTAGCCCTATGTGATGTCAGTACTGTGGCCCCATCCCAAGAGGCATTGTCAAGAGGCACGCCCGCAGAGCTTGAAGTAGCGGCTGGGCTAGAGGTTCCGTTACTTCGCAGAAACTTAGCGAAAACACTTTCTGGCGGGCTACCAGCGAGGCGTGGGAATGACTTGTGTACCCAGGCAGCTGTGGCGGGAAAATTCCCGCACTTTCTGCAAAATAGTAACTGTGATTGGCTTGCTCAGGGCATAGCTCCGTGACGTAGCAAGATCGGCGCAGAAATTGGCGCCAAGGATCTCCATTGGTGGAATGGTAGCGTTCCGGCAATGGAGTGGAATTTTCCGCCGGTTTTCGAGTTGCTGATTGGAACGTTTAACCACGGCCACTGTCGTGGGGGCGGGAATGTTCTGTGTTCGGTTTTTGGTACGGGTGCTCTTGTGAGTGGTTGGCTCTCGCCTTTCGGTCGAGGACGTCGAAGCAACCAGCCAACGGCTCCGGTACGGCAGATCGTGTCCTGGGAGTCAAGAAGTCGGTTTGGTAATGTATGTCCGCAGCACCGGCAGATAGGGATTTTCCTAGGTGACAATCAGAGCTCAGCAGAGCGCGCCTGTTCGTCTTTTTTCTAACTTTGTTCTGTCTTGGGTAGCAGCAATTAATGTTGGGTTGGCTATGTGTTTTCTCTAAGAATTGAGTTGCTAGGAATTGGCTGCACATACCACTTCGTCATAATCCTCACAATCTAGTTTAGGGACAACTTCACATTCACAGCGTTTGTTTAAGTATCCAATTAGAGCCAATTTGATGTATTGTTAATGTTTCATGTGTTGTTGTTTATTATTTTGTGTTTAGTCTTAATAAATCATATTGTTATTTTGGACAGAACTTTCATTCTGTTAATAGGTAGAGCAACCCCATCATTCCTCACTATGTTAATGAAACCTTCGTTTAATTAACTTATTTATCAAATTAAATTATTGCAGGTGCCAAACTCTCTTCTACTCCACTGGCAGGATTGATTAGAGTCAGTTCGCGTATTTTTTTTATCCTTGTGCAACAGGAAAAGTTGGAGTTAGAATAGGGGGGGCTTAGAGCATCATGTACATATGTAATTTCTCTAAGAATTGAGTGTTAAAAAACACTGCTAGCCCCGGCACCTCGCAACTTACTTTTTACAATAATCGTACAACTAGCAATGCGCGAACATACCTTCAGTAGTCTTGAGTTTCTCAAAAAATTAATTCAATAATATTAGTTCCTCTTATTATAATAGTTAGCTGATGTCTCTGTACATCCGAATCTCTTATAAATCATAGCAAGTGGCTGCCAGGCACACCGCTCCTCTCAACCTCTCGCTTCAGACCTGCAGCCAACTCGCTTCACATCTCGCTTACTACTGCCTTCCTACGAACGCTGAAGTGCCGTTTCTCCTGCCAACAATGCTTTCTGGTGCAGCTATTCCCTGCTACCACAGTTATTTCCAACATGACAAATATTAATTATTCCTACTTAATCCTATTAATAAAACATAAACATCTTTCATAAATTGTGATTTGACAATAAACAATAGAAATATACACGTCTTACAACGTTAAGGGGGGGGAGGCTGAGCCAGATCGCTGGTCGATCATCAGCGATCGGCTTGTTATCTTTGGCGCGTCCCCGGGCATGAGCATCTTGGCGTTTTCGGCTGGGGCGCGCGGGACGGCGAGAGGAGTCGGTTTTTGGGGCGGCCGGTAAGACTGGCGGAGTAGTGGCTCGAGCGTAAGAACATGTGTGACGTCTGTTACGCTGGTGCTGTTTGATAATCGTGAATCTCCTGCGGCGGTTACTGGTTGCCTGAAAGGCATTTCATATAAACTGTGCCAATCCTCGCAGTGAGAGGGGAGTCCGGAGTTGGTGTTGGCCTAGATGTTTGTACAAATTGAGGTGCCTGTGTGAGAAGCACGGCGTGGGCCTGTTGGTTGTTTCGTCCTTCTGGCAGCCACCGCAAGCGGATGTTCGGCCGGAATGTCTACAGTTTGTGGTGAGCATAGTGTGAACAAGTTCTCGTAGGATGTGCTCCCAGCCTGACTCTGAGCCTGTATTATTTGTGGGTGCTATAACGATATGTTTACGTAATGTGTATACATAAACATAGAGTTATAAATGTCCCCGTTCGTAGTCGCTAATTATAACAATATGTAACATATAGCTATAATCAGCGGTGGAAATATATTTGCGAACGCCGAGCATGTGCGGCTGTCTCCTGTTGGATCGTCTGATCAGTCGGAAGTTGCATTGCAGAGGAGAGTAAATGCCTATTCAAAATATAATTATTTTTGGATAGCTCAACATGAATTTCCTGAGGGACCGTGGTTTATCATGCATTTACCAGTAGAATATGGCGCGGAAAAAATATTTCGCCGCATGCAGCTTCCGTCCGAGCTCGACGAAAGAATTCGTGACTGTGAACTCTCTATTTGGCAGAAACATAAAGAAAATTAAATAAATTCATGAAAGAGTGAGACATAGATTCTATAATAAATAAATAGTCCATACACCAGTTCCATTTAACTCTGAATTTATGCCAATTAATAGATGAACTTAGACTGCAGTGAAGGATTTAACATGGATGCCGTTTTGACTGGCACTTCTCTTCTCGTAATGAAAATAATTCCTTTGACGTTTTCACATACACGTCGCACAATAAATCTACTGCTATGCAGTATTGTACTTTTACTTTACAGTGAAATAATATTATTTTTAACGATAATAATACGGCGGCAAGACATGCGCGTCCGACACAAGAGACAAGAGAAAAAATGAGTAACTGTTCATCGAGAATATCTCGTACTTCAAAAAAAATGTGTGAAAGTGTTCTTCTTCTGTCCGTTTTTCGCGCCGCGGTTTTCAAAGTCAGTAACTCAGTGCATCTCTGGCGGCGCTTCGACAATAAACAAGTTACGTCACAGGTCGTTCACCTTTTACATTCTCACAACATTATTTGCTAACTGTAGCTGTTGCCGAGCGACTGCTCGATTAGTGAATGATTTAAAATAATAAGGCAATCACATAATGTTACATTGCCTTCCAAGGGAATCTTGGAAATAAAGGAGATTATCTAGCTTCACATGTCGCCGTTAACATTATGGGATTGAGTACTTTATAGATTTACGTTTATCAAATACAGTATTCCTGTCATTTGATTATTAGGATTGCTCAAATATGGTGATCTCTCATTCATAGACTAAGACAATTCTTAAGGTAAAGATACACAAAAAAATTTAAAAACTATGACAGTAAATCTAAAAAGTTTACAATGGAGATTAGACATTATGCTCATTACAGTCTTTTTTTTCAGAGTTCGTAACGACCATCTTTGTGACCTCAAGTTATTGTCCGGAGCTCATAGGCTCTTTGCTCCTGAAAGAAAACACATAGGATTCATCTTTTTATACACACATAATTCTCACACATGTAATTTCTCACACGTGTCCATTTTCCGTTGCTTACTAGTTGTCACGATTTTTACGCTTTCATTGTTTGTGTATTTGACAGGTAAGTTAAATTTTGATTCTTCTTCAGGTGAAGCTTATCCCTTGAGAAGTTGGATCGCTACTTTGCGTTCTCCGAGTAGAAAACTTTTCATCAGCTCTGGTCGGCGAGTCTCGCTCTCACGTTAGGTACACACGTTATATGTAACAAAAGATATAAATATCCATTAGCCTAAGAACTAAGCTTAAATCTAATTTTAGGACTTGGGATTCATAGGAATTTGACTTTGCCACTATTCGCGTGTGGTTTGCCTGTTCGCATTTCATTCACGGGATGTATATAGCACAGTATGTGATATGTTGTGAACTCATATAAGAGTCTTTTATTTTGGGAGTGGCTTTCATCGAAAGTCCGTTTCGCCGAACTGCAGCGGGAGTGCTGTGCTAGTACATCACTTTAAATTTAACGCGTTTGTTGCGTCGGTGGACGTTGGCACAGGCTGATTGTTAGAGCTGAATCACAACTCGAGGCCGTCACTAGCCTCCACGCGGTATTTCAGCCTTTCCGCGCACGGTTCCGTGAACACGTTGCGTCGATGGTGTTGTGGTGTTCTGTAGAGATGGGCAAACTGAAACACGTAACTGTTTCGAAACAAATGAAACAGTACAATGTAATGTTTCGATACGGTGTTTCGAAACAGTGAAACAGTTTGTGTTTTGTAATTTAATAAACCTACACATTTTATCATCTTGAATGTCTACTGTATAAGTATGTCCATATAAACACGAATGAGGTGCGAGAGCGCTAATCATATCGCAGAAAGTATGAAACTATCACTTAGGCGTCTTGGCAGTTTCGTATTTCATGCAGCAAATGCGCTGCTTTCGTGTCGTGAGACTTTCATACTTTTCAGTTGGCTGAGGACAGCCATAGCTGAAGATAGAAGAACCACCACGAACGGAACTGGAGGTGGGATCAAACTGCAGATACAACGGATATGCTACTGGGATTCCCACATTCCGTCAGTATGGGTAATATACCCATCCTGCTAATTTCCATGCACACAAAGGGAATCATTGTGGATAATAGGCACAGTGACTATAGCCTTACAAATAATGCCAAATAATTCGAATAAATAACAAAATATAACAGAAAAAAATTTTGTCTTTCAAGGTGTTTCGAACCATTACTATAAATTCACCATGCTTCCCAGCCCTTCCCGTTCACCATTTCACCATCAGTGATATGTCAAACAGATTGCTTGCAGTTATACCTACATCAAATTTGTATATGTGTCCAATAACTGTCACTCTACGCCTTTTTTTTATTCACAATTTTGTAGGCTAACTTGCGTTTCTTAATATGATTACTGTACATGAACAGAGAAGCGTATGTTATAAAAAAGTGTAATTTAACTGAATGATTTTAACATATTTATTATTTTGAATGTGAATAGTATGCGTTGTTTTATTGTTTGGTTAGTGTTTATAAAGCAGACGTTACGCCATTTCGGGATAGGACAGTCAGCTAGAAACGAAGCTTTATTTTCGGATATCTTAAGCTTCATGCTATTGCTTGTCAAAAAGATTTCGACACTCTTGAAAGTGTTTCACGAAGTGGTATATTGTGTTTCAGTACCTGTGCCGAGCCCGAATCTCGTCCGACACAGAGCGGAATGAAACATCACTGTTTCGATACAATTAGTCCGTTCCAAGCACAGGTGGACTGAAACAGCCTTATTTTGAAACAACGATACAGTTTCTGTGTCTGGCTCGAGATCGAATCTGGTCCGGTTATCCGAGACAGGGGCGGAATGAAACACCACTGTTTCGAAACAGTGAACCACAGCCGTTCCGAAACACTGAAACAGTTCCACGTATCGATACACTGTATCGAAACATAGAAACAGTGGCCAAGTCTAGTATTCTGTGGTTTTGCTGAGCTGGTGCGGAGGGACGAGGATTACCAGGGACAGAGACTCCATTGAAACCATCCCTGCCTCCACATTTTCCAGCCGATTTTGAAGATTTTAAGGTAGGCTAGCGCTGGCACTTTGCAAAGCAGCTAACACACTTGGTTTCCGATGCACTGCACGTATCACATCGCCGCCTTCGGTTACACAACCGGACTATCACTGTCCGTCGGCGTATCTGCACGTTTAACACTTTTTATCTTCATCGTGAATGAAATTATCACTTACTTATAACAACGAAGCTTTGCTTCGTGTCTGTGGCAGACTTCTAGAGCATTTTAAGCCTTCACTTATACACTACTATGCACACAAATTTTTTACAGTTTATACTCAAATAGTTTGTCTCACTTTGTAGCTTGCTATTGAGAGATTCGATTATCATGTCCATTGCAATTTCTGTTGCTTTGTTGGTAACTACCTTAACATTTCGCTTTACATTGTTCATCACCTTTCTCTAAGACTAATTATGCTTTTAGTTCAATCACAATACATTAGTTTCTCCGATCTGTTAGCAATTATTATTATTATTATTTTAATTCATTTGAATCGTTCTTTCTATTCATTAGATTCATTAAGGTTATCACTGTCATTTCAACAAAAATTTCCTTTTTACTGGATGTGAGGATCAATCAGTCACATTTGATCGCCCCCTCGCATGAGAACAGAACACCATTCAAGAAAATATTCAAATTCCTTATCGCAATCTCGGTTTGCGTCTCGGATTGACTTTAAAAGGAAAAATAAAGACATTTCAAAACTAGCTTTTCCCGATTTCGTTCACGCGTTTCCTTTTGAAAATCGTATGCCAAACCAGCCTTCCACGTCAACCGCATTTCTCAATCTGTGACGTCAAGTCTACGGGATGGGTTTAGGCGGGTTAGGATATTTACACAAATTCAGAAGAAAGACATAGATATAATAGTACATAGAAGAAGAAATCTAGCAAACAACTCCTTGTTCCTTATGACTTAGAAATTAATTTTCCTTTGCGCCGTACGTCTGCGTACGCGCTGCAATTAAGAACTAGCTGCTTTGTTTTGCCGGCGGTTTCATCGTCATTTTATTCTCGCTTTGACGCCTGCTTGCACTACACTGCATTGACCTCTATATATGACCTTAAGTCATCATTGCTTTGTCCTTGTCACTTACGCTCTTATACTTGCTATTTATTTCACTTATGGCTTTGAATGTATCTGACCTGCGTATTGCAATTACAATTAATGCTACTTTGTTTATCTAGCTGAAGGATAGCGCTTTCGTAGTCATGTTGGTACTTACAAGTAACTCACATGCTTCGTAAACATTACGTTATTTTAATGCAGAGATGAACCTGTTCCAGATTTCTATGTACATTAGAACTTAATCTAGACATAGCTGACTTAGAAACTAGTTACTTGTTTTCCTTCTTTAGTGGGATCAGGAACTAATAATTGTCAAGCGACCCTTTTCCTTGACGAAAATAAATTTCGTTTCTAGATCATTGCTCCTTGAACTTAAAAAAAAATTTCTTACATATTATGTTTTATTTTCATTTCTTTACCATTTCATATCGCAGAAGCCGGCTTGTCAGGCACATCCTTCGCTTTAAATTTCATTTTTCTCTCTTAAATATTATCTCCTTAAAACTAGAGTTCTTGGAGTTGATCACTTTCTTTGTTAAACAAGATTTTTTTTTTCATTTATCAGCTTGTCTGTACTTAAATTATGGCTCAAGATAACATATTTTAAATTCTCTGGTATATAGCAAGATAGACTCACTGTCGTGTAATTTATTCTAAGCATTTTTTTAACCAAGTCAGATCAGTTGTCACTTAGTTACTAGCGGCTAATCTTCTCTTGCCATTACAAAGCTTTCCTTTTGACTTATTCTGTAGCATGATTCTTTTTAAGATCAGTGTGATGGTATAACCCTTTTATTTTTCCATTTGCGGGATCAGGAATTAGATAACAACCTGTGTGCGGTATACGAAGGATCTCGTAAGGTCCCTCAAAAGGACTTCGCCATTTTCGATTTTTGCGTAAGAGCAACGATGGTTTAAAGTGTGTTTTTAGCAAGACCTTTTCGCCTACTTTATAATTTCACACCTTATCTCAATACAAGTACTTCATGGTTAGTCTCCCCGTCGAAGTGGTCGTCCCCATGGTCGTCCCCATTCTAACAGCATCACTTAGGGGGCTTTCAGATGCTGAACTTAGTTTTCCTGTTTGTGTGGTTTTGATTGGCCTTCATCATTAGAAAATTCGACCAATCTGACATTATGAGAACACAGAGGAACAAAATTATTGTTATGCACAAACCTTGTGTCAAAATGTTGTTGCGTTTGTTCTGGTGTCCAGTACGTGTTACTGTCTTCCGCGTTTGCGAAAAATACAGGGGGATTGTACTGCCTTCGCGGGGTCTGATGATTTTTATTACTATTATGATTTCCGGAATTGTTACGGTGAAATCCACTTTCACACTGTGGCTTGCCGTTGAACTGTGTGTTTCTGTACATTCCCTGCGCTTGATTTTTACTAGGCGCGGAGTTGTGTTGGTATGAGTGGGCGCTATCAGCTGTTTGTTGCTGCCCGTAATCTGCGTGTTGGCTGCACGAGTACGGTGCATTCCATTGCGATCCGCTCTGCTGTTGCCAACCTTTTTGACTGAAACCACTTCCAAACTTCTGCTTGTACGGTTGATTGCCATACTGGTTACCAGTCGTGTTATACACGGGATTGAATGGGTTGTGTTGATTATGTCTATTCCTTTTGTGAGGATACCCATTGCCTTTATTTCCGTTTTGCCAATCGTTACAATTTTTGTAACCGTTCCCTGGCTTTTCATAGCCGTTACTCTCGTAATGTTGTGGCCAAGATTTGTGCGGAGTGTTCCACGGTTTGTTAGCTCTCATGTCCTCATAGATCAGGTCTAGGGAATCTAATATCGACAGAAAGGTATCTGGATCATCATCTGGTATGGCTATCAGCTTTTCGCGAATCGATATGGGTAATTTAGACTTGAGAATCATAATTACATCCTTACTATTAATAGGGGTATCCCAATACCTGATTTTGCCAAGATATTTTTCGAAGTACTTTCTCAGGCTACTATTCCTGGGGTCAAATTGTTCTGCATTGTAGACTTCTTTACGAAGGCGCTTCTGAACACCTTCGCTCCAAAATTTGCTGAGGAAACAGTGCTCAAACTCCTCATACGTTCGACACTTATCAACCATTTCGGTTCCCCATATTGCCGATTCGCCACCTATATATCCGGTAACAAATTGGATACGCTGTCTATCAGTCCACGAATTTGGAAAAATGCCAGAGAATCCACTAAGAAAAACATTTGGGTGGATATTTCGTTTTTCCGGGTTAAAGGTTTGAAAAACTCGATGCTTTATCATGCTTTCTTCCTTCATCATTTGTACTACTGAGTCAGATTCTTGGTTTCGGTGACTAACTGGAATATGTAGTGGCGAAGTTTGTTCATTAGATACAACAGGTATTCGGAATTGCCGAAATAATTCATCTTCTTCCTCTGGGGCTATAGAATTAGGATAAATTGGTCTCTGTATTCGGGAACTACCACTCACATGTGCCTTCAGGTTATTTAGTTGTTCCGTTACCTCTTGCTTCCAATTTGGTAATTCCTGCTGTAGGGTACGTCTAATGCTACCGAGTTCAGACATTACGGTATCTTCGGAACATCCAGGAGCTAAGAAGATACCAAGAGTGGTTGCTTTCACAGTCTCTACTAGGTCTTTGTTAATTTTATTTTCGACAACTTTGTCTTTCACAGCAATCCAGTTCTCCTACTTTTCTCTAAATTCTCTCTCATGACTATCCAGCCTCTCCTTTACTTTCGTTTCAGTTTCCAGAGTCAAGTTTGACATTCCCTCGGTTAGTTTTTCTACCTGCGTAGTTATTGTGTCTAATCTGTGATTAACCGTGGTTCCGGTGAAGTCAAGATTCTTGGTTGCGTTTCGGATATCAGCTGTCTCGCTTTGCATGGTAGCTAAAGTGTCATTCAGTTAGAAAATTATTCAACTTCGCATTTGGGAAAGAGCATCCTTAACTTGCTTTGCTACTTCTTTGGCTACGTTTTCTCTAACAGTTTTTATTTCTTCGCTTACTGTAGAAAGTTTATCTTCAATTACTGTAGAAAGTTTATCTTCAAGCGAGGTTAACATTTGTCTATTTTCGTCTTTCATTTGGCGATTTCCGTCCTGCATCATTTGACTTATTTGACTCAGTAGCTGTTTGAATACATCGTCTGTCACTACCCCTGAATTGCTTTCGCCTGCCTCCCTTGTAACCGGTATATGGCTACGAGTACTAGTGGCAGAAACTATGCTGGCATTGTCTAGTTCAGTACCGGTAACATTATGGTGTGAGGCACCAAAGTCCATAAGATTTCCCACTTCACTTTATACAATTGTTTCGATTGGTGTCTCAGCCCTACTAATTATCCTGCGGGACCGTAAGCGACGCGACACTTCACTCGTTTCATTCTGTTCATTTGAATCTAGTGATGACATTTTATCGTCTGCCATAGCTCACTTATTTACAAACAGTAAGTCCATGAAGTTCGTTTGAGCTACGGCCGTCAGCTGTCGACAGAGATGTAATTTATCGGTTGCGAGTCGGTTGTCACTGCTACGTCACAAGATCGGAATGTCGGGAGTTACACGTCACGAGGACAAGAGACTATTCTGACCGTAAAGAAAGTATGGCTCCACGCTGGTCAAAATAAATGAAAACTAAGGCTGGTCAGCTCCGTGAACAGGCAGCGGACATTTAAAAACAAGTGATATGCAATACACAACAATGGAATTTAAGCAATACTTAAAGAAATTACCAATCTATTAAATGCAATTACTGAATTCAAAGCAAATTTTTACTGCAACTAGTAAAGATCGTCACAAATTGATTGATGTCGGCTGAAATTAAGGAAGCTTGGCTACGGCTAACGAGATTTTAACCTACGTTGCTGATGACTGCCTTGGGCGTTGCAACTAGATTTTCACACAAATTCTGTTCCAAAAAAAAAAAAAAAAAAATCTCTCTTCCGTAATTTTCTCTGAATATCTTGTTTCTTTCGCTCAATGGAAATTTTATTGGATGGTGTTTGATGCCACGTAACAAATAAAAAAGCACAAGATTAGCTACAATTCTCTATGAATATTTCCATAATGCGTATGTTATTAAATTTTTATTCCTTTGAGATTTTTTTTTTAATTCGCGTCCCTGTTCGGGCGCCAATTATAACGATATGTTTACGTAATGTGTATACATAAGCCGGCCGTGGTGGCCGTGCGGTTCTAGATGTTGAGTCCCATAGTGCTCAGAGCCATTTGTATACATAAACATACAGTTATAAATGTCCCCGTTCGTAGTCGCTAATTATAACATTATGTTTACTTTTGTGCTGTAACATATAGCTATAAGCAGCGGTGAAAATATATTTGCGAACGCCGACCATGTGCGGCTGTTTCTTGTTGGATCGTCTGATCAGTCGGAAGTTGCATTGCAGAGGAGAGTAAATGCCTATTCAAAATATAATTATTTTTGGATAGCTCAACATGAATTTCCTAAGGGACCGTAGTTTATCACGCATTTACCAGTAGAATATGGCGCGGAGAAAATATTTCGCCGCATGCAACTTCCGTCCGATTTCCACGAAAGAATTCGTGACTGTGAACTCTCTATTTGGCAGAAACATAGAGAAAATTAAATAACTTCGTGAAGGAGTGAGACACAGGTTCTATATTAATTAAATAGTCCATACACCAGATCCATTTAACTCTGAATTTATGCCAATTAATAGATGAACTTAGACTGCAATGAAGGCTTTAACATGGATGCCATGTTGACTGGCACTTCTCTTCTCGTAATGAAAATAATTCCTTTGACGTTTTCACATACACGTCGCACAATAAATCTACTGCTTTACTTTACACTAAAATAATATTATTTTTAACGATAATAATACGGCGGCAAGACATGCGCGTCCGACACAAGTTACAAGAGACAAGAGAAAAAATGAGTAACTGTTCATCGAGAATATCTCGTACTTCAAAAAAAAAAAAAAAAAAGTGTAAAAGTGTTCTTCTTCTGTCCGTTTTTCGCGCCGCGGTTTTCAAAGTCAGTAACTCAGTGCATCTCTGGCGGCGCTTCGACAATAAACGAGTTACGTCACAGGTCGTTCACCTTTCACATTCTCGCAACATTATTTGCTAACTGTAGCAGTTGCCGAGCGACTGCTCGATTAGAGAATGATTTAAAATGATAAGGCAATCACATAATGTTACAACAAACATTACCAAACTGGATCAGGGATCTATTTTAAGGAAGTGCACATGTGAATAATTAAACATACAAATTGCCTTTCTTTCCTACATTGGTATCCGGCTTCGGTGTATTAATTAAAATGGTGTTATTCTACAAAAAACGGTGTTCTGACAGGAACAACAAAGTATGTTGTTGTACATCTTTTCTGTGTCGGGCAGTACTGTCCTCCTTTAGTTTGTTTTTCCATGAGACGTTCGACTTTATTTTTGTGTCTACATGTGATCTGGGTGCTGATGTTTTGCACATAGATATTTATAAAATGTGACGTGGTATCAAAAGTCAGTGAAGTAGTACTGTTACTTAGTTTTTGGGCAGTCACATACATATCTTGATTTAGTTGTTCCTTATGAGATAGTTTACTGTTGATTTCTCGTTGGACCCATAGTTTTGCTCCATATTATCTGATGTGAGGTACCAGCATTGGCTGAGATGAGTTTCTTCTCTAGAGAAACTTAATTGAATTTCACACTTTCGATGAGTTTTACCGTTTCTATTCCTATCGTTATGTATTTCAGGAAGTTCTCCATATCGGTGCGTGACATTATGGACTTCAGTGTTTGTTCTTTGGGGCCCGCAGTTCAAAATATGTCTTTAAATGATTATTACGAATGCCAGGCGAGCTACACTACTCTTTAAGTGGTTTTTATTCTATGAGATGGAAAGCATTTACAGAGCAACGTTGCTGCTTTTATTTTATAAAATAAAAACCATTTAGAGAGCAGTGTAGCTGCCTGATATTCGTAAGAAAGCATTCTGCTATAGACCTGCTCTAAAGCAGCAGATCAGTCTTGGACGAGGAATTTTAAAAAAATGTGTAACGCAGAATTTTGAGAGCTATAGGTGTATTCAAAACTGTTACCTCTCTAAGAACGCTTTTGTCCGCGCTAGGAAGTGCAAAACATTGTAAAAACATTCATTTGTGGTGTAATATGTCATGCCAGATTAACAGACAGCTGTAAACGATGGTAACTGATAACAATTAGACTACAAACTCCTTAAAATATTTGTTTACGCGAACTGAGTTTTCGTTCGTAACACAGTGGTTGGCTAGTTGCAATGCCATTACCTGGAGGCATATCGCAGGTCAACGCACAACAGAACAGAATATTTCTGCCCGCAGTCGAAGGTAAAACAGAGTAAGTTTTCTCCACTGTGTTTTTTTTTTTTTTTTGGTTTGGTTTTTAGGGCGCAAAACTGCTATGGTCATTAGCGCCCGGTCCGTGACTTAGGAAACAATAAAAAACCGGAAATGGAAACCAGCAGCAATGGGAACGAAAGTCATAAAATTTGAGAAACTAAAAGCAGAAGGAAGGCTTAAAAATCCACTACAGAAAGGGGTTGGTTGTCCCCAAAAAAAGCTTCAAATGACTGACGTCATTTCACTGACACTAATAAATTCGAGAACGCGATCGGCTGAGCGCGTGTCATCTGCTAAAATCGACGATATATCAGGCGATAGCTGTAGACGGGAGCGTAACGGATTAAAATAGGGGCACTCAATTAAAAGGTGTCTTACCGTCCACAGCTGAGAGCAGTGGGGACAGAGTGGGGGAGGATCGCCGCTTAAAAGATGTCGATGGCTAAAAAGACAGTGCCCTATCCGAAGTCTAGTTAAAATTATCTCCTCCCGACGACGCGTTCGGGAGGAAGAGGTCCAAGCACAAGGAAGAGCTTTGACGTCCCGCAATTTATTATGGGGAAGTGTCGACCAATGCGCGTGCCATAAACGAACAACTCTGCGACATAAAACGCTCTGTAGATCGGTGAAGGGAATCGACTGAATAGCTGGCCGAGGAATAGAGACTGCAGCCTTGGCCGCTATATCGGCCGCCTCATTCCCACAGATACCAGCGTGTCCCGGGAGCCAGAGGAACGCCACCGAGACGCCCCCCAGGTGGAGCAAGCACAGACAGTCCTGAATCCGGTGGACCAGAGGGTGCACAGGGTAAAGAGCTTGGAGACTGAGGAGAGAGCTGAGAGAATCTGAGCAGATAACGTACTGTATCCGCTGATGGCGGCGGATGTAGTGGACAGCCTGGAGAACAGCGTAAAGCTCCGCAGTATAAACCGAACACTGGTCGGGAAGCCGAAAGTGATTTGGGGTGTCGCCAACAGTATAGGCACTCCCTACACCTAACGATGTTTTCGAGCCGTCGGTGTAAATAAATGTGGCGTCCGTCATTTGTGCACATAGAGCAGCAAATACCCGACGATAAACAAGTGAAGGGGTACCATCCTTGGGAAATCGACAAAGGTCTCGGAGCAGGCAGATCCGGGGACGGAGCCAAGGCGGTGCTGTACCCCAAGTTGTCAAGAAGGTTTTAGGAAAGCGGAAGGAAAGAGAATGGAGCAGTTGACGGAAGCGGACTCCCGGTGGTAGTAGGGAGGAGGAGCGGCCTGCAAACCCTACATCAAAGGAGGCGTCGAAAAAAAGGTCATGGGCTGGATTAGCAGGCATGGAAGACAGATGGCTAGCATGACGACTCAGAAGGACTGCTCGCCGATTGGACAGCGGAGGTTCAGCAGTCTCAGCATAAACGCTTTCCACAGGGCTGGTGTAAAAAGCTCCAGACACTAAACGTAATCCACGGTGGTGGATAGAGTCGAGACGCCGAAGAATAGACGGCCGAGCAGAGGAGTAGACTATGCATCCATAGTCCAATTTCGAGCGCACTAAGGCGCGATAAAGGCGGAGAAGGACCATCTCCACTGTGTGTTTAGTATGTGACGCGGTTCTTTGATAAGCAGGAATGGAAGTGTGGCAACATGGCTGCCTCCCAGCTGATACGTTAACGGCAGCCAGACTCCCAGTTTGTTATCACTGCGAACGACACAGCACAGCTGATGCTGATTACTCAGTGACGTAGGCGTTAGTACGACGCGAGCAGTCCTGTGAAGGTCAGTTCACACTGAACGTGTACTGCGCTACACGTCTTCGATTGGCAGCGTATTTTCACTTGTACTGACTAGGTTCACGATATAAACGGAACCTATGTGCAGGTATGCTGGACGTTGAAAGTTCAACGGAAACGAAATAATCAATGCGTCCAAAAGACGCGTATTAGCACCCCTGAAGATGACCACACACGTATCTATCTATAATCCTGACAAGCACACATGATCAAGCGCTTTGTGCAAGCATGCATAGTTGCCATTCACTTCCACACAGTCCAAGCATGCTTATACAAGCATCAGTTCGTGCTTCCAGTATGTGGAGTTCGAGTGAAGACTGTGTAGTAGTTCTGGCCGACTATGCCTTTGTGTTGCGAAATAGAAACGAAAGAGGAAACGCGATATATGGGGTAAAGACTGCTTAATAAGACGAAAATGGATTGTCACATAAAGTTACTATAAACTTCAATGCATCCACATCATTATTGGAATCATTTCAAATAAATAGAGAAACACTTCTGAACTACTAATTTCTCACAGCATTTTCGATTTAAAAGCAGGATGAAAATGAGAGAACTTGTAAAACTACTTGAAAGTTTGAGAGCACTACTGCGATTTCTCCTGTTACTTAGGTACTATGTAGAGTTCAGATTTACTGTAACTGATTTGGGAAAATTTAACAATGATATGTTTGTATACGACGCGCATAGTTGTTTGTATTTTTCTAACTTTACAGTGTGGTTATAATGAAACTTTCGCTTTTGGAACCATTGTAGACGAAACACCGTTTACTCTACGGGCATCCATATTGAAAGGAATGATTTTCAGACTGTGGGCTGTAGGACCTCCGTTGTTAGTAGTGTCAGCCTACGGACTTCCCGTGAGGTGCCGGTAATGGCACGGCCACGCATGGTTGAAAACGCAAGCATCAGAGTGAACGAGGCCCACGAGAAAGACAGGCCGCGGCGCGTACGTCACGTAGGGAGTCCTGAACTCGCTCGCTCGCTCAGCTCAGCGGACAAAATGCCTTTCTAAACCTGTTAACTCGCAGCTGGGCGTGTAAGTACTAACGAGAATTGCATCTTCCACTGGAATCTGCTATTATGAAGTCTTACTGATTAACAGTACTACAGTAAAATGTACTTACTTTACTTTACTTTTCCGTGTCCGGAAACTACAATTTGTTTGCCCAATATTGGGCAATGTCCAATGCTTCTTCTTTAGCCAGCCATAGATCGTCGAGGGTGCATCTGTGCGGGTAGGAGATGTTCCATGTCCTGTCGAGTGCCGCAGTCGCATTTGTCGTCATTTTCGTCCAACAAACCCCATTTGATCAGATTAGATTTCACAGGAGCCACCCCAGTTCTGATGCGGTTAAGCATTCTCCAGGTTTTCCAATCACCAGAAACGCCGCTTGGTGAGTCCTCTCTTAGTGGATAGTAGATGGGGGGGCTCATCTAAGGCACAACTTAGGAAACGGCGTCTGGATTTGAGTCTGCTGGGGCCACACTCTAGGCCAAATATTGAGTGACGAGCATCAAAGGTTTGTTTTAGCTTCTCGGTATGTTCATGGGCTTTCCTACGTGAGTCAGGGTTTGTGAAACCTGCGGCCCTGTAAAGATTTTCTATGGGGGTAGGTTTCATGCAGCCTGTCACAATCCTGCATGTTTCATTCAAGCTAATATCTACCTTTTTTGCGTGGGCGGATCTGCACCATACCGGGCAGGCATATTCGGCAGTTGAGAAGCACGAAGCTTGGGCTGAAGTTCTGACCACGGTTGGTTTGGCACCCCATTTGCTGTTGGACAGCTTTCTTATTACGGAATTTCATGCCTCTACTTTTTTACGTCTTTTACGCTGCTGTCCAGCACGACGCCAAGGTAGGTGGGAGTATCTGTGTGTTCTAGTAATGTCCCATCCCAGGTAACATTGAGCCTGTACTTTACCTGCCTCGGGTTGAGATGGAATGCACTCACTTGAGTTTTGGAGGGGTTGGGTTTTAGAGAATTCTTTTTGTAGTAGGTTGACATTATAGAAAGGGCGGTTTCTAGTTTCTCCTCGATGGCTTCAAACCTGTTGCCTTGAACTGTTATTGCCAGGTCGTCTGCATATACAAAAGTTTTGGTTTTGTCTGGAGTTGGTTGGTCATTTATATATATGTTGAATAGGATTGGCGCCAACACGCTCCTTTGGGCGAGCCCATTTTTCTGATTCCGCCATCGACTCTTTTTCCCCTCAAGCATTACGAAGAACTGTCTATTTTGGAGCAGGGATTCGATTATCTTGAGTAGGTGGTAGTCTTTCAGGGTCTCGTAGATTTTATGCAGTACTGTCCGGTGATGTACTGTATCATAGGCGGAACTTAGGTCGACTAGTGCCAGCCCGGTGATTAGTTTATTCTCGAACCCATCCTCGATATGTTCCGTCAATGCTAGAATTTGGCTGGTACAGGACTTTCCAGGTCTAAAACCTGCTTGGTGTGGAATTAGCTTCGAGTCAACGATCTTCTCTATTCTGTTGATCAATCTTTCATAGAGCTTAAACAGATGGCAGAGAAGGGTTATGGGTCGATAGCTCATCGGAGACTCTGGGTCCTTCCCGGGTTTAAGAAGAGCCACCACTTTTGACTTCCTCCACAGTTTCGGGATTTGAAAGGTTTCACGGAACACGTTAAAAAGTCCAAGTATCCAGTCCCTGGCGCCAAGGCCGAAGTTTTTAATCTGTTCCACGCAAATATCATCAAACCCAGCGGCTTTCTCATTCTTCATGGTATTTATGCCATTGTTCAACTCTCTCATGCTAAACGGATTCTGGAAGTTGGTGTTTTCCGTTGGCAGTAGGCGTGTGATTTTAGTTTTCTGACGTTTGGAGTTGAACTTGCCGTTTAGAAGGAGTTGGTTGGCCACCTAGTTTGGAGTTACGTTGGCCGGGGCCTTGCTTAGCCTTGGGTCACCATCCAGTTTCTTAATCAGGTTCCAGGCTATTTTGCTACTGTGGGACATGTAATTTATGTAATTTTAATGTAATTTATGATAAGTACTCGATATAAATGGTATAACGGCTTGTTTATAGCATTTAGTCTCTTCTACTTAACAGTACTCATTACATGCTGGAAGTGTTGCCTCATGCAACTGGTAATTATTTTAGCATGATTTTCTTTTATTGTACGCCAGTACAGCAGTAACAAATTATATGTAGGCCCACGGACTTCCCATCATTATAGGACTAATAACGGCCGATGACTGACTGATCTGGCCTTGTAACACTAACCAAAACAGCCTTGCTGTGCTGGTACTGCGAAAGGCTGGAAGCAAGGGGAAACTACGGCCGTATTTTTTTCCCGAGAGCATGCAGCTTTACTGTGCAAGAAGAGAATAGAAGCTTTCGACAGAAGAATGCTGAAGATTAGATGGGTAGATCACATAACTAATGAGGAGGTATTGAATAGAATTGGAGAGAAGAGAAATTTGTGGCACAACTTGACCAGAAGAAGGGATCGGCTGGTAGGGCATATTTTGAGGCATCAAGGGATCACCAATTTAGTATTGGAGGGCAGCGTGGAGAGTAAAAATCGTGGAGGGAGACCAAGGGATGAGTGTACTAAACAGATTCAGAAGGATGTAGGTTGCAGTAGGTACTGGGAGATGAAGAAGCTTGCACAGGATATAGTAGCATGGAGAGCTGCATCAAACCAGTCTCTGGACTGAAGACCACAACAACAACAACAACAACAGTAAGATTCCATAATAGCGGATTCCAGTAGAAGATCCAGTTTTCGTTTGTACGGACACTCCTACTTACGAGTTAAAAGGTATAGAAACGTAGTTTGTCTGCTGATTTGAGCGAGCGAGCGACAGTAGGGCTATCTTCGTGACGGACGCGCCACGGCCTCGTAGGCCTCGCCGAGTGAATTACAGTCAACATGGGTCTGGACGAGGCGAGCTGGGCGTTTCTCGTAAAGCTGTTTTTCGCGTGCAGGAATGCTATGAAGGAATACGGAGAGGGTCTTTTTCCACGCCGTGGTTGAAGATGATTCATGATTCCGTGTGTCAGCGAAAATATGTCACATGTAAGTTCTGTATAGTGAAAGTAGTATTTTCTCTGAAAAGATTAAGTCGATCTTCAAGTGTCTGCCAGTACAGTTTCTTTAGCATGTTTGTGACATTCTCCTACGTGAAACAAATCTTTAGCCATTCGTGCTGCCCTTTGACGTGTACTTTAACTATCCTCTTTCAGACCTACCTGGTACGGCTCCCACACACTTCAGCATTGTGTAAGGATTCGCCACACAAGTGCTTTGTAAGCCATCGCCTTTGTAGATTGACTTCATTTCTCTAGTATCCACCAATTAACCAGTCTGCCATGGGCTTTATCTACGACTGAAGTAGTCTGATCGTCCATTTCATATCCGCACAAATTGTTTCACCCAGACATTTGTATGAGTTAACTGATTGCAATTGTGACTAGTTGGTATTGTAGTCATAGGGTACTACGATTATTGATTTGATGAATGCACAATTTTAAATTTCTGAACATTTAAAACGGGTTGCCGGTCATTGTACCACTTCGAAATGTTATTAAGATGCGAATGAATATTTGTGCAGCGTTTTTCGGAGTGCATTATTACAGATAACTACACATCTGCGAAAAATCTGAGATTACTATTAATATTGTCCAGAAGGTCGTTTCTATACAACATGAGCCTGAACACGCTTCGTTGGGGCACATACAAAATTACTTCTACATCAGTCGATGACACCCATCTAAGATAAGATACTGCGCTTTCTGTACTAATAAATCATCATTTTAGTTACAAATTTCGCTTGATACGAAATGCGAGCGTACATTGATAATACGCTAATGTATAGTACCGAGTGAAGTGTTTTTCGGAAATCGAAAAATACTTCATCTGACTGCCTTAGTTCATAGTGTAAGTAGGCTGTTTAGGTTTTTTTATTGGTAACGCCACCTCTGTATGAAAATCACTGGCTGTGCTGTGTGCAGTCTGTGGCTAGTTTGCATTGTTGTAATACTCGCCATTGTAGTGTTAGGCAGCTGGCTGTGAACAACGCGTAGCGTTGGGCAGTTGGAGGTGAGCCGCCAGCAGTGGTGGATGTGGTGAGAGAGATGGCGGAGTTTTGAAATTTGTCATGAACTGCTATATTTATATATGATGATATCAAGGTAAATACATTGTGCTACTGACATTTCCTTGTTGAAAGCATACTGTGGAGCTCGTAATTTATGATATTTACTGAAATGCCTAATAAAATGACAAGAAATATTTCTACATCTGCACACCTGATTATGACAAGCGTCTTTCTACGAGAGTTGGGAGCTACTAACTTCTGAAATGTCACATGACTACTGAATGATATTTTTATGCTTTGCTTTTCATAGTTGCTTATTTCATTTGATATCTGGTTTCCAGCTGTGTTGCAGCATTGTTTTTATAAAATGAAATGCATTTGCTAATGTGAACACTTTCTGTCAACAGATCTATTAAATAATTATTTTATGATCCACATTCTTTAAAAAAGGAGCACTTGGAAAGGAAAGAACAGTAAGAAGGAACTAGTAACAGTAACACACAATTTTCTTTTCAAGTACATGGTAATATTTTTTTTTACAATAAGTTGTTGTGGTGCACCACTTTAATTACATAGACATTAAGATGTGATTATACATTTCCCTTATCTGCATTGTTATCTTTAGTGTACTATTTTTTCTGCTTGAGCTATGTCATGTTTAGATATAAGCTGCTGTTTGCCAGGCATAGTGCTACTGAACTTTAATTTGTGTTACTCTGCTAAGCCAGATTTATTTTTTTGTTTGCTGCACAGTGCCCTATATCAGTTGTAATATTGCAATTGCTTTGGCATTTGTATTTTTGTCATTGATGTTTGTGTTAATTGTTTTGTGCTGCTGCATTGCCTCATCCCTTAGTTTAATATCTGAGCTCAGTAGATTTAAGTTAGCTTAAGAGGGGGTAGCCTATAAGAGAATGAGTTGCGATGAATTTGAAGAAATGCACTGAGAGGCTATACGAGAAAAGTACAGAAAGCAGGTTTAGATAGGACTTTTGGAAATAATGACGAATGAAGGGAGATCTCCGAGAAATAAAGAAAGTTTTGTTTGCAAAATACTGCAGTAAAACAAACCCTGTCCTTTCCTATTGGTGTTATCCCACTATATGTTTGTGTACCCTTGTGTATTTGTTTTCTTCCTGTCTCTGTGTAGTTCCATAGGATTTTTTCTTCTTTTAATATTAAGCTACATTCACTATGATGAGGAATACTGTTATCCTCGAATATAATTGGCATTAATAATATGTTATCTACTTTGTAAAGATGTTTAGATATTATTTATTCTGTACTGTTTTAATGCTCATGTGTGAAATTGATGTTTCAAAAGTTATTGTGATCTTTTATGTATGTACTCATGTCATAATTCCACTGACGTATGTTATTTCGATTCTTTTGTAAAGCCCCTATTACTACAAATGTTATCTGTATTATTATGTTTTTAATGATGTATTTTGTACCTTTGTTATTGTATTTTTATGTTACCAAATTGTAATTGTTACCAGTTCTTCAAATTAAGTAACATTTCACTTCACACGTTTCTGTTGGTCATAGTATATGGACAATATGTGAGAAGTAGGGACTGATAGTGTTTGCACGTGTGTTAACAATTCAGCAAGGGACTGGATAACAGCATTGCTGGTTCTAAGGACAATTCCAAAAACTTTGTGAGTGCACAAGTGGTGGTTTATGGACTTGCTATATTCTCCGCAAGACTCTTCGATGGTGATTGTGCACCTGCACATTTGCAACAGATGGCTGCTGGCCATCTCTACAAGGACTACAGTGGGTCTGCACCTCTGGTGGCCCACCAATACCATTATCTCTACAAGGACTACAGTGGGTCTGCATCTTTGATGACCCACCATGCCATTATTTCTACAAGGACTGCAGTGGGTCTGCACCTCTGGTGGCCCACCAATACCACAATCTACCAGGACTACAGTGGGTCTGCTCTGTGATGACCTACCTACCAATACTCTTCAAAATTTCGACTGACTGTGCTGTGGGTTTGCTCTGTTGTGGCCCATTACCTGTATGCATGTCAAGAGTCAGCACTGTCTTTCCGTTGGAAGGACAACACTACTTCTTCAAGACTGGATGGAAATCCACTACTTCCGTGTGCATTTTCTTCTACTGCTCAGACTTTGAGAAAAACACTGCAATTTTACTGTGACGAATGATGAGGACTGTCTTTATGGACTGTGAGAAAATTTTAGCTTTTGACCAACATTGTATCAATAAGTGTGTGCATTTGATTTCTTTGTTATTGTAATTGTGAAAAAATTTTAACAAATATGTATTGGCCAGTGCCCAAAAAAATTTGTAAAATTTTTTGTGGGGAGCATGGGGGCTATGTAAGTAGGCTGTTTAGGTTTTTTTATTGGTAACGCCACCTCTGTATGAAAATCACTGGCTGTGCTGTGTGCAGTCTGTGGCTAGTTTGCATTGTTGTAATACTCGCCATTGTAGTGTTAGGCAGCTGGCTGTGAACAACGCGTAGCGTTGGGCAGTTGGAGGTGAGCCGCCAGCAGTGGTCGATGTGGGGAGAGAGATGGCGGAGTTTTGAAATTTGTCATGAACTGCTATATTTATATATGATGATATCAAGGTAAATACATTGTTTGTTCTCTATTAATATCTTTCATTTTGCTAACTATCCCTATCAGTAGTTAGTGCCTTCAGTAGTTTGAATCTTTTATTTAGCTGGCAGTAGTGGCGCTCGCTGTATTGCAGTAGCTTGAGCAGCGAAGATTTTTGTGAGGTAAGTGATTTGTGAAAGGTATAGTTTAATGTTAGTCAGGGCCATTCTTTTGTAGGGAATTTTGAAAGTCAGATTGCGTTGCGCTAACAAAATATTGTGTGTCAGTTTAAGCACAGTCATGTATAATTTGTTCTAAGGGGACGTTTCAATAGTTCCCCAGATGTTATGTGAGAAAAGTGCGAGTTGAATTTCAGTTGATCGATGTTTTTGGAATCTACACTGGTTGAGCCAGAATATAGTCTGATTTTACAACAAAAGAGCATCAAGAATAATGGACGCACTTCTGCTACCCTCTTGTAGACGAGTGTGACCTGTGCTTTCTTGCAACTACCGGCCACAGTTGTTGTTCGAGGGATATACAGCAGATTATCGTTAGGAGAAGGGCTAAATCAGGGGCGAATTCGATATAGAATCTCATAGGGATGCCATTGGGCCCTGGAGTGTTGTTTCGTTTTAACGATTTCACGTTTCGCTCACAGTCAGTCATCGTTGCAGTGGTGCGAGAATTAAAATGGGACAGTACCGCTGGATTTCCATATGTAAAGGAACATTTGAAACGAGTTAATCGATTCTGCTTTTGCATTGGTATTTAATTTCAGTCCTTGTCTCGTCCACCAGCGCCTGGAAACTAAGTTCAATACCACAGTCCTTGCTTATGACCAGAATTTATTTGATTCTGTGAGACATCCTTATATAATATTCTCCAATGGTAGTAGTTGAAATGTTGATTATACTCTTCATGTAAAAGAAGAGCGAGCACCGTTCTGTGCGGTGCAAGTGATATTTCTCGCAAGAAGTCTACAACTCTCGTACAGGAATACCAAGAAACAGTTTCCCTTATATCAGTATAGTGCACCATGCTGTGATAGACGTCGAATCTCTATGTGTGCGTTTCTTGCGTTAGTTAATTTTGTTACTAATTCTTTTGCCCTGTAGAGTATTAACGAATTTAGTGAAAACTAAACACTTCGTCTACGTCTCCGCGCACTTCGTCTTCACTGATTCAAAAAGCGTACCGAGGTTCTTAAACAGTCAGCAGATACTCTTTGTGACATAGCTGCACAGACAGGGTGATGATTTCGCTCTTCAATCTGCAACCAGACTATAACTTCTTTTGAAGTCATCTAATTTACTGACAAGTGTACGAGTACACATTAGACACTGTTTACCTGCTAGTTAAATTCGTAGCTTCTGTGGAAAGTATTGAATACCAATTTGGACTTCTACAGATTGAACTACCCCATCATCACCTATCCAAGAGCTCCTTTCGAAACGCGAATATCGCGTTGGCCAGTACAGTATACTTCGTAGTACCGATTAAAAAAGTGAGCTCAGCAAGCTCTTGTTATCGTAGAGCGCTAGCTTCAAACTGAACTCCAGACTCCTCAACAAGAAAAACTATAAGCAAAATGTGCCGAAAAATATATATTGTGACGGAGATAAACCTGTCGCTGTCATATTAACAGCAAAGGAGAAATTTCCCAGTATGTGCGCTCTTTATTGCAAATATTTGTACATGAGTGATCATGAATGATGTACGAAATTAAAACATTTTTCGCATTCGTTTAGTGAAATACACGCATTGCATCGGGGCTGGTGGCACGCGAGCTGCCCGCCCGGCAGCTTGGGGCTACTTCCGTGGCCGTGTGAGGACGATGCATACTCACAAGGGAACCTCCCCATCACACCCCCCTCAGATTTAGTTATAAGTTGGAACAGTGGATAGGCCTTGAAAAACTGAACACACATCAATCGAGATAACAGGAAGAAGTTGTGTGGAACTATGAAAAAAATAAGCAAAATATACAAACTGAGTAGTCCATGCGCAAGATACGTAACATCAAATAGTTTTTGCTGAGGAGCGCCGTGGTCCCGTGGTTAGCGCGAGCAGCTGCGGAACGAGTGGTCCTTGGTTCAAGTCTTCCCTCGAGTGAAAAGTTTATTTTCTTTATTTTTGCAAAGTTATGATCTGTGCGTTCGTTAATTGACGTCTCTGTTCACTGTAATAAGTTTAGTGTCTGTGTTTTGCGACCGTACCGCAAAACCGTGCGATTAGTAGACGAAAGGACGTGCCTCTCCAATGGGAACCGAAAACATTTGATCGCAAGGTCATAGGTCAACCAATTCCTCCACAGGAAAACATGTCTGATATATTCTGTATGACACTGTAGAGCGTCAAATCCTGCATATGTCCAAGTAAATCTGAACATGACCTGGAATTTTGGAGAGTGAAGTTGATTATGTGTGAGTGCCTGAACTTTGATAATTGTCTGACAAATAAAAAATTAAACTTTCTACTCGAGGGAAGACTTGAACCTAGGATCTCGCGTTCCGTAGCTGCTCACGCTAACCGCGGGACCACGGCGCTCCTGAGCTTATACTCTCCTTGATGTTGCCTGTCTTACGCATGGACTACTCAGTTTGTATATTTTGCTTATTTTTTTCATAGTTCCACACGACTTCTTCCTGTTTTCTCGATTGATCTGTGTTCAGTTTTTCAAGGCCTATCCACTGTGCCAACTTATAACTAAATCTGAGAGGGGTGCGATGGGGAGGTTCCCTTGTCAGCATGGCTACGTCACACGAGGCCCTCGATAAACACAGGCCGTGGCGCTTACGTCACAGCACTTCACACTGCGGGTCTTACGAGTGCCAGCAGCCATCTACAGTGGGGAGCGAGCAACTATTTAAGACGATTTTAATAATTCTTGACTGCTTGTTTAACTTCATGCAAGTTATCGATAGCACACGATACCGTTCCAATTAAATATTGATTTCCCGCGGGTTTGCACGGAGCCGAGCATTCGCGAAGTGTGGCAGACAAGCCGACTAGTGTGACCTCAAAAGTTCGTTGCAGGGCCCGTATACCAGGGTGCAGCGGCCAGTCGCCCTACCTCTCTATCCCCTGTCCAGCTCTGCAGTACCGTGACTCCGAAAATCTTAAACTCCCTGTCTACCTTTTAAGAGAGCCTGTCGAAATCCCCTACTCAAGACTTCTCTCGTGCTCTGCTTACATCATCCGCCAATCAGGGCAGGCAGGAAACCGCACTTCCTCTCACAAGTCAGGGAGACGTACGCGCAGAAGCGAAATATGCCATCCACTCGGATATGCCTTTGAAAACCACCAGTCCCGCCTGTAGAGATATTCTTTGGCTTCCAGTCGCTGGCGTTTACGGTACGGAAAGCACTCGCAAATCGGTTCCCGGGCTTGGTATCCAGATTGCCGCCTTCCTCCTTTCCACGGTAGAAAGACAGTGCCACACCGGGTGGCGTGTGCGACGCGCACCTTTTAAAAAGACGTTATCATTAACTCAACCTGCAGCCAGATTTTCAGGTAGAGCAGCCTTTGCGCGAAATGCTACCATACTTTCAGCTGCCCAGACTGATGCCTGGAATGCCCTTTCTCCAGTCAGTATTCTCATTACCTCATTCAGAAAACGCGAAACCATCACGTATTTGCCTCTATGTAAACCTGCATTGGCCGGCAAGAGTGGCCGAGCGGTTCTAGGCGTTTCAGTCTGGAACCGCGCGACTGCTACGGTCGCAGGTTCGAATCCTGCCTCGGGCGTGGATGTGTGTGGTGTCCTTAGGTTTGTTAGGTTTAAGTAGTTCTAAGTTCTAGGGGACTGATGACCTCAGATGTTACGTCCCATAGTGCTCAGAGCCATTTGAACCAAACCTGCATTGCAAAATGGCTCTGAGCACTATGGGACTTGACATCTGTGGTCATCAGTCCCCTAGAACTTAGTACTACTTAAACCTAACTAACCTAAGGACACCACACACATCCATGCCCGAGGCAGGATTCGAACCTGCGACCGTAGCAGTCGCGCGGTTCCAGACTGAAGCGCCTAGAACCGCTCGGACACACCTGCTGGCAATTTCGCAAGAGTGTAAGAAATATTAGAGAAGTGCAACGAAATGAAGTTCCTATACGATCACGCAACAACCACTGGGTGCTCGTGCATTAAATGTTCTAGAACTAATGTCAATTGTTTACTTTTCACATTACAAGAATGAAAGAAAAAAGACAAATGGAAATGGGAGGGGCAGCAAGCCCATGGCTGCCACCTTACAAAGAGATAAATGTGACTGAATTATACAGGTTCGAGAAGTGATCTGCACCAGTCATATTAGTAAGCATTGACGTAACTTATGTTGCTCAACTTGCCATGTTTGCGACAGTTGTTGAAGCTGGCTTTCAGGTGGTCAGGAGCTCCTTGATTTCAATCCAGTGCGTGACAGCTACAACCGGCGACATTTTTCTTATTTATGAAACGTAATCTAAAACGTAACCTTTGTTGGAAAAACATTCAGCGAAAGTAACGGATGGACGATCTGCGACGATTGGTTATACAAAAGTGCTGAAAGAAGCTGGTATCGAGCAGTATATACCAGCAGTTCACTACTTCCTGCAACACGCTAATTTCCCAGAAAATGTGAAGTAGTAAATCACAAATAATATACACGTATTGCACTGTCTGACGCATTGGCGGTTTGTATCTTTTTTAGAAGAACATGGCTGTGAATATGGATTAATTACTTTTCTGAAATCCGCTGGTTGGATACATGAGTTGTTTTCGATATTTTTTGACCTACTATTTATGTATATTAAAGGAAAACTAGCAAGCGAGTTGAACGGCTTTACTAAGTACTAAAGCTTGTAGTTGAAACTAAACTGACCAAGCACGCACAACAGTAATTTTCTCTTGAAATCAAAACGGTGCCAAGTAATTCGGTAACTAGTTAATATTTGATTAGTAAATTTCTGTTCACGACGAAGAAACTTTCGAAAAATTCGTGTCCGCAGTTTCTAGTCGTTGCACTAATTACATTGCAACTAGTTCGCAGTGACACTGAAAAGGCGTCTCCCGCAATTCTGTCGTAGCTCAATGACTTTCAGTGTAACAGTGTGGAGAGGGAGAGGTTTCGCACTGCAGAAAGTTTGTAAACTTTCTACGAGAATGTTATTCGTGAACAGCGCCCTCTCTGGTGGAACGACAGAATTCACAACGGGAGGCCGTGACGTAGGCATCACGGATTTACCTCAGACTACGTAGACCTCTAGTAGGCCATTAAAACAACACAATGTGGGAGTAGTAAGGTGCACTACTCAGGCGAATCGGAGAACATCTTACGAGATGTTTTACATTTCTATTATATAATTGATGTATCTGAGCAAAGGCGCCGTTTGTAAGGAGTCATTGTAATCATGTGGTAGCCGGCACGGTACCTCAGCGTGTTCGGACAGAAGTTTACCTGTCCTTTATAATTAAAATCTGAGTGAATAGATCAACGATGATCTTGAACGGTTGTCATGGGACGTCCAACCCGAACAATAAGGAACAAAATGAAGTAAAAAAAGTGGTTAGCGTTCGCGCTGTGGCAGGGGATCGTGGAAGAGATGACGGTTCGAATTCCGCTAAAATTTATTTTTCACTGGTCCCATTATTTAATTTGTATAGCATTTGAAAGGTAATATACTGAAAAAAAGTGCATTTTTATGAACTTGTAGGGAATTTCACTTGTTATTCGACTATTTACTATTAGTAATTAAATTTTCAAGGACGAGGACAAGCTTGGAAAGCCCAAGCCAAACCTCGATGAATAATTATGCGAATGACGTTACTCATAATATCAGTAACATATTAAGTCACAATGTGCAAGACCAGAAGAGTAAAGTACAAGTACTTGTCGGTTGTGCTTTCCACATCACACCTTGCGCAGGGTATTATTATTCATGTTGCTGTTGTGGTCTTCAGTCCTGAGACGGGTTTTATGCAGCTCTCCATGCTACCCTATCCAGTGCAACCTTCTTCATCTCCCAGTACTTACTGCAACCTACATCCTTCTGAATCTGCTTAGTGTATTCAGCTCTTGGTCTCCCTACACGATTTTTACCCTCCACGCTGCCCTCGATTGCTAATTTTGTGATCCCTTGATGCCTCAGAACATGTCCTACGAACCGATCCCTTCTTCTTATCAAGTTGTGCCACAAACTCCTCTTCACCCCAATTCTATTCTATACCTCCTCATTAGTTATGTGATCTACCCATCTAATCTGCAGCATTCTTCTGTAGCACCACATTTCGAAAGCTTCTATTCTCTCCTTGTCCAAACTATTTATCGTCCACGTTTCACTTCCATACATGGCTACACTCCATACAAATACTTTCAGAAACGACTTCCTAACACTTAAATCTATACTCGATGTTAAATTTCTCTTCTTCAGAAACGCTTTCCTTGCCATTGCCAGTCTATATTTTATATCTTCTCTACTTCGACCATCATCAGTTATTTTGCTCCCCAAATAGCAAAACTCCTTTACTACTTTCAGTGTCTCATTTCCTAATCTAATTCCTTCAGCATCACCCGACTTAATTCGACTACATTCCATTATCATCGTTTTGCTTTTGTTGATGTTCATCTTATATCCTCCTTTCAAGACACTGTCAATTCCGTTCAACTGCTTTTCCAAGTCCTTTGCTGTCTCTGACAGAATTACGATGTCATCGGCGAACCTCAAAGTTTTTATTTCTTCTCCACGGATTTTAATTTCTACTCCGAATTTTTCTTTTGTTTCCTTTACTGTTTGCTCAATATACAGATTGAATATAATCGGGGAAAGGCTACAACCCTGTCTCACTCTCTTCCCAACCACTGCTTCCCTTTCATGTCCCTCGACACTTATAACTGCCATCTGGTTTCTGTACAAATTGTAAATAGCCTTTCGCTCCTTGTATTTTACCCCTTCCACCTTTAAAATTTGAAAGAGAGTATTCCAGTCAACATTGTCAAAAGCTTTCTCTAAGTCTACAAATGCTAGAAACGTAGGCTTGCCTTTTCATAATCTTTCTTCTAAGATAAGTCGTAGGTTCAGTATTGCCTCACGGGTTCCAATTTTTCTACGGAATCCAAACTGATCTTCCCCGAGGTCGGCATCTACCAGTTTTTCCATTGGTCTGTAAAGAATTTGTGTTAGTATTCTGCAGCGGTGACTTATTAAACTGATAGTTCGGCAATTTTCACATTTATTCATACAGACATGGAAAACAGTTTGAAACCTAATGCAAAGACACGTGTTTTTTCATTATATTACCTCTCAAATATCGTTAAAATAAAATAATAAGCTCAGTGATGTGAAAAATAGATTAATAATGAAGTCTGAGCGGGAGTCGAACCGTCTCCTCATACACGTTCGTGTTACGAAGTTCAAAAGCTAATCACTTGACCACCACGAACTGTAACGGCTTGCACCTACGCGCAGACTTCTTTCGATTTTCTCGGAATTGCCAGTGTAGTCTACCTACTACTTGTCCATTACGTTGTTTTAATGGCCTACAAAGTTTGAAGCAAATCTGCTATCCCAAAGTCGTGGCTTGCCCTTGTCAATTATACTCAGGATTGAAACTTGCTGGCAGATTAAAATTGTGTGCTGGACCGTGACTTAAAACTGGAATCTTTGCCATTCGCGGGAAAGTGTTCCACCGACTGAGCCAACCACACACGGCTCACAACACATCGCCACAGCTTTTTTTCCGCCAGTACCTCATCTCCCATCTTCCTAACTTCACAGATGTTCTCCTGCGAAACAACTGGTGGCAGCGTTCCTGGAAGAAGGATATTCCAGAAACATTGCTTAGCCACAGACTGGCGGACTGTTTCAAGATCTGCATGTGCAGGACTGTCGCTCGCCGCTGACACTGACGTCCTCTGTCGTCTCCGATTAGAGAAAGAAATGAAAATCACAGGGCTCCATGTGTGATCTAGTCATAACACGATACACGCTATAACGGCTCTTCTTCTTGATGATTTGGTTTGATTTGTACTTGGCCTCGGCTAAAACTCGGCGACAGTCGGTTGAGTGTTGAGATCGTTCTCAAGTTACGAAGACGACGTTACACAAGATAACAGTGCCGAACCGAAATGTCAACGTGTGTGAGATATTCACTTCACCTAGCCCGCATCTCGTGGTCGTGCGGTAGCGTTCTCGCTTCCCACGCCCGGGTTCCCGGGTTCGATTCCCGGCGGGGTCAGGGATTTTCTCTGCCTTGTGATGGCTGGGTGTTGTGTGCTGTCCTTAGGTTAGTTATGTTTAAGTAGTTCTAAGTTCTAGGGGGCTGATGACCATAGATGTTAAGTCCCATAGTGCTCAGAGCCATTTGAACCATTTTTATTTACTTCACCAAGAATCGTAATTAATCGTTCGCAATCGGTTTAACTGATTAATGATGAAATATTAATGACAAAACCAATACAGTCACATCCACAACAAATTCCCTACAAGCTGGTCGTAATTTCAAGTATCTAAGAAATCGTAACAGTGGGCTTGTTATTTGAGTCAAAGATTCTACACAAGCGCCGAGCGCTACAGTCAAATATTATCGCTGCGCGTAATTATTACTCGGGAGTTTCATGTCAATAATTTGATAGAATTTCAAATCACAAATGCACGACTTGGCACGAGAGGGTGTTTTATTGCACAATATCAGTCACTTCCTAACCGAGCCTTGAGAAGAAAACTTTCCCGGGTGTTGGGGGGATTTAAATTAGATGCTTCAGACCTATCACTCAAGTTCCATAAACCACTGGCTATTATGAATGAAAACTGTCTATCAGTGTTCGTTGCCTAAATCACTGTCTAAGTAATGTTTAGTTCAGTTATCTAGTTAAAAGTTCACTTTATTCTAGTAGGTAAAAGTTCTCCGTTCGAATTCTAATGCCGTGATATTTGAAGTCAGAAGATCGTATTACTACGTCATAATAGATCGCAATTATTCACTCTCAAAAACAATCTAAGCGCGCCTACATGTACGAGCATTCAAATATATGACCTGCTTCGGCTAACTCTCGTAACATAGTGACAATGCATTGAATTATACTTGGTCATTACTCACTATTCCCAAAGAGTACTCACACGGAGTATTCTTTGGGATCGTTGGCTCTACTCTGCGAATGTTAATTTATGCTAATTTTGCGGTTTATTATGATTTTGATTTTAATTTTACTGAAATTTAATCTTTCTTTCGTAGATTGCTAAATTATCAAGTCTTAGATTCCTAATTTAATTACTTGTTATTGTCGTAATAATAGTGACAAATGGAACTTCGTTCGCTTATTCAATTTTCTGGGAATTTGGGACTTCGGGGCAAATCTTTGGGGTATTGGGAGCTAATTCTTGATTTTTACTTCTCGTCCGAGGAAGTGGAATTACAACTCATATTTCCACAAATTATTTAATAACAGTGTAAGTGGGCTGCTTCTGTGTTAGCACAACGCAACGCCACCTAGGAACAAGGCCTCACATCGTGAGTCTAAGGAGCCTGTGACGTCACGGGTAGGGGTCTGAGAAGCTAGGTACCGACACACTTGATTCGTAGCGTTTCCATATTGTACTTTGAGCTGTTCGTGAGTGGTTATTTGATCTATACTCAGTTACGATGCCCCGAAGGTGTTGTATGCCGAATTGCAGGGGCAATTACGATAATGGACCTAAAGTCAGTGTATTTTATTTTCCATCTGACGAGAATTTAAGACGAAAATGGTTATCGGCTGTTCACAGAGAAGACTGGACACCGAGTAAGCACTCTGTTGTAAGTATTAGTGTATTTGTTTGGTTAGTGTGTCGTAGTTACTTGAAATGTAGTACAGCTGAACAAAATACAGTAAACAGAAGAATGTATTTATAATCTCATACCTCATTAATTTTCGTTATATGTTTTAAAGAGAACTGTATGCTTGTTTTTAGATATGTGAACTGCATTTCAACAAGGACGATATTTTAAGCAGTACCAGCATGTATGACCCGAAAACTGGTATACTCTTGACAGCACCGTTGGATCGTCGACACTTGAGAAAAGGTGAGTTACGAAACACGCTCTTAGTAAAGTACAGTGGCATAAGAACTATCTTTATTTCACTTCTATGCTGTGAGATCGGTTTCATACTTCGTTATTAATTTTTCAGATGCTATCCCATCGAAGTTGCCTGGATGCCCATCTTACTTGTCGAGTCATCAAACTGCATTACGAGAGGACCCAGAAATTCGTAGGGGGCGTTTAGAAAATCGTGCTCTTCATATTGATATCCAAGAAAGTGTGGACACACATGCGAGAATGATTGATGCGATATCGTTCGATAGTTTAGAACAAATTAAAACAAAGTTGAGTGGATGTGAAAAGCACAGTGACTGGGTAGTGATAAATCAATCTGACAGTGTGAGCCTAGTGTTACTAAAGCATAATCCTTACCCAAGAATTTTTTGCCACGTAGTTATAAGCAGTGGTTTATTACTCAGTGTCTTCAATAATGATATTGGAGTGAAATGTATTGGAAACATGAAATTTCCCATGAAAGTAAACAACATACAGGTGGTAAGTGATGTTCTTAAGAACATTTATCTTCTGTATAATAGTTCTGAGGCTCCTGTAGATAACATTTTGTCTTTAATTGACCAGTTATTGCAAAATTTATTAGAAAAGTTGCCAGGAAAGAAACTAAAATTACATTTTTGAAGGAACAGATTTCATTTTTGAAGTGCAGAAGTTCAACTCAATTTAGGTATGATACTAACTCTATGATAACGTGGTCATTAGTACATTCTATAAGCCCACATGCTTACAAATTTTTGAGGAACACTGACAGTTTTTCAATGCCTAGTCCTAACACCCTTTCAAGGCTTTGTAGTAAACTCTCAACAAATCCTGTCATTGAGCAACAGGGTCATCACAAATAAAGTAGGTACTTTATCCTCAGATGATAAAACTGTGCTCCTGTTGATGGATGAAATTCATCTGAAGTCTCAGCTTGATTACAAAGCTGGAAATGTTGTAGGATGTGCCTTTAACACTGAAAAATTTTTGTGTGCAGCCAGCGCCTATGTTTTTATGGTTCAGAGCATGGAATCACCTTAAAAGGATGTGGTATCTATTCTGTCAGTTCATACTATTCAGGGTGATGTTCTGTTCTCTTACATTAAAGCAGTCATTGTTAAATTAGAAGCAGTTGGATTTGAGGTGGTTGGTATAGTAGCAGACAATAATGCAATTAATAAGAAAGCAATGTCTAAGTTTTCTACTCCTCCAGATGTGAAAATAAAGTATGATCACCCTGTACAGTCTTCTCCAAATCGCCCATTGTATTATTTTGTGGACACTGTCCATATTTCGAAGTGTATCCGCAATAACTGGTTTAACCAAAAGAAGCAGATCTTGTCTTTTCCTGACTTCAGTGACAGTTTGAAGGGAGGTTTGTCTTCTGTTGGAGCACTGAAAGAATTGCACTTGGTAGAAAAAGATGAACTATTGCAATATGGCAGTTCCTTAACTTTGAAGTCTCTATTTCCTAACTCAATTGAGCGCCAAAATGTCAAGTTAGTGTTGCGTATTTTCAGTGATACGACAGTTGTTGCTTTGGACACATTTGGCTCAAAGAAAGCAATTAGCAACTGGGAAAGTACTGCAACATTCATAAAAATAATAAATCGTTGGAGGGATATTGTAAATGTAAAAACATTACTCAAGGGACAGAGGTTAAGAAATATTTTCCAAGAACCTGTGACTGGTAAATCCCATCACATACAAGAATTCTTACAGTGCTTCATCTCATGGTTATGTTCTTGGGAAGAGTGTAGTGATGAAAGAAAACTTACTCGAGGGGCACATAGCGCTTTGAAACACACAACTGCTGCTTTGATCGACTTCAGTGACTACTGGCTTTCTGAGAAAAACAGATCATATTTGCTGTTAGGAAAAGTACAGACAGACAGTTTAGAAGACAGGTTCGGCAAATACCGCCAGCTATGTGGGGGAAATTATCATGTTTCCCTAAGACTAGTTTTTGAAACTGAACAAAAACTAAGGGCACAGTCTGTTTTCCCTTGTGCTTCGGTCGAAAGTAATTGGGGATGTTGTTATTAAGACCACTGATATTTTTTCTACTCATACTGAAATTCAGGGATTAAAAGAAACATCAATACCAGAATTTTTAAATGTAGCAGTAGATGAAAATGATGTTGATGGAATAGATGAGAATACTTGGCCACTGTTGCATTACATAGCAGGTTACTGCTCACAGCAAGCTATTAAAAAAAACCATTGTGAATATTTTAAGGTATTCCTTACTACAGATGAAATGAAGCAGGGTGATGATGATTTGATTACGGTAAAAGACAGAGGAGGGTTGACATATCCTGCAGATGATGTAGTAGTGTGTGTGACATGTGTCTATTTAACTCTACAGAAAATTCTGAAAGATCAGGAAATTTTATTTTTAGAACAGGCAAATCAGAAAAATGTACTTGTGAAGGTAGCATCCCACAACATTCCCAGCAATCTTTTTTAGGCGTTTCACTGTAAAAATACACACTCAATTGATTCCGTCATGAATTGCATACTGTTTTGCTGTGCAAATATTTTGCTAAACAATTACACCAAGAGGAGAAATGATGAAACTACTGTTAAAAAAGTAACTGTGTACAAAAGATTGAAAAAATGTTAAATTATACTGTTTGAGGCTTGGGAAGATGATGTGAAATAAATGTTTATTTCTATTTTCTGTTTTATTTCATGCACAGTATCCCATACATCTTGTTGGTAAATGTTATGTATTGGACCCCTTCTGCTCTCTTCGATATGGTGCAGCCGTAAACATGAGGCTTTGCTACAGATTAATTTGTTACCACAAATTCTCTGTGAAACCCCAATCTCATAGAATTAGGGGAATAGTCTTTTCTGTTCATCAGTAAATATATAATTAATGCTGCTCCTGCTCTGTGGTTGACAAGTTTTTGTATATATTTTTGTCCAGTCAGTAAATTAATTATTCTCACAAGGAGAACAATTCATTGCTAGTATTAGCATGTTAGTCTGCCATCTTAGCATGTTAGTCTGCCATCATCATAAGTAAAAATTAATCTGCAGTACAGTCTGTGAATACAACCAATATTTCAGGGAGGAGGTGGGGAGGACAATACATAACTTAAGCCATTCTTCATTTGAGAGAAATTGATAATGTTTTTGGAGTTTGGAATGACAGTGCTTTTTTTCCTCTGGGACAACATTAAATAGTGAATAGTAAAAGAATTTAGTTGTCATTTAGCTATTGCAGCAATAGACAGTCAAATTACAAATGTTTGAAAAGTATACAGCATGTATACAAAAATTACTTTACACAAATTAAAAAACAATATTACAACAGATTTTCCATAAAGTAAAATATTCAAGCTAAAACGATTTGTGTAGTACACCTTAAATTTGAAATCATTAAGGAAATTATGGTACACTCACCGAGCAGTTATCACTGTGATATTTACACTCATACATTCAAGTGAGTAGGGAGGATTTACCGATAATCAATTGTACTACTTGTGCTTGAATAAATCAAATAAAGCTTCTACCCATTCTAGAGGCAGTTTGTTAAACAGCTTCATACTCACTACATTGCTGTTCTATGATTTAGATAATCTGCAGTAAGGTATGTGAAGATGCCTACTATTTCTAGTTCTGGCATTACTGAAGATTGGGATACCACTCATCTGCTTTCACAAATGGCCCTAGAGATGACATTTTAAATTTTTACAATGCTGTAATACCCATTGCCAATGATCGGTGTATCAAATGACAATTATTTTAATTAAAAGATGGGGATCAGTTTGTGGATGGGTGAATATAAATGGATCAGTTTGTACAGTAAAAAGTAATAACAGGTTCTTAAGATATGTCATTACATGAAGTTTATGGGTGGTGTCCCATTCTTCAGTTAAACCCCAGTTCCATGAGAGTGTAAATCCTGCCTAAGCTGGTATTCTGTTAAGTTAGTCTTTGTATACAGTAGAACAGTGTAATGTGCAAGTTTATAACAGTTAATATTTTCAAGCTGATAAACAATGGCTTACAGTGGGCAAGTTTGTAATAATTCTAATGTGTGGTTCCCACGTCAATTTATAATACCTAAAAACTTATCACTGCCTAGTCTTCTACTGGCAAATCTCTTAAACTAAGTAGTATGTAGAAGGTTCAGTGAAGTTTGCGCAAGTTTCTGTACGGTAATGTTTTCTTAAGTATAAAACTTTAGATGACTGCCAAATGAGGTATCTGTCATACGAAACTAGAATTCGACATAGATACAAGTCTCAGAGTACCTGCTTCGATTCATTGTCAGTCTTTCCAATTACGGTACCTCATTTTCAATTAAATTATGCAAGGTGACTTACACGGTGAAAATAGTGCTGCCAGAGTTATGGAATTAGAAATTCGCATTTTCAAAACGCGAGTGACGGAAATTACGAAAAAGTATTTTCACCTTTGGAGCTATAGTTTACGAAATTTGAACAATTTAATTCTCCAGTGAGAAGGATTAGCGTTTGTTTACAGATTTATGTATAAAACACTGAGTAGTCTACCAGGAAACTGTTTAATGTTTTCATATACGTGGCGCAGAGCCTAACAAGCCGCTCTGTATCAGACCCCTAGTCGTGACGTCACGAGTCGCGCTGTGAGGCCTTGTTCCTAGGTGGCGTTGGTTGGCAGCGCTGTGTAGCGCTTTGCATTGGATCTCTGACTGCGCTTTCTTTGTAAGAAACTCTGTGGCTGGTCGGAAGTTAATCGCCAGCACTGTTGGGCAGCCGGAAGTTAGTCGCCAGCAGTGGTGGAAGTACTGTTGGGCAGTTGGAGGTGAACGGCCTGCATTGATGGATGTTAGCTGTGAGAAGTTAGCATTGGTGGAGGGTAGAGACTGAAGTGTTAGCGTAGGCTAACGATCTGTACATGTTAGACTTGGAGAATGAATATTATTCATGATTATATACCTTTGGGTTAGATGGGTGGATCACATAACTAATGAGGAGGTACTGAATAGAATTGGGGACGAGTTTGTGGCACAACTTGACTAGAAGGGATCGGTTGGTAGGACATGTTCTGAGGCATCAAGGGATCACCAATTTGGTGCTGGAGGGCAGCGTGAAGGGTAAAAATCGCAGAGGGAGACCAAGAGATGAATACACTAAGCAGATAGAGAATGATGTAGGCTGCAGTAGGTACTGGGAGATGAAGAAGCTTGCACAGGATAGAGTAGCATGGAGAGCTGCATCAAACCAGTCTCAGGACTGAAGACCACAACAACAACAATATACCTTTGTATTAGAAGTCAATGACGATTTATATTTTGTCTGAACTGGATGTCACGTTGCTAAGGTAAATGGAAATGCCGTGTGGCTAGGGCCTCCCGTCTGGTCGACCGTCCGCCTGGTGCAAGTCTTTCGAGTTGACGCCACTTCGGCGACTTGAGTGTCGATGGCAGTGAAATGATGATGATAAGGACAACACAACACCCAGACCCTGAGCGGAGAAAATCTCCGACCCAGCCGGGAATCGAACCCCGGGCCGTTAGGTATGACATCCCGCCGCGCTGGCCACTCAGTTAGCAGGGGCGGACATTACTACGGCAAAAAAAATACATTATTTGGTTTCCACAAAATCTTTCCTTTGCTAACCACGTGCCTATTAGTAGTTAATGGCTTTAGTAGATAGAATGTTTTATTTAGCTGGCATTATTGACGCTCGCTGTATTGCAGTAGTTCGCGTAATGAAGACTTTTGTGAGGTAAGTGCTTAATGAATTGTATAGCTTATTTCTAAGATTTCTATTTAGTCAGGGCCACTCTTTTGAATTAATTATTTGAAGTCAGGTTATCTTTTTTCGAGCAGTCAGATTGCGTTGCGCAAGGATATTGTGGGTCTCAGTCATTCAGCAATTTAAGTACAGACACACACATTTAAATAAAGAAGTTTCAACGGAAACCCAAAAAGATGTTGCTGTAAGCAAAACTATTGTTTTATCATACTACATTAAGTTTCCAGTGCAGATACATTGTTCAGCAATAGAAGATTTGGTCGATTCCGAACGCGAGTACATCGCTGACGCTATGTGGAGTTTTCTTTCACAGTGCGCGTGTTCTGGCCTATAACAGCCATACCATACTAGCAAGGTACTTTGTTAATGCCAGCCTTCCGCAATAACGAATTGTCGTTCAATGATAACAGGAATTCTGAATGGTGGGAGTAAACCCACTTTCACATAAAATTCACGGAACAGTCTTGCTTTCTTAATCGAAATATTACCAACGAACGGAAGAAAAGCTAGCGATTTAGCCTTTGTCTCTCCTCCTTATCCACTTCCTGTTCTCCATTTCAATCAGAAGTGCCCTGTTAATCTTCCAAGTAGTACAGTATATCCATCTTCATAGAATTCTGACTTTAGGTGGGCGTGCTCTTTAGACAAGCTGTTTGGATGTGAAACTGTTCGAGCTCCGTAGGCAAACTCCGTATGCAAGTGCAACTCGACGATTGTAAACAGAAATCGGCATCAGTGGGCTTACGAAAAACTGAATGCGCCACTTTTCAGGAATGGCAGGCAACAATAATTTATTTCTCTTTTCATAGTGAATCGAATGTTCTTATGAACTGAGTTTAGGTGATGTAAAAGGGCCGTTAATTTATCTTGTCCAAGAGGCCAGACTATGAGAGTATCTTTATTTCTGTGTCTCAAGTACGCTTCCATGCCGAACGCCGTTTGTTCGGTACGTCTGCAAACAGCTCTCACTGAAAAAGGGAGCAGATCTATTTAGAAAAGATGAACATCCACTACATGTTAAATAGTTGCGCCAGTCACAAAGCATTGTTCAAATGTGTGTGAAATCTTATGGGACTTAACTGCTAAGGTCATCAGTCCCTAAGCTTACACACTACTTAACCTAAATTATCCTAAGTACAAACACACACACCCATGCCCGAGGGAGGACTCGAACCTCCGCCGGGACCAAACGCACAGTCCACGACTGCAGCGCCTAGACAGCTCGGCTAATCACACGCGGCACAAAGCATTGTATCACAAACTCTCTACCGCTGAAAGGACGCGCTACTTCCGCCATTTTGAGAGCTGTGCGATCAGTTCGTTGCAGCACCATAATCAATCACACGTATTTCTTCCTGTAAGGCGTTCCAAGGAGGAGAAAACTCGAGGACAAAGCCAAATAATGCGATATTAGCTGTAGTGACTTTTTTAAAAATGACATGGTTCCTTATTTCTTTCTCTTTGTTCTGTTTAAATCTAGAAGGTTGGCTTATGTTTCTTCAGTATTCAAATATAATAATTTCTCAAGAAGCAGCTGTAAATGTTACTTAATGCTATAACTGTACACAGCTATAATTTTGTGTGATAAAAGAAACACTGGAGGGCCGATACGATTTCCAATAAAATAGCAATTTTCTTTCCAAAGTGCTTTAAAGCGTGAAGATTATTTAGAATTTCGTTATGAGAATCTTATCTCCTTGTTGGCCTTTTTTATTCTCACTTCATTACTACAAACTAGGCGTCAGCTTTGTTCTAACGACGTAAGGTCAGCAGTCCACATTTGTCGCGCATGTGTGGGTCTGACAAGGGGAGGCCGCCAATTGTGAAATTCAGATTCGATTCATACTGCGCATAATAAAAGTTCATGGCCAGAGGTGTAATGTGGCAAAGCACCAAGATGCACTTCTCAGCCGTTGTCGAGAAAATCGACCGTTAAAAGAAACCGTTGCGGTGAAATACTCTCGACGATTAGTAATTTTCTATAGCGTCGTGGCGCAGCGGTTAAGTGCTCTGGTTCGTAATCCGAAGGTCGCCGGATCGAATCTCGCGCCATGCAATTTTTTTTATTACTAGTTTTTTGTAATTCAAATATATATATATATATATATATATATATATATATATATATATATATATATTTGAATTATAAAAAACAAATACTAAAAAAAAAGTTGCATAGCGCGAGATTCGATCCGGCGACCTTCGGATTACGAACCAGAGCGCTTACCGCTGCGCCACGACGCTGTAGAGAATTATTAATCGTAGAGAGTATTTCACTGCAACGGTTTCTTTTAACTGTCGATATTCCTCGACAACGGCTGAGAAGTGCATCTTGGTGCTTTGCCACATTACACCTCTGGCCATGAGCTTTTATTATGCGCAGTATGAATCGAATCTGAATTTCGCAATTGGCGGCCTCCCCTTGTGAGACTGAAACGAATGACGCTGGACAGGTACGGGCTGCGAAGGGGTACTCGCTGCTCTCAGATGGACTGGTGGGATGAGCGGGGGAGTGGTGGGAGGGGCTGTGAGGATGGGGGGGGGGGGGGGCGTGAGAGTCTGCGAGTCACAGCGAGAGCTGGTGCTCGCATTCGCATGTGCCCGGCCCAGCTTTGTACAGGCTATTTGACTATACAGGTATAAAAGAAAGAAGTAAATAATGGAAAACGAAACAAGCAAATAACCCTTGTAAAGTAGTAGTTCTCCCAGTACGATGTATACGCACCTCCAGTCATGCCACTGTTTATGTCTGAAGCTGCGTCGGATGATGTTTCTTATAGTGAAAGGATGCGTAGTGGCAAAGGCATGACGGTACACCGTCATACTTTCAAGTGGCTGGTCGGAGGCACTTCAGAATGTAAAATGCACGTGCCGCCCAGAGCTAAGGACACTGCGCAACGAGAGTGGCGCATTGCATGAGGAGAGCACGTGTCCAGGCTTCGTTCAGGTGTACCTCTGCTGCGGCACGGATAACAACAGGTGCATCGCAGGCGGCGTGTGGAACAGCTTGGAAACTGGATCCGTACTTCGGAGCTGAAGTACACGAGACTGTACGGTTCTTGTGAGCGAAAGATTTAAATTGACAACAGGTTCGGCGTGAAATTTTGGTGGTACGTGAAGCATGTGTAAAGTCGATTCCAACCGTAGTGAAATGGTGCCAACAGTTTGACCAAACCGGCATGCACGTGCGTGATGCTGGTCGCGAAGGAAAGCTGTCCTCATCGATAAAAGACGACAATGTCCAGGTAACGTTTCCGGCGAGTTGAAAGGACTTATGGTGGAAAAGGGATTTCTCAGCGCTGAGCACGGTCAATACAGCCGTTCTCGAAGGGCTCCATGACCAACGAGCGGATTTCTATCGTCATGGAACTGAACGATTGGTAGAACGTTCCTAACGTTGTTTACGGAGACTTGGGGATTGTGTTGAAACATAGTGTTGTGGATTGGCAAGACAGCCAACCCACTATGAGAGGAAGCCGAAAGGCACGCGTTTTAGCTCACGCAGGCTGGCGTGAGGTCTGGAACAGGTCAAGGAAATGAGACTAGCAAAAAAGGACGTAGCTGTGGAATACTTAACTTTAATCCATAAATGGTGAACATCGCTCTTGACGGTACATGTTTTACAGCATCAATAGTAACTGGTAATGGCGCCTTGCTAGGTCGTAGGAAAATGACGTAGCTGAAGGCTATGCTAACTATCGTGTCGGCAAATGAGAGCGTATTTTGTCAGTGAACCATCGCTAGCAAAGACGGCTGTACAACTGGGGCGAGTGCTAGGAAGTCTCTCTAGACCTGCCGTGTGGCGGCGTTCGGTCTGCAATCACTGATAGTGGCGACACACGGGTCCGACGTATACTAACGGACCGCGGCCGATTTAAAGGCTACCACCTAGCAAGTGTGGTGTCTGGCGGTGACACCACACGTAGTGTCATTTATCTGTATAACTTTGAAGCGTAGTGCAATATTGCCATAATAAAGAGTAACTTACTTTTTGAAGTCTCGTCATAGCACGAATGTCCGACAGTAAGTGTATACAGTATATACGGTTCTGCACAGTCAGTGGCGTAACACCATCGATAAACAAAGACTTTGAACATAAGTTGCTAAGACAGAATATTCATAATTTCTGGGTGTGTGCATTGATGAGAAATTGAATTGGAAGGAACACATCGACGATGTGCTGAAACGTTTAGTTGTAACTACTTATGATATTAGGGTTATTGCAAACTGTGGTGATAAACATATCATGAAATTAGCCTACAATGCCTATTTTCAGTACTGCTTTCATATGGTAACATATTTTGGGGAAATTCATCATTAAAAGTATTCATTGCCGCGCGGGATTAGCCGAGCGGTCTCAGGCGCTGCAGTCATGGACTGTGCAGCTGGTCCCGGCGGAGGTTCGAGTCCTCCCTCGGGCATGGATGTGGGTGTTTATCCTTAGGATAATTTAGGTTAAGTAGTGTGTAAGCTTAGGGACTGATGACCTTAGCAGTTAAGTCCCATAAGATTTCACACACAGTTGATCAGTTGAAAAGTATTCATTCCGCAAAAGCGTGTAATCAGAATAATGGCTGGAGCCCACCCTAAATCACCTTGGAGACATTTATATAAGGAACTCGAAATATTCACAGTACCTTCGCAATACATATATTCACTTATGAAAGTTGTTATTAATAATCCACCTGAATTCAAAAATAATAGCGAAGTACATAGCTACAACTCCAGAAGAAAGGATGATCTTCACTATACTGGATTAAATCTGACTTTGGCACAGAAAGAGCTGAATAATGCTGCCACAGAGCTCTTTGGACATTTAACAAATAGCATGGGAAGTCTGACAGATAGCCAACCAGCACTTAAAAAGAATTCAAAGAATTCCTCAATGACAGCTCCCTCTACACACAACAGATGAAATTTTAGATATGAAGTAGTAATCGTATATGCAAAACTTACGTCAAACTCACATGTTCCACGTCATTACGAAATCTTGTATCTATGATCTATGGAACAAGTATTAATATAATGTGACGTATTGGTCGTGGGTCACCAATGTCATGGCGTACCAGGTTCTCCGATTAGAATACAATGGATATTTTTGTGTTGAGATATTAAAATATTGCAGCCCTGATGATAGGGTCTATGAACTCCGGGAATGCATTCTGGAAAGTTATAAATGCGATCTCAACACACCTCCGACTTTTGTACGTGTCAACGAAGAGACGTACTGAATCCTGCGTTCACAAGAATGGTGGTCATTGGTATACTTCTTGCAATGTCTTTGTCCTCAAGTGCAAACCCACAGGTAAAATCTTGTAGGATGTGAGGCTGCGCCATGTTTGTCCAGTTACTTCTGTTCGATCGACGTTTCGTCCCCTCTCCTGGAATCTCCATCCGGATCCTTTGATGTTCACGGTTACCTGTACACTGTCATGACCGACTGTCACTTATAAGATGGAGTTTTCTCGTGCTTACGAACAAGTAGGGTTACTACAGAAAACTTCTGGCCACTACTGCTGGCCCACCGTCATTGGATAGAAAGCGAAGTAGGCAGATGATGAAAGGGAAATGCTTGTCAAACCATTATTGTCTAGCCGTAGACGCGACTTCTTGGTCGTTGTTTGTATTCATCGCGCACCGTGGCTGCGCGCTTTGCTTCCTCGATGGCGGGAGAGGCTTGTATCCGTCTTTTCTATTGTAGTTACATCGTACTCGTGAATCCCAATCACTTCACGGACTTTTCAACTATAAATTTTAGTGTCCTTAGCAGCACACGTACATTGTCGAAATCAACGACTTGGTTCAAATGGTTGTGAGCACTATGGGACTTAACATCTGAGGTCATCAGCCCCTAGAACTTAGAACTACTTAAACCGAACTAACCTAAGGACATCACACACATCCATGCCCGAGGCAGGATTCGAACCTGCGACCGTAGCGGTCGCGCGGTTCCAGACTGTAGCGCCTAGAACCGCTCGGCCACCCCGGCCGGCTCAACGACTTGGCTCCATTTCTCCTGATGTTCCGCTACCGCACATTTCGCACTGTATTTTAACCTATGGTTTCCGTGTGCCCATTCCCTCCACAATGGTTTTTCCGCTCTCTCCCAGTGCAATGTACACCCCTACGACAGTTATACAACAAAAGTGCGAGAGTGAGTCTAAGTGTTTACGTTTAAATTGTGCATAATGTCGAATCGTGTTAGGCAACAGTCTAAGTACATTGTGTATAAATGTATAATTTTTGAAAGCGCTGCAAAACTGCCAAGAAAAAGTTTGTAGATTTTTCAGAGATACACAAAAGACAACCGCAGAAGCATGTCAGATCTCGGTAAGAACTACTTTAAGAACAGTGCAACGCATCTGTGAGGAAGCCAATAAAAGGATAATCGAAAATGAAGATGCCCTAGGACCAAGCTTTTTCTCTCCAAGAAAAAACGTTACAGGCCAAAAACATATCACAGTGTTAGATGATTTCAAGAAAGACGTAATCCGTCGCTCAGTTCTGGAATTTTGTGATAATGGTGAAATTAAGATAGACTTTGCTGGAGGAATTGCTTAGTCACATAAAATTTTAAGAAAACTTGGCTTTAGATACTTAAAAGCTAACGACGGTTGGAGATTTTTTATGGAGAGGAAAGGTATTGTAGCCGCAAGAGCCTCATTTTTGAGAAGAATACATGAGATAAGGAAATAAGATCATCCTTGTCTTATTAATTACATGTAACAACAACATTTTTAGAGGAACTTTCAGCCTACTAACAAAATTCATTCCTTTGCCCGGGATTGAGAGGGCTTCTTCATCGAGTACCTCTAGTGATTAATTCACCGCTACTCGTTTTGGATCCAGAATGGTGTCTTTTTGTGTACTTTATCAGTCACTCTCTTAAACTTCTCTTTTCCTCAATTGCAATGAATTTTCTGCATGATTGATCCTTATTCTGTCGACATTACACCTCCCATTCTTGAGGTGACGGAACTGACGCCAGTGAAAAATGTAAATCAAATGAAACGGAGCAAACATAATTAAAGTCCCTGCGTGTTTGCTGTATCGTTCCATGAAGAAGTGCTTGACTAGCCATTTCGCAGGTTGAGCCAAAAGTCACGAAGGGGTTATAACTGTGAATAAATTTTTTTGTTTATTCTTACCTTATATCTATTGCTTCAGATACTGACAAAGGAAGAACAAGAGACTGTCCTTCGAAAAATTCAGCGCTAATGTTAAGTAAAACTTAAATTCATAATTTTAAGACACCCCAACACAAAAACCACTAAAAATTAAAAAAAGTATTGCCCCTTTAAGTTTATTATGTTTTTGTGGTCTTCAGTCCGAAGGCTGGTTTGATGCAGCTCTCCACGCTACTCTATACTGTGTGAGCCTCTTCATGTGCAATAACTACTGCAACCTACATCTTTCTGAATCTTCTTACTATAGTCATCGCTTGGTCTCCCTCTATAATAGCCATAAAAAGCGAGAAACGTACGATCGATTTTTCTCAGCTGTTAAGAGGAACGCACCTGGATGGAATCCTATGGCTATCATCATGAATTTTGAAGCTGCAATCATCCAGTCAGTAACACATTTGTTTCCTGATGCAAAGATTAATGGCTGCAACTACCATTTCAATCAGTGCTTGTGGAGGCAAGTGCAGAATTGCGGCCTTGTTGCTGCCTACAAGGACAGCGAAGAAATTTTCACATAAGATTGTGTTCCGCTTTGGCTCACATTGCCCTGGACATGTTAGATATTGGGTGGCTATGCATTCAGGAGAGCACGCCAGATAATGAAAAACTGCAGTATTTTTACGACTGTTTTGTTGAACAGTGGCTGGATAATGAAGACAATGCAGGAGATATATGGAACTGCGCAGGAAGGCATCACCGCACCAACAATGTTTCTGAAGCATGGAACCGGAGGACAAATACATTAATTTGTAAGGTGCATCCAAATTTTTACTCCTTAGTAAACATTCTCAGAGAAGACGCGGAATATCATGGGCACCAATTTGACCGACTAGTTTTATATCTACGTGGGAAAAGAAGGAAGAAGTCCGCAATTAAGACGTATGACATAATTTCTAAGACCCTTACAAGACTCCAAGTTGACGGCAATATAAAAACATTTCTTACTTGCGTCGCCTATGCACAGAAATTACAATGAAAAGGAAATGGCTGAAGCTACAGCAACACTTGTAAATATTGAAAAGCGGTTCAGTTCACGCCAATAGCCCTATTGTAAAAATTGTAAATAACTAATCATCCTGTAAATATTGTAAATAAATATAACGCGGGACGAAGAGAGACTACCTCTTCGTGGTGTTCCCTGGAAACGACACAAAGTCGACTAAATGTCTCTTCAAAATTGTAAAAGACTCACTAATGAAGTCTGAAAAGTTATAGCTTTTCTAACAATCACAATTATTTCTGTGTAGAGAATTTTAGAAAAATGTCTGTTCGAGTGGATGATGAATACATCTTGTTTCAATACATAAACTGCATTCCTTAACGCTGGTTGCTAGCAGGACACACATTAGACCTCAGTACACTTCCTTGCGTGATACGGGAAAATTGAGGTTTATTTCGAAACAATTAAAGAAAAAGTTTCTACTGAGAACCAGATTCTTTAGTTGGCTCCTCTTAATATATGGTAAAACGTTGCTACTCCTATCATATCAAATTTTGGGTGAGGAGTTGAAAGATGGAAAACATTTTCGGTTTCTATAGTTTATGTAAAATACATAGTGAAGTATGAGATTGAGCGAAAATTATGCCCTATGTAAGATTAATCAGAACAAAAATTCCAATGAAAAAGGTCTTACGCATAACTGTGCTGCAGCTAGTGGTTGACATGATATCGTGGGGGCAAAATCAGCTCCGCTTTCTAATTTCACTAAGGCCACTCTTCCTTGCCCAAAAAAAATCTGAAACAATGTAAGCCGGCTGCACAGGAGGCGTGTGAATGTCCCTCGGCATTTGCCCGGGCCGGCACAGGCCGAGCGCTCAGCCACACTAAGCGGCAGCAGGTAATGTTCGAGCAGGTAGTGGCGCAGCATTTGCGACACACCCTGTGCCGGTCCCTCAGCATCGCGGATTTCTCACAAGTGTCGCTATATTCCATTTTCTCACAAGTGTTTATAACTCGTGCCAGCATGAGGTGGAGCTTTAGCAAGTGCGGCGACCCGAACGGGCGGTCGCGTGAGGGCAGGCGTCGCTGACCATTGTGTCTACACCACAAGTTTCTGGGAGTAAATTGATTAACACTTAGACTCAAAAGATTTGAAATTGTTATTTTCATATTTACCTACGTTGCCTAGGTAGCTTACTTGTATTTGAATTTCGTAATTCGTTTGTAGATATTATTTGCTGCTATTCCGTTTATATTGTATTTACTTAGCACTCCCCAGACTTTTATTACACTTAAAGGGAAAATATATACTTTTTACTGGGTTTTGTGCCACGGTTTCTTTTTGAATTTTGAATTTAATTTTTATTTCGTGTTTTTTAAACTATATCTTACTAGTACACACGGTACGATTCACACAAATACAGGGTGACAGAAAAACAGCAATCACGCAAATACAGGGTGACACAGAAAAATGGGAACATTTCCACAATCCAATAAAACTAGAAGTGATGAAGGAAAGAAATTGCATTCGTAGTAATTGAAACCTTACAACTTTACCATTTACGAAACATTTATGGCATTTACCATCTTTTAAAAATTACGTTCTTTACGTGGCTTCCACCTATACGTATACATTCGTGAAATCTGCTGTTGAGATTCATCATTGCCAGCTGCAAATTCGCAGCTGGCATCTGTGAATTGCATCCCGAATTCTCTGTTTAACTCATCCAGAGTTCTTGGTCAAGTCGTGTAGACTTAGCTCTTGAGGTAGCCCCACAATGAAAAATCCAGACGGATAAATCTGGCGATCTTGGGGGTCAGGGAATGTTACCGAATCGTGAGATCAACAATTCCCACACATATGCCATTGATTGTCGTGCAGTGTGTAATGTCGTTCCGTACTGTTGAATCCACGCTTCTTGAACGTTTGGAAAGTTGTTCAATGCAGGTGTAACGAAAGTTCGTAACATCTCCACGTAACGATCGCCATTGGCAGTTATTGTGTTTCCCTGTTCATTTGCGAAAAAATGGCGGTCCGATAATCCCATGTGATGAAGCACCACACCATACTGTCACTTTACTAGCGTGTAAAGAGCGCTCATGAACGTCATTAGGATTTGTATTTGCTCAGCAACGGTAGTTCTGTTTATTCACATAACCTGTGAGATGAAAATGGCCTCATCTGAGATCCACAGCCGGCCGCGGTGGCCGAGCGGTTCTAGGCGCTTCAGTCCGGAACCGCGCGACTGCTACGGTCGTAGGTTCGAATCCTGCCATGTATGTGTGTGATGTCCTTAGGTTAGTTAGGTTTAAGTAGTTCTAAGATCTAGGGGACTGATGACCTCAGATGTTAAGTCCCATAGTGCTCAGAGTCATTTGAACCATTTTACATGTACATCTACATTTATACTCCGCAGCCCACTCAACGGTGTGTGGCGAAGGGCACTTTACGTGCCTCTGTCATTACCTCCCTTTCCTGTTCCAGTTACGTATGGTTCGCGGGAAGAACGACTGCCGGAAAGCCTCCGTACGCGCTCGAATCTCTCTAATTTTATATTTGTGATCTCCTCGGCAGGTTTAAGTAGGGGGAAGCAATATATTCGATACCTCATCCAGAAACGCACCCTCTCGAAACCTGGCGAGCAAGCTACACCGCGATGCAGAGCGCCTCTCTCGCAGAGTCTGCCACTTGAGTTTGCTAAACATCTCCGTAACGCTATCATCCTTACCAAATAACCCTGTGACGAAACGCGCCGCTCTTCTTTGGATCTTCTCTATCTCCTCCGTCAACCCAACCTGGTACGGATCCCACAGTGATGAGCAATACTCAAGTATAGGTCGAACGAGTGGTTTGTAAGCCACCTCCTTTGTTGATGGACTACATTTTCTAAGGACTCTCCCAATGAATCTCAACCTGGTACCCGCCTAACCAACAATTAATTTTATATGATCATTCCACTTCAAATCGTTCCGTACGCATACTCCCAGATATTTTACAGCAGTAACTGGTACCAGTGTTTGTTCCGCTATCATATAATCATACAATAAAGGATCCTTCTTTCTATATATTCGCAATACATTACATTTGTCTATGTTAAGGGTCAGTTGCCACTCCCTGCGCCAAGTGCCTATCCGCTGCAGATCTTCCTGCATTTCGCTGCAATTTTCTAATGCTGCAACTTCTCTGTATACTACAGCATCATCCGCGAAAAGTCGGAACTTGTTTAGAAATTCATCGTCATTGTTTATTTTCGTTATCATTTGTTGACGGAATTCTGATCGTAACCGGAAATCGTTGTCCTTCAATTGTTGCACCATCTGTAGTTTGTCCAGGTCAGGCGACTTGTCACAGTCCGAGCGGCTCACCCCGTCGGAGGTTCGAGTCGTCTCTCAAGCATGTATGTGTGTGTGTGTGTTGTCTTTAGCGAAAGTTAGTTTAAGTTAGATTAAGTGGTGCACTAGCTTGGGGCCGACGACCTCAGCAGTTTGGTCCCATAAGACCTTACGACAAATATTTGAAATTTTAAATCCAGATGAAGAATTATGCGAACACTCTCCCGGGACATTCCAACCACTGCTGCTTCCTTGCGAATTGAAAGCTGTGGGTTCTGTAAGACAGACTCGATACGACATCAATGTTCGCTGGAGGACGCATACTTCTTGGTCGTCCTGTTGGTTTCTTCTTGAGGGCAGATCCGGTCTCTTCAAAGTTATTAATCCAACATTTTATCGCGTGTTTCGACGGAACGGCATCAAGACGTCTGATATGGCGCGCGCCGCTGTCCTGTGATCTTGTTCAGAGCGCGCACTGTAATCGATTATAGTTCGCTGTCCTGGTGCGGGTGGCGCTCCGGTGGCGATCTGCTATGACGTCGCTGGCGTGTGTTTGCGGTGGCAGGTGGAAAGCGAGAGGGTGGTTGGTTTTCCGGGGATTGCACGGAACGTGAAGTTCGCTCTGCCTGACTTGCTGGTGACTAGCGCTAAGATTGTTGTGCCTCGCAGTATCAGCTGAGTGGTCTGGGGCGGAGGCGACTCGCCGCTGTGCTGGCCATGCGGTGGTGGTTAATTGGAGTCGGCGTACTTGTTCTTCCTGCCTGTCTGATGTGGCGGTCCGGTGGGGTCCCGTGATACTCTGGCCCGGAGACAACTAGTTGCTGAATTTTGGAGTCGTCTGCCAGGTTAGGGTGTGGCCTCGGTTGGCTCTTCAGATTTTCCCCTGGAAGCTCCAGCAGCGGTTTCTGAACTTCATTCTGATGTGGGACGGTGTTGTTGGAACTTTTTGCTGTGTGTGTGGCTCGTTACGATATTTGTTGGTACCAATTTATTTGTTCAACTGGAGTCCTGCCCGGCGTTGCGTTCATGTATGGTACATTTGGCAGTCGATGTGGTAGGTAAAGTCTGCCTAAGAAGGGCGGTTTTGTACAGTATATACATAGTGAATTACTGCTGCTTGATATATGTGGTCTTCTGGGACCTGAACAACACGATCACGTCAATTTGGTTGTGTAACAGCATTTAGTGGTATGTTCTGTATGTTTTTTTACTGCGTTATTATTAAGTCGAAACAAGGCCCCGGGAGTAGACAACATTCCATTAGACTTACTGACAGCCTTGGGAGAGCCAGTCCTGACAAAACTCTACCATCTGGTGAGCAAGTTGTATGAGACTGGCGAAATTCCCTCAGACTTCAGGAAGAATATAATAATTCCAATCCCAAAAAAAGGTGTCCACAGATGTGAAAATTACCGAACTATCAGCTTAATAACTCACAGCTGCAAAATACTAGCGTGAATTGTTTACAGACGAATGGAAAAACTGATAGAAGCCGACCTCGGGGAAGATCAGTTTGGATTTCGTAGAAATGTTGGAACACGTGAGGCAATACTGACCCTACGACTTATCTTAGAAGAAAGATTAAGGAAAGGCCAACCTTCGTTTCTAGCATTTGTAGACTTAGAGAAAGCTTTTGACAATGTTGACTGGAATACTCTCTTTCAAATTCTGAAGGTGGCAGGGGTAAAATACAGGGGGCGAAAGGCTATTTACAGTTTGTACAGAAAGCAGTTGGCAGTTATAAGAGTCGAGGGACATGAAAGGGAAGCAGTGGTTGGGAAGGGAGTGAGACAGGGTTGTAGCCTCTCCCCTATGCTATTCAATCTGCATATTGAGCAAGCAGTAAAGGAAACGAAAGGAAAGTTCGGAGTAGGTATTAAAATCCAAGGAGAAGAAATGAAAACTTCGAGGTTCGCCGATGACATTGTAATTCTGCCAGAGACAGCAAAGGACTTGGAAGAGCAGTTGAACGGAATGGACAGTGTCTTGAAAGGAGGGTATAAGATAAACATCCACAAAAGCTAAACGAGAATAATGGAATGTAGTCGAATTAAGTCGGGTGATGCTGCGGGAATTAGATTAGTAAATGAGATACTTAAAGTTGTAAAGGAGTTTTGCTATTTTGGGAGCAAAATAACTGACGATGGTCGAAGTAAAGAGGGTATAAAATGTAGACTGGCAATGGCAAGGAAAGCATTTCTGACGAAGAGAAATTTGTTAACATCGAGTATAGATTTAAGTGTGAGGAAGTCGTTTCTGAAAGTATTTGTATGGAGTGTAGCCATGTATGGAAGTGAAACATGGACGATAAATAGTTTAGACAAGAAGAGAATAGAAGCTTTTCAAATGTGGTGCTACAGAAGAATGCTGCAGATTAGATGGGTAGATCACATAACTAATGAGGAAGTATTGAATAGGATTGGGGAGAAGAGGGGTTTGTGGCACAACTTGACGAGAAGAGGGGACCGGTTGGTAGGACATGTTCTGAGGCATCAAGGGATCACCAATTTAGTACTGGAGGGCAGCGTGGAGGGTAAAAATCGTAGAGGGAGACCAAGAGATGAATACACTAAGCAGATTCAGAAGGGTATAGGCTGCCGTAGGTACTGGGAGATGAATAAGATTGCACAGGATAGACTAGCATGGAGAGCTGCATCAAACCAGTCTCAGGACTGAAGACCACAACAACAACATTATTAACTTGGTGGAATAGTCGCTGTGGTGCCGTTAAGGCACTTCTAAGACTGTGGTTTGACTATTCATGTGCGCTTGGCTTTTATTGTTTCGTTTTAAGAAGCGAGAATTGTTTGAGATTTGTGTGTGTTGGCTTCCGGCACTTATTAAGAGCGCCCGAGTTAACGGCGTCGCGGTTATCATGTGCTGTCGGGATGTTATACTGTATTTTTGAATTTTATCTTGTGTTGATATTATCTGTCGTGAGTTACAGAACATAGTATGCAAGCTTTCACGACCGGATGACATATCTTCTGGTAAACCTCACCGGAGGAGAAACACCCCTCTGAAGATGTCCAGCGCAGCTCTGGACGAAACGTTAGGAGCTGAAGAGTTTCATGGACCACGACCTTACATCCCGGAAGGTTTACCAGAAGATATGTTACAGAACATAACCAAGGTGCGTAAGTGATGGGGCAGTTGTGGGAGGTATGTCGGGGAGCTATCAGCGGTTTATTTCGCGGACCGTTTCTAGTGGGAAGGCTCTGAAGTGTTGAGAGCTCGCACGTCTGTGATTGCGTTGGGAGTTGCCCTCGCCCTTTGGTTGTATCAAATTGTTAGTTTGTTATTATATTTATTGGTTGTGTGTTGCGCTTCTTTCATTTTATGGTGCCAAGTGCCATTATTCTTCTCAAGGTTTTTATATAAATCATTTTAAATTGTAATGCCAAGTTAATATATTATTGGATTTTGTCTTTTGGGTAAACTCTAAAAGCACTATTGTAAAAGGTTCTCGATTTTACGGTCGCAAGCCGCCGTTATTGTTTTTAAGGCTCACTCTTTAACCATTTGTTAAGTTTTGTAAGTTACATGAATTTGTTGTTATTTAAAAGAGTTTAGTTTTGGCAATTTAATAAATTGTGTACGGCTTCTGCTGTTTGGATATTATTGGGTGGAACTTCTTGGATGTTGTTGTTGTTGTGGTCTTCAGTCCTGAGACTGGTTTGATGCAGCTCTCCATGCTACTCTATCCTGTGCAAGCTTCATCTCCCAGTACCTACTGCAGCCTACATCCTTCTGAATCTGCTTAGTGTATTCATCTCTTGGTCTCCCTATACGATTTTTACCCTCCACGCTGCCCTCCAATACTAAATTGGTGATCCCTCGATGTCTCAGAATATGTCCTACCAACCGATCCCTTCTTCTACTCAAGTTGTACCACAAGCTCCTCTTTTCTCCAACGCTATTCAATACCTCCTCATTAGTTATGTGATCTACCCATCCAATCTTCAGCATTCTTCTGTAGCACCACATTTCGAAAGCATCTGTTCTCTTCTTGTCTAAACTATTTGTCGTCCACGTCTCACTTCCATACATGGCTACACTCCATACAAATTCTTTCAGAAACGAATTCCTGACATTTAAATCTACACTCGATGTTAACAAATTTCTCTTGTTTAGAAACGCTTTCCTTACCATTGCCAGTCTACATTTTATATCCTCTCTACTTCGACCATTATCACTTATTTTGCTCCCCAAATAGCAAAACTCCTTTACTACTTTAAGTGTCTCATTTCCTAATCTAATTCCCTCAGCATCACCCGACTTAATTCGACTACATCCCATTATCCTCGTTTTGCTTTTGTTGATGTTCGTCTTATACCCTCCTTTCAAGACACTGTCCATTCAGTTCAACTGCTCTTCCAAGTCCTTTGCTGTCTCTGACAGAATTACAATGTATTCGGCGAACTTCAAAGTTTCTATTTCTTCTCCATGTATTTTAATACCTACCCCGAACGTTTCTTTTGTTTCCTTTACTGCTTGCTCAATATACAGATTGAGTAACATCGGGGAGAGGCTACAACCCTGTCTCACTCCCTTCCCAACCACTGCTTCTCTTTCATACCCCTCGACTCTTATAACTGCCATCTGGTTTCTGTACAAATTGTAGATAGACTTTCGCTCCCTGTATTTTACCCCTGCCACCGTCAGATTTTGAAAGAGAGTATTCCAATCAACATTGTCAAAAGCTTTCTCTAAGTCTACAAATGCTAGAAATGTAGGTTTGCCTTTCCTTAATCTATTTTCTAAGATAGTCGTAGGGTCAGTATTGCCTCACGTATTCCAACTTTTCTACGGAATCCAAACTGATCTTCCCCGAGGTCGGCTTCTACCAGTTTTTCCATTCGTCTGTAAAGAATTCACGTTAGTATTTTGCATCCGTGACTTATTAAACTGATGGTTCGGTAATTTTCACATCTGTCAGCACCTGCTTTCTTTGGGATTGGAATTATGATAGTTGTCTTATAAGAATACATATTTCGACGTCCTAAATTATAAAAATGTCGAAACTCCCTCTGCGGCGCTACCAAACTATCATTGCTTTTATAATAAAATTTTAGGGTTAACGCACGCTGTTGTCCGTTCCACTGATTCATGATTACTGAACTGGCGGACTGTTTACTCGTTGCCACCAACCCGGAGTGCTGCACCTGAGCATGGCTGCCACTACACATTTCAATACGAAACTGAGAAGCGAGATCTTTTTCACTTATGCGACTGACATGCTTCTTTTCTAAATGAACTCATACACTCATTGACTATATTTCAGGTATGTTTAGCTAATTTAGGTAACACAAGCAACAAGCAGTGGCGACGATTCTAATAAAGTCGGAAGAAAGCGGGCTGCCACTGCGCTCTCTCGCAGCAGGCTACCTAAACTACAGGGTGATTCAAAAAGAATACCACAACTTTAAAAATGTGTATTTAATGAAAGAAACATAATATAACCTTCTGTTATACATCATTACAAAGAGTATTAAAAAATGTTTTTTTTTTCACTCAAAAACAAGTTCATAGATGTTCAATATGGTCCCCTCCAGACACACGAGCAATGTCAACCCGATACTCCAACTCGTTCCACACTCTCTGTAGCATATCAGGCGTAACAGTTTGGATAGCTGCTGTTATTTCTCGTTTCAAATCATCAATGGTTGCTGGGAGAGGTGGCCGAAACACCATATCCTTAACATACCCCCATAAGAAAAAATCGCAGGGGGTAAGATCAGGGCTTCTTGGAGGCCAGTGATGAAGTGCTCTGTCTCGGCCGTCCAGAACTTTTCCCTTTGCACGAACACCCATTCTCTGTAAACTGTTTATACCAACGTTTAATACACCACATAACCGGTGGTTTAACACCATACTTCGTTCGAAATGCACGCTGAACAACTGTCGTCGATTCACTTCCGCCGTACTCAATAACACAAAAAGCTTTCTGTTGAGCGGTCGCCATCTTAGCATCAACTGACGCTGACGCCTAGTCAACAGCGCCTCAAGCGAACAAATGTACAACTAAATGAAACTTTATAGCTCCCTTAATTCGCCGACAGATAGTGCTTAGCTCTGCCTTTTGTCTTTGCAGAGTTTTAAATTCCTAAAGTTGTGGTATTCTTTTTGAATCACCCGGTATTAGGACAAAATCGTTTCATTCAGTACTGAATTGTAGACATCAAAAAGAAGCACAAAGAAGTCTGCGAGAGCATGTGCTTATCTTTTACAGTTGAGCCACATTCGCTGGTCTCCTGTGTTGTAGTTGCTGAAACGCGGATTCAAAAGTCATCTTTGTTGATCAACCATGACTACCAAACATACGTTTTCGTGGATTTTTATTTAGATCTTTTTGAGATCTAAAATCTGGTACTATGTAGCTTGATGTAGCTCTTATGTGTTACGCAGCGCATGTCGAGAGCGCTCTGGCGGAAAAAAATTTTACTTAATACAGGGTGAAAAGTATTTAAACCGACGAACTCTGGGAGGTTGTACGGGACATCAAAACAAATATTTTTCCCTAATGTCATTTTTTCCCATGAGGAGTATTTAAACCGGTAGAGGAAGATTTCTCTGGCAGCAAATTAATTAAACCAACAAACATTTCCATATTTTTATGACCAAGAGACAGCAAATAGGTAGCAGATGCGGCTCAATTAAACAGTACCCAACAACACCGACCCACACATTAACGAAGAACCGCCCTTGATTAGCGCTAGTAACTGTGGCATGTGGGTTATCCTCACTCCAAACATGCGAATTGTGCATGTTGAAGACTCCATCACGCCCGAACGTTGCTTCATCGGTAAACAACACAGAGGATGGAAATCTAGGTTGCATTTCACACTGTTTCAGGTACCATTGCGAAAACTGTGCTCTGGGTGGATAATCAACTGGTTCCAGGTTTTGGACACGCTGTAAGTGAAATGGACGTAACAACTGCTCTCGAAGGACTGTTCTTACAGTCGTCTGATTCGTCCCCATGTGACGTGCAATTGCACGAGTGCTGATTGAAGGATCCCGCTCCACATGCTGCAAGACAGCTTCCTCAAATTGCAGCGTTCTTACCGTGCGACGGCGTCCCTGTCCAGGTAATCTGCTAAATCACCCGGTCTCACGCAGACGTTGGTACACAGCAGCAAAGGTCGTATGATGCGGGATACGGCGATTAGGATATTGTTATTGATAAACCCGCTGTGCAGCTCGTCCGTTGTGGTGCGCTACGTAGTACGCACCAACCATATCAGTGTACTCACTCCAGGTGTATTGCTCCATTAGTAAACAGAGACAATGCACTGCTACACTGGTGGACAGCAGTTCCCTACAACTGAAGAGCGTAATACGCCCTCTAACTATTGAAGATCGTAATACGGCCTCTATCAACTGAAGAGCGTAATACGGCCTCCAACGGTTTAAATAATCCTCGTAGGAAAAAATGACATTAGGGAAAAATATTTGTTTTGATGTCGCCTACAACCTCCCAGAGTTTGTTGGTTTAAATACTTTTCACCCTGTATAGCCTATGAAATTGAAAAGTCTGCACAGATTTTCATGGGACTTAGAATCATCCCGATTAAACCAGCTATAAAATTTAAAAAAAACTACATAAAAATGGACCTTTCATTTGGGAGCTTCGATGCTATAGATAGGTACACAATTAAACTTAGAAAGCCCCTCTGTTTTCGTCGAGGTTGATAAAAAAGTTATTTACAGTTACAGTCCCTCCGTGAATTTTGGCCTACCCCTTACATCCTCACAGCTTTCATTGTGTATACAAAATGGTTAATTATGACGAATCGTTTTCACGACACCGAGGGAAAATGCTAGATCTCTATGCAATTTACCTCTTCTTCCGCACAGGTTTACCAATCTTCTAAGAGAAGTACAAGCATCTTGGCCATACAAGCATTTTCCGTAAGTCTTCACCTTTCATGGCCATTGTCATTGCAGGTAAAATGTATAGGAAGTTAGGCGGCGTCATGTTCAATTTTCTGTACTCGAGCCGGCCGCGATGGCCGAGCGGTTCTAGGCGCTTCAGTCTGGAACCGCGCGACCGCTACGGTCGCAGGTTCGAGTCCTACCTCGGGCATGGATGGGTGTGATGTCCTTAGATTAGTTAGACTTAAGTAGTTTTAAGTTCTAGGGGACTGATGACCTCAGATGTTAAATCCCATAGTTCTCAGAGCCATTTTGAACCTGTACACGACCGACGTTTCTACCTTAACAACGGCCACAAAACCTTGCAGATTTACCTGCATATTTGCAGTTTGGATCCTCGGCGACTGTGTTATAAAATGTTAATGTACTCAGCCATAATATTATTTATTTGCTTGTTTGATTGTCCTCTGCTCTTCCCTTTCGTTTGTACATGTAATAGAGAAACACCGTATATATTGGCAGTGTACCAGGAAGATCATTCTCGTTAGTAAAGTGCTGCAATACAACCAAAACTGAACCTATAAGTATGATAAAATTTTAATCAATAAACCAAACAAACAATAAATTCAAGTTAACAAAAGTTGTGTTTCATTGAATTATCGTTCATAGACGAACTGATACTGTATCTGAACGCATGAGCAGTTAATTATTTGTGTACTATGGCAAGTATATGATATGATTTGTTTTGAGAACTGGAATAACCTGCGTCGTCATTCAGCATTCTGACATTATGCGCTACCCAAAGAATTTACATCACAAAGGAGATACAGTTCGACATATTAATCATGCCAATGGGTGACTGTGTGAAGCTAACTAATCAGTGGTGTGTAGTGAATTTATAGTTTAGTAATCTGTCGGGCATGTATCAAAATTACCTGGCAGGGTAATGTCTAGTTTCAGACAGTTTTCAATAAGACAGAGGGTGGCTGTCACAATTGGCAATTTACACAGGAGCGTGATAAATGTTAATGCTTCCTAATAACATTAACACATCAGTAATCAGTCAGTAAATACGAATAACAGCAGTTATCTGTTAACTGTGAGCGATTTATCTACGTTTCATTTCGAGTGTACAGTGAAGCTACTCTATGGGCAAAGTTAACGATTGATGGACGGTCATAGCTAACCAGCAGAACCATCATTCCAATATCATGACAAGTGTTCATTAAATTATTGCAAACTTATCAGGGATCGGAACAAGCTGGAGACCGCAGATAACCTATTTGCAAAACGGAACAAAACACAGGAGTTGCCAAATGACACAAGAGCATCGAAAAATCTGAAATATATATTTCAGAAGCGGACACTATGCTGGAAACTTCATGTGTCCCAAGTAAATAACGGAAAACAGAAAAGTATTCGTAAGGAACGGAATGACGTCCAGAAGAATATTTATGGGTACATCCGGAAGTAAATGGCAAAGATGTAACTTAAAGGTACTTTCTCACAGCGCAGAATTGGTGATTTGTTGGTTTTTGATTTCTTCGTTGCTAATCGATGAAACCTGCCACACATAAAGATATTTCAGTGTAACGCACACTGTGGTAAACGCCTGTTTGCGCAAACAACTGAACTTTCGTAACAACGACTTGCTACATGCATATTCCGTTACTAAAAGGACGTAGAAAATTTGAAAAAAGGGAACAATAAACTGCAAGTGCTTTCTGATAATAATAGTGCATGGGTTTTTGCTTGCAGCTGGGTTGGCTGACAGCGTGTGAGATGTGTTGTTTGTCGCGAACTCGCGGTAAGGCAACTAAGAGTTGCTGTATACGTCGTTGGAAAACGCAAGGCAGGCCTGTGCGGGGTAAAAGACAGAGAGACGGAGAGTGAGCGAGTGGGATGTTCGGTCGGGAAGGGGGGTGGGGTGGGGAAGAGGAAGACAGAGAGAGAGGGGAAGAGAAGGGGAGAGAGCCATTCATACAGACACAGTCACGTTCAAGTCTAAAAGAACAAAGTGCTCCGAAAGACAAAGCAACAAGACTCCCGTAGTGGCGGTGCTGGGGCACGGGTAACAGGAACAGCAAGGAGGTAGACGCCAGAGCCGCCAACCTCCTGCAGTCGGCTGCTTGCCTAACAAAGCCCGCTCTCCTGCGCGCGTCTGGCTCGCTCGGATGCTGCGTGCGCATCTGCGAGCCTCCCGTAGCACGCCATCACACTTCTCCGAGTAGCTAGCAGATGGCGCCGAAGTGTTCTCATTGGCCTGCCTGAAGTACAAAGTAGTGCCTACAGGTAGCAGCACCAAGCAGCCACAGCGCAGAACACTTCGTCGTGATCCCTGTAGAGTGCTCTGTGTACTTTCCCTCCAGCTTTAACGAAAGTCTTCCGTTGATTATTGCATGTGTGTTGATGTTGATAATCCCTTTAATAAACAACCAGTCGGAACTATCAGTGCTTTCCGTCGAGCATATACTTATTCTTTCACACTTAAGTAATTGTGAGAACTTACTTATAGGAAATCGTTCGATTTACTATCTTAAAGCAATGTTCTCGGACTTTATTATGAGTACTGTAATACTAATTAACACGAGATAGGTACATGAATCATTCAACCAAATAAATCATCTTATAATGTTGATTATGAACGTATCCTTACTTTCACGTATAGTTTTACAGCCCCAAGAGATGCTGCATCTGTCGGCTGTAACTTGGTAGAAATGCGACTGTAGTTGTCGAGAAATTCGATTTCAAGCTGTGTCATCACAGTTAGTGTGTCTCATCTTCCTATTGAGTCTACATAGGTTCGAAACGTGAACGTAACTCCTAACTGTTGGACTGAAATAATTATTCCCTTCTTCGTTAAAGCAATACGGAGGCATCACTGAAGTTAGTAACCATTTGTTACCATTCACCATTAAACTAGGTGGAAAACTGAGCTAACGTAATGAGCGAAAGCGAACGTCTTGGAAAGTATTCTGTATTGTAGTAAGTACACTCGATTATGAATATACCGGCAGTTTCTCATATTTCTTTGGACATAAACTCCATAACAAAATAATTCTTTTCCAGTTAACGTCGCTACGGATGGTTACATGTTGCAAACTCTCGACAATTATGTTTGTGTGTTTCACTTCTCTCACAACAAAGTATAAATAAATAAAAAATATTTATGTGTTACAGTGTGTGTTTCAGTGTTCGAAATTAGATACAATTTCTTCGCTTCGACGCTTAAAGAAAATTTGAATCACATATCAGTTTAATTCAGTGCTATCCCATGAAAGTTAGAGGTCTGCTTTCCAAAAGTTAGTGGAATTATGGAAACAGTTTTAATCACTCAAGTAGATCTCTGATATGAATAATCTGAGTTTGCCCCGATTTCTGAGTGGAACTTCAGCCGTGATGTAAAGAAAACCACCTAAATTTCGGACATTTTATCTCTTATTTCAGATTCCTTCTAAAAGTAAGAGCTCAATCGAAAAAGCCAAGTTTCCCAAAAATGGAAAGCGTTAAATGCTGCATTGACTGATTATCAAAACTTTGCTATTTGATTAAATTTGCATATAGAAAAGCTACATCAGAAAACGCAATTTTTCAAACTTTCCAAAAAAATTCGTTTCGTCGTTATAAAACGTGCTTCTTCCGAGAACTGGCAAATTTGACGCAAAATTTTGTGTGAGACGAGTTGTTGACCATCAAATTGTGTTTCCAAAAAGTCGAAGAAAGTGACAAAAAACTTAGCCGGTAAGGAAATATCGAGTTCATTCAATTAAATGTAAATCACATGGTTAAGGACCAACACCATACTGTGACTTTTTCCAGTATTTCCTTTTTTATTTTTGTTGCTGACACGTATCCCTTATCTAAACGTTATCGAGTTAACAATTTTGAAAACTATTAAATTAGCAGAATGACGTAAATAACTTGTCTTTACAACATGGAAGCTCTGTAACGAATGAGTGTGTAATGCCACGCGCAGAATCGCTGTTTAGGGAGGGGTGGGGGTTTTGGTCTCGTTTCCTATTTGAGCTGGGAACGTGGGGAATATGGGCTAGAAAGTTTCTGGTTTAGCCCGGACCAGTTGCCAGTTGTATAGCCGTTCGAACATCTGTCTTAGTGTAGTTATATTCAGTATGTTAAGCAAGGTATGAACGATGAACCAGAGTTGGTGCCTAGGCGAATCGCGCGAACCGATTAATTCCTTCTACAAATGATTTTAATTGGGCCGAAATTAATGCTCAGAGAATAGAACCATTCATATATGCACCGTTCGGCTTTTACTTGGAAAAACATGAAAAAACGCGTTTTCTGGGTTTTTGAAGCACGACACTCCTATACTTTCAACTTGTGCGAATCCGTTCAAAACAGAATTATTTATGTACAGTAATCTTTATCTGTTGTCAAGATACGATGGTTTAAAGACGAAACGTAACACGTAAAATTCATTCTTACGTGAACTGAATGCGCGGATACGGTTTAAAGTGAAACAAATAAATACAAAATGGGTTCTTACGATCAAATAGAAATTTCGCTTTCAATGTTTTTCTCGCGCGTCACTTCTGTGTTTCAGACTTGTGCCAATCGGTTCGCAAGCTTGATCCGTTATCACGACATAGACGAAATGGTTCGGAAAACAAAAAAAAATACCTATCTCTCACAAGTCGTCGCCCGAGTCAACAAAAATCTTTATCGGTTGCCAAGTTGTGGCGATCTAGTGTCATAACTATGGTAGAGCAAAGATTGCCATAACACAAAAAGGCGAATATTTCCTGGGCAGAGTTAGCGATGTAAAAGTAGGGAAATAGCTTTTCGATTTATCTGGCAGCTACAAGTACATTTAAATCAAAACATCTTGAGATACTCGCGCTATTTTACGAGCTAACCCTACTTCCACAGTCCAGTGAGCTATCGTAGCTGCAAGGTGTTGGCATCTTGCTGGTTGTGGGCTACAGCCCCTGATCCTGTACCCAAAATCGACAAGATTCGCCAGCTATAGTAAGCAACATATGATATCATATGGCTGAAGATCATACATGTAATAGATAAAAACGTTCCTGTGGAGGATAACATTTCTGAGGGAGAGTTTCTTCATGGGAGACAGTAAAACAATTTTCTGATTTCTAGGTTTGGGTGGGTAGGGGTTAAATTTTTCGCCGAAGGGACCACTTTTCCCCCAAACCTACCCTCTGTTACATTTACGGTGAAGGGTGTAGGACCAAACAGAGACAAATTTATGTGCTTCTACAGAGTAGGATGCATTTAAAATTGGACGTATCCTAGAGTGGGGGTACATCTATAACAGGAAATTTACGACAGTGGGGATGCATGCATCCTAACTTTAATGACAAGTTGCGTCATATTGAACGGCGTGGCAAATGACATGTAGGATGACGCGATGGCATGTGTCACGTTATACGACATCACGTCATGTATCAGGTTTCTTTACGTGACACAATGCGTTACATTACATGGCATGGGTACTAACACACTAATACTACTAGTAAAGAAGCACGAATATGGCAAGATGTTTTGATTGAACGTCACCGAAGCTGTCAGATAACTCGAAAAGCTAGTTCCCTTCTTTTACATTCCCAACTCTGTCGCCATATTCGTCTTTTCTTGTGCTACGACAGGAGCATTTTTCAATCTGCTATTACATATAGGACAAAAAATTTGTTCAGAAATGGATCAGTGAAAACAAATACATCAAGTTTCAAAAAATGGTTCAAAGGCTCTGAGCACTATGGGGGACTTAACTGCTGAGGTAATCAGTCCCCTAGATTTAGAACCACTTAAACCTAACTAACCTAAGGACATCACACACATCCATGCCCGAGGCACGATTTGAACCTGCGACCGTAGCGGTCGCGCGGTTCCAGACTGTAGCTCCTAGAACCGCTCGGCCACTCCGGCCGGCCTACATCAAGTTTATTATAGTTTTAAAAGGAATAAAGAAAATTAATTCCACTAACAATAAATTGAGTTACATATGGTTATATAAAGTTGCGTTAAAGTAATACAATGAAACAACGTCTCTTAGAGTAAAAGATTGATTTTTGGCTATGTACAATATTTTTTCTTAATTTTACAGTATTACTTCGTTACACATTTGGAGGATAACGGTTTTAATAACATTAACCCAATTCTTCCATTTCTTTCGTATTCACATCATCAGTGTAATGTCATCTTCCGTCTTCCACAATGTCATTTTCTCCGTCACAGTCATCAACGTCAGTAATAAGGATGTCGCCGGCCGGGGTAGACGAGCGGTTCTAGGCGCTACAATCTGGAACCGCGCGACCGCTACGGTCGCAGGTTCGAATCCTGCCTCGGGCATGGGTGTGTGTGATGTCCTTAGGTTAGTTAGGTTTAAGTAGTTCTAAGTTCTAGGGGACTGATAACCTCAGTAGCTAAGTCCCATAGTGCTCAGTCATCTGAACCACTTTAATAAGGGTGTCAGAGGGAACATCGGTACAGAGTTGGTCTTTGCGTAGTTTGCAAATGGCGGTCCACGTAACGCTCTTCATGGCACTATGAGCCATCTGTGCAGTAAATGGTTTTCTACAGTTCCCAGATGCTGCTTCTTTAGTAGCTGGAAGAGGCCGACTTTTGAAACCTTTCAGTCCCAGCGCAGTAGACATGGTGGGTTGTTTCTTCAAGCTTGCACCTGCAAGTAAGTTCTCAGGGAATACAGCCAAGCAGATGCTTCCGAAAGAGGTATCGGAGTGAGGCTGAGTTATGACTGTGATATATATTTTTCAGTGACTTGATAGCGAAGCACATTACCGGCTATTTTTCATCTTCGCAGTACAGGGCTGCTATCAACTTCCATCCAGCCTCACCAGCTACATCGGCAGTAGATTAGAATTGCTGAATATCTCTGCTGGTTTCTGTAGATTGGCTTTCATCTCTAGCACCTTGAGGAGTTTCATATGTTTTACTTTGCTGAAAAATGACGAAGTCGCATCGCAGCCACTGAAGGCATATAGTAACAGATAGTGTCTTTCGATGCTTAGACAGCTTGAAATTAAATGGGCTGTAGACCACGCTGAGCCGTGCTTGGCTCGTGTTCGTGGCATCTCTTATTTAACACAGTGTTTTTACCGTACTGCCGCCTCGTTATGTTAATTTTCAATTACTGGTGTCACTGAGTTGCTGCCTTGCCTGCCCGTGAGTGGCAGCAGCAGCGCTTGTCGATATAGGCCCTGCCGTATTATCTTTGCTGGACTGCTATTACTTTCTGGCCGTCCTGTGTCGTCCAGTGGGTTGGAACGCGCCAGCAGTGCAATACGGACTGGGCAATGAAGTCAGTTGGAACGCGCCAGCAGTGGAGTTCGGACCGGGCAGTGAAGTCAGTTGGAATGCGGCAGCAGTGGAGTTAGGACCGGGCAGTGAAGTCAGTTGGAACGCGCCAGCAGTGGAGTTCGGACCGGGCAATGAAGTCAGTTGGAACGCGCCTGCAGTGGAGTTCGGACTGGGCAGTGAAGTCAGTTGGAATGCGGCAGCAGTGGAGTTCGGACCGGGCAGTGAAGTCAGTTGGAACGCGCCAGCAGTAGAGTTCGGACCGGGCAGTGTTTGAGTTGGCACGCGGCACAAGTTCAGTCGGGATGCAGCAGCAGTGAGGTCCGGACAGCTATGACTCGCCCGACGGTTGCCGACACTCATGATTTGAGTGGGGACGACTTCGGTTGGTCGTCGGTCGGTCGTCTTCTCGGACGACGTGTATTTGGCCGGCGATCGCTAATGGGTTGGCGGTGTTTGCCAACTCGAGATTCGTCCTTGTTTTGCTCAGTCACTGCCGTTAGCGTTGCCTAGCTCTTCGTGCAAGTGTTCGTGAAACTGTGTGTAGTTTCTGTGGTTTGACTGACAAGTTATTTAAAGGTTGTCGGCGTACGGGCTCTTAATTGGTCGGTTGGCGTGGAGTAGCGTGGAACGACAGGATAGCCATCACTCGCCCGACGACTGCAGACACACACGTTTGAGTGACAACGACCTTGCTTGGCCTTTTGGTCGGTCTTCTGATTAGACGACGTGTATTTGGGTCGTCTACCGCTTATGGGTTGTCTGTGATCAGTTCTGGTTGTTGTTCCAGTCTCCGCTGTTTGCATCGTTTGAGTTTTGGTGCAAGTGTGGAACGGAACTGATCTTGGTCATTGGTCTGTTGACTGTCTGTCGGTTGGGTTCCCAGCGGATTGAAAATGGTTGCGCCGACTGCCTGTCTCACCTAAGCGAGCGTTGGTGTTTGAACTCCAGGCCGACCCTTGAACATCTGAGCGCACTTAGGTGTACTGTCCTATTTTTTTTAAATTTGTTCTTGTTGTTTGCACTTGTATGGTTTCTAGCCGATTTTTTAAATTAGAGTTGTTTTGCTCTTAAGGCCTCAGCCTAGTTTAAAGTATTGTTTCTCGTAAGCCCTTTAAGCCGCGCGGGATTAGCCGAGCGGTGTAGAGCGCTGCAGTCATGGACTGTGTGGCTGGTCCCGGTGGAGGTTCGAGTCCTCCCTCGGGCATGGGTGTGTGTGTGTTTGTCCTTAGGATAATTTAGGTTAAGTAGTGTGTAAGCTTAGGGACTGATGACCTTAGCAGTTAAGTCCCATAAGATTTCACACACATTTAAAAATTGTTTAATGTTGTTGAGTTTTTAAGTCTTGGGCCTTCAGCCGATTTTGAGTTTGAGTTGTGCTCTTAAGGCCTTCAACCTAGTTCAAAACTGTGTCACGTAAGACCTTCAGCATTTTAAAAATTTTGATGTTATATTTTAAGTCTTGGGCCTTCAGCGGATTTTGAGTTTGAGTTGTTAGGCCTTCAGCCTAAATTAAAGAACTGTTTCACGTAAGGCCTTTGGTTCAAAATGACTCTGAGCACCTTGGGACTTAACTGCTGAGGTCATCAGTCCCCTAGAACTTAGAACTACTTAAACCTAACTAATCTAAGGACATCACACACATCCATGCTCGAGGCAGGATTCGAACCTGAGACATTAGCGGTCGCGTGGTTCCAGACTGTAGCGCCTAGAACTGCTCGGTCACACCGGCCGGCAGGTCTTTGGTACTTAAAAAAATTAATATTGTAGAGTTTTAAGTGTTGGGCCTTCAGCCAATTTGAATTTAACTTGTTTACTTCGGCCTAACTAAAGATCTGTTTTAAGGTAAGGCTTGCCTTTTAAGTTTCTGATTATGTTTGCGTTTTAAGTTATTGACCTTTAGCCGTTTTTAAATTAAAGTGGTTTTCAGCCGGTAATAAGTCCCAAAGATTAAAGCTGTGTGTTACGAAAATTTTTTTTGGGTTCTTATAATGTTTGATCAAATAATAAAGATGTATGTTCGAGTGTAATTGACAGCTCCTTATTTTGGCCCCTTTCCGCAATTTATACTGTCTGTTGACAAGAAGGGAGGAGCCGTCCCCAACGCCGACATCTCAGAGTGCTAAGCGACAGCAGTAACTACTGCCTGGTTGTAATTAAGGTGCAGCTACGCAAGGAAATTCAGCGTGGGCTGTAATTATCGTATGGAAGCGATACTTGGTAGATATGCTAATGCATTAATGCGGAACATATTTACGCTGGAAAACAAATTAGTTTCAACTGTGGCCACCAGGTGAGAATCTGGCGCTGTTCACTGTCCGTATGACCGTATGACATCCACGCATTATCTGACTAGTCATAAAGTGCGTGAACACTACGGCTGTTGAGAAGAGAGGCCGTGCGCTGTTAGTGAGACTGTTTTATGTGAACGGCAGCAATTTCAATGCTGCATTGACACAGTATCTCCGACTGAAAGGCCCTACGCCGTGTAAAGGTTTAAGGAAGACGATAACGAAATTCGAAAACACGGGCGAGCGTGGCGTGGTATACGCAAGAGGAAGCCGTCCTATCCCAGTAGAAGTTACTGACGCTGTTGCTTGTAATCTGGTAGTCAGGGAGTGGCAGGATGAGGCAACGATTGTGGATGGTGCTTTAATCAGCTACCGTTGGCTACAGTAAACACATACACTTTATTTGAAGAAATAACTTTCAACAGTCATTTTAAAAGATTTTACTACACTGACGGCTGAAGGCCTTACTAAGAAAGAATTCAAAATTCTTTTATTAAATCGGCTGAAGGCCACAAGCAACTTCAGAATACTCAACGGCTGAAGGCTTGAATTACAAGTGAGGAAGGCAGTTACACGTTGTAACATTAGGGTAAATTTTAAACAATTATAACAACTTGACCAAGTAAGACGGAGTGATTGACAGACAGTGCTCCCTGGAAAGTGACTACAGCTGTGTAAGCGTTGCGACAGCCAGCCAGGAAGGGAAACTCAAGCTAGAGACGATTTAAACGCCGATCATCCTTCTTAGCAAATCCATCTAACGCCAGATAACCAGTACAACGATGGAATAATTCAGGCGAGAGCGAAGTGACAGAGAGCACTGCGTCTCCAGAATCCAGTGTTTAAAACACCAAAAGGCAGAAGGAATCACTATAACCTAGGTAGACAAGGAAAACAATTATCCATACCCCAATCAAAGAAGCTGTCAAATTATACGCCTTGCCGGACAGCATCGGCAAGACGAGGAAAAGTACTGGGTGATCAAAAAGACAGTATAAATTTGAAAACTGAATAAATCACAGGATAATGTAGATAGAGAGGTACAAATTGACACACATCCTTGGAATGACATGGGGTTTTATTAGAACCAAAAAAATACAAAAGTTCAAAAAATGTCCGACAGATGGTGCTTCATCTGATCAGAATAGCAATAATTGGCAGAACAAAGTAAGACAGAGCAAAGATGATGTTCTTTACAGGAAATGCTCAATATGTCCACCATCATTCCTCAACAATAGCTGTAGTCGAGGAATAATGTTGTGAACAGCACTGTAAAGCATGTCCGGAGTTATGGTGAGGCATTGGCGTCGGATGTTGTCTTTCAGCATCCCTAGAGATGTCGGTCGATCACGATACACTTGCGACTTCAGGTGACCCCAAAGCCAATAATCGCACGGACTGAGGTCTGGGGACCTGGAAGGCCAAGCATGACGAAAGTGGCGGCTGAGCAAACGATCATCACCAAACGACGCACGCAAGAGATCTTTCACACGTCTAGCAATATGGGGTGTATTTTTTTTTGGTTCTAATGAAACCCCATGTCATTCCAAGCGTGTGTGTCAATTTTTACGTCTCTATCTACATTATTCCGTGGTTTATTAACTTTTCAAATTTATACTGACTTTTTTATCACCCCAGTACCCTGCCGCAAAATACGCTATCCTCCAGCGCAGGTAACTGGGGCGTTAGCGGCCGCTAGGCAGTAAGATACCGCTGGTTTCACTTCAGCAATAAGAGCACAAAATCCAAACTAAGCAGTAGAAGGCGGCTAATAGCTTCCGCCAACTTGACAGACTCCACTTGTTGCGGCTGGTTTCACCGACCCTTGGAGCAGCAACACGCAAACAACAGCGAGATCTCAAACACTAGAGGTTTTAGTACTGGACACAGTTTACTCAACTTCAAACGTCCTGGGTTCGGTCGTCGGCTACAGCCCCTCGATCCGACAGTGCCTGCAGGCCGCCAGTGGTCCCGGCCTGCCGTCGTGCTGCGGACCTCCTCGCTATTCCGTCTGAAGCCCAACTGGCTGACACACACGACGACCCAGAAATACTAGCTGTGGCACCAAAGATAGTACCACAGTGCTGCCTTTCGATAGTCTCTGCTGCTGCCACTCGCGGACAAACAGCACTAGCAAACTCAGTGGTGCCATTAACACGAGAAGGAAATGAGACGCAACTACCTCTATTACAAGATGCCAAGTTATGAACGGCAAGAACGCAAGCCGCACACGGTTCATTGCCGTTGCTCTAACTGACCGTGCATCATGTGTACCGGGTAGTGCTGGCGCTCGTGCAGTGTCACGAGAATTGTCCATCCCTTAAGGGGGGGTAGTACGCCAAGCGGCCCGACTTGGAGCAAGACAGGCACCACAGGACATTTTAATTCCCACTGTATATACTTTTACAAATAAATTCGTAAAACTTTGTCAGCATGACCAGGAATGATTCAGGATTATTCTCATAAAAGTGGAAGTTCAAACACATAACAGAATAATTTTTTTTGCTTGTGAAATTTCAGCATTTTTTCACTTACTATTGGCTGCATTTGTTGTTATAGGTACACTTTTCTTCATAAGTAAGAGAGATTGTTCGATGAATTTTGCACAGCATACAAACCATACTTACAGGTGTATGAAACTCAAGAATTTTCCAAATCTATTAAAAACTGTCGTAAAAATTGAAGTAATTAACTATGAGAGTTGAGTTTTTTTTTCTAAACATGAAGTTTAAAATGCAACAGCTCATTTATTTTTTCATAAATTAAATAAAATCTAGAGTTTCATATACCTGTAAGTATGGCTTGTGTGCTGTGCAAAATTCATCGAAGAATCTCTCTTACTTGTGAAGAAAAGTGTACCTATAGCAACAAATGCAGCCAGTAGTAAACGAAAAAAATGATGAAATTTCAAATGTAAAACAAATTATTTTGTTATGTTTTTGAACTTCCACTACTATGAGTGTGAATCCTGAATTCCTGCTGGTCATGCTGGCAAAGTTTTACGAATTTATTTGTAAAAGTATAGGCAGTGGGAATTAAAATGTCCTGTGGTGCCTGTCTTGCTCCAAGTCGGGCCGCTTGACGTCCTACCCCCCTTACGCAACAGAATGGGAAATTTTGTGGTTTATTTTACACTGGTACTCGTACAACATTGAGACGGTGCAACAGCTAAAATTTCATGATCCGCAGTGACGTTCTGAATATGCTCTCCGGTTTCTGGCACGGATCGAAGTTTATATGTGGCCGGGCAATATTCTATGGAGTGACGAGGCACATGTTACTTTACAGACTACAGCGAGTACACTGCACTGCCGAATTTTGGGTATTGTTAGACCACGTGTTCTGTACGAAGAGCCAGTACTCGCCGTATTGGACAGTGTTACGGATTCGCAAGCACCTTTAATCTCTTTCCGTTCTTTTTTTGAAGGGAATATATCCAGAGGGCCTGTCAAGTGGACCGTGACTTCTGCACTTTATCGAGCCCTTTATGTGCAGCATGTGATCCCTGATTTGGAAGAGAGCAGTTGTTTGGAAAACACGGTTTCCAAGCAAGATGGGACAATACCTCATGTCGCTCGCCCAGTGAAAGATCTACTTAATGCAACCTTCCACGAAATTGTTACCTCCAGAGATTTTCCAGATCTATGCCCTGCAAGATCACCTGATCTGATTTCATGTGACTTTTGGCTCTGGGGTTATCTAAAATAACATGCTTGTTAGAGATATGTTCGGTCTCTACCTGTTCTGAAGGCCAGTGTACAGGAACACATTGTTCGTATTCCACCGGAACTGCAGCGAGCAACTGTTGACCACGTCGTTTTACAGATGCAGCATCTTGTCGATGTCTCCGGCGCTCATGTTGAACACATTGTGTAAGGGCGATTAATAATAAAATTAGCATTATGCCTTTCTCACCTGGTTGACATTCTCTTCCCACGTCCGATTCCTAATCCATTAGATATGACTACATTTCTATGCGTCTTTCTTGCCTTTACAGCGCAGATTGGCGCCTGGTGACCAAAATCGGAACTAATTTTGTTTCCAGCGTGAATCGCTTCCTTACGGTTCCGTACTAAAGCATTAAAATATTTACCTAGTTGCGGAACCATACGATAATTACAGTCCACACTGGATCTCCGTGAGCAGTTGCAATTTAATTACAACTACAAAGTAAGATTACAATATCAGCGGCGTCATCACCTTGGTTAATACTGAAGGGCTCGTCCTCAAGTTGTACAGTCAGTATAGAAATGAGGCGCTGTTTATTGTGGTCTCACGACAGAAACAACTGCATTATTCAAAAAAATTGCTCAAATGGCTCTGAGGTCATCAGTCCCGTAGAACTTAGAACTACTTAAACCTAACTAACCCCAGGAAATCACACACATCCATGCCCGAGGCAGGATTCGAACCTGCGATCGTAGCATCAGCGCGGTTCCTTACTGAAGCGCCTAGAACCGCTCGGTTACAGCGGCCGGCTACTGCACTGTTGGTGGAGTTCTTTTGGTGGTTCTGCTCATCCGCTCAGCTGATTCCTTTACTTGTCACATCAGGGTAGCCATCGAACACAATCGTGATATTTCTGCCACACCAACGCTTGATGTAATCTACATACTTCGTTATTATGGAAGAAAATAGTTCTTTTGCTTTCCATGCCATTCTATGCAAGAGATATCCTCCGTATACGAGGTGCATTCAAGTTGTAAGGCCTCCGATTTTTTTCAAATTAACTATTCACCCGAAATCGATGAAACTGGCGTTACTTCTCGACGTAATCGCCCTGCAGACGTACACATTTTTCACAAGGCTGACGCCATGATTCCATGGCAGCGGCGGAGGCTTCTTTAGGAGTCTGTTTTGACCACTGGAAAATCACTGAGGCAATAGCAGCACGGCTGGTGAATGTGCGGCCACGGAGAGTGTCTTTCATTGTTGGAAAAAGCCAAAAGTCACTAGGAGCCAGGTCAGGTGAGTAGGGAGCATGAGGAATCACTTCAAAGTTATCACGAAGAAACTGTTGCGTAACGTTAGCTCGATGTGCGGGTGCGTTGTCTTGGTGAAACAGCACACGTGCAGTCCTTCCCAGACGTTTTTGTTGCAGTGCAGGAAGGAATATGTTCTTCAAAACATTTTCATAGGATGCACCTGTTACCGTAGTGCCCTTTGGAACGCAATGGGTAAGGATTACGCCCTCACTGTCCCAGAACATGGACACCATCATTTTTTCAGCACTGGCGGTTACCCGAATTTTTTTTGGTGGTGGTGAATCTGTGTGCTTCCATTGAGCTGACTGGCGCTTTGTTTCTGGATTGAAAAATGGCATCCACGTCTCATCCATTGTCACAACCGACGAAAAGAAAGTCCCATTCATGCTGTCGTTGCGCGTCAACATTGCTTGGCAACATGCCACACGGGCAGCCATGTGGTCGTCCGTCAGCATTCGTGGCACCCACCTGGATGACACTTCTCGCATTTTCAGGTCGTCATGCAGGATTGTGTGCACAGAACCCACAGAAATGCCAACTCTAGAGGCGATCTGTTCAACAGTCATTCGGCGATCCCCCGAAACAATTCTCTCCATTTTCTCGATCATGTCGTCAGACCGGCTTGTGCGAGCCCGAGGTTGTTTCGGTTTGTTGTCACACGATGTTCTGCCTTCATTAAACTGTCGCACCCACGAACGCACTTTCGACACATCCATAACTCCATCACCACATGTCTCCTTCAACTGTCGATGAATTTCAGTTGGTTTCACACCACGCAAATTCAGAAAACGAATGATTGCACTCTGTTCAAGTAAGGAAAACGTCGCCATTTTAAGTATTTAAAGCAGTTCTCATTCTCGCTGCTGGCAGTAAAATTCCATCTGCAGTACGGTGCTGCCATCTCTGGGACGTATTGACAATGAACGCGGCCTCATTTTAAAACAATGCGCATGTTTCTATCTCTTTCCAGTCCGGAGAAAAAAATCGGAGGCCTTAGAACTTGAATGCACCTCGTACAACGAACTCTACAATTTCGAAGTCAATTGGGTCTTTGAGGGGATCAAACAACTTGTAAAACGCAGCTTTTTGTGTTTTTCGCATACCTACGCAGGCAGGGAACGGATATTCCAGAAAAGTAAACGAACAAGAGTGACCAACAGAAGAGACTTTTTAAAGCACAACTTGATGCTCTACAGCTTTCGCCCTATAAACTTTTCTGTTAAATTGGCCAGTTCCCAGATGCTGCAGGTTTTATAGCGACGAAACGAGTGTTTTTCGAGAGCAGTGAAAATTGCCGTTCTCTCACGTAGCTTGTTCAGGGAAAAATTTAATTAAATAGCAAAGTTGTGATAAGCAATCGATGCAACATTTAACGTTCCACATTTGTGGTGACCTTAGCTTTTTAGATTAAACGCTTGATTTCTGAGAAATCGGAAAAAACGAGACAGTCAGAGGTTTTCTTTTCATCAGGGCCGAAGCTCCGCTCGGGGGAAACTGAGATTATTCATATCACAGACCTGCTTGAGTGATGAAAACTGTTTCTAAAATTCAGCTTGGAAGGCAACGCGCTTTCTGGGGCTAATTTTAATGGCCTATACGGTTTCTGTCTCGTGTTTATAGTTCATGTGCATGCACACAAGAAAACTACACTAATAAGTGATTGGTTTAGTTTTGATGTAAAATATCCAGCTGTTTGCGTATTGAATACTGATTACTCTATTGATAGAATGTATCTTTGAAGTTAATAATGGCGTAGAAAATACAAAACTTTGTATCGACTTTGATAGATAAGTGCCTACCATTCAGCAATAAAGGGACTCTTGATGTCCAAAAAGCTGAATAGAATCATTCTCTTTATTTTGTCGCTTCATCTGAAGGCGAGCGGTAATTGCTATTAAAGCAGCACGTTACAAAAATACTGTACAACGACGTGACGAAAGTCATGGGATATCACCTAATATCGTGACGGATCTCCTTTCGACCTGCGGGGTGCAGAAGCTCGACGTGGCATGGACTGGCCATGACATTGAGAGTCTCCTGAAGGGATATTGAGCCATGGTGCCTCTATAGTCTTCCGCAATTTCGAAGACGTTGCCGGTGCAGGATTTAGTGCACTAACTGACCTCTCGACTATGTCCCACAAATGTTCGATGAGATTCATGTCCGGCAATGTGGGTGGCCAAATCATTCGCTCGAATTGTCCCGAGTCTTCTGCATCCATAAAAATTCCGTCGTTGTTTGGGAATATGAATTCCATTAAGGGCTGCAAATCATCTACAAATAGCCGAGCATAACCATTTCAAGTCAATGATCGGTTCAGTTGGACCAGAGGCACCAGTCCATTCCATGTAAACACAGTCCACACCATTATGGAGCGAGCACCACCTTGCACAGTTCCTTGTTGACAACTTGCGCCCATGTCTTCGTGGAGTCTGCGCCACACTCGAAGCTTGCCATCAGCTCTTACCGACTGAAACTGCGACTCATCTGCCCAGGCCACCGTTTTCCAGTCGTCTGGAGTCCAGCCGATATGGTCACGAGCCCAGGAGAAGCGCTGCGGGAGATACCATGCTGTTAGCAAAGGCACTCGCGCCGACTGGTCGTTACTGCGATAGCCCATTAACGCCAAATATCGCCGTACTGTCCTAAAAGATACATTTGTCGTACGTCCCATATTGATTTCTACGGTTATTTCAAGTAGTGTTGCTTGTCTGCTAGCACTGACAAATCTACGCAATCGCCGCCGCTCTCAGCCGTTTAGTGAAGGCCATAGGAGTCTGCGTTGTCCATGGTGAGAGGTAACGCTTGAAATTAGGTATTCTCGGCACAATCTTGTCGCTTTGGATCTCAGAATATTGAATTCCCTAACGATTTACGAAATGGAATGTCCCATGCGTCTAGCATCGTACAACCATTCCACTTTAAAAGCCTGTTAAATCCTGTCGTGCGGCCTTAGACATGTCGGAAACCTTTTCACATGAATCACCTGATTACGAATGACGGCTCATCCAATGCTCTGTTTGTACCTTATGTACGTGATACTACCGTCATGTGAATATGTCTATACCGCTGGCCCATGACTCTCTCTCTCTCTCTCTCTCTCTCTCTCTCTCTCTCTCTCTCTCTCTCTCTTACCTCAGCGTATGTGATGCTGGCTGATGATTTCATTCCGAGGGCAAGAAACAAGGCCTACAGCTCACGTCAGTTTACTCTCATTGTGCCTGCCACGCAGAATAATCCCCCCTAAAGATTTGTGCACCGTGGCTGTCCGTGGCTGTAACCATAGTGTCGTATCCTGTGTGTCGATTATGAGCGTAAAAAAGAGAGAGAAAGAGAGAGAGAGAGAGAGAGAGAGAGAGAACGCAGCGTTCACGGGTGTTCGTAATTCAGTTTTCTCTTTCGTTACCTCTATTGTGAACAACTGTTCACAGATATAAGTGAATGGTAATGAACACTGTCGAATTGTCTGCGAAAGCTCGTGCGCTTCAATTCGTTCCGGTGTAAACCAGCTTATAGACTGCCTCACTCTTTCGATCTTTCGAGACTACAGCGTAAGGGCGTCGCTTGCTACAATGAAGGATCTACAATATCACGAATTGGTTCAGTGTGCACAACACTTTTCAGATGTTTCTGGAAGTAAAAGTCGAGGAGACTGGTTTCAGTATCCTGTTGGAACTGTTGTTGCGGTGCTGATGTACGGAAATCCTGCGGTGCCATCTAGGACTGTTGATAGTTTTAAAAATATTGGGAATCCGATGTATCGACATTAATTAAACCGTGGCATCGACGTAAGATCGATCGGAAAGGTATCGATATATTGATATCTTGTAGGGGAAAAATATCGACGTACCCATATATAAAAATATAGGCTCCACATTGTAAATATACTGCCGGTTTTAGAGCTAAGTATTGAAGTATTGGTTTATATTAGATATTCTCTAGATCTACAAGATAGCAGCCTGCTTGTGCCCGTTACAGCAAGAACTGAAAGGAAAACGGTGCACGTTCCCGCTTGGCGATAACCACTGTGCTAGCGACGGTAAATGCATTAAGGTGGCACAATAAAACACGTCCGATGGGTCTATCCTTTGGTTTCGTCACGTATCGGATTTCTACCGAACACTTCAAGTCGACTTCCCTGTTTTTCAGCTGTAGTGTCAAAATTGGATGCTGAAGCTAAACGTTGCAGCTGCTGTTGGTAACTCCAGAGTGCCGATAACGTCAGCATATCCCCTCACACGTCTCCGTCCACCGCAAAGACCAGTCTTGTTATTTAGATTTTTGTCCATTTGCAGCAGCTACTTCTGAAGCATGCCGATGTGAAGAAATAGCAGTCTAGTTACTAAAATCAAGTATGTTGTTTATATATTTATGATTTCCGCTATGTTCCTTTATTAATGCATTAATATATTCTAGATCTTTCACTGCGCCTGTGCCTCACACAACATTGTTCCTGAAGAAGAAACATAGGAAGCAAAAAATTGCGTTTCAAACATCACAGCCCCACATGCAACTCTATTCATACCCTTTCATGCTAAATTTCCTTGTATACTCGCCTCTTTTTGCTACCGCCTGTAGTCTTTTGCCTTATAAGGGTGTAAGTAGGCTGTTTAGTCATCCACAAATATTTCGAAGAGGACGTTTCAAGGGTAGTAATCATAACTAAATTGAATATATTAATTTTACGGTTATAAACTGGTTTGAATATAATTAAATTTGGTAACCAATAGTTTAACATGATGAGGAACAAAATAAAAAAAATGGTAGGAGCAAGGATAAAACCAGAGGCACCAAATTTTGAGCCAGTATGCTTGACACTGCACCATGGCATCAAAAAGCCAAGTATTGCTCAAAAAGCCCTCGTACTATCCACGTAAATTTGTAGACAGCGTTTTACTTTCGCTCATTGCTCACTCGGTCGAAATATTCCAGAACCTTGGAAGAATCACAATGTTTCTCCTACTCACACGGTTTGAGCCTAATCGATGATCACCATCCCACGCTCTCCCTTGTTAGATATGAATTTGAAGTCGGTCTAACTAACTTCTTTACTTCTCCTACAAGGTCTACTGGAAAAGGGTCTCTCTAGCAGATCATTCGCCATGTTTCTTCAGCAGTACTTTACACGCACTTTCAAAGAAAAAAACTAACCTGTTGCTGTGAGCAACGTAGCACTCTGCTGCCAGAAACGATGACGTCGCGTCAGAGAATGCACCATAAACTACAAAAAATGTAAAACGCAAATTAACAATTTAATACGTAAAACAAATATAAGTAAAATAAATAAGGAAGTATCCGCGTGTCAATAAAAGGTCTTGATGAAATTTGGCTGGTGTGTGGAGGCAACGAAATAAAGCAACGCGTATTGTTTTGTTTGGGTTCAGTTTCACTTTTAAGATGTAAAACAGACCCTGAAAGGTAATTTGGCAAATTTGATTTAGAGGGAATATCTCCGAAACAGTGATATATAAAAAATGTTTCTCATATAAAATTTAATATGTAATTAACGTTCATGAAAACGGTGTAATCGAATTATGTAATAATCTGAAATTTTGAAAAATACCCAGCAACTACTAATTAAATTTGAAAAATGAAAACTTTTGTTTTAATATAAACTGAAGAAGTGTAAAAAGCTGTATTGTAAAATACCATTTTTGGAAAATACGCTGTTTAGAATATGATGACAGAGTATTTTAAAATTAACTAATTAAAAAATCTAAACATTCATTATTAGTATAGTTATTTATTTTACTTGTATTTGTTTTACGTATTAAATTGTTAATTTGCGTTTTACATTTTTTGTAGTTTATCGTTTCACATGCATGTATTTTGTTAATTTAAAATTACATGTAACTCATTATTATGATATGAAATCATTACAATAACGATAATCTTTAAATAAATGCTTAAAACATAGCTGTGTGAATGCTCTGGAAAGCTAATCATTTGCATATCACAGCATCTTCTTCCTGTCGGTTAAGTTTCGCGTCTGTAGCACGTCATCTTCTTGGTGTAGCAATTTTAATGGCCAGTAGCGTATGTAATGAGTTCAGGGACTGTTAGGGATTACGTGATGATTTGCTCGTAGTGGACACATTGAGTCGTTGTGATTTAGTGATTTTTGTCTGGGCTAGATTTCTTATGAATGGTGAGGAGATGTATTGGGAAATTTGACGCTTTATTTGATTCACTATGATGAGGACTTTTTGATCTATAAGCATTTTTCTGTTTGGATAGTGATATTTATGAGAGATGACACTTCTGTCCATACGCTTGATTTGCCAACTATCTAGTTTTGCCTGTGCTAACAATTTTTCTTTCTCGCTTAACAAGGTAATGACTTTTGTACCTTTTTCGCTCAGGTTAACAGTTTTAATTATGTTTGCTAAACCATGTAGTACAACTATTCTTTTCGTTAGGTATTTTTTGGTTCCACTCTGCCTTTCTTTTACATTTGGGGCACACTAAATTTTTTTAGAAGAGAACGGTTAGTTAGCATGCGCATGTAATAAGCGTCTGTGGCCATGTTTTCGGTTTCATTATGTTTGAGGATTGACTGACGACTGACACTATAATATAAATAACTTATTTTGACAGATACAACAACAACTTTGTGAATAAACATTTATTCCCTTCCTTCATCGACTTTCCTTCCAAATAGTTGCTCTAGCTAGTAATTTTTGTAGGAAATAGAATTATGGTTTTTAATTACTGTAAACTGTACGTAAGGCAACCTTAAGGAAGCTTTTACTTTTGTAATAGTATTTTGACATATTTTTGTACGATAATGCTATGAATTGTATTCTCAATTCACATCTTGTATGTGTACAATGTTTTACTCATGTTTTCTTATCCTGAATAGTATGTAACATTGTTGTAAAGAATTTCATTTGTGTGGTAATGTGCAACCTTTGTGGTAATTTGTCCACTTTAGGTATATATAGTGGAGTAGTCTTGAATGCCAACACCAAACTCATTCTCTTATGGAAATTTACTTTAGTTATTTGTTTGCATAGTGGTATCGTACCAGGCAAACATTTCAATTTTTATTCTAGCTTACAATTTACTGATTTCTAACAATGTTCGTCTGTTGTGTATTATGCTGCGTCAGATCATTCATGAAAATATTGAAACGATCTCTTCTGCACTGTGAGAGACTTACGCTACGGATAGACAATTTTTTACGACGACGATTAGACAGGTCACTTCAGCTACATTTATGCAATTATTTCACTGATATTTCGTTATCTAATGCTAGGTTTCCGCCTTACTATTTAACTATACAGCACCGTTGTAAGAGACATTGGCTCTGGAATATTTATGGACCAATACTACATCTTCTGAGTCTGCTCTTAGTCTCCTCACAAACCCGTACAATGACGCAAGTCATACAATGTTTATGAAGTGAGTCGTCGGCAAAAAGTTGAAATGAAATGTCATGTGACGAGGGCCTCCCGTCGGGTAGACCGCTCGCCTGTTGCAAGTCTTTCGATTTGACGCCACTTCGGCGACTTGCGCGTCGATGGGGATGAAATGATGATGATTAGGATAACACAACACCCAGTCCCTGAGCGGAGAAAATCTCCGACCCAGCTGGGAATCGAACCCGGGCCCTTTGGATTGATAGTCTGTCGCGCTGACCACTCAGCTCCCGGGGGCGGGGGCAAAACGTTGTTACTTCAAGATACACTTCGACGAGTTTCCTTTAGTGGTGTACAGTTTTCGCAATGGTGGAAAAAACTGACATTTCAGTGAAGTTTTATCTTCATCTTTGTGTTGCAACAGAGTTGTTAAATTAGACTCAAATATTATGTGTAGAATAAAACAATCAACCAGGCACCACAAATGATATTACCACATTTGTTTTCTTATTGATGCCTTGAGCAAGCTGAAGTTTATGAGACCGTTTGTGCGCCTGTACAAAATGATTTAAAACAATTTGTCAAGGACTTTTAGTGCACCTGGGCACGAAAATTGAAAACAGTTGGCAAATATTGTGAATCACGTTATCTTTTTATGCTAATACGGTTCTCACTTCTTCATTTTTACAAACGTACTTCGTTTTTTAATTCCATTAGCGAATTTTGCAGTATAATTACAAATCTCATTGAAACCTGATGATAGTCAAAGGAAGGCAGGATTGGGTTACGATTGTGGACGGGGCCGTAATCGGTTTCTATCGGTTGCCTTTTACAATTACACACAATTTATTTTAACCGCTGATTCGAAACTCAACAATAAATAAATACCACACGTTGTTAATGAAGGACTAATAGAGTAAATAATAGTGTTTACAGTGAGTTACAATTTAGCAAATCAGCATTAAATACAGATACAACAGATAATGTTTTAAAAGCAAGCCACTGCGATCTAGGCAGAAGGCCTTACACGCCAGGAATGGCAATAAATTAAGAATTGCTTAAAACTCGCTGCAACTTACGAATTACGTGTGTGGAAATATTAAAGGCAAGTCGCCACAAACACAGCAGACGGCATAAGACCCAAGGAATGGCGGTAAATAAGATTCTAAACGCCTACTGTGTAAAAACAAATCCAAAATTAAAATTTTCAGGCAGTTAACAATAATTACGGCTGAAGGCCTTACACGCTAGAAACGGCAATAATACCAAAAAAAATTGAAACCTGCTGTAAAACAGCAAATACAATAGCAAAAGTTAATTAAAAAAACAAGCAACTGATCCAGACGGTGCTCCAGGAATCGACCTCTGAGTAGGTCCCACAGAAAACACTTCCGCGAGCGATGAGATAGGCAGCCAAGAGTTACATTCACTTCGCAAAATGGTAACTGAAACTAACGGCAGTCTAACGAATGACTAATGATAATCTTGCTGAAACTACCTGATGTCCGATAAACCAAATGCAACGATGGTACAATACGCCAAAGCCGGAACCGACGGTCTATAGTAAGTCCCAAGAATACTGTGTTTAGAGCGCCGCGAACGAGAAAGGAACCACTACCACGAGAGTAGAAGAATCGCCATCCGACCTACAATCAAGAAAGCTGTCAAAACTACACGCCTTACCGGACAGCAGTCGCAAGGCGAGGAAACGTACACTGCCGTTACAAGCAGTAACCCCCATGGCAGGTAACTGGGGCGTTAGCGGCCACCAGGTAAGAAAAATTATCGTTGGTTGAACTTAACAAATTGTAACAAGTTGAACGCAGTAAACAGTAATAAGAAGTCCGGGAAAGCTAATCAGCTCTGCCTTCCCCAAGCACTCCACTCGCTGCCCTTCGCAGTGGCGACAGTACAAGCAGGAACACGAACCCAAGTCACTGGAGAATCACGAGATATCACAATGGTGGAGGTTTCTCTAGTTGGATTGAAACGCACTCATCTTAAAGCTTGCTGGATCCAGTTTACGACGAGGTCGTGCACCCTCACGACCACAGCCATTCCATGCGGCAGTCCATGCGTGCCGCCAGCGGTCCCCGCATGTTCTGGCTCCTCCTGTGTCTCCAACCGAACTGCCCCACTCATACGACCCGGCGAAACGACGACGTCGCCCCAAAGATAGGGCAACAACCGCCGCTGCTGCCACTAGCGGACAGGCAACTTTCGAAACCGAGAGGTCCCAGTCAACACGAGAAGAAGACAAACAACCGCAACCAAGCGACACCGTCTGGCCTCTAACAGAGGGCGGAAACCTACAAACAGCACCAACGGGAGCCCCAGCACGGCTCACTCATCCCGCAAATTTCTGTCAGTAGAGAGCGAGCGGTAGTGAAAGGTATGTGTGTAAATTTTTCTTGTTTTGGATATCTGTAATGGCGCTCATAAGGTCTGAATTGCTTAGACATGCGCGTCGACAGAGAAGATGCGCTGCACAGAGATGAGTTACAGGTGATCTGTTGATCGTGAGGAGACGAGTTGTGACAGATATGGTTCAAATGGCTCTGAGCACTATGGGACTTAACGGCTGTGGTCATCAGTCCCCTAGAACTACTTAAACCTAACTAACCTAAGGACATCACACACATCCATGCCCGAGGCAGGATTCGAACCTGCGACCGGAGCGGTCACGCGGTTCCAGACTGAAGCGCCTTTAACCGCACGGCCACACCGGCCGGCTGTGACAGATACTTGAGGTTTGGAGTTAGAAGTGAACAGTCGACTTTCGGTTTACCTTTGTGAAGAATGGATTACTAGTAACGGTTAAATTCGTTTTATTTGCGGCAACGGTTTCATAATGCAACATTCTTGCATTAATTCAGAATGTGGACAACCATCAGCTGCAGAACGAAATGACGACAGTGAAAATTTATGCCAGACCGGGACTCGAACCCGGATTTTCCGCTTATCGCAAGCAGTCGCCTTACCATTTTGCTATCCGTGCACGACTCACGGCCGGATCAAATCTTTCATATGTCGTGAACCATAAGTGTACAACTTGTACTCGTACATCTATTATGTACACTATGTGATCAAAAGTATTCGGCCACCTGACTGAAAATGACTTGCAAGTTCGTGGCGACCTCCATCTGTAATGCTGGAATTTAATATCGTGTTGGCCCACCCTTAGCCTTGATGACAGCTTCTTCTCTCGCCAGCATACGTTCAGTCAGATGCTGGAAGGTTTCTTGGGGAATCGCAGCCCATTTTTCACGGAATGCTGCACTGGGGAGAGGTATCGATGTCGGTCGGTGACCTGGGACGAAGTTGGCGCTTGAAAACATCCCAATTGTGTTCTATAGGATTCAGGTCAGGACTCTGTGCAGGCCAGTCCATTACAGGGATGTTATTGTCGTGTAATCACTGCACCACAGACCGTGCAGTATGAACAGGTGCTCAATCGCGTTGAAAGATGCAATCGCAATCCCCGAATTGCTCTTCAACAGTGGGAAGCAGGAAGGATGACGTTCACGGGGCATTCGCCTTACCCACACCCTGCCATCGGATCGACACATTGTGTACCATGATTCGTCACTCCATACAACGTTTTTACACTGTTCAATCGTCCAATGTTTACGTTCCTTACACCAAACGAGGTGTCGTTTGGCATTTACCGGTGTGATGTGTGGCTTATGAGCAGCTACTCGACCATGAAATCCAAGTTTCCTCACCTCCCGCCTAACTGTCATAGTACTTGCAGTGAATCCTAATGCAGTTTGGAATTACTGTGTGATTGTCTGGATAGATGTCTGCCTATTATACATTACAACCCTCAGTCAACAGACGAGGTTGGCCTGTACGCTTTTGTACTGTACGTATCCTTTCACGTTTCCACTTCACTATCACATCGGAAACACTGGACTTAAGAATGTTTAGGAGTGAGGAAATCTCGCGTACAGTCGTATGACCCAAGTGACACCCAATCATCTGACCACGTTCGAAGTTTGTGAGTTCCGCAGTAGGTGGCAGCACAATGCACCCAATATGAAAAACATATGTTTTTGGGGGAGTCGGGATATTTTTGATCACATAGTGTACATCCCATACAAGTGAGACATTTTACTTCATATCTTGATTAGTCGGACATCCAGGTCGGCAATCATTTTGATTTTCATTCTTTTGTTAGGATTTATCGAGCGTTGTGAGAGAAACGGATTTAAGAATTAGATTTTGTAGTTTTTTTTAAGATAAGATTAAACACATGAAGTTTAATTTTTGTAATTATTGGATTATAGTTACTTGATTTCAGAGCTATGACTGAATATTCATTAAATGTTATTAAGTTAAATAAAGTGATTGCTGCTGAGTTCATTTAACCGAGAATCATTGTCCACACCCCAAAAGTCGATTAGTTTTCAATTTATTTAAAACCTTTATCGAAACTTATGAACCAATAATGATAGAAATGTTACTAGAGGACGCTTTGCACCTTTCCGTATCTCAGTAGTTACATTTTGCACTTCTGTTATGGAGACGTGATGTAGCTACGAGAGCACATTGCTCGGCGCTATCCATTGCGGCCCACATAAGCGAAATCTATATCTACATCTACATCCATACTCCGCAAGCCCCCCCCCCCCCCTCCCTCTCACGGTGTGTGGCGGAGGGTACCTTGAGTATCTCTATCGGTCCTCCCTTCTATTCCAGTCTCGTATTGTTCGTGGAAAGAAGGATTGTCGGTATGCCTCTCTATGGGCTCTAAGCTCTCTGATTTTATCCTCACGTTCTCTTCGCGAGATATACGTAGGAGGAAACAATATACTGCTTGACTCATCGGTGAAGGTGTGTTCTCGAAACTCCAACCAAAGCCTGTACCGAGCTACTGAGCATCGCTCTTGCAGAGTCTTCCACTGGAGTTTATCTGACATCTCCGTAACGTTTTCGCAATTATTAAATGATCCTGTTCCGAAGCGCGCTGCTCTCCGTTGGATCTTCTCTATCTCTTCTATCAACCCTATCTGGCACGGACCCCACACCGGTGAGCAGTATTCAAGCAGTGGGCGAACAAGTGTACTGTAACCTACTTCCTTTGTTTCCGTAATGCATTTCCTTAGGATTCTTCCATCTACCATCTGCTTTACCGACGATCAATGTTATATGCTCATTCCATTTTAAATCACTCCTAATGCTTACCCCCAGATAATTTATGGAATTAACTGCTTCCAGTTGCTGACCTGCTATATTGTAGCTAAATGATAAGGGATCTTTCTTTCTGTGTTTTCGCAGCACATTACACTTGTCTACATTGAGATTCAATTGTCATTCCCTGCAACATGCGTCGATTCGTTGCAGATCCTCCTGCATTTCAGTACAATTTTCCATTGTTACAACTTCTCGATATACTACAGCATTATCCGTAAAAAGCCTCAGTGAACTTACGATGTTATCCACAAGGTCATTTATATACATTGTGAATAGCAACGGTCCTATGACACTCCCCTGCGGCACACCTGAAATCACTCTTACTTCGGAAGACTTCTCTCCATTGAGAATGGTATACTGCGTTCTGTTATTTAGGAACTCTTCAATCCAATCACACAATTGGTCTGATAGTGAAGTGTTGGCAGAAGAGCCAACACTGTTTTTCTAGAGGAGGCCGAAATGCACGCGTTTAATTACACGCTGACTGGCGTGAGATCTGGAACAGGACAATATCTTGAGAATTGCAAATAAAGTACGTAGTTGATATAATACTTAACTTTAATCCACAATTGTAGAACATCGCTCTTGATGATAGATGCTTCACATAATAAAGATCAATTGAATACGGCGCCTTGCTAGGTCGTGGCAAATGTAGCTGAAGGCTATGCTAACTATCGTCTCGGCAAATGAGAGCGTATTTGTCAGTGAGCCGTGCCTTGCAAAGTCGGCTGTACAGCTGGGGCGAGTGCTAGTACGTCTCTCTAGACCTGCCGTGTGGTGGCGCTCGGTCTGCGATCACTGACAGTGGCGACACGCGGGTCCGACGTATACTACCGGACCACGGCCGATTTAAAAGGCTACCACCTAGCAAGTGTGGTGTCTGGCGGTGACACCACAGATAGTCCATATGCTCTTACTTTGTTCATTAAAAGACTGTGGGGAACTGTATCAGACGCCTTGCGGAAGCCAAGAAACACGGCATCTACCTGTGAACCCGTGTCTATGACCCTCTGAGTCTCGTGGACGAATAGCGCGAGCTGGGTTTCACACGATAGTCTTTTTCGAAACCCATGCTGCTTCCTACAGAGTAGATTTCTAGTCTCCAGAAAAGTCATTATACTCGAACATAATACGTGTTCCAAAATTCTACAACTGATTGACGTTAGAGATATAGGTCTATAGTTCTGCACATCTGTTCGACGTCGCTTCTTGAAAACGGGGATAACCTGTGCCCTTTTCCAATCTTTTGGAACGCTATGCTCTTCTAGAGACCTACGGTACACCGCTGCAAGAAGGGGGGCAAGTTCCTTCGCGTACTTTATGTAAAATCGAACTGGTATCCCATCAGGTCCAGCAGCCTTTCTTCTTTTGAGCGATTTTAATTGTTTTTCCATCCCTCTGTTATCTGTTCCGATATCTACCAAATAGTGTAGAAAACAGATTCTTTCTTTAATTGAATTTAATAGGAACCAAGTTCAGCTTCAAAGTAATCAGTTTTTCATCAAACTTCATAGTGAAATTTTGGGGTAACGATAAGGTTCAAACAGGGCATGATTATAAAAATTCAGATTTCTCTATGGATTCTTGAGTTTGAATCTTGTCACCAATAGGTAGCGTTATGCAAGCCAAGCTTTAGGGTGCGGTAATGCGCACCATTCAAAATAGGTAGCCCAAAGTTGAGCATCTAACAAACAGTTTAACATTAGAACACAATCAGCATTACAGATCTGCTTTCACTAAAATAAATTTAAACAGATAAAGTTCACTTGACAACATTCCATATAGGTTCGGACGTTGGGGAGTTCCCTGAGACTTTTTTTTTTTTCAAGTAATCGCATAAAGTGCACTGGTCTCGACCGCTACTTGCTTGCAGTTTTGTATCGCTGCTCCGCTATTTAGTAATCATTTGTATTTATTACTGCTCAGTGGGAAAATTTCTGAAAATTTATTTATTTATATTGAATATTTTTCAAATTTCTGAAAATTTATTTATTTATATTGAATATTTTTCATTCTTATTGTAATCACCATGTCAGGCAACACAGTAAATAGCAAGTTGCGTAGCAATCATACTCAGCTAACATGAAAATTCAAGTGACAACAATACCTGAATTTCTGACGAGTCACTTATTAATGCTACAGACACTAATTCAGAAATTACAATTCTTGAGGTAGATGCTTCCTTACCAGACTGTCAGGTTACGCGGAGTACGGACAATACACAGAATTTAGATGGCAACATTTAGTAAAGTTAAATATTTCTTTAGACGATGAGAGGCGAGACTCCAGATTAAAAGTTACAGATTCCACGCAGTCAAATGGTACCACCACACAGACGACGCAAAATTTATCGAAAAACGCAGAAGTGAATGAAAACACAGGCAAATAATCCGTCCATCTCGCAACAGTTAGCATGAATTCTTCGCAGAAAAACGAACTTGCACTTATGATTCAAGACTTATTACAAGAAAGTGACAAAACACTAGCAAATCACTTTTCAAGTCACCTTGAAACAAAATTACACTAGAAGAGAACAACAAAAAAAGAATTGAATCATAATTACAAGCAAGTTGGTTTCATTACTCTGTGTTGTGTGTTCTACATTTTTATTATTGAACTTTAGATTCTTCTTCAGTATTGTGAAGATATTTTTACAGCAAGGAAGATGATTGCGTTAACAGACCGAATAACTCATAATTACGTTATTACCTTGTAATGAGGCGCCGGAGGCCTTAAGGCCCTTACACCAAAATACGCAGCAGGTGTCTCTGAACAACCTCTGAAACTAGAGTTCTGGGTAACCCTGTACACAGAGTGGAGACAAAAACATGATAATAAACACGGTGTAAAGTGGTGTAAGGGACGCCGAATCGAGCCATATTTTCCCAAAAACCACAGGTCGAAAACGCACCCTTGTGGAGCAACGGCAATAAAACGACAGCCAGTCAGCGGCACGTGTACGTATGTTTGCAAGCGAACGTATTTAGGAATGTATAACAAGGCAGTTTTGTCCTATTAAGTTGTTGCTGTGTTACACTGTGGCGATGTCAAGTTTGTAGAGATGTTGGAGAGAGAAAGTTCGAGCATTCGCTGATTTAAAAAAAAGCATATAATGAAGGCGAGGCTGTCCAGAGATACATTCATTGCAGATGAACATCACGCTCGAACTCTTACGGGAATCTGCGACACGGCACGAGTTACGGGGATAATGGGCAGGGGCAATATGCCAGTCAGTAGTGTGTGGCTATGTTGAGAATTTGTGTGTGACAGGAGGTATACTAGGGTGGTCCGCACAATTGCGATGACCGCTGCGTTTGGATGGGTTAGTCCTCAGTCTGCATAGTAAGAAGAAAACCCGGGTTCGAATCCCGACCTGGAACAAATTTTCAACTTTACCCATTGTTGTGAATCAGAGTCCACTTGCAACTAAATGTCATTAATTACTTTGTGTCTTGATTCTAATGGATGCAGGCTGAAAATGACATCTACTCCTTTGGACATGTCCCGAAGCCAATTGTTAGCCAATCAACAGTCTGTAATACTACTAAAAAAGCGTATATTTCCACATAAATATGCTTGTTAGCCAATCAACAGACCGTAATAATACTTAAAAAGCATATTTTTGTGGAATTACACGCTTTTTGAAACAGAACATGCCTATTGACGCAAACGAAATAAAAATAGTCTCAGTTAGAATGTTACTGGTGTCTGTTGCAGGATTTTAGTGCGAGTCGTTTGCGAGGTATCGTATTTTGAAAGACTCCCACATTGACACTTGTACGGTAGCAATGGTAGCGCGCACTAGATAACAACACAAGTGCATACAATAGTTATGTTCATTCTGACCCATAACGAGACAACTGACCAACATAGACTGTGTTCAAAAATATCACCGGCAGCAGCAATAAAAGCTTCCAGTCTAGTATGGAAAAACTGCTGTATACGATCTAGCATTTCAGCTGAGATGAACGAGCAACCTGCAGTAATATCTCGTTGCATACATCGCGTGTAGTTAGTATGTCCTTGTAGACAGCTTCTTTCAGCTTTTCCCATAGAAGAATCTGGAATCTGGTGAACGGGCCAGTCAAGGTACAGACCCACTGCGTCCAATGCAGCGATTTGGAAACGATCTGTGAATACATGCTGTAGTACTACGCGCACTATGGGCTGGACGACAATCATGTTGGTACCACAGGTTCCTTCCAGCTTGCAGAGGAACGTCTTCGAGCATCCATGGAAGATGGTCTGTTAGGCGTCTGTGATACTTAGGCGCGTTCAGTGTGCCATTAATGAAAAACACCCCTTTGAGCTGTTGGTTCGCTATCCCACAACACACGTCGCACAATACAATGTTGCACTGACCTCAAGGCGGAAAATTCCAATTTTCGAGGGAAGTAGGGCAACTGGGCTATCTCCTCTATCCTAACTCTGCTGACGCCATCTGCCACTGTAATGTCGTCACCCACATCCCACCACCGCCCCACCCCAGAAAGTGCAGTCTCTCTCCAGCTGCCGGAGAAAAAAGTTAAACTAGTGTAAGCGTCAAACGAGAAAACTACAAAAAAACGAAACTCGTCTAGCTTGAAGGGGCAAAGCAGATGGCGCTATAGCTGGCCCGCTATATGGCGCTGCCATAGGTCAAACGCATATCAACTGCGTTTTTTTAAAAATAGGAACCCCTATTTTTTATTACATATTCGTGTAATACGTAAAGAAATATGAATGTTTTAGTTGGACCACTTTTTTCGCGTCGTGATAGATGGCGCTGTAATAATCACAAACGCATAAGTACGTGATTTCACGTAACATTCCGCCAATTCGGACGGCATTTGCTTCGTGATACATTGCCCGTGTTAAAATGGACCGTTTACCAATGGCGGAGCCGGCCGCAGTGGCCATGCGGTTCTAGGCGCTGCAGTCTGGAGCCGAGCGACCGCTACGGTTGCAGGTTCGAATCCTGCCTCGGGCGTGGATGTGTGTGATGTCCTTAGGTTAGTAAGGTTTAATTAGTTCTAAGTTCTAGGCGACTGATGACCTCAGAAGTCAACCAATGGCGAAAAAGGTCGATATCGTGTTGATGTGTGGCTATTGTGATCAAAATGCTCAACGGGCGTGTGCTATGTATGCTGCTCGGTACCCTGGACGTCATCATCTAAGTGTCCCGACCCTTCGCCGCATAGTTACGTTATTTAAGGAAACAGGAAGTGTTCAGTCAGGTTTTTTGCACGCGTTCTGTTTAGCGACGAAGCGTCATTCACCAACAGCGGTAACGTAAACCGGTATAATACGCACTATTGGGCAACGGAAAATCTACGATGGCTGCGACAAGTGGAACATCAGCGACCTTGGCGGGTTAATGTATGGTTCGGCATTATGGGAGGAAGGATAATTGGCCTGATTTTATCGATGGCAATCTAAATGGTGTAATGTAAGCTGGTTTCCGACGTAATGTTCTACCGATGTTACTACAAGATGTTTGACTGCATGACAGAATAGCGATGTACTTCCAACATTATGGATGTCTAGCACATAGCTCGCGTGCGATTGAAGCGGTATTGAATAGCATATTTCATGACAGGTGGATTGGTCGTCGAAGCCCGCACGTTCACCGGATCTGACGACCCCGGATTTCTTTCTGTGGGGAAAGTTGAAGGATATTTGCTATCGTAATCCACCGACAACTCCTGACAACATGCGTCAGCGCATTGTCAATGCATGTGCGAACATTACGGAAGGCGAACTACTCGCTGTTGAGAGGAATGTCGTTGTACGTATTGCCAAATGCATTGAGGTTGACGTACATCATTTTCAGTATTTATTGCATTAATGTGGTATTTACAGGTAATCACGCTTTAACAGCATGCGTTCTCAGAAACGATAAGTTCACAAAGGTACATGTATCACATTGGAACAACCGAAATAAAATGTTCAAACGTACCTACGTCCTGTATTTTAATTTAAAAAACCTACCTGTTACCAAGTGTGCGTCTAAAATTGTGAGCCATATGTTTGTGACTATTACAGCACCATCTATCACAAAGCGAAAGAAATGGTCCAACTAAAACATTCATATTTGTTTCCGTACTACACGAATGTGTAATAAAAAATGGGCGTTCCTATTTAAAAGACGCAGCTGATATCCGTTTGACCTATGGCGGCGCCATCTAGTGGACCAACCATAGCGCCATCTAGTTTTCCGCTTCAAGTTAGACGAGTTTCGTTCTTTGTAGTTTTTGCGTTTGACGCTTATTTCGTGAGATATTTGGCCCGCTCACGATTAATGGACCACCCTGTATAAGCCGAAAATAGCAATATAGCTCAAATTCAGAATAAAAAAATTCGAAACTAGTAGTTGGTGGACTCAAAATAAATAGTAACTCTACACAGGACGCTCTCATACCTACAAGTCGAAATAAATGAAACGATGAGTGCGCTTAGTTTATATCTGCTGCTGGAGTCAGGGACACTAAGGCACTTATTTTTTTTAATTTTCGACATATTTCGAAGCACAATTCTAGATTGAGAAACCCACACTGGTGTATAAGCACAAATGGGAAAATCAGAACTATTAAATATCTAAAAGTTGATGACATGTTCCGAAATCCACAACAGATCGGGGAAAAACCACAGACACACAGCAGATCGGATGTCTAAAAGATGCTTCTAGAATTCGAAGCTGTGCTACAGGCGAGAAAAATGGCTGGGATTTTCGGTGTCCTATAACAGCTGGTCTGGAGATGCTCTAAAGCCACAGTGGCAGGTGGTGGACAGCTTCCTACCTATAACTGCTGGAAACTTTTATGTTCTGTCGTTCGTTGATCCTAGTATCATATGAGAGATGTTCACGATATTTCGAAAAATTAAAAAAAAAATCTAATGGGAACGCTGCAGTGCTGTATCCGCTAGTGCACATGAAAAAGATCTTTCCTAAACGCACTTACAGATCGTGCACAGTGTGCACAATGAACGCGTGTGGAGTTGCCAGGCCCGGGTTCGTGAAGCGGCGGGCAAGCATGGCCTCAACTGCCGGGGAGACACCATATGTTATGTTTTCACAATAGTGGCGTGGTCCATTCTGCAGAATCAAAACACAAATACGCACTCAGCCTCACCTGTATAAATTGATTATAGCAAACAGGAGCTGTTGCCGGTCTAGAACAATAGCACACTTTCACATCAGCTATGGGTGTAAGTGTGTGTGGTATGTTGCCTCTCTCCAATCCTAAATAACGGACAGTGGCGGTAATTTCACAGACAAAGTCCTTCTTGAGATACAGCTCTCTAACCCCCCCCCCCCCCCCTTGTCAAAAACTCCCTTAAAAATCCAAGCAAATGTATTTGAGGGTGACGTTTCTTAGGCTTTAACTCTCCGACGTGTCAGTTTGTAGTGCTTGGGTATAAGATAGTTCCAGAATGACTGTCTGGGCTATTTAAGTACAGTGACGCTGCTGTGTGAGATACCCTCTTCCATAATTAATAAATGTTCCATTAAAACTAGCGTTCTTCCCCGCCATACACACGCCGTACTGATTTCTGAAAGGTACTTCCATATCACTAGCATTTAGACACGATGAACTCGAGCAGTCTGTTTCCTTAGTTTTAAATCAGAGCTTATAAATCAGATTCTTTTTAACAGAAGGATCTTCCTACCACATTCCTACAGAAGGGGGAAAGATTCGCGACAAAGTCACTGCCAGGAAGGTAGATTTCCGATGAGATAGTGACTAGATGTTTGAAATTCTAAGCAAATAAGCGTAAGCTATACGAAAAAGAATTGTAAGAACTGGTCGCTACTGTAATATTCCAGATAGCTTCTCCATCAGAATATTAGGTTTAGCGTCAGCCATTTCCAGTCTATATTATTTGAACGCGAGTGTTTAGATACTTTCCTGCTATAACATTTTACAAGGGGTGGAATTTAACAGTTCAGCTCCTACTACAGCAAACATAGTAATCACTTTTTCTAGCATGCTGTTCACATGCAACATGCCTATCATTTAGACGAAGCATGCTATTTCTGACCTATATCCACCCCTATAACCCTACCTCTCGAAGGTGGAAGAGTTATATTTTCTGTACGCCTTCTCCCTGTTCTTTCGAACGTATGGCCATTATGAAGGATTTTCCTGTCGCATTCCTACGACAAAGTCGCTGTCAGGAGGGTGGATTCCCGGTGAGGTGGTGAATAGACGTTTGAAATTCTAATAAGCGTAAGCTATAGGAAAAAAGAACTGTACGAACTGGCAGCTACTGCAATATTCTAGACAGGTGCTCCATCAGAACAGCAATTTTTTCCAACTTACATGGTTTGATCACGAATCTTTAGATGCTATCTTGTTGTTGTTACTGTGTATTCCTACTGCCACCACTATGTCATCCCTATTTAGAAGACATGATTTCTCAGCTCTGACATACACGAACTTCAGAAATTTACCACATATAGTTTCTAAAGCCACGACACACGTCTCACAATCCTGTATCTGGTTTCTAAATCCCTGCCTGACCATGATGTAGTCTAACTGAAATCTTCCTGTATCTCCCGGCCTTTTCCATGCATACCTCCTCTTCTTGTGATTCTTGAACAGCGTATTCGCTATTACTAGCTGAAATTTATTGCAGAGCTCAATTAGTTTTTCTCCTCTCTCATTCCTAAAATCCGACCCATATTCTCCCGTAGCCCTTTATTCTACTCCTTCCTCTGCAACCGAATTACAATTCCCCATGACTATTACATTTTCATCTTCCTTTACCTACTGAATTACCCACTAGATATCCTCATATACTTTCTCTATCTCTTCATCTCTGACTTGGATGTCGGGATGTGACCTGAAATGTTGTTGTCGGTGTTGTTTTGCAATCGGTTCGGTTGAGAACAGCCCTCTTACTGAATTGTTCCCATTAACTCCTCTCTGCCCCACCTTCCTATTCATAACGAGTCCTACTCCCGTTATACCATTTTCTGTTGCTGTTGATACTACGCTGTACTCATCTGACCAGAAATCCTTGTCTTCTTTCCATTTCATTTCACTGACCCCTAGTGTATTTAGACTGAGCCTTGGAATTTCCCTTCTCAGATTTTCTAGCTTCCCTGTGCAGTTCAAACTTCTGACATTACACGCCCCGACTCGTAGAGCGTTCCGTCTTTTTTCATGGTCTCCTCGTCCTTGGAAGTCCGCTCCCGGAGATCCGAATGGACTAGTATGGAATCTTTTGCTAATGGACAGATCATCATGACACTTTTTCAATTACAGGCCACCTGTTTCTTTAATGCAGTGGTTTCCATCTTCTTCTGCATCCTTAAGCAGTTGATCGTTGCTGATTCTTCCGCCTTTAGGGAGAGTTTCCCATGGCAACGGCAAGAGAGTGCCCTGAACCTCCGTCACTCCTCCGTCCTCTTTGATAAGTTCAGTGGCTGAGTGTGGATGACTTCCTACGACGGAAATCTTCCGCGTTTGTGTACCACCCACGTGTCCCCCAATCGATACACTGCTGTGGCCGCCCCGGGTACTGCCTGCACTGAGGTTGACCCCTCACCCGTGGTCGAGTGGGAGATCATTCCAAAGTCTGGCAGGCACCGTGGGGTCGGTCGTAGGGCCACCCCGGTTCGTTTGACGAAGAGGTTTCGGGCGTTATCTGTGGCTGACGAAGTCTCTGAGACGGATGCAGTCATCCATCCTGTTCCAGATGAAGTTTCCCGGCCCGCGAGGTCTGGGCATCCACAGAGGGTGGGTTTGCTGGTAGTTGGGAGCTCCAACGTTAGGCGCTTAACTGGGGCCCTTAGGAACATGGCTGCCAAGGAGGGGAAGGAAGCCAGTGTGCACTCCGTGTGCATACCGGGGGGAGTCATTCCGGATGTGGAAAGGGTGCTTCCGGATGCCATGAAGAGTGCAGCCATCTGCAGGTGGTAGCCCATGTCGGTACCAATGAATTGTGTCACTTTGGATTGGAGGAGATTCTCTCTGGTTTCAGGCGGTTTTTTAGGTTAGAGGGTCTCAGGAAACCACAGAAAGAGCTCCCATCTAAAAGGGGCAGGTAAAACACAGTCAGGCAGTTGTAGAAACGATCGATATTGTAGTTGTAAACTGTCGTAGCTGTGTCGGGAAGCACCAGAGCTCCAAGCCCTAATAGAAAGCACTGAAGCTCGAATAGCTATAGGTATAGAAAGCTGGCTAAGGCCGGAAATAAGTTCAGCCGAAATTTTTTCAAACGATCTAACAGCGTTCAGAAAGGATAGATTAAATACTGTTGGTGGTGGAGTATTTATTGCTATCAGAAGTAGTTTGCCGTACAGCGAAATTGAAGTAGATAGTTCCTGCGAAATAGTGTGGGTAGGGGGTATACTTGACAATCGGACTAAACTATTAATGGGATCGTTTTACCGACCCCCCCGACTCAGAAGATATAGTTGCTGAACAGTTCACTGAAAGTGCCAGTTGTGGGTATGACCATGTCCGTAATTTCTGTTCATCACAGGTAGTCGTAATTTTTACCATAAGCTCTTAAGATGATGTTCGCCGTAAATCTTGAAAATTTTTTCGATGTCGGTATCGGATACTGATATCGAGTTGTTTAAAGTTATCACACTTACGCGCGTAAAATACACACGTAATATCCGTTGTGTGGTGTAACTGTAGTTTTAGCTCACGTAGTGAACACATGAGAAGAGTTATAGGGTCATCGCAAGTGTTCTGAGATCACAAAACTATATTTTCAGTCAGTATATTTTCACCAACAAAACTTTACAATCCATTGTTTTGTACAATGAGTACTTCACACCTATAAAAACATGCCCGAAGTGCTACAGTAGTGACCAAGAAAGGACTGAAATGTGCCTTAAGATGTATGAAAAGATTTCAAAATGACTTTCAAAAATTTTGCAAAACTGGAGGGTCTGAAAATCCAGTAAAGTATTTCTAATAACATTTTTACGCTTTTAGGATACGTAAGTCGAGTGTTTTCCATGAATTGCGATTGATCTGGAAAGTACACCAAAAAATGTAAAGCAAACGATTTTGTGTTAAGCTTATCCATATTTATTTGTTTTTTGTATGTGTCAAAGTATTTAAATGTGTAGAAGCATATAAATAAAATGTCAAAGCTTTACCGACCGACAGAATTCGTTTTATGAGTAGCACACCCTGCTGCAGCGGGGCAATGAAGGGAAGCAACGGAAAAATGTTCCTGTCGCAGCACAAAAAAGGAAAATATGCCCCTCTTTAAAAGACTCTGACAGAAAAGTGGAAATCAGTTGACTCAGTCCTCATTCCGTCTTCGTCACCAAAATTTTTTGCATGCGAACATATTCGGGATGTTTTAACGCAGAACATTCTAAACCCTTTCACCCAGATTCTTTTTGTAGTTAAGTCTTTGTACACAGCATTTTCCTCTCACAACCACTATCTACATATATCTGCCTCTCACTATCTCCAGTTTCTCCCAATGATTTACAGTATGTCCTTTACTACTATCTCCACCATATCTCAGCAGCTCAAAAATTCTGGGGGGTAGGGGGATTTATTTTTTCCCCTGTTAAAAATTTCGGTCCAAAATGAATCTTTCCCTATACCCACACGCTAAAATTCCCCGGTTAGGGAGAGTCCAGACTCCCACAAACCTATATATGGTTTCCAATCCGTATTTTTCATTTCCACTGTCTCCTCTCTCTTTTACTCCCACAGGCCCTATCTCCGTCCATCTCACTTTCTCTTTTACTGCCACTGTCTCTCACTTACCATGAATGTGTCCTCTCTTTTTTGGTCCCACTGCTGTAGTCTCCATCCATCTCTCTTTCACTGCCGTTTTCTCTCTCCCACCATCACTGTCTCCTCTCTCTTTTTCTCCCACTGGCGCTGTCTGTTCTCTCTTTCACCGTTAGTGTCTCTCTGATACTCTATTTCAACACAAAAAAGTGCGGATATGTTCGCGTGCGAAAATGTTTGGTGAGAAATACGGAATGTGGATTGAGATAGCTGGTTCCTCACCCTTCTGTCACATTCTGCTAAAGAGGAGCATATTCGCCTTTTTTTGCGATCCGGCAGTAGCTTATTTACGCTGGTGCGTTTCTGCGCAAGTGGCAGTTATTTCGTGCGATCTCGGCAATGGGTTCACTGAGGATAACGAATTGGATAAATACGAAAACTACCTACTCAGCCCTAACCGGGCATAAACTGTGTACGAGGAAGAAAGCATGTAACGAAGTGATTCAGATGGTAACTAAACGGTACCTCAAGTTTCGTGGAATATTCGTCACTGATTAACGATATGCAACAATCCCAGGGGCAACTCTTTCGTGTTTTCATTCCACCTATTTTGCTAGTAAGAGTACTCTAAAGCGTGCCCATTATATAGTCATTGAAGGATATGGTGCTTAAAGGACCATCCCCATGGCGGGTCTGTGTGCTCGAGGCTTGGGAAACGCAACTCACCATCCGGTGGCGACTCCTCTTGGTGCGTCAGGCATATTTAAGAGCCTCGCTGCTCCTAATTCGCCAGCATACCATAGTGTAGGTCGTCCACCTATGGAACGACTTCTTTTCTTCAGTTGTCTACAAGCAGCAAGACCGTTTTGGATCCGTTTGAAACATGTGCTGAAGTCACTTGGTGTGGAGCCAGTGCAGACCTAATTCCAGGGTTTTCACCTACTCCCACCCAGGTTACTGTAGAGGCTCAGAGTAATTTTAAGTTTAGTGCAGTACAGCAGTGGTTGTACTTCTTCATGTGTTTTAATAAAATATTTTTTGACATTTAAAATAAGCATCACAACTATACAGGTGGAGAAAAACTGTGTCACCAAATCTTAGCCCTTGATAGTTGATGCCAGTAGGAACCAAAAGTAGTAATGTTGTGTAGGTCGATAACATACCATTTGTAAACTACGGCCAATTGACAGCGGGATTGTCTTGTTGCCGGATGCGATGGATAACGTATGACCGCTAATACTTTGCCTGAGGGAAATCGCAATGTACTCAAGGCTGCCCGCACTCTCGGTGGTAGCGTGCCAGCTTTCCACTCTGGGGGCCTGGGGGCGTATCCACCGGGGTTACGACACATCAACTGTAGTTTCATGATAAGACGTACTTGGAACATACATGTCGACACCTGCTAGTTCGCGTGCAGAAAGGCTTTTACAAATTGTGTCGGCCCCGAAAAGGGCCTTTTCTGTAGCTAGGACATTGTTTACTTAAAGCAGGTGCTCGAACTAGCGACTCTCTGACGCGACAGAAACTTGGTAACGTCGAACGGTGTTTTGCCGAACTATTTCAAAGATTCCTGGCATTGCTCTGATGTCATTGGCGGCATGTTGAATGCCATCCATTAATTCCTCTGCGTTTCTAGGTGGTTCGCGTCCGGGTGAGTGAACAAGAAACTTGAATACCCGCAGGAAAAAGTCCGGTGGCGTGACGTCTGGTGATCGCGGGGCCATGTCCTACGAGCACCTCTGCCAATTACCCGGCTGTCGAAGAGTTCATTTAAATATCCGTGCAAATCACGACTGTTACTTGCAGGTGCCCCATCATGCTGCAACCACATGCGTAGCCGTATATCCAGGTGAACGTCTTCCAGCAGGCCGGGTAGAGTTTCTTGCAAAAGGTCAAGGTAATTTTCCACAGTAATTCGAGGAGGCAGACGGACCGGCCAATCAGATGGTCACCCACAATGCCTGCCCACACGTTGAGCGGAAAGCGTTCCTGATGTCCATGGACTTACGTGACGTGAGGATTTCCTTGCCCAATAATGAACGTTTCCAGTGTTGTAAAGGCCATCCCAATGGAAGGTACACTCGTCGGTAAACAACATAATCGTGGAGAAGTCGGGATCTCAGGGTTTTGCCGGTGGTTTCTGCGACGTGTTCATAATCCGCCACAGGATTTAGTCTTGAATAGGTTGGAAAGTAAATGGATGCTAGCCGTCATCCCTCAAAACCTCCTAGAGTAACCGATGAGTGACCCTCATGTCGTGTCCGATCGCTCGAGTTCTTGTCGTAGGTGCTTCCTCAAAGGGCTCGAGAACAGTCTCTTCAGATGCAACATCCCGTCGTGTTCGAGGTCTTCCAGCATCACCATGATGTCGCGCTAACGAGCCTGTTTCGCCAAGTCGCCGGTGAATTGTTGTAAACGATTGCGGGTGTGGGTGGCGTCTTTCTGGGTACTCATCCCCGTACAACCGTCTAGCTTCACGCGCACTACCGTCGGTTAGTCCATAAACAGAAGCCATATCTCGTTGTTCTTCAAATGAATACCGTGCCGCCATGCTTACTGTATGACTAAATCGCAGGTGACGTGTGTTTGCTCCGAAACGAAGCTTACGTGTGAATGCCTCTGACGTGAGGTGGAGACAAACAGCAAAACTTATTCGACACGTGTGCGTATCAAGTTGAGGCAGTGACGGGACGAAGGACGTTCGTATTTGTGAACCAACAACGATAGCGCTGCCCGTCCACCGACGAACGGCAAGAGGGCAATCCCATGGCCAATCGGAGCGCGTAGCGCCAAGTTTCCGTTGTTTAAAAGTGGTGCGTTGTCGACATACACAACATTACTAATTTTGGTTCCTACAGCCATCAGCTATCCAGGGTTAAAATTTCGTGACACAATTTTTGTCGACCGTGTATAGCTGTATTCACGGATGTTTCTAAACAGCAATAGTCCATTGGCTGCTGTGTTATTTTCCTTGAGCCCGTCCTCAAGATTCGATTACTTCAAGACTCCACAATCTTCGATGCCGAATTGTACGCAGTGTTGAGGGCGCTGGAGCAGATGAGATGTGTCGTGCCTGAGTGCCTTTAACTCGCTACAACACTTGTATCCAGCAGATAAAGTTGTCTAGGATATCCAGGATGTCCCTCTCCAAGTACAACGGCAGCGGAAGAATCTGTCTTTTGCTGGGTACCAGGACACATGGGTAATGAGGGGAACGAAATGACGGATGTGGCAGCCAAGAAAGCGTGTTGCGATACTCAGATAATTCAGTGTACCATCTTGCTACATGCTAGCATCTCGCTGTTGTGGTAAGAGTCAGGCTTATATGGGAAGAAGAGTGAGTGGAAGTGACACGCTCGTGGTGTATTTTTTTTCAACTACGCAGACGGGATGAGGTCCTTCTTCTTCTTCTTATAGAACACTTCTCTGCGGCTCATGAGTTCTAGCTCCAGCGAGAGGACCCTCCAATGTGCGTTGCTTGTGGCGTGCAAGTCATGGTGCGCTACAATTTAGTGGACTGTGTTTTGTATTCAGACAAGAAGGCACTACTCATTTTCCCGCAGTTTTGCCGTTTGTTTTAATTCACAATGACACGAATGTGGTACGAGTTTTAAAATTTCGTGGAATCTCCGAAATGTCCCCTAAAATTTTAGGAAGAAGTTTTTAATGTGTTGTGGCGGGCTCATTCATGTTTTTTTTTAAATTTTTCTTATTTTTTTTTATTTAAGTGAGCGGCTAGTCACATTTCCCTGTGTAATTACATTAGCTATCCTCTGATTCATAGTATTGTCCATCGCTGGCCACTACATTCGTTCCTATTAATATTTGTAAGGGCGTTGGTAACCTCGCCGTTGAGAGCCCGTAAAGCACGAAAAAAGAAAAAGAACAACACAGACATATAGATATCTTGCAGTCACTAATATTGACTTTTAATATCTGACAGCGATTTCAAAACAGGTGTTAGTTTCTGACGACAGAATGTAGATCATCCCACAGTTGGACGTGATACGTGACTCAGAAAGAAAGTCACACCATTGTGGATACTGAAACGATACTTGATCAATAAAACGCACAACAGGAGCGACTGATACAGCCATAGACGCGTGTTTCATACACTTGTAATAGGAAAGAAATATATAAACGGTTTCAATGCAGTTTTGCTGTTTGACGTCGCGATCTTTTGAAGCCGCAACGAGCCTTGTTACAAAGTGGACCTCCCGTGAATTTTGTTCTCTTTACCTGCGTGACTGTTTAGTTAAAGCTGCAGCGCAGGGACACGCAATTCGTCAATCTCGCCGCCTCGTCGTCCTAATAACTTAATCCGACCGCAATCGGATTGAATGTGGTGGTGATCAACAAAGGAATAATTGAATAGTGCCTCCACCACGTACACAATGAAAGTGAAATACAGTGAAAGCCGAAGCAAATGTCCCACAAAGTTAGCGCTGGATAATTACGATCACTCGCAGTAACAGCACTGCTCAAACGTACACGCACTTGAATCGAAACAGCGACAGGTGAACGACAACGCTTATTCACGTCACAGATTCATCTTAACGTCGTAGTCACAAGTCATGAAGAACGTGGAAGTAGTAATGGAGCTGAGTCATTCCCTGAAGCATCTGTATCGGCAAGGGTGACCCAGAGACGCCAGGGAAGTGCAGCTACAAGATGTCCCCCTCGCCCTCCCCCCTCCCCCGCATAGAAGAATATGTTATGATCTTGGAAAAACGAAGTCGCATCCCGCACCTTCAACGAATAGTCGTATCATTACAATATCACCTTGAAGAAAGCAGAACATGTAATGAGTAGTAACTAGTAGCAAGTCTACAGAGAGACATGTCTAATATAACCTCAAAAATATTTTTCCGCTGTTCTCATATCAAATGAAAATACAATATGACTCAGGATTCCGCATCCTTCCAGTTGCGTTGTATTTTTAATTATAGGTGTTTTTTTCTTATGTTACAACAGTGTGAGTGTAGAATCGTCGTGACCTCATACAATTTAAAAATTTAATTCCAGTCAGACCAAAAGGAGAAGTACCTGATAATGTCATAAGTTTCTTGCATTGCCATGAAAAATAGGGTAGCTAACGGGATATTTGGAGAAGATAACGACACTTTAAACTGGAGGCCACTCATCATTTAGGCAACCAGCCAGCATACAGAGACAACGGAAGGGACCGAAACATTGAGAGGACAAACTCAAATAAGACAGAGGAAATATTCGAATGACGCATAAAGTACGACAAGAGAATTAATTTAACATTAAGGCAGTCACACATAGATGGAATTCTCCCAATAAGAGAGTCCAACCAGGCAATACAGCATCAATGCACGTCATGAGAAACGTCTTACTGGATTAAACCAGACAGTATTAATGTGACACTGGAAGACCGTGTGCAATCAGATCACTTATGACGGATATTAAAGAGCTCGTTATCAGCAGAAAGGACGTTCGCTAATCAGTTACAATACGGAGCAATCAGTGAACGAAGCGGCGACGCTGCCGTAGCAGCGCTGAAGACTTGGTTCTTCCGGCATGAGAAACAGGTGGAATGACTCTGGGGACACGTAACAGCTGCGAGATAAACAGTTATCGTACACCTCTTGGGATCATCTCGAACAGAGAATGCCAGTCTCTGTCTCAACGAGTAGTACTTCAGCATTTCAGTAAATGGCAGGACCAAGTTACGGCTGACGACTTGTGTCCTGCATTGCAAAGCCAAGCGTCCATAGGGTACAGTAGCACTGCAACTGGCTCAGGGACGTCGTATTTAGCAGAACGTATGTGACTAAGAGCACTCGTCACTGCTTCAAATCGATAGTTGACTGACTATACAGTAAAGGGAAGTAGATCAGACACCTCAGCTACTCCCTCTATAATCTCACTTTTATCTAACAGCTCAAAAAAAAATGTTATTGGGTCTATAACTTTGCTTCCGCCGTTTTGCAATAGACGGCAGTAGCGGCAAGTGGGATTCATAGGTGTAATACAATAAGCTTAGGCATCTGTAAACATAATGCCATAAAAACATTAGTCAATTTGTGATTCCATTATAAGGTTATTCTCTATTAAGTATGTCAACTTACGTACACATTTCTCGCCATTTGCGGGAAGTTTTAATTTTCTGCTTTAACATGAAGAAATCTGAGGCTGTGGCTCTTAAAATGCTGGGTAAGACCAATCATGAGGGAACTATAAGTGGAAGAACGTGCAAAGAATGTTTTCAACGCCTTAAGAACGGTGATTTTGATGTCGAAGACCGGCATGGCAGGGGAAGACAGAACGTTTTCGTAGCTACTGAAACAGACGAAGACAGACACAGAACATCATTATCGAAATTAGCTGATGCGTTCGAGCCCAGTACTGAAACACAAACGGCCACAATACAGCTACAGACACGTAAAGGTAATTTTGCAGCGGGTCAGTACTCGATCCCATGTCGCAAAATCCATAAAAATATACACGGAAACGTAGAAATGAGAAGTCCTATCCCTCCAGCCGTATTCTCCATACGTTGCTCTCTCTGATTACCACCTTTTTCGATCAGTGCCATACAGTCTGGCTGACCAGCGCTTCCGATAATATGAACAAGTGCAAAATTTAATCGATACATGGATCCCCACAAAAGATGCCCAGTTCTTCCACCACGGGATTCGTATGCTATCCGACAGATGGGAGAATGTAGTGGCCAGCGATGGACAATAGTATTAATCATAATATTTATGTAAGTTTTTCACAATAAAGCCCCGAACTTCGAGAAAAAACGGCGGAAGCAAAGTTTTAGACCTAGTACATTGAAGTGAAAATTTACAACTTCTGCAGAATCTATTGCAACACTTCTCCTTTACAGCCGTCGGTACTGACATTACAAAGCTCCAAGTCAATCAAGGAGACTCGTCTCCGATATAAAGGTTGTGAAATATGAATCCTATTTCAGGAAAGCGCGTCGATGTCGTCAACGTCCTGATTGTGTCACGCAGGTAACACCGGCTCAAGAGTGGTGAAAGGCACCACCTGTGTCGGAATGCGACAGAATATGCAGGGGTTGGACAGGAATATGGGAACATCGCGAGAACATAAATGCAACTGTTAGCCAAGCCTGCAGGTCGCGCTGTTGTATTTGACTGCTAACGGCACCTGTGCAAGTGTCACCCGTTGTCTGAACAATGTTTTGTCTACAGAATGAGATTTTCACTCTGCAGCGGAATGTGCGCTGATATGAAACTTCCTGGCAGATTAAAACTGTGTGCCGGACCGAGACCCGAACTCGGGAGCTTTGCCTTTCGCTGGTAGAGCACTTGCCCGCGAAAGGCAAAGGTCCCGAGTTCGAGTCTCGGTCCGGCACACAGTTTTAATCTGCCAGGAAGATTCGTATCAGCCCACACTCCGCTGCGGAGTGGAAATTTCATTCTGGAAACATCCCCCAGGCTGTGGCTAAGCCATGTCTCCGCAATATCCTTTCTTCCAGGAGTGCTAGTTCTGCAAGGTTCGCAGAAGAGCTTCTGTGAAGTTTGAAAGTAGGAGACAAGGTACTGGCGGAAGTAAAGCTGTGAGGACGGGTTGTGAGTCATGCTTGGGTAGCTCAGATGGTAGAGCACTTACCCGCGAAAATCAAAGGTCCCGAGCTCGAGTCTCGGTCCGGCACACAGTTTTAATCTGCCAGGAAAGTTTCAATGTTCTGTCTAGTTGTGAGTGCGTTACGTCGGACATTAGTGAATTGGAAAGTGGCCAAATTGTTAGAGCTCTTATGGTGGCTGTTATTGTAACCAAGTTAGCCGAAGTGTTTAAGTTTCAACAGGAAACGTATCGAGGATTTATAACGCATACAGAGAAAGCGAACAAACCTCATCTGCCAAACCACAACACGGATGAAACTGTGTGTCGAGTAATCGTGACGGACGGCCATTGAAAAGAACTGTGACGTAAAAGAAGAGGGCGACAGCTGCAAGACTCACTGCAGACTGGAAAGTCGCACTCGTGAGCGCTGTCAGCATCGAAGCAACACGAAAGGAATTCTGCTGGAATTCCAAAACAACACATCAATGATGCTAATGCCCGTAACAGGAAAATGTGTTGCTCAAGGCATAAAATCTGAACTATGGAGCAATGAGAGGAAGTCATTTGGTCGGATGAGTCGTGTTTCACACTATTTCCGACTTCTGGCCGAGTTAATGTCCAAAGAGTGAAACATGGCGGGATTCGGTGATGATATTGCGTTCTATGGGACCCTAAATAATCTATAAGGACACGCGATTGATAAGGATTATGTAACCATCTTGGCTGGTTAGGGCCCTTGTTCACATTGCTTGCTTCACCCAGAACTAGTTCTGTGAGCCGCCGTATCTCAATATTATTGAGCCTTCGTAGCCTACTTTGGACAGAAGGTTGCGTGATCGCTATCCACCTCCATAATAATTACCTAAACTAGCCGATATTCTGCTGGAAGAGTGGTATAAGATTCCCCTGAAAACCACACAGAACTCGTATTCATCCATTCCGAGACGACTGGAGGCTGTTTCGAATGGGAACCGTTCCCCTATACATTATTATTCATGGTAATGTGCTGCGTTTGATCTGTTTCGATACTTTTGTCCACTCCTGTATGAACAATAAATTACAATGTAAGGAAAAAAATCACAACAGGAAGAAGTAATGTAGAATAATGAAATTTCTGGAAAACATGTATATAGGTAACATAGTTAAGTGATTAACGTTGCAAGATCACATGTTGATGTAAGCGCAAGACAAGCCCCTGCAAGTAATAAATCCTGGTACTTTAATAACGGGGGGCAACGGTCGTGCCGCAGTGGATCCACCGGTTCCCGCGTGATCGCCGAAGTTAAGCGCTGTCGGGCGTGGCCGGCACTTGGATGGGTGACACTCCGGGCCGCCATGAGCAGTTGCCATTTTTCGTGCTGCACTCAGCATCGTGATGCCAATTGAGGAGCTACTCGACCAAGTAGTAGCGGCTTCGGCGGTCAAGAATACCATCATAACGACAGGGAGAGCAGTGTGCTGACCCCACGCCCCTCCTATCCGCAACCTCTACTGAGGAATACTGGTGATCGAGCAGGCCAAGGCTACAACACCGGTATGTGGGCTAGCGCTATCCTGTTGCAAAACAACTTTAGAAGGTTGTTCCTGAATGGCAGCATAACAGGTCGGCCGGCCGTTGTGGACGAGCGGTTCTAAGCCCCTCAGTCCGGAACCACGCTGCTGCTACGGTCGCAGGTTCGAATCCTGCCTCGGGCATGGATGTGTGTGATGTCCTTAGGTTAGTTCGGTTTAAGCTGTTCTAAGTCTAGGGGACTGATGACCTCAGAAGTTAAGTCCCATAGTGCTCAGAGCCATTTGAACCATTTGAAACGCCCCCTTTGGAAAATTACAAATGACTATGCTGATAAACCTCTACGTTATTTGATTTTCAAACAGCTGAGGAAAACTGAACATACTCAGACATTTCTCTCTTTACTTATTCTGATCAACACTAAACTGCCACATAATATTTTTAGCCTCAACGCAATATGACTTTCAATAATCCCTACTAAAGAATGGCCCTGACTAACAATAACCTATACCTCTCAGCAATCACTTACCTCACAAAAATCTTCGTTACTCAAACTACTGAAATACAGCGAGCGCCAATACTGCCAGCTAAATAAAAGATTCTAACTACTGAAGGCACTAACTACTGATAGGCATAGTTAGCAAATGAAAGTTTTTGATAGAGAACAAACAATGTATTTATCTCAATAACGTTCAAATGGCTCAAATGGCTCTGAGCACTATGGGACTAAACTTCTGAGGTCATCAGTCCCCTAGAACTTAGAACTACTTAAACCTAACTAACCTAAGGACATCACACACATCCATGCCCGAGGCAGGATTCGAACCCGCGACCGTAGCGGTCGCGCGGCTCCAGACTGTAGCGCCTAGAACCGCTCGGTCACTCTGGCTGGCAATGTTCAAAAGTCATCATATATCTATCAATTCATGACAACCATCTTTACAAATTTCCTTTTTCTGGTGGACACACGTCCAGATCATCCGCTCTCAAAACTCCGCCATCTCTCTCCCCACATCCACCACTGCTGGCGGCTCTCCTCCAACTGCGCAACGCTACGCGCTCATCACATCCAACTGCCCAACACTACAATGGCGAATATTCCAAAAACGCAATCCAGCCACAGACTGCACACAGCACAGTCTGTGATTTTCATACAGAGCGCTACGTGGCGCTACCAACATAAAAACCTGAACAGCCTACTTACACATTTGAACACCAGGTCGAATCGGCAGAGTGAGGTACGGTTCTGCCGTCAGGGTGCGTAAGATAACTACGAGAATGCTTCTGATGTCATATGAAATCGCATCCAAGACAGTAACTCTAGTGTACGTCGAGTGTGTCTAGCACTCAGACAGGTTGAGTGTAGGTCCTCAACTGGCCTCCTTGTTATCAATACACGGCGATCACTGGCACCGAAAGAGAACCAGCTTTCTTCAGAAAACACATCACACCTGCACCTTCCCACTTATGAGTTCTTCCTTGACACAACCGAAGTCACAAATAGTATTTGTTTGAGGTCAGTAGAATGCACGTTGCTGGACGTCTTGCTCAAAGCTGTCCTTGAAGTTACCGACTTATAACAGCTCGATGTGTCCTGTCGTGCCAACTGCTGCTCAAATTACTTCTGCAGATGCAGTACGATGCTCTAGAGCCATACGCAGAACACTATTGTCCTCTCTCTTGGTAGTGTCACGTGCTCGTCCGGAGCGCGGTCTTTTTGCGACCGTACATTCTCGTGACCACCGCCGCCAACAATCATGCACAGTGGCTACATTCCTGTCAAGCCTTTCCGCAGCATGGCAGCTGGAACATCCAGTTTCTCATAGCTGCACTACACGACCACGTTCAAACTCCGTGAGGTACTGATAATGGAACCTTTGTCGCCTTAAAGGCGTTCTTGACTAACGTGAACTAATTACGTCCAGTCTCAAACGTAACTAACTCTCACGATAGTTACAGCGTCCATTTAAAGCAAACCTGATTTGCATCTTTATAGTTGCGCTACTAGCGCCACCCTTAAGCAACTGGCGCGAAATTTGAACAGACATTGTCTTTTAGATGTAGAAACACGCCTGCAAACTTTCATTTTTGTCGCGCAACTGCTTCTTGGTGTTGTTGTTTTTCTTTCATCAGTGGATTCCGTGCAAATTTCATACAAACAATTCTCAGTGAATTAAGTTCATTACATGTTGTATCTATAATGCGGTAGCATTATTATATTTAGTATTTATTTAATAGAATGGCTAGGGCCCTCCGTCGGCAGACCGTTGGCCGGGTACCTGTCTTTCAGTTTGACGCCACTTGACCTGCAGTCGATGAGGATGATAGGGTGGTGATGAGGACAGCACAACACCCAGTCCCTGGGCGGAGAAAATTCCCCGACCCAGCCGGGAATCGAATCCGGGCCCAGCGGATTGACAATCCGTCACGCTGACCATTCAGCTAGCGGGGGCGGAAAATCATATTTAGTGATTAATTCATATAATTCATTCATAGATTAGAGTTTTTTATCTTCGCGTTAACCAACTAGCATGACATAACAACCTAAATTTCGCTTCTTTCTTTGTTATTGTTCCCTATTTTTCCAGTTCTTTCTTATTTTCTCCTAATGTTTGAGCCGTGCGTGGCTCGTGTTCCCGCCATCATGTACGAGGCCTGTTCAGAAAGTAAGCTCCGACTGATTGCCAAATTGAAACCACAGAGAACATCAGAAATGTTTTACTTGTAACAATTAGCTACACCTTTCAGCTACTTCTCTACGTAGTCGCCGTTCTGACTTAGACTTTTGTCATAGCGTTGTACCAACTTTTCAATAGCCTCATCATAGAAGGCAGCCGCCAGTGCTTTCCGCCAATTCTCCACGCTGGCCTACACCTCGTTGTCTGTGTCAAAATGTTGTCTTCAAAGACAGCGGTTCATGTGACCAGAGATGAAACTCAGGGGGAGACAATTGCGGACTGTATTGTGGGTAATCTAACATTTCCATTTGAAAACGATGCAGGAGCATCTTCATTGCCCCTGCAGAATGCGGCTGAGAATTGTCGTGAAGACGAAACAGCACGACAGTTATGTAATGTTAGCTGCATAGCTTCAGGCGAAATTTCTCACCAGGCCCTCGTACTTGGCGGCAGACACTATTTTCTAGACATCTTTACGCACTCACTGCGAGCTCAGAAATGAGAAGAACGACGTGATGCTAACTGGGATTATACTAGAGACACTACCCAACACATCTGTGCAAAGCTTTATCGGATTTTCATAGTCGTTTCCATTTCGCGACCGATCGGAGCTTACTTTCTGAACGCCCCTCGTATTTACACCCTGTTTTTAACGTACTTCCACCTCACTACGTTAATTTAAATTACTACTGTCACTGAGTTGCTGCTTTGCCTGACCGCGAGGGGCGCTAGCAGCGCGTATCGTATGTCCCCTCTCGTAGTATCTTTGCTCGACTGCTGTTACTTCGCAGTCAATGTCTGTCATAAGTCAGTTTCGGAAGGGAGTTCGTGTCGGCGGTTCGGGTTGTGAGTTCGGCTCTGCCAGTCGGTTGGAACGCGTCTGGAGCGCAGTCCGGACCTGCCAGTCGGGGAGTTGCAATGCGGCACCAGTGCAGTCGGGTTGGAGCAGTGAGGTCTGCGTAGACATGGCTCGCCCGACCCTTGCCGCCACGCATCACTTGAGCCGGGCCACTGTCTTGGTGGATCGTCTCTCGGTCGTCCAACCGGACGACGAACTTTGGCTCGCCGATCGTTCCTGAGTCGGCTGTGTTTGTGAGCATCGATTCCCGATTTGTCTTCGTGTGTGCTTAGTTACTGTTGGGTATCGTTCAGGTCTTCGTGTAGGTGTTTGTCAGGTTGTGTGTGTTGTTTGTGTGATTTTGACTGGCAAGTTATTTTAAATGTCGCCGGCGTTTTGGCACTGAGAGGTGGTCGTCTCATCGGGCGACTTGTAACTGGTTCTCTGAGCGCTTCTGGGCCCATTCAATTACCATCTTGAGGAACTTAGCTCGGTCTCTTCTCGGGGCAGGGATATCGGGTAGCCAGTGGGCGTGTTTCCTCTTCATGGCCGGATCCGAGCCAGTATTTCTGCCTCGTGGGTCTGGAAGTGAGTGGGAGACGCACCAGCAGTGCAGTTTGGACGGAGCAGCAGTCGTGGATGGACCAGCAGGAGAGTTGCTGCGGAGCAGGGAAGTTATCTCCACGGGGTGCAGTCGGCTGGGTCCACTGGCGGCCCATGCGCAGTGTCGGAGCGTGTCTGGAGCTGTCCGATCGTTACCAGCTTCGTGGTTCACCGACCCAGTACGTCAAAGCTGAGTAGTGGTTTCAACTACCCAAGCCACGTCCATTCCCGTTGTGGTGGTTCGTTTCGGTGGTTCACTGTTGGGGAATTTCTCCTGTGAGCAACACCGAGTGTTTCTATTGCTGAAATTTAGCCCCCATGCGGTGCAATTAACTGTATTGGTTGGCTACAATTCGAGTGCACCAGCAGAATTTTCTGCCTTGTGGCCGTTAGTGTTCTGGTTACCTGCCCTGGCCACTGACGTAAATTCAAAAAATGGTTCAAATGGCTCTGAGCACTATGGGACTTAACTACTGAGGTCATCAGTCCCCTAGAACTTAGAACTACTTAAACCTAACTAACCTAAGGACATCACACACGACCATGCCCGAGGCAGGATTCGAACCTGCGACCGTAGCGGTCACGCGGTTCCAAACTGACGCGCTTAGAACCGCACGGCCACACCGGCCGGCTGACGACGTAAATTCAGGCAGTGTTCTTTCCTCACCTGTTGTCGCTGTCCAAACTGGCGTGTAATTTTGACAGCTAGTACCTACATCATTGTGGATTATCACGTTCGTAACCTTTTGTGTTTGAGTTCTCATGTACTGATTGATGACAAGCAATTAAGTATTTGTGTTGGTCGGTCCGTGGCTGTCCCCTGGTTGGGTTCCGACGGGTTAAGTGTAGTTGGGCTCACCACCTGTCTCATCCAAGTGAACGAGGGAAGACTGACGTCCCTAGAGGCTTTTGAGTGCCTTTGTCTTTGTTGTCTTTCCCACAGCTGTTTAATTATCTGTTTTCAGCGACTTAAATTTTAAGGCTTATGGTTATAATTTTTTTTTCTTAAAAATTTTGCAAAATTAATTGTGGCTTTTCAGTCTTGTAACCTTATTCTGAAAATTATCTTCCAAGTTGAAAAATTGTGACCTTCTGCCTTTAAAAGTCTGTGGTAACATATTTAAAAATTTTGAAACTTAATTGTGGCCTTCAGCCATTTGTATTGTACCATGCATGTGTTTGTTCTATCTGCTTTACTTTGGGGCTGTCCACCTAGCTGTGATAGATGTTTTTTAATTATTTTATTGCTATTTTTATTGGATTTTTATCTTGTTGATTTGTTTGGAGGCCTTCAGCCGTGAAAGAGTTGTATTTCGTAAAGGTTCGGCCATGTGCCGCTTTGGTTGTAAATGTGTTATTAAATTGCAATAAATTACAATTAGAAAGAGAAACTGGCCCCAACCTTATTTGGCCCTTTCCACAATCCTAATTACCTGTTCTGCCCAGCGGGTTTAGCGGACGTATCACTGTTGTCTTTTCCTTTCTTTCGTTTGTATTTAGCAAAAATCAATGTACTGCACTCATCCTCCAACTCCAATGAAAATTTAAAAGCAGATAATACACACATTCATGCTTTCATCATTGAATCTACTAGTGCTTTCTATGTAGTTAGTGTTTACTAAAGGTAGTACATTACGAACGGTGGAAGTACGATCACACTATAGCACACAGTACCATGTACAAATATGCACTGCAATATAGAATATTTATGCTTCGTTGTATTACCTGGCACAAAGCTACTTACTCTAACACTAATACTGCAAAGCATACTCAGTAGCAAAAAGTAACACCATTAAAAGCAGAAGTAGTTACTAATTCGGTGACAAGATGTAATAAAGTTGACTACTAATTTCGTCAGAAGTTGGTAACATTGAGTTCTCCATTAAATGCGAGAGATTAAGAAAATCTAATGCGAACGCAGAAGTATAATACGGTCATATACTTTCAGTGAGTTAAAATCGAGAAATTCACACACGGATACGTATGCAGGAACAAATTTCCACAGAAAACTATGCGACTACACCAGCTTCTGTTGTATATGAAACAAAAACAAATATGGAATCGTATACGCCACCCAGTACTACAGATACGAGCAGAAAATCAAGCAGAATACGAACAACATATTTACAATGGATTTCACAGAGTGTAATACACACAATAAGCCGTAATGAGGAACACAATGTGACGAGACTAGCTTCTCCTTACTGCGAAACGAAAACGAATATGGAATTCTTTAAATGATCCAATACTCTTTGTGGTGTCACCGCCAGACACCACACTTGCTAGGTGGTAGCCTTTAAATCGGCCGCGGTCCATTAGTATACGTCGGACCCGCGTGTCGCCACTGTCAGTGATAGCAGACCGAACGCCACCACACGGCAGGTCTAGAGAGACGTCCTGGCACTTGCCCAGTTGTACAGCCGACGTTGCTAGCCATGGTTCACTGACAATCACGCTCTCATTTGCCGAGACGATAGTTAGCATAGCCTTCAGCTAAGTCATTTGCTACGACCTAGCAAGGCGCCATCACCAAGTATATTGAAATGGAGATTATATCTGTACAAGAGCGATGTAATAGAATTATGGATTAAAGTTAAGTATTCCAGAAGCTACGTACTTTTCTTTATAGCATTCATTACGTATCCTGTTTCAGACCTCACGCCAGCCTGCGTGAGTTTAAGCGCGTGCCTTTCGGCTTCCTCTCATTGTGTCTAGGCTGTCTTGTCTAGACACAACACTCTTCAATCTGTACATCGAGGAAGCAATGATGGGAATAAAAGTAAGGTTCAGGAGTGGAATTAAAATACAAGGTGAAAGGATATCAATGATACGATTCGCTGATGACATTGCTATCCTGAGTGAACATGAAGAAGAATTAAATGGTCTGCTGAACGGAATGAACAGTCTAATGAGCACACAGTATGGTTTGAGAGTAAATCGGAGGAAGACGAAGGTAATGAGAAGTAGTAGAAATGAGAGCAGCGAGAAACTTAACATCAGGATTGATGGTCACGAAGTCAATGAAGTTACGGAATTCTGCTACCTAGGCAGTAAAATAACCAATGACGGACGGAGCAAGGAGGACATCAAAAGCAGACTCGCTATGGCAAAAAAAGCATTTCTGGCCAATAGAAGTCTACTAATATCAAATACCGGCCTTAATTTGAGGGAGAAATTTCTGAGGATGTACGTCTGGAGTACAGCATTGTATGGTAGTGAAACATGGACTGTGGGAAAACCGGAAGAGAAGAGAATCGAAGCATTTGAGATGTGGTGCTATAGACGAATGTTGACAATTAGGTGGACTGATAAGGTAAGAAATGAGGAGGTTCTACGCAGAATCGGAGAGGAAAAGAATATGTGGAAAACACTGATAAGGCGAAGGGACAGGATGATAGGGCATCTGCTAAGACATGAGGAAATGACTTCCATGGTACTAGAGGGAGCTGTAGAGGGCAAAAACTGTAGAGGAAGACAGAGATAGGAATACGTCAAGCAAATAATTGAGGACGTAGGTTGCAAGTGCTACTCTGAGATGAAGAGGTTAGCACAGGAAAGGAATTCGTGGTGGGCCGCATCAAATCAGTCAGTAGACTGATGGAGGAAAAAAAAAACCGAGATAATGAATAGACAGATGAACACATTGCAGGTGGCGCGGCAGCTAACCGAGGTCATGTTACCGGAAGCCACCGTATGACGTTCACTCGGGCAAATATAACAACAAAAGACGGCGCTACAGACTTACGCCGTAAAATGCTTTGAAACCAGCGTCTCCATATTAGATGCCCCAAAGCATTCGCAGACTACTGTTTACGATTCCTTCTTGTCCTTAATTTCTGTATTGTGTACGCAACAGTTGTTTTAAATAGAAAATGTTATAGTGCTTTCGTGAATAACCCCGCGCCAGGAAGGCATTTTCATACTTTTTCTGTTTTTCAATGCGTATTTGATCCAGTAGTACGACGCATTTTGTTACAGATTTCTTATTTCTTCTGTTCTGAAAGCCTTCTAAATTTAGTATTTTATTCTTAAAACGGTTTCTGCTTGTTATTACCGATTCTTTTCAGCTCTTTCCTTATATCTGTAGTCTATGTGTTATTGATTTCTTTTTCCGGAAAGGCAGGAATATTTGTCTCAATAGCCTGTTCTTTTCATTCGGTAGAGGCTTCCAAAGAAGATTAATCTTTCCTTTACCATTACTTCTTATACTTTCACTATATAGACATTCCCATTACTTCTGTATTGCACCTGTTATTTTCCTAATAATCCGTCTATCAACTACCTCTGTTCTGTTCAGCTTACAGCTCTTCATTAAGCACTGATATGCGTATAAGCATTATGGTCTTACTACTGTGCCGCAGTGTTTCAGTTTTGTTTTTCTACATCCACGCTTCTTGTAGTAGATGTTTTTGTGAACTGTATGCTGTTTCCATTTTATTATCTCTTACATCTACTGCAATTTTTTCTAGTTTATTGCACTGTACACTTTTTCTAACACATTTAAATTTGCTAACTCGCTCTGTTTTAGCTGCTTGTGTTTCTGTGTATTTTGGTACATTGTATGTGTTTGTCATGATTTTTTTCAGCTGAAATTCTTTAGAACAGCTTCATTCGCTATATTCTCTAGAAAATTTATTTGAGTAACTGTTTACGTCATCTTTTCTGAAAGTATTACAAAATCATCTGCAAAAGAAATTGTCCTTCGTCTCCTTCATATCTTGCTTTTCAGGAAAACTGATATGTTTGTACCACTCCTACATCTCCTCCATCCAGGCAGAGAACCTGTGTACCTTCTTGTCTGTCAGCAGCCACTATTTTCATATTCATACACATAAGGCGTGCATGGGTATTGCAGTAGAGAGATACGTTACAACAGTTGCAACAGACAGATAGGAATTAACAACAGCTGTGCAATGTTACAGGTTAAATATCAATAACATGGCTTAACTAAAGCTATTTGGATCTAAAGAGACTACGACACAGTTGCAATAAGTGGATGTTATCATTCTTATATGCGTGGATAAGTGCATTTAACTGATTGAAACTGGAATATAGATTATACCGGTGTTTAAACAAAGAGGTAGTCATAGAGAAACAGGCGTTTAACGTGGAACAATGAAAGTTTCTGTATACACAATTTACTCATAAAACGCACAGAGGTGTTTTAGTGATTTAGATTGATTAGATCTGAGTGCATGAAACATTTACAATTCTAATGGGTCTAGTAACAATAACGAAAGTGAAAACGTTAATGATTGAGGTACTGGAAAAGGTGTTCGCATTAGACGCCTTTTATATTTCTCTTTCGAATAACGTGGACGTACTTAATTTTGGATGCTTCTTCTTCTGCGTACGTATGAGACGAGATGTTGAACTAATCAACTTTGCTCTGACTATCTGTTCCAGAAAGAGAAATCCACAGTAATTTTGAATCAGTTAAAAACGTTTCATATTGTGTTAAGTATGAACTGTTTCGGCAATATTTTTATACATACTTTCGTTGGTATTCCTAGTTCGATTGTTGGTGCTAGTCTTCTGCTAAAGAAGGCCCAAAAGAACGATACAAAGAATAAAACTTCTGATGCAATAAATAAAATTGTTCCTCATCGTAATCCAATTGATACAAATTCTGTATGTAATCCCTGATATGTTCCTTCCCTGACTACATCTTGTCATCATTGAATTATGGTTAATAAAGTAATTCGAAATCGAATTATGAAACGGTTAGTATTAAATAGGTGGAATTATTTTGCTAAGCCTGATACTAGGACTATTGCTCCAATTGCTCCTGTTAATGGTCAAGATCTATAATCTACTAAATTGAATAGGTGGTTTGAATGAGTTGTTAATATACGGTTATATTCTAGAGAAGTCTACTAAAGTTCTTAAAATTGGGAAAACATAAGCCTGAATTATACATGATCAACGTAACATTTGTTCTAGTTATAGAAAATCACGAAATGCAGCAATCGTCACATTTTTTGAACACATCAATGCCTCATTTAAATTAATCGTAAAACGAAAAAATAATCGATTTATCAAGGATTTTGAATAAATGTAGTTTATGCTTGGTCTGTGAATTTATTTTTCTGTATTCATTTCTTTTGTGTGAAAAAGTCTCTTTCTACAGCGGTTTGCTTAGCTGAGACATTTTCTATATTATTATTGTGCGATAATTTCGTTTTCCTCCCATCTGCCTTGACTCGCAACTAGCATAATCGAAACGAAGCTTGGTGGCGCCGCAATTAAAATATTGAACTTAGATTCGATCGCCCATTCGGCCATCACGATTTGGGATTTCTGTGGTCGCTCAAGACAGATAATGCGATAGTTCCTTTGAGAGGCCGTGGACGATTTCTGATTGCACGCTCCCATAACGGGAGTTTGTGCTCCTCTTCTAATGAAGTCGTCTAGTCGCCTGATGTTGCCTTGTAATGCGTTTACACGTATGTATTACGATGGTAATGTTACTTTCTCTTTCTCCGAGCCAAATAAGGTAACATCACTGCGTTATGTTGTCAATTGCTTTCGTGCACAATCTCTAATCAACAGGAAGCCAGTCTGTGGCAAAATGATTACTGATCTTTCGCCAGGGCTCAGTTAGATGACGAGGGGGCGGGGGTGGGGGTGGGGGTGGGGGTCGGGGGTTACAGGGGCTACGGTGGGGGATTGAGAGTTCTCATAGCGCCTCAAATTTGAAGCCGACGGCCAGCATGTTGGTTGCTTCAAACTTCTGCAGGAAGTATTCTGATGAAAAATGCCAGCTTGTATCGCTCACAGGTGTATTAGTAATTCTGATTATAGTCTAAAGTGTAAAAGAATAACATTCGTAAGTCCAAGCGATATTTTCTTTTAGATACATGAATTTCGATTGCGCTGTTTATTTTTATTGTAGTTGGTTTATTTCTGTCATTCGACTTCAGATTTTCTGTCAGTCTAACTCGAAAAGCTCTTTGGGTGAACCTGTGAGAAGGAAATATTGGAAACCGACCAAGGATAGTAAAATTTTTTCTCAGCATTTTAGGAAAGAGGACATAGCCTGAATATCGGTTTCGTCAGACCATGTTAAGGTTCAAATGGTTCAAATGGCTCTGAGCACTATGCGACTTAACTTCTGAGGTCATCAGTCGCCTAGAACTTAGAACTAATTAAACCTAACTAACCTAAGGGCATCACACACATCCATGCCCGAGGCAGGATTCGAACCTGCGACCGCAGCGGTCACGCGGTTCCAGACTGAAGCGCCTTTAACCGCACGGCCACACCGGCCGGCCCATGTTAAGGGAAATGCTGTATTACGAAAGCAGCCTTTTCAAATCACATACTTCTCTTCTTGGTTATTCAAAACGTACAAAAAGAAAGATACACTACCGAAAGAAAGCCGTGGTATTACTGGGTAAAATATGCATTGAAGAACAGAAAGAGTTTGAAAATGTCTTCCTGGCGCGATGTTATTCACGGAAGCACTGTAACACTTTTTATTTAATACAACTATTGCTTAAACACGACAGAAATTAAGAACCAGAAGGAATCGTAATCAGGAATCTGCTGTTTTGGAGCATCTAACATGGCGGCGTCGGTTTCAAAGCAACTAATAGTGTAAGTCTGTAGCGTCATCTTCTCTTATTATACTTCCCTGGATGAAAGTCATATAGGGACTTCCGGTTTAGCTGCCAGCCCACGCGGAACGCTGTAAGTTTATCTATCCACCATCTCGGTTTCGTATTGGGTACTGTGTGAATAGTGGACCGTATTTCCAACGTACCTAATGCTTCTACATTTAGTAAACCTTGCCTATATAGAATTCGCTAATAGATTCAGAGATGAAAACATAAGTGTCTTTATTGTTTGCTTTTAAATTTACATTAGATGTGTGTAGTATATTGATTTCTGCTAAATTATACTGCATGTGGTACATGTTAATAACATGTGAGCACATTTGTGTAACTGCTGATGCATTTTCAGCATTTTCAAGGAGGATTGCCATAATCACTAAAACTACAAAGCTTAGTCACTGACAGGGAGCAATATCATTCAAAGCAAAAATACGTACTCATCTTGTGACAGCATGTAATAAAGTTGAGTACCAGTTTTGTTAAAAGATGCAGACATCGAATTCTTCACTAAACATGAGAAAGTGCGAAAAACGGGTGCAAATTAAAGTAATGCAGAATGCGCACAATATACTTACAGTATACTTAAATCGAACAAAGTAAGAAAAAGAAAAAATAAAGTTAAATATTGAACTTTAAATTCTCCTTCGACATCCCATTTGCTTTCTCTTGATTTATATTCTCTTAACAATATTAGGATACAGATCGGTATTTAAATATAGTGTTCACGCTTTCTTAACAAAACTTGAAAATGAAAATAATTAGAAAAGAACGGTCACATGTTTTGTCAAATGATTCGTCTAAAAGAAATAAATAAAATACGTGAGAGTGACATTTGACTCGTCTTGGAATGATGATCCCAATCATGGACACCAAATGTGGTGTCAGATGAGAATTTAAAGCTCAGTGTTTAACTTAGAATCTTTGAATTTTAAAGAATGCTAGATTATATTGGCTGGTTGATTACATAGATCGTGCGGTATGCTGTTGACGAATTTCTATCTTCTGTGACCGATGTGACCGAAGGTGCAAAAAAGTTTCAACAAATTTTCAAACTCAAGTTTGTTCAATTGGGAATCCTTCAAGAATCAGGAAAGAAAATGCGTGTGCTGCAAGAAGTAATGCTGTTGGCATTGTTTTTGTTCATTCACTCTCCCGAAGAAGAATGAATATAAAAAAGTTGGCTTGGAACCGTAAATCAGAGAGCGGTTCCTATCGAATTGTGGATTCTACTTGGTACCCTTTGTACGTAACTAATATATGGGTTCCAACTGCCACGGTTCTTCGTTTATGATTTTAAATATTCAGTTACTTGGTTTTGATAAGCAATATCAGCCACATTTTTCCTTAAGTGTTCAACCTGCTGTACATGATTACGAGTATCATTCAAAGGCACATCATATGTACCTCTCATCTGTTTCCTTTCTTACTTTTGGACAA